>NC_092746.1:126331229-127536560 GCF_047496795.1 Chiloscyllium punctatum | reverse complement strand
GAGAGATGGTGTGTGTGTGTGTGAGGAGAGATGGTGTGTGTGTGTGAGAGAGATGGTGTGTTGGTGTGTGTGTGTGGAGAGATGGTGTGTGTGTGTGTGGGAGAGATGGTGTGTGTGTGTGTGGGAGAGATGGTGTGTGTGTGTGTGGGAGAGATGGTGTGTGTGTGTGTGGGAGAGATGGTGTGTGTGTGTAGGAGAGAGATGGTGTGTGTGTGTGTGTGTGAGAGAGATGGTGTGTGTGTGTGGGAGAGATGGTGTGTGTGTGTGGGAGAGAGATGGTGTGTGTGTGTGTGTGAGAGATGGTGTGTGTGTGTGAGAGCGATGGTGTGTGTGTGTGGGAGAGATGGTGTGTGTGTGTGTGTGGGAGAGATGGCGTGTTGTGTGTGTGAGAGATGGTGTGTGTGTGTGGGAGAGAGATGGTGTGTGTGTGTGTGGGAGAGATGGTGTGTGTGTGGGAGAGAGATGGTCTGTGTGTGTGTGTGAGAGATGGTGTGTGTGTGTGAGAGTGATGGTGTGTGTGTGTGGGAGAGATGGTGTGTGTGTGTGTGTGGGAGAGATGGTGTGTGTGTGTGTGAGAGATGGTGTGTGTGTGTGGAGAGATGGTGTGTGCGTGTGTGGGAGAGATGGTGTGTGTGTGTGGGGAGGAGATAGTGTGTGTGTGTGTGTGGGAGAGATGGTGTGTGTGTGTGTGGGAGAGATGGTGTGTGTGTGTGTGTGGGAGAGATGGTGTGTGTGTGTGTGTGGAGAGATGGTGTGTGTGTGTGTGTGGGAGAGATGGTGTGTGTGTGTGTGTGTGTGGGAGAGATGGTGTGTGTGTGTGTGTGGGAGAGATGGTGTGTGTGTGTGTGTGTGTGGGAGAGATGGTGTGTGTGTGTGTGGGAGAGATGGTGTGTGTGTGTGTGTGGGAGAGATGGTGTGTGTGTGTGGGAGAGATGGTGTGTGTGTGGGAGAGATGGTGTGTGTGTGTGTGGGAGAGATGGTGTGTGTGTGTGTGTGAGAGATGGTGTGTGTGTGTGTGGGAGAGATGGTGTGTGTGTGGGAGAGATGGTGTGTGTGTGGTGTGGGAGAGATGGTGTGTGTGTGTGGGAGAGATGGTGTGTGTGTGTGTGTGAGAGATGGTGTGTGTGTGTGTGGGAGAGATGGTGTGTGTGTGGGAGAGATGGTGTGTGTGTGGGAGAGATGGTGTGTGTGTGGGAGAGATGGTGTGTGTGTGTGTGTGAGAGAGATGGTGTGTGTGTGTGGGAGAGATGGTGTGTGTGTGTGTGTGAGAGATGGTGTGTGTGTGTGGGAGAGATGGTGTGTGTGTGTGTGGGAGAGATGGTGTGTGTGTGTGTGGGAGAGATGGTGTGTGTGTGTGTGGAGAGATGGTGTGTGTGTGTGTGTGTGAGAGATGGTGTGTGTGTGTGTGGGAGAGATGGTGTGTGTGTGTGTGGGAGAGATGGTGTGTGTGTGTGGGAGAGATGGTGTGTGTGTGTGAGAGAGATGGTGTGTGTGTGTGTGTGAGAGATGGTGTGTGTGTGTGGGAGAGATGGTGTGTGTGGTGTGGGAGAGATGGTGTGTGTGTGTGGGAGAGATGGTGTGTGTGTGTGTGGGAGAGATGGTGTGTGTGTGGGAGAGATGGTGTGTGTGTGGGAGAGATGGTGTGTGTGTGTGTGTGGGAGAGATGGTGTGTGTGTGTGTGTGGGAGAGATGGTGTGTGTGTGTGTGGGAGAGATGGTGTGTGTGTGTGTGTGTGTGGGAGAGATGGTGTGTGTGTGTGTGGGAGAGATGGTGTGTGTGTGTGTGGGAGAGATGGTGTGTGTGTGTGTGGGAGAGATGGTGTGTGTGTGTGGGAGAGATGGTGTGTGTGTGTGTGGGAGAGATGGTGTGTGTGTGTGTGGGAGAGATGGTGTGTGTGTGTGTGGGAGAGATGGTGTGTGTGTGTGAGAGAGATGGTGTGTGTGTGTGTGTGAGGAGATGGTGTGTGTGTGTGGGAGAGATGGTGTGTGTGTGTGTTGGAGAGATGGTGTGTGTGTGTGTGTGGGAGAGATGGTGTGTGTGTGTGGGAGAGATGGTGTGTGTGTGTGTGGGAGAGATGGTGTGTGTGTCTGTGGGGAGAGATGGTGTGTGTGTGTGTGGGAGAGATGGTGTGTGTGGGGTGTGTGTGGGAGAGATGGTGTGTGTGTGTGTGGGAGAGATGGTGTGTGTGTGTGTGGGAGAGATGGTGTGTGTGTGTGTGAGAGATGGTGTGTGTGTGTGTGTGAGAGAGATGGTGTGTGTGTGTGGGAGAGATGGTGTGTGTGTGTGAGAGAGATGGTGTGTGTGTATGTGTGGGAGAGATGGTGTGTGTGTGTGGGAGAGATGGTGTGTGTGTGTGTGTGAGAGAGATGGTGTGTGTGTGTGTGTGAGAGAGATGGTGTGTGTGTGTGGGAGAGATGGTGTGTGTGTGTGTGGGAGAGATGGTGTGTGTGTGTGGGAGAGATGGTGTGTGTGTGTGTGTGAGAGATGGTGTGTGTGTGTGTGGGAGAGATGGTGTGTGTGTGTGGGAGAGATGGTGTGTGTGTGTGTGGGAGAGATGGTGTGTGTGTGTGTGGGAGAGATGGTGTGTGTTTGTGTGTGTGGGAGAGATGGTGTGTGTGTGTGTGGGAGAGATGGTGTGTGTGAGGGAGAGATGGTGTGTGTGTGTGTGGGAGAGATGGTGTGTGTGTGGGAGAGATGGTGTGTGTGTGTGTGGGAGAGATGGTGTGTGTGTGTGTGGGAGAGATGGTGTGTGTGTGTGTGTTGGGAGATGGTGTGTGTGTGTGTGTGAGAGATGGTGTGTGTGTGTGTGTGTGGGAGAGATGGTGTGTGTGTGTGTGTGAGAGATGGTGTGTGTGTGTGTGGGAGAGATGGTGTGTGTTTGTGTGTGTGGGAGAGATGGTGTGTGTGTGTGTTGGAGAGATGGTGTGTGTGTGTGTGTGTGGGAGAGATGGTGTGTGTGTGTGTGTGAGAGATGGTGTGGTGTGTGTGTGGGAGAGATGGTGTGTGTGTGTGTGGGAGAGATGGTGTGTGTGTGTGGGAGAGATGTGTGTGTGTGTGTGTGAGAGAGATGGTGTGTGTGTGTGTGTGGGAGAGATGGTGTGTGTTTGTGTGTGTGGGAGAGATGGTGTGTGTGTGTGTTGGAGAGATGGTGTGTGTGTGTGTGTGGGAGAGATGGTGTGTGTGTGTGTGTGAGAGATGGTGTGTGTGTGTCTGGGAGAGATGGTGTGTCTGTGTGTGGGAGAGATGGTGTGTGTGTGTGTGTGGGAGAGATGGTGTGTGTGTGTGTGGGAGAGATGGTGTGTGTGTGTGTGTGGGAGAGATGGTGTTTGTGTGTGTGGGAGAGATGGTGTGTGTGTGTCTGGGAGAGATGGTGTGTGTGTGTGTGGGAGAGATGGTGTGTGTGTGTGTGGGGGAGAGATGGTGTGTGTGAGGGAGAGATGGTGTGTGTGTGGGAGAGATGGTGTGTGTGTGTGTGGGAGAGATGGTGTGTGTGTGGGAGAGAGATGGTGTGTGTGTGGGAAAGATGGTGTGTGTGTGTGTGGGAGAGATGGTGTGTGTGTGTGTGGGAGAGATGGTGTGTGTGTGGGGAGAGATGGTGTGTGTGTGGGAGAGATGGTGTGTGTGTGGGAGAGATGGTGTGTGTGTGTGGGAGAGATGGTGTGTGTGTGTGGGAGAGATGGTGTGTGTGTGTGTGGGAGAGATGGTGTGTGTGTGTGGGAGAGATGGTGTGTGTGTGTGGGAGAGATGGTGCGTGTGTGTGTGGGAGAGATGGTGTGTGTGTGTGTGTGTGGGAGAGATGGTGTGTGTGTGTGTGGGAGAGATGGTGTGTGTGTGTGTGTGAGAGATGGTGTGTGTGTGTGTGGGAGAGATGGTGTGTGTGTGTGGGAGAGATGGTGTGTGTGTGGGAGAGATGGTGTGTGTGTGTGTGTGAGAGAGATGGTGTATGTGTGTGGGAGAGATGGTGTGTGTGTGTGTGTGAGAGATGGTGTGTGTGTGTGGGAGAGATGGTGTGTGTGTGTGTGGGAGAGATGGTGTGTGTGTGTGGGAGAGATGGTGTGTGTGTGTGTGAGAGAGATGGTGTGTGTGTGTGTGTGTGAGAGATGGTGTGTGTGTGTGTGGGAGAGATGGTGTGTGTGTGTGTGGGAGAGATGGTGTGTGTGTGTGGGAGAGATGGTGTGTGTGTGTGAGAGAGATGGTGTGTGTGTGTGTGTGAGAGAGATGGTGTGTGTGTGTGGGAGAGATGGTGTGTGTGTGTGTGGGAGGATGGTGTGTGTGTGTGGGAGAGATGGTGTGTGTGTGTGTGGGAGAGATGGTGTGTGTGTGGGAGAGATGGTGTGTGTGTGGGGAGAGATGGTGTGTGTGTGTGTGGGAGAGATGGTGTGTGTGTGTGTGTGGGAGAGATGGTGTGTGTGTGTGTGGGAGAGATGGTGTGTGTGTGTGTGTGTGTGGGAGAGATGGTGTGTGTGTGTGTGGGAGAGATGGTGTGTGTGTGTGTGGGAGAGATGGTGTGTGTGTGTGTGGGAGAGATGGTGTGTGTGTGTGTGGGAGAGATGGTGTGTGTGTGTGTGGGAGAGATGGTGTGTGTGTGTGTGGGAGAGATGGTGTGTGTGTGTGTGGGAGAGATGGTGTGTGTGTGTGAGAGAGATGGTTGTGTGTGTGTGTGAGAGAGATGGTGTGTGTGTGTGGGAGAGATGGTGTGTGTGTGTGTGGAGAGATGGTGTGTGTGTGTGTGTGGGAGAGATGGTGTGTGTGTGTGGGAGAGATGGTGTGTGTGTGTGTGGGAGAGATGGTGTGTGTGTCTGTGGGAGAGATGGTGTGTGTGTGTGTGGGAGAGATGGTGTGTGTGTGTGTGGGAGAGATGGTGTGTGTGTGTGTGGGAGAGATGGTGTGTGTGTGTGTGGGAGAGATGGTGTGTGTGTGTGAGAGAGATGGTGTGTGTGTGTGTGTGAGAGAGATGGTGTGTGTGTGTGGGAGAGATGGTGTGTGTGTGTGAGAGAGATGGTGTGTGTGTGTGTGTGGGAGAGATGGTGTGTGTGTGTGGGAGAGATGGTGTGTGTGTGTGTGTGAGAGAGATGGTGTGTGTGTGTGTGTGAGAGAGATGGTGTGTGTGTGTGGGAGAGATGGTGTGTGTGTGTGAGAGAGATGGTGTGTGTGTGTGTGTGGGAGAGATGGTGTGTGTGTGTGTGTGTGTGAGAGATGGTGTGTGTGTGTGAGAGAGATGGTGTGTGTGTGTGAGAGAGATGGTGTGTGTGTGTGGGAGAGATGGTGTGTGTGTGGGAGAGATGGTGTGTGTGTGTGTGGGAGAGATGGTGTGTGTGTGTGTGGGAGAGATGGTGTGTGTGAGGGAGAGATGGTGTGTGTGTGTGTGGGAGAGTTGGTGTGTGTGTGTGTGGGAGAGAGATGGTGTGTGTGTGTGGGAGAGATGGTGTGTGTGTGTGTGTGAGAGATGGTGTGTGTGTGTGTGGGAGAGATGGTGTGTGTGTGTGGGAGAGATGGTGTGTGTGTGTGTGGGAGAGATGGTGTGTGTGTGTGTGGGAGAGATGGTGTGTGTTGTGTGTGTGGGAGAGATGGTGTGTGTGTGTGTGGGAGAGATGGTGTGTGTGGGGAGAGATGGTGTGTGTGTGTGTGGGAGAGATGGTGTGTGTGAGGGAGAGATGGTGTGTGTGTGTGTGGGAGAGATGGTGTGTGTGTGTGTGGGAGAGATGGTGTGTGTGTGTGTGTGTGGAGAGATGGTGTGTGTGTGTGTGTGAGAGATGGTGTGTGTGTGTGTGTGTGGGAGAGATGGTGTGTGTGTGTGTGTGAGAGATGGTGTGTGTGTGTGTGGGAGAGATGGTGTGTGTTGTGTGTGTGGGAGAGATGGTGTGTGTGTGTGTTGGAGAGATGGTGTGTGTGTGTGTGTGTGGGAGAGATGGTGTGTGTGTGTGTGTGAGAGATGGTGTGTGTGTGTGTGGGAGAGATGGTGTGTGTGTGTGTGGGAGAGATGGTGTGTGTGTGTGGGAGAGATGTGTGTGTGTGTGTGTGGGAGAGATGGTGTGTGTGTGTGTGTGGGAGAGATGGTGTGTGTTGTGTGTGTGGGAGAGATGGTGTGTGTGTGTGTTGGAGAGATGGTGTGTGTGTGTGTGTGGGAGAGATGGTGTGTGTGTGTGTGTGAGAGATGGTGTGTGTGTGTGTGGGAGAGATGGTGTGTGTGTGTGGGAGAGATGGTGTGTGTGTGTGTGTGGGAGAGATGGTGTGTGTGTGTGTGGGAGAGATGGTGTGTGTGTGTGTGTGGGAGAGATGGTGTTTGTGTGTGTGGGAGAGATGGTGTGTGTGTGTCTGGGAGAGATGGTGTGTGTGTGTGTGGGAGAGATGGTGTGTGTGTGTGTGGGGGAGAGATGGTGTGTGTGAGGGAGAGATGGTGTGTGTGTGGGAGAGATGGTGTGTGTGTGTGTGGGAGAGATGGTGTGTGTGTGGGAGAGAGATGGTGTGTGTGTGGGAGAGATGGTGTGTGTGTGTGTGGGAGAGATGGTGTGTGTGTGTGTGGGAGAGATGGTGTGTGTGTGTGAGAGAGATGGTGTGTGTGTGTGTGTGAGAGAGATGGTGTGTGTGTGTGGTAGAGATGGTGTGTGTGTGTGAGAGAGATGGTGTGTGTGTGTGTGTGGGAGAGATAGTGTGTGTGTGTGGGAGAGATGGTGTGTGTGTGTGTGTGAGAGAGATGGTGTGTGTGTGTGTGTGAGAGAGATGGTGTGTGTGTGTGGGAGAGATGGTGTGTGTGTGTGAGAGAGATGGTGTGTGTGTGTGTGTGGGAGAGATGGTGTGTGTGTGTGTGTGTGTGAGAGATGGTGTGTGTGTGTGAGAGAGATGGTGTGTGTGTGTGAGAGAGATGGTGTGTGTGTGTGGGAGAGATGGTGTGTGTGTGGGAGAGATGGTGTGTGTGTGTGTGGGAGAGATGGTGTGTGTGTGTGTGGGAGAGATGGTGTGTGTGAGGGAGAGATGGTGTGTGTGTGTGTGGGAGAGTTGGTGTGTGTGTGTGTGGGAGAGAGATGGTGTGTGTGTGTGGGAGAGATGGTGTGTGTGTGTGTGTGAGAGATGGTGTGTGTGTGTGTGGGAGAGATGGTGTGTGTGTGTGGGAGAGATGGTGTGTGTGTGTGTGGGAGAGATGGTGTGTGTGTGTGTGGGAGAGATGGTGTGTGTTTGTGTGTGTGGGAGAGATGGTGTGTGTGTGTGTGGGAGAGATGGTGTGTGTGAGGGAGAGATGGTGTGTGTGTGTGTGGGAGAGATGGTGTGTGTGAGGGAGAGATGGTGTGTGTGTGTGTGGGAGAGATGGTGTGTGTGTGTGTGGGAGAGATGGTGTGTGTGTGTGTGTGTTGGAGAGATGGTGTGTGTGTGTGTGTGAGAGATGGTGTGTGTGTGTGTGTGTGGGAGAGATGGTGTGTGTGTGTGTGTGAGAGATGGTGTGTGTGTGTGTGGGAGAGATGGTGTGTGTTTGTGTGTGTGGGAGAGATGGTGTGTGTGTGTGTTGGAGAGATGGTGTGTGTGTGTGTGTGTGGGAGAGATGGTGTGTGTGTGTGTGTGAGAGATGGTGTGTGTGTGTGTGGGAGAGATGGTGTGTGTGTGTGTGGGAGAGATGGTGTGTGTGTGTGGGAGAGATGTGTGTGTGTGTGTGTGGGAGAGATGGTGTGTGTGTGTGTGTGGGAGAGA
The DNA here is from genome assembly GCF_047496795.1 of Chiloscyllium punctatum. Lineage (NCBI taxonomy): Eukaryota > Metazoa > Chordata > Chondrichthyes > Orectolobiformes > Hemiscylliidae > Chiloscyllium > Chiloscyllium punctatum. The sequence continues at coordinate 127,528,880 of NC_092746.1, read as the reverse complement.
TGGTGTGTGTTTGTGTGTGTGGGAGAGATGGTGTGTGTGTGTGTTGGAGAGATGGTGTGTGGGAGAGATGGTGTGTGTGTGTGTGTGAGAGATGGTGTGTGTGTGTGTGGGAGAGATGGTGTGTCTGTGTGTGGGAGAGATGGTGTGTGTGTGTGTGTGGGAGAGATGGTGTGTGTGTGTGTGGGAGAGATGGTGTGTGTGTGTGTGTGGGAGAGATGGTGTTTGTGTGTGTGGGAGAGATGGTGTGTGTGTGTCTGGGAGAGATGGTGTGTGTGTGTGTGGGAGAGATGGTGTGTGTGTGTGTGGGGGAGAGATGGTGTGTGTGAGGGAGAGATGGTGTGTGTGTGGGAGAGATGGTGTGTGTGTGTGTGGGAGAGATGGTGTGTGTGTGTGTGGGAGAGATGGTGTGTGTGTGTGGGAGAGATGGTGTGTGTGTGTGTGTGAGAGATGGTGTGTGTGTGTGTGGGAGAGATGGTGCGTGTGTGTGTGGGAGAGATGGTGTGTGTGTGTGTGTGTGTGGGAGAGATGGTGTGTGTGTGTGTGTGAGAGATGGTGTGTGTGTGTGTGGGAGAGATGGTGTGTGTGTGTGTGTGTGGGAGAGATGGTGTGTGTGTGTGTGGGAGAGATGGTGTGTGTGTGTGGGAGAGATGGTGTGTGTGTGTGGGAGAGATGGTGTGTGTGTGTGTGGGAGAGATGGTGTGTGTGTGTGTGGGAGAGATGGTGTGTGTGTGTGTGTGAGAGATGGTGTGTGTGTGTGGGAGAGATGGTGTGTGTGTGTGTGTGAGAGATGGTGTGTGTGTGTGGGAGAGATGGTGTGTGTGTGTGTGTGAGAGAGATGGTGTGTGTGTGTGTGGGAGAGATGGTGTGTGTGTGTGTGTGAGAGATGGTGTGTGTGTGTGGGAGAGATGGTGTGTGTGTGTGTGGGAGAGATGGTGTGTGTGTGTGGGAGAGATGGTGTGTGTGTGTGGGAGAGATGGTGTGTGTGTGTGTGTGTCTGGGAGAGATGGTGTGTGTGTGTGTGTGAGAGATGGTGTGTGTGTGTGTGGGAGAGATGGTGTGTGTGTGTGTGTGTGTGGGAGAGATGGTGTGTGTGTGTGTGGGAGAGATGGTGTGTGTGTGTGTGGGAGAGATGGTGTGTGTGTGTGGGAGAGATGGTGTGTGTGTGTGTGTGAGAGATGGTGTGTGTGTGTGGGAGAGATGGTGTGTGTGTGTGGGAGAGATGGTGTGTGTGTGTGTGTGAGAGATGGTGTGTGTGTGTGTGGGAGAGATGGTGTGTGTGTGTGTGTGAGAGATGGTGTGTGTGTGTGTGGGAGAGATGGTGTGTGTGTGTGGGAGAGATGGTGTGTGTGTGTGGGAGAGATGGTGTGTGTGTGTGTGTGAGAGATGGTGTGTGTGTGTGTGGGAGAGATGGTGTGTGTGTGTGTGTGAGAGATGGTGTGTGTGTGTGGGAGAGATGGTGTGTGTGTGTGTTTGAGAGATGGTGTGTGTGTGTGGGAGAGATGGTGTGTGTGTGTGTGTGAGAGAGATGGTGTGTGTGTGTGGGAGAGATGGTGTGTGTGTGTGTGTGAGAGATGGTGTGTGTGTGTGGGAGAGATGGTGTGTGTGTGTGCGTGAGAGATGGTGTGTGTGTGTGTGGGAGAGATGGTGTGTGTGTGTGTGTGAGAGATGGTGTGTGTGTGTGTGAGAGATGGTGTGTGTGTGTGGGAGAGATGGTGTGTGTGTGCGCGTGAGAGATGGTGTGTGTGTGTGTGAGAGATGGTGTGTGTGTGTGGGAGAGATGGTGTGTGTGTGGGAGAGATGGTGTGTGTGTGCGCACGCGGGGGGAGAGATGGTGTATGTGTATGTGGGAGAGATGGTGTATGTGTGGGAGAGATGGTGTGTGTGTGGGAGAGATGGTGTGTGTGTGTGTGTGGGAGAGATGGTGTGTGTGTGTGGGAGAGATGGTGTGTGTGTGTGTGTGAGAGATGGTGTGTGTGTGTGTGGGAGAGATGGTGTGTATGTGGGAGAGATGGTGTGTGTGTGTGGGAGAGATGGTGTGTGTGTGTGTGGGAGAGATGGTGTGTGTGTGTGTGGGAGAGATGGTGTGTGTGTGTGTGGGAGAGATGGTGTGTATGTGGGAGAAATGGTGTGTGTGTGTGTGGGAGAGATGGTGTGTGTGTGTGTGTGGGAGAGATGGTGTGTGTGTGTGTGGGAGAGATGGTGTGTATGTGGGAGAGATGGTGTGTGTGTGTGTGTGAGAGATGGTGTGTGTGTGTGTGGGAGAGATGGTGTGTGTGTGTGTGGGAGAGATGGTGTGTGTGTGTGTGGGAGAGATGGTGTGTGTGTGTGTGTGCGCGCACGCGGGGGGAGAGATGGTGTATGTGTATGTGGGAGAGATGGTGTATGTGTGGGAGAGATGGTGTGTGTGTGGGAGAGATGGTGTGTGTGTGTGTGTGGGAGAGATGGTGTGTGTGTGTGGGAGAGATGGTGTGTGTGTGTGTGGGAGAGATGGTGTGTGTGTGTGTGGGAGAGATGGTGTGTATGTGGGAGAGATGGTGTGTGTGTGTGGGAGAGATGGTGTGTGTGTGTGTGGGAGAGATGGTGTGTGTGTGTGTGGGAGAGATGGTGTGTGTGTGTGTGGTAGAGATGGTGTGTATGTGGGAGAAATGGTGTGTGTGTGTGTGGGAGAGATGGTGTGTATGTGGGAGAGATGGTGTGTGTGTGTGTGTGGGAGAGATGGTGTGTGTGTGTGTGGGAGAGATGGTGTGTGTGTGTGTGTGGGAGAGATGGTGTGTGTGTGTGTGGGGGAGATGGTGTGTGTGTGTGTGGGAGAGATGGTGTGTGTGTGTGAGAGAGATGGTGTGTGTGTGTGTGGGAGAGATGGTGTGTGTGTGGGAGAGATGGTGTGTGTGTGTGTGAGAGAGATGGTGTGTGTGTGTGTGGGAGAGATGGTGTGTATGTGGGAGAGATGGTGTGTGTGTGTGTGGGAGAGATGGTGTGTATGTGGGAGAGATGGTGTGTGTGTGTGTGGGAGAGATGGTGTGTGTGTGTGTGGGAGAGATGGTGTGTGTGTGGGAGAGATGGTGTGTGTGTGTGTGGGAGAGATGGTGTGTGTGTGTGTGGGAGAGATGGTGTATGTGTATGTGGGAGAGTTGGTGTATGTGTGTGTGGGAGAGATGGTGTGTGTGTGTGTGGGGGAGAGATGGTGTGTGTGTGTGGGAGAGATGGTGTATGTGTGTGTGGGAGAGATGGTGTATATGTGTGTGGGAGAGATGGTGTGTGTGTGTGTGTGGGAGAGATGGTGTGTGTGTGTGTGGGAGAGATGGTGTATGTGTATGTGGGAGAGATGGTGTATGTGTGGGAGAGATGGTGTGTGTGTGGGAGAGATGGTGTATGTGTATGTGGGAGAGTTGGTGTATGTGTGTGTGGGAGAGATAGTGTGTGTGTGGGAGAGATGGTGTATGTGTGGGGGAGAGATGGTGTGTGTGTGGGGGAGAGATGGTGTGTGTGTGGGAGAGATGGTGTATGTGTGTGTGGGAGAGATGGTGTGTGTGTGTGTGGGAGAGCTGGTGTATATGTGTGTGGGAGAGATGGTGTGTGCGTGTGGGAGAGATGGTGTATGTGTGTGTGGGAGAGATGGTGTATGTGTGTGTGGGAGAGATGGTGTGTGTGTGTGTGTGAGAGAGATGGTGTGTGTGTGTGTGGGAGAGATGGTGTGTGTGTGTGGGAGAGATGGTGTGTGTGTGTGTGTGGGAGAGATGGTGTGTGTGTGTGTGTGTGCGCGCGCGGGGGGGGAGAGATAGTGTATGTGAATGTGGGAGAGATGGTGTGTGTGTGTGTGGGAGAGATGGTGTGTGTGTGTGGGAGAGATGGTGTGTGTGTGTGGGAGAGATGGTGTGTGTGTGTGTGGGACAGATGGTGTGTGTGTGTGTGGGAGAGATGGTGTGTGTGTGTGTGGGAGAGATGGTGTGTGTGTGTGTGGGAGAGATGGTGTATGTGTGTGTGGGAGAGATGGTGTGTGTGTGTGTGGGAGAGATGGTGTATGTGTGTGTGGGAGAGATGGTGTGTGTGTGTGTGGGAGAGATGGTGTATATGTGTGTGGGAGAGATGGTGTGTGTGTGTGTGGGAGAGATGGTGTGTGTGTGTGTGGGAGAGATGGTGTGTGTGTGTGTGGGAGAGATGGTGTGTGTGTGTGTGGGAGAGATGGTGTGTGTGTGTGTGGGAGAGATGGTGTGTGTGTGTATGTGGGAGAGATGGTGTGTGTGTGTGGGAGAGATGGTGTGTGTGTGTGTGGGAGAGATGGTGTATATGTGTGTGGGAGAGATGGTGTGTGTGTGTGTGGGAGAGATGGTGTGTGTGTGTGTGGGAGAGATGGTGTGTGTGTGTGTGGGAGAGATGGTGTATGTGTGTGTGGGAGAGATGGTGTATATGTGTGTGGGAGAGATGGTGTATATGTGTGTGGGAGAGATGGTGTGTGTGTGTGTGGGAGAGATGGTGTGTGTGTGTGTGGGAGAGATGGTGTGTGTGTGTGTGGGAGAGATGGTGTGTGTGTGTGTGGGAGAGATGGTGTGTATGTGGGAGAGATGGTGTGTGCGTGTGGGAGAGATGGTGTACGTGTGTGTGGCAGAGATGGTGTGTGCGTGTGGGAGAGATGGTGTATGTGTGTGTGGGAGAGATGGTGTATGTGTGTGTGGGAGAGATGGTGTGTGTGTATGTGTGAGAGAGATGGTGTGTGTGTGTGTGTGCGCGCGCGGGGGGGGAGAGATAGTGTATGTGAATGTGGGAGAGATGGTGTGTGTGTGTGTGGGAGAGATGGTGTGTGTGTGTGGGAGAGATGGTGTGTGTGTGTGTGGGAGAGATGGTGTGTGTGTGTGTGGGACAGATGGTGTGTGTGTGTGTGGGAGAGATGGTGTGTGTATGTGGGAGAGATGGTGTGTGTGTGTGTGGGAGAGATGGTGTGTGTGTGTGGGAGAGATGGTGTATGTGTGTGTGGGAGAGATGGTGTATGTGTGTGTGGGAGAGATGGTGTGTGTGTGTGTGTGAGAGAGATGGTGTTTCTGTGTGTGTGCGCGCGCGGGGGGGGAGAGATAGTGTATGTGAATGTGGGAGAGATGGTGTGTGTGTGTGTGGGAGAGATGGTGTGTGTGTGTGGGAGAGATGGTGTGTGTGTGTGTGTGGGAGAGATGGTGTGTGTGTGTGTGGGAGAGATGGTGTGTGTGTGTGTGGGTGAGATGGTGTGTGTGTGTGTGTGGGAGAGATGGTGTGTGTGTGTGTGGGAGAGATGGTGTGTGTGTGTGGGAGAGATGGTGTGTGTGTGTGGGAGAGAGATGGTGTGTGTGTGGGAGAGATGGTGTGTATGTGGGAGAGATGGTGTGTGTGTGTGTGTGGGAGAGATGGTGTGTGTGTGTGTGGGAGAGATGGTGTGTGTGTGTGGGAGAGATGGTGTGTGTGTGTGTGTGGGAGAGATGGTGTGTGTGTGTGTGGGAGAGATGGTGTGTGTGTGTGTGTGCGCGCGCGCGGGGGGAGAGATGGTGTATGTGTGTGTGGGAGAGATGGTGTGTGTGTGGGAGAGATGGTGTGTGTGTGGGAGAGATGGTGTGTGTGTGTGGGAGAGATGGTGTGTGTGTGGGAGAGATGGTGTGTGTGTGGGAGAGATGGTGTGTGTGTGCGTGGGAGAGATGGTGTGTGTGTGTGTGGGAGAGATGGTGTGTGTGTGTGTGAGAGATGGTGTTTGTGTGTGTGGGAGAGATGGTGTGTGCGTGTGTGTGAGAGAGATGGTGTGTGTGTGTGTGGGAGAGATGGTGTGTGTGTGTGTGTGAGAGAGATGGTGTGTGTGTGTGTGAGAGAGATGGTGTGTGTGTGTGTGTGAGAGAGATGGTGTGTGTGTGTGTGGGAGAGATGGTGTGTGTGTGTGTGGGAGAGATGGTGTGTGTGTGTGTGTGAGAGATGGTGTGTGTGTGTGTGAGAGATGGTGTGTGTGTGTGTGTGTGTGAGAGAGATGGTGTGTGTGTGTGGGGGAGAGATGGTGTGTGTGTTGGAGAGATGGTGTGTGTGTGTGTGTGAGAGATGGTGTGTGTGTGTGTGGGAGAGATGGTGTGTGTGTGTGTGGGAGAGATGGTGTGTGTGTGTGTGTGGGAGAGATGGTGTGTGTGTGTGTGTGGGAGAGATGGTGTGTGTGTGTGTGGGATAGATGGTGTGTGTGTGTGTGTGAGAGATGGTGTGTGTGTGTGTGGGAGAGATGTGTGTGTGTGTGTGTGGGAGAGACGGTGTGTGTGTGTGTGGGATAGATGGTGTGTGTGTGTGTGTGAGAGATGGTGTGTGTGTGTGTGGGAGAGATGGTGTGTGTGTGTATGGGAGAGATGGTGTGTGTGTGGGAGAGATGGTGTGTGTGTGTGTGTGAGAGATGGTGTGTGTGTGTGTGGGAGAGATGGTGTGTGTGTGTATGGGAGAGATGGTGTGTGTGTGTGTGTGTGGGAGAGATGGTGTGTGTGTGTGGGAGAGATGTGTGTGTGTGTGTGTGGGAGAGATGGTGTGTGTGTGTGTGGGAGAGATGGTGTGTGTGTGTGTGGGAGAGATGGTGTGTATGTGTGTGTGGGAGAGATGGTGTGTGTGTGTGCGCGCGCGCGGGGGGAGAGATGGTGTATGTGTATGTGGGAGAGATGGTGTATGTGTGGGAGAGATGGTGTGTGTGTGTGTGGGAGAGATGGTGTGTGTGTGTGTGGGAGAGATGGTGTGTGTGTGGGAGAGATGGTGTGTGTGTGGGAGAGATGGTGTGTGTGTTTGGGAGAGATGGTGTGTGTGTTGGAGAGATGGTGTGTGTGTGTGTGTGAGAGATGGTGTGTGTGTGTGTGGGAGAGATGGTGTGTGTGTGTGTGGGATAGATGGTGTGTGTGTGTGTGGGAGAGATGGTGTGTGTGTGTGTGTGTGGGAGAGATGGTGTGTGTGTGTGGGAGAGATGTGTGTGTGTGTGAGAGATGGTGTGTGTGTGTGTGTGAGAGAAGGTTTGTGTGTGTGTGTGCGCGCGCGCGGGGGGAGAGATGGTGTATGTGTATGTGGGAGAGATGGTGTGTGTGTGTGTGGGAGAGATGGTGTGTGTGTGTGTGTGGGAGAGATGGTGTGTGTGTGTGTGTGGGAGAGATGGTGTGTGTGTGTGTGGGAGAGATGGTGTGTGTGTGTGGGAGAGATGGTGTGTGTGTGTGTGGGAGAGATGGTGTGTGTGTGTGTGGGAGAGATGGTGTGTGTGTGTGTGTGAGAGATGGTGTGTGTGTGTGTGTGAGATGGTGTGTGTGTGTGTGAGAGTTGGTGTGTGTGTGTGTGTGGGAGAGATGGTGTGTGTGTGTGGGAGAGATGTGTGTGTGTGGGAGAGATGTGTGTGTGTGTGTGAGAGATGGTGTGTGTGTGGGAGAGATGGTGTGTGTGTGTGGGAGAGATGTGTGTGTGTGTGAGAGATGGTGTGTGTGTGGGAGAGATGGTGTGTGTGTGTGGGAGAGATGTGTGTGTGTGTGTGAGAGATGGTGTGTGTGTGTGTGTGAGAGATGGTGTGTGTGTGTGTGTGGGAGAGATGGTGTGTGTGTGTGGGAGAGATGTGTGTGTGTGTGAGAGATGGTGTGTGTGTGTGTGTGTGAGAGAAGGTTTGTGTGTGTGTGTGCGCGCGCGCGGGGGGAGAGATGGTGTATGTGTATGTGGGAGAGATGGTGTGCGTGTGTGTGGGAGAGATGGTGTGTGTGTGTCTGGGAGAGATGGTGTATGTGTGCGGGGGAGAGATGGTGTGTGTGTGTGTGAGAGAGATGGTGTGTGTGTGTGTGGGGGAGATGGTGTGTGTGTGTGTGGGAGAGATGGTGTGTGTGTGTGGGAGAGATGGTGTGTGTGGGAGAGATGGTGTGTGTGAGGGAGAGATGGTGTGTGTGTGTGGGAGAGATGGTGTGTGTGTGTGTGTGGGAGAGATGGTGTGTGTGTGGGAGAGATGGTGTGTGTGAGGGAGAGATGGTGTGTGTGTGTGGGAGAGATGGTGTGTGTGTGTGTGGGAGAGATGGTGTGTGTGTGTGAGAGAGAGATGGTGCGTGTGTGTGGGAGAGATGGTGTGTGTGTGTGTGGGAGAGATGGTGTGTGTGTGTGTGAGAGATGGTGTGTGTGTGTGTGTGGGAGAGATGGTGTGTGTGTGTGTGTGTGAGAGATGGTGTGTGTGTGTGTGGGAGAGATGGTGTGTGTGTGTGAGAGAGAGATGGTGTGTGTGTGTGGGAGAGATGGTGTGTGTGTGTGGGAGAGATGGTGTGTGTGTGTGTGTGAGAGATGGTGTGTGTGTGTGTGTGTGAGAGAGAGATGGTGCGTGTGTGTGGGAGAGATGGTGTGTGTGTGTGTGGGAGAGATGGTGTGTGTGTGTGTGAGAGATGGTGTGTGTGTGTGTGTGGGAGAGATGGTGTGTGTGTGTGTGTGTGAGAGATGGTGTGTGTGTGTGTGGGAGAGATGGTGTGTGTGTGTGAGAGAGAGATGGTGTGTGTGTGTGTGAGAGATGGTGTGTGTGTGTGGGCGAGAGATGGTGTGTGTGTGTGTGTGTGTGTGTGGGAGAGATGGTGTGTGTGTGGGAGAGATGGTGTGTGTGTGTGTGGGAGAGATGGTGTGTGTGTGGGAGAGATGGTGTGTGTGTGTGTGGGAGAGATGGTGTGTGTGTGGGAGAGATGGTGTGTGTGTGTGTATGTGTGTGTGGGGAGATGGTGTGTGTGTGTGTGGGAGTGATGGTGTGTGTGTGTGTGGGAGAGATGGTGTGTGTGTGTGTGGGAGTGATGGTGTGTGTGTGGGAGAGATGGTGTGTGTGTGTGTGGGAGAGATGGTGTGTGTGTGTGTGGGAGAGATGGTGTGTGTGTGTGTGTGGGAGAGATGGTGTGTGTGTGTGGGAGAGATGGTGTGTGTGTGTGGGAGAGATGGTGTGTGTGTGTGGGAGAGATGGTGTGTGTGTGTGTGTGGGAGAGATGGTGTGTGTGTGTGTGAGAGATGGTGTGTGTGTGTGTGGGAGAGATGGTGTGTGTGTGTGTGGGAGTGATGGTGTGTGTGTGTGTGGGAGAGATGGTGTGTGTGTGTGTGGGAGAGATGGTGTGTGTGTGTGTGGGAGAGATGGTGTGTGTGTGTGGGAGAGATGGTGTGTGTGTGTGGGAGAGATGGTGTGTGTGTGTGGGAGAGATGGTGTGTGTGTGTGTGTGAGAGATGGTGTGTGTGTGTGTGGGAGAGATGGTGTGTGTGTGTGTGGGAGTGATGGTGTGTGTGTGTGTGGGAGAGATTGTGTGTGTGTGTGAGAGATGGTGTGTGTGTGTGTGTGTGTGTGTGGGAGAGATGGTGTGTGTGTGGGAGAGATGGTGTGTGTGTGTGTGGGAGAGATGGTGTGTGTGTGGGAGAGATGGTGTGTGTGTGTGTGGGAGAGATGGTGTGTGTGTGGGAGAGATGGTGTGTGTGTGTGTATGTGTGTGTGGGGAGATGGTGTGTGTGTGTGTGGGAGTGATGGTGTGTGTGTGTGTGGGAGAGATGGTGTGTGTGTGTGTGGGAGTGATGGTGTGTGTGTGGGAGAGATGGTGTGTGTGTGTGTGAGAGATGGTGTGTGTGTGTGTGGGAGAGATGGTGTGTGTGTGTGTGAGAGATGGTGTGTGTGTGTGTGGGAGAGATGGTGTGTGTGTGTGTGGGAGTGATGGTGTGTGTGTGTGTGGGAGTGATGGTGTGTGTGTGTGTGGGAGAGATGGTGTGTGTGTGTGTGGGAGTGATGGTGTGTGTGTGGGAGAGATGGTGTGTGTGTGTGTGGGAGAGATGGTGTGTGTGTGTGTGGGAGAGATGGTGTGTGTGTGTATGTGGGAGAGATGGTGTGTGTGTGTGGGAGAGATGGTGTGTGTGTGTGGGAGAGATGGTGTGTGTGTGTGGGAGAGATGGTGTGTGTGTGTGGGAGAGATGGTGTGTGTGTGTGTGTGGGAGAGATGGTGTGTGTGTGTGTGGGAGTGATGGTGTGTGTGTGTGTGGGAGAGATGGTGTGTGTGTGTGTGGGAGAGATGGTGTGTGTGTGTGTGGGAGAGATGGTGTGTGTGTGTGGGAGAGATGGTGTGTGTGTGTGGGAGAGATGGTGTGTGTGTGTGGGAGAGATGGTGTGTGTGTGTGTGAGAGATGGTGTGTGTGTGTGTGGGAGAGATGGTGTGTGTGTGTGGGAGTGATGGTGTGTGTGTGTGTGGGAGAGATGGTGTGTGTGTGTGTGTGAGAGATGGTGTGTGTGTGTGTGGGAGTGATGGTGTGTGTGTGTGTGTGGGAGAGATGGTGTGTGTGTGTGTGAGCTGGTGTATGTGTATGTGGGAGAGATGGTGTGTGTGTGTGTGGGAGAGATGGTGTGTGTGTGTATGTGGGAGAGATGGTGTGTGTGTGTGTGGGAGAGATGGTGTGTGTGTGTGGGAGAGATGGTGTGTGTGTGTGTGTGGGAGAGATGGTGTGTGTGTGTGGGAGAGATGGTGTGTGTGTGTGGGAGAGATGGTGTGTGTGTGTGGGAGAGATGGTGTGTGTGTGTGGGAGAGATGGTGTGTGTGTGTGTGTGTGGGAGAGATGGTGTGTGTGTGTGTGGGAGAGATGGTGTGTGTGTGTGTGGGAGAGATGGTGTGTGTGTGTGTGTGGGAGAGATGGTGTGTGTGTGTGGGAGAGATGGTGTGTGTGTGTGGGAGAGATGGTGTGTGTGTGTGTGTGTGGGAGAGATGGTGTGTGTGTGTGTGAGAGATGGTGTGTGTGTGTGTGGGAGAGAGATGGTGTGTGTGTGTGTGTGGGAGAGATGGTGTGTGTGTGTGGGAGAGATGGTGTGTGTGTGTGAGAGATGGTGTGTGTGTGTGTGAGAGAGATGGTGTGTGTGTGTGGGGGAGATGGTGTGTGTGTGGGAGAGATGGTGTGTGTGTGTGGGAGAGATGGTGTGTGTGTGTGAGAGATGGTGTGTGTGTGTGGGAGAGATGGTGTGTGTGTGTGGGAGAGATGGTGTGTGTGTGTGTGGGAGAGATGGTGTGTCTGTGTGTGTGAGAGATGGTGTGTGTGTGGGAGAGATGTGTGTGTGTGTGGGAGAGATGGTGTGTGTGTGGGAGAGATGGTGTGTGTGTGGGAGAGATGGTGTGTGTGTGTGTGTTGGAGAGATGGTGTGTGTGTGTGGGAGAGATGGTGTGTGTGTGTGTGGGAGAGATGGTGTGTGTGTGGGAGAGATGGTGTGTGTGTGTGTGGGGGAGAGATGGTGTGTGTGTGGGAGAGATGGTGTGTGTGTGGGAGAGATGGTGTGTGTGTGTGTGGGAGAGATGGTGTGTGTGTGTGTGGGAGAGATGGTGTGTGTGTGTGTGAGAGAGATGGTGTGTGTGTGTGTGGGAGAGATGGTGTGTGTGTGTGTGGGGGAGAGATGGTGTGTGTGTGGGAGAGATGGTGTGTGTGTGGGAGAGATGGTGTGTGTGTGTGTGGGAGAGATGGTGTGTGTGTGTGTGGGAGAGATGGTGTGTGTGTATGTGTGAGAGAGATGGTGTGTGTGTGTGTGTGCGCGCGCGGGGGGGGAGAGATAGTGTATGTGAATGTGGGAGAGATGGTGTGTGTGTGTGTGGGAGAGATGGTGTGTGTGTGTGGGAGAGATGGTGTGTGTGTGTGTGGGAGAGATGGTGTGTGTGTGTGTGGGACAGATGGTGTGTGTGTGTGTGGGAGAGATGGTGTGTGTATGTGGGAGAGATGGTGTGTGTGTGTGTGGGAGAGATGGTGTGTGTGTGTGGGAGAGATGGTGTATGTGTGTGTGGGAGAGATGGTGTATGTGTGTGTGGGAGAGATGGTGTGTGTGTGTGTGTGAGAGAGATGGTGTTTCTGTGTGTGTGCGCGCGCGGGGGGGGAGAGATAGTGTATGTGAATGTGGGAGAGATGGTGTGTGTGTGTGTGGGAGAGATGGTGTGTGTGTGTGGGAGAGATGGTGTGTGTGTGTGTGTGGGAGAGATGGTGTGTGTGTGTGTGGGAGAGATGGTGTGTGTGTGTGTGGGTGAGATGGTGTGTGTGTGTGTGTGGGAGAGATGGTGTGTGTGTGTGTGGGAGAGATGGTGTGTGTGTGTGGGAGAGATGGTGTGTGTGTGTGGGAGAGAGATGGTGTGTGTGTGGGAGAGATGGTGTGTATGTGGGAGAGATGGTGTGTGTGTGTGTGTGGGAGAGATGGTGTGTGTGTGTGTGGGAGAGATGGTGTGTGTGTGTGGGAGAGATGGTGTGTGTGTGTGTGTGGGAGAGATGGTGTGTGTGTGTGTGGGAGAGATGGTGTGTGTGTGTGTGTGCGCGCGCGCGGGGGGAGAGATGGTGTATGTGTGTGTGGGAGAGATGGTGTGTGTGTGGGAGAGATGGTGTGTGTGTGGGAGAGATGGTGTGTGTGTGTGGGAGAGATGGTGTGTGTGTGTGGGAGAGATGGTGTGTGTGTGGGAGAGATGGTGTGTGTGTGGGAGAGATGGTGTGTGTGTGCGTGGGAGAGATGGTGTGTGTGTGTGTGGGAGAGATGGTGTGTGTGTGTGTGAGAGATGGTGTTTGTGTGTGTGGGAGAGATGGTGTGTGCGTGTGTGTGAGAGAGATGGTGTGTGTGTGTGTGGGAGAGATGGTGTGTGTGTGTGTGTGAGAGAGATGGTGTGTGTGTGTGTGAGAGAGATGGTGTGTGTGTGTGTGTGAGAGAGATGGTGTGTGTGTGTGTGGGAGAGATGGTGTGTGTGTGTGTGGGAGAGATGGTGTGTGTGTGTGTGTGAGAGATGGTGTGTGTGTGTGTGAGAGATGGTGTGTGTGTGTGTGTGTGTGAGAGAGATGGTGTGTGTGTGTGGGGGAGAGATGGTGTGTGTGTTGGAGAGATGGTGTGTGTGTGTGTGTGAGAGATGGTGTGTGTGTGTGTGGGAGAGATGGTGTGTGTGTGTGTGGGAGAGATGGTGTGTGTGTGTGGGAGAGATGTGTGTGTGTGTGTGTGGGAGAGATGGTGTGTGTGTGTGTGGGATAGATGGTGTGTGTGTGTGTGTGAGAGATGGTGTGTGTGTGTGTGGGAGAGATGGTGTGTGTGTGTATGGGAGAGATGGTGTGTGTGTGGGAGAGATGGTGTGTGTGTGTGTGTGAGAGATGGTGTGTGTGTGTGTGGGAGAGATGGTGTGTGTGTGTATGGGAGAGATGGTGTGTGTGTGTGTGTGTGGGAGAGATGGTGTGTGTGTGTGGGAGAGATGTGTGTGTGTGTGTGTGGGAGAGATGGTGTGTGTGTGTGTGGGAGAGATGGTGTGTGTGTGTGTGGGAGAGATGGTGTGTATGTGTGTGTGGGAGAGATGGTGTGTGTGTGTGCGCGCGCGCGCGGGGCGAGAGATGGTGTATGTGTATGTGGGAGAGATGGTGTATGTGTGGGAGAGATGGTGTGTGTGTGTGTGGGAGAGATGGTGTGTGTGTGTGTGGGAGAGATGGTGTGTGTGTGGGAGAGATGGTGTGTGTGTGGGAGAGATGGTGTGTGTGTTTGGGAGAGATGGTGTGTGTGTTGGAGAGATGGTGTGTGTGTGTGTGTGAGAGATGGTGTGTGTGTGTGTGGGAGAGATGGTGTGTGTGTGTGTGGGATAGATGGTGTGTGTGTGTGTGGGAGAGATGGTGTGTGTGTGTGTGTGTGGGAGAGATGGTGTGTGTGTGTGGGAGAGATGTGTGTGTGTGTGAGAGATGGTGTGTGTGTGTGTGTGAGAGAAGGTTTGTGTGTGTGTGTGCGCGCGCGCGGGGGGAGAGATGGTGTATGTGTATGTGGGAGAGATGGTGTGTGTGTGTGTGGGAGAGATGGTGTGTGTGTGTGTGGGAGAGATGGTGTGTGTGTGTGTGTGGGAGAGATGGTGTGTGTGTGTGTGTGGGAGAGATGGTGTGTGTGTGTGTGGGAGAGATGGTGTGTGTGTGTGGGAGAGATGGTGTGTGTGTGTGTGGGAGAGATGGTGTGTGTGTGTGTGGGAGAGATGGTGTGTGTGTGTGTGTGAGAGATGGTGTGTGTGTGTGTGTGAGATGGTGTGTGTGTGTGTGAGAGTTGGTGTGTGTGTGTGTGTGGGAGAGATGGTGTGTGTGTGTGGGAGAGATGTGTGTGTGTGGGAGAGATGTGTGTGTGTGTGTGAGAGATGGTGTGTGTGTGGGAGAGATGGTGTGTGTGTGTGGGAGAGATGTGTGTGTGTGTGAGAGATGGTGTGTGTGTGGGAGAGATGGTGTGTGTGTGTGGGAGAGATGTGTGTGTGTGTGTGAGAGATGGTGTGTGTGTGTGTGTGAGAGATGGTGTGTGTGTGTGTGTGGGAGAGATGGTGTGTGTGTGTGGGAGAGATGTGTGTGTGTGTGAGAGATGGTGTGTGTGTGTGTGTGTGAGAGAAGGTTTGTGTGTGTGTGTGCGCGCGCGCGGGGGGAGAGATGGTGTATGTGTATGTGGGAGAGATGGTGTGCGTGTGTGTGGGAGAGATGGTGTGTGTGTGTCTGGGAGAGATGGTGTATGTGTGCGGGGGAGAGATGGTGTGTGTGTGTGTGAGAGAGATGGTGTGTGTGTGTGTGGGGGAGATGGTGTGTGTGTGTGTGGGAGAGATGGTGTGTGTGTGTGGGAGAGATGGTGTGTGTGGGAGAGATGGTGTGTGTGAGGGAGAGATGGTGTGTGTGTGTGGGAGAGATGGTGTGTGTGTGTGTGTGGGAGAGATGGTGTGTGTGTGGGAGAGATGGTGTGTGTGAGGGAGAGATGGTGTGTGTGTGTGGGAGAGATGGTGTGTGTGTGTGTGGGAGAGATGGTGTGTGTGTGTGAGAGAGAGATGGTGCGTGTGTGTGGGAGAGATGGTGTGTGTGTGTGTGGGAGAGATGGTGTGTGTGTGTGTGAGAGATGGTGTGTGTGTGTGTGTGGGAGAGATGGTGTGTGTGTGTGTGTGTGAGAGATGGTGTGTGTGTGTGTGGGAGAGATGGTGTGTGTGTGTGAGAGAGAGATGGTGTGTGTGTGTGGGAGAGATGGTGTGTGTGTGTGGGAGAGATGGTGTGTGTGTGTGTGTGAGAGATGGTGTGTGTGTGTGTGTGTGAGAGAGAGATGGTGCGTGTGTGTGGGAGAGATGGTGTGTGTGTGTGTGGGAGAGATGGTGTGTGTGTGTGTGAGAGATGGTGTGTGTGTGTGTGTGGGAGAGATGGTGTGTGTGTGTGTGTGTGAGAGATGGTGTGTGTGTGTGTGGGAGAGATGGTGTGTGTGTGTGAGAGAGAGATGGTGTGTGTGTGTGTGAGAGATGGTGTGTGTGTGTGGGCGAGAGATGGTGTGTGTGTGTGTGTGTGTGTGGGAGAGATGGTGTGTGTGTGGGAGAGATGGTGTGTGTGTGTGTGGGAGAGATGGTGTGTGTGTGGGAGAGATGGTGTGTGTGTGTGTGGGAGAGATGGTGTGTGTGTGGGAGAGATGGTGTGTGTGTGTGTATGTGTGTGTGGGGAGATGGTGTGTGTGTGTGTGGGAGTGATGGTGTGTGTGTGTGTGGGAGAGATGGTGTGTGTGTGTGTGGGAGTGATGGTGTGTGTGTGGGAGAGATGGTGTGTGTGTGTGTGGGAGAGATGGTGTGTGTGTGTGTGGGAGAGATGGTGTGTGTGTGTATGTGGGAGAGATGGTGTGTGTGTGTGGGAGAGATGGTGTGTGTGTGTGGGAGAGATGGTGTGTGTGTGTGGGAGAGATGGTGTGTGTGTGTGGGAGAGATGGTGTGTGTGTGTGTGTGGGAGAGATGGTGTGTGTGTGTGTGAGAGATGGTGTGTGTGTGTGTGGGAGAGATGGTGTGTGTGTGTGTGGGAGTGATGGTGTGTGTGTGTGTGGGAGAGATGGTGTGTGTGTGTGTGGGAGAGATGGTGTGTGTGTGTGTGGGAGAGATGGTGTGTGTGTGTGGGAGAGATGGTGTGTGTGTGTGGGAGAGATGGTGTGTGTGTGTGGGAGAGATGGTGTGTGTGTGTGTGTGAGAGATGGTGTGTGTGTGTGTGGGAGAGATGGTGTGTGTGTGTGTGGGAGTGATGGTGTGTGTGTGTGTGGGAGAGATTGTGTGTGTGTGTGGGAGAGATGGTGTGTGTGTGTGAGAGATGGTGTGTGTGTGTGTGTGTGTGTGTGGGAGAGATGGTGTGTGTGTGGGAGAGATGGTGTGTGTGTGTGTGGGAGAGATGGTGTGTGTGTGGGAGAGATGGTGTGTGTGTGTGTGGGAGAGATGGTGTGTGTGTGGGAGAGATGGTGTGTGTGTGTGTATGTGTGTGTGGGGAGATGGTGTGTGTGTGTGTGGGAGTGATGGTGTGTGTGTGTGTGGGAGAGATGGTGTGTGTGTGTGTGGGAGTGATGGTGTGTGTGTGGGAGAGATGGTGTGTGTGTGTGTGGGAGAGATGGTGTGTGTGTGTGTGGGAGAGATGGTGTGTGTGTGTGTGAGAGATGGTGTGTGTGTGTGTGGGAGAGATGGTGTGTGTGTGTGTGGGAGTGATGGTGTGTGTGTGTGTGGGAGTGATGGTGTGTGTGTGTGTGGGAGAGATGGTGTGTGTGTGTGTGGGAGTGATGGTGTGTGTGTGGGAGAGATGGTGTGTGTGTGTGTGGGAGAGATGGTGTGTGTGTGTGTGGGAGAGATGGTGTGTGTGTGTATGTGGGAGAGATGGTGTGTGTGTGTGGGAGAGATGGTGTGTGTGTGTGGGAGAGATGGTGTGTGTGTGTGGGAGAGATGGTGTGTGTGTGTGGGAGAGATGGTGTGTGTGTGTGTGTGGGAGAGATGGTGTGTGTGTGTGTGGGAGTGATGGTGTGTGTGTGTGTGGGAGAGATGGTGTGTGTGTGTGTGGGAGAGATGGTGTGTGTGTGTGTGGGAGAGATGGTGTGTGTGTGTGGGAGAGATGGTGTGTGTGTGTGGGAGAGATGGTGTGTGTGTGTGGGAGAGATGGTGTGTGTGTGTGTGAGAGATGGTGTGTGTGTGTGTGGGAGAGATGGTGTGTGTGTGTGTGGGAGTGATGGTGTGTGTGTGTGTGGGAGAGATGGTGTGTGTGTGTGTGTGAGAGATGGTGTGTGTGTGTGTGGGAGTGATGGTGTGTGTGTGTGTGTGGGAGAGATGGTGTGTGTGTGTGTGAGCTGGTGTATGTGTATGTGGGAGAGATGGTGTGTGTGTGTGTGGGAGAGATGGTGTGTGTGTGTATGTGGGAGAGATGGTGTGTGTGTGTGTGGGAGAGATGGTGTGTGTGTGTGGGAGAGATGGTGTGTGTGTGTGTGTGGGAGAGATGGTGTGTGTGTGTGGGAGAGATGGTGTGTGTGTGTGGGAGAGATGGTGTGTGTGTGTGGGAGAGATGGTGTGTGTGTGTGGGAGAGATGGTGTGTGTGTGTGTGTGTGGGAGAGATGGTGTGTGTGTGTGTGGGAGAGATGGTGTGTGTGTGTGTGGGAGAGATGGTGTGTGTGTGTGTGTGGGAGAGATGGTGTGTGTGTGTGGGAGAGATGGTGTGTGTGTGTGGGAGAGATGGTGTGTGTGTGTGTGTGTGGGAGAGATGGTGTGTGTGTGTGTGAGAGATGGTGTGTGTGTGTGTGGGAGAGAGATGGTGTGTGTGTGTGTGTGGGAGAGATGGTGTGTGTGTGTGGGAGAGATGGTGTGTGTGTGTGAGAGATGGTGTGTGTGTGTGTGAGAGAGATGGTGTGTGTGTGTGGGGGAGATGGTGTGTGTGTGGGAGAGATGGTGTGTGTGTGTGGGAGAGATGGTGTGTGTGTGTGAGAGATGGTGTGTGTGTGTGGGAGAGATGGTGTGTGTGTGTGGGAGAGATGGTGTGTGTGTGTGTGGGAGAGATGGTGTGTCTGTGTGTGTGAGAGATGGTGTGTGTGTGGGAGAGATGTGTGTGTGTGTGGGAGAGATGGTGTGTGTGTGGGAGAGATGGTGTGTGTGTGGGAGAGATGGTGTGTGTGTGTGTGTTGGAGAGATGGTGTGTGTGTGTGGGAGAGATGGTGTGTGTGTGTGTGGGAGAGATGGTGTGTGTGTGGGAGAGATGGTGTGTGTGTGTGTGGGGGAGAGATGGTGTGTGTGTGGGAGAGATGGTGTGTGTGTGGGAGAGATGGTGTGTGTGTGTGTGGGAGAGATGGTGTGTGTGTGTGTGGGAGAGATGGTGTGTGTGTGTGTGAGAGAGATGGTGTGTGTGTGTGTGGGAGAGATGGTGTGTGTGTGTGTGGGGGAGAGATGGTGTGTGTGTGGGAGAGATGGTGTGTGTGTGGGAGAGATGGTGTGTGTGTGTGTGGGAGAGATGGTGTGTGTGTGTGTGGGAGAGATGGTGTGTGTGTGTGGGAGAGATGGTGTGTGTGTGTGTGTGAGATGGTGTGTGTGTGGGAGAGATGGTGTGTGTGTGTGGGGGAGAGATGGTGTGTGTGTGGGAGAGATGGTGTGTGTGTGTGTGTGGGAGAGGTGGTGTGTGTGTGGGAGAGATGGTGTGTGTGTGGGAGAGATGGTGTGTGTGTGTGTGGGAGAGATGGTGTGTGTGTGTGGGAGAGATGGTGTGTGTGTGTGTGTGAGATGGTGTGTGTGTGGGAGAGATGGTGTGTGTGTGTGTGGGGGAGAGATGGTGTGTGTGTGGGAGAGATGGTGTGTGTGTGTGTGTGGGAGAGATGGTGTGTGTGTGTGTGTGAGAGATAGTGTGTGTGTGGGAGAGATGGTGTGTGTGTGTGGGAGAGATGGTGTGTGTGTGGGAGAGATGGTGTGTGTGTGGGAGAGATGGTGTGTGTGTGTGTGGGAGAGATGGTGTGTGTGTGGGAGAGATGGTGTGTGTGTGTGTGTGGGAGAGATGGTGTGTGTGTGGGAGAGATGGTGTGTGTGTGTGTGGGGAGAGATGGTGTGTGTGTGTGTGTGAGAGATGGTGTGTGTGTGTGTGGGAGAGATGGTGTGTGTGTGTGTGGGGGAGAGATGGTGTGTGTGTGGGAGAGATGGTGTGTGTGTGTGTGTGGGAGAGATGGTGTGTGTGTGTGTGGGGGAGAGATGGTGTGTGCGTGGGAGAGATGGTGTGTGTGTGTGTGTGTGGGAGAGATGGTGTGTGTGTGTGTGTGTGAGAGATAGTGTGTGTGTGGGAGAGATGGTGTGTGTGTGTGGGAGAGATGGTGTGTGTGTGGGAGAGATGGTGTGTGTGTGGGAGAGATGGTGTGTGTGTGTGTGGGAGAGATGGTGTGTCTGTGTGTGTGAGAGATGGTGTGTGTGTGTGTGGGAGAGATGGTGTGTGTGTGTGTGGGAGAGATGGTGTGTGTGTGGGAGAGATGGTGTGTGTTTGTGGGGGAGAGATGGTGTGTGTGTGTGTGGGAGAGAGATGGTGTGTGTGTGTGAGAGAGATGGTGTGTGTGTGTGGGAGAGATGGTGTGTGTGTGTGGGAGAGATGGTGTGTGTGTGGGAGAGATGGTGTGTGTGTGGGAGAGATGGTGTGTGTGTGTGGGAGAGATGGTGTGTGTGTGTGGGAGAGATGGTGTGTGTGTGGGAGAGATGGTGTGTGTGTGGGAGAGATGGTGTGTGTGTGTGTGGGAGAGATGGTGTGTGTGTGTGGGAGAGATGGTGTGTGTGTGGGAGAGATGGTGTGTGTGTGGGAGAGATGGTGTGTGTGTGTGGGAGAGATGGTGTGTGTGTGTGGGGGAGAGTTTGTGTGTGTGTGGGAGAGATGGTGTGTGTGTGTGGGGGAGAGATGGTGTGTGTGTGGGGGAGAGTTTGTGTGTGTGTGGGAGAGATGGTGTGTGTGTGTGAGAGATGGTGTGTGTGTGTGTGGGGGGGAGAGATGGTGTGTGTGTGTTGGGGAGAGATGGTGTGTGTGTGGGGGAGAGTTTGTGTGTGTGTGGGAGAGATGGTGTGTGTGTGTGTGTGGGGGAGAGATGGTGTGTGTGTGTCTGGGAGAGATGGTGTGTGTGTGTCTGGGAGAGATGGTGTGTGTGTGGGGGAGAGATGGTGTGTGTGGGAGAGATGGTGTGTGTGTGTGTCTGGGAGAGATGGTGTGTGTGTGGGGGAGAGATGGTGTGTGTGTGGGGGAGAGATGGTGTGTGTGTGTCTGGGAGAGATGGTGTGTGTGTGGGGGAGAGATGGTGTGTGTGGGAGAGATGGTGTGTGTGTGTGTCTGGGAGAGATGGTGTGTGTGTGGGGGAGAGATGGTGTGTGTGGGAGAGATGGTGTGTGTGTGGGGGAGAGATGGTGTGTGTGTGTGTGGGAGAGATGGTATATGTGTGTGTGAAGATGTGTTTGCACAAATGTTGAGTGGTGAATGGAACAACCTGTTTAAAATCATTCAGGGATTTTAATGAGATAGGGACAGGGAACATGTTGCCTTGGAATGCCAGCCCACACATAGGAATATCATCTTAAAATTGGACAGTGTTGGGAAGATATCAAGAGGGATTATACATACAAAAGAACATGGAAATCTTGACCCAAGAGCCTGTGGATTCTGGGGCTCGGCAAACTCAAAGGCTGGGGTTTCTAGCTATTTGTTGGACAAGTGTATCAAGAGATTACAGAATGAAGGCAGGCAAAAGGAGTTACATGACAGATCAGCAATGATGAGATTGAACAGCAGAGCGCTGAGATCCGATTGGATAATCTTCATATCAATGGCAAGTTCCTGGCTCTTGACTATTTATAAAGAGGTTAAAATGCTGCCTGTGGAGATCAGCAGAAATATTGTGATCAACTAAAATACAAATCTCCACAGGAGCAGAGGGATAAGCAAAATATGGAAATCAGCGGGAATGTGCAATCAATGGGAATCTAGGGATCAGCGGGAATGTGCAATCAGTGGGAATGTAGGGATCAGCGGGAATGTGCAATCAGTGGGAATCTTGGGATCAGCGGGAATGTGCAATCAATGGGAATCTAGGGATCAGCGGGAATGTGCAATCAGTGGGAATGTAGGGATCAGCGGGAATGTGCAATCAGTGGGAATCTAGGGATCAACAGGAATGTGCAATCAGTGAGAACATAGGGATCAGCGGGAATGTGCAATCAGTGGGAATGTAGGAATCAGGAGGAATGTGCAATTAATGGGAATGTAGGGATCAGGAGGAATGTGCAATTAGTGGGAATGTAGGGATCATCATGAAGGTGCAATCATTGGGAACGTTGGGATCTGCAGGAATGTGCAATCAGTAGGAATGTTGGGATCAGGAGGAATGTGCAATCAGTGGGAATATAGGGATCAGGAGGAATGTGCAATCAGTGAGAACATAGGGATCAGCAGAAATGTGCAATCAGTGGGAATGTAGGAATCAGGAGGAATGTGCAATTAATGGGAATGTAGGGATCAGGAGGAATGTGCAATTAGTGGGAATGTAGGGATCATCATGAAGGTGCAATCATTGGGAACGTTGGGATCTGCAGGAATGTGCAATCAGTAGGAATGTTGGGATCAGGAGGAATGTGCAATCAGTGGGAATATAGGGATCAGGAGGAATGTGCAATTAGTGGGAATGTAGGGATCAGCGGGAACGTGCAATCAGTGGGAACGTTGGGATCAGCAGGAATGAGCAATCAGTAGGAACATTGGGATCAGCAGGAATGTGCAACTAGTGGGAATGCAGGGATTAGCGGGAATGTGCAATCAGTGGGAACGTTGGGAGGAGCGGGAATGTGCAATCAGTGGGAATGTTGGGATCAGTGGGAATGCGCAATCAGTGGGAACGTAGGGATCAGCAGGAATGTGCAATCAGTGGGAATGTAGGGATCAGTGGGAATGTGCAATCTGTGGGAACGTTGGGATCAGCAGGAATGTGCAATTAGTGGGAATGTAAGGATCAGGAGGAATGTGCAATCAGTGGGAATGTAGGGATTAGCAGGTATGTGCAATCAGTGGGAATGATGGGATCAACGGGAATGTGCAATCAGTGGGAATGTAGGGATCAGCAGGAATGTGCAATCAGTAGGAATGTAGGAATCAGGAGGAATGTGCAATTAATGGGAATGTAGGGATCAGGAGGAATTTGCAATTAGTGGGAATGTAGGAATCAGCGGGAACGTGCAATCACTGGGAACGTTGGGATCAGAAGGAATGTGCAATCAGTGGGAATGTAGGGATCAGTGGGAATGTGCAATCAGTGGGAACATTGGGATCAGCAGGAATGTGCAATCAGTGGGAATGTAGGGATCAGCGGGAATGTGCAATCAGTGGAAACGTAGGGAACAGTGGGAAAGTGTAATCAGTAGGTAAATTGGGATCAGGAGGAATGTGCAATCAGTGGGAATGTAGGGATTAGCAGGAATGTGCAATCAGTGGGAACGTTGGGAGGAGCGGGAATGGGCAATCAGTGGGAATGTAGGGATCAGCCGGAATGTGCAATCAGTGGGAATGTAGGGATCTGCGGGATGGTGCAATCAATAGGAATTTAGGGATCAGCGGGAATATGCAATCAGTGGGAACGTTGGGATGAGCGGGAATGTGCAATCAGTAGGATTGTTGTGATCAGCAGGAATGTGCAATCAATGGGAATGTAGGGATCGGGAGGAATATGCAATTAGTGGGAATGTAGGGATCAGCGGGATGGTGCAATCAGTAGGAATGTAGGGATCAGCGGGAATGTGCAGTCAATAGGAACATTGGGATCAGCGGGAATGTGCAATCAGTGAGAACGGGATCAGCAGGAATGTGCAATCAGTGGGAACGTTGGGATCAGGAGGAATGTGCAATTAGTGGGAATATTGGGATCAGCGGGAATATAGTGTTCAGAGGAGTATAGAGGTTAGAAAGAAGATTTGATTCGAGATGTGAGCAAAGGGCCATGGGACCTGAAATGGGAACTCTGGTTTTTTTTGCACAGCTGCTGGTATACCTGCTGAGCTTTTCCAGCAAGTTTGGTTTTTGTTTTTGTTTGAGAAGGGATATAGGGATCAGCCGGAACATTGGGATCGGTAGGAACATGGAGGTCAGCAGATTTAGTGGGAGGCGATTTTCTCGTGGTATTATCGCACG
The DNA here is from genome assembly GCF_047496795.1 of Chiloscyllium punctatum. Classification (NCBI taxonomy): domain Eukaryota; kingdom Metazoa; phylum Chordata; class Chondrichthyes; order Orectolobiformes; family Hemiscylliidae; genus Chiloscyllium; species Chiloscyllium punctatum. The sequence goes on along the minus strand of NC_092746.1, from coordinate 127,506,007 downwards.
ACTATTAACCCAGCAACTCAACTAATGTCCTGGGCAGCCAGGTTCAAATCCTAGCACGGCAGATGGTGGAATGTGAATTCTATAAGATAACAGTCTGGAATTAGGAATCTGCTGATGACCATGAACCCATTGTTGATTGTTGGAAAAACCCATCTGACTTTAATAACCTTCAGGGAAGGAAATCTGCTATCATCATCTGTCTGGCCTACATGTGACTCTATCATTCCTGAAGAAGGGCTTATGCCCGAGACGTCGATTCTCCTGTTCCTCGGATGCTGCCTGACCTGCTGCGCTTTCCCAGCACCCTGCCCTCGACTCTGATCTCCAGCATCTGGAGTCCTCACTTTCCCCTATTGACTGCGGAGCCACGGCAAGGTGGTTGACTCTCACCTGCCCCCTGAGATGGCCTAGATGTTCAGTTCTACCAATCACTACAAAGCCTCAACAAAGAAACGAAACTGGTCAGACCACCTGGTATCAACTTCAGGACCTGAAAAGTCAACGGCAGGATCAGCCTGTTGACCATGCAAAGTCCTCCTTCCTAACATCTGGGGGCAAGTGCCATCATAGGGAGAGCTGTCTCACACACCTATCATGCATATTCTTGGAATTGTACCTTACAGACAATATCACGATGGTGTATAGTCAGGAGGGAGTTGCGCTGGGAATCCACAGCATTGGCTCCAGGTCCCATGAAGTCTCAGAACCTTATGGACAAGGAAAGCTCCTGCTGATTCCCACCTCAGCTGATGAATCAGTACTCCGCCATGTTGAACTGAGGGTGGCAAGGAGACAAAATGTACTCTGGGTGGGGGGATTTCAATACCCACCACCAAGAGTGGCTCTGCAGCAGCACTACTGTTCAAACTGGTGGGGTCCTCAAGGACATCTCTGCTAGGCTGGGTCTCCAAGCAGATAGAGAGGGAACCAAAACAAGGGAAAACTATCCTTGACCTCCTACTTACCAATCTGCTGGCTGCAGATGGATCTGCCCATGACCGTTTCAGCAAGAGCGACCACTACCCAGTCCTTGTCAAGACAAAGTCCTGCCTTCACATTGAGAATAACCTCCATCATGTTGTGTGCTAAATAAGATAGAATCCAAACGGATCTAGCTACTCCAGACTGGGCATCCATGAGGTGCTGTGGGCTATCAGCAGCAACAGAGCTGTACTCCAGCACAATCTGTAACCTCGTGGCCCGGCATATCCCCCCACTCAACCATTACCATCAAACCAGGGGCTCATCCCTGGTTCAGTGGAGAGGGCAGGAGGCCATGCCAGGAGCAGCAGCACAGATATCTGAAGGTGAGCTGTCAAACAGCACATGCAGCATGTAACGTCCAGAGCTAAGCAACTCCACAATCAACAGGTCAGATCAAAGCTCTGCAGTCCTGCCACATCCAGTCAGGAATGGTGGTGGACAATTAAACAACTCACTGGAGGACGATGCTCCACAAATATCCCCATCTGCAATGATGGAAAAGCCAGTTCTGAGGAAGGGTCACTGAACCTGAGACTTTACCCATGCTTCCTCTTCCCAGATGCTGCCAAACATGCTGAGTTTCTCCAATAATTTTTGTTTTTGTTTTGTTCCTGAACTAGGAACACTGTTTTAAAATTAGAATTCCACCCTTTTAGGACCGAGATGAGGGGTTTTTGTTTCTCTAAGAAGGGAACACTGCCTTAGAGATGGCGGAGGAAGAGTTACGGAATTTTTTTCAGGTATGTTCTTGTAATGCAGGGGAGTCAAGATTTATTGGGGATAGATGGGAATGTGGAATTTGGAATGCAAACGGATGTGCGATGACCTTATTGAATGACAGAGCAGGACTTGATGAGTCAAATAATCTATTTATGCTCCTAACTCGTATGTGCGTCTGTTCATAAGTGTGCCACATTAGGAGGATGTGGACAGATTAAGAGAGAAACTGTTCCACTTGGTGAAGATGGGAACCAGAGGACATAGATTTAAGGTAATTGGGAAACAAACCAATGGAAACATGATGAGAAATGTCTTTACGCAGTGAGCCTGCAGGTGTGGTTTTCTGAAGGGCATTGGATAAGGGTTTGAAGGTAACACATTTTCAGGAAAAAGGTGAGGGAAGGGAACCAGCTGAGGCACTTTTGCAGACAGTTGGCACAGACATGAGAGGCCAAATGGCCTCCTTCTGTGCTTTAACCAGTCTATGATGTTGTAAAATCAAACATTTCACACCTTCAGAAGGCTTAATTAAAAAGCCCTGCGTCCTCTCCTAGGATGGTCCATTAGCTGATGCATTGCCCCCAGTGTGATGTCAGATGAAGTATGGTTGATCTCCAATCCCATGCTGGCAGCTTCCAATGTGCAAATCGACTGCCATGTTTCTTACACTACAAGGGCAAACCACACTTTAAACATCTACAAGGTGGTTTGGGATGTCCTAAGGTTGGGAAAGACATGTTCTTCCTTCCATCTTTGACAGAAGTAAACAGGCCATTTAGTTTCATTCCGCTCCTAATTCCCCGTACGAACTGCAGAGTTCCTGGGCATACGGTGAAATCTGAGGGAGCAGTTGGCTGTCGAATCTCTCCCTCAGCTGCAGGAATCGCCTCAGCTGCTGACTCGGTTTCTGTCTTTCCCTCCAGTCCTGCTGTTAACATGACGGTGAGCAGAGCTGGAGACATACGGACTTTTCCAAAGGAATTATATTCTTGAAGCCTGACGTCGGACAATAATATGACAACCGTTTCACCAACAGCAGAGATGGCTGAATCCCCAGTGTGAAACTGAAGGGTCTGTGCTGTGAAACCAAACATTCCCAGTACACGTATAGCCCAGCATTAAATATAGAGTAAAGCTTTCCCTGTACTGTTCCCATAATAAACTTCCAAGGCAGGGACAGCATGGGGTCAGAGGCAGAGTAAAGCTCGCTCTACATTGTCCCCCATCAAACATTCCCAGGACAGGTACAGCACAGGGTCAGATGCAAAGTAAATCTCCCTCTACACCATTATAGGAGGATCTGGACGGGTTGGTTAGATGGCAGGTCAGGGGCAAATGAAATTCAAACTGGGTAGGTGTGAGGGCAAGACAAATAAGGCAATGGAGATCAGGAGTAGGACCTGATTGGATAGAGCTCTTAAAGATAGTGGAGTCAAGGGTTATAGAGATAAGGCTGGAACAGGATACTGATTGGGAATGATCAGCCATGATCATATTGAATGGCGGTGCAGGCTCGAAGGGCTGAATGGCCTACTCCTGCATCTATTGTCTATTGTCTATTGTCTATTGACCCTGGGAATCACCAAGGGTCAGAGGGACCTTGAGTTAGATCAAATGATGAAGAAGGCATATGGGAGACTTGCCTTTGTTAGTAAAGGCATCAAGTTTAAAAGCAGGAAGATTCTGCTGGATCGGTATAAAATGTTGTTTTGACCACAGCGAGAGTATCTTGTGTCTTTCTGGAATCCACATGACAAGAGGGATGTAATCGCACTGGAGAGGGGGCAGAGGAGACTTACCAGGCAGTTGCCCGTCCTGGAGAGTCTCAGTTATGAAGAGAGATTGGACTCTCTGGGGTTGTTTCCTTCGAGCAGAGGAGGCTGAAGAGAGACCTGATTGAGATGCATAAAATTATGAGAAGCCTAGATGGGGTAACCAGGAAGCAACTTTTCCCTTTAGTGGAGGAAATAAATGATCACGTGTCACGGATTTAAGACCCCAAAACTGTCAGAGATGAGCAGAAATAGACTATTCAGCCCATCAAGTCTGCCCATTCTATCATGGCTGACATGTTTCTCAATGCCATTCTCCTGCTCTCTCACTATAACCTTTGACCACCATAACAATCAAGAACCTACTTTGTCTGTCATAAATACATTTATGACCTGAACTCCATAGCCCTCTGTGGCAACTGGTTACACAGATTCGCTCCCCTCTGACTGAAGAAATTCCTCCTTAACTCAGTTCATATAGCCATCGAGTCACAGAGATGTACATCATGGAAACAGACCTTTCTGTCCCACCCGTCCATGCCGACCAGATATCCCAACCCAATCTAGTCCCATCTGCCAGCATTTGGTCCATATCCCTCCAAACCCTTCCTATTCATATCCAAATGCCTCTTAAATGTTGCAATTGTACCAGCCTCCACCACATCCTCTGGCAGCTCATTCCATACACGTACCACCCTCTGTGTGAAAAAGTTGCCTCTCAGGTTCCTGGTTTTTAATTTTAATTTTCCCAGACGCACTCTGATGTCCAGTGATACATGAATTCAACAGCAAAGGCAGTAACGGCTAACTCTGTCAGTTAACAAGGTGGGTTTTTCTCTCTCTCTCTCTCTCTCTCTCTCTCTCTCTCTCTCTCTCTCCTGCACTGACCTCACCATGTGCTTCCTTTGTCTGTTCTTCTCCCTTTTAAAACTGCTGCTGTTTTGACTTTTTTTTCTCCAAAGTTCCAAAACAACAGCACTCTGAAGGGTTGGCCCTTCACTCTGACACTGTGCCCTCAGGTCCCAGTATCTACTATCATTGGTAACATCATGTCCACATCCACTCAATCCTGCGGCCTTTTCGCATTCTGTAAGTTTCAATCAGATCCCCTCCTTCTCCTTCTAACTCCATTGAGTACAGACCCAACGTCCTCAACCTTTCCCCACATGATAGGCCCTTCATCCCTGAAATCATTTTGATGAACTTCCTCTGGGCCCCCTCCAATGCCAGCATGTATTCCCTTAGATACAGGGCCCAAAACTCCTCACAATATGGTGTGACCAGAGCATTATTCAGCCTCAGCAGTACATCTCTTCTGTTGTATTCTAGCCCTCTTGAAACGAATGCTAACGTTGCATTTGCCTTCCTAACTGTCAACTGCAGCTGCTTGTTAACCTTAAGAGTATTCTGAACTAGAACTCCCAAGTTCCTTTGTGCTTCAGATTGCCAAAGCCTTTCCCCGTTAAGAAAACAGTCTACGCCTCTATTCTTCCGACCAATGTTCATAACTTCACACTTTCCCACTTTGTATTCACCTGCCACTTCTATGCCCACTCTCTGAGCCTGTCCAAGTCCTTTGCAATTTCCCCACTTCCTCAGAACAAAGAAAGGACAAAGAACATTACAGCACAGGAACAGGCCCTTCGGCCCTCCAAGCCTGCACCAATCCATATCCTCTCTCTAAACCTGTGGCCTATTTTCTAAGGATCTGTATCCCTCTGCTCCCTGCCCATTCATGTATCCGTCAAGATGCATCTTAATTGACAATATCGCTCCCACCCCTACCACCTCAGCTGGCAACACATTCCAGGCCCCCACCACCCCTCTGCATAAAGAACTTTCCACGCATATCTCCCCTAAACCTTTCCTGTCTCACTTTGAACTCGTGACCCCGAGTCACACCACATTGGAATATTGTGAGGAGTTTTAGGCGCTGTACCTAAGGGAATACATGCTGGCATTGGAGGGGGCCCAGAGGAAGTTCATTAAAATGATTTCAAGGATAAAGGGCCTATCATATGGGGAAAGGTTGAGGACGTTGGGTCTGTACTCAATGGAGTTAGAAGGATAAGGAGGGGATCTGATTGAAACTTACAGAATGCGAAAAGGCCCCAGGATTGAGTGGATGTGGACATGATGTTACCAATGATAGTAGATACTGGGATCTCAGGGCACATAGAACATAGAACATAGAAGAATACAGCGCAGTACAGGCCCTTTGGCCCTCGATGTTGCGCCGATCAAAGCCCACCTAACCTACACTAACCCACTATCCTCCATATGTCTATCCAATGCACTTTTAAATGCCCATAAAGAGGGAGAGTCCACCACTGCTACTGGCAGGGCATTCCATGAACTCACGACTCGCTGAGTAAAGAATCTACCCCTAACATCTGTCCTATACCTACCACCCCTTAATTTAAAGCTATGCCCCCTCATAATAGCTGACTCCATACGTGGAAAAAGGTTCTCATGGTCAACCCTATCTAAACCCCTAATCATCTTGTACACCTCTATCAAGTCACCCCTAAACCTTCTTTTCTCCAATGAAAACAACCCCAAGTGCCTCAGCCTTTCCTCATACGATCTTCCTACCATACCAGGCAACATCCTGGTAAACCTCCTCTGCACCCGTTCCAGTGCCTCCACATCCTTCCTATAGTATGGCGACCAAAACTGCACACAATACTCCAGATGCGGCCGCACCAGAGTCTTATACAACTGCAGCATGACCTCAGGACTCCGGAACTCAATTCCTCTACCAATAAAAGCCAGTACGCCATATGCCTTCTTCACAGCACTATTTACCTGGGTGGCAACTTTCAGAGATCTGTGTACATGGACACCAAGATCCCTCTGCTCATCCACACTACCAAGTATCCGACCATTAGCCCAGTACCCCATCTTTTTGTTACTCTTACCAAAGTGAATCACCTCACACTTACCCATATTGAACTCCATTTGCCACCTTTCTGCCCAGCTCTGCAGCTTATCTATATCCCGCTGTAACCTGCAACATCCTTCCTCACTGTCAACAACTCCACCGACTTTTGTATCATCTGCAAGCTTGAGTAATTAAGGGAATATATTTGGGCAGTCACTTTACCTAAAATACTACCCATTCTCCTCCTCTAACCAAACGAAACAGGTTCTGTGCATCGATTCAGTAAGGTTAAAAGTTTTTCCAATAGTCTCTTTGGAAATTCAGAATAGTGGGAATGGAGGTGAGGGCAGTTGAATGTTCCTCCTGCAGAATGTGGGAGGTAGGGGTCACCATTCATGTCGCCACTGACTTCATCTGCAGGAAGGGCACCCAACTCCAGCTCCTCAAAAATCGTGTTAGTGAACTGGAACTGGATGAATTTTGGATCATTCGGGAGGTGGAGGGGTTAATGGAGAGGAGTTACAGGGAGGTAGTGACACCTCAGGTACAGGACAAAGGTAGATGGGTTACAGTCAGAGGACGGAAAGGGAGCAGGCAGACAGGGATCCCCTGTGGCTGTTCCCCTCAATAACGAGTAGACCGTTTTGGATACTGTTGGGGGCGACGTCCTACTGGGGAAAGCCATAGTGGCCGAGTCTCTGGCACTGAGCCTGGCTCTGTGGCTCAGAGGAAAGGGGGAGAATAGGAGAGCGATAGTGAGAGGAGATTCAATAGTTAGGGGAATGGACAGGAGGTTCTGTGGTTGTGAATGGGACTCCCCCAAGGTATGTTGCCTCCAGGTGCCAAGGTCCGGGATGTCTCTGATCGAGTCTACAAGATTCTGAAGGGGGGGGGGGGGGGGGTGAGCAGCCAGACGTCGTGGTGCACACTGGCACCAATGACATAGCCAGGAAAAGGGATGAGGATGGAAAAAGTGATTTCAGGGAGTTAGGTAATCTCATGATTCCTACCAGTGCCACGTGCTAGTGAGGTGAGGAACAGGGAGTGAGTGCAGCTAAACACGTGGCTACAGGGCTGGTGCAGGAGGGAGGGCTTCAGATATGTAGATCATTGGGGCACCCTCTGGGGAAGGTGGGAACTGTACATGAAAGACTGGTTGCACTTAAACTGGAGGGGCACCAATGTCCTGGGCAGGAGATTTGTTAATGCACTTCGGGAGGGTTTAAACTAGTTTGGCACAGGGATGGGAACCAAAGCTACAGATCAGAGGAGAGAGTAGTTGTTGAATAGGCAGAAATGGAATTCAGAGAGTCTGTAAGGAAGGATACACAGTTGATAGGCCAAAGGGATGGGTTAAAGTGTGTCTGTTTCAATGCAAGGAGTGTTAAGACAATGAGTAATGAGCTTAGAGCATGGATCAGTACTTGGAACTACAATGTTGTGGCCATAACTGAGTCGTGGATTTCACTGGGGCAGGAATGGTTGCTGGATGTTCCAGGGTTTAGATGTTTTAAAAAGAACATTGGGGTAGGTGGGAGCAGCTAAAAGAGGAGGGGGAGCAGCATTGTTAATTCGAGAGCACACATGCAGAAAAGGAGGTTGTGGAGGAGGGTTTGTCTACTGAGTCAGTATGGGTGGAAGTCAGTTACAGGAAAGGAGCAGTCACTTTATTGGGTGTTAGCTATAGACTCCCCCCCCCCCCCCCCCCCAATTAACAGCAGAGAAATGGAAGAACAGATTGGATAGCAGATCTTGGAAAGGTGCAGATGTAACAGAGCTGTTGTTATGGGTGACATCCCCAGTATTGACTGGTATGATTTGGAGATGCCGGTGTTGGACTGGAGTGTACAAAGTTAACACCAGATTATAGTCCAACAGGTTTAATTGGAAGCACTAACTTTCAGAGCACCGCTCCTTTATCAGGTGGTTGTGGAGTACACAGTTATAAGACACAGAATTTATAGCTAAAGTTTGCAGTGTGATGTAGCTGAAATTATACATTGAAAAATACCTTGATTGTTTGTTAAGTCTCTCACCTGTTAGAATGACCACGATAGTTTCACTTCTTTCTTATGTAAATTGCAAAATTTGTTTTAAAAAATTATATTCTCAGTGAACTTTAACAATTGGTGTTAGCCCAGATAAAATGTTGAAGGTGTTAGCCCCCTGTGTGCTGCTGTCTGTGCCATAATGTTTAGACTGATTCTAATCTAAAAAATGAATTAACAGAATCTTACATGGATCCTGTAGCTTTTGAGCAAAGTACAATGTAACTCTGCAAGTACAAATTCACCCCACGGTCCAGGACATTCGACCCGGGACCTTTGGGTGACCGTTTTCCAAGACGGAGTTTGGGACCGGCAGCAGAGAAAAGTGGCCGAGCAGAGGCTGATAGCTAAGTTCGGAACCCATAGGGAGGGCCTCAACTGGGACCTTGGGTTCATGTCACATTACAGGTGACCACCATTGCACTACACACACACACACACACTCATACATGCACTCTCTCACAGACTTAGACCCCTTTACACTCACACACACACACGCACACATAGACATATACGTTTGTAGGGTAGATTCTGTTAATCCAATTTTTTGGTTTGGAATCAGGTTAAACATTATGGCACAGACAGCAGCACACAGGGGGCTAACACCTTCAACACACTATCTGGGCTGACACCAATTGTTACAGTTAACCTGAGAATGTAACTTTTAAAAAGGTTTTGTGATTTACATATGAAAGAAGTGAAACTATCTTGGTCATTCTAACAGATTGGAAACTTAACAAACAATCAAGGTATTTTTCAGTTATCAACGAGCCAGGCCAGATGTTAGGTCTCTCCATGAGAGAGCATTTCGGTGACAGTGACCACAACTGCCTCACCTTTACCATAACCACGGAGAGGGTTAGGAACAGACGGTATGGGAAAGTATTTAATTGGGGGAGTGGGAATTACAATGCTATTTGGCAGGAACTGAGACGCCTAAATTGGGATCAGATGTTCTCATGGAAATGCACGATAGAAACGTGGGGGGTGTTTAGGGAGCACTTGCTACGAGAGCTGGACAGGTTTGTCCCACTGAGGCAAGGAAGGGATGCTAGGGTCAAGAGATGTAGAACATCTAGTCAAGAGGAGGAAGGAAGCTCACTCAAGGTTGAGGTAGCAAGGGTCAGACAGGGCTTTAGAGGGTTACAAGGTAACCAGATAGGAACTGAAGAATGGACTTAGGAGCTAGAAGGGAGGGCATGATAAAGCTTTAGTGGGTCGGATTAAGGAAAAGTCTAAGGCATTCTACACTCATGTGAGGAACAATAGGATGGCTAGAGTGAGGGTAGGGCTGATAAGAGACAGTGGAGGGAACTTGTGCCTGGGGTTGGAGGAGGTAGGGAAGGTCCTTAATGAATATGTTGCTTCAGTGTTCACCAGTGAGCAGGACCTTGACGTTTGTGAGGACAGCGTGTAATAGGCTGATATACTTGAAACAGGTTGATGTTAAGAAGGAAGACGTACTGGAAATGTTGGAAAAAAAGGGATAGCTAAGTCCCCTGGGTCAGATGGGATATACCCAAGGTTTCTACAGGAAGCGAGGGAAGAAATTGCTGTGCCTTTGGTGATGATCTTTGCGTCCTCACTGTCCATTGGAATAGTACCAGATGATTGGAAGGTGGCAAATGTTATTCCCTTATTTTAGAAAGGGAATAGGGATAATCCTGGGAATTACTGACCAGTCAGTATAATGTCTGCAGAGGGAAAATTATTGGAGAGGATTCTGAGAGACCGGCTTTATGATTATGTGTAAAAGCATAATTTGATTAGAGATAGTCAGCATGGCTTTGATGGGCAGGTCATGCCTCATAATCCTTATTGAATTGTTTCAGGATGTGATAAACACATCAATGAAGGTAGAGCAGCAGATGTGGTGTACATGGATTTTAGCAAGGCGTTTGATAAGGTTCCCCATGGTAGGCTAATTCAGAAAGTAAAGAGGCATGGGAGACAGGGAAATCTGGCTGTCTGGATCCAGAACTGGCTGGCCAATAGAAGACAGTGGCGTAATAGATGGGAAGTATTCAGCCTGGAGCTCGGTGACCAGTGGTGTTCTGCAGGGATTGGTTCTGGGATCTCTGCTCTTTGTGAGTCTTATAAATGACTTTGATGAGGAAGTGGAAGGATAAGTAAGGTTAGTAAGTTTGCTGATGATATGAATATTGGTGGAGTTGTGGATGGTGTAGAGGGCTGTTATAGGTTGCAATGGGACATTGACAGGATGCAGAGCTGGGCTGAGAAGTAGCATATGGTGTTCAACCTGGAAAAGTGTGATCTGATTCATTTTGGAAGGTCGAATTTGAATGCTGATTACAGGGTTAAAGACAAGATTCTTGGCAGTGTGGAGGAACAGAGGGATCTTGGGGTCCATGTCCATAGATCCCTCAAAGTTGCCACCCAAGTTGGTAGGGTTATTAAGAAGGCCTATGGTGTGTTGGCTTTCATTAGCAGGGGGGTTTGGTTTAAGAACTGCGAGGTTATGCTGCAGCTCGATAGAGCCCTGGTTAGACCACACTTGGAATATTTTGTGCAGTTCTGGTTGCCTCATTATAGGAAGGATGTGGAAGCTTTAGAGAGGGTGCAGAGGAGATTTACCAGGATGCTGCCTGACTGGAGGGCATGTCTTATGAAGAAAGGTTGAGGGATCGAGGGATTTTCTCATTGGAGCGAAGAAGGATGAGAGGTGACTTGATAGAGGTGTACAAGATGATGAGAGGCATAAATAGAGTGGATAGCCAGAGACTTTTTCCCAGGGCAGAAATGGCTATCACAAGGGGACATTATTTTAAGGTGATTGGAGGAAGGGTTAGGGGAGATGTCAGAGGTAGGTTCTTTACACAGAGTGTGGTGGGTGCCAGTGGTGGTAGTAGAGTCAGAGACTTTAGGGACATTTAAGCGACTCTTGGATAGGCACATGGATGATAGTACAATGAAGGGTATGGTGGTCAGTTTGATCTTAGAGTGGGATAAAAGGTCAGCACAACATTGAGGGCTGAAGGGCCTGCACTGTGCTGTACTGTTCTGTGTTCAATGTTCATAGTCTTGCCATGAATTCCTTTTCTTGAGATCCACTACCAATCTTATTTTTGCAGTCCACCTGTATATTGAAACCCCCCATGATTATTGTAACAGTGCATTTCTTACATGCTGTTGACCACCCTCCTTCTGATGGCTGCCATCTTACCTGCTCTACCTGAAGTTAGATTCCTGACCCTTTCCATAATCTCTGTCCTATTACTTGTTCTGAAAGCTTTAATAACCTTCCCTGGGCCCTCACCCTCCTTTAACTCTTTTAAAGTCATTGTGACCACCCTTTGTAGCCTTTCTGCTGGGATCCTAGTCCCGGATCGGTTTAGGTAGAGCCCATGCTGATGGTATATTTCCTTCCTATCCCAATTCTGATGCTAGTGTGCATGGGGAGGACAAAGATAAATTATGGTGGATCCTCCCACCCCCCCCAGCTCTAATACCCTTTCAATCTGACCCCAATAATACTCTCTTCTAACCTCTCCTGCCAGGCATAAGCTACCGAAGCTTGATAAAGGTGAGGGAGAGGGTGATAGGTTAGAGTGGGGAGTGATGGACAGGTCTGGAGGGCGGTGCCAGGTTGGAGGATTATAGTAACTATGGTAAATATAGTCAGCTTTGTTTTAACTGGGACCAGAATTCTTGATAAACCGGTAAAAATTATATACCTGGAAGACAGGCATTTCCTCTATTATCGCCACCTCTGCGATGTCCAAGTAATCCATTGAGGGTACAAGTAAGAAGACTCCCTGCTAGTAATTTTATTCAAGGCAAATTTGCATTTCTATTTACTTATGCTGTAAGTAAAGTATAACAGTGACATGTATAACTGCTGTATGCCACTTCTATTAGTCACTGTGTGTTTTTACAATGATTACGTGGACCTCTTGGTCAACCGACATACTCCTGGCCCCAAAAGGTTTGCTGCACCTCATACCTGTTGGGTAAGGCCAACAGCTGATGGTCCTCCAATGTCACTGCTCATTTATGGTAAGGGGCAGAAGATTTAGAGGGGAATGTGAGGAAGCTCTTCTTCACCCAGGGACAGGTTGGAACCTGGACCCACTGGGTGGCACGGTGGCTCAGTGGTTAGCACTGCTGCCTCACAGCGCCAGGGTCCCAGGTTCGATTCCCACCTCGGGCGACTGTCTGTGTGGAGTTTGCACGTTCTCCCTGTCTCTGTGTAGGTTTCCTCCGGGTGCTCAAATTTCCTCCCACAGTCCAAAAATGTACAGGGCAGGTGAATTGGCCACGCTAGATTGCCAATAGTGTTCAGGGATACGTAGGCTAGATGCATTAGTCAGGGGAAAATATATGGCTGGGTGGGTTACTCTTTGGAGGGTCGGTGTGGACTTGTTGGGCCGAAGGGCCTGTTTCCATGCTGTAGGGAATCCAATCTAATCACCGCCTGTTGGAGTGGTAGAGTCAGAAGCCTCCCAACATTGAAGACTTATTTCTTTACCCATGAGATATTGCCACCTCTGCCTGAGAGACCAGGGATATCCTGCAGTTTGTGCATTTTATTTAAGCATCACTGATTTGTTACTGAGGTGTCCTTGAACTTGCTCATACATAGACTGGTGCAGCTGGTTGAATCTCTCTCACACCCCAGGGGAGACTCTTTCTCTCTGCCTGTTCTGGTTATGTGGAAGCTCTGCTGGTGTTCAAATAATTGGCAGACTCCTGGACCATCGCTGTTTGGCACACAAAACCTTTCTCAGGATGAGTCTGCATCAACCATCCTCAGCCTGCATCCTTCAAAAATATTGAAGGGGTGCAATGACTCTCCCTTTGACTTGGCGAACCAAAGGGGCTGGAGGGTGCATCTAGATCCTTGAAATTTTCCCAACCAGTTCAGCAGCTTCAACCTAAACTGTAGTGGTCAGATATATCAGTTGCTCTGCAGTGTTCGTTACTAAAAAAACAATGGAAACCATCCAAATACAGATCATGTACAATGTTAGGGAGCAATCAGATAAACATCCTTACCACGTTATAAGGGTATCTGCTGGAAGAAGAATTTATCGGGCAGCATGTTTAAGAGTAACAAAAAAAGACATGACAAAAAGACATTGAAATCAAAGCTACGGGAATTTTCACACACCCAGGGTGTCCTCAGTATTTTGCAATGAATCAAAATACACTTGGAGCTAAGAGCCAAACTTTTACTCCTGAGTTGGCCACAGCAAATCGGGAAATGTCCATAAGCTGGACTCAGGAGAGAGTGTGCTAAATCACTGAACTTCTATCTCTGGTGGCTGCAGGGTGGGGAAGGGAATTGTTAACCAGAGTCCCTGCCAATAGGGAACAGTGGAGAGGAGCAGCAGGCTGTACAAAATGCTCACTACGATGCAAATATCAATAAAACCAAAAGCAGCCCTCAGTTCCTCTCAACCACACACCTCCCACACTCCATCCATAATAAGATTGTAACAACGGATGACGTTGGAGCAGAAATTGGCCATTCAGCCCATCGATAATCCTCAACTCCACTTCTTGTCTTTATCCGTAACCTTTGATTGGCTTACTGATTATAAATCTGATTATCTCAGCCTCGAGCAATGACCCGGCTTCCACAGGTCTCCACAGATTTCCACAGCTTTCCTAACCTTTGACATAGAAAGATTACTCTTCCCCTCTGTGTTGAAGGATTGACTCTTTACTCTGAGGTTATGCCTAGACTGTCTCTCAACTTGCTTGCCCTCTTGCTTGCTTGCCGATCTCTTCTGTCCCTTTCTCTCTCCCTCTGTCTCTGGGCACCATTTCCATGTATTCTATTCTCTGCTCCCCCCCCCCCCCCCCCCCCCTCACACCGACCCCCATCCCCACCCTCATCATCTGCTTAAATACCACCCTTCCCCATGGAGATAACTTTTCCACATCTACCCTGTCAAGTTCCCTAACAATCATATACATTTCAATAATATTGACTCTCGTTCTTCTAAGTTCCAATGATTCCAATCGATTATCCGAATGAGATGGGCCTGAGTGTTTTGTTCGGATAATCGATTGTTCGGATAACTGGAAACAAGCGGTCATTTACGAGTGCCAGTTATCCGAACTTTTCTTGGTTATCCGGCAACACACGCCATAGTGCTGTTTAACCGATAACTGATCTATCGTAAACAAGTGGTAATTTGAGTGCTGGTTATTGGAGGTTTCTGGGTTATCCAGCAATGCACACCATAATGCTAGTTAACGGATAATGGTACTCAGCTGAGTTGCCTAATCCCATTTTTTCAGGACCTTGAAATCTTGTTAGGTTAATCCAAAATTCGGATAATTGACATTCGGATAATCGAGGTTCTACTGGATAAGCCCAATACACTCAATCCCCCCCCACCTCATAAAAATAAATCCCTGGGATCAGCTTAGTGTACCTTTTCTGGAAGCTTCCACAGCCAGTATATCTTTCCTTAGATAAGGGGACCAAACCTGTGCTTTGGTTTGAGTAAGACCTCCCTATTTTTATACTTCATTTCCTTTGAAATAAAGGATGCCACTCCACTTCCCTACACCCTTACCTGCTGAGTGCTCGCTTTTTGTGATTCATGCACAAAGTCCCCATACACAAACAGAAAGTGCTGGAGAAACTCAGCAGGCCTGCCAGCATCTGTTGAGAAAGGAGCAGAGTTAATATTTTGAGTTCAGTAATCCTTCGTCAGAACTGAAAAGAGCTGGGGAAGGGTGGTATTTAAGCAGATGATGAGGGTGGGGATGGGGGTCGGTGTGAGGGGGGGAGAGTGGAGAATAGAATACATGGAAATGGTGCCCAGAGACAGAGGGAGAGAGAAAGGGACAGAAGAGATAGGCAAGCAAGCTGAGAGAGAAAGATAATTAC
This sequence comes from Chiloscyllium punctatum, assembly GCF_047496795.1. NCBI lineage: Eukaryota > Metazoa > Chordata > Chondrichthyes > Orectolobiformes > Hemiscylliidae > Chiloscyllium > Chiloscyllium punctatum. The sequence goes on along the minus strand of NC_092746.1, from coordinate 127,490,731 downwards.
TAGAAGGGTGCTAATAGAAGAAGGGCAAATGGTTGAAAAATGAGTTGGCTGGACTGGGAAAAATGCAATAGGGCCTGGGGGGTTGGGGGCGGTAGGTAACAAACAAGGAAGGAGGTGGATTCACATTCGGAAATCGTTAAATTTAATGTTGAGTCTTGAAGGCTGCAAGGTACTGAGGTGGAAGATGGGGTGTTGTTCTTTCAGCTTGTGTTGAGTCTCGTTGGAGCACTGCAACAGGCCCGCAAGAGAAACGTTGGCCAGGGAACAGGATGATGACGTGGCAGACAAACTGGGAGCTCGAGGTCATTCTTACAGACGGAAGATAGGTGTTCTACAAAGCGGACATCAGTCTCCATTTTGTCTCCCTAATGTAGAGGAGTCTGCATTGTGAGCAGTGAGTACAGTAGACTCGGTTGAATGACATGCAGGTAATTCGCTCTTTTCCCTGGAAGCTGTGTCTGGGTCTTTAGATAGTGAGGAGATAAAAAGAGCAAAGGTTGCACCTTCTGTGATTGCAAGGCTGTGGTAGTGTGTAGACCAAGCTGTCCCAGTATGACTGGTCCCTGCAGAATGCAGACGAGGGAGTGGAAGGGAATGTGTCTCATCATGGCGTCTCATGGAAGATGGTGGAAATACAGGCTTATGATCCTTTGGATATGGAGGCTGGTGAGGTGGAAAGTGAGGACCAGGAGGACCCGATCCTTGTTGTGGGAAAGCAAGAGAGAGGTTGAGGGGCAAAATGCGGGAGATGGGTCAGACAAGGCTGAGGGCCCTGTCAATTCCAGTGCTGGGGAATCCTCGGTTGAGGAAAAAGGTGGACATTTCTAAGTACCCCTATGGAAGATGGCGTTGTCAGAACAGATCTGGTGGAGGTGGAGAATGGAACAGAGTCTTTACTAGGAACAAGGTGTGACAATGTAAAGTCAAGGTAACTGTGGGAATCAATGGGTTTGTCCTGGATATTGGTGGCTAGCCCATCCCCAGAAATGGGGGAGTCAGAGATAGTCAGGTGAAAGTGAGGGCAGGGTGGAAATTGGAAGCAAATTCGATAAATTTCTCCAACTCCAGGCAAGAGAGGGAAGCAGTACCAGTTATGTAATTGATATACCAGAGTTGTGGTTGGGGACCAGAGCAGAACTGGAACAAGAAATATTCCACATGCCCCACAAAGAAAAAGGCATTACTGGGGCCTGATCTGAAGAAAGTAATAGGATTTAAAGGAGAAATTGTTCAAAGTGAAAACAAGCTTGGCTAAGCAGAGGAGAGTGGTGGTGGATGAGGACAGTTCAGGCCTTTATTTCAGGAAGAGGTAGAGAACCCTGAGACCATCCTCTTGGGGGATGGATATGGAAAGGGGAGATTGCACGTCCACAGTAAAGAGGAGGCAGCTGGAGGCTGCAAACTGGAAATTCTGAAACGGATGTGAAGTGTCAGCAGAATTGCAGATGTTAGCAGGAGGAGCTAGACAAAGGGAGAAAAGATTGAGTCGAGGTAGGAAGAGACAAGTTCCGTGAGTTAGGAACAGGCTGAAACGATGGTCTGCCCAAGTGGACCTGTTGGTGGATTTTTGGGAAGATGGGTGGAAGCAGGCTGTCTGGGATTGAGGACAGTAAGCTTGGACGCTGTGGGGGTGGGTGTGAGGGGAGGTGGGATTCCCCCAGATGAGATTAGCTGACTGGAGGCCATAGAAACAATAGCTTGACGTTTGATGGTGAGGTCATGACCCAGAGGTATAGAAGAGAAGGTGTCAGAGAGCTGGCACCCAACCTCTGCAATGTCGAGGTCAGTACTCAGACCACCACAACAACAGCACCACCTTTGTCAGCAGATTTGATGACAACGTCAGAGTTGGATCAGAGAGCACGGAGTGCAGTCAGTTCAGAGGAAAATAGGTTAGGATGGATGAAGGGAGCAGAGAGATTAAAGCAACAGATGTCACACTGACAGTTCTCAATGAATAGGTTGAGTGCAGGTAAAAGGCCAGAGGGAGGTGACTAAGTGGAGAGAGAGTGTTGGAGGCAGGTGATGAGAGGGAGAGGACTCCTGTCCAACGAAATGCACGTGGTGGTGAAGACGATGGAAGAAGAGCTTGTCATCATTATGTGCCCAAAATTCATTAAGGTGGGAGTGGAAAGGGATAAAACTAAGCCTTTGCTGAGTTACTGACTCCCAAATCAGTCTGGGCTGCAGCTTTTTCCATTTGAATGATATTCAGCTTTTCTATTCTTCCTGCCAAACTCCTGCAATGAGTAAGTTCCTTCGACTCCCCAAACACTGTCCATGACCTAAAAAGCATAAGTCAGGAGTGCAATGGAATAGTCTCCACTTGTTATAGAGTCATAGAACATAGAAACAGGCCCTTCAACCCCAGGGCATCAATGTGGACTTCAACAGTTTCCTCATTTCCCCTTCCCCCACCTCACCCTAGTTCTAAACTTCCAGCTCAGTAACTGTCCCCATGACTTGTCCGGACTTGTCCTACCTGCCTATCTCCTTTTCCACCAATCCACTCCACCCTCTCCTCCCTGACCTATCACCTTCATCCCCTCCCCCACTCACCCATTGTACTCTGTGCTACTTTCTCCCCACCCCCACCCTCCTCTAGCTTATCTCTCCACGCTTCAGGCTCACTGCCTTTATTCCTGATGAAGGGCTTTTGCCCGAAACGTCGATTTCGAAGCTCCTTGGATGCTGCCTGAACTGCTGTGCTCTTCCAGCACCACTAATCCAGAATCTGGTTTCCAGCATCTGCAGTTATTGTTTTTACCTTCAGCCCACCATGCCTAGGCCAACTAACAAACACCAAACTTCACTAATCCCATTCACCTGCGCTGGTCCATAATCAACGATTGTATTCCAGACTCTTGGTGAATATTGTGAGATACCTGGCTCCTCTGCGTTCCCAGGCAGCATGTTCCAAATGTTTACTACCCTCTGGGTGAAAAAGAGTTTTCTCAGATCTTCTCTAAACCCCTTGCTTCTCACCTTGAACTTTACGCACTCTAGTCTTAGATACATGTGCTATTAGGAAGAGATTCTTACAATTAGGGGACAGTGGGACTGAATCATTTCCTTCAGTGACCTCCATTTTTTGGATATCCCAACCCTGGGAAAAAGACCTTGGCTCTGCACCCAATCCATGTCCCTGGTGATTTTATAAATGTCGATAAGGTCACCCCTCAGCCTCCGAAGCTCCAGGGGAAAAACAAAATCCCGAGCCTATTCAGCTTCTGCTTTTAGCTGGAACCCTCCGATCCTGGCAACATCCTTGTAAATCTTTTCTGAATCCTTTCAACTTGAACGACACCTTTTTCCTGTAGAAGGACGGCCAGAACTGAACGCAGTTTTCTACAAATGGCCTCAACAATGTTTTGTACAGTTGCAATATGATGTCCCAACTCCTACATTCACTTCACCACCAACTTTGGTGTCATCTGCAACCATACTAACTATTTCTCCAGAAAAGCAGTGGAGCCAGCACTGATCGTTGTGACACTGATCGTGAAAAACAACCTTCGACCACCATCTTCTGTCATCTACCTTCAAGCCAATTTTGTATCCAATGGACAAGCTCTCCGTGGATCTCAGGTGATCTAACCTTACTAACCAGCCTACATTGTGGAACCTTGCTGAACACTTTACTGACTTCCATATAGACAATGTCTACCGCTCTGTCATCAATCTTCTTTGTCACCTCTTCAAAACGTCAATCAAGTTTGTGAGACATGATTTCCCACGCACAAAGCCATGTTGACTATCCCTAATCAGTCCTTGCCTTTCCAAATACATGTACATCCTGTCCCTCAGGATTCCCTCCAACAACTTGCCCACCGCTGAGGTCACATACCCATTACTTTTATAGACTTGATGGAATATCGGTGAAAGAAGACGAAATGAATTGAAACAGACTCTGTGGTGTCTTGGGGCTAAGCAGCTGATGCAGTGAGACCATCACTGCTTTTTCTTTCCTCTGCCATGTCACTATTTCTTGATGTTTATCTGGTTTACGGTCTAAACAAATTTGAATCAGAACAATAATCAGTAGGTTATAAACTTTCAGAAATATCTTCCCTCTGGGTCTGAGAGTTCCAGAACACAGGAAATAGCAGCAAAAATCAATCCCATGGTTCATTGAGACGATTCCCCATTCAACATGTTCATGAATGCTTTCGGGCTTCAACTCTACATTCCCTCTGCTCTTCCTCGCCCTCGGTTTTTTGAGACCAAAGATCTGTCCATCCCAGTTTTAAAACATTTGGTGTCTTCACCAGCCTCAGGGGGCAGAGAATTTCATCGACTCACAATCTCTTTGAGTGAAGAAGTTTCTCCTCATGTTAAACAATCTGCCCTGTGTCTCGAAACTGTATCTTTGTGTTTCAGATACTTCAACCAGTACAAGTTACTTGGGATAGATTTGTCCTACTGAAATCTGATGTCAGGAGGTGCTGTGCAAATCAGAACTAAGTCAGAATCTAGAAGAGATTCCATTCTTTGCCTGCAGTCTGTGGTGACTTGTCCTTCACTCACGAGTTCTGCTCTCAACCTGTCCAGTTACAGAGATCAAACTAACATGAGAAGCTGCTTTTAATTTGATATGGGTCAGCTGTGACTCCACGGGTCGTGTTCTCGCACCTTTAAATCATGAGGCAGGTCCCACTCCAGAGACATGAGTTTAAACATCTAGGCTGACTGACTCCCAGCAGAGTACAGATCAGGGAGTCCTGCACCGCTCGAGATGCTGTCTTTCAGATGAGATGTTAAACTCAGGCCCCGTCTGCCTTCTCAGACGGATATAAATCACCTCATGGCACTCTTTCAAAAGGAATTCTCTCCCCCCTCCCCCCCGGTGTCCTGGCCAATATTTAGCCTTCAACCAACATCACCAAAACAGATGGTCTGCTCATTGCATTCTGTGGAATCTTGCTGTGCAGACATTGCAGCGTATCTGACATTGCAACAACAACCGCTTCAGTTACCGTTATCATGAAATGTCGAGACTTCAATCCTTTAACTCCCTGTTCCCCTCCCAACCCTTTCCTCACAAGGCACAGGAAAAAGTAGGCAAACTTGTTGGCAAATCTGTTCCAATGTTCTCACTCTGCGATGGGCTGCTCTCTCTCTCTCTCTCTCTCTCTTTCTGTGGTGTTTTCAATGGATCTGCCACATATCTGGAGAGCTCTCACTGCAAATCACACTTGAGTGCTGGTGCAGAACCTGAATAACTATCACTGAACACCCACTGGTTCAATGAATGCACTATTTAGAAAAAACAACAGGGGAGGAGAGGGGAATTAAATAAATAAATAACCGTCTGGCAGAGGGAATTAGACAGAGACTGGGAATCAGGGGCTGAGAGATAAGAGTAGAGAGAGAACAAGCAAACATGGTCCGTGAAAGAAAGTGAGGAGATGAGTGGGACTAAGAAGCATAGTATATGTAACAAAGATAAAGAAAAATACAAAAGAACTAATGGAAGAGCAAAATACTGAGAAAGAGACAGACAGAGAGATAAAGGGAGAAAGGGAAAAACAGAAGGAATTTACAACAAGTGACAGCCAGCCAGAATGAGAGCGAGATTAACCGAGAAAGTAGGGATCTGGTGAAGGGAAAGAGACAGAGACAGAGCTGAGAGGGACTGAGGACAGACTGAGAAGAACAAATTCATGAACTGCAAGAAGGTTAATAAAAGCATATTATGAACTAGTTATAAATAAACAATGATAGAGAAAGGGACTTATATTGAACATTTGTTATCTATTGATTGAGAGATGATGAGGCTCTCTCTGAATTAAGTGACTGTTTTTTTCTTTCATCCATCAGGACCAGGCTAGTTCCTCTGAAGCAATTATTCTCCCTTTCACAAAGATGAGAAATGAGAGGAGGTTTTTTTTTTGTTTTGAATTTAGATTTAATTTGGTTTGCAGCGAGTCTCCTATCAGGTGTAAGCAGGGAGAGCACTGTGTGACCAGATAAGGCCTGTTTCCCAGTTAAGCCTGATTACTGCTGCCTGGGAGAAAGAGGAGGGGAGGAGGGGGGGAGGGGGAAGTAAGGGTCGCAGGGATGAGGGGGGTGGGGGGGGGGGGGGGTTGGGGAGTGGTGGATGAGGGAGAATTGGCCTCTTTCAGAACAGTAAATGGAGTGCAGCTCACAGCTTGGGATCTGCAATGGTATCACTGTCCCAGTCTTTTGTCAGCTTCTGTCATTTGACAGGAACGGTCCAAAGCCTCAGCTACTGTAGGGGAGGAGGGAGATGGGGGTCATCTGAAAACAAACACAAAAATGAGACTGAACAAGCAATGTGTAACGCTGACACCCCAGCTCCAACCCCAGCCCGAGCCACCCACTCTGCCAATTATCCCTTCTATCCCAATCCACAGTGCTTTCATTTTGGTGCTGCTAGGACTTATAATGTGTATCAGTGTTTTGTGATCATAGGTTTTGACTGCTCACTGGCTCCTTGCACTTGAGTAAGTCTCTTTAACTGGTCTTACCCCCCATTGATGGCTTCCCCCTTTCTCTTAACTGCGTTCCCTCAGTGATAAATGGTGAGGCGTGGGGGTAGAAGGATTGCTGGTGACTCGTGGCTATGAAAGGAGGATTGTCAGCAGAACTACTGATGTGCTGAACACATTAGAACGACTTGATTAAAACAGTAACATAGGATCGGGAGAGAAGGGGATGCTCAGCTGTTTATACATTTTATTCCATGCATTGAAAGATAATTATCATCTTCTGGGACTGTGGGGATTTCTTGTATCTTCTTCAAACAAAATTACGGGAGCATGTAAGAGATCCTAACTGCTTTCATAAACTCATCAGTATGCAATCTGTTACCTGTATTGCCTTTCTCACTCCTGCCCTCAGAGTAAAAGAGTTTGTGCTGGTTTTGTGGGGCTATAGAACATTCATGTTATGGTCCCTCACTCAAGCTCTCGAGGAAATAACTTTAATCTGAAATGTCCTTTCCCATGTACTGTCCCTATGCTCTGACATTGAACGTACATAATAAAACACAGACTATTCAGCCCATGTATTCCCTGCTGGCCTTTATGCTCCTCTCAAACCTCTGGATTAATTTGTCTGGGCAAACACGAGAATGCCAAATTTCAAAGAACAAAGAAAATTTACAGCCCAGGAACAGGCCCTTCGGCCCTCCAAGCCTGAGCCTATTTCAAAGGGTGAAAGCAAAGCTTTGACAAAGGGTCAGTTAGTCACGAAACGTCAGCTCTTTTCTCTCCTTACAGATGCTGCCAGACCTGCTGAGATTTTCCAGCATTTTCCATTTTGGTTTCCTATCTCAAAGGGAATGACCACTTATACAGCAGAAATTCAACCAATCGGAGTTTACTTGCTAACCATTCAGCATCTATTTTACATTTGGGATTTGGTTTTCTTACTGATGAGTGAAAAATAAAACACTTGGACATTATGTCTCTTCACAGCAATGTTTGGGTTTCCATGCCATCAAGCAGTGATTCGATTAATTTATAAAGCTCCTATGCTGAAAATAGCATGCCCTTAATTATTTTATCAAAATCCTCATGATCATCACATACAATCTTCATAAAATCCTCCATTAAATTTTCCCTTCGCCTTTGCTGCTCTAAGGAGGCCAATCCCAGCTTCTCTAGTCTCTCCACATATTCCTGATGAAGGGCTTTTGCCCGAAACGTCGATTCTCCTGCTCCTCGGATGCTGCCTGGCCTGCCGTGTTTTACCAGCAACACCCTCCCGACTCTAATCTGCAGCATCTGCAGTCCTCACTTTCTCCCTGTATTCTATCATACTCCAGACTTGTGCCTTGTAGATGGTGGAACAGGCTTTGTGAAGACAGGAGGTGCTTTACTCATTGGAGGGTTCTTGGCCTCAATTCTTGTGGCCCAGGTCACATAAACACACCAAAATCTAAAATGGCACACCCGCTGATGGACACAGAAATACACATATTTGCTCACACACATGTTTACACAGGCATTTCCAAGTGGGAATGAACATTTATAATCATTTTCCTGGGAATAGCATGATGTCATGCAGTTGTAGGGACATCACGAGTTTATCCCTAACTTGATTTCGTCTGGTGCAGATCAGGGCTGCTGAGGGACTTGAGTGAAGCCAATTCAAACCCAGTCATTTCACAACAGAGGGCCAGGAGAGGGCCATTCAGCCCTTGGGACTGTTTTACTGTTCAATTACAGCATGGCTGAATTGAACATCAAACTCCATTCACGTACCTTATGTTTGTGTGCTAGCTCTCCTTTATGCAAAATAAATTGATCGCAGTTTTACAGTCCAACAAATGTCAAGTCCCTGATCAATGTATTCAAGGAGCCTAAGGCCTTTCCACACTTCGATTTTTTTTAGATTACTTACAGTGTGGAAACAGGCCCTTCGGCCCAACAAGTCCACACCGCCCCGCCGAAGCGCAACCCACCCATACCCCTACATCTACTCCTTACCTAACACTATGGACAATTTAGCATGGCCAATTCACCTGACCTGCACATCTTTGGACTGTGGGAGGAAACCGGAGCACCCGGAGGAAACCCACGCAGACATGGGGAGAATGTGCAAACTCCACACAGTCAGTCGCCTGAGGCGGGAATTGAACCCGGGTCTCTGGCGCTGTGAGGCAGCAGTGCTAACCACTGTGCCACCGTGCCGCCCACAAAGGTTTCAAAACATGTCACAGTCTGGGAGTGTGTCGGGACGGTTATACCTTGTGAAGGACTCAGTCCCTGGTAAAGTACAACTGGCGTTTTAAGAGTGCAGCATGGACCCAGGTCCTCCGCTCCCCAGAGAATTGGATGTGCCCGACAGGGTACTGACAGGACCTTGAGGAAGTCCTGATGCCCTGACTATGAGGAAATTGCCCGGGTAGTATAAACTTTGGATAGTCAATGATCAACCATCTGAATCCTTTGAAAGTGTTCACCTCTGAGGACAGAACCTTACAGGGGCCTGAATGAGGTGAGTTATGATGAGAAATCTGGGGCTAAAGTTCCAGCAGGGTTTTAGTTGTCATCAAGAGCAACTATCTGTATTTTGCAACAGAATTCAAGACATTGGGATGAGATTCATGATAGGTAGCATTGAGAAGACCATTTAATGTAGATTATTTCTTGTTAACACCCTCATTCACTTTGCTCACTCCATTGGTATATCTCCAGCTTCCTATCCTGCCACCTGCTGTAGGAAAACTAGATAGATTTGACAATTCCCAACAAGAAAGTCAAACCGGGTACCTGGCTACTCCAGCTCAGTGCCTTCCCCTCCAGACACCTGGCAACAAGATCTTAGGGTACGCTCCAAGGGCACCAGCCCTCATGATCCTCATGTCCACAGAAGGTAGCATATGACAACTGGCAGCCTCTCAGATCTCTCATGGTACCTCTCCAATGCAGCATTGAAATACTGTTGCAAGGACACTTTGCCTGCAGGTATAGGCACTCAGCTCACAGACTGAACTAGGTGATCTCACTTATTCTCCAAGTGTTCACTGGCTTAGTATCTCTCAAAATGCTTGCAGCAGTCTGGCCTTGCTTTGCTTTGCTAGTGTGCATGGGTAGAAGTGTCTGTGTGTGTGCATCTGTCTGTGTTTGTGTGTGTGTGCCTGTGAGTGTGCGTCTATCTGTCTATATCTGTGTCTTTGTGTGTGTGTGTGTGTCTGTGTTTGTCTGTCTCTGTGTGTCTATGTGTGTCTGTCTGTGTCAGTCTGTCTGTCTGTCTGTGTATGCGTCTGTATGTGTGTGTGTGAGTCTATGTATATCTGTGTGTGTCTGTCTGTGTCTGTCTGTCTCTGTGTGTCTATGTGTGTCTGTCTGTGTCAGTCAGTCTGCCTGTGTGTGTGTAGTGCAATGGGGTCACCTGTAGTGTGACCTGAACCCAAGGTCCCGGTTGAGGCCATCCCCATTGGGTACTGAACTTGGCTATCAGCCTCTGCTCAGCCACTTTTCGTTGTTAGATAAGGAGACAACAACTGCACACAATACACATCATGCGATCTCACCAAAGCTCTGTATAATTGCAGCAGGATAATCCTGCTCCTGTATTCAAACTCTCTCACTATGAAGGTCATCATGCTAATTGCTGTTTTCATTACCTGCTATGTGCTTCCCTTTGGAGATTGGCTGCTGATTTTGATCCAGACTGGCTGGGTCTGGTGTCATAACTCCCTTGAGTGGTCCTGGGGGAAACATGGGGAGGAGGACAGCCCTTGACTGCACCACAGCATCGACCAGGATTTTCAAGTCCCTGTCCACAAAATGGAGCGCCAATTTCCATTTGTCCGCCATGTTCCGGGAATAAGGCAGTCACTGTACAGGGATGCTTCGGAATGCCAGTGCTTGTTCAGGTGCACAGCAACCTTTTTAATAAGGCACGGGCATCAGAGCTGCCAGGTCTCCAGGGATATTAAGTCAGTTACAGTTAGTGGTAGAATTGGGCTAGCATTGGATAGAATGGGTGCCATCGGGATTTGGTAGGTAGTTAATGAGGCGGGGTTGGTCAGAGAGTGTGAACAAACTTGGAGAAAGAAACCATCATGAAACTTAACAACATTGACCCATCCAAACCATCAAAAGATACAACCCTGACTTGTAACAGGGTGACAGTTTTCGACAATTGATAATAGCTTTATTTTAATTCCCGCTTTCAATTAAGTTCAAATTTCAGCATCTGCAATGGTCAAGTTTGAAACTGCGAACTAATTTGCGTAATTTGTGCACTTAGTTTTTCACAATTTGTTGCATTCTGAAAAGTTCCCATTAGGCTGTGAAATAGCAAATATATCAAGGAGGAGAGAGGCAGACAATAGTACTCTATAGCTGAAAATGTGTTGCTGGAAAAGCGCAGCAGGTCAGGCAGCATCCAAGGAGCAGGAGAATCGACGTTTCGGGCATCAGCCCTTCTTCAGGAATGAGGAAAGTGTGTCCAGCAGGCTAAGATAAAAGGTAGGGAGGAGGGACTTGGGGGAGGAGCGTTGGGAATGCGATAGGTGGAAGGAGGTCAAGGTGAGGATGATAGGCCGGAGTGGGGTGGGGGCGGAGAGGTCAGGAAGAAGGTTGCAGGTTAGGAAGGTGGTGCTGAGTTTGAGGGATTTGACTGAGACAAGGTGGGGGGAAGGGAAATGAGGAAACTGGAGAAATCTGAGTTCATCCCTTGTGGTTGGAGGGTTCCTAGGCGGAAGATGAGGCGCTCTTCCTCCAACCGTCGTGTTGCCATGGTCTGGCGATGGAGGAGTCCAAGGACCTGTATGTCCTTGGTGGAGTGGGAGGGGGAGTTGAAGTGTTGAGCCACGGGGTGGTTGGGTTGGTTGGTCCGGGTGTCCCAGAGTTGTTCTCTGAAATGTTCCGCAAGTAGGCGGCCTGTCTCCCCAATATAGAGGAGGCCACATCGGGTGCAGCGGATGCAATAGATGATGCGTGTGGAGGTTCAGGTGAATTTGTGATGGATATGGAAGTGTCCCTTGGGGCCTTGGAGGGAAGTAAGGGGGGAGGTGTGGGCGCAAGTTTTGCATTTCTTGCGGTTGCAGGGGAAGGTGCCGGGAGTGGAGGTTGGGTTGGTGGGGGGTGTGGACCTGACGAGGGAGTCATGGAGGGAGTGGTCTTTTCGGAACGCTGATAGGGGGGGGGAGGGAAATACATCCTTGGGGTGGGGTCCACTCTATAGGCCAGTTAACTTAATGTCTGTCAATGGGAAGGCATTAGAATTGATTGTTAATGAGGTTATAACTGGGCAATTGAAAAAAACTCAAGGAACTAGAGGGCGTAAGTTTAGGATGAGAAGAGAAAGATATAAAAGAGACCTAAGGGGCAACTTTTTCACGTAGAGGGTGGTATGTGTATGGAATGAACTGCCAGAGGAAGTAGTGGAGGTTGGTACATTTAAAAGGCATCTGGATGGGTATATGAACAGGAAGGGTTTGGAGGGATATTGGCCGGGTGCTGGCAGGTGGGACTAGATTGGGTTGGGATATCTGGTCAGCATGGACGGGTTGGGCCGAAGGGTCTGTTTCCATGCTGTACATCTCTATGACTCCGTAACTTGGCAAGAGTCAATACGTTTTTGTAAAGGGGAAATCTAATTTTAACCATTTTTTGGAATTCTTTGAAGAAGTCTGCGGATAAGTGGGAGCCAGCTGATGTGTCGTACTTAGATTTCCTGAGGGCATTTGATAAGGTTCCACATAAAAGGTTATTGCACAAAATAGGAGCTCAAAGATCCATTCTGGAGAGGAGCGAACCGAACAGGGTAGTTATGGGTGACTTTAACTTTCCAAATATTGACTGGAAACACTATGGTTCAAGTGCTTCAGATGGGTCAGTTTTTGTCCAATGCGTGCAGGAGGGTTTCCTAACACAGTACGTAGACAAGCCAAGAAGGGGTGAGGCCACTTAGGATTTGGTACTGGGTAATGAACCCAGCCAGGTGTTAGATTTGGAAGTAGGTGAGCACTTTGGTGATAGTGACCACAGTTCAGTTACATTCACTTTAGTAAAGGAATGGGTTAGGTAGGTATCACAGGGCAAGAGTCGTAGCTGGAGGAAAGGCAATTATGATGCGAATAGGCAAGATTTAGGGTGAATAGGATGGGGAGGGAAACTGCAGGAGATAGGCACAATTGAAATGTGGAGCTTATTCAAGGAACTGCTGCTGCATGGTTAGGCAGGGAGGAAGTGGTCAAGTGAGGGAACCGTGGTTAACTAAAGAAGTGAATTTCTTGTCAAGAGGAAGAAAAGGCTTACGTTAGGATGTCATGATTTGGAGATGCCGGTGTTGGACTGGGGTGTACAAAGTTAAAAATCACACAACAGCAGTTTATAGTCCAATAGGTTTAATTGGAAGCACTAGCTTTCGGAGCGACGCTCCTTCATCGGGTGATTGTCCTGATGAATCATCTGATGAAGGAGCGTCACTCCGAAAGCTAGTGCTTCCAATTAAATCTGTTGGACTATAACCTGGTGTTGTGTGATTTTTAACTATGTTAGGATGAGACGTGAAGCCTCAGTTAGGGAGCTTGAGAGTTAAGTTTTCTTTCTTATGGTATAACAGAGAATAATTAACCAACAACTATTTGCAATTCCTACCTCTAACCTATCTTTTACTTTCCGTTCTATAATAGTCCAATAGTCCAATAAAAAGCCCAATTAGGATTTACTAAAAAATTCAAATTTCAAAACCAGCCAGCTGTCGGATCTTCTCTTTGTAGATTTGCTCTCCAGGTCGGTGTTAATGTTTTTCTCTCTGCAAACTCCTTCTCTAGACAGGTCCCTCTCAGCCAGTTCTGACTAGTAGTCTACATCCGTTGGTCTTGTGGCAGCTCTCTTCCCAACTGTTCAATTTTCCCTGGTCTTATATCCCCAAAGCATCGGATTGTGTCTTTGGTTTTTAAGATTGTCAATATATTCAATTCAAACTGGATTGGAATTTGATATTTTTTGGGGTATAATTTAAACTGATTGGTTTAATTCGAATCTGTTTTTGTCTCCAGGCAACCAGCTACACTAACTGCTGGACCACATGTTACACTGTGACTTGTTGAGAACACTTGGTGCTCTCAGGCAGTTCTGCGAGCTTTTAATGTTCTTAAAGGTACAGTACACCCACATCTTCATAACAGTATTCACACAGGAAAAAGACAATGTTGTCGAGGAAAGTACTGAGATACATGCTACTAGACGAGACGGGTTTGAGGTGCAGAAGGAGGTGGTGTTAGCAATTCTGGAAAGTGTGAAAACAGATAAATCCCCTGGGCCAGATGGGATTTATCCTAGGATTCTCTAGGAAGCTTAGGAGGAGATTGCAGAATCTTTGACTTTGATCTTTATGTCATCATTGTCTACAGGAATAGTGCCAGAAGACTTGAGGAAAGAAAATGTTGTCCCCTTGTTCAAGAAGGGGAGTAGAGACAACCCTGGAAATTATAGATCAGTGAGCCTTACTTCGGTTGTGGGTAAAGTATTGGAAATGATTATAAGAGATGTGATTTATAATCATCTAGAAACGAATAAGTTGAAGGGTAGGTTGTGCCTCACAAACCCTTATTGAGTTCTTTGAGATAGTGACCAAACAGATGGATGAGGGTAAAGCAGTTGATGTGGTGTATGTGGATTTCAGTAAGGCGTTTTGATAAGGTTCCCCACAGTAGGCTATTGCACAAAATATGGAGACATGGGATTGAGGGTGATTTAGTGGTTTGGATCAGAAGTGGCTGGTTGTAAGAAGACCGATAGTGGTGGTTGATGGGAAATATTCATCCTGGAGTTCAGTTACTAGTGGGGTACCCGCAAGAATCTGTTTTGGGGCCACTTTTGTTTGTCATTTTTATAAATGACCTGGATAAGGGCATAGAAGGATGAGTTAATAAATTTGTGGATGACACTAAGGTTGTTGGAGGTTACAGAGGGACTGCAGAGGCGGGGTCATCAAATACTTTTAAGGTGGACACAGACAGACTCTTGTTAGGCAAGGGAATCAGAGGTTACTGAGGGATAAATGAGAGTGTGGAATTCCGAGCGCAAAGAAATCAGCCATGATTTATTGAATGATGAGCAGGATTAAAGGGCTGAATTTTGCTTCCAACTCATATGTTTGTATGCATTCAGTTACACTGACAGAACTCAGACAATTTTGATGTTGGAGGGAAGGAGGTAGAATTCTATATTTCCTTTAAGGGAAGATCATGTCGGAAGAATTGAGTTCTCATTTTAAGATGAGCAGCTCTGATGAAGAGTCATCAACGTTAACTTGCTTTAGCTGCCTGACCCACTGTGATCTCCAGCGTTTTTGGTTTCAATACAGATTCCAGCGTCTGCAATAATTTGCTCTCTCATTTTAAGATAATGCCTCCTTTTTACCGACCAGAGGAAATAGTTTTTCCTCTATCTTTTAATAATCTTTAACACCTCAATCCCTTGGGTGACATGTTAGTACTCAATACTCAAGGGATTATAAGACTGGCCGATGCAATCTGTCTTTATAACTCTTAGAGGCCCATCGCCACTCTGGTGGACCTGCTCTGCACTCACTCAAGGCTAATATATTCTTTCTGAAGTGTAATGCCACAAGTGAATGCAGTTACTCTAAAGGTGTTCCAATCATAGCTTCATACAATTGTAACATGCTTGCATATTCTCAACTATATTCTATCCAAAACTTGCAATGTTATTGGAATTTCGTTTTACTGAGAATGATTAAGCAAGCAGACCCTGAGAAATCTTTCTGTGTAAAATCTATGTAAGGCATTATGAGGCTGTTGATCTTCAAGGGTTAACACCTCTCTCCCTGCCCGACAACGAGAGATAGAGAGTGAAAGAAAGGAGGGCCTTGCATTTTAGCTTCTGATCCTTATTGTATTTGTCAGACTGTCATTCTGCTGTAGTAATCAGAGCTCGCTGTAAACATCTGGCATGTCCTGTAACCAAAAGAATGAGCTGACAAATGAAACAGACTCTTCTGGAAAATTCTTCTCTGTTCTGAAAGCGGATAGATCCTGGGGAAGCACCTGGCACACATGACTCCTCTGACAGAGGCTGCAGATGTCTAATCATTTCATTTGAAGGTTCTTGTGATTAAAATAATGAGATACAAGGCGTAATTAGAGATACTAAATTCAGCCTTCAGCCACCAACACTCACCAAGAAACAATTGTCTTCTTGAAATATCCAATGGATCAGTGCAGACCATCTGGAATCTTGCAGAATTATGAGATATTGACATTGCTCTTCAGGATGTTCAAAATTTTGCAACAGTCTTAAAAAGACAGATGTAGTTCATTTCTACAGCAACGTTTACAACACCTAGGGTCGAATTACAGGAAATTACTTACTTTTGAAGGGTTGTCACTCTCATGAAACCCAGATTTGTCTGCAGATAATCTGCTTAATGAGGTTAGTTTTTTTTTTAAAAAGACTTGCGTTTATACCATGTCTTTCACGAACATCAGGCATCAAGGGATACACACAGGTCACAACTGAAGAGAACTACCTGTCCATTCAAATAGTGCTGTGAGATGTTTTACCCAAGTAGTGAGGCAAGAACCCAACTGAATATCCCATCCAAAAGACAGCACCTCCCTCTCCCTCAGTATTACAAAGAGCAGCACCTCCCACTCCCTCAATACCGCAATGACCTGCACCTCCCACCTCACTGTTACAATGAGCTGCACCTCCCACTCCCTCAGTATTACAATGAGCTGCCCCTCCCACTCCCTCACTATTACAATGAGCTGAAACTCCCACTCCCTCAGTATTACAATGAGCTGAAACTCCCACTCCCTCAGTATTACAATGAGCTGCACCTCCCACTCCCTCAGTATTACAATGATCTGCACCTGCCAGTCTCTCAGTATTACAATAAGCTGTATCTCCCACTCCCTCAATATTACAATGATCTGTACCTCCCACTCCCTCAATATTACAATGATCTGTACCTCCCACTCCCTCATATTACAATGAGCTGCACCTCCCACCTCACTATTACAATGAGCTGAAACTCCCACTCCCTCACTATTACAATGATCTGCACCTGCCAGTCTCTCAGTATTACAATAAGCTGTATCTCCCACTCCCTCAATATTACAATGATCTGTACCTCCCACTCCCTCAATATTACAATGATCTGTACCTCCCACTCCCTCATATTACAATGAGCTGCACCTCCCACTCCCTCACTATTACAATGAGCTGTATGTCACACTCCCTCAGTATTACAATGAGCGCTATGCCCACTACCTCAGTATTACAATGAGCTGCATTGCCCAATCCCTCAGTACCACAATGATCTGTACCTGCCAATCTCAGTATTACAATGAGCTATACATCCCACTCCCTCACTATTACAATGAGCTGCACTTCCCAATCCCTCAGTATTAAAATGAGCTGTACCTCCCACTCCCTCACTATTATGATGAGTTGCACCTCCCACTCCCTCAGTATTACAATGAGCTGCCCCTCCCACTCCCTCAGTATTACAATGAGCTGCCCCTCCCACTCCCTCACTATTACAATGAGCTGCACCTCCCACTCCCTCAGTATTACAATGAGCTGCCCCTCCCACTCCCTCACTATTACAATGAGCTGTACCTCCCACTCCCTCAGTATTACAATGAGCTGTACCTCCCACTCCCTCAGTATTACAATGAGCTGCCCCTCCCACTCCCTCAGTATTACAATGAGCTGCCCCTCCCACTCCCTCACTATTACAATGAGCTGCACCTCCCACTCCCTCAGTATTAAAATGAGCTGTACCTCCCACTCCCTCAGTATTTCAAAGACTTGCACCTCCCACTCCCTCACTATTACAATGAGTTGCACCTCCCACTCCCTCACTATTACAATGAGCTGCCCCTCCCACTCCCTCAGTATTACAATGAGCTGCCCCTCCCACTCCCTCACTATTACAATGAGCTGCCCCTCCCACTCCCTCACTATTACAATGAGCTGCCCCTCCCACTCCCTCAGTATTACAATGAGCTGCCCCTCCCACTCCCTCACTATTACAATGAGCTGCACCTCCCACTCCCTCAGTATTAAAATGAGCTGTACCTCCCACTCCCTCAGTATTTCAAAGACTTGCACCTCCCACTCCCTCACTATTACAATGAGTTTCACCTCCCACTCCCTCACTATTACAATGAGCTGCCCCTCCCACTCCCTCAGTATTACAATGAGCTGCCCCTCCCACTCCCTCACTATTACAATGAGCTGCCCCTCCCACTCCCTCAGTATTACAATGAGCTGCCCCTCCCACTCCCTCAGTATTACAATGAGCTGCACCTCCCACTCCCTCACTATTACAATGAGCTGCCCCTCCCACTCCCTCAGTATTACAATGAGCTGCCCCTCCCACTCCCTCACTATTACAGTGAGCTGCCCCTCCCCCTCCCTCAGTATTACAATGAGCTGCCTCTCCCACTCCCTCAGTATTACAATGAGCTGCCCCTCCCACTCCCTCAGTATTACAGTGAGCTGTACCTCCCACTCCCTCACTATTACAATGAGCTGCACTTCCCACTCCCTCAGTATTACAATGAGCTGCCCCTCCCACTCCCTCACGATTACAATGAGCTGTACCTCCCACTCCCTCAGTATTACAATGAGCTGCACCTCCCACTCCCTCAGTATTACAATGAGCTGCCCCTCCCTCTCCCTCACTATTACAATGAGCTGCCCCTCCCACTCCCTCAGTATTACAATGAGCTGCCCCTCCCACTCCCTCACTATTACAATGAGCTGCCCCCCCACTCCCTCACTATTACAATGAGCTGCCCCTCCCACTCCCTCAGTATTACAATGAGCTGCCCCTCCCACTCCCTCAGTATTACAATGAGCTGCCCCTCCCACTCCCTCACTATTACAATGAGCAACCCCTCCCACTCCCTCACTATTACAATGAGCTGCCCCTCCCACTCCCTCAGTATTACAATGAGCTGCCCCTCCCACTCCCTCAGTATTACGATGAGCTGCCCCTCCCACTCCCTCACTATTAAAATGAGCTGCACCTCCCACTCCCTCAGTATTACAATGAGCTGCACCTCCCACTCCCTCAGTATTACAATGAGCTGCACCTCCCACTCCCTCACTATGACAATGAGCTGCACCTCCCACTCCCTCAGTATTACAATGAGCTGCCCCTCCCACTCCCTCAGTATTACAATGAGCTGTACCTCCCACTCCCTCACTATTACAATGAGCTGTACCTCCCACTCCCTCAGTATTACAATGAGTTGCACCTCCCACTCCCTCAGTATTACAATGAGCTGCCCCTCCCACTCCCTCAGTATTACATGAGCTGCCCCTCCCACTCCCTCACTATTACAGTGAGCTGTACCTCCCACTCCCTCACTATTACAGTGAGCTGCCCCTCCCACTCCCTCAGTATTACAGTGAGCTGCCCCTCCCACTCCCTCAGTATTACAATGAGCTGTACCTCCCACTCCCTCACTATTACAATGAGCTGCACCTCCCACTCCCTCAGTACCACAATGAGCTGTACCTCCCACTCCCTCAGTATTACAATGAGCTGCCCCTCCCACTCCCTCAGTATTACAATGAGCTGCCCATCCCACTCCCTCAGTATTACAATGAGCTGCCCCTCCCACTCCCTCAGTATTACAATGAGCTGCCCCTCCCACTCCCTCAGTATTACAATGAGCTGTACCTCCCACTCCCTCAGTATTACAATGAGCTGCACCTCCCACTCCCTCAGTATTACAATGAGCTGTACCTCCCAATCCCTCACTATTACAGTGAGCTGCCCCTCCCACTCCCTCACTATTACAATGAGCTGCACCTCCCACTCCCTCAGTATTACAATGAGCTGCCCCTCCCACTCCCTCAGTATTACAGTGAGCTGCCCCTCCCTCTCCCTCACTATTACAATGAGCTGCCCCTCCCACTCCCTCACTATTACAATGAGCTGCACCTCCCACTCCCTCACTATTACAATGAGCTGTACCTCCCACTCCCTCACTATTACAATGAGCTGCACCTCCCACTCCCTCAGTAATACAATGAGCTGCCCCTCCCACTCCCTCAGTATTACAGTGAGCTGCACCTCCCACTCCCTCAGTATTACAGTGAGCTGCCCCTCCCACTCCCTCACTATTACAATGAGCTGCACCTCCCACTCCCTCACTATTACAATGAGCTGTACCTCCCACTCCCTCACTATTACAATGAGCTGCACCTCCCACTCCCTCAGTATTACAATGAGCTGTACCTCCCACTCCCTCACTATTACAATGAGCTGCCCCTCCCAATCCCTCAGTATTACAATGAGCTGCCCCTCCCACTCCCTCAGTATTACAATGAGCTGCACCTCCCTCTCCCTCAGTATTACAATGAGCTGCACCTCCCACTCCCTCACTATCACAATGAGCTGCACCTCCCACTCCCTCAGTATTACAATGAGCTGCACCTCCCACTCCCTCACTATTACAATGAACTGCACCTCCCACTCCCTCACTATTACAATGAGCTGCCCCTCCCACTCCCTCAGTATTACAATGAGCTGCACCTCCCACTCCCTCAGTATTACAATGAGCTGCACCTCCCACTCCCTCAGTATTACAATGAACTGCACCTCCCACTCCCTCACTATTACAATGAGCTGCACCCCCCACTATTACAATGAGCTGCCCCTCCCACTCCCTCAGTACCACAATGAGCTGCCCCTCCCACTCCCTCAGTATTACAATGAGCTGCACCTCCCACTATTACAATGATCTGCCCCTCCCACTCCCTCAGTACCACAATGAGCTGCACCTCCCACTCCCTCACTATTACAATGAGCTGTACCTCCCACTCCCTCAGTATTACAATGAGCTGCCCCTCCCACTCCCTCACTATTACTATGAGCTGTACCTCCCACTCCCTCAGTATTACTATGAGCTGTACCTCCCACTCCCTCAGTATTACAATGAGCGTTACCTCCCACTCCCTCAGTATTACAATGAGCTGCACCTCCCACTCCCTCAGTATTACAATGAGCTGAACCTCCCACTCCCTCAGTATTACAATGAGCTGCACCTCCCACTCCCTCAGTATTACAATGAGCTGCACCTCCCACTCCCTCAGTACCACAATGAGCTGCCGCTCCCACTCCCTCAGTATTACAATGAGCTGCCCCTCCCACTCCCTCACTATTACAATGAGCTGTACCTCCCACTCCCTCAGTATTACAATGAGCTGCCCCTCCCACTCCCACAGTACCACAATGAGCTGCCCCTCCCACTCCCTCAGTATTACAATGAGCTGCCCCTCCCACTCCCACAGTACCACAATGAGCTGCCCCTCCCACTCCCTCAGTATTACAATGAGCTGCCCCTCCCACTCCCTCACTATTACAATGAGCTGCACCTCCCACTCCCTCACTATTACAATGAGCTGCACCTCCCACTCCCTCAGTATTACAATGAGCTGCACCTCCCACTATTACAATGAGCTGCCCCTCCCACTCCCTCAGTACCACAATGAGCTGCACCTCCCACTCCCTCACTATTACAATGAGCTGCCCCTCCCACTCCCTCACTATTACAATGAGCTGTACCTCCCACTCCCTCAGTATTACAATGAGCTGCCCCTCCGACTCCCTCAGTACCACAATGAGCTGCCCCTCCCACTCCCTCAGTACCACAATGAGCTGCCCCTCCCACTCCCTCAGTATTACAATGAGCTGCCCCTCCCACTCCCTCAGTATTACAATGAACTGCCCCTCCCACTCCCTCACTATTACAATGAGCTGCACCTCCCACTCCCTCACTATTACAATGAGCTGTACCTCCCACTCCCTCAGTATTACAATGAGCTGCCCCTCCCACTCCCTCAGTATTACAATGAGCTGCCCCTCCCACTCCCTCAGTATTACAATGAGCTGCACCTCCCACTCCCTCAGTATTACAATGAGCTGCACCTCCCACTCCCTCAGTATTACAATGAGCTGCCCCTCCCACTCCCTCACTATTACAATGAGGTGCACCTCCCAATCCCTCACTATTACAATGAGCTGCCCCTCCCACTCCCTCACTATTACAATGAGCTGCACCTCCCACTCCCTCAGTATTACAGTGAGCTGCCCCTCCCACTCCCTCAGTATTACAATGAGCTGCACCTCCCACTCCCTCACTATTACAATGAGCTGCCCCTCCCACTCCCTCAGTATTACAATGAGCTGTACCTCCCACTCCCTCACGATTACAATGAGCTGTACCTCCCACTCCCTCACTATTACAATGAGCTGCACCTCCCACTCCCTCACTATTACAATGAGCTGTACCTCCCACTCCCTCACTATTACAATGAGCTGCACCTCCCACTCCCTCAGTATTACAATGAGCTGTACCTCCCACTCCCTCAGTATTACAATGAGCTGTACCTCCCACTTCCTCAGTATTACAATAGGCTGCACCTCCCACTCCATCAGTATTACAATGAGCTGCCCCTCCCTCTCCCACAGTATTACAATGAGCTGCACCTCCCACTCCCTCAGTATTACAATGAGCTGTACCTCCCACTCCCTCAGTATTACAATGAGCTGCCCCTCCAACTCCCTCAGTATTACAATGAGCTGCCCCTCCCTCTCCCTCAGTATTACAATGAGCTGCACCTCCCACTCCCTCAGTATTACAATGAGCTGTACCTCCCACTCCCTCAGTATTACAATGAGCTGTACCTCCCACTCCCTCAGTATTACAATGAGCTGCACCTCCCACTCCCTCAGTATTACAATGAGCTGCACCTCCCAATCCCTCACTATTACAATGAGCTGCCCCTCCCACTCCCTCAGTATTACAATGATCTGTACCTCCCACTCCCTCAGTATTACAATGAGCTGCACCTCCCACTCCCTGACTATTACAATGAGCTGCACCTCCCACTCCCTCAGTATTACAATGAGCTGCACCTCCCACTCCCTCACTATTACAATGAGCTGTACCTCCCACTCCCTCAGTATTACAATGAGCTGCACCTCCCAATCCCTCACTATTACAATGAGCTGCCCCTCCCACTCCCTCAGTATTACAATGAGCTGCCCCTCCCACTCCCTCAGTATTACAATGATCTGTACGTCCCACTCCCTCAGTATTACAATGAGCTGCACCTCCCACTCCCTCAGTATTACAATGAGCTGCACCTCCCACTCCCTCAGTCTTTCAAAGAGTTGCACTTCCCACTCACTCAGTATTACAATGAGCTGTACTTCCCGCTGAGGGAGTGGTAGGTGCAGCTCATTGTAATACTGAGGGAGTGGGAGATTCAGCTCATTGTAATAGTGAGGGAGTGGGAGGGGCAGCTCATTGTAATACTGAGGGAGTGGGAGGGGCAGCTCATTGTAATACTGAGGGAGTGGAACGTGCAGCTCATTGTAATACTGAGGGAGTGGAAGATGCAGCTCATTGTAATACTGAGGGAGTGGGAAGTGCAGATCATTGTAATAGTGAGGGAGTGGGAGGGGCAGCTCATTGTAAAACTGAGGGAGTGGGAGGGGCAGCTCATTGTAATACTGAGGGAGTGGGAGGTAACGCTCATTGAAATACTGAGGGAGTGGGAGGTGCAGCTCATTGTAATACTGAGGGATTGGGAGGGGCAGCTCATTGTAATACTGAGGGAGTGGGAGGTAACGCTCATTGTAATACTGAGGGAGTGGGAGGGGCAGCTCATTGTAATACTGAGGGAGTGGGAGGTAACGCTCATTGTAATACTGAGGGAGTGGGAGGGGCAGCTCATTGTAATACTGAGGGAGTGGGAGGGGCAGCTCATTGTAATACTGAGGGAGTGGGAGGGGCAGCTCATTGTAATACTGAGGGAGTGGGAGGTGCAGCTCATTGTAATACTGAGGGAGTGGGAGGGGCAGCTCATTGTAATACTGAGGGAGTGGGAGGTGCAGCTCATTGTAATACTGAGGGAGTGGAAGGTGCAGCTCATTGTAATACTGAGGGAGTGGAAGGTGCAGCTCATTGTAATACTGAGGGAGTGGGAAGTGCAGCTCATTGTAATACTAAGGGAGTGGGAGGGGCAGCTCATTGTAATACTGAGGGAGTGGGAGGGGCAGCTCACTGTAATAGTGAGGGAGTGGGAGGGGCAGCTCACTGTAATACTGAGGGAGTGGGAGGCGCAGCTCATTGTAATAGTGAGGGATTGGGAGGTACAGCTCATTGTAATACTGAGGGAGTGGGAGGTACAGCTCATTGTAATACTGAGGGAGTGGGAGGTGCAGCTCACTGTAATAGTGAGGGAGTGGGAGGTGCAGCTCATTGTAATACTGAGGGAGTGGGAGGTACAGCTCATTGTAATACTGAGGGAGTGGGAGGGGCAGCTCATTGTAATACTGAGGGAGTGGGAGGTGCAGCTCATTGTAATACTGAGGGAGTGGGAGGTACAGCTCATTGTAATACTGAGGGAGTTGGAGGGGCAGCTCACTGTAATAGTGAGGGAGTGGGAGGGGCAGCTCACTGTAATACTGAGGGAGTGGGAGGCGCAGCTCATTGTAATAGTGAGGGAGTGGCAGGTGCAGCTCACTGTAATAGTGAGGGAGTGGGAGGTGCAGCTCATTGTAATACTGAGGGAGTGGGAGGTACAGCTCATTGTAATACTGAGGGAGTGGGAGGTGCAGCTCACTGTAATAGTGAGGGAGTGGGAGGTGCAGCTCATTGTAATACTGAGGGAGTGGGAGGTGCAGCTCATTGTAATACTGAGGGAGTGGGAGGTGCAGCTCATTGTAATACTGAGGGAGTGGGAGGTGCAGCTCATTGTAATACTGAGGGAGTGGGAGGTGCAGCTCATTGTAATACTGAGGGAGTGGGAGATTCAGCTCATTGTAATACTGAGGGAGTGGGAGGGGCAGCTCATTGTAATAGTGAGGGATTGGGAGTTACAGCTCATTGTAATACTGAGGGAGTGGGAGGTGCAGCTCATTGTAATACTGAGGGAGTGGGAGGTGCAGCTCATTGTAATACTGAGGGAGTGGGAGGTGCAGCTCATTGTAATACTGAGGGAGTGGGAGGTGCAGCTCATTGTAATACTGAGGGAGTGGGAGGGGCAGCTCATTGTAATACTGAGGGAGTGGGAGGTGCAGCTCATTGTAATACTGAGGGAGTGGGAGGGGCAGCTCATTGTAATACTGAGGGAGTGGGAGGTGCAGCTCATTGTAATACTGAGGGAGTGGGAGGTACAGCTCATTGTAATACTGAGGGAGTTGGAGGGGCAGCTCATTGTAATAGTGAGGGAGTGGGAGGTGCAGCTCACTGTAATAGTGAGGGAGTGGGAGGTGCAGCTCATTGTAATAGTGAGGGAGTGGGAGGGGCAGCTCATTGTAATACTGAGGGAGTGGGAGGTGCAGCTCATTGTAATACTGAGGGAGTGGGAGGTGCAGCTCATTGTAATAGTGAGGGAGTGGGAGGTACAGCTCATTGTAATACTGAGGGAGTGGGAGGTGCAGCTCACTGTAATAGTGAGGGAGTGGGAGGTGCAGCTCATTGTAATAGTGAGGGAGTGGGAGGGGCAGCTCATTGTAATACTGAGGGAGTGGGAGGGGCAGCTCATTGTAATAGTGAGGGAGTGGGAGGTGCAGCTCATTGTAATACTGAGGGAGTGGGAGGGGCTGCTCATTGTAATAGTGAGGGCGTGGGAGGTGCAGCTCATTGTAATACTGAGGGAGTGGGAGGGGCAGCTCATTGTAATAGTGAGGGATTGGGAGGTGCAGCTCATTGTAATACTGAGGGAGTGGGAGGTACAGCTCATTGTAATACTGAGGGAGTGGGAGGGGCAGCTCATTGTAATACTGAGGGAGTGGGAGGGGCAGCTCATTGTAATACTGAGGGAGTGGGAGGTACAGCTCATTCTAATAGTGGGAGGTGCAGCTCATTGTAATACTGAGGGAGTGGGAGGTGCAGCTCATTGTAATACTGAGGGAGTGGGAGGGGCAGCTCATTGTAATACTGAGGGAGTGGGAGGTGCAGCTCATTGTAATACTGAGGGAGTGGGAGGGGCAGCTCATTGTAATAGTGAGGGAGTGGGAGGTGCAGCTGATTGTAATACTGAGGGAGTGGGAGTTGCAGCTCATTGTAATAGTGAGGGAGTGGGAGGTGGAGCTCATTGTAATGCTGAGGGATTGGGAGGTACAGCTCATTGTAATACTGAGGGAGTGGGAGGGGCAGCTCATTGTAATACTGAGGGAGTGGGAGGTGCAGCTCATTGTAATACTGAGGGAGTGGGAGGTGCAGCTCATTGTAATACTGAGGGAGTGGGAGGTGCAGCTCATTGTAATACTGAGGGAGTGGGAGGTACAGCTCATTGTAATAGTGAGGGAGTGGGAGGGGCAGCTCATTGTAATACTGAGGGAGTGGGAGGGGCAGCTCATTGTAATACTGAGGGAGTGGGAGGTACAGCTCATTGTAATACTGAGGGAGTGGGAGGTGCAGCTCATTATAATACTGAGGGAGTGGGAGGTGCAGCTCATTGTAATACTGAGGGAGTGGGAGGTGCAGCTCATTGTAATAGTGAGGGAGTGGGAGGTACAGCTCATAGTAATACTGAGGGAGTGGGAGGGGCAGCTCATTGTAATACTGAGGGAGTGGGAGGTGCAGCTCATTGTAATAGTGGGAGGTGCAGCTCATTGTAATAGTGAGGGAGTGGGAGGTGCAGCTCATTGTAATCCTGAGGGAGTGGGAGGTGCAGCTCATTGTAATACTGAGGGAGTGGGAGGGGCAGCTCATTGTAATACTGAGGGAGTGGGAGGGGCAGCACATTGTAATAGTGAGGGAGTGGGAGGTGCAGCTCATTGTAATACTGAGGGAGTGGGAGGTGCAGCTCATTGTAATAGTGAGGGAGTGGGAGGTGCAGCTCATTGTAATACTGAGGGATTGGGAGGTACAGCTCATTGTAATACTGAGGGAGTGGGAGGTGCAGCTCATTGTAATACTGAGGGAGTGGGAGGTGCAGCTCATTGTAATACTGAGGGAGTGTGAGGTGCAGCTCATTGTAATACTGAGGGAGTGGGAGGTGCAGCTCATTGTAATAGTGAGGGAGTGGGAGGTGCAGCTCATTGTAATACTGAGGGATTGGGAGGTACAGCTCATTGCAATACTGAGGGATTGGGAGGTGCAGCTCATTGTAATACTGAGGGAGTGGGAGGGGCAGCTCACTGTAATACTGAGGGAGTGGGAGGTGCAGCTCATTGTAATACTGAGGGAGTGGGAGGTACAGCTCATTGTAATACTGAGGGAGTGGGAGGTACAGCTCACTGTAATAGTGAGGGAGTGGGAGGTGCAGCTCATTGTAATTGTGAGGGAGTGGGAGGGGCAGCTCATTGTAATACTGAGGGAGTCGGAGGGGCAGCTCATTGTAATACTGAGGGAGTGGGAGTTGCAGCTCATTGTAATACTGAGGGAGTGGGAGGTGCAGCTCATTGTAATAGTGAGGGAGTGGGAGGTGCAGCTCATTGTAATACTGAGGGAGTGGGAGGTACAGCTCATTGTAATACTGAGGGAGTGGGAGGTACAGCTCATTGTAATACAGAGGGAGTGGGAGGGGCAGCTCACTGTAATAGTGAAGGAGTGGGAGGTGCAGCTCATTGTAATACTGAGGGAGTGGGAGGTGCAGCTCATTGTAATAGTGAGGGAGTGTGAGGGGCAGCTCATTGTAATACTGAGGGAGTGGGAGGGGCAGCTCATTGTAATAGTGAGGGAGTGGGAGGTGCAGCTCATTGTAATACTGAAGGAGTGGGAGGTGCAGCTCATTGTAATACTGAGGGAGTGGGAGGGGCAGCTCATTGTAATACTGAGGGAGTGGGAGGTGCAGCTCATTGTAATACTGAGGGAGTGGGAGGGGCAGCTCATTGTAATACTGAGGGAGTGTGAGGGGCAGCTCATTGTAATACTGAGGGAGTGGGAGGGGCAGCTCATTGTAATTGTGAGGGAGTGGGAGGTGCAGCTCATTGTAATACTGAGGGAGTGGGAGGTACAGCTCATTGTAATAGTGAGGGAGTGGGAGGGGCAGCTCATTGTAATACTGAGGGAGTGGGAGGGGCAGCTCATTGTAATTGTGAGGGAGTGGGAGGTGCAGCTCATTGTAATACTGAGGGAGTGGGAGGTGCAGCTCATTGTAATAGTGAGGGAGAGGGAGGTGCAGCCTATTGTAATACTGAGGAACTGCGAGGTACAGCTCATTGCGATACTGAGGGAATGGGAGGTACAAGCTCATTGCGACACTGTGGTACTTTTACACAAGCTCAGTTTGTCAACCTGTCCTCATAAGCAAGTAACACAGACATTTACTACAAACTGACCGACTCCCACAGCTACCTAGACTACACCTCCTCCCACCCTGCCCCCTGTAAAAACACCATCCCATATTCCCAATTCCTTTGTCTCCGCCGCATCTGCTCCCAGGAGGACCAGTTCCAATACCGAACAACCCAGATGGCCTCCTTCTTCAAAGACCGCAATTTCCCCTCTGACGTCGTTGACGATGCCCTCCACCGCATCTCCACCCACTTCCCACTCCTCCGCCCCTGAACCCCGCCCCTCCAATCGCCACCAGGACAGAACCCCACTGGTCTTCACCTACCACCCCACCATCCTCCGGATACATTGCATCATCCTCTGTCATTTCCACCACCTCCAAACAGACCCCACCACCAGGGACATATTTCCCTCCCCACCCCTTTTAGCGTTCCGGAAAGACCACTCCCTCCGTGACTCCCTCGTCAGGTCCACACCCCCCACCAACCCAACCTCTACTCCCGGCACCTTCCCCTGCAACCGCAAAAAATGCAAAACTTGCGCCCACACCTCCCCGCTTACTTCCCTCCAAGGCCCCAAGGGATCCTTCAATATCCATCACAAATTCACCTGCACTTCCACACACATCATTTACTGCATCCGCTGCACCCGATGTGGCCTCCTCTATATTTGGGAGACAGGCCACCTACTTGCGGAATGTTTCAGAGAACACCTCTGGGACACCCGCACCAGCCAACCCAACCGCCCCGTGGCTGAACACTTTAACTCCCCCTCCCACTCCGCCAAGGACATGCAGGTCCTTGGACTCCTCCATCGCCAGACCATGGCAACACGATGCCTGGAGGAAGAGCACCTCATCTTCCGCCTAGGAACCCTCCAACCACATGGGATGAATGTAGATTTCTCCAGCTTCCTCATTTCCCCTCCCCCCACCTTATCTCAGTCCCAACCCTCGGACTTAGCACTGCCCTCTTGACCTGCAATCTTCTTCGTGACCTCTCCCTCTCCGGCCTATCACCCTCACCCTCACCTCCTTCCACCTATCGTATTCCCAGCGCCCCTCCCCCAAATTCCCTCCCCCCTATCTTTTATCTCAGCCCGCTTGGCACACCAGCCTCATTCCTGAAGAAGGGCTTATGCTCGAAACGTCGATTCTCCTGCTCCTCGGATGCTGCCTGGCCTGCTGTGTTTTTCCAGCACCACATTTTTCAGCTCTGGTAACTCCAGCATCTGCTGTCCTCACTTTCTCCTCATAAGCGAGAGTGCCCTTTTCAAGAATTAGTCTGGTAAATCTTCACCAAACTGCTTCCACTGCATTTACATCCTTCCTTAAATAAGGAGATCAATACACTGTATTTTAGATGTGATCTCACCTTGGCTCTCTCCAATGAAAGCATGACCTTTCTACTTTTTTATTAAATAACATTAAATTTGTCATTTGGTAGTGCTGAATTTAAGTATTGCTGGGAAAAGGCACACTTAGTCAACGTTTTTTGTCATGCACTAGTCCGGGCAATTCACAAAAGTACGAATGCAAATTCAAGGGTTATGCTGCATGAGGGGAGCTCCCTGATTGGTTGGCGAATTAGTAGTGACATTGCAAAAGCAAATGTACTTGTTAATACTGACTCACAGTTAAATATCAGGCTTTATGAGATCTTAAACAAAAACAGAAATTGATGGAGAAACCCAGTAAGCCTGGCAGTGTCTGTGGGGAGAGAAACAGAGTTAATGCATCGGGTCCAATGATGCTTCTTCAGAACAATTTCTTAAATTTTCCCTGGAGCGTCGGGAGGCTGAGGGGTGACCTTATAGAGGTTCATAAAATTATGGGCATGAGTAGGGGGAATAGCCAAGGTCTTTTCCCTGGATTGGGGAGTCTAGAGGACTTAGTTTTAAGGTGAGAGGGGAATGATTTAAAATGGATCTCAGGGGCAGCATTTTTATGCAGAGGGTGGTGCATGTGTGGACTGAGCTGCCAGAGGAAGTGGAGGCTGGTACAATTACGACGTTTAAAAGGAATCTGGATAGGTACATGAATTGAAAGGATTTAGAGGGATATGGGCCAAACGCTGGTAATTAGATTAATTTAGTATATCTGGTCAGCATGGAAGAGTTAGACCGATGGGTCTGTTTCCGTGCTGTACATCTCTATGACTCTATTTATGTAACAACTTAAATAAAACATCTTGAGCAAAAGTTGACATTGAACCACATTTTAGGGCAGATGATCAAAACCATAAAGGTACAGTTTTAAAAGCATCTTAAAGAAGGAAAAGAATCAAAAGAAATAAGAGTGGCAGGATGGCTCAATGGTTGGCTCACTGCTGTCTCACAGAGACCGGGGTTCAATCCCAGCCTCGGGTGAGTCTCTGTGTGGAGTTTGCACATTCTCCCCCGTGTCCGCGTGGGTTTCCCTCAGATGCTCCGGTTTCTTCCCACAATCCAAAGATGTGCAGGTCAGGGTGAATTGGCTGTGCTAAGTTGCCCATAGTGTTCAGGGATGTGTAGGTTAGGTGCATTAGTCAGGGGCAAATGTAGGAGAAAGTGAGGGCTGCAGATGCTGGAGATCAGAGCTGAAAATGTGTTGCTGGAAAAGCGCAGCAGGTCAGGCAGCATCCAAGGAACAGGAGAATCAACGTTTCGGGCATAAGCCCTTCTTCAGGAATCTTCAGGAAGAAGGGCTCATGCCCGAAACGTCGATTCTCCTGCTCCTTGGATGCTGCCTGACCTGCTGCGCTTTTCCAGCAACACATTTTCAGCAAATGTAGGATAGTAGGGTAGGGGAATGGGACTAGGTGGGTTACTCTTTGGTGGGTCGGTGTGGACTTGTTGGACTGAAGGGCCTGTTTCCACACTGTAGGGGTTCTATGATTCTATGATTCTAAGCTGGGAAGGCAAAAAAGGTTCAGGGATAGAATTCCAGAGCCTAGCGGACAGAGAGCTGGAGACACAATCGAGTCATAGAGTCATATAATACTGAAACAGACCCTCTACTGCGACCAGTCCATACTGAACATAATCCCAAACTAAACTAGTCCCACCTGCCTGTTCCTGGCCCGTATCCCTCCAAGCCTTTCCTATTCACACACCTATAGAAAGGTTTTTTAAACGTTGTAACTGTACCCACATCCACCACTTCCTCTGGAAGGTCATTCCATGCACAAACCACACTCAGTGTTAAAAAAAAAATTGCTCCTCGTGTCTTTTTCAAATCTTTCCCTTCTCACCTTAAGTGTCCCCACCCGAGGGAAAAGACACCTTATCTAAAACCCTCATGATTTTATAAACCTCTATCGGGTGACCTTTCAATCTCCCGTGCTCTGGCGAAAAAAAAATCCCAGCCTTTCCTTATAATTCAAACCCTCCATTCCTAGCAACATCGTGGCAAATCTGTTCGGAACCCACTTTAGTTTAAAAATATCCTTTCCTTAATAGGCCAACAGAACTGGAGACAGTACTCCAGGGGAGAGGCCTTGAACAACCTCAACAAAATCCTCTGGTACTTTCTAAAATTCAAGGATTTTTATAAAGTTTTAAACAATGTATTCATTATGTCTGTAGCTACCTCCCTATGTGTGTGTGTGAGAGGGGGGAGAGAGAGAGAGAGAGAGGGAGAAGGGCAGTAGCTTTTTATTTGTCATTTCTACCATATACAAGTGACACAGTAATAAACAAGACAGCGTTCCTCCAGGACCAAGGTGCCACATGGACAATACAAAACTAAACAATCACAAAGTTAAAAATCACACAACATCAGGTTCTAGTCCAACAGGAAGCACTAGCTTTCAGAGTGCTGCTCCTTCATCAGGTGGTTGTAGAGAATAAGATCGTAAGACACAGAATTTATAGCAATTGTGATGCAACTGAAATGATATATTGAAAAAGACCTGGATTGTTTGTTAAGTCTCTCATCTTTTAGAATGACCATGTTGGTTTCAGTTTTTTCATGTGTAAATCCCAGAACGTTTTTTTAAAGTTAAATTCTCAAGTGAACTTTAACAATAGGTTCCTTGTCAGCTCAGATAATGGATTGAAGGAGTGAGGTGCCCTGTGACATCATGACTACACAATCACACACAGCACAAAGTGCATAAGAAGTGCAAAACATGCAAGGTACAGTGTAATAGCAGAATGATAAATAATGGGCATTTTTCTAACAGCAATTCGAAGCTTTGCAAAGAATTTCAGATGGAAGAGAGTCTGACCATACAGAGTTAAGGAGCCTGATGGCTTGGGGGAAGAAACTGTTGCACAGTCTGGCTGTGAGAGACCGAATGCTTTGGTATCTTCTGCCAGGTGGCAGGAGGGAGAAGAGGTAAAAACAATAACTTCAGATGCTGGAAACCAGATTCTGGATTAGTGGTGCTGGAAGAGCACAGCAGTTCAGGCAGCATCCGAGGAGCTTCGAAATCGACGTTTCAGGCAAAAGCCCTTCGTCAGGAATAAAGGCAGTCAGCCTGAAGTGTGGAGAGATAAGCTAGAGGAGGGTGGGGGTGGGGAGAAAGTAGCATAGAGTACAATGGGTGAGTGGGGGAGGGGATGAAGGTGATAGGTCAGGGAGGAGAGGGTGGAGTGGATAGGTGGAAAAGAAGATAGGCAGGTCGGACAAGTCCGGACAAGTCATGGGGACAGTTACTGAGCTGGAAGTTTGGAACTAGGGTGAGGTGGGGGAAGGGGAAATGAGGAAACTGTTGAAGTCCACATTGATGCCCTGGGGTTGAAGTGTTCCGAGGCGGAAGATGAGGCGTTCTTCCTCCAGGCGTCGGGTGGTGAGGGAGCGGCGGTGAAGGAGAAGAGTTTGAGTGGGGGGTGTGTAGGGTCTTCCACAATGCTGTTAGCCTTTCGGATGCAGCATGTGGTGTAAATGTCTGTAGTGGAGGGGAGGGAGACCCCGATGATCCTCTCACTTGTCCTCACTATCCACTGTAGGGTCTTACAATCCGAGACGGTGCAATTCCTGAACCAGGGAGTGATGCAGCAGCTCAGGGTACTCTCAATGAACCCTCTATGGAGTGTGGTGAGGATTGGGGGGGTGGGAGGTGGGCTTTCCTCAGCCTGCACAGCAAGTAGAGACACTGCTGGGCTTTCTTGGCTATGGAGCTGGTGTTGAGGGACCAGGTGAGAGTCTCTGCCAGCTGGACTCCAAGAAATTTGGTGCTCTTCATGATCTCCACATAGAAGCCAATGTCCAAACAAGTGGTCGCTCCATGCCCTCCTGAAGCCAACAACCATCTTTCATCTTGTCCACATTCAGAGACAGGTTGTCAGCTCTGCACCAGTCCATTAGTCCTCCTCTCTGTACACTGACTTGCATTCCTGCTAATGAGACGCACTACAGTCATATCATCAGTGAACCTAATGAGATGATTTGAGCTGTGCATCATTGCACGGTTGTGTTTCAGCAGGGTGAACAGCAGTGGAATGAGGACATAACCCTAGGGAGCCCCCATGCTCAGTGTGATGCTGTTCCCAATCTGCGCTGACTGAAGTCTCCCCAGTCAAGTAGTCCAGGATCCAGTTATAGAGGGAGGTATTTTGACCCAGCAGACTTTCATTTCCAAACAGGAGCTGAGGAACGATATAATGTTGAATGCAAAGCCAAAGTCTATGAACAGCGGTGTCCTCCTTCTCTAGGTGGGTGAGGGCCAGATCGCGGGTGGTGGAAATGGCATCATCTGTTGAGCAGTTTGGACAATACACAAACTGCAGGATGTCCAGTGAAGGGACAGCAAGGTCTTAATATGCCTCATCACCAGCCTCTCTAAACACTTCATGACGTTGGGTGTTAGCGCAATGCAGCGTTGGTTGTTGAAACAGGATGCTGAAGACTTCTTCAGCACGTGGACGATGGTAGCAGCCTTGAAGCACGTTGGAACAATGGTGCAGCTCAGAGAGGTGTTAAAGATGGCCGTGAGAACATCTGCCAGTACGTCAGAGCATCCTCCCAGCACTCTGCCAGGGGTGTTCTCTGGTCCAACAGCCTTACGTGGGTAGACTCTGCAAAGGGATTTCCTCACGTCACAGCACCCGGTCACTGGTTTTGGCGGCGGGGGGCACAGGACTTCCTCGCTGCCATGTCATTTCATGCCTCAAACCGCAAACAGAAATTGTTCAACTCATCCAAGAGGGAAGGCCTCAGGCCTCACCAGCACAAGCAGGTGATGCTGTTCTGTGATTAATAATGGCCTGAATGCCCTTCCACATGCTCCGCATCCTGCTGCTGTCCCGAAAATGGCTGCATATTCAGTGTTTGTGCCCTCTTTGCCTCTTTGATAGTCCAGGTCAGGTTGGCGCTCGCTGTTGTGAGGGCATCCTTGTCATCTGCTCTGAAGGCGGAATCACGGGGCCTCAGCAGCTCACACACCTTTGCCCTCATCCACAGCTTCTGGTTGGGGCACTGTCTTAGACACAGTGATGTCGTCAATACACTTGCTAATGTAGCAAATCACCGACACCATGTACTCCTCTAAGGTGGAGTTGCCATCGGTTGGCACTTCCCTGACCACGTGCCAGTCAGTTCACTCAAAACAGTCCTGAAGAGCAGGAACGGCTCCTGCCAGCCAGGTTTACACCTGCTTCAGAACTGGTTTGACATGTCTGACGAGTGGTCTGTATGTTGGGATTAGCACAACAGAGATGTGGTCTGAGGAGCTGGGGTCAGGCCAGGGCTCTGCCCTGTATGTGTTGGGGATATTTGTATAAACAAGATCCAGCGTGTTTCCCCGCTGTCACTGCAAAGTCCACACGCTGATGGAATTTAGGGAGTGCATCTTGAGATTCTAGGCAGGTCATCAGGACCAGACGGTGTTCAAGAAGTGAGTTAGAGGAATGTGTTTTTCTTAGAAGGTTCAAGGGTTGAAGAGTACAATACAAACAGGGAGGGGGAATGCAATAGGAAGTAAGGATGGGATTTTTAAAATCGAGGCGTTGTTGAACTTGGATCAATGCGAGTTAGCAAGTACATGCTGAGTAAGTGGGACCTGGGGTAAGTTCGGATAGAGGCAACAATGTTCAAGTGGACCTCATGTTGACAGTGAGGAGAGAAAGGGAGACGGGCCAAGAGTGATTCGAGGTAATAAAGATACAGAATTAGCAGAACAATCCAACTTTGTGTCAGATATGACTCCAGTCATGAAATGGGTTTTCCTTTGAATGTTTTGCCAACCCTATGATGCTGAGTGACACTGTCTCCTCTCCCCTGTAATTATCATTGGGCTCTCTCCTCTCCCCTGTAACCATCATTGGGCTCTCTCGTCTACCCTGTAACTATCATTGTGCTCTCTCGTCTATCCTGTAACTATCATTGTGCTATCTCCTCTATCCAGTAACTATCATTGTGCTCTATCCTCAACCCTGTAACCATCATTGTGCTCTCTCCTCCATCCTGTAACCATAATTGCGCACTCTCCTCGATCCTGAAACTATCATTGTGCTCGCTCATCTATCCAGTAACTATCATTGTGCTCTCTCCTCTATCCAGTAACTATCATTGTGCTCTCTGCTCTATCCTGTAACTATCATTGTGCTCTCTCCTCTATCCTGTAACTATGATTGTGCTCTCTCCTCTATCCAGTAACTACCATTGTGCTCTCTCCTCTACCCTGTACCCATCATTGTGCTCTCTCCTCCATCCTGTAACCATAATTGCGCACTCTCCTCGATCCTGAAACTATCATTGTGCTCGCTCCTCTATCCAGTAACTATCATTGTGCTCTCTCCTCTATCCAGTAACTATCATTGTGCTCTCTGCTCTATCCTGTAACTATCATTGTGCTCTCTCCTCTATCCTGTAACTATCATTGTGCTCTCTCCTCTATCCAGTAACTATCATTGTGCTCTCTCCTCTACCCTGTAACCATCATTGTGTTCTCTCTTCTCTCATGTAACTATCATTGTGCTCTATCTTGTATCCTGTAAGTTTCATTGTGCTCTCTCCTCTATCCTGTAACTATCATTGTGCTCTCTCCTCTGTCCAGTAACTATCATTGTGCCCACCTTCTATCCTGTAACTAACATTGTGCTCTCTCCTCTATCCAGTAACTATCATTGTGCTCTCTTCTCCATCCTGTAATCATCATTGCACTCTCTCCTCTATCCTGTAACTATTATTCTGCTCTCTCCTCTATCCTGTAACTGTCATTGTGCTATCTCCTCTATCCTGTAACTATCATTGTGCTCTCTCCTCTATCCTGTAACTATCATTGTGCTCTCTCCTCTATCCAATAGCTATAATTGTGCTCTCTGCTCTATCCTGTAACTATCATTGTGCTCTCTCCTCTATCCTGTTACCATCATTGTGCTATCTACTCTATCCTGGAACCATCATTGTGCTCTCTCCTCTATCCTGTAACTATCATTGTGCTCTCTCCTCTATCCTGTAACTATCATTGTACTCTCTCCTCTATTCTGTAACCATCATTATGCACTTTCCTCTCCCCGTAACTAACATTGTGCTCTCTCCTCTACCCTATTACAATCATTGTGCTATCTCCTCCACCCTATTACTGTCATTATGCTCTCACCTCTATCCTGTAACTATCATTGTGCTCTCTCCTCTATCCTGTAACCATCATTGTGCTATCTCCTCTACCCTATTACTGTCATTGTGCTCTCTCCTCTATCCTGTAACTATCATTCTGCTCTCTTCTCTCTCCTGCCACTAATATTGTGCTCTATCCTGTATCCTGTAACCAAAATTGTGTTCTCTCCTCTATCCTGTAACCGTCATTGTGCTCTCTCCCCGATCCTGTAACTATCATTCTGCTCTCTCCTCTGTCCTGAACTTGTCATTGTGGTCTCTCCTCTATCTTGTAACCCTCATTGTGCTATCTCCTCTATCCTGAAACTGTCATTGTGCTCTCTCCTCTATCCTGTAACCATCATTGTGCTCTCTCCTCTACTCCATTACCATTATTGTGCTCTCTCCTCTATCCTGTAACTAACATTGTGCTCTCTCCTCGATCCTGAAACTATCATTGTGCTCTCTCCTCTATCCTGTAACCATCATTGTGCTCTCTCCTCTATCCTGTAACCATCATTGTGCTATCTCCTCTATCCTGTAACTGTCATTGTGCTCCCTTCTCTATCCTGTTACTGTCAGAGTGCTCTCTCCTCTATCCTGTACCCATCATTGTGCACTTTCCTCTACCGTGTAAATAACATTGTGCTCTCTCCTCTATCCAGTAGCTATCATTGTGCTCTCTCCTCTCCCCTGTAACCATCATTGAGCTCTCTCATCTATCCTGAAACTATCATTGTGCTCTCTCCTCCATCCTGTAACTGTCATTGTTCTCTCTCCTCTATTCTGTCACCATCATTGTGCTCTCTCCTCTATTCTGTACCCATTATTGTGCTCTCTCCTCTATTCTGTCACCATCATTGTGCTATCTCCTCTATCCTGTAACTCTCATTGTGCTCTCTCCTCTAACCTGTAACCATGATTCTGCTCTCTCCTCTATCTTGTAACCATCATTGTGCTCTCTCCTCTATCCTGTAACCATCATTGTGCTCTCTCATCTATCCTGTAACCATCATTGTTCTCTCTCCTCTATACTGTAACTAACATTGTGCTCTCTCCTCTATCCTGCAATTATCATTCTGCTCTCTCCTCTATCCTGTAACCATTGCGCTCTCTCCTCGATCCTGTCACCATCATTGTGCTCTCTCCTCGATCCAGTAACTATCAGTGTGCTCTCTCCTCTATCCTGTAACCATCATTGCGCTCTCTCCTCTATCTTGTAACTATTATTGTGCTCTCTCCTCTATCCTGTAACTATCATTGTGCTCTCTCCTCTATCCTGTAAGGATTATTGTGCTCTCTCCTCGATCCTGTAAATGTCATTGTGCTCTCTCCTCTACCCTGTAACTATCATTGTGCTCTCTCCTCTATCCTGAAACTGTCATTGCTCTCTCCTCTAGCCTGTAACGATCATTGTGCACTATCCTCTATCCTGTAACTAACATTGCGCACTCTCCTCTATCCTGTAACTGTCATTGTCCTCTCTCCTCTATCCTGTAACTATCATTGTGCGCTCTGCTCTATCGTGTAAAGGTCATTGTGCTCTCACCTCTCTCCTGAAACTGTCATTGCTCTCTCCTCTATACTGTAATGATCATTGTGCTCCCTCCTCTATCCAGTAGCTATCAATATGCTCTCTCCTCTATCCTGTAACCTTCATTGTGCTCTCTCCTCTATCCTGTAACCATCATTGGGCTCTCTCCTCTATCCTGCAACCATCATTGTGCTCTCTTCTCTCTCCTGTAACTACCTTTGGGCTCTCTCCACTATCCTGTAACCATCATTGTGCTCTCTCCTCCATCCTGTAACCATCATTGTGCTCTCTACTCGATCCAGTAACTAACAGTGTGCTCTCTCCTCTGTCCAGTAACTATCATTGTGCCCACCTTCTATCCTGTAACTAACATTGTGCTCTCTCCTCTATCCAGTAACTATCATTGTGCTCTCTTCTCCATCCTGTAATCATCATTGCACTCTCTCCTCTATCCTGTAACTATCATTGTGCTCTCTCCTCTATCCAATAGCTATCATTGTGCTCTCTGCTCTATCCTGTAACTATCATTGTGCTCTCTCCTCTATCCTGTTACCATCATTGTGCTCTCTCCTCTATCCTGTAACTATCATTGTGCTCTCTCCTCTATCCTGTAACTATCATTGTACTCTCTCCTCTATTCTGTAACCATCATTATGCACTTTCCTCTCCCCGTAACTAACATTGTGCTCTCTCCTCTACCCTATTACAATCATTGTGCTATCTCCTCCACCCTATTACTGTCATTATGCTCTCACCTCTATCCTGTAACTATCATTGTGCTCTCTCCTCTATCCTGAAACCATCATTGTGCTATCTCCTCTACCCTATTACTGTCATTGTGCTCTCTCCTCTATCCTGTAACTATCATTCTGCTCTCTTCTCTCTCCTGCCACTAATATTGTGCTCTATCCTGTATCCTGTAACCAAAATTGTGTTCTCTCCTCTATCCTGTAACCGTCATTGTGCTCTCTCCCCGATCCTGTAACTGTCATTCTGCTCTCTCCTCTGTCCTGAACTTGTCATTGTGGTCTCTCCTCTATCTTGTAACCCTCATTGTGCTATCTCCTCTATCCTGAAACTGTCATTGTGCTCTCTCCTCTATCCTGTAACCATCATTGTGCTCTCTCCTCTACTCCATTACCATTATTGTGCTCTCTCCTCTATCCTGTAACTAACATTGTGCTCTCTCCTCGATCCTGAAACTATCATTGTGCTCTCTCCTCTATCCTGTAACCATCATTGTGCTCTCTCCTCTATCCTGTAACCATCATTGTGCTATCTCCTCTATCCTGTAACTGTCATTGTGCTCCCTTCTCTATCCTGTTACTGTCAGAGTGCTCTCTCCTCTATCCTGTACCCATCATTGTGCACTTTCCTCTACCGTGTAAATAACATTGTGCTCTCTCCTCTATCCAGTAGCTATCATTGTGCTCTCTCCTCTCCCCTGTAACCATCATTGAGCTCTCTCATCTATCCTGAAACTATCATTGTGCTCTCTCCTCCATCCTGTAACTGTCATTGTTCTCTCTCCTCTATTCTGTCACCATCATTGTGCTCTCTCCTCTATTCTGTACCCATTATTGTGCTCTCTCCTCTATTCTGTCACCATCATTGTGCTATCTCCTCTATCCTGTAACTCTCATTGTGCTCTCACTTCTTTAACCTGTAACCATGATTCTGCTCTCTCCTCTATCTTGTAACCATCATTGTGCTCTCTCATCTATCCTGTAACCATCATTGTTCTCTCTCCTCTATACTGTAACTAACATTGTGCTCTCTCCTCTATCCTGCAATTATCATTCTGCTCTCTCCTCTATCCTGTAACCATTGCGCTCTCTCCTCGATCCTGTCACCATCATTGTGCTCTCTCCTCGATCCAGTAACTATCAGTGTGCTCTCTCCTCTATCCTGTAACCATCATTGCGCTCTCTCCTCTATCTTGTAACTATTATTGTGCTCTCTCCTCTATCCTGTAACTATCATTGTGCTCTCTCCTCTATCCTGTAAGGATTATTGTGCTCTCTCCTCGATCCTGTAAATGTCATTGTGCTCTCTCCTCTACCCTGTAACTATCATTGTGCTCTCTCCTCGATACTGAAACTGTCATTGCTCTCTCCTCTAGCCTGTAACGATCATTGTGCACTATCCTCTATCCTGTAACTAACATTGCGCACTCTCCTCTATCCTGTAACTGTCATTGTCCTCTCTCCTCTATCCTGTAACTATCATTGTGCGCTCTGCTCTATCGTGTAAAGGTCATTGTGCTCTCACCTCTCTCCTGAAACTGTCATTGCTCTCTCCTCTATACTGTAATGATCATTGTGCTCCCTCCTCTATCCAGTAGCTATCAATATGCTCTCTCCTCTATCCTATAACCTTCATTGTGCTCTCTCCTCTATCCTGTAACCATCATTGGGCTCTCTCCTCTATCCTGCAACCATCATTGTGCTCTCTTCTCTCTCCTGTAACTACCTTTGGGCTCTCTCCACTATCCTGTAACCATCATTGTGCTCTCTCCTCTATCCTGTAACTGTCATTGTGCTCTCACCTCTCTCCTGAAACTGTCATTGCTCTCTCCTCTAGCCTGTAACGATCATTGTGCACTATCCTCTATCCTGTAACTAACATTGCGCTCTCCTCTCTATACCGTAACTATCAGTGTGCTCTCTGCTCTATCCTGAAACCATCATTGTGCTCTCTCCTCTATTCCATAACCATCATTGCGCTCTCTCCTCTATCCTGTAACTGTCATTGTGCTCTCACCTCTCTCCTGAATCTGTCAGTGTGCTCTCTCCTCAATCCTGTAACCATCGTTGTGCTCTCTCCTCTATCCTGTAACTATCATTGTGCTCTCTCCTCTATCCTGAAACAATCATTGCGCTCTGTCCTTTATCCTGTAACTGTCATTGTGCTCTCTCCTCTATCCTGTAACTGTCATTGTGCTCTCTCCTCAATCCTGTAACCATCATTGTGCTCTCTCCTCTATCCTGTAACTGTCATTGCGCTCTCTCCTCAATCCTGTAACCATCATTGTGCTCTCTCCTCTATCCTGTAACAATCATTGCGCTCTCTCCTTTATCCTGTAACCGTCATTGTGCTCTCTCCTCTATCCTGTAACTGTCATTGTGCTCTCTCCTCTATGCTGTAACCATCATTGTGCTGTCTCCACTATCCTGTAACTGTCATTGTGCTCTCTCCGCTATCCTGTAACTATCATTGTGCTCTCTCCTCTCCCCTGTAACCAGCATTGTGCTCTCTCATCTATTCTGTCACTATCTTTGTCCTCTCTCCTCTATCCTGTAACTGTCATTGTCCTCTCTCCTCTATCCTGTAACTATCATTGTGCTCTCTCCTCTATCCTGGAACCATCATTGGGCTCTCTCCTCTATCCTGTAACTGTCATTGGGCTCTCTTCTCTCTCCTGTAACTAACTTTGGGCTCTCTCCACTATCCTGTAACCATCATTGTGCTCTCTCCTCTATCCTGTAACTGTCATTGTGCTCTCACCTCTCTCCTGAAACTGTCATTGCTCTCTCCTCTAGCCTGTAACGATCATTGTGCACTATCCTCTATCCTGTAACTAACATTGCGCTCTCCTCTCTATACCGTAACTATCAGTGTGCTCTCTGCTCTATCCTGAAACCATCATTGTGCTCTCTCCTCTATTCCATAACCATCATTGCGCTCTCTCCTCTATCCTGTAACTGTCATTGTGCTCTCACCTCTCTCCTGAATCTGTCAGTGTGCTCTCTCCTCAATCCTGTAACCATCGTTGTGCTCTCTCCTCTATCCTGTAACTATCATTGTGCTCTCTCCTCTATCCTGAAACAATCATTGCGCTCTGTCTTTTATCCTGTAACTGTCATTGTGCTCTCTCCTCTATCCTGTAACTGTCATTGTGCTCTCTCCTCAATCCTGTAACCATCATTGTGCTCTCTCCTCTATCCTGTAACTGTCATTGCGCTCTCTCCTCAATCCTGTAACCATCATTGTGCTCTCTCCTCTATCCTGTAACAATCATTGCGCTCTCTCCTTTATCCTGTAACCGTCATTGTGCTCTCTCCTCTATCCTGTAACTGTCATTGTGCTCTCTCCTCTATGCTGTAACCATCATTGTGCTGT
The DNA here is from genome assembly GCF_047496795.1 of Chiloscyllium punctatum. Taxonomy (NCBI): domain Eukaryota; kingdom Metazoa; phylum Chordata; class Chondrichthyes; order Orectolobiformes; family Hemiscylliidae; genus Chiloscyllium; species Chiloscyllium punctatum. The sequence goes on along the minus strand of NC_092746.1, from coordinate 127,448,815 downwards.
CTCCACTATCCTGTAACTGTCATTGTGCTCTCTCCGCTATCCTGTAACTATCATTGTGCTCTCTCCTCTCCCCTGTAACCAGCATTGTGCTCTCTCATCTATTCTGTCACTATCTTTGTGCTCTCTCCTCTATCCTGTAACTGTCATTGTCCTCTCTCCTCTATCCTGAAACTGTCATTGTGCTCTCTCCTCTATTCTGTAACCATCATTGTGCTCTCTCCTCTATCCTGTAACTATCATTGTGCACTCTCCTCTATCCTGTAACTGGCATTGTGCTCTCTCCTCAATCCTGAAACCATCATTGTGCTCTCTCCACTATTCTGTAACCATTATTGTGCTCTCTCCTTTATCATGTAACTATCATTGTGCTCTCTCCTCTATCCTGTAACTATCATTGTGCTCTCTCCTCTATCCAGTAGCTATCATTATGCTCTGTTCTCTATCCTATAACCATCATTGGGCTCTCTCCTCTATCCTGGAACTATCATTGTGCTCTCTCCTCTATCCTGCTACTAACATTGTGCCCTCTCCTCTATTCTGTAACCATCATTGTGCTCTCTCCTATATCCTGTAACTATCATTGGGGCTTTCTCCATTAACGTGTAACCATCATTGTGCTCTCTCCTCTATCCTGTAACTCTCATTCTGCTCTCTCCTCTATCCTAAACTTGTCATTGTGCGCTCTCCTCTATGTTGTAACTCTCATTGTGCTCTCTCCTCTAACCTGTAACAATCATTGTACTATCTCCTCTATCCTGTAACTCTCATTGTGCTCTCTCTTCTATCCTGTAACTATCATTGTGCTCTCTCCTCTATCCAGAAACCATCATTGTGCTATATCCTCTATCCTGTAACTATCATTGTGCTCTCTCCTCTGTCCTGTAACTGTCATTGTGCTCTCCCCTCTATGCTGTAACCATCATTGTGCTGTCTCCACTATCCTGTAACTGTCATTGTGCTCACTCCGCTATCCTGTAACTATCATTGTGCTCTCTCCTCTCCCCTGTAACCAGCATTGTGCTCTCTCATCTATTCTGTCACTATCTTTGTGCTCTCTCCTCTATCCTGTAACTGTCATTGTGCTCTCTCCTCTATCCTGTAACTGTCATTGTGCTCTCTCCTCAATCCTGTAACCATCATTGTGCTCTCTCCTCTATCCTGTAACTGTCATTGCGCTCTCTCCTCAATCCTGTAACCATCATTGTGCTCTCTCCTCTATCCTGTAACCATCATTGTGCTCTCTCCTCTATCCTGTAACTGTCATTGTGCTCTCTCCTCAATCCTGTAACTATCATTGTGCTCTCTCCTCTATCCAGAAACCATCATTGTGCTGTCTCATCTGTCCTGTAACTGTCATTGTGCTCTCTCCGCTATCCTGTAACCATCATTATGCTCTCTCCTCTATCCTGTAACCATCATTGTGCTCTCTCATCTATTCTGTAACTATCATTGTGCTCTCTCCTCTATCCAGAAACCATCATTGTGCTCTCTCCTCTATCCTGTAACTGTCATTGTGCTCTCTCCTCTATGCTGTAACCATCATTGTGCTGTCTCCACTATCCTGGAACTGTCATTGTGCTCTCTCCGCTATCCTGTAACTATCATTGTGCTCTCTCCTCTCCCCTGTAACCAGCATTGTGCTCTCTCATCTATTCTGTCACTATCTTTGTGCTCTCTCCTCTATCCTGTAACTGTCATTGTCCTCTCTCCTCTATCCTGAAACTGTCATTGTGCTCTGGCCTCTATTCTGTAACCATCATTGTGCTCTCTCCTCTATCCTGTAACTATCATTGTGCACTCTCCTCAATCCTGTAACTGGCATTGTGCTCTCTCCTCAATCCTGAAACCATCATTGTGCTCTCTCCACTATTCTGTAACCATTATTGTGCTCTCTCCTTTATCATGTAACTATCATTGTGCTCTCTCCTCTATCCTGTAACTATCATTGTGCTCTCTCCTCTATCCAGTAGCTATCATTATGCTCTGTTCTCTATCCTATAACCATCATTGGGCTCTCTCCTCTATCCTGGAACTATCATTGTGCTCTCTCCTCTATCCTGCAACTAACATTGTGCCCTCTCCTCTATTCTGTAACCATCATTGTGCTCTCTCCTATATCCTGTAACTATCATTGGGGCTTTATCCATTAATTTGTAACCATCATTGTGCTCTCTCCTCTATCCTGTAACTCTCATTCTGCTCTCTCCTCTATCCTGAACTTGTCATTGTGCTCTCTCCTCTATCTTGTAACTCTCATTGTGCTCTCTCCTCTAACCTGTAATAATCATTGTGCTATCTCCTCTATCCTGTAACTCTCATTGTGCTCTCTCTTCTATCCTGTAACCATCATTGTGCTCTCTCCTCTACCCTATTACCATGATTCTGCTCTCTCCTCTATCCTGTAACCATCATTGTGCTCTCTCATCTATCCTGTACCCATCATTGTTCTCTCTCCTCTATACTGTAACTAACATTGTGCTCTCTCCTCTATCCTGCAATTATCAATCTGCTCTCTCCTCTATCCTGTAACCTTCATTGTGCTCTCACCTCTATCCTGCAACTGTCATTGTGCTCTCTCCTGTATCCTGTAACCATCAGTGGTTTTTCTCCTCTATCCAGCAACCATCATTGTGCAATCTCCTCTATTCATAACCTGTCATTGTGTTCTCTCCTCTATCCTGTAACCTTCATTGTGCTCTCTCCTCTATCCTGTAACTGTCATTGTGCTCTCTCCTCTCCCGTGTAACCATCGTTGTGCTCTCTCATCTATCCTGTCACTATCATTGTGCTCTCTCCTCTCTCCTGTAACTATCATCGCACTCTCTCCTCTATCCTGTAACGATCATTATGCACTTTCCTCTCCCCTGTAACGAACCTTGCGCTCTCTCCTCTACCCTATTACCATCATTGTTCTATCTCCTCTACCCTATTACTGTAATTGTGCTCTCACCTCTATCCTGTAACTATCATTGTGCTCTCTCATCTATCCTGAAACCATCATTGTGCTATCTCCTCCATCCTGTAACTGTCATTATGCTCTCTCCTCTGTTCTGTCACCATCATTGTGCTATCTCCTCTATCCTGTAACTATCATTGTTCTCTCTGCTCTATCCTGTAGCTGTCATTGTGCTCTCTCCTCAATCCTGTAACCATCATTGTGCTCTCTCCTCTATCCTGTAACTATCATTGTGCTCTCTCCTCTATCCTGTAACCATCATTGTGCTACCTCCTCTATCCTGTAACTATCATTGTGCTCTCTCCTCTATCCTGTAACAATCATTGCGCTCTCTCCTTTATCCTGTAACTGCCATTGTGCTCTCTCCTCAATCCTGTAACCATCATTGTGCTCTCTCCTCTATCCTGTAACTAACATTGTGCTCTCTCCTCTATCCTGTAACTATCATTGTGCTCTCTCCTCTATCCTGTAACCATCATTGTGCTCTCTCCTCTATCCTGTAACCATCATTGTGCTCTCTCCTCTACCCTGTAACTAACATTGTGCTCTCTCCTCTATCCTGTAACCATCATTGTGCTCTCTCCTCTATCCTGTAACCATCATTGTGCTCTCTCCTCCATCTTGTAACTATCATTGCGCTCTCTCCTCTATCCTGTAACTATCATTGTGCTCTCTCCTCCATCTTGTAACTATCATTGCGCTCTCTCCTCTATCCTGTAACTATCATTGTGCTCTCGCCTCTATCCTGCAACCATCATTGTGCTCTCTTCTATATCCTAATACCGTCATTGGGCTCTCTCCTCTATCCTGTAACCATCATTAAGCTCTCTCCTCTATTCTATAACCATCATGATGCTCTCTCCTCTATCCTGTAACTATCATTCTGCTCTCTCCTCTCTCCTGCCACAAATATTGTGCTCTATCCTGTATCCTGTAACCATCATTGTGCTCCCTCCTCTATCCTGTAACTCTCATTCTGCTCTCTCCTCTATCCTGAACTTGTCATTGTGCTCTCTCCTCTATCTTGTAACTCTCATTGTGCTCTCTCCTCTAACCTGTAACAATCATTGTGCTATCTCCTCTATCCTGTAACTCTCATTGTGCTCTCTCTTCTATCCTGTAACCATCATTGTGCTCTCTCCTCTACCCTATTACCATGATTCTGCTCTCTCCTCTATCCTGTAACCATCATTGTGCTCTCTCATCTATCCTGTACCCATCATTGTTCTCTCTCCTCTATACTGTAACTAACATTGTGCTCTCTCCTCTATCCTGCAATTATCGATCTGCTCTCTCCTCTACCCTGTAACCTTCATTGTGCTCTCACCTCTATCCTGCAACTGTCATTGTGCTCTCTCCTGTATCCTGTAACCATCAGTGGTTTTTCTCCTCTATCCAGCAACCATTATTGTGCAATCTCCTCTATTCATAACCTGTCATTGTGTTCTCTCCTCTATCCTGTAACCTTCATTGTGCTCTCTCCTCTATCCTGTAACTGTCATTGTGCTCTCTCCTCTCCCGTGTAACCATCGTTGTGCTCTCTCATCTATCCTGTCACTATCATTGTGCTCTCTCCTCTATCCTGTAACGATCATTATGCACTTTCCTCTCCTCTGTAACGAACCTTGCGCTCTCTCCTCTACCCTATTACCATCATTGTTCTATCTCCTCTACCCTATTACTGTAATTGTGCTCTCACCTCTATCCTGTAACTATCATTGTGCTCTCTCATCTATCCTGAAACCATCATTGTGCTATCTCCTCTATCCTGTAACTATCATTGTTCTCTCTGCTCTATCCTGTAGCTGTCATTGTGCTCTCTCCTCAATCCTGTAACCATCATTGTGCTCTCTCCTCTATTCTGTACCCATTATTGTGCTCTCTCCTCTACCCTATTACCATGATTCTGCTCTCCTGAATGTGTCATTGTGCTCTCTCCTCTATCCTGTAACTATCATTGTGCTCTCTCATCTATCCTGAAACCATCATTGTGCTATCTCCTCCATCCTGTAACTGTCATTATGCTCTCTCCTCTGTTCTGTCACCATCATTGTGCTATCTCCTCTATCCTGTAACTATCATTGTTCTCTCTGCTCTATCCTGTAGCTGTCATTGTGATCTCTCCTCAATCCTGTAAACATCATTGTGCTCTCTCCTCTATTCTGTACCCATTATTGTGCTCTCTCCTCTACCCTATTACCATGATTCTGCTCTCCTGAATGTGTCATTGTGCTCTCTCCTCTATCCTATAACCATCATTGCGCTCTCTCCTCGATCATGAAACCATCATTGTGCTATCTCCTCTATCCTGTAACTGTCATTGTGCTCTCTATGCTATCCTGTGACTATCATTGTGCTCTCTCCTCTCCCCTGTAACCAGCATTGTGCACTCTCATCTATACTGTCACTATCTTTGTGCTCTCTCCTCTATCCTGTAACTGTCATTGTCCTCTCTCTTCTATCCTGTAACTGTCATTGTCCTCTCTCCTCTATCCTGTAACTATCATTGTGCGCTCTCCTCTATCCTGTAACTATCATTGTGCTCTCTGCTCTACCCCATTACCATTATTGTGCTCTCTCCTATATCATGTAACCATCATTGTGCTCTCTCCTCTATTCTGTACCCATTATTGTGCTCTCTCCTCTACCCTATTACCATGATTCTGCTCTCCTGAATGTGTCATTGTGCTCTCTCCTCTATCCTATAACCATCATTGCGCTCTCTCCTCGATCATGAAACCATCATTGTGCTATCTCCTCTATCCTGTAACTGTCATTGTGCTCTCTATGCTATCCTGTGACTATCATTGTGCTCTCTCCTCTCCCCTGTAACCAGCATTGTGCACTCTCATCTATACTGTCACTATCTTTGTGCTCTCTCCTCTATCCTGTAACTGTCATTGTCCTCTCTCTTCTATCCTGTAACTGTCATTGTCCTCTCTCCTCTATCCTGTAACTATCATTGTGTGCTCTCCTCTATCCTGTAACTATCATTGTGCTCTCTGCTCTACCCCATTACCATTATTGTGCTCTCTCCTATATCATGTAACCATCATTTTGCTCTCTCCTCTATCCTATAACCATCATTGTGCTATCTCCTCTATCCTATAACTATCAATGTGCTCTCTCGTCTATCCTGTAACTGTGATTGTGCTCTCTCCTCTATCCAATAACCACCATTGTGCTCTCTCCTCTATCCGGTATCTAACTTTGTGCTCTCTCCACTATCCTGTAACCATCATGATGCTCTCTCCTCTACCCATTAAACAATATTATGTTCTCTCCTTTAACCTGTAACTGTCATTGTTCTCTCTCCTCTATCCTGTAACTGTCATTGTCCTCTCTCTTCTATCCTGTAACTGTCATTTTCCTCTCTCCTCTATCCTGTAACTATCATTGTGCGCTCTGCTCTATCGTGTAACTGTCATTGTGCTCTCACCTCTCTCCTGAAACTGTCATTGCTCTCTCCTCTATCCTGTAATGATCATTGTGCTCTCTCCTCTATTCAGTAGCTATCAATATGCTCTCTCCTCTATCCTGTAACTATCATTATGCTCTCTCTTCTATCCTGTAACCATCATTGGGCTCTCCTCTATCCTGTAACTGTCATTGTGCTCTATTCTCTCTCCTGAAACTAACTTTGGGCTCTCTCCACTATCCTGTAACCAGCATTGTGCTCTCTCCTCTACCCAGTAACTAACAATTGTGCTCTCTCCTCTACCCTGTAACCATCATTGTGCTCTATCCTCTATCCTGTAACCATCATTGTGCTCTCTCCTCTATCCTGTAACTATCATTGTGCTCTCTCCTCTATCCTGTAACCATCATTGTGCTATCTCCTTTATCCTGTAACTATCATTGTGCTCTCTCCTCTATCCTGTAACTATCATTGTGCTCTCTCCTCTATCCTGTAACAATCATTGCGCTCTCTCCTTTATCCTGTAACCGTCATTGTGCTCTCTCCTCTATCCTGTAACTGTCATTGTGCTCTCTCCTCTATCCTGTAACTGTCATTGTGCTCTCTCCTCAATCCTGTAACCATCATTGTGCTCTCTCCTCTATCCTGTAACCATCATTGTGCTCTCTCCTCTATCCTGTAACTAACATTGTGCTCTCTCCTCTATCCTGTAACCATCATTGTGCTCTCTCCTCTATCCTGCAACCAGCATTGTGCTCTCTCCTCTACCCTGTAACTAACATTGTGCTCTCTCCTCTATCCTGCAACCATCATTGTGCTCTATCCTCTATCCTGTAACCATCATTGTGCTCTCTCCTCTATCCTGTAACTATCATTGTGCTCTCTCCTCTATCCTGTAACCATCATTGTGCTATCTCCTCTATCCTGTAACCATCATTGTGCTCTCTCCTCTATCCTGTAACTATCATTGTGCTCTCTCCTCTATCCTGTAACTATCATTGCGCTCTCTCCTCTATCCTGTAACCATCATTGCGCTCTCTCCTTTATCCTGTAACTGTCATTGTGCTCTCTCCTCTATCCTGTAACTGTCATTGTGCTCTCTCCTCTATCCTGTAACTATCATTGTGCTCTCTCATCTATCCTGTAACTGTCATTGTCCTCTCTCCTCTATCCTGTAACTATCATTGTGCGCTCTGCTCTATCGTGTAACTGTCATTGTGCTCGCACCTCTCTCCTGAAACTGTCATTGCTCTCTCCTCTATCCTGTAATGATCATTGTGCTCTCTCCTCTATCCAGTAGCTATCATTATGCTCTGTTCTCTATCCTGAAACTGTCATTGTGCTCTCTCCTCTATTCTGTAACCATCATTGTGCTCTCTCCTCTATCCTGAAACTATCATTGTGCTCTCTGCTCTATCCTGTAACTGTCATTGTGCTCTCTCCTCTATCCTGTAACCATCATTGTGCTCTCTCCTCTATTCTGTAACTAACATTGTGCCCTCTCATCTATCCTGTAACTATCATTGTGCTCTCTCCTCTATCCTGTAACTATCATTGTGCTCTCTCCTCTATCCTGTAACTGTCATTGTGCTCTCTCCTCTATCCTGTAACCATCATTGTGCTCTCTCCTCTATTCTGTAACTAACATTGTGCTCTCTCATCTATCCTGTAATGATCATTGTGCTCTCTCCTCTATCCAGTAGCTATCAATATGCTCTCTCCTCTATCCTGTAACTATAATTGTGCTCTCTCCTCTATCCTGTAACCATCATTGGGCTCTCCTCTATCCTGTAACTGTCATTGTGCTCTCTTCTCTCTCCTGAAACTAACTTTGGGCTCTCTCCACTATCCTGTAACCATCATTGTGCTCTCTCCTCTATCCTGTAACGAACATTGTGCTCTCTCCTCTATCCTGTAACTATCATTGTGCTCTCTCCTCTATCCTGCAACCAGCATTGTGCTCTCTCCTCTACCCTGTAACTAACATTGTGCTCTCTCCTCTATCCTGTAACCATCATTGTGCTCTATCCTCTATCCTGTAACCATCATTGTGCTCTCTCCTCTATCCTGTAACTATCATTGTGCTCTCTCCTCTATCCTGTAACAATCATTGCGCTCTCTCCTTTATCCTGTAACTGTCATTGTGCTCTCTCCTCTATCCTGTAACTGTCATTGTGCTCTCTCCTCAATCCTGTAACCATCATTGTGCTCTCTCCTCTATCCTGTAACCATCATTGTGCTCTCTCCTCTCTCCTGTAACTATCATTGTGCTCTCTCCTCTATCCTGCAACCAGCATTGTGCTCTCTCCTCTACCCTGTAACTAACATTGTGCTCTCTCCTCTATCCTGTAACCATCATTGTGCTCTATCCTCTATCCTGTAACCATCATTGTGCTCTCTCCTCTATCCTGTAACTATCATTGTGCTCTTTCCTCTATCCTGTAACCATCATTGTGCTATCTCCTCTATCCTGTAACGAACACTGTGCTCTCTCCTCTATCCTGGAACTATCATTGTGCACTCTCCTCTATCCTGTAACTGTCATTGTGCTCTCTCTGCTATCCTGTAACTATCATTGTGCTCTCTCCTCTCCCCTGGAACCAGCATTGTGCTCTCTCATCTATCCTGTCACTATCTTTGTGCTCACTCCTCTATCCTGTAACTGTCATTGTCCTCTCTCCTCTATCCTGAAACTGTCATTGTGCTCTCTCCTCTATTCTGTAACCATCACTGTGCTCTCTCCTCTATCCTGAAACCATCATTGTGCTCCCTCCACTATTCTGTAGCCATTATTGTGCTCTCTCCTTTGTCATGTAACTATCATTGTGCTCTCTCCTCTATCCTGTTACTATCATTGTGCTCTCTCCTCTATCCAGTAGCTATCATTATGCTCTGTTCTCCATCCTGTAACCATCATTGGGCTCTTTTCTCTATCCTGTAAGTATCATTGTGCTCTCTCCTCTATCCTGCAACTAACATTGTGCTCTCTCGTCTATCCTGTAACTATCATTGTGCTCTCTCTTCTCTATCCTGAAACTGTCATTGTGCTCTCTCCTCTATTCTGTAACCATCATTGTGCTCTCTCCTCTATCCTGAAACTGTCATTGTGCTCTCTGCTCTATCCTGTAACTGTCATTGTGCTCTCTCCTCAATCCTGTACCCATCATTGTACTCTCTCCTCTATCCTGTAACCATCATTGTGCTCTCTCCTCTATCCTGTAACCATCATTGTGCTCTCTCCTCTATTCTGTAACTAACATTGTGCTCTCTCCTCTATCCTGTAACTATCATTGTGCTCTCTCCTCTATCCTGTAACCATCATTGTGCCCTCTCATCTATCCTGTAACCATCATTGTGCTCTCTCCTCTATCCTGTAACCATCATTGTGCTCTCTCCTGTATTCTGTAACTAACATTGTGCTCTCTCCTCTATCCTGTAACTATCATTGTGCTCTCTCCTCTATCCTGTAACCATCATTGTGCCCTCTCATCTATCCTGTAACTATCATTGTGCTCTCTCCTCCATCCTGAAACTGACATTGTCTCTCTTCTCTATCCTGTAGCTCTCATTGTGCTCTCTCCTCTACCCTGTAACTATCATTGTGCTCTCACCTCTATCCTGCAACTGTCATTGTGCTCTCTCCTCTAGCCTGAAACTGTCATTGTGCTCTCTCCTCTATTCTGTAACTGTCATTGTGCTCTCTCCTGTATTCTGTAACTGTCATTGTGCTCTCTCCTCTATGCTGTAACCATCATTGTGCTCTCTTCTATATCCTAAAACCGTCATTGTGCTCTCTCCTCTATCCTGTAACCATCATTAAGCTCTCTCCTCTATTCTATAACCATCATGGTGCTCTCTCCTCTACCCTGTAACAATCATTGTGCTCTCTCCTCTATCCTGTAACTATCATTCTGCTCTCTCCTCTCTCCTGCCACTAATATTGTGCTCTATCCTGTATCCTGTAACCTAAATTGTGTTCTCTCCTCTATCCTGTAACCGTCATTGTGCTCTCTCCCCGATCCTGTAACTGTCATTCTGCTCTCTCCTCTGTCCTGAACTTGTCATTGTGGTCTCTCCTCTATCTTGTAACCCTCATTGTGCTATCTCCTCTATCCTGAAACTGTCATTGTGCTCTCTCCTCTATCCTGTAACCATCATTGTGCTCTCTCCTCTACTCCATTACCATTATTGTGCTCTCTCCTCTATCCTGTAACTAACATTGTGCTCTCTCCTCGATCCTGAAACTATCATTTTGCTCTCTCCTCTATCCTGTAACCATCATTGTGCTCTCTCCTCTATCCTGTAACCATCATTGTGCTCTCTCCCCGTACCTGTAACTGTCATTTTTAGTGGGAGCAGCGGCTGAGTAAAAGCGAACCCGGGAAACTTCAGCTAAGGTAAGACAGTTTGTTTCAAAATTACTTACCTGTAGCGGGCAGCGGAAGTGAGGTTGGAGCGCATAGCTGGGCGGGAAGGCAAGTGATTAGTATTTGAGTGGGTGTGTTCTAGACCCCAGGTCCTACTTCCGTAGGGCCTCCCTCCCACCCTCCTCCTCTAACCTAACTTTAAAGTCCACAGGTTATTGACTCAGTGTTCTTGTTTTTGGAGACAGTGTACAGTCATGGCAGCGCAGGCGGTGGAATGTTCCTCCTGCAGGATGTTTGAGGTAGGGGTGACCACCGATACTCCTGCCAACTTCATCTGCAGGAAATGCAATCAGATCCTGCTCCTCACCGAACGAGTTAGGGAACTGGAACTGGAGCTGGATGAGCTGAGGATTATTCGAGAGGCTGAGAGGGTGATCGACAGAAGCTACAGGGACATAGTTACGCCGGAGAACAGAGGTAGCTGGGTAACAGTTAGAGGTGGGAAGAGGAAGAAGCAGGCAGTGCAGGGTTCCCCTGTGGTCGTTCCCCTAAAAAATAAGTATGCAGCTTTGGAAACTGTTGGGGGGGGGACAGCCTTGCAGGTGTAAGCTGCAGTGAAGGGGTCTGTGGCTCTGAGACTCAGAAGGGAAAGGGGGAGAGGAGGAGAGCGCTAGTTATAGGAGACTCTCTAGTTAGAGGGACGGACAGGCGGTTCTGTGGACATGGGCGAGACTCTCGGATGGTTTGTTGCCTCCCGGGTGCTAGGGTCCGGGACGTCTTGGACCGTGTCTTCAGAATCCTTAAGGGGGAGGGTGTGCAGCCAGAAGTCGTGGTACACATTGGCACCAACAACATAGGTAGGAAGAGGGGTGGGGAGGTCATTCAAGAGCTCAAGGAGTTAGGCTGGAAGCTAAAAGCTAGGACAGACAGAGTCGTCATCTCTGGGTTGTTGCCGGTGCCACGTGACAGAGAGGCAAAGAATAGGGAGAGAGTGCAGTTGAACACGTGGCTGCAAGGATGGTGTAGGAGGGAGGGCTTCAGATATTTGGACAATTGGACTGCATTCTGGGGAAGGTGGGACCTGTATAAACAGGACGGGTTGCACCTGAACCAGAAGGGCACCAATATCCTGGGGGGTAGGTTTGCTAGCACTCTTCGGGGGGGTTTAAACTAATTTGGCAGGGGGATGGGATCCGGACTTGTAGTCCAGCAGGTAGGCTAGCTGTGTGTCAGGATGTCCAAGAATGTAGGGGGGCTGTGGAGAAGGTAGCACTGACAGGGACTACTTGCGGACACAGAGATGGGCTCAAGTGCGTATACTTCAACGCAAGGAGTATCAGAAATAAGGTGGGTGAACTTAAGGCGTGGATCGGTACCTGGGACTATGATGTTGTGGCCATCACGGAAACGTGGATAGATGAGGGACAGGAATGGTTGTTGGAGGTTCCTGGTTACAGATGTTTCAGTAAGATTAGGGAGGGTGGTAAAAAAGGAGGGGGGGTGGCATTGCTAATTAGAAATGATATAACGGCTGCAGAAAGGAAGTTTGAGGGGGATCTGCCTCTGGAGGCAGTATGGGCTGAAGTCAGAAGTAGGAAAGGAGCAGTCACCTTGTTGGGTGTTTATTATAGGCCCCCCAGTAGCAGCAGAGATGTGGAGAAACAGATTGGGAAACAGATTTTGGAAAGGTGCAGAAGCCACAGGGTAGTAGTCATGGGCGACTTCAACTTCCCAAATATTGATTGGAAGCTCTTTAGATCAAGTAGATTGGACAGGGCAGTGTTTGTGCAGTGTGTCCAAGAAGCTTTTCTAACGCAGTATGTAGATTGTCCAACCAGAGGGGAGGCCATATTGGATTTGGTACTCGGTAATGAACCGGGACAAGTGGTGGGCTTGTTAGTGGGTGAACATTTTGGTGATGGTGACCACAATTCTGTGACTTTCACCTTGGTTATGGAGAGAGAGAGGTGCGCACAACAAGGTAGATTTTACAATTGGGAGAAGGGAAATTACGATGCTGTAAGACAGGATTTGAGGAGCATACGTTGGGAGCATAGGCTGTCAGGGAAGGATGTGGTGGAAATGTGGGACTTTTTCAAAGAGCCGATACGACGTGTCCATGATATGTATGTACCTATCAGGCAGGAAAGAAATGGTCGTGTGAGGGAGCCTTGGTTGACGAGGGAGGTTGAATGTCTAGTAAAGAGGAAGAAGGAGGCTTACATAAGGTTGAGGAAACAGGGTTCAGACAGAGCAGTGGAGGGATACAGGATAGCCAGAAGGGACCTGAAGAAAGGGATTAGGAGAGCCAAGAGAGGGCATGAAAAATCCTTGGCGGATAGGATCAAGGATAACCCCAAGGCATTTTATGCGTATGTGAGAAACCTGAGAATGACGAGAACGAGGGTAGGTCCGATCAAGGACAGTAGTGGGAGACTGTGTATTGAGTCGGAAGAGATAGGAGAGGTCTTGAACAAGTACTCCTCCTCAGTATTTACGAACGAGAGGGACCGTATTGTTGAAGAGGAGAGTGTGAAACGGACTGTTAAGCTAGAAGAGATACTTGTTAGGAAGGAAGATGTGTTGGACATTTTGAACAACTTGAGGATAGACAAGTCCCCCGGGCCTGACGGGATATATCCTAGGATTATGTGGGAAGCAAGAGAGGAAATTGCAGTACCGTTGGCAAAGATCTTCTCGTCTTCACTGGCAACGGGGGTGGTACCAGGGGACTGGAGAGTAGCGAATGTTGTGCCCCTATTCAAAAAAGGGAATAGGGATAACCCAGGGAATTACAGGCCAGTTAGTCTTACTTCTGTAGTAGGCAGAGTAATGGATAGGGTACTGAGGGATAGGATTTATGAGTATCTGGAAAGACACTGCTTGATTAGTGACAGCCAGCACGGATTTGTGAAGGGTAGGTCTTGCCTTACAAGTCTTATTGAATTCTTCGAGGAGGTGACCAAGCATGTGGATGAGGGTAGAGCAGTGGATGTAGTGTACATGGACTTTAGTAAGGCATTTGATAAGGCTCCCCATGGTAGGCTTATGCGGAAAGTCAGGAGGCATGGGATAGAGGGAAATTTGGCCAATTGGATAGAAAACTGGCTAACCGGTCGAAGGCAGAGAGTGGTGGTAGATGGTAAACATTCAGCCTGGAGCCCAGTTACAAGTGGAGTTCCGCAGGGATCAGTTCTGGGTCCTCTGCTGTTTGTAATTTTTATTAATGACTTAGATGAGGGAGTCGAAGGGTGGGTCAGTAAATTTGCAGATGATACGAAGATAGGTGGAGTTGTGGACAGTGAGGAGGGCTGTTGTCGGCTGCAGAGGGACTTAGATATGATGCAGACCTGGGCTGAGGAGTGGCAGATGGAGTTCAACCCTGCCAAGTGTGAGGTTGTCTATTTTGGAAGAACAAATAAGAATGCGGAATACAGGGTTAACGGTAGGGTTCTCAGTAAGGTGGAGGAACAGAGGGATCTTGGGGTCTATGTACATAGATCTTTGAAAGTTGCCACTCAGGTGGATAGAGCTTGTAAGAAGGCCTATGGAGTATTATCGTTCATTAGCAGAGGGATTGAATTCAAGAGTCGTGAGGTGATGTTGCAGCTGTACAGGACCTTGGTAAGGCCACATTTGGAGTACTGTGTGCAGTTCTGGTCGCCTCACTTTAGGAAAGATGTGGAAGCTTTGGAGAGGGTGCAGAGAAGATTTACCAGGATGTTGCCTGGAATGGAGAGTAGGTCGTACGAGGATAGGTTGAGAGTTCTCGGCCTTTTCTCGTTGGAACGGCGAAGGATGAGGGGTGACTTGATAGAGGTTTATAAGATGATCAGAGGAATAGATAGAGTAGACAGTCAGAAACATTTTCCCCGGGTACAACAGAGTGTTACAAGGGGACATAAATTTAAGGTGAAGGGTGGAAGGTATAGGGGAGATGTCAGGGGTGGGTTCTTTACCCAGAGAGTGGTGGGGGCATGGAATGCGCTGCCCGTGGGAGTGGTAGAGTCAGAATCATTGGCGACCTTTAAGCGGCATTTGGATAGGTACATGGATGGGTGCTTAATCTAGGTTAGAAGTTCGGCACAACATCGTGGGCCGAAGGGCCTGTTCTGTGCTGTATTGTTCTATGTTCTATGTTCTATGTTCTCTCCTCTATCCTGAACTTGTCATTGTGGTCTCTCCTCTATCTTGTAACTCTCAATGTGCTATTTCCTCTATCCTGTAACTATAATTGTGGTCCCTCCTCTCTCCTGTAACCATTATTGTGCTCTCTCCTCGACCCCATTACCATTATTGTGCTCTCTCCTCTATCCTGTAACTAACATTGTGCTCTCTCCTCTATCATGTAACTGTCATTGTGCTCTCTCCTCTATCATGTAACTGTCATTGTGCTCTCTCCTCTATCCTGATACTGTCATTGTGCTCTCTCTTCTATCCTGTAGCCTATTACCATTATTGTGCTCTCTCCTCTATCCTGTAACCATCATTGTGCTCTCTCCTGTATTCTGTAACTAACATTGTGCTCTCTCCTCTATCCTGTAACTATCATCGTGCTCTCTCCTTTATCCTGCAACCAGCATTGTGCTCTCTCCTCTACCCTGTAAATAACATTGTGCTCTCTCCTCTATCCTGTAACCATCATTGTGCTCTATCCTCTATCCTGTAACTAACATTGTGCTCTCTCCTCTATCCTGTAACGATCATTGTGCTCTCTCCTCTAACCTGTAACCATCATTGTGCTATCTCTTCTATCCTGTAGCCTATTACCATTATTGTGCTCTCTCCTGTATTCTGTAACTAACATTGTGCTCTCTCCTCTATCCTGTAACTATCATCGTGCTCTCTCCTCTATCCTGCAACCAGCATTGTGCTCTATCCTCTATCCTGTAACTAACATTGTGCTCTCCCCTCTATCCTGTAACTATCATCGTGCTCTCTCCTCTATCCTGCAACCAGCATTGTGCTCTCTACTCTATCCTGTAACTCTCATTATGGTCTCTCCTCTAACCTGTAACCATCATTGTGCTATCTCCTCTATCCTGTAACTAACATTGTGCTCTCTCCTCTATCCTGTTACCATCATTGTGCTCTCTCCTCTATCCTGTAACTAACATTGTGCTCTCTCGTCTATCCTGTAACTATCATGGTGCTCTCTCCTCTATCCTGAAACTGTCATTGTGCTCTCTCCTCTATTCTGTTTCCATCATTGTGCTCTTTCCTCTATCCTGTAACTATCATTGGGGCTTTCTCCATTAAAGTGTAACCATCATTGGGCTCTCTCCTCTATCCTGTAACTGTCATTGTGCTCTCTCCTCTATCCTGAAACTGTCATTGTGCTATCTCCTCTAGCCTATTACCATTATTGTGCTCTCTCCTCTATCCTGTAACCATCATTGTGCTCTGTCCTCTATCCTGTAACTAACATTGTGCTCTCTCCTCTATCCTGTAACTATCATTGTGCTCTCTCCTCTATCCTGCAACCAGCATTGTGCTCTCTCCTCTATCCTGTAAGCATCATTGTGCTCTCTCCTCTATCCAGTAGCTATCATTATGCTCTCTTCTCCATCCTGTAACCATCATTGTGCACTCTCCTCTATCCTGTAACAAACATTGTGCTCTCTCCTCTATCCTGGAACCATCATTGTGCTCTCTCCCCTATCTTGAAACCATCATTCTGCTCTCCCATCTATCCTGTAACTGTCATTGTGCTCTCTCCTCTATCCTGTAATGATCATTGTGCACTATCCTCTATCCTGTAACTAACATTGCGCTCTCTTCTCTATCCTATAACTATCAGTGTGCTCTCTGCTCTATCCTGAAACCATCATTATGCTCTCTCCTCTATTCTATAACCATCATTGCGCTCCTCCTCTATCCTGTAACTGTCAATCTGCTCTCACCTCTCTCCTGAAACTGTCAGTGTGCTCTCTCCGCTACCCTGTAAAAATCATTGCGCTCTCTCCTTTATCCTGTAACTGTCATTGTGCTCTGTGCTCTATCCTGCCACTGTCATTGTGCTCGCTCCTCAATCCTGTAACCATCATTGTGCTGTCTCCTCAATCCTGTAACTGTCATTGTGCTCTCTCCGCTATCCTGAAACTATCATTGTGCTCTCTGCTCTCCCCTGTAACCAGCATTGTGATCTCTCATCTATCCTGTCACTATCTTTGTGCTCTCTCCTCTCTCCTGTAACTGTCATTGTCCTCTCTCCTCTATCCTGAAACTGTCATTGTGCTATCTCCTCTAGCCTATTACCATTATTGTGCTCTCTCCTCTATCCTGTAACCATCATTGTGATCTGTCCTCTATCCTGTAACTAACATTGTGCTCTCTCCTCTATCCTGTAACTATCATTGTGCTCTCTCCTCTATCCTGCAACCAGCATTGTGCTCTCTCCTCTATCCTGTAAGCATCATTGTGCTCTCTCCTCTATCCAGTAGCTATCATTATGCTCTCTTCTCCATCCTGTAACCATCATTGTGCACTCTCCTCTATCCTGTAACAAACATTGTGCTCTCTCCTCTATCCTGGAGCCATCATTGTGCTCTCTCCCCTATCTTGAAACCATCATTCTGCTCTCCCCTCTATCCTGTAACTGTCATTGTGCTCTCTCCTCTATCCTGCAACTATCTTCATGCTCTGTCCTCTATCCTGATACTGTCATTGTGCTCTCTCTTCTATCCTGTAACTATCATTGTGCACTCTCCTCTCCCCTGTAACCATCATTGTGCTATCTCCTCTATCCTGTAACTGTCATTGTGCTCTCTCCTCTAACCTGTAACCATCATTGTGCTATCTCCTCAAACCTGTAAGTATCATTGTGCGCTCTCCTCTACCCTGTAACCAAAACTGTGCTCTCTCCTCTATCCTGTAACTATCATTGTGCTCCCTCCTCTACCTTGTTACCATTATTGTGCTCCCTCCTCTATCCTGTGACTATCATTGTGCTCTCTCCTCTATCCTGTAACTATCATTGCGCTCTCTCGTCTATCCGGTAACTGCCATTGTGCTCTCTCCTCTCTCCTGCCACTAATATTGTGCTCTATCCTGTATCCTGTAACCATCATTGTGCTCTCTCCTCCAACCTGTAACCATCATTGTGCTCCCTCCTCTATCCTGTAACTCTCAATCTGCTCTCTCCTGTATCCTGAACTTGTCATTGTGCTCTCTCCTCTATCTTGTAACTCTCATTGTGCTCTCTCCTCTAACCTGTAACTACCATTGGGCTCTCACCACTATCCTGTTACTATCATTGTGCTCTCTCTTCTATCCTGTAACCATCATTGTGCTCTCTCCTCTACCCTATTACCATGATTCCTCTCTCTCCTCTATCCTGTAACCATCATTGTGCTCTCTCATCTATCCTGTAACCATCATTGTTCTCTCTCCTCTATACTGTAACTAACATTGTGCTCTCTCCTCTATCCTGCAACTATCATTCTGCTCTCTCCTCTATCCTGTAACCTTCATTGTGCTCTCACCTCTATCCTGCAACTGTCATTGTGCTCTCGCCTCTATCCTGTAACCATCAGTGGTCTCTCTCCTCTATCCAGCAACCATCATTGTGCAATCTCCTCTATTCATAACCTGTCATTCTGCTCTCTCCTCTATCCTGTAACCTTCATTGTGCTCTCTCCTCTATCCTGTAACTGTCATTGTGCTCTCTCCTCTCCCCTGTAACCACCGTTGTGCTCTCTCATCTATCCTGTCACTATCATTGTGCTCTCTCCTCTCTCCTGTAATTATCATAGCACTCTCTCCTACTATCCTGTAACGATCATTATGCACTTTCCTCTCCCCTGTAATGAACCTTGTGCTCTCTCCTCTACCCTATTACCATCATTGTTCTATCTCCTCTACCCTATTACTGTCATTGTGCTCTCACCTCTATCCTGTAACTCTCATTGTGCTCTCTCATCTATCCTGAAACCATCATTCTGCTCTCCCCTCTATCCTGTAACTGTCATTGTGCTCTCTCCTCTATCCTGCAACTATCTTCATGCTCTGTCCTCTATCCTGATACTGTCATTGTGCTCTCTCTTCTATCCTGTAACTATCATTGTGCACTCTCCTCTCCCCTGTAACCATCATTGTGCTATCTCCTCTATCCTGTAACTGTCATTGTGCTCTCTCCTCTACCCTGTAGCTGTCATTGTGCTCTCTCCTCTATCCTGAAACTGACATTGTGCTCTCTACTCTATCCTGTAACTCTCATTGTGCTCTCTCCTCTAACCTGTAACCATCATTGTGCAATCTCCTCAAACCTGTAAGTATCATTGTGCGCTCTCCTCTACCCTGTAACCAAAACTGTGCTCTCTCCTCTATCCTGTAACTATCATTGTCCGATCTCCTCTATCCTGTAACTATCATTGTGCTCCCTCCTCTACCTTGTTACCATTATTGTGCTCCCTCCTCTATCCTGTGACTATCATTGTGCTCTCTCCTCTATCCTGTAACTATCATTGCGCTCTCTCGTCTATCCGGTAACTGCCATTGTGCTCTCTCCTCTCTCCTGCCACTAATATTGTGCTCTATCCTGTATCCTGTAACCATCAGTGGTCTCTCTCCTCTATCCAGCAACCATCATTGTGCAATCTCCTCTATTCATAACCTGTCATTCTGCTCTCTCCTCTATCCTGTAACCTTCATTGTGCTCTCTCCTCTATCCTGTAACTGTCATTGTGCTCTCTCCTCTCCCCTGTAACCACCGTTGTGCTCTCTCATCTATCCTGTCACTATCATTGTGCTCTCTCCTCTCTCCTGTAATTATCATAGCACTCTCTCCTACTATCCTGTAACGATCATTATGCACTTTCCTCTCCCCTGTAATGAACCTTGTGCTCTCTCCTCTACCCTATTACCATCATTGTTCTATCTCCTCTACCCTATTACTGTCATTGTGCTCTCACCTCTATCCTGTAACTATCATTGTGCTCTCTCATCTATCCTGAAACCATCATTCTGCTCTCCCCTCTATCCTGTAACTGTCATTGTGCTCTCTCCTCTATCCTGCAACTATCTTCATGCTCTGTCCTCTATCCTGATACTGTCATTGTGCTCTCTCTTCTATCCTGTAACTATCATTGTGCACTCTCCTCTCCCCTGTAACCATCATTGTGCTATCTCCTCTATCCTGTAACTGTCATTGTGCTCTCTCCTCTACCCTGTAGCTGTCATTGTGCTCTCTCCTCTATCCTGAAACTGACATTGTGCTCTCTACTCTATCCTGTAACTCTCATTGTGCTCTCTCCTCTAACCTGTAACCATCATTGTGCTATCTCCTCAAACCTGTAAGTATCATTGTGCGCTCTCCTCTACCCTGTAACCAAAACTGTGCTCTCTCCTCTATCCTGTAACTATCATTGTCCGATCTCCTCTATCCTGTAACTATCATTGTGCTCCCTCCTCTACCTTGTTACCATTATTGTGCTCCCTCCTCTATCCTGTGACTATCATTGTGCTCTCTCCTCTATCCTGTAACTATCATTGCGCTCTCTCGTCTATCCGGTAACTGCCATTGTGCTCTCTCCTCTCTCCTGCCACTAATATTGTGCTCTATCCTGTATCCTGTAACCATCATTGTGCTCTCTCCTCCAACCTGTAACCATCATTGTGCTCCCTCCTCTATCCTGTAACTCTCAATCTGCTCTCTCCTGTATCCTGAACTTGTCATTGTGCTCTCTCCTCTATCTTGTAACTCTCATTGTGCCCTCTCCTCTAACCTGTAACTACCATTGGGCTCTCACCACTATCCTGTTACTATCATTGTGCTCTCTCTTCTATCCTGTAACCATCATTGTGCTCTCTCCTCTACCCTATTACCATGATTCCTCTCTCTCCTCTATCCTGTAACCATCATTGTGCTCTCTCACCTATCCTGTAACCATCATTGTTCTCTCTCCTCTATACTGTAACTAACATTGTGCTCTCTTCTCTATCCTGCAACTATCATTCTGCTCTCTCCTCTATCCTGTAACCTTCATTGTGCTCTCACCTCTATCCTGCAACTGTCATTGTGCTCTCGCCTCTATCCTGTAACCATCAGTGGTCTCTCTCCTCTATCCAGCAACCATCATTGTGCAATCTCCTCTATTCATAACCTGTCATTCTGCTCTCTCCTCTATCCTGTAACCTTCATTGTGCTCTCTCCTCTATCCTGTAACTGTCATTGTGCTCTCTCCTCTCCCCTGTAACCACCGTTGTGCTCTCTCATCTATCCTGTCACTATCATTGTGCTCTCTCCTCTCTCCTGTAATTATCATAGCACTCTCTCCTACTATCCTGTAACGATCATTATGCACTTTCCTCTCCCCTGTAATGAACCTTGTGCTCTCTCCTCTACCCTATTACCATCATTGTTCTATCTCCTCTACCCTATTACTGTCATTGTGCTCTCACCTCTATCCTGTAACTATCATTGTGCTCTCTCATCTATCCTGAAACCATCATTGTGCTATCCCCTCCATCCTGTAACTGTCATTGTGCGCTCTCCTCTATTCTGTCACCATCATTGTGCTACCTCCTCTATCCTGTAACTATCATTGTTCTCTCTGCTCTATCCTGTAACTGTCATTGTGCTCTCTCCTCAATCCTGTAACCATCATTGTGCTCTCTCCTCTATTCTGTATCCATTATTGTGCTCTCTCCTCTACCCCATTACCATGATTCTGCTCTCCTGAATCTGTCATTGTGCTCTCTCCTCTATCCTGTAACTATCATTGTGCTCTCTTCTCTATCCTGTAACTATCATTGTGCTATCTCCTGGATCATGAAACTATCATTGTGCTATCTCCTCTATCGTGTAACTGTCATTGTGCTCTCTCTGCAATCCTGTAACTATCATTGTGCTCTCTCCTCTCCCCTGTAACCAGCATTGTGCACTCTCATCTATACTGTCACTATCATTGTCCTCTCTCCTCTATCCTGTAACTATCATTGTGCGCTCTGATCTATCGTGTAACTGTCATTGTGCTCTCTCCTCTATCCTGTAACTGTCATTGTGCTCTCTACTCTATCCTGTAACTATCAATGTGCTCTCTGCTCTACCCCATTACCATTATTGTGCTCTCTCCTATATCATGTAACCATCATTTTGCTCTCTCCTCTATCCTATAACCATCATTGTGCTATCTCCTCTATCCTGTAACTATCAATGTGCTCTCTCGTCTATCCTGTAACTGTGATTGTGCTCTCTCCTCTATCCAATAACCACCATTGTGCTCTCTCCTCTATCCTGTATCTAACTTTGTGCTCTCTCCACTATCCTGTAACCATCATGATGCTCTCTCCTCTACCCATTAAACAATATTATGTTCTCTCCTTTAAACTGTAACTGTCATTGTCCTCTCTCCTCTATCCTGTAAATGTCATTGTCCTCTCTCTTCTATCCTGTAACTGTCATTGTCCTCTCTCCTCTATCCTGTAACTATCATTGTGCGCTCTGCTCTATCGTGTAACTGTCATTGTGCTCTCACCTCTCTCCTGAAACTGTCATTGCTCTCTCCTCTATCCTGTAATGATCATTGTGCTCTCTCCTCTATTCAGTAGCTATCAATATGCTCTCTCCTCTATCCTGTAACTATCATTATGCTCTCTCTTCTATCCTGTAACCATCATTGGGCTCTCCTCTATCCTGTAACTGTCATTGTGCTCTATTCTCTCTCCTGAAACTAACTTTGGGCTCTCTCCACTATCCTGTAACCATCATTGTGCTCTCTCCTCTATCCTGCAACCAGCATTGTGCTCTCTCCTCTATCCTGTAACTATCATTGTGCTATCTCCTCTATCCTGTAACTGTCATTGTGCTCTCTCTGCAATCCTGTAACTATCATTGTGCTCTCTCCTCTCCCCTGTAACCAGCATTGTGCACTCTCATCTATACTGTCACTATCATTGTCCTCTCTCCTCTATCCTGTAACTATCATTGTGCGCTCTGATCTATCGTGTAACTGTCATTGTGCTCTCTCCTCTATCCTGTAACTGTCATTGTGCTCTCTACTCTATCCTGTAACTATCATTGTGCTCTCTGCTCTACCCCATTACCATTATTGTGCTCTCTCCTATATCATGTAACCATCATTTTGCTCTCTCCTCTATCCTATAACCATCATTGTGCTATCTCCTCTATCCTGTAACTATCAATGTGCTCTCTCGTCTATCCTGTAACTGTGATTGTGCTCTCTCCTCTATCCAATAACCACCATTGTGCTCTCTCCTCTATCCTGTATCTAACTTTGTGCTCTCTCCACTATCCTGTAACCATCATGATGCTCTCTCCTCTACCCATTAAATAATATTATGTTCTCTCCTTTAACCTGTAACTGTCATTGTCCTCTCTCCTCTATCCTGTAACTGTCATTGTCCTCTCTCCTCTATCCTGTAACTATCATTGTGCTCTCTCCTCTATCCTGGAACCATCATTGGGCTCTCTCCTCTATCCTGTAACTGTCATTGGGCTCTCTTCTCTCTCCTGTAACTAACTTTGGGCTCTCTCCACTATCCTGTAACCATCATTGTGCTCTCTCCTCTGTCCTGTAACTGTCATTGTGCTCTCACCTCTCTCCTGAAACTGTCATTGCTCTCTCCTCTAGCCTGTAATGATCATTGTGCACTATCCTCTATCCTGTAACTAACATTGCGCTCTCTTCTCTATCCTGTAACTATCAGTGTGCTCTCTGCTCTATCCTGAAACCATCATTATGCTCTCTCCTCTATTCTATAACCATCATTGCGCTCCTCCTCTATCCTGTAACTGTCATTCTGCTCTCACCTCTCTCCTGAAACTGTCAGTGTGCTCTCTCCGCTACCCTGTAAAAATCATTGCGCACTCTCCTTTATCCTGTAACTGTCATTGTGCTCTCTGCTCTATCCTGCAACTGTCATTGTGCTCGCTCCTCTATGCTGTAACCATCATTGTGCTGTCTCCTCTATCCTGTAACTGTCATTGTGCTCTCTCCGCTATCCTGAAACTATCATTATGCTCTCTGCTCTCCCCTGTAACCAGCATTGTGATCTCTCATCTATCCTGTCACTATCTTTGTGCTCTCTCCTCTCTCCTGTAACTATCATTGTGCTCTCTCCTCTATCCTGAAACTGTCATTGTGCTCTCTCCTCTATTCTGTAACCATCATTGTGCTCTCTCCTCTATCCTGTAACTATCATTGTGCTCTCTCCTCTATCCTATAACTGTCATTGTGCTCTCTCCTCAATCCTGAAACCATCATTGTGCTCTCTCCACTATTCTGTAACCATTATTGTGCTCTCTCCTTTATCATGTAACTGTCATTGTGCTCTCTCCTCTATCCTGTAACTATCATTGTTCTCTCTCCTCTATCCTGAAACTGTCATTGTGCTCTCTCCTCTATTCTGTAACCATCATTGTGCTCTCTCGTATATCCTGTAACTATCATTGGGGCTTTCTCCATTAACGTGTAACCATCATTGTGCTCTCTCCTCTATCCTGTAACTATCATTGTGCTCTCTCCTCTATCCAGTAGCTATCATTATGCTCTGTTCTCTATCCTGTAACTATCATTGTGCTCTCTCCTGTATCCTGCAACTGACATTGTGCTCTCTCGTCTATCCTGTAACTATCATTGTGCTCTCTCCTCTATGCTGAAACTGTCATTGTGCTCTCTCCTCTATTCTGTAACCATCATTGTGCTCTCTCGTATATCCTGTAACTATCATTGGGGCTTTCTCCATTAACGTGTAACCATCATTGTGCTCTCTCCTCTATCCTGTAACTGTCATTGTGCTCTCTCCTCTATCCTGAAGCTGTCATTGTGCTCTCTGCTCTATCCTGTAACTGTCATTGTGCTCTCTCCTCAATCCTGTACCCATCATTGTACTCTCTCCTCTATTCTGTAACCATTATTATGCTCTCTCCTCTACCCTGTAATTGTCATTGTGCTCTCTCCTCTAACCTGTAACCATCATTGTGCTCTCTCCTCTAGCCTATTACCATTATTGTGCTCTCTCCTCTATCCTGTAACCATCGTTGTGCTCTCTCCTCTGTCCTATAACTAACAATGTGCTCTCTCGTATATCCTGTAACTATCATTGTGCTCTCTCCTCTATCCTGCAACCAGCATTGTGCTCTCTCTTCTATCCTGTAAGTATCATTGTGCTCTCTCCTCTATCCAGTTGCTATCATTATGCTCTCTTCTCCATCCTGTAACCGTCATTATACTCTCTCCTCTATCCTGTAACAATCATTGTGCTCCCTCCTCTATCCTGAAACCATCATTGTGCTCTCTCCCCTATCTTTAAACCATCATTGTGCTCTCTCCTCTATCCTGTAACTGTCATTGTGCTCTCTCCTCTATCCTGCAACTATCATCGTGCTCTCTCCTCTATCCTGATACTGTCATTGTGCTCTCTCTTCTATCCTGTAACTATCATTGTGCACTCTCCTCCTCCCTGTAACCATCATTGTGCTTCTCCTCTATCCTGTAACTGTCATTGGGCTCTCTCCTCAATCCTGTAACCATTATTGTGCTCTCTCTACCCTGTAGCTGTCATTGTGCTCTCTACTCTATCCTGTAACTCTCATTGTGGTCTCTCCTCTAACCTGTAACCATCATTGTGCTATCTCCTCTAACCTGTAAGTATCATTGTGCGCTCTCCTCTACCCTGTAACCAAAACTGTGCTCTCTCCTCTATCCTGTAAGTATCATTGTCCGATCTCCTCTATCCTGTAACTATCATTGTGCTCCCTCCTCTACCTTGTTACCATTATTGTGCTCTCTCCTCTATTCTGTAACCATCATTGTGCTCTCTCCTCTATCCTATAACTATCATTGGGCTCTCTCCTCTATCCTGTAACTATCATTGTCCTATCTCCTCTATCCTGTAACTATCATTGTGCTCCCTCCTCTACCTTGTTACCATTATTGTGCTCCCTCCTCTATCCTGTGACTATCATTGTGCTCCCTCCTCTATCCTGTAACTTCCATTGTGCTCTCTCCTCTATCCTGTAACCATCATTGTGCTCCCTCCTCTACCTTGTTGCCATTATTGTGCTCTCTCCTCTATCCTGTAACTATAATTGTGCTCTCACCTCTATCCTGCAACTGTCATTGTGCAATCTCCTCTATTCATAACCTGTCATTGTGCTCTCTCCTCTATCCCGTAACCTTCATTGTGCTCTCTCCTCTATCCTGTAACTGTCATTGTGCTCTCTCCTCTCCCCTGTAACCACCGTTGTGCTCTCTCATCTATCCTGTCACTATCATTGTGCTCTCTCCTCTCTCCTGTAACTATCATAGCACTCTCTCCTCTATCCCGTAACGATCATTATGCACTTTCCTCTCCCCTGTAACGAACATTGTGCTCTCTCCTCTACCCTATTACTGTCATTGTGCTCTCACCTCTATCCTGTAACTATTATTGTGCTCTCTCATCTATCCTGAAACCATCATTGTGCTATCCCCTCCATCCTGTAACTGTCATTGTGCTCTCTCCTGTATTCTGTCACCATCATTGTGCTATCTCCACTATCCTGTAACTATCATTGTTCTCTCTGCTCTATCCTGTAACTGTCATTGTGCTCTGTCCTCAATCCTGTAACCATCATTGTGCTCTCTCCTCTATCCTGTAACCATCATTGTGTTCTATCATCTATCCTATAACCATCATTGTGCTCTCTCCTCGATCATGAAACCAGCATTGTGCTATCTCCTCTATCCTGTGACTATCATTGTGCTCTCTCCTCTATCCTGTAACTATCATTGCGCTCTCTCGTCTATCCGGTAACTACCATTGTGCTCTCTCCTCTATCCTGTAACCATCATTGCGCTCTCTCCTCTACCCTGTAACTATCAATGTGCTCTCTCCTCTATCCTGTAACCATCATTGTGCTCTCTCCTCTATCCTGTAACTATCATTGTCCTATCTCCTCTATCCTGTAACTATCATTGTGCTCCCTCCTCTACCTTGTTACCATTATTGTGCTCTCTCCTCTATCCTGTAACTGTCATTGTGCTCTCTCCTCTATCCTGTAACTATCATTGCGCTCTCTCGTCTATCCGGTAACTATCATTGTGCTCTCTCCTCTATGCTGTAACCATCATTGTGCTCTCTCCTCGATCCTGTAACTATCATTGTCCTATCTCCTCTATCCTGTAACTATCATTGTGCTCCCTCCTCTACCTTGATACCATTATTGTGCTCTCCCCTCTATCCTGAAACTGTCATTGTGCTCTCTCCTCTATCCTGTAACTGTCATTGTACTCTCTCCTCTATCCTGTAATTATCATTCGACTCTCTCCTCTCCCCTGTAACCATTATTGTGCTCTCTCATCTCTCCTGGAACTAACATTCTTCTCTCTCCTCTATCCTGTAACCATCATTGTTCTCTCTCCTCTATCCTGTAACCATCATTGTGCTCTCTCCTCTATCCTGTAACCATCATTGTGCTCTCTCCTCTACCCTGTATCCATCATTGTGCTCTCTCCTCTACCCTGCAACCATCATTGTGATCTCTCCTCTATCCAGTAACTGTCATTGTGCTTTCTCCTCTATCCTGAAACTGTCATTGTGCTCTCTCCTCTCTCCTGTAACCATCATTGTGTTCTCTCCTCTACCCTGCAACCATCATTGTGCTCTCTCCTCTATCCTGTAACCATCATTGTGCTCTCTCCTCTATCCTGTAACTGTCATTGTGCTCTCTCCTCTATCCTGTCACTGTCATTGTGCTTTCTCCTCTATCCTGTAACTATCATTGTGCTCTCTCCTCTATCCAGTAACTATCATTGTGCTCTCTCCTCTATCCTGTAACTATCATTGTGGTCTCTCCTCTATCCAGTAACTATCATTGTGCTATATCCTCTATCCTGTAACTATCATTGTGCTCACTCCTCTATCCTGTAACTATCATTAGGCTCTTACCTGTATCCTGGAAACATCATTTTGCTCTCTCCTCTGTCCTGCAACCATTATTGTGCTCTCTCCTCTATCCTATTACCATTATTGTGCTCTCTCCTCGATCGTGTAACCATCATTGTGCTCTCCCCTCTATCCTGAAACTGTCATTGTGCTCTCTCCTCTATCATGTAACTAACATTGTGCTATCTTCTCTATCCTGTAACCATCACTGGGCTCTCTCCTCTGTCCTGTAACCATCATTGTGCTATCTCCTGTATCCTGTAACTATGATTGTGCTCTCACCTCTATTCTGTAACTGTCATTGTGCTTTCTCCTCTACCCTGTAACTGTCATTGTGCTCTCTCCTCTACCCTGTAACTGTCATTGTGCTCTCTCCTCTAACCTGTAACCATCATTGTGCTCTCTCCTCTCTCCTGTAACCATCATTGTGCTCTCTCTATCCTGTAGCTATCATTGGCTTCTCTCTTCTATCTGGTAAACATCATTATACTCTCTCTGTCTCCAGTAACCATCACTGTGCTCTCTCCTCTATCCTGTAACTGTCCTTGTGCCTCCTCCTCTATCCTGTAACCATCATTGTGTTCTCTTCTCTCCCCTGTAACCATCATTGTGCTCTCTCCTCTATCCTGTAACCATCATTGTGCTCTCTCCTCTCTCCTGTAACCATCATTGTGCTCTCTCTATCCTGTAGCTATCATTGGGCTCACTCTTCTATCCGGTAAACATCATTATACTTTCTCCTGTCTCCAGTAACCATCATTGTGACTCCTCCTCTATCCTGTAACTGTCATTGTGCTCTCTCCTGTATCCTGTAACTATCATTGTGCTCTCTCCTCTACCCTGTAACCATCATTGTGCTCTCTCTTCTCTCCTGTAACCATCATTGTGCTCTCTCCTCTACCCTGTAACCATCATTGGACTTTCTCCTCTATCCTTTAACCATTATTGTGCTCTCTCCTGTACCATATAACTGTCCTTGTGCCTCCTCCTCTATTCTGTAACCATCATTGTGCTCTCTCCTCTCCCCTGTAACTATCAATGGGCTCTCTACTATAAACTGCAACCATCATTGTGCTCTTTCCTCTATCCTGTAACCATTATTGTGCTCTCTCCTCTATACAGTAACTATCATTGTGCTCCCTCCTCTCTCCAGTAACTATCATTGTGCTCCCTCCTCTCTCCAGTAACTATCATTGTGCTCTCTCCTCTCTCCTGTAACCATCATTGTGCTCTCTCTATCCTGTAGCTATCATTGGCCTCTCTCTTCTATCTGGTAAACATCATTATACTCTCTCTGTCTCCAGTAACCATCACTGTGCTCTCTCCTCTATCCTGTAACTGTCCTTGTGCCTCCTCCTCTATCCTGTAACCATCATTGTGCTCTCTCCTCTCTCCTGTAACCATCATTGTGCTCTCTCTATCCTGTAGCTATCATTGGGCTCTCTCTTCTATCCGGTAAACATCATTATACTTTCTCCTGTCTCCAGTAACCATCATTGTGACTCCTCCTCTATCCTGTAACTGTCATTGTGCTCTCTCCTGTATCCTGTAACTATCATTGTGCTCTCTCCTCTACCCTGTAACCATCATTGTGCTCTCTCCTCTATCCTGTAACCATCATTGTGCTCTCTCTTCTCTCCTGTAACCATCATTGTGTTCTCTCCTCTATCCTGTAACCATCATTGTACTTTCTCCTCTATCCTTTAACCATTATTGTGCTCTCTCCTGTAACATATAACTGTCCTTGTGCCTCCTCCTCTATTCTGTAACCATCATTGTGCTCTCTCCTCTCCCCTGTAACTATCAATGGGCTCTCTACTATAAACTGCAACCATCATTGTGCTCTTTCCTCTCTCCTGTAACCATTATTGTGCTCTCTCCTCTATCCAGTAACTATCATTGTGCTCCCTCCTCTCTCCAGTAACTATCATTGTGCTCCCTCCTCTCTCCAGTAACTATCATTGTGCTCTCTCCTCTACCCTGTAACCATCATTGTGCTCTCTCCTCTATCCTGTAACCAGGGCTGGAGAGTTCCAGTTATGAAGAGAGATTGGACAGACTGGGGTTGCTTCCCTTAGAGCAGAAGAGACTGAAGAGGCACATGATTGATATGTATCCAACTGGGTGGGTCACGGTTCGGGTAAACAGGAATGAACTGTTCACCTTGGTGGAGGAATGAATGAACAGAGGTTACGCCTGTGAACCCTGTGGCAGGAGGGTCAGAGGGTCAGAGTCAAAATCTGGAATCTGGACCTCACTGGTGGTAAGGGTGGTAGAGGCACTGACCCTCATAACATTTAAGATATAGTTAGATGTGCACTTCTGATGTCAAGGCATTCAAAGCTATGGGCCAAGTTCTAGAAAATAGACTATGAATTGTTTGGTGCTTGTTTTTGATCAGCGCATTCTTGATAGGCCGAAGGGCCTTTTACTGTGTTGTAGGCCTCTATGACTCTACAACACTATTTGGCCTCCTTCATCCTCACAGGAAATCAATCCCAGCTCACAGAGAACAAGGTAGGACTGATAAATTAAATTGCATTTATTTCAATGCAAGAGGCCTAACAGGGAAGGCAGATGAACTCAGGGCATGGTTATGAACATGGGACTGGGATATCATAGCAATTACAGAAACATGGCTCAGGGGTGGGCAGGACTGGCAGCTGAATGTTCTAGGATACAAATGCTACAGGAAGGATAGAAAGGGAGGCAAGAGAGGAGGGGAGTGGTGTTTTTGGTAAGGGATAGCATTACAGCTGTGCTGAGGGAGGATATTCCCGAAAATACACCCAGGGAAATTATTTGGGTGGAACTGAGAAATAAGAAAAGGATGATGACCTTATTGGGATTGTATTATAGACCCCCCCAATAGTCAGAGGGAAATTGAGAAACAAACTTGTAAGGAGATCTCAGCTATCTGTAAGAATAATAGGGTAGTTATGGTAGGGGTTTTAACTTTCCAAACATAGACTGGGACTGGGTTAGAGTGGTGCTGGAAAAGCACAACAGATCAGGCAGCATCTAAGGAGCAGGAAAATCGACATTTAGGGATCAGGATTCATCAGGATTCCTGATGCCACTGTTTTAGAAAGTTGTTAAGGACAAGCCAGGGAACTATAGACCAGTGAGCCTGACGTTGATGGTGGACAAGTTGTTGGAGGGAATCCCGAGGGACAGGATGTACATGTATTTGGAAAGGCAAGGACTGATTAAGGATAGTCAACATGGCTTTGTGCGTGGGAAATCATGTCTCACAAACTTGATTGAGTTTTTTGAAGAAGTAACAAAGAAGATTGATGAGGGCAGAGCAGTAGATGTGATCTATATGGACTTCAGTAAGGCGTTCAACAAGGTTCCCCATGGGAGACTGATTAGCAAGGTTAGATCTCATGGAATAGAGGGAGATCTAGCCGTTTGGATACAGAACTGGCTCAAAGGTAGAAGACAGAGGATGGTGGTGGAGGGTTGTTTTTCAGACTGGAGGCCTGTGAACAGTGGAGTGCCACAAGGATATGTGCTGGGTCCTCTACTTTTTGTCATCTACATAAATGATTTGGATGTGAGCATAAGAGGTACAGTTAGTAAGTTTGCAGATGACACCAAAATTGGAGGTGTAGTGGACAGCGAAGAAGGTTACATCAAATTACAATGGGATCTTGATCAGATGGGCCAATGGGCTGAGGAGTGGCAGATGGAGTTTAATTTTGATAAATGCGATGTGCTGCATTTTGGGAAAGTAAATCTTAGAAGGACTTATACACTTAATGGTAAGGTCCTAGGGAGTGTTGCTAAACAAAGAGACCTTGGAGTGCCAGTTCGTAGCTCCTTGAAAGTGGAGTCACAGCTAGATAGGAGAGTGAAGGCAGCGTTTGGTATGCTTTCCTTTATTGGTCAGAGTATTGATTACAGGAGTTGGGAGGTCATGTTGCAGCTATACAGGACATTGGTTAGGCCACTGTTGGAATATTATGTGCAGTTCTGGTCTCCTTCCTATCAGAAAGATATTGTGAAACTTGAAAGGGTTCAGAAAAGATTTACAAGGATGTTGCCAGGGTTGGAGGATTTGAGCTACAGGGAGAGGCTGAACAGGCTGGGGCTGTTTTACCTGGAGCATCGGAGGCTGAGGGGTGACCTTATAGAGGTTTACAAAATTATGAGGGGCATGGATAGGGTGAATAGACAAAGTCTTTTCCGTATCACACCCATAGGTCTTAGCGAGTTTTGAGAAGATTTGTATTTTCCTTGGGGTGGGGGAGTCCAGAACTAGAGGGCATAGGTTTAGGGTGAGAGGGGAAAGATATAAAAGAAACTGAAGGGGCAACTTTTTCACACAGAGAGTGGTACGTGTATGGAATGAGCTGCCAGAGGAAGTGGTGGAGGCTGGTACAATTGCAACATTTAAGAGGCATCTGGATGGGTATATGAATAGGAAGGGTTTGGAGGGATATGGGTCAGGTGCTGGTAGGTGGGACTAAATTGGGTTGAGATATCTGGTCGGCATGGATGGGTTGGACCGAAGGGTCTGTTTCCATGTTGTACATCTCTATGACTCTATGATTCTCCAGATAAATGATACCACTTCAGTAAAAGGGGCGGCACACTGGTTAGCATTACTGCCTCATAGCACCAGGGACCCGGGTTCTATTCCAGCCTTGGATGACTGTCTGTGGGGAGTTTGTACATTCTCCCCGTGTCTGCGTGGGTTTCCTCCAAGTGCTTCCGTTTCCTCCCACAGTCCAAAGACGTGCAGGTCAGGTGAATTGGCCATGCTAAATTGCCCATAGTGTCAGGTGCATTAGTAGGGAGTAGGGGGAATGGGTCTGGGTGGGTTACTCCTCAGAGGGTCGGTGTGGACTTGTTGGGCCGAAGGGCCTGTTTCCATACTGTAGGGATTCTAATCTAATCATTCCTCTCTTCCGTCTCTAAGTCCTTGATATCCTTCCTAAAATCTGATATCCAATGTGAGGTTTTCACAACAAAATGTTAAAAATTAAGTGTCAAAACAAGCCTCTGCCTGTGGTGAATGTGGACTTGGTGATAAGGCTGAGGGTGCCCACACTGAGAGGCGGAACAGCAGATTGAATGTGGGGGCAGAGGACAGCCCGTTAATTTGCGTGCAAGAGAACGTGCCTGTCGCATTCCATCTGCAGGAGGATGCTGTGACGTGAGTATGAAAGGGGTTCTCATGGTTGAATTGACCAGTGACTGACTGCTTCATGCGGCAAAATCTCATTATCTCGATTCCAGTCAGTTTCCAGAGGACTCGATTCAATCACAGTCCGTCCTGCCCAGCTGGCACCATGTCAAGCTGATTGGGTCACTGTGTTTTGCTGGGAACAGGTCCAATGACATCCATCGGCGCTACGTTAAACACTATTTGTTGTTTCTGAGAACCAGTTAGAGTGTTGCAACTTTGGAACCTTTTCAGGTGAATGTGGATATTGACAGTGCACTCTATCGCTTTCCCTTCATCACCTCCCCCACCTCTCTCTCTCTCTCACACACACACACACACACACACACACACACTCTGGGGTGGATCCTGGTTGTGTGTAAAATGATCAATCAGTTTCCCTTTCCATTCACTTTATTTCCGCATTTTGCAAAGGGACAATAATGCATTAACAGGATAGATCAACTGTAGAAGATTGGGAAAAAAAACAGGTCATTGATTTTAGAACTCAGAAACTTAAGTATTTCTGAATGTTGAGAAGTGACGAACCGTGGTGAAGCTGAGATTCTTAGTTCATAGAATCCCTGCAGTGTGGAAACAGGTCCTTTGGCCCAACAACTCCATACTGTCCCTCCAAAACCTATCCCATTCCCCTAACTAAAACACCTAAACTACACATCCTTGAACACTGTTTACAATGGCTAATTGAACTGTCCTGCACATATTTGTACTGTGGGAGGAAGCCCACACAGACGGGGGGGGGGGTGGGGCAGTGTGCAAACTCTACACAGTCAAATAAGGCTGGAATTGAACCCAGGACCCTGGTGCCGTGAAGCAGCAGTGCTAACCACTGAGCCACCGTGCCAGCCCTTCTTTCATGGGCCAAGAACATGGCTGGCTAGGACAACATTTCGCATACTTTCCTAATTGTTCAGAGGGTTTAAATGCTGGCATGGTAGATAATAGAATTTAAGTTCAATAAATGTCTGGAATTAGGAGTCCAGTGATGGCACAAAACCATTGTTGATTGTCAGAAAAGCCCATCTGGTTCACTAATGTACTTTGGGGAAGGAAATTGCCATCCTTACCTGGTGTGGCCTACATGTGACTCCAGACCCACAGCAGTGTGGTTGACACTTGACCTCTGGGCAATTGGGGGTGGGCAATACATACTGGCCTAGCCAGTGATCCTCTCATCCTGTGAATGAATCTTTTAAAAAAGCCAACACATTGTTATATGTCTGGAGTCAAGTGTAGGCCGAACCAGATAAGGACAGTAGATTTCCTTCCCTAAAGATCATTTGTGAGCCTGATCGTGTTTTACAAAATGGCCATTCGGCCAGCTTCTTTTTTAATCCCAGATTTTTATTGAATTCAAATTTTGAATCATTACGAGATTCAAACCCACCTAGCCAAGATTTAGATGTTCAGGCAGAAGATTCACTAAAAGATAGTGCAAGAGTATAATTAAACATGCAACTGGAATGCCAAGGGTGGCGGGGGGGGGGGGGGGGTGCTGTATTATAAAGGGCTGGAAGATCTGTTACATTTACATGAAACACTGGTTAGAACCCATTGAGAATATCCTGTTCAGTTCTATATGCCACACTTCAGGAAGGAAACATTGGCTTTGGAGTTGGTGGAGTGCAGATTCATTAGAATTTCACAGGATTATAAAGGACAAATGGTACAGAAACAGGGCATTTCTCAATATTCATAAATTGTATATAACAGGTGCAGGTATGATAGGCTGTGGGAACAATTCTGTGATTCTATATTATGTATATTATAGCAATGATTGATACCTTAACTAACACAATCTGACAACATATGCCCTATTGGCATTAATACAAAATGCAGAATGCAGGTAAACCTTTTATTCCTATTTTGTAAGTTAGCGAGACCTGTATTTGCACAGAATCAGTTATCTGCTGAAATGATCAGAATTGTACTATTCTTTTATCATTTTATAATTTATGCTATTTCTTAGTGATTGTCTATAACCATTTTGTTTGTTTGTGTGATTGGGCATTGCAGTGCAGGTCATATTTGTTGTCCGTTCTGGATCGGCCTTAAAGAGCTGTCTTCTCACAACATAGCAGTCCATGCAGGGGGACACACACAGTGTTGCAAGGGAAAGGGTTCCAGGATCTTAATCCAGTCACAGTGGAGGAACAAGAGAAATATTTCCAAGCCAGGATGGTGAGTTTCTTGGAGGGGAATTTGCAGGTGGCGATGTTGTCATGTATCTTATTGCCTGTGTCCTTTTGGATGGTAGAGGTCATGGTAAAGTAGGTACCTGTTAAAGTAACCTTCATGAGTTGCTGCAGTACATCCTGTGGTTTAGTACATACTGCTGTCATTGTCTGCCCTTGGGGAACAAAGTGAATGCTGAAGGTGACAGACGGGGTGTCAATCAAACAGACCACCTTGTTCTTATTGAAATGGGTTGAGCTTCTTGAGTGTTGCTGAGGCTGCACTCACCCAGGCAATGTCATGAATTGTGATTACTTCGTTTATTGCATTGTCACCACAATTTGATATTTGCCATCATGAAGCTTCTACAATAAAATCAGTTGACACCCAATCATTCAATTCCAATGTTCGTGTACCACTTGAATGATAATGGTTTGTTGGGCAAAATTATGACAACAGGTTCCACAGACTAGCCTTGCCCTCCTAAGGGCAGGAAATTAAGGATTCCCATACGGGGGTTGGGTGCTGGGAAGATGAGGGTTGGAGGACCTCCTCATGGTCTGCTTCTGGCTTTGGCCAAGATGGCCACCGATAGGTCCAAGCCGTCGAACCGTGGAGGGGTTCGTAGAACCTGACCGGTGGCCCCTCTTGTGTGGTTACATCTGCACTTGGGTGTTCAACGAGAGGGAGCATGCAGTGTCCACTCGCACAGCAGAGGCCTTTAGAGACTGGTGGGCACCATAGGGGCTGGGGTGCATCACTACCCTGAATATCTTGATATGATTTTGTTAAGTTTCCATTCCTGCTCTGTAAGTTTCTATTGACCGATTAGTTTGTTTACTGACACTGGGTTGAGGGAAGAGCATGATTGGCAACTAAATATCCCAGGATATAGACGCTTCAGGCCGGGGTAGAGAGGGAGGTAAAGGGGGTGGAGGAATTCCATTACTGGTTAGAGCTATGTTAAAGGAGGGCAATATGGAGGCCTCAAGCAGTGAAACAGTAAGGGCAGAGTTCAGAAAGAGGAAGGGTGCAGGAACAATGTTGGGGCTGTACTGCAGGCCTCCCAACAGTGAGCGTGAGATAGAGGTACAAATATGTAGAAAGATCATAGAAAGATGTAGAAGCAATAGGGTGGTAAGGATAGGAGATTTTAATTTTCCCAACATTGACTGGGCTTCACGCAGTGTCAGAGGTTTAGATGGAGCAGAATTTATAAGGAGCATCCAGGAGGGTTTTATAGAGCAGTTTGTAAATAGTCCAACTCGGGAAGGGGTCACACTGGACCTGGTATTGAGGAATGAGCCCACCCACGTGGTTAAAGTTTCAGTAGGAGAATTACTTTGGGAAGAGTGATCATAATTCTATAAGTTTTAGAATACTCAGGGACAAAGAGGAGAGTGGTCCTAAAGGAAGAGTTCTAAATTGGGGGAAGGCCAACGATAGCAAAATCCAGCAGGAGCTGGGGAATGTGAATTGGGAGCAGCTGTTTGAAGGTAAATCCACATTTGATATGTGGGAGGCTTTTAAAGAGAGGTTGATTAGAATTCAGGAGAACTGTGAAAATGAGGGATAGAAATGACAAGATTAGGGAATTATGGATGACAGGTAAAATTGTGAGACTAGCAAAGAGTAAAAAGGATGTGTACATAAGGTCTCGACGATTGAAGGCAGACGAAGCTTTGGAAGAATATCGGGAATGTAGGATCAATCTGAAACGAGGAATTAAGAGGGCTAAAAGGGGTCAAGAGATATCGTTAGTGAGCAGGGTTAAGGAAAACCCTAAAGCCTTTTATTCATATTATAAAGAGCAAGAGGGTAATGAGGGAAAGGCCCACTCAAGGACAAAGGGGAAAGATATGCATGGAGTCAGAGAAAGTGGGTGAGATTCTTAACCAGTACTTTGCATCAGTATTCACTGAGGAGAAGGACATGGTGGACGTTGAGGTTGGGGATGGATGTTTGATTACTCTAGGTCAAGCTGGCATAAGGAGGGAGGAGGTGTTCTAAAAGGTATTCTAAAAGGCATTAAGGTGGGGACAAGTCCCCAGGTCCGGATGGGATCTATCCCAGGTTACTGAGGGAAGTGAGAGAGGAAATAGTTAGAACCTTAACAGATATCTTTGTATCATCTTCGAACATTAGTGAGGCCCCAGAGGATTGGAGAATGTTGCCCCCTTGTTTAAGAAGGATAGCAGGGATATTCCAGGTAATTACAGACCTGTGAGCCTGGCATCAGTGGTAGGGAAGCTGCTGGAGAAGATACTAAGAGATAGGATATATACCCATTTGGAAGAAAATGGGCTTATCAGGGATGGGCAGCATGGTTTTGTGCAGGGGAAGTCTTGTCTTACAAATCTAATAGAATTCTTTGAAGAGGTGACAAAGTTGATTGATGAGGGAAGGAATGCAGGTGTCATTTACATGGACTTTAGTAAGGCATTTGATAAGATTTCCCATGGTAGGCTGATGAAGAAGGAGAAGTCACATGATGTCCAGTGATGTTCTCGTTAGATGGATAGAGAACTGGTGGGGCAACAGGAGACAAGAAGTAGTGGAAGGGAGCTTCTCAAAATGGAAGCCAGTGGTGTCCCACAGGGATCAGTGCTGGGACCACTGTTGTTTGTGATATACATAAATGGTTTGGAGGTTGGTATAGGTTGCCTCATTACCAAGTTTTGCAGATGACACTAAGATTGGTGGAGTGGCAGATAGTGAAGGGACTGTCAGAGAATTCAGCAGAATATAGAGAGATAGGAGAGTTGAACAGAGAAATGGCAGATGGAGTTCAATCCGGACAAATGTGAGGTGATGTATGTTGGAAGATGCAATTCAAGAGCGAACTATACAGTAAATGGAAATGTCCTGGGGAAAATTGATGCACAAAGAGATCTGGGTGTTCAGGTCCATTGTTCCCTGAAGGTGGCAACACAGGTCAGTAGAGTGGTCAGGAAGGCATATGGCATCCTTTCCTTCGGTGGACGAGGTATTGAGTACAAGGTTGGTAAGTCATGTTACAGTTGTATAAGACTTTGGTTTGACCACATTTGGAATACTGCTTACAGTTCTGGTCCCCACATTACCAAATGGATGTGCATGCTTTGGAGAGGGTGCAGAGGAGGTTCACCAGGATGTTGCCTGATATGGAGGGTGTTAGCTATGAGGAGAGGTTGAGTGGATTAGGATGATTTTTATTGGAAAGAAGGAGGTTGAGAGAAGACCTGATTAAGGCCTGCAAAATCATGAGAGGTGTAGACAGTGTGGACACTTTCTCCTCGAGTAGAGGACGCAATTACTTAGGGTCATGAGTTCAAAGTGAGAGGGGAAACGTTGAGGGGAGATACACATGGAAAGTTCTTTCCACAGAGGGTGGTGGAGGCCTGGAATGCATTGCCAGCTGAGGTGGTAGGGTTGGGAAGATGTGTCTTGACAGATACATGAATGGGCAGGGAGCAGAGGGATACAGATCCTTAGAAAATAGGTGGCAGGTTTAGATAGAGGATATGGACCAGCACAGGCTTGGAGGGCCGAAGGGCCTGTTCCTGTGCTGTAATGTTCTTTCTTCTTATGTTACAGTCACAATCCCACCTGGCCCGGTCTAACCCACTTAAGGCTTTATTTTAAGTTGTAAAAGATGACGATTAAATAAGTTGATAGGGCAGATACAGAGAAAATACCTCTTCTGATGAGAAGAGTAAATAATTAACATGACAGGTAGGCTATTCAAGGATAACCAACCAGAAGAGAGTGAGACCTGCAGATGCTTGAGATGCAGCCAGTCAGGCAGCATCCGAGAAACAGGAGAATTGACATTTCGGGCAAAAGCCCTTCATCAGGAATGAGGTCTAAAACGTCGATTCTCCTGCTCCTCAGATGCTGCCTGACCAGCTGTGCTTTTCCAGCACCACACTCTCGATTCTGTTCAAGGATACTGTCAGGACGAACTTCTGCGCACAAAGGCAGCTCAGCTCTCGAGGATTACAGGCAGGCCAGGAAGGAGCTCAAAAATGGACTGAGGAGAGCCAGGAGGGGGCACGAAAAAGGCTTGGCAGGAAGGATTAGGGAGAATCCAAAGGCATTTTACACATATGTGAGGAATAAGAGAATGATCAAAGAAAGAGTAGGGCCGATCAGGGATAGCATAGGGAACTGGTGTATAGAGTCTGAGGAGGTAGGGGAAGCCCTAAATGAGTTTTTTATTTCTGTCTTTACTAAAGAAAAGGACCTTGTAGTGAATGAAACCTTTGAAGAGCAGGTGTGCATGCTGGAATAGATAGAGATAGAGGAAGCTGATGTGCTGAAAATTTTGTCAAACATTAAGATTGACAAGTCACCAGGCCCAGACCAGATTTGTCCTCGACTGCTTTGGGAAACGAGAAATGCGATTGCTTCGCTGCTTGCGAAGATCTTTGCATCCTCACTCTCCATTGGAGTCGTACCTCAGGACTGGAGACAGGCAAATGTAATTCCTCTCTTCAAGAAAGGAAATAGGGAAATCCCCGGCAATTACAGACCAGTAAGTTTCACGTCTGTCGTCTGCAAGGTGTTAGAAAGGATTCTGAGGGATAGGATTTATGACCATTTGGAAGAGCATGGCTTGATTAAATGCAGTCAGCACAGCTTTGAGAGGGACAGGTCATGCCTCACAAATCTTATTGAGGGCTTTGAGGATGTTACTAGACTAGCTGATGAGGATCGAGTGGTGGGTGTGGTGTATATGGACTTCAGCAAGGCATTTGATAAGGTTCCCCATGGTAGGCTCATTCAGAAGGTCAGGAGGAATGGGATAAAGGGGAACTTAGCTGTATGGATATAGAATCGGCTGGTCGATAGAAGACAGCGAGTGGTAGTAGAAGGAAAATATTCTGCCTGGAAGTCTGTGGTGAGTGGTGTTCCACAGGGCTCTGTCCTTGGGCCTCTACTGTTTGTAATTTTTATTAATGACTTGGATGAGGAGATTGAAGGATGGGTCAGCAAGTTTGCAGACGACACAAAGGTTGGAGGTGTCGTTGACAGTACAGAGGGCTGTTGTAGGCTGCAGCGGGACATTGACAGGATGCAGAGATGGGCTGAGAGTTCAAACTGGATAAATGCGAGGTGATGCATTTTGGAAGGTCGAACTTGGAAGTTCAGTACAGGATTAAGGATAGGATTCTTGGGTGTGTGGAGGAACAGCGGGATCTTGGTGTGCAGGTACACAGATCCCTTAAAATTGCCATCCAAGTGGACAGAGTAGTTAAGAAAGCATATGGTGTTTTGGCTTTCATTAACAGGGGGATCGTGTTGAAGAGCCATGAGATCTTGTTGCAGCTCTATAAAACTTTGGGTTAGACCGCATTTGGAATACTGTGTCCAGTTCTGGTCGCCCTATATTAGGAAAGATGTGGATGCTTTGGAGAGGGTTCAGAGGAGGTTTACCAGGATGCTGCCTGGAATGTAGGGCTTATCTTACGAAGAGAGGTTGACTGAGCTCGGACCTTTTTCATTGGAAAAAAGAAGGAAGAAAGGGGACCTAATTGAGGTGTACAAGATAATGAGAGGCATAGATAGGGTTGATAGCCAGAGACTTTTTTCCCAGGGCAGAAATTGTTAACATGAGGGGTCATAGTTTTAAGCTGTTTAGCGGAAGGTATAGCGGGGATGTCAGAGGCGGGTTCTTTATGCAGAGAGTTGTGGGAGCATGGAATGCATTGCAGCAGCAGTTGTGGAAGCAAGGTCATTGGGGATATATAAGAGACTGCTGGACATGCATATGGTCACAGAAATTTGAGAGTTTGTACATTAGGTTTACCTCACATGAGGATCAGTGGTCGGCACAACATCGTGGGCTGAAGGGCCTGTTCTGTGCTGTACTGTTCTACGTTCTATGTTCTATATCTCCATGAAAAATCTAATAACGTTTGGATGTTAATTGAAACTTTCAAAATTAAAAATGGCGAGATTTTTATCCAGTAAGACTATTAAAATGAATGAAGCTAAGATGGGTGAATAGAGTTAGGCTGCATGGTTAGACTGAAAGGCAAGCTCAAAGGATAAAATGAACTTCCCCTGTTCTTATGTTGCTATGAATAGTCATATGTAACTTGTTCAGTGTGCATTAATGCTCACCTCTCCCTTTGGATCAGCTGAAGCTCAGATGATGATCTGGGGAAGTTTAATTCCCTGTTATACAGAGTATCCACCAGTAGGTGGAGCACGTGTGATGGATGAGATCTTTTCCTTTTATTTCACAGACATTGCCACCCTCTGCTGGCAGTTATTTAACATTAAACAATTTTAAAGTCAGGCTCTGGGCAACGCCAGCTCTGATGAGGTGAGTGGTAGAATGGGGAAAGATGTTTCATGTGTCCTATCTTGACATTAAATTGTCTTGCTGCATCTCGTATACTGTAATCCAGCAGCTTGTTAAGATTCTAACAAGGCAGCAGTGAGTTATAGAGTCATAGAGATGTACAGCATGGAAACAGACCCTTCGGTCCAACCCGTCCACGCCGACCAGATATCCCAACCAAATCTAGTCCCACCTGCCAGCACCCGGCCCATATCCCTCCAAACCCTTCCTATTCATATACCCATCCAAATGCCTCTTAAATGTTGCAATTGTACATCCACCACATCCTCTGGCAGCTCATTCCATACACGTACCACCCTCTGCGTGAAAAAGTTGCCCCTTAGGTCTCCCCTCTCACCCTAAACCTATGCCCTCTAGTTCTGGACTCCCCCACCCCAGGGAGAAGACTGTCTATTTACCCTATCCATGCCCCTCATAATTTTGTAAATCTCTATAAGGTCACCCCTCAGCCTCCGACGTTCCAGGGAAAACAGCCCCAACCTGTTCAGCCTCTCCCTGTA
Source organism: Chiloscyllium punctatum (assembly GCF_047496795.1). Taxonomy (NCBI): domain Eukaryota; kingdom Metazoa; phylum Chordata; class Chondrichthyes; order Orectolobiformes; family Hemiscylliidae; genus Chiloscyllium; species Chiloscyllium punctatum. The sequence continues at coordinate 127,406,963 of NC_092746.1, read as the reverse complement.
GCTCAAACTCTCCAACCCTGGCAACATCCTTGTAAATCTTTTCTGAACCCTTTTAAGTTTCACAACATCTTTCCGATAGGAAGGAGACCAGAATTGCACGCAATATTCCAACTGAGGCCTAACCAATGTCCTGTACAGCCGCAACATGACCTCCCAACTCCTGTACTCAATACTCTGACCAATAAAGGAAAGCACACCAAACACCTTCTTCACTCTCCTGTCTACCTGGGACTCCACTTTCAAGGAGCTATGAACATGTTTAAGTCCATCACTGCTTGTTAAGGACCTTGTTCACAGCCTAACGTGCCATGGGTTGCGATTTGACCAAACTCACCATGCAAACTAGCCATCAGGAAAATGTGATATGGAAACCTGAGTGAGTTCTTGGCGAGTTCAACTCACTTGCTCCATGAGGCCGCCATCTTGGACAGCAGGCACCAACGTCCCGGGTGTGCTCCATTGGTGTTGCCTGCATGCAGTCCATCCCCCAGACATTTGCATCTGACGCGCACTGGGCTCTATAAACCCTCAAGGTGAGAAAACCCTCATGGTCTCATGGCAAGAATTGCCACCAAATTTGACACAACTCACACTTATCCAAAAGAAAATCAGCCCAAAATTTCTGTAAGTACATAATAAACAGAGCAGGAGCAACATAAAATTAGGACAGGAGTAGGTCATTTTGCCCCTGTTCCTTGATTCAATAATTCAGGCCTGTTGTGCTTGTGGTCTCAACTCCACATTTTTGCCTGCACCCTCTCAAACTTGACTTCCTTGTCTATCAAAAATCTATTTAACTCAACCTTCAATAAATTCAGCCTCTAATCTGGGAAAGAGAAGTGTACAATCATTGTGGCACAGTGGTTAGCACTGCTGCCTTACAGCGCTATGACGTGCCTCTCCTGCCCCTTGGATGCTGCCTGACCTGTTGCGCTTTTCCAGCAACACATTTTCAGCTCTGATCTCCAGCATCTGCAGGCCTCACTTTCTCCTCACAGCGCGAGAGACCCAGGTTCAATTCCAGCCTCAGGCAACATGTCTGTGTGGAGTTTGCACATTCTGCGTGGGTTTCCTCGGGTGCTCTGGTTTCCTCCTACAGTCCGAAGATGTGCAGGTTAGGTGAATGGGCCATGCTAAATTGCCCGTAGTGTCAGGTGAAGGGGTAAATGTCGGGGAATGGGTCTGGGTGGGTTGCTCTTCGGAGGGTCAGTGTGGACTTGTTGGGCTGAAGGGCCTGTTTCCACACAGTAAGTAATCTAATCTAATGACCCTTTGAAAGAAAATGAAGATTTCCCCATTTCTGATCCCATAAGAAGAAACATCTGAGAATCTATGGAATACAATCCCCTCAACTAAACTCCAGTTTCTTTGAAGAAATGTCACACTGGACTCGAATCACTGAGTCTATTTCTCTCTCCACGGATGCTGCCAGACCCACTGGAGTTTCTCCGGCATACTCTGTTTATTTGAGATTTCCAACCTCTGCAGTATTTTGTGTTTAGTCAGGTCACCTAAGTTTGCTAATGAAGCAACTGGGTGGGAACATAAACTGTGAGAATAGATTAAAGGTTGTAAAAAGTTACAACTAAGTGAATTGTCAACAAAGTGGCAGATAGTGCATTATGTGAGGGCGTGTGAGGTTTTTTGAGAGTACTTAGAGGGTAAGAATAGGAAGAATAGTGGGTTATTTAGTAACAATGATACAATGTTATGGCCTCGTTCTTTGTTTTTTTCTGTTTTGATGGTGCTATTTTATTTTCTTCCTTTTATATATGAATGTTTTGTAAAAGATTTGAAAAAGCTTTTCAATAAAAATATTTATTAAAAAAAATAGGAAAGCAGAATTTTTTTGAAAGGCATGAAATGTGTAACTGTTGATATTCAGACAGACTTCAGCAAAAAGAAAACAGAAAGTTAGCACTCAGGGTCAGCATTAAATTGAGAACACATTAACCTTTATTGTAAGAGGTTTGGAGCACAGAAATGAAGGAGTCATGCTACAATTATACAGGAGTTTGGTGAGAGCACACCAGAAATATTAAATGCATTGCTCTTCCTATTTTGTTTATTCATTTGTGGGGTGTGGGTGTCACTGGCTGCTCCGCATTTATTGCCCAAGTCTCTGTCTTTCTTGGTAATTCACGTCCCACCTGCCAAGCTACAAGAAGGATCCAAGCTTTTGAGAATGGGGTTCCCAGCAGAGGATCAGGAAACAGATATTTTCCTATTTCTCTGGATCGTGAACGCACTCATTCTTCGGGTAGTTTAGGAGTCTCGGGGAAAACAAAGTAATGAAAGCGGAGATTTCATTCCAAACAACAGTAATGACATTCCTTGTATAAGCAACACAGACTTTTTTTTAAAAATTAGAGGCTTGTCCTTACACAAATGAAGCCCAACCCTTTTTCTTCTTTTTATCTTCTGGTTTGTACTGAGGCCAATGCCTGATGATATGTTTCCTCGATATATCCACACAATCAAAGTAATTCAAATTCAACTTCGAGGCCAGTCTCATTCCTAACTTTTCAAGTTTCTGGGGGGGAAAAGAAAAACCACACGATTGTGATCACCCAGTGAGACTTAGTTTTCCTTTTCGAGATGAATTTTCGGTATGGCTCTGAGGAAGTTGGATATTACCAGTTCCTTTCAGAGGGCACTGGCCTCCTGATGGGTTAAGGTTCAAAGGGAATGGAGCACAAAACGGGGGAAATCTTGCTAAATCCATACAAGGCGCTGGTTAGACCATTCCTAAAATACAGTGAAAGGTCTCCTTATTAAGGAAAGATATACTGACATAGAGGCAGCTCAGAGAAGGCTCACTGGATTGATTCTTATGAGGACAGGTTGAATAGGTTGGACTTGGACTCACTGATAGAAAAATAGAAGGGTTTATTGAAACATAATTGTTGGGGATATCCAGGTATTGTGTTCCCTTGCATGACAGTCTAGGAACAAAGGCCATAATCCCAAAGGAAAAAGGGCAACTTATTTAAGACAGAAATGAGGAGGATTTGTTTTTCCCTCTCACCGGGTCTGTGGAATTCTTTACTGCTTGTGGGTCATGGGGCTTGGGTCTGAAAGTATATCCAAGGCTGCGATGATAGGGGGCGAGACATGTCGTGTTGAGGAAGTGGGGAGGCTGCAGAAGGACAGACTAGGAGAGTGGGCAAAGAAGGGGCAGGTGGGATACAATGTGGGAAAGTGGGAGGTTACTCACTTTGCTCGGAAAATAAAGGCATCGACTATATTCTCATCAGGGGAAGGCTTCAGGAATCTGAAGCAGAAAAGAACGTAGGAGCCCTAGTTTAGGATTCCCTTCAGGTTAACATGCAGGTTCAATTGGCAGTGAGGAAGGCAAATGCAGTGGCTGCACTTATTTTGAGAGGGCTAGAATACTAGAGCAGAGATGTACTTCTGAAGCTGTTTAAGGCTTTAGTGAGACTACATTTGGGACATTGTGAGCAGTTTTGGATCCCGTATCTAAGGAAGAATGTGCTGATGTTGAAGTTTGGGGGGGTGGGGGGAGGCCAGAGGAAGTTTACAAGAATGATCCTGAGGATGAAGGGCTTGTCATATGAGGAGTGGTTGGGGACTCTGGGTTTGTGCTTAATGGAATTTGTAAGGATGAAGGGGGATCTGATTGAAACTTATAGAATACTGAGAGACCTGGATAAAGAGAATGTGGAAAAGACGTTTCCATTAGGTGGAGAGATTAGGACCTGAAAGTAGAGCCTCAGGGATGACCCTTTAGAATTGAGATGGAGAGGAATTTCTTCAGCCAGAGGGTGGTGAATCTATGGAACCCCTTGGCGCAGAGGGCCATGGAGGCCAAGTCATTGGGTCTATTTAATGCAAAGGTAGATAGGTTCTTGATTGGTAAGAGGGGGGGTCAAAGGTTGTGGGGATTGTGGTTGAGAAACAAATCAGTCACGATCAAATGACAGAGCAGATTCGATGGGCTGGGATGGTCTACTTCTGCTCCTATATCTCGTGGCCTAAGAGAGAGACTGATTGTTAATTGTTCTGGGAATCAAAGGTAGTGGGAATAAAGAGGGCAAGTTGGGTTGAGGATTATTAGATCAACCATGATTCCTTTGAATAGTGGAACAGACTTACTGGGCTGAATGGTTCTTTCTGCTCTTATATTTTTTGGCGTTACGGCCCACATTCAGGCTCCCGATTCTCTGACTTCTCTAATTCTCTTCTGGGAAGCCAGTCAGCCATGTTGGAGGCTCGAACTCAAGTCTAACTTGCCCAGTGCTGATGAAGGTTGCTTCAGCTGAGGTCAACCAATGCACCAGAGAACAAGCCTGTATTCTCTGGCTCTCCAGGTGGCTGGGAGCCCTTCTGATTTTATTCTTCTGATACTTTATCCTTTACTCTGTAGGACTCAAAATATGACTGGCAAGTTTGTTGGAGAGGAACACTGACTTTCTTAGAATCATAAAATCTCTACAGTGTGGAAGCAGGCCATTCGACCCATCAAATCCACACTGACCCTCTGATGAGCATCACACCCAAGAACCCCCTTTGCTATCCTATTCCTGTAACTGTGCACTTCCCATGGCTAAGCCTTAGCCTGCATGTCTCTGGAGATTTCTTGGTATTTTATCATCCAACATTTCCGTCGAACTATGAAGTCAGAGCTGGACAGTGGCTAAAGGCGATGAGTTTGAGGTAGTGAAGCAAGACAGAAAGAGATCATCAAGTATTTCCTGTTTACCTCAATCCTGTTCAATCCTGATCTGACACTGTCCCACCTTTCATGTCCATCTACCCCCTATAAATGCAATTAAAATTTACCTCTTGGTTGCTGGAGAATTTGATGCCAGTCAGACTTAGTACTTCAATGTAAGTTCCATTCAGGATCAACTTATAGTAAAACTTTCCTTGTGCTGGAAAAGGCCATTGGAGAAGTACCACAGTTATATGTAAAATTGTTAAAAGACAGTACAGATTGAGATAAGACTATTTGGCATAGAACATAGAACATAGAGAAGTACAACACAGATGTTTGGCCCACGATGTTGTGCCAAGGTTTAATCCTAATGTAAAATATAACAACTTAACCTATGCACCCCTCAACTCACTGCTATCATGTGCATGTCCAGCAGTCGCTTAAATGTCCCCAAAGACTCTGCTTCCACCATCACCGCTGGCAACGCATTCCATGCATTCACAACTCTCTGAGTAAAGAACCTACCTCCTGATATCTTAAAACTATGACCCCTCATACCAGTCAATCCTGCCCTGGGGAAAAGTCTCTGGCTATTGACTCTATCCATGCCTCTCATTATCTTGTATACCTCGATCAGGTCTCCTCTCTTCCTCCAGCGAGAAAAGTCCGAGCTTATTCAACCTTTTTTCTTAAGGCAAGCCCTCCAGTCCAGGCAGCATCCTGCTAAACCTTCTTTACACCCTCTATCTTTCCTGTAGTAGGGTGACCAGAACTGGACACAATATTCCAAGTGTGGTCTCACCAGGGACTTGTAGAGCTGCAGCAAAACCTCGCGGCTCTTAAACTCGATCTCCCTTTTAATGAAAGCTAAAAGACCATATGCTTTCTTAACAACCCTATCCAATTGGGCGGCATATTAAGCCCACCACCACTATTTTGTCTCATGGTCAGAATGTCAGTATATTTTTAAGGGTCACAGTATGGCAGCATACTTGTAAGAGTCATGCTCATTGCATTATCAGTGTATCATATCAGGTGACCTAAGGATATAAAGCTCACATTTATTCCACCTTGCTATGGGGATCATGTGAAGAATGACGCATTACTGGATGAAGTAGGCAAAAGTGAGGACTGCAGATGCTGGAAACCAGAGTTTAGATCAGAGTGGTGCTGGAAAAGCACAGCAGGTCAGGCAGCATCTGAGGAGCAGGAAAATCGACGTTTCGGGCAAAAGCCCTTCGTCATTACTGGATGAATGCTGCTCTGTGTAACTTACTAGCTTAACATTAGCTCAGATAATGAAGTGCCTGTGAAAGTAATGTTTATATATGATAGATGGTCATAGTAAGCATCTGCTGGATTCTTCAATGCCACAATATATATATATGCTTGGTTTGTTACTCATCAACCCTACCATGGACTCTGTCCCATTTATCAGTCTTCATTCACAGTCACTGTACTACCTTGCATTTGATAAACTTTACCTCATCCACCAATTTTTGAGAAGATTTGTAGCTCAGGTTGAGGTTCAGACTGTAAGTTAGCTCGCTGAGCTGGTAGGTTTGTTCTCAGACATTTTGTCACCATGCTGGGTAACATCATCAGTGAGCCTCTGGTGATGTGCTGGTGTTCAGTCCCGTTTTCTATTTGGGTCTTGGTCTCTTAAGGTAGGTTGTATCATTTCTGGGTCTTATTTCTCAGAGGTTGGTAAATGGGGTCCAAATGGATGTGTTTATTGATAGAGCTCTGGTTTGAATGCCAGGCCTCTAAGAATTCCCTTGCGTGTCTCTGTTTAGCCTGGGATGGATGTGTTGTCCCAGTCAAAGTTTTGTCCTTCTTTGTCTGTGTGTAAGGATACTAGTGATAGTGGGTCAAGTCTTTTGGTGGTTTACTTGGTGTTTGTGTATCCTGGTGGCTAGGTTTCTGCCTATCTGTCCGATATAGTGTTTGTTACAGTCCTTGCAGGGTATTTTGTAAACTCCATTTGTTTTTCTGGTTATGGGTATAGGGTCCTTTAGGTTCATTAGCTGCTGTTTTAATGTGTTGGTAGGTTTGTGGGCTACCATGATGCCAAGGGGTTGGAGTAGTGTGGTAGTCATTTCAGAGATGTCTTTGATGTAGGGGAGAGTGGCTAGAGTTTCTGAGTATGTTGTGTCTGCTTGCTTGGGTTTGTTGTTTAAGAATCAGCGGATTGTGTTTATCAGGTACCCGTTCATCTTGAACAGGCAGCATAGGCAGTTTGATTCTGCTGCTCATAGTTCCTCGGACTACACTGTGTTGTAGCCCATTTAAATAATGCCCTGCTGCAGCTTTGGTTGTGGGTATTGGGATGATTGCTTCTGTTGTTAAGTATCTGGTCGGTGTGTGTTGCTTTCCACTGGTCTCCATTAACTGTCCGTTCCACTGTGACATCTAGGAAGGGGAGTCTGTTGTAGTTCTCTTCCTGTTTTGTGAATTTTATGCCCGTAAGGATATTATTGATAATATTGTAGATTTCCTCGAATTTGTGATGATAAAGGTGTCATCCACATAGCGGACCCAAAGTTTGGGTTGGATATTGGGGAGGGCTGTTCATTTGACTGTCTGTGTTACTGCTTCTGCTCAGAAACCTGGTACCGTTGATTTGTTTGTAGGTCTTGCCGTTGGAGAGGAAGTGGGTGGTAAGCCACAGGCCGACTAGCTTGAGGATGTTGTCCTTGCTGATGGAGTTGGTGCTGTCTGGTATTTGTGCCCTTGATTTATCTAGTTACCACACAACACACTGCAGCACCTAGGAACTACAAGGAGGAGAAGTAAACCACCTATACAGCAAACTCAAAAAGAATGGGTACCCGATAAATACAGTCCACTGACTCTTAAATAGCAAAGGAGAAAGTGAGGACTGCAGGTGCTGGAGATCAGAGCTGGAAAAGCGCAGCAGGTCAGGCAGCATCCAAGGAGCAGGAGAATCGATAAGCCCTTCTTAAACAACAAACCCAAGCAAGCAGACACAACATGCCCAGAAACTCCAGCCACTCTCCCCGACATCAAAGACATCCCGGAGATGACGACCAGACTACTCCAACCCCTTGGCATCATCATAGCCCACAAAGGTACCAACACACTAAAACAGCAGCTAATGAACCTAAAGGACCCTATACCAACAACCAGCAAAACAAATGTACTTTACAAAATATCCTGCAAGGACTCTAACAAACACTACATCGGACAGACAGGCAGAAAACTAGTCACCAGGATACATCAACTAACCACCAAAGACATGAACCTCTCTCACTAGTATCCACACATACAGACAAAGAAGGAGACCATTTCGACTGGGACAACACATCCATCCTGGGACAAGCGAAACAAATACAAAGCAAGGGAATGCCTACAGGCCAGGCATTCAAACTGAAACTCCATCAATAAACACATCGATTTGGACCCCATTTACCAACATCTGAGAAAAAGACTCAGAAATGCTATCCCCCACCATAACAGACCGAGCCACAAAAACAGAAACCAGGACAGAACACCAGCGCTTCACTGGGGGCTCACTGATGATGTTACTGAGCATGGTGACGAAACGTCTGAAAACAAACCTTCCAGCTCAGCGAGCAAACTTACAACCTCATCCACCAATCTTCTCCCACTCACCAGGTATAATTCCCTTTCATTTTTGATTCTCTTTTGAAGAGTTTGCATTTGTTTGCATCTCTATGTGCCTTTGGACAGCCATTTTGGAGGGCAGTCAAGCATCAACCATCTTGAAGTGGCCAGGTGTTCAAGGTCAGACCAAGTCACGGGAGCAAATTTTCTTCCCTAAAGAGCATTAGTGAACCTGTTGGATTTTTAATGACAATCAAAGATATCTTCATGGTCACCTTCAGTGAGATTAGTCTTTTTTGTTGATGCCAGATTTTATGAATTGATTTTAAATTTCACTAACTGCCATGGTGGGATTTGAACCCATGTTCCCAGAACATTAGCCTGGACCTCTGAATTATTAGTCGACATTTCGGGCAAAAGCTCTTCATCAGGAAGGGCTGATTCTTGATGAAGGGCTTTTGCCCAAAACGTTGATTCTCCTGCTCCTCGGATGCTGCCTGACCTGCTGTGCTTTTCCAGCATCACTCTAATCTTGACTCTAATCTCCAGCATCTGCAGCACCCACTTCTGCCTCTGAATTATCAGTCTAGTGACTTTATGACTATGCCACAATCTTAGCTAATTACTTAGCTGAATGAAGGAAATGCTGTGGTCTTGTTAGCTTTTTGAGGTGAAATAGATGCAAACTGCTGACCCCAATAACTATAAATAATTGTATATTAACTGGGAATTCAGGTGAGACTTTAACTTGAGCTCCTATGTTGGGAGTAGACAGAAACTGGGCTTGTGAGTTTGATATGTATCTTTGCAAATAAGTGCTGATAAAAAGTAAAAATTAGCCTCCTCGTCAGTCCTTGGTCAGTGAATAAGGAGAGGCCGAAGTGGTAGCACTGCACTGTTTCCAACAGAAATCACTAACCACCCACAAATATAGTAAAGATGACACTGAATTTAGTTGAAACCTCACCTCAATTGTGTGCTTGCCATGACTATATTAATCAAATGTACATCTCCCACCATTAAAACAAAAGCTTGGGGCATAACTATTCTCCCACCCAATCCTCGACCAATCAGAGTCAACCGATCACTATCTTTTTCTTACTACCCTTGTCCCCTGGGAAATTTGGTTTTCTGACATCTGTCCTGATGAGTTCAAGAAGAAAAACTTCAATGGTATGTCGCATTTTTCGCAATGTCTATCTAATGTGTAACCTCAAGTTAAAGATAAGTTCACATGTATGAGAATGAGATCATGCACTCACGATAATAGCATCTATTTATTATTCTATAATCAGAAGTTCAATATCATTTCTGGATTCCCAATTATTCACATCTTAATTCAAGATTAACCCCAATTCCAGAGTTTGCATTGTACATAACTGAATTCTAAGTTAGCAACTTCTGGAACCCCAACTAACCACATCTAGATGCATGACTAACCTACCCTAGAGTTTCGGTTATTCACACCCGGATTGCTAATTAACCACAACTAGTTTCTTTCCATTCTTGTTCCAGATTCCCTATTATCCACACTAATCTTTTGAATTAGCCGTTTAACAACAGGTAGTCAATTTACAAGACAGCACACTCCTCAGAGGTGTCATGCCCAGGATAAGACTCAGTAACTGGGGCACTGTGCTTGGGGTCAGAATGTTGGCATTGTACTTGGGTTGGGGTGAAGGGCACCGTAATTGGATTGGGGTGGAGGGCACTGTGCTTGGGTTGGAGTTATGGCACCTTGCTTGGGGTGGGGTGGAGGGCACTGTAATTGGATTGGGGTGGAGGGCACCGTGCTTGGATTGGGATGGAGGGCACTGTGCTTGGATTAGAGTTATGGCACCGTGCTTGGGTTGGAGTTATGGCACTGTGCTTGGATTGGGGTGGAGGGCACTATATTTGTGTTGGGGTGGAGGGCACTGTATTTGGATTGCAGTGGAGGGCACTGTGTTTGAGTCGGATTGGAGTGAGGGCACTGTGTTTGAGTCGGGTTGGAGGGAGGGCACTGTGCATGGATCAGGGTTAAGGGGTCGGTCAGCTGCAGCATTGGGCCCTATGATTTTGTTGCTGCTCCTGGGAAGATGTTTGCTGCAGCAACACACTGTTTGGATAGTTATGGTCGTGGCTCAAACTTTTTTTTCCATTGTCTTGCTGCTACTGCCTGCCATTGGTTTGTCTTGAAGAATTTGCTGATTCATAATCAAAATGAGAAACTCCAAATTGATGCCGTCCAATGTGGACTTCACCAGTTTCCTCATTTCCCCTTCCCCCCACCTTATCCCAGTTCCAACCTTCCAACTCAGCACCGCCCTCATGACCTGTCCTACCTGTCAATCTTCATTCCCACCTATCCACTCCACCCTCCTCTCCAACCTATCACGTTCAGCCCCACCTTCATCTACCCATCAGATTCCCAGCTCCCTTCCTCCCCAGCCCTACCCCCGTCCCATTTATCTCTCAGCCCCCTTGGCCCACACGCCTCATTCCTGATTAAAGGCTCTTGCCCGAACTGTGGATTCTCCTGCTCCTCAGATGCCGCCTGACCTGCTGTGCTTTTCCAGCACCACCTTCTCGAGCCACATTCTGAATGTGCTTTCCTTGGCTATCAAGATGGGAGTCAAACCCAAAGGTTCTGGATCAGAAGTAGGGATGCTCTCCATTGTATCACAAGGTCTCCTCTCCTCAGAGGAATGAGATGCCTATTTGGCATCTTAAAGGTACATGACCAAGCCACATGAATGTCAGTGGGTGGGGGAATGATCTGGCTTCTTTCATACACCAACCACTTTTGCCAAGCTGAGCAATATACAGAGTCAGGGACGTGAAACCTGGAGGTCTGGGGGCTATAATTCACTCACCGGTTTTTTGGTCCTTGAGCCGAATATAGATTTCATCCAGAGTGCTCTTGCGCTGAAGATAACGGTAGATATAGAACTCATACATCTCCTCGTTTAAGTCAATGATGAGATTTCTCCTACCAATGGATGTGAGTATGAACCATAAACCCAGGAGGAATAGTAAGATGAAAAATCCGGCAAATTGCAAGGTGGCCTACAATTAAAGGCAGAGAAAATGAACACTGAGAGGGGAGCTGGAGGAATGCTTTGATCTTTCTTTTATGTTCTGGAAAATGTGTTACAGGCTTCTATTCAAAATGTTTCCTTATGCTCTCCCATTTTATATTCAGAAACAGTCCATTGTACCTTTGTGTCTATGCCAGGTATTAGGCTCCAAATTGTAACAAGGTAAAAACAATGACTGCAGATGCTGAAAATCAAATACTGGATTAGTGGTGCTGGAAGAGCACAGCAGTTCAGGCAGCATCCAACGAGCAGCGAAATCAACGTTTCGGGCAAGGGCTTTTGCCCGAAACGTTGATTTCGCTGCTCGTTGGATGCTGCCTGAACTGCTGTGCTCTTCCAGCACCACTAATCCAGTATCCAAATTGTATCAACCTAATATACCTCAAAGCTTGACGGGATCAATGCTGAGACGGTGTTTCCTGTCATAGGAGAGTCTAGGACCAGAGGGCATAGTCTCAGAATAAAGGGGAGCCAATTTCCGACTGAGTTGAGAACAAATTTCTTCTCTTCTAGAGTCGTGAGTACTTGGAACCCCTCGCCACAGAGAGCTGCGGGGGCAGAGTCCTTGTGGATAGAACATAGAACATAGAACATAGAACAATACAGCGCAGTACAGGCCCTTCGGCCTTCGATGTTGCGCCGATCAAAGCCCACCTAACCTACACTAACCCACTATCCTCCATATACCTATCCAATGCCCGCTTAAATACCCATAAAGAGGGAGAGTCCACTACTGCTACTGGCAGGGCATTCCATGATCTTACGACTCGCTGAGTGAAGAACCTACCCCTAACATCAGTCCGATATCTACCCCCCCTTAATTTAAAGCTATGCCCCCTTGTAATAGCTGACTCCATACGTGGAAAAAGGTTCTCACTGTCAACCCTATCTAACCCTCTAATCATCTTGTACACCTCTATCAAATCACCCCTAAACCTTCTTTTCTCCAAAGAAAACAACCCCAAGTGCCTCAGCCTTTCCTCATAGGATCTTCCTACCATACCAGGCAACATCCTGGTAAACTTCCTCTGCACCCGTTCCAGTGCCTCCACATCCTTCCTATAGTATGGCGACCAAAACTGCACACAATATTCCAGATGCGGCCGCACCAGAGTCTTATACAACTGCAGCATGACCTCAGGACTCCGGAACTCAATTCCTCTACCAATAAAAGCCAGTACGCCATATGCCTTCTTCACTGCACTATTTACCTGGGTGGCAACTTTCAGAGATCTGTGTACATGGACACCAAGATCCCTCTGCTCTTCCACACTACCAAGTAGTCTACCATTAGCCCAGTAATCCATCTTTTTATTACTCTTACCAAAGTGAATCACCTCACACTTAGCTACATTGAACTCCATTTGCCACCTTTCTGCCCAGCTCTGCAGCTTCTCTATATCCCGCTGTAACCTGCCATATCCTTCCTCACTGTCTACAACTCCTCCGACTTTCGTATCATCCGCAAACTTGCTCACCCAACCTTCTAACCCTTCCTCCAGGTCATTTATAAAAATGACAAACAGCAATGGTCCCAAAACAGATCCTTGCGGAACACCGCTAGTGACGGCACTCCAAGATGAACCTTTGCCATCAACTGCTACCCTCTGTCTTCTTCCAGAGAGCCAATTCCTAATCCAAACCTCCAACTCACCCTCAATGCCATATCTCTGTATTTTCTGCAGTAGCCTACCATGGGGGACCTTATCAAACGCCTTACTAAAATCCATATATACCACATCTACCGCTTTCCCCTCATCTACCTCCTTCGTCACCTTCTCAAAGAATTCAATAAGGTTTGTGAGGCACGACCTGCCCTTCACAAAACCATGCTGACTATCCTTGATCACATCATTCTTATCCAGATGTGCATAAATCCTATCCCTTACAATTCTCTCTAAGACTTTGCCCACAACAGAAGTGAGACTCACTGGCCTATAGTTACTAGGATTATCCCTACTCCCCTTCTTGAACAAGGGAACCACGTTTGCTAGCCTCCAGTCCTCTGGCACTACTCCTGTAGACAAAGAGGACACAAAAATCAAGGCCAATGGCTCTGCAATCTCCTCCCTTGCTTCCCAGAGAAATATCTCTGGGATATTTCAGGCTGAGATTGATAGATTCTTGATCAGTCGGGGAATCAAGGGGAAAGGGCAGGAAAGTGGATATAAAGAATATCGGATGAGCCATGATCCTGTGAAAAGGCAATGCAGGCTCAAGGGGTTGAATGGCCTAGTCCTGTTCTTATTTGTTATGGTCCTTATGGAATCTTCTAGGTTTCTATGAGATCTCATCTCATTCTTCAGAAATCCAGTGAATATAATCGTAACCGAACTCTATCAACAAACACATCGAATTAGACCCCATTTACCACTCCCTGAGAAAAAGAACAGGAAATGACATCACCACAGGAAATGACATCACCAACCCAAAGAAACCCAAACATATAAATAGAAAGCAGGAATCAGGTACATTGCTATTCCTGGAGGCCCACTGAAGATGTTACCTAGTAGGGTGACGAAACATCTGGAAATGAACCTTACAGCTCAGCGAGCAAACCTACATCCAGAATCCTAACCGAGTCAAACTTTCCTCATACATCAGTCTTGCTGTCCCAGGGAACAGTGTGGTAAACCCATGGTGCACTCTCTCTGTAACAGTCAGTACATCAGCAAAACTTCAGTTAGCATTCTCTCTTGTCTATTCATTCACAGGATGAGGGCGCAGCTGGCTAGGCCCAGCATTTATTGCCTACCCCTAATTGCCCAGAGGGCAGTTACATGTCCAACCACATTGCTCTGGGTTTGGAGTCACATGTAGGCCCGACCAGATGAAGATGGTAATTTCCTTCCCTAAAGGACAATAGCGAACCAGGTGGGTTTTTCTGATGATTGACAATGATCGTCGTTAGATGCTTAATTCCAGATTTTTATTGAATTAAGATTCCACCATATACCATGGCAGGATTCGAACATGGGTCCCCAGATTAACAGTCCAGCAATAATACCTTCCCATAAACCAACTTTGAAGTGGACAAACATTTGCTACAAAGGAGTATTATCAAATAAAAGATTTCACGTAAGAAGATATTAGGTAGGACAGGTATGGCAAGCTTTAACAAGCCTCTTAAAGAGTGAACGGGACAGAGATCTAAAGGGGGATATTCGAGACATTAAGGCTGAAACGTCTGAAGGGTAGTCTCCAATGATGATTAAAATCAAGGATACTCAAGTCTCGTAGCTGAAGCCTAACCAGTAATTTATAAAGTTTGCTGAACTATTCAGACAGTTAATGGTAGGGCCTTGGGGAGTGTTGTCAATGGAGAGACCTGAGGGTACAGGAACATAGTTCCTTGACAGTGGCCTCACAGGGTAAATATGGCATGAAGAAGGTGTTTGGCATGTTTACCTTTATCAGTCACAGCATTGATTACAGGAGTTGGGACATCATGTAATAGTTGTGCAAGACATTGGTGATGTCACATTTGGAGTGTTGTGCATAATTCTGGTCACCCTGATATAGGAAGGGTGTTATTAAACTGAACAGGATGCTAAAAAGATTTACAAGGATGTCACTGAGACCTGGAGGGTTTGAGTTAGAATGAGAGTCTGGATGGGCTGGGACTTTTATCACTGGAGCGTAGGAGGTTGAGGGGTTACCTTCCAGAGGTTTATAAAATCATGAGGGGCATAGATATGGTGAATTGCAAAGATATCTTTCCTAAACTGGGCAGAGTTCAAAACTAGCGGGCATATTTTTAAGGTGAGAGGAGAACGATTTGCAACTTTTCTACCCAAGCTGGTGTGTATGTGGAGTGAGCAGTCAGAGGGTGTGGTAGAGGTGAGGTGAAGGTAAAAACAATGACTGCAGATGCTGGAAACCAGATTCTGGATTAGTGGTGCTGGAAGAGCACAGCAGTTCAGGCAGCATCCAAGGAGCTTCGAAATCGACGTTTCGGGCAAAAGCCCTTCATCAGGAATAAAGGGCTTTTGCCCGAAACGTCGCTTTTGCTGCTCCTGAGAGGTGAGGTGTAGTCCATCTGGGGGTTCCGGTAATTTTCCACCTTCAGTTTTCCCAGCACCATCTCTTCATTGATAGCCACGACACTCACCTGTCCGCCTGACTCTGAAGTTTTGGTATGGTATTTTGTTGGTGTCTTCCACTGTGAACATTGATACAAAGTACCTATTCAGTTCCTCTGCCATTTCTTTGCTCCCCATTACTACTGTCCCAGCCTCATTTTCCAGTCGGCCAATGTCCACTCTTGCCTTTCTCCCCCCTTTTATGAATCTTGTGATCTTCTTTCATGTTCATCACTTGCTTGCCCTCATATTTCATCTTTTCTCCACTTATTACTTTTTAACTTACTCTTCTTTTTTCAGTTGTAGGATGTGGACATTGCTGGCTGGCCAGAATCTATTGCCCGGGTCTAGTTGTCTGGAGATAGTTGTTGCCTGGTATTTGTGTGGCACAAATGGTACTTGCCACTTGTCAGTTTAAGCCCTGGATATGTCCAGATCTTGTTATATTTGAATATGGACTGCTTCAAAATTTGAGGTGAATGAATTGTTCAATCATTGGTAAACATTCCCTCTTCTGACTTTATGATGGAGGAAGGTCATTGATGAAGCAGCTGAAGATGGTTGGGTCTGGGATACTCCCTTGGGGGACATCTCCATAGATATCCTGCAGCTGAGATGACTGACCTCCAGCAACCATAGCCTATGCGCTAGGCCTGACTAACCAGTAGAGAGTTGTTCCCAGTACATATTGATTCCAGTTGACTCCTTGATACCATACTCAATCAAATGTGGCCTTGATGTCAAAGCCGGTCAGTCTCCTCTCCCCCTCTGGAATTCAATTCTTTCTTTTCCGTGTTTGACCCAAGGCTGTAATGAGGTCAGGAGCTGAGTGGTCCTGGTGGAACCCAAACTGGGTGTCACTGAGCAGATTATTGCTGAGTAGGTGCTGCTGGTTAGCACTGTTGATGACACCTTCCATCTATTTACTGATGAGCGAGAGTAGACTGATAGGGGGGTAACTGGCTGAGTTGGATTCGTCCTGATTTTTATGTACAGGACATACCTGGGCAATTTTCCACATTACAGGTAGATGCCAGTGTAACTGTACTAGAACAGCTTGGTTAAGAGTGTGGCAAGTTCGGGAGCACAAGTCTTCGGTACTGTTGCCGGCATGTTGTGAGGGCCCATAGCCTTTGCAGTATCCAGTGCCTCCACCATTCCCTCTGGTTCCATACATTTATCACTCTGCTTGGAAAGGTTTCCCCTCAGGTCCCATTTAAATGTTTCTCTGCTCACTTTAAACCAATGCCCTCTAGTTTTGGACTGCCCTAGCCCAGGAAAAAAAACCATGGCTATTCATCATATCCATGGCTCCCATGATTTTATGAACCTCTTGAGGTGACCCTCCAGAGAAAAAAGCCTCGGCTAATTCAGCCTCCCTCCTATTGGCCAAACTGTCCAATCCATGTTGAGCAACGCTTGGAGGAACCACTGAGGGTGGCAAGGGGACAAAATGTACTCTGGGTGGGGGAATTTCAATGTCCACCATCGAGAGTGGCTCTGCAGCAGCACTACTGATCGAGCTGGTCGGTTTATAATGGACATAGCTGTTAGACTGGGTCTGCGGCAGGTGGGGAGGGAACCAACAACAGGGAAAAACATACTTGACATCCTACTTACCAATCTGCTGGCTGCAGATGTATCTGTCCGTGGCGTAAGACTGACCATCACACAGTTCTTGTGGAGACATCACCCCACCGTCACCTTGAGAGTACCTCATTTGTGTTGTGTAGCACTATCACTGTGCTAAATAGGACAGACTTCAAACAGATCGAGCAACTGCAGAATGGGTATCCATGAGGGGCTAAATTTTAGAAGCATTTGGATGGATACATGAATAGGAAGGATTCAGAGGGATATGGGTCAAATGCTGACAAATGGGACAAGATTAATTTAGGATATCTGGCTGACGTGGATGAGTTGGACTGAAGGGCTTGTTTCTGAGTACAGTATGACTCTATGAGTACTGATTCATCAGCCAAGGGAGGATGGTACATGGTAATAAACAGGAGTTAAAAACAATGACTGCAGATGCTGGAAACCAGATTCCGGATTAGTGGTGCTGGAAGAGCACAGCAGTTCAGGCAGCATCCAAGGTGCAGCAAAATCAACGTTTCGGGCAAAGGCCTTCATCAGGAATAAAGGCAGTGAGCCTGAAGCGTGGAGAGATAAGCTAGAGGAGGTTGGGGGTGGGGAGAAAGTAGCATAGAGTAGAATAGGTGAGTGGGGGAAGGGGATGAAGGTGATAGGTCAGGGAGGAGAGGGTGGAGTGGATAGGTGGAAAAGGAGATAGGCTCCAGACCTCCCCAACAGTACCCTTCCACTGACACTCTCATTCATTGGCCGAACTGGTCCTCACCCTTAACAATTTCTCCTTCGAATCCTCCCACTTCCTCCAGACCAAAGGGGTAGCCATGGGCACATGTATGGGCCCCAGCTATGCCTGTCTCTTTGTTGGCTACGTAGAGCAGTTGATATTCCGTAATTACACCGGCACCACTCCCCACCTCTTCCTCCGCTACATTGATGACTGCATTGGTGCCACCTCGTGCTCCCGTGAGGAGGTTGAGCAATTCACCAACTTCACCAACACATTCCACCCTGACCTTAAATTTACTTGGACCATCTCTGACACCTCCATACCCTTCCTGGACCTCTCCATCTCCATTAATGACGACCGACTTGACACTGACATTTTTTACAAACCCACCGACTCCCACAGCTACCTGGATTACACCTCTTCCCACCCTACCTCTTGCAAAAATGCCATCCCGTATTCCCAATTCCTCCGCCTCCACTGTATCTGCTCCCAGGAGGACCAGTTCCACCACAGAACACACCAGATGGCCTTCTTTAGAGACCACAATTTCTTTTCCCACGTGGTTAAAGATGCCCTCCAAAGCATCTCATCCACATCCCGCACCTCCGCCCTCAGACCCCACCCCTCCAACCGTAACAAGGACAGAACCCCCCTGGTGCTCACCTTCCACCCTACCAACCTTCGCATAAACCAAATCATCCGCTGATATTTCTGCCACCTCCAAAAAGATCTCACCACCAGCGATACATTTCCCTCCCCACCCCTTTCCGCCTTCCGCAAAGACCGATCCCTCCGTGACTACCTGGTCAGGTCCACGCCCCCCCTACAACCCATCCTGGCACCTTTCCCTGCCACCACAGGAACCGTAAAACCTGCGCCCACACCTCCTCCCTCACCTCTATCCAAGGCCCTAATGGAGCCTTCCACATCCATCAAAGTTTTACCTGCACATCCACTAATATCATTTATTGTATCCGTTGCTCCCGATGCAGTCTCCTGTACATTGGGGAGACTGAACGCCTCCTAGCAGAGCGCTTTAGGGAACATCTCCGGGATACCCGCACCAATTAACCACACCACCCCGTGGCCCAACATTTCAACTCCCCCTCCCACTCTGCCGAGGACATGGAGGTCCTGGGCCTCCTTCACCGCCGCTCCCTCACCACCCGACGCCTGGAGGAAGAACGCTTCATCTTCCACCTCGGAACACTTCAACGTGGACTTCAACAGTTTCCTCATTTCCCCTTCCCCCACCTCACCCTAGTTCCAAACCTCCAGCTCAGCACTGTCCCCATGACTTGTCCGGACTTGTCCTACCTGCCTATCTCCTTTTCCACCTATCCACTCCACCCTCTCCTCCCTGACCTATCACCTTCATCCCCTCCCCCACTCACCCATTGTACTCTATGCTGCTTTCTCCCCACCCCCACCCTCCTCTAGCTTATCTCTCCACGCTTCAGGCTCACTGCCTTTATTCCTGATGAAGGGCTTTTGCCCGAAAGGACGATTTCGCTGCTCGTTGGATGCTGCCTGAACTGCTGTGCTTTCCCAGCACCACTAATCCAGAATAAACAGGAGTTGCCTGTTTTAACCTGAACCCATGAAACTTCATGAAGTCCAGAGTCAATGTGAAGGGCTCCCAGGAAACTCCCTACTGGCTGTATAGCACCGTGCTGCCACCTCCGATGGGTGTGTCCTGCCAGTGGGAGAGGACATATCCAGGGATGGTGATAGCGATATTTGGGACATTTTCTATAAGGTATGATTCCTTGAGTATTTGAACTTACCTTTTTGCCGAGGGGTGTGTTTATGGGATGTTGCAAGAAATCGAAACAGTTGCATTTCCTTGTTTTCAAATAGTTACGTTATTTTAAATTTGGTTTTCTTTTGTTCGTGTGTAAATAAATTAAAGCTGAGTGGTTTGACCAGCTGCATTGCTCCTAGAATATCCAATGTACACCTGCTTAGAAACATTTGGGCTGTACGGTGGCTCAGTGGTTAGCATTGCTGCCTCCCCCTCCCACTCTGCCGAGGACATGGAGGTCCTGGGCCTCCTTCACCGCCGGTCCCTCACCACCCGACGCCTGGAGTATGATTATGGCAGGCTGTTATTTGACTAGTCAGTGAGACAGCTCTTCCAAATTTGGCATTAGCCCCCAGATTGTAGAATGGAGGAATTTGCAGGGTCAACAGGTCGGTTTCTGCTTTTTGTTTTCTGGTGTCTAACTCGGTGCCTAACAGTAGGCCCAACAGTTTTGTTTCTTTCTTGAGATTTCATCGTGATTGACTCAACTGAATGGCTTACTAGGCCACTTCACAGGGCAGTTGGAAGTCAGTTGACATTGATGTGAGTCTGAAGTCACATATAGGCCAGACCAGCCCTCAAAACATTATAAGAAGGTAGCCCGGAAGCTAACATTTATAGTTTAGATTAGATTCCCTACAGTGTGGAAGCAGGCCCTTCAGCCCAACAACTCCATGCTGTCCCTCGGAAGAGTAACCCACCCAGACCCATTTCCCTCTGACTAATGCACCTAACACTATGAGCAATTTAGCGTGGCCAATTCACCTGACCTGCACATCTTTGGACTGTGGGAGGAAACAGGAGCACCCGGAGAAAACCCCCGCAGACACGGGGAGAATGTGCAAACTCCACACAGTCAGTCAACCAAGGCTGGAATTGAACCTGGGAGGCAGCAATGCTAACCACTGAGCCACCGTACCGCCCAAATGTTTCTAAGCAGGTGTAAATTGGATATTCTAGGAGCAATGCAGCTGGTCAAACCACTCAGCTTTAATTTATTTACACACTAACAAAAGAAAACCAAATTTAAAATAACGTAACTATTTGAAAACAAGGAAATGCAACTGTTTCGATTTCTTGCAACATCCCATAAACACACCCCTGGGCAAAAAGGTAAGTTCAAATACGGGTTCTTACAGGAGAGAAAGGTCAGAGAGGGAGAGGATCAGCATGGAGATGTTTCTTTGGGTCCCCAGTGAAAAACTAACTCAAAACTAGAAAAAACCGCTGAACTGGGAGAACTGGCCATACTGGTCATTGTACATGTGTTTAAAAAAATACTGAGAGCCTTTTCTGGTTGTTGACTGAGGCACCTCCAGTTAGGCATTATCAAAGTAGCCAGTTCAGACATTTCTGCACCGCTGCCTTTACAACCCCTCTCAAAACAAAATCAAGGGCAGAATAACTTTTTTGAAGGAGCGGCATCATCACACTAAGGCTGGCAGATTTCCTTCCCTGAAGGACATTACGGAACCAGATGGGGTTTTCTGATAATCAACAATGGTTTCATGGTCTTTAGTGGATTCTTAATTCCCTGATTATTCCCTCTCAAACTGCGGGATCAATCCTATCATATGATGGTCTTTGGACCTGAGGGCTTCCTTTACATTTAGCTCTCCAATCAGCACTATCTCCTGGATCCCTCTACATGCCTCCCTCCCACTTCATGCAGTTACAACACATCACCTGGCCCCGCATCTCTATTTTTATTACTTAGTGCTTAAGTGATTACTTTGTGTCTGTTTTCACTGAGCAAGATACAAAAAATATCTCCCAGAACTGGAGATGCAAGTGACTAGATGGAATGAAAAGATGAAGGAATTTAGTATTAGCGAGAATTGATTATGTTGGAGAAAATAATAGGCTGGTAGTCCCCTGAATATGATGGTCTACATTCCAAAATGTTGACCAAGGTGGCTCCAGAGATAGTTGGCAATCATCTTCCAAATTCCTTGATTCTAAAAAACTTGCTGCAAATTGGAATCTCGCAAATGATTACCCAATATTTAAAAGAGGAGATTTTAAAAAAATGGAACCATCAGTCCTGCATCAGTAGTATGGAAAATCTTGAATCCATCATAAAGGACATGATGAATAAATCTAAATGAGCATTTTCAGCATGGATTTGTGGATGGAAAATTGTGTTTGACAAGCTTCTCAAAAATGTCACGAACAAAAGTGAAAAAGGGGAGTCGATGACTGAAGTACATTTGGATTTTCAGAAGGCTTTTGATGGGATCCCCTAAAGGAAGTTTGTTAGCAAAGTTAAAGCAGATGGTGTAAGAGATAATGTACTGGGATGGATTAAGGGCTAGTTAACAGACAGAAAACAAAGAGTGGGGAATAAGTAGGTGATTCTTGCACTGGCAGACTCTGAGTAGTAGGTATCACAAGGATGAGTACTTGGGCTCAAGCTGTTCACAATATATATTCATGATTTGAACCAAGTGTTTCCACATTTGCCGAAGTTACAAAGCTAAGCAGGAACGTTTGTTGCAGGGAAGATGTAAAATGGTTTCAGGAGGATTTGGACAGGCTTTGTGACTAGGCCAGAACATGACAGGTGAAATTTCATGTGAAAAAAAATGTGAGGTTAACCATTTTGGTCATAAACGGTGAGAGTTTGGAAAGTGTAGATGTCCAAAGAGTCTTTGTCAATAAATCACAGAAAGCTAACAACTAAATGCAGCAAGCTATTAGGAAAGCCAATGCAATGTTGGCCTTAATCATAAGAGGTTTTGAGTACAGGAGTAGCGAGGTCGTGATTCAACCGTATGAGAAAGTGAGGACTGCATTTGCTGGAGATCAGAGTCGAGAGGGTGGTGCTGGAAAAGCACAGCAGGTCAGGCAGCAGCCCAGGAGCAGGAGAATCGATGTTTCGGGCAAGAGCCCTTCACCAGATTCAACTTGGTTAGTCCAAACCTGGACAGTTCAATTTTAGTCTCCTTATCCATGGAAATAACTTATCGCCAAAGATGGAATGCAACGAAGTTTCACCAGTTTTGTTCCTCAGATGGTGGGAATTGCCTATGAAGAGAGATTGAGCACACTGGGCCTGTATTCTCTGGAGCATTAAAGAATGACAGGTGATCTTATTAACACCAAAAAAATACTTAAAAGGATACACTGGGTAAATCCAGGGAAGGTTGGAGGGTTTAGAACCGGGGGCACATTTTAAAAATAAGGAGAATGCTGTTTAGGAGTGAGATAAGGGTAAATCATTTTGCTGAGAATCTTGGGAATATTTGGAATTCTCTGCCACATAGGGCTGCGGAAATTCAGACTTTGAGTATATTTAAAATAAAGGCTGATACATCTTTGATAACCAGATGCATAAAGGGTTATGGGGTTAGTGGTCAACATGATACTGAATGCTTGATCACCTGACTTGCCTACTCCTGTTCCTACGTTCCAATTACCTTGAAGACTGTGAACAGCACTCTAGCCACAGGTCTGTTCTCTATCAGGTCTTTCTTTATCTTCACCAAGTTCTTCTCACAGCAATAATGCTTCCTGTATTCAATCAAGTATTAATACTTTCAGACACTTTCACACTTATTTATGATATCTCCCCCAAGTCTTTATTTTTCTCATACTATTATTGTTTATATTTACTATTCATTACTATATATTGTTTATATACCTACATTTATCACTATTCCATCTTTCCAAGATGTTGATTTTACAAATTCAAATAATTTGGACATTTCGCTATTCCCTGCTATGTTTTCTGCAGAGTTGAAAGAATAGTGGATTCTGGGTAGAAGGTAGTTGGCTCAGACCGTCTTCCAAATGGTTTAAGTTCACCTTGCACCGAAAACTCTTTAACTTCTTGTATTTCTTTCATGGCCAACTTTGATGGTTTACACCTATTCCTTATTTCTTTTTGTATGTTTGCTCCAAAAGCATGCGATTTTTCATTGCAGTATCTTCAAATATTGCTTGTATCTTCTTACAGGTGTCTCCAATGGAGTTCTATGTGGCAGGTTTTGTATTGGTGTTCGGGGAATTTGATTCACATTCCATCTGAATGAATTCAACTGAGCTGTTACTTCAACATCTTGAATATTTTGGGCTCTCTCTTGATCTCTCAGCAATTGAATTATTGGAGAAACCATTTCCTCCATCGTGTTATCCAAAGATTCATCCTTGCTGATGTGATTTCCTTTTCTTGTTTTTCGGGAATTCTTCTGAGAAAGTGTGATGTCTTACCATCTTAAGAAGTACTGTTCCTGAAACAACTCGCCAGGGTAGCCTGGTGCCAACTTATGCTTACAGACAAGCACTTCCAGCCCAGAGCTGTCCTAACATTCCCTCAAACCAAACAGACAATAGAAAGGTTTGCTGCTTTATTTTCGGAGATTTACTTCACTCACCATCTGAGTGACTTTCTTGATCATTATGTTGCCTTTGGACTAATAAATCTTAACAAAAGCTCATCAGTAATGCTTAAAACAATCTCGTCTCTTTTGAAATAAACAAAGGACGGTGGATGCTGGAAATCTGAAACAAAAATAGAAATCGCTGGAAAAACTCACCAAGTCTGGCAACACCTCTGGAGAGAAAGCAGAGTTACCATTTTGGGTCCAGTGACCCAGCTTCAAAACTTCATGTTCAGATCAGTTCTGAAAAACGTTCACCGGACTCAAAGGTAGCCATAGATATTGCTAGACCTACTGAATCTTTTCAGCAATTTTCTTTTCGTCTCTAATGAATTATGGCTTTAAGTCACCATAAGTTTATTCCCTCCACCAGTCAGCAGAGATCAATAATAGAATATTGGCATACCATAATCTTATTGAATCTTGCCGTTTCAAGAACTTTATTAGTTCTGTGGATGAAATTATACTTCAAACTTGTCTGATGTTTAGTTTACTCCATGGTGAGCAATAACAATTTCTGCTATACTCCAAATTGTGTGCAGGAATGTATTTATTTTTTTCAGTTTCTGTCTTAAATTTAGAAGGAAGGAGGGGGGATTCTGATTGAGACTTGCAGAATACCGAGAGACCTGGATAGAGTGGACGTGGAGGAGATGTTTCCACGAATAGGAGAGACTAGGAACCGAAGGCACAGCCTCAGAATGAAGGGATGACTCTTTAGAACTGAGATGAGGAGGAATTTCTTCAGCCAGAGGGTGGTGAATCTGTGAGGGCTGTGGAGAGCAGAATGGGGTTGAGAAACATATCGGCCATGATTAAATGACGGAGCAGACTCGATGGGCTGAATGGTCCAATTCTGCTCCTTTATGGTCTTAGTATCCAATTTAAAAGCTGTTCTCTGCTTCAAGGTTTGTTTTCTCTAGAATATCAAATTTTGTGTTCTGTTTGGCCTGTCTCAGAGATTAAATTGACCCAGCAATACTATTTATGAATGTATAGCTTTGTAGTGTGATTAGTTATTTTATCTTCTTTATAAATTTCCATTCTGAACTAATGTAAGTCTTACCACCCATTATGGCTGAAATGGAGATTTTCGTGTACTTTGAGGACTCCATTAGCGCCCCTCTTGTTTCTCAAAGTAGTTTCTGTGTTAGATCAGAATTGAGTGCTTCTATAAATTACCAAACATTTATCTGAATTCAGTGGCTTGGTTAGGAACCTCTCCAGCTCTCAGAATGTAGGAGCTTTCTCTCGTGGTCCCACCTAATTTCATTTTTAACCCTTGCCTTTAGGTGGCTGTTCCCTATAGTGGCTCAATCTGCACACGATGGAGGGGACGGTCAATCAGAGCTGAAACTTGTTTTTCTTTAAATTACTTCCCTTTCAGCCTGAATTACTGCACCATTTAAGCTTGAGTTACTGTTCTGTTTTTTTTTACACAAAGTTCTTTTGGCTTTAACTCGAGCAGTCCTCAATACCTGGCGCAACCGCTCAATTCAAACTCAGGGCTACTTGCACAGGCCACTGTCACGTGATACAGGCTGTTCTCCCTGTCTTGAAATTACAGCTTTTCTCTGCACTCACATGTGTTCTGCCAGGTTGAAATGTAGTTTGCACTCTGTACTCTGTTCAAAAGTATTCTTCTGCATTGATCGTGGCACAAGATCTGCAGTTTTTGCTGTTGTCAGCAATCAACAGTATCTGTTTGTTTTGTAATCTTTTCGGTCGTAGAGTCTACAGCACGGAAACAGACTTTTCGGTTCAACCAGTCCATGCTGACCATAATCCCAAACTAAACTCGTCTCACCCGCCTGTGCTAGGCCCATATCGTTTCAAATATTTCTTATTCATGTACTTATTTAAACACATTTTAAACTTTGTAATTGTACCCGCATCCACCACTTTGGAAGTTCATTCCAAACACAAACCACTCTCTGTGTAAACAAATTGCCTTTCAGGTCTTTTTAAAATCTTTCTCCTCTCATCTTAAAAAATATGCCTCCCAGTCTTGATACCTCCCCACCTTGGGGAAAAGACACCTGCCATTCACCGTTATCTATACTCCTGATTATTCTATAAGGTCACCCCTCTACCTCCTACACTCCAGTGAAAAGAAGTCTCAGCCAATCCTCGCAACTCAAACCCCCCATTGCCAGCGACATGCTGGTAAATCAGCTCTCCAGCTTGATAATATCCTCCTGCAACAGGGAGATGAGAAATGAACTCATCTGGGTCTCCAGCATGTTTTTCGGCTGCTTTTTTAAAAATATAGCCTTAAGTATAATCTCTATTAATTTGCACCAATTAGAAAAAAATGCTGGTCACTGTTGCTCACTATGTAATGGCATGGCTCACCATTGTTACCTACCACTGTTCACTGTCTTATGTGTACGGCTTTTTTTCAAGACCGATTGATCCAGTGTATATAAGGATAGCTGTGTTTCTTGTCTAACTAGAAGAGTCTCTCTAAAAAATATGTTTATGGAACCAGTACAACTATGTGCAAATTAATATGAACACAACCTCTATTATTACCACACATTAACTTCCAACCAGCGACCTCTTTACTCTCATTATTTCCTGTGACACAATGACAGTGGGAGGTGATTATTGAACTCACTACTTCTGACTTTTTGCAACCTACCTACAAAATAGTGATGCACCTGTCCCAGTTGTTACAGTCATGGAGTCATAGAGATGTACAGCATGGAAACAGACCCTTTGGTCCAACCCATCCATGCCAACCAGATAT
This sequence comes from Chiloscyllium punctatum, assembly GCF_047496795.1. Classification (NCBI taxonomy): domain Eukaryota; kingdom Metazoa; phylum Chordata; class Chondrichthyes; order Orectolobiformes; family Hemiscylliidae; genus Chiloscyllium; species Chiloscyllium punctatum. The sequence goes on along the minus strand of NC_092746.1, from coordinate 127,380,277 downwards.
CCCAACCCAATCTAGTCCTACCTGCCAGCACCCGGCCCATAGCCCTCCAAACCCTTCCTATTCATATACCCATCCAAATGCCTCTTAAAAGTTGCAATTGTACCAGCCTCCACCACTTCCCCTGGCAGCTCATTCCATACACGCACCATCCTCTGTGTGAAAAAGTTGCCTCTTAGGTCTCTTTTATATCTTTCCCCTCTCACCCTAAACCTATGCCCTCTAGTTCTAGACTCCCCGACCCCAGGGAAAAGACTTAGAAACCAGGAAGGGGTTGTCAAATCAAATGAACCCTCTCCTTCTGGTATTATCTGAGTCAACCTTGCCATAGACGCAACATTCTACCTAATGTAGGGCATGCAAAACTGGACATAATCCTTTTCGGCAGGATACTTAACCATGAAAAGCAACACAATTGAGTTGGATTCTGTCTATTAAAAAACGAATTTACTTTATTCGTTCATGTGTTCTTTGTTGGTGGGGCCAGCATTGGTCGCCTATCACTAATCGCACTGGAGAAGGTGGTGGGGACCGTCGTGAATTGATGTCAGTGCAGCAAGATAAGAAAATGAGGAGACAAGACCAAATAAACAAAGATGCGGGAAATCAGAAACACAAAATCGAAATCACGTGAAAACTCAGCAGATCTGGCAGCATCTGCAGAGAGAAAGCAGAGTTAACGTTTCGAATCGAGTGACCCTGCCTCAGACTGAGAAGAAAAGAAGTGCTGAGTTGGGGTTGTCTAGCACACCAGTTCCTATTTTAGATTTCCAGCATCTTCAGGATTTTGTTTTGATTGAGTGTAATTAACCTGTGCTGATTTATAGAAATGCAGGCAGCACATTAGCTTTGCGTCATTAGAAGGATTTCTGCATGATGCCAGTACTCACTGTCCTACCTTTGGGTTTCAGAGGCCAGTAAGAGGCCACCAAGTGGGAACATCCTTAGTTAGCCTGCCCCCCTCGAAGGTAATAGGCATACTTTCTAAATGGTGAGAAAATTAATAAAGCCAAAGCACAAAGGGATCTGGGAGTGCTAGTCGAGGATTCTCTAAAGGTAAACATGCAGGTTGAGTCTGTGATTAAGAAAGCGAATGCAATGTTGTCTCTTATCTCAAGAGGGTTGGAATATAAAAGCAGAGATGTACTACTAAGACTTTATAAAGCTCTGGTTAGGCCCCATTTGGAGTACTGTGTCCAGTTTTGGTCCCCACACTTCAGGAAGGACATACTTGCACTGGAACGTGTCCAGCGGAGATTCACACGGATGATCCCTGGAATGACAGGTCTAGCATATGAGGAACGGCTGAGGATACTGGGATTGTATTCGTTGGAGTTTAGAAGATTAAGGGGAGATCTAATAGAGACGTACAAAATAATACATGGCTTTGAAAAGGTGGATGCTAGAAAATTGTTTCCGTTAGGTGAGGAGACTAGGACCCGTGGACATAGCCTTAGAATTAGAGGGGGTCAATTCAGAACAGAAATGCGGAGACATTTCTTCAGCCAGAGAGTGGTGGGCCTGTGGAATTCATTGCCACGGAGTGCAGTGGAGGCTGGGACGCTAAATGTCTTCAAGGCCGAAATTGATAGGTTCTTGTTGTCTAGAGGAATTAAGGGCTACGGGGAGAATGCTGGCAAGTGGAGCTGAAATGCGCATCAGCCATGATTGAATGGTGGAGTGGACTCGATGGGCCGAATGGCCTTACTTCCACTCCTATGTCTTATGGTCTTATGGTCTTATGTCACTAGTCCAGGTGCTGGGAATATTGCAGGAAGTGAATTTACCCTGTGGAGCAGTGAGGAAACTGCACAACATAGGAAACTGTGTGATCCAAAGCTTTCATGCTGCAAGTCTTGTTGGATGGCTTAGGTGACAGAGGGGGCCTTTCGACGTACACTTCGACAAGTCCTCCCAATTGTGTAAGTACTCAGTTAAACCACAAAGATGACCAATTTTCCTGATGGCAGCTACTCTTGGTAAAAGCAATTCACACCAGGCTGATAACTCAAATTTATTATAAACACACTTATCTTTAACGTTAAAAATCACACGACACCAGGTTATAGTCCAACAGGACTTTAACATGCTTTGGAGATGGTTCATCCGCTGCTGTGCAACATGTTGTTTGAGTGATCATGGTTCATGGTCTGGGGACAGCCTGATTGAAAACCCCACCAAACCCCATGCCGTACCCTCTCTTGTTCATGAATAACTTGAGAGCACAACTTACCATATTATGCCTTAACAGGTAGAGAATGGATGCGACGAGAGAGACAATTAGTATACCAATGCCGATCCATAAGTTATCATTTATGTAGCTGAGCTCGTAGACTGAGGTTGGCCAGGAACAGCAAAGGGAAGAAGAAAGAAAGAAGCATTAGGGTTAGTGATTATCCTATCAACCACTAACTAGACATGACACCTCTACTCAGAGATTATACTGTAGAAGCTGACGTGTGCAGGTCAACAGAATCCGAGGCAAATATACCCCTGGCCATGAGAAGTGGAGGTGGATCCACAGTTTGATCCACTTATCTGTATCTTGATGATATTTTAGCAAACGTGGCAACATGAGGACAAGCACTTGTTCACAGTCTAAGATTCTGGACACAGACTTGTTGTAATGGGATTCTGAAATAAAATGGGGTCATTTCCTCTTGGACACATAAGAACATACAGAAGAACTAGGAGCATGAGTAGGCCGTCTGGCCCTTCGAGCCCGCTCCACCCTGCAGTAAGATCATGGCTGATCTTTTTGTGGACTCGGCTCCGCTTACCCACCCTCTCACTATAACCCTTAGTTCCTTTATTGTTCCAAAAGATTCCATCCTCGATTTCCTGAAGCTGCACCAACTACTTCACTGGGCAGGGAATTCCATTGATTGATAATCCTCTGGGTGAAGAATTCCTCCTCATTATAGTCCTAAATCGGCTTCCCCTAAGTTTGAGGCGAGGCCCTCTTGTCCTAGTTTCACCATGTGTGTCCATGTTGCTCCTGTAACAAGGTTATGCTGTCTTTGGCTTTTCTTTTCCAGGGAGGTCATAAATGACGCAGACTCCGAAAGGTCTGGAGGTGAAGGGGTTTAGGGCCAAGTTGATAATAGCTAACCGAGACTGCCTCAGGGAGAAGGCTTTCAGGTTTAAAAACAGACTGCTTGGACAATTGAAGGGGGTATGGCCTGTTCTCCCAGCTCAGCTTTTCTCTGGTTTGGTTTGGCTTTTAGCAGTCGTGTGGAAAAAGGTTGCTGGACCCAAAGAAGCAGGTCTAGGCTGGTCCTCTCTCTCTGACTTTTTCCCTCCTGTAAGACCCTGTGTTTGATTTGACCTTTTGTGCCAAGGAGTGTTTAAGGGGATTGTTGCAAGTATTTGGAACAGCATCGTTAAGTTGGGTTAGTCTGTTGGGTTTTCGCATAGGATAGATTATTCGGTGTTCTGTTTTCTGTTCTTTGTATTTCATTCAGTGATCTTGTAAATGAATTCTGTTTTGTGTAAAACTAAGTGGTTTGACCAGCGGCATTTCTCCTGGAATACCCGCTTTACATCTGCTTAAAACAACGAGCAATGTTGGAGTTTGGCCTACCTTCTTGAAATGTTGGGAGGGATCTAGTCTAGTCCATAACACCTGCCAGTAGAAACATCCTCTCTACTGATATCTTGTCTATTCCCTTCATATTTTATATGTTTCTATAAGATCCCTCCTCATTCTTCTGAATTCCAATGAATAGAATAGTCTCTTCTCATAAACCAACCCCCCAACTCCAGAATCAACCTCGTGAACCTCCTCCGCACCCCCTCTCGTCCATCCTTTCTCCAGTAAGAAGACCAAAACTGCATGCAGTACTCCAGATATGGCCTCACCAGCACCCTGTATAGCTGCAACATAACCGCCCTGCTTTTAAACTCCATCCCTTTAGCAATGAAGGACAAAATTCCATTTGCCTTCCTAATTACCTGTTCCACATACAGACCATCCCTCTGTGATTCGTGCACAAGGACATCCAGGTCCTTCTGCATAGCAGCATGCTACAGCCTTTTACCATTCAAATAGTAATCTTTTTTACTGTTACTCCTACCAAAGTGGATGACTACACATCTATTAACATCTGCCAGATCTTTGCCCACTCACTTAAAGTATCTATGTTCCTCTGCACACTTTGCTCTGCCACTCATCTTAGTATCATCGGCAAACTTTGACACACCACGCGTGGTCTTCAACTCCAAATCATCTATATCAATTGTGAATAATTGCAGTCCCAACGCTGATCCCTGAGGCACACCACTAGTTAGTAATTTAGATCAGAGTGGTGCTGGAAAAGCACAGCAGGTCAGGCAGCATCTGACGAGCAGGAAGATCGACGTTTTGGGTAAAAGCCCTTCATCAGGAATGGAGGCAGGGAGCATCCAAGGTGGAGAGATAAATGGGGCTGGGGAGAAGGTAGTAAAGGATACAATGGGTGAGGTGGGGATGAAGGTGATAGGTCAGAGAGGAGGGTGGAGTGGATAGGTGGGAAGGGAGTTTGGCAGGTGGGACAGGTCATAGGGACAGTGCTGAGCTGGAAGGTTGGAACTGGGGTAAGGTGGGGGGAGGGAAAATGAGCAAAATGGTGAAGTCCACATTGAAGCCCTGGGGAAGATGAGACGTTCTTCCTCCAGGCGTCTAGTGGTGAGGGAGCGGTGGTGGAGGAGGCCAAGGACCTGCATGTCCTCGGCTGAGTGGGAGGGGGAGTTGAAATGTTGGGCCACGGGGCGGTGTGGTTGATCGTTGCGGGTGTCCTGGAGATGTTCCCTCAAGCGCTCTGCTCGGAGGGGTCCAGTCTCCCCAATGTAGAGGAGACTGCATCGGGAGCAACGAATACAATAAATGACATTAGTGGATATGCAGATAAAACTTTGATGGGTGTGGAAGGCTCCTTTAGGGCCTTGGATAGAGGTGAGGGAGGAGGTGTGGGCACAGGTTTTGCAATTCCTGCGGTGGCAGGGGAAGGTGCCAGGATGGGAGGGTGGGTTGTTGGGGGGAGCGTGGACCTGACCAGGTAGTCACGGAGGGAACGGTCTTTGCGGAAGGTGGAAAGGGGTGGGGAGGGAAATATATCCCTGGTGGTGGGGACCGGTTGGAGGTGGCGGAAATGTTGGCGCTTTAAGTGAAGGTTGATAGGGTGAACCAGGGGGTTGATAGGGTGAACCAGGGGGTTCTGTCCTTGTTACGATTGGAGGGGTGGGGTCTGAGGGCATCACATTTGCTGTTTTCCAATCTGCTGGAACTGCCCCAGAATCTGCTGGAACTGCCCCAGATGTTATCTGAGGTAAGTTACTTACTCCTCTCTGCAGATAAAGAGGAATTAGAGTAGCCTTTGCCAGCTGGGAAAAACATATTCATGTCAAACGGACTGATTCCATTCATAGAAATCATAAAACATTTACAATACAGGAAGTCAACTGATCGATTGTGTCAGTGCTGGTCGATGGAGGGTTACCCAGTATAATCCCGCTTTCTTGCACTCAGTCTGCAGGCCATGACTTTTCTAGCAGGCATACAACTTTTTAAATAATGCGAGAGTCTGTGCCTGCACCACCCTTTTGGCCAGTGGGTTCCTGGTCTGTACCACATGGCTTATGTCTCCAGTTGTGTAGAAGGAGGATTTTGTGGTGTCAACTGGGCAGGATGTGTCCATATAATTGGTAGTTGCCTGGTGTTCCAAATGCTTTAATTACTATTTGTCTTTCATCTAACTGTTTGATTTAGCTGACTTTCTTACTCGGCCACTTCAGGGTGTAATTATCACTGTATATACAATCATAGAAAAGTTACAAAGAAAGCCATTTGGCCCATTCTGTCAGTGCCAGCTCTTTGCAAGAACAACTCAGCTAGCCCAGTGAGGATTTTACAGAAGATGGATTGCACTGATCCTTGCCAGGAGAAAGCTTCTTTCCAATGCCCAAACTTTCGACTGACATTCTAGTTCAGCACTGAGGGAGAGCTGGACTGTCAAAGGTGCCACGTTCCAGGTCCCAATTGCCCGCTCAGGTTGATGTAAAAGATCCAATGGACTGAAGGCGAGTTTCCCGCAGTGCTCTGGCCAATACGTATCCCTCAACCTTCATTAATGAAAACGGTTGTTATTTGTGTGATCTTGTTGTATGCTCATAGACAACTTGCCATTTCATCTGAATTACACTGACTGCACTTTTCCACAAGTTGTTCATTGGATGTAAAGCACTTTGGAATGTCAGGAAGATGAGGTTTTAAACTAGTAAAATGTGGTGGGACCCAGGGAGATAGTGAGGGAAGAGATCAGTCTGAGACTGGTGCAGTTGGGAAAAGGAGCAAATCAAACAGTCAGGGCAGGCAGGAACAAAGCAGAGAACAAGGTAGGACTAATAAAATAAACTGCATTTACTTCAATGCAAGAGGCCTAACAAAGAAGGCAGATGAACTCAGGGCATGGTTAGGAACATGGGACTGGGATATCATAGCAACTACAGAAACATGGCTCAGGGATGGGCAGGACTGGCAGGTTAATGTTCCAGGATAGAAATGCTACAGGAAGGATAGAAAGGGAGGCAAGAGAGGAGGGAGAATGTGTTTTTGATAAGGGATAGCATTACAGCTGTGCTGAGGGAGGATATTCCTAGGAATGCAACCAGGGAACTTATTTGGGTGGAACTGAGAAATAAGAAAGGCATGATCACCTTATTGGGATTGTATTATAGACCCCCTAATAGTCAGAGGGAAATTGTTATCTTTATGCATAATAGGGTGGTTATAAAGTTAAAAATCACACAACACCAGGTTATAGTCCAACAGGTTTAATTGGAAGCACACTAGCTTTTGGAGCGACGCTCCTTCATCAGGTGATAGGGTGGTTATGGTAGGGGATTTTAACTTGCCATAGATAGACTGGGACTGCCATAGGGTTAAGGGTTTAGATGGAGAGGAATTTCTTAAGTGTGTACAAGAAAATTCTCTGATTCCGTAGATGTACCTACGAGAGAAGGTGCAAAACTTGACCGACTCTTGGGAAATAAGGCAGGGCTAGTGACTGAGGTGTCAGTGGGGGAGCACTTTGGGGCCAACGATGATAATTCTATTAGATTTAATACAGTGATAGAAAAGGATAGACCAGTCCTAAAAGATGAAAGTTCTAAATTGGAGGAAGGCCAATTTTGATGGTATTAGGCAAGAACTTTCAAAAGCTGATTAATGCAGATGTTTGCAAGTAAAGGGACGGCTGGAAAATGGGAAGCTTTCAGGAATGCAATAACGAGAATCCAGAGATAGTATATTCCTGTTAGAGTGAAAGGGAAGGCTGGTAGGTATAGGGAATGCTGGATGACTAGAGAAATTGAGGTTTTTGTTAAGAGAAACAAGGAAGCATATGTCAGGCATAGACAACAGAGATTAGTGAATCCTTAGAAGAGTATAAAGGCAGTAGGAGTACACTTAAGAGGGATATGAGGATGGCAAAAAGGGGACATGAGATAGCCTTGGCACATAGAATTAAGGAGAATCCAAAGAGTTTTTACAAATATATTAAAGACAAAAGGGTAACTAGGGAGAGAATAGGGCCCCTCAAAGATCAGCAAGGCAGCCTTTGTGTGGAGCCGCAGAAAATGGGGGAGATACTAAATTAATATTTTGCATCAGTATTTACTGTGGGAAAGGATATGGAAGATATAGACTGTAGGGAAATAGATGGTGACATCTTGCAAAATGTCCAGATTACAGAGGAGGAAGTGCTGGATGTCTTGAAGCACAGAAAAGTGGATAAATCCCCAGGACCTGGTCAGGTGTAGCATAGAACTTTATGGGAAGCTAGAGAAGTGATTGTTGAGCCCCTTGCTGAGATATTTGAGGGGGTGGCACGGTGGCTTGGTTTTGGTGGTGGGGTGGGGGGAGGTAAGCGGGGCTTGGTGGCTCAGTGGTCAGCATTGCTGCCTCATAGCGTCAGGAACCCAGGTTCCAATCCAGCCTGGTATGGAGTTTGCACATTCTCCCTGTGTCTGTGTAGGTTTCTTCTGGGTGCGTGTTCTGATTTCTCCCCACAATCCAAAGATGTGCAGGTCAGGTGAATTGGCCATGCTAAATTGCCCATAGTGTTAGGTGCATTAGTCAGAGGGAAATGGGTCTAGGTGGGTTATTCTTTGGAGGGTCGGTGTGGACCTGTTGGGCCGAAGGGCCTGTTTCCACACTGTAGGGAATCTAATCTAATCTAATTGATAGTCACAGGTGAGGTGCCAGAAGACTGGAGGTTGGTTAACGTAATGCTGCTATTTAAGAAAGGTGGTAACAAAAAGCCAGGGAACTATAGACCAGTGAGCCTGACCTCGGTGGTGGGCAAGTTGTTGGAGGAGATCCTGAGGGACAGGATGTACATGTATTTGGAAAGGCAAGGACTGATTAGGGATAGTCAACATGGCTTTGTGCATGGGAAATCATGTCTCACAAACTTGAGTGTGTTTTTTGAAGTAACAAAGAGGATTGATGAGGGCAGAGAGGGTAGATGTGATCAATATGGACTTCAGTAAGGTGTTCGACAAGGTTCCCCATGGAACACTGGTTAGGAAGGTTAGATCTCATGGAATACAGGGAGAATTAGCCATTAGGAAACAGAACTGGCTCAAAGGTAGAAGACAGGGGGTGGTGGTGGAGGGTTGTTTTTCAGACTGGAGGCCTGTGACCAGTGGAGTGCCACAAGGATCGGTGCTGGGTCCACTACTTTTTGTCATTTATATAAATGATTTTAATATGAACAAAGGAGGTATAGTTAGTAGGTTTGCTGATGACACCAAAATTGGAGGTGTAGTGGACAGCAAAGAAGGTGATCTCAGATTGCAATGGGATCTTGATCAGATGGGCAAATGGGCTGAGGAGTGGCAGATGGAGTTTAATTGTGATAAATGTGAGGTGCTGCATTTTGGAAAATCAAATCAGAGCAGGATTTATACACTTAATGTTAACGTCCCAGGGAGTGTTGCTGAACAAAGAGACCTTGGAGTGCAGGTTCATAGCTCCTTGAAAGTGGATTCACAGGTAGACAGGATAGTGAAGAAGGCGTTTGTTATGCTTTCCTTTATTGATCAGAGTATTGAGTACAGGAGTTGGGAGGTCATGTTGCGGCTGTACAGGACATTGGTAAGGCTACTTTTGGAATACTGCATGCAATTCTGGTCTCCTTCCTATCGGAATGATGGTGTGAAACTTGAAGGGGTTCAATAAAGATTTACCAGGATGTTGCCAGGGTTAGAGGGTTTCAGCTATAGGGAGAGGCTGAATAGGCTAGGGCTGTTTTCCCTGGAACGTCAGAGGCTGAGGGGTGACCATTTTGAGATTTATAAAATCATGGATAGGATAAATAGACAAATCTTTTCCCTGGGTGGCAGTGTCTAGAACTAGAGGGCATAGGTTAAGGGTGAGATCTAAGGGGCAACATTTTCACACAGAGAGTGGTGCAGAGGAAGTGGTGGTAGCTGTCACCATTACAGCATTTAAAAAGCATCTGGATGGGTATATGAAGAGGAAGGATTTAAAGGCTTATGGGCCAAGTGCTGGCAAACGGAACTAAACTAGGTTGGGATATCTGGTCGGCCTGGATGCGTTGGACCAAAGGGTCTGTTTCCGTGCTATACATCTCTATTACTCTATGATTCTATGACTCTATGTGCAAAGTGATGTGGAATATAACTTTCATCCATATCCCAGTTTGTTTGAGTCCTCACTCAACATTAACTTTTGTTAAACGTGAATAGTAATTTTCATCCCTAAATTCAGAAAACTGCCTTCTGTTTAAATATAAAACAGTAAGAAGTTGGAGACTTCACTTTGAGGGGGTTATTTGATTCACGTGTTTTCATTTTCCAAACACTTAAGCAAATGACCATAGTACTATAAGACCATAAGACATAGGAGTGGAAGTAAGGCCATTCGGCCCATCGAGTCCACTCCGCCATTCAATCATGGCTGATGGGCATTTCAACTCCACTGACCCGCATTCTCCCCATAAGCCCTTAATTCCTTGTGACATCAAGAATTTATCAATCTCTGCCTTGAAGACATTTAGCGTCCCAGCCTCCACTGCACTCTGTGGCAATCAATTCCACAGGCCCACCACTCTCTGGCTGAAGAAATGTCTCCGCATTTCTGTTCTGAATTTACCCCCTCTAATTCGAAGGCTGTGTCCACAGGTCCTAGTCTCCTCACCTAACGGAAACAATTTCCTAGCGTCCACCCTTTCCAAGCCATGTATTATCTTGTAAGTTTCTATTAGATCTCCCCTTAATCTTCTAAACACCAATGAATACAATCCCAGGATCCCCAGCCATTCCTCGTATGTTAGACCTACCATTCCAGGGATCACACGTGTGAATCTCCGCTGGACACGCTCCAGTGCCAGTATGGTAAAAACAATGACTGCAGATGCTGGAAACCAAATTCTGGATTAGTGGTGCTGGAAGAGCACAGCAATTCAGGCAGCATCCAATGAGCAGCGAAATCGACGTTTCGGGCAAAAGCCCTTCATCAGGAATAAATTTATTCCTGATGAAGGGCTTTTGCCCGAAACGTCGATTTCACTGCTCGTTGGATGCTGCCTGAATTGCTGTGCTCTTCCAGCACCACTGATCCAGAATCCAGTGCTAGTATGTCCCTCCTGAGGTGTAGAGACCAAAAATGGACACAGTACTCCAAATGGGGTCTAACCAGAGCTTTAAAAAGTCTCAGTAGCACAACAGTGTTTTTATATTCTAACTCTCTTGAGATAATTGACAACATTGCATTCACTTTTTTAATCACAGACTCAATCTGCATGTTTACCTTTAGAGAATCCTTGACTAGCACTCCCAGATCCCATTGTACTTTGGCTTTACGAATTTTCTCACTGTTTACAAAGTAGTCCATGCTTGTATTCTTTTTTCCAAAGTGCAAGACCTCGCATTTGCTCACATTGAATTCCATCAGCCATTTCCTGGACCACTCTTCCAAACTGTCTAGATCCTTCTGCAGCCTCCCCACTTCCTCAGTACTACCTGCCTGTCCACCTAACTTTGTATCATCGGCAAACTTCACTAGAATGCCCCCAGTCCCTTCATCCAAATCATTAATATATAATGCGAACAGCTGCGGCCCCAACACTGAACCCTGAGGGACAGCACTTGTCACTGGCTACCATTCTGAATAAGAACTTTTTATCCCAACTCTCTGCCTTCTGTCAGACAGCCAATCCTCAATCCATCCCAGTAGCGCACCTCGAACACCATGGGCCCTCACCTTGCTCAGCAGCCTCCCGTGTGGCACCTTATCAAAGGCCTTTTGGAAGTCTAGATAGACCACATCCACTGGGTTTCCCTGGTCTAACCTACTTGTCACCTCTTCAAAGAATTCCAACAGGTTTGTCAGGCATGACCTCCCCTTACTAAATCCATGTTGGCTTGTTCTAATCCGACCCTGCTCTTCCAAGAATTTAGAAACCTCATCCTTAATGATGGATTCTAGAATTTTACCAACAACCGAGGTTAGGCTAATTGGCCTATAATTTTCCATCTTTTGTCTTGATCCTTTCTTGAACAAGGGGGTTACAACCGTGATCTTCCAATCATCCGGGACTTTCCCTGACTCCAGTGACTTTTGAAAGATCTCAACCAACGCCTCTGCTATTTCCTCAGCCACCTCCCTCAGAACTCTAGGATGTAGCCCATCGGGGCCAGGAGATTTCTCAATTTTAAGACCTTTTAGCTTTTCTAGCACTTTCTCTTTTATAATGGCAACCATACTCAACTCAGCCCCCTGACTCCCTTTAATTGTTGGGATATTACTGTGAAGACTGATGCAAAGTACTTATTAAGTTCTCCTGCTATTTCCTTATCTCCCATCACTAGGCTTCCAGCATCAGTTTGAAGTGGCCCAAAGTCTACTTTTGCCTGTCGTTTGTTTCTTATGTATTGAAAGAAACTTTTGCTATCATTTCTAATATTACTGGCTAGCCTACCTTCATATTTGATCCTCTCCTTCCTTATTTCTCTCTTTGTTATCCTCTGTTTGTTTTTGTAACCTTCCCAATCTTCTGATTTCCCACTGCTCTTGGCCACTATATAGGATCTCTCTTTTTCTTTAATACATTTCCTGACTTCCTTTGTCAGCCATGGCTGTCTAATCCCTCCCTGGATAATCTTTCTCTTCTTGGGGATGAACCTCTGTACAGTGTCCTCAATTTTACCCACAAACTCCTGCCATTTTTGCTCTAGTGTCTTCCCTGCTAGGCTCTGCTTCCAGTCTATTTTCATCAATTCCTTTCTCATGCCCTCATAATTACCTTTATTTAACTGTAACACCATTACATCCGATTTTGCCTTCTCTCTTTCAAACTGCAGACTGAACTCTACCATATTATGATCGCTGCTTCCTAAGTGTTCCCTTACTTTAAGATTTTTTATACAGTCTGGTTCATTACAAAGCACTAGGTCCAGAATAGCCTTTTCCCTTGTGGGCTCCATGACAAGCTGTTCCAAAAAGCCGTCCTGTAAGCATTCCATGAATTCCCTTTCTTTGGATCCACTAGCAACATTATTTCCCCAGTCCACCTGCATATTGAAGTCTCCCATGATCACCGTGACCTTGCCTTTCTGACATGCCTTCTCTATTTCCCGGTACATGTTGCGCCCCTGGTCCTGACCACTGTTAGGAGGTCTGTACATAACTCCCATTATGGTTTTTTTGCCTTTGTGGTTCCTCAATTCCACCCACACAGACTCCACATCATCTGACGCGATGTCATTCAGTGTCATAGATTTAATTTTGTTCTTAACTAACAAGGCAACCCCGCCCCCTCTGCCCACCTCCCTGTCTTTTCGATAAGTTGAAAATCCTTGGATGTTTAACTGCCAGTCCTGACTCCCCTGTAACTACATCTCTGTGATGCCTACCACATCTTAATCATTCAGTATGATCTGTGCCATTAGTTCATCTGCTTTGTTATGAATGCTACGAGCATTCAGGCAAAGTGCCTTAATGCTAACTTTCTTATCATTAGAGATATTGGAAGTCATAAGATGTTCTAAGTTATCTTTCCTTTTTGCTGCATTCCCAGTCTGTCTTAAGTTTAAATCCGCCTGCACACATGCTATCCTGCTGCTTATCTTTCCATTTACCTCCATACTCCCTGTCGCTTTCACTTTCCCTTCCCCCCAACTCAGAAGTTTAAAGTCCTACTGACCACCCTATTTATCCTCTTCGCTAGAACATTGGTACCTGATCGGTTCAGGTGGAGACCATCCCAACGGTACAGATCCCCCTGGTTCCAAAACTGATGCCAATGCCCCATGAAGTGGAAACCCTCTTTCCCACACCAACCCCTTAGCCACGTGTTTACTTCCCTAATTTTCTTATCCCTATGCCAATTGATACATGTCTTGGGCAGTAATCCGGAGATTATGACCCTTGAGGACCTGTACTTCAATTTCCTTCCTAGTGCTCGATAATCCCCAAACAGGTCCTCCACCCTAGCTTTGCCTATGTTGTTAGTCCCAACGTGGACCACGACAACTGGATCCTCCCCCTCCCGCTCCAATATCCTTTCAAGCCGGTCGGAGATGTCCCGCACCCTGGCACCGGGCAGGCAACACACCATGCGAGACTCCTGATCCGGCTTGCATAGGATACGATCTGACTCCCTAATTATAGAATCCCCTATAACCACTACTTGTCTATTAACTCCCCCCCTCTTGAGTGGCCTTCTGCACCATGGTGCTGTGGTCAGCTGGCTCATCCTGTCCAGAGCCCTATTCCTCATCCATACAGGGAGCAAGAATCTCATACCTGTTGGACAAGGTCAAGTGCTGAGGCTCCTGCACTCCTGTACTCAGGTTCCCCCTCCCTGCCTCACTTACAGTCACACACTATGTCTCAATTCTTCCATTCTTTCGTCCCTGCTGACAGGGTTTAATATTAAAACCTGCAAATTAAAAAAAAACACCTTTATGCCTGTTTAATATTGAGAAAAAGAGAGGCATTAAGGCTGCTCGGGCAATTAAGGATTTCACAAATACACAGTTTGCACAGTTTGATGGATTTTGAATCCCAGTGTAGAATTCTTGTCGAATGAATAACATTGAGTTACCAGAAAAGCCATTGGTAGAGGATTGTCCTGAACAGGATAAATATGAAGAACATTGGCAATGAGATGCTGAGGATTCCCATGTAATTCATGTCACAGCACCAATTAGTCCACAGAGACCTGCGAATACAACAGTAGAAGCTTGAGGTGTTTGCCCCACCTCACAGTAAATTGGAGAACAAGGTTTTTCCTCTTTTGCTATTCCATGTTGCTGCCTGTCTCTCTTCTGTCTTGCCTCTTCTACAGTCTCTTTTGCTCTTCCCTTCAATCTTTTTTTTTGTTTCTCTTCCTCTGCCTTTTTATTTTCTATTTTCTTTTAGGGCCAGATAATGGCTGTGGGAGGGCTGTTCGTCCAATCTGCCCTGGTATGTCCAGTCCGCAAAATGCAGGAGAAATCCAACCCGGCCAATTGCCATGCTATCAGTCCACTCTCAATCATTGGAGAAGTGATGGAAGAGCTATAAAGCGATACTTCCAAAGAAATTACCATCTTGTTGATGTTTTGTTTGGGTTCTGCCAGGGTATCTCAGTTCCTGACCTTATAATTGCGTTGGTCTAAACATGGGCGAAATAATTGAAGAAATGCTATCCCATAATCAAAACTGCCAGAGGAGAGGTTGGAATTACTGCCCTTGTCATCAAGGCAGTGTAAGGATCCTAGCAAAACTGGAGCCATTGGGAATCAGGGAAAAACTCTCAAGTGAGATTAGTATTTTGGTGGAAGCCAATCATCTCAGCTCCAGGACATCCCTGCATGAGTTCCTCAGGAAGGTGTCCTTCGGGCTAAATAAACATCTTCAACTCTTTTATCAATGACCTTCATGAAATTGAAGTGGGGATATTCACTGATGACTGCACAACGTTCTGCGCCATTAGCCATCTCAGTATCTGCTCCTCAGATACTGAAGTAGTCTATGTCCATATGTGTAAAAACCTAAACAATACTCAACTTGGGCTAATAACAAATGAATAACACTCATGTCACAGAAGAAAAAATCTAGACAACCTCCCTTGATGATCAATGCTGTTCAATCACGATTTGCTGAATTCCCTACTATCAACATTGTGGGGGTTGCCACTGACTAGAACTTAACCAATGTAACCATCTTGGCTACAAGAACAGGTCAAGGGTTACAAATTCTCCATGGAGTAACACACCCTCTATCTCCCCACAGCCTGTCCCCAATCTACTATGCAGAAGTCAGGAGTGTAGTGGAATATTCTCCCATTGCCTGGATGAGTATAATTCCAACTGCACTTATTTAAAGGCACTGAGGGGTATGAAGAGAAAGCAGGAATATGGCGTGAGATGGAGGATCAGCCGTGACTATAATGAATGGCAGACGAGGCTGAAATGTCTCAATGGACAACTCCTGCTGTTAGTTTCTATATCTCTATTTGACTTAACGGGCAAATAGATGGGAAGGAAAATGGACAGGTAGGACAGGTCATGAGGGTGGTGCTGAATTGGAAGGTTAGAACTGGGATAAAGTGGGGGGAGGGGAAATGAGGAAACTGGTGAAGTCCACATTGATGCCATGGGTTGGAGGGTTGAGTTGGAAGATGAAGCGATCTTCCTCCAAGCGTTGGGTGGTAAAGGAGTGGCGATGGAGGAGGCCCAGGACCTGCATGTCTTTGGCAGAGTGGGAGGGGGAGTTGAAGTGTTCAGAACCACAGGGTGGTGGGATTGGTTGGTGCGGGTGACATAAATAATGACATTGCCAGTGTCATTGACATCCTGGGAATGAATTTTCAAGAACTCCTCTACTCTTTTTCTGATAGATTTCCATGGATAGTCTTGCCAAGTGGGACATCAATCTGAAATATGGTTCCTCCAATATTCCCTCAACAGAATCTCAGTAGAGTTGGAGGCACATCTCTTCCCATTGGGTTGTCTAATCATGAATGGGTAGGACGGATTGTTCTTCAAATCTTTATGCAGAATGTCTTCTGCTGATTTCCAGAAACTTTCCCACGTTTTCAATATTTTTTGTGGAACCATTAACTGTCAAACCACCAAGTTCAACATTCATTCCCTTCACCGCTGATGTACAGTGGCAGCAGTATGTAAGATCTACAAGGTGCACTGTGGTAACTAACCATATTCCTTAGACAGCACCTTACAAACCCATGCCCTCCATCGCCTAGAAGGACAAGGCTTAGAAGATACATAGGAACATCATCACCTGCAACTTCCCCTACAAGTCACAGGTCACGCTGACTTGGAAAGAGATCGCTATTCCTGTTTCTGGGTCACATTTCTGAAAATCCCTTGTTAATAGTACTGTAGTATCCCTGTGCCCCAACGTAGACACCAGCTGAACAGGGTGGCTGACCATCACCTTCTCCAGGGCAATTAGGGATGGGAAATCAATGCTGGCAGAACAAATAAAAAAAAGCTCATGACACAGTAAGAAATCAAAAATTTACAAAAACCAAATTTGAGAACTCAAGTGTGGAAGAAACCAATTTGTATAAATCTGTTGTATAACCACAATTCTTCCTATATTATTGGAAATAAATGTGTAGCTCAGACAACATACTCAAGACTGAATCAGAAGGAATAACTTCATTGAGTTTAAAAGATGTCCTCACATTCACATACACCACAAAATGGTGCCCCAACTTGTAGTCAGGAAGGGGGTTTGGAACATCTTCTCAAGAGACAGTTAGAGATGGACAATAAATGATGACATAGGTGAAAGTGAGGACTGCGGATGCTGGAGATTATAGTTGAGAGTGTGGTGCTGGAAAAGCACAGCAGGTCAGGCAGCATCCGAGGAGCAGGAGAATCGACGTTTTGGGCAAAAGCCCTTCATCAGGAATGAGGCTGTGAGCCAAGGAGGTGGAGAGATAACTGGGAGTGGGAGTGAGGCTAGGAGGAAGTTAGCTGAAAGTGTGGATGGAGGTGGGGGTAATAGTGGTAGGTCAGAGAGGAGGGTGGAGCAGATAGATGGGAAGGAAGATGGACAGATGGGGCAGGTCATGAGGGCGGTGCTGAGCTGGAAGGTTGGAACTGGGATAAGGTGGGGGGGAGGGGAAATGAAGAAAGTGGTGAATTCCACATTGATGCCCTGGGGTTGGAGGGTGCCGAGGCGGAAGATGAGGTGTTCTTCCTCCAGGTGTCGAGTGGTAAGGGAGCGGCGATGGAGGAGGCCCAGGACCTGCATGTCCTTGGGGGAGTGTGAGGGGGAGTTGAAGTGTTCAGCCATGGGGTGGTGGGATTGGTTCATGGGGTTGTCATTAATAATGACATTGCCAGTGACATCAACATCCTGTGAATGAATTTATTTAAAACTCCTCTCCCCTTTTTCTGATAGATTTCCATGGATAGGCTTGCCAAGTGGGGCATCATATCTGAAACATGGTTCCTCCAACAGTGCAATATCCCCTTACAGAATATCAGTGACTTATTCTGTGTAGAGTCAGTGGCACATTTCTTACCATTGGGTTGTCTAATTGTGAATGGGTAGGACGGATTGTTCTTCAAATCTTTATGCAGAATGTCTTCTGCTGAATTCCAGAAATTTTCCCACTTTTTCAATATTTTTTGTGGAACCATTTCAGAGTGAGGCAGTCCGAGAATAAACCCAACCTCCTCTCCAAGTTCACTCTGAAGGAGTCAAGCATCTCCAATGCAGTTCTGACATGTCGAGTGTGACAGCTCCCATCCTCAGCCTGATTCCCACTTATTCCAAATCATACTGAAGAAACTCTGAAATTATAATTTCTTCAAGCCATGTTGTGTCAGGTTAATGTTAGTTGCTGCTCTCTCATTAACTTTGCATTAAATTAATTCTGCCTCAGATGTTTACAATAAATGAATAAAAATTTACATTGAAAGGTTAATGACAACTTGGCCACTTCTATTATTCAGGATAGTCCTTTGTAAATGTTGCCTTGGAGATGCTACTCATGATGTCATAGCAGCAAGGTTGTGATGGTCACAATGTAAAAGATGTCATAAGCAAGTGTTCTACTCAACTCATAATATTCCTAGCATTCCTTCAGCTGGAATCTTCTGGCTTCTTGAACACTGGTAAAACTAGCAAATAGCCACCACTTGGTCTTAACAAAGATCAGATCCACGGTTGAGAGAGCATCTGAAAATCTATCTCTAGAGTAATTTTCTTGAGGAGGTTTCCAAATTTGGGGACACAACAAAAGCAAGGGGATGAATCTTATCATATTTTCTTGAGCTTCACAGAGGGTTTCTCTTCATGCGGCCTGTTGAGGCTTCACACTGCATCATTCCAAACTTGACTCTCAACTACCCATGGCAGCTCTCTTGCGCAGTGCTAGCCCAATTCTACCAACTTGTCATATCTGGATAAACTCGTCAGTCACCAGATATGCCACAATGAACCCGTATTTGTGCCATCTTTGAATTGACTGTGTGCACCCAGAAAAATAATAGCATTCTAAATGTGGGTGGCATAGTGGTCAATGTTTAGCCACTACTGCCTCACAGCACCAGGGACCTGGGGTCAATTCCAGCCTTTGGTAACTGTCTGCATGGAGCTTATATGTCCTCCCTGTGTCTGCATAGATTTCTGCCGGGTGCTCTGATTTCCTCCCACAGTCCAAAGATGTGCAGATTAGGTAGATTGACCATGCTAAATTGTCCAAATGTGCAGGCTAGGGTGGGTTGCCCATGGCAAATGCAGGATTATGGTGTTGGGGGGGTGGTTGGTGCAGTCTTGATGGGCTGAATGGCCTACAGTAGGTGTTCTGTGATTCTAAAGCTGCCGTGAACAGTGAATGACATTTGCCCCAGACATGACCGCCAAGGAGGAATTGTCACCCCACTTTGTTGACAGGGACGTGGATGGGGTGGTAATAAGAGATGTTCTTATAGCTTCTCTACTGGTTAAGGAAGAAATGATCCAGGTTGCTGGCACTCAGAGCACAGTTAGAGACCAGATACCTGCTCATCCCAGACTGGAGAATACACTGAGTAGAAGTGACCTGTATAAGAAGGATGGATTGCACCTGAATTGGGTGCATTGGCTAGAATCAGGGTGGGTCCCAGAGGACTAGAAAATCACTAATATGGCACCTCTGTATGAAAAAAAAGGAGTAAGGCAAAACATGGAAAATTACAGACCGGTTAGCCTAACGTCAGTCATGTGTAACATGCTGGAATCCATTGTGAAGGATGAGATTTCTGAACATGCAGAAGCGTACAGTAAAAGAGGGCAAAGTCAGCATAGTTTCATCAAGGGGAGGTCACACCTGACAGATCGGTTTCAGAATTCTTTGAGGAAGTAACAAGCAGGTTAGACCAAGGAGAGCC
The DNA here is from genome assembly GCF_047496795.1 of Chiloscyllium punctatum. Lineage (NCBI taxonomy): Eukaryota > Metazoa > Chordata > Chondrichthyes > Orectolobiformes > Hemiscylliidae > Chiloscyllium > Chiloscyllium punctatum. The sequence goes on along the minus strand of NC_092746.1, from coordinate 127,360,876 downwards.
AATGGATGTTTGCTACCTGGACTTCAAGAAGGCCTTTGACAAGGTGCTGCACAGGAGGCAACTGGGGAAGATAAGGCCCATGGTGTTAGAGGCAAGGTACGAGCATGGATAGAAGCTTGGCTGTCTGGCAGGAAGCAGAGAGTGGGGATAAAAGAGTCTTTCTCAGAATGGCAACTGGTGACAAGTGGTGTTCCTCAAGGGTCAGTGTTGGGACCACAACATTTCGCTTTATACATTAATGATCCAGATGAAGGAACTGAGGGCATTCTGGCTAATGTTGCCGACAATACAAAGACTGGTAGAGGGACGGGTCGCATTGAGGAGGCAGGGAGGCTGCAGAAGGATTTGGACAGGTTAGGAGAGTGGGTAATGAAGTGGAAGATGGAGTATATCATGGGAAAGTGTGAGGTCATGCACTTTGGTCGGAAGAATAGAGGCATGGACTAATTTCTAAATGGGGAGAAAATTCAGAAGTCTGAAATTCAAAGAGACTTGGGAGTTCTAGTCCAGGATTCTCTCAAGGTAAACTTGCAGGTTGAGTCATTAGTTAGGAAGGCAAATGCAATGATGGTATTTATTTTGAGAGAGCATGAATTAGAAGCAGGGCCACATTTGGTGTATTGTGCGCAGTTTGAGGCCCTATGTCTCAGGAAGGATGCACTGACCTTGGAGCATGTCAGAGGAAGTTCATGAGAATGGTCCTAGGAATGAAAAGCTTAACATTTGAGAAAAGTTTGAGGACTCTGCATTTATACTCAATGAGCTTAGAAAGATGGGAGGGATTCTAACTGAAAGATACAGAATACTGAGTAGATTTTGGGAAGATGTTTGCATTGGTAGGAAAGCTTTAGAAGACCTTTCAGGATGGGGTTGAGGAGAAACTTCTTCAGCCAGAGAGTGGTGAATCTATGGGATTCATTCCCACAGAAGGCTGTGGAGGCTGGGTCATTGAGTATATTTAAGACAGAGATACATAGGTTCTTGAGTATCAAGGGCTGCGGGGAGAAAGGGATTGAGAAATGTATCAGCCATGGCTGAATGGCCTAATTTTTTTTTAAGAATCCCGACAGTGTGGAAACAGGCCTTTCGGCCTAACAAGTCCATACCGACCCTCCGAAGAATAACCCACCCAGACCCATTCCCCTCCCTATTATCCTATGTCTACCCCGATTAATGCACCTAACCTACACATCCCTGAGCACTACGGGCAATTTAGTACGGCCAATTTGCCTAACCTGCACATCTTTGGATTGTGGGAGGAAACCCACACAGACAGGGGGAAAAATACAAACTCCACACAGCCAGTCACTCAAAGCTGGAATCGAACCCAGGTCCCTGGTGCTGTGAGGCAGCAGTGCTAACCACTGAGTCACCGTGCTCCTATGTTTTATGGTCTTATGAATTGGAAGGAGACTAATATACTGGCAGGGACATTTGCCAGAGCTGCTTGGGAGGATTTAAACTAGTAAGGGCGTGGGGGGAGGTGTGACCCAGGGAGATAGTGAAGAAAGAGATCAGTCTAAGAGGGGTACAGTTGGGAAAAGGAGGAAATCAAACAGTCAATGCAGGCAGGGAAAAAAAAAGATCGAGGTGGGATAGATGGATTGAGCTGCATTTATTTCAGTGCAAGGGGCCTAACAGGGAAGGCAGATGAACTCAAGGCATGGTTAGGAACATGGGACTGGGATATCATAGCAATTACAGAAACATGGCTCAGGGATGAGCAGGACTGGCAGCTCAAATATTCTAGGATACAAATGTCCCAGGAAGGATAGAAAGGGAGGCAAGAGAGGAGGGGGGATAGCATTTTTGGTAAGGGATAGCATCACAGCTGGACTGAGGGAGGATATTCCTTGAAATACATCCAGGGAAGTTATTTGGGTGGAACTGAGAAATAAGAAAGGGAGATCACCTTAATGGAATTGTATTATAGACCCCCCAATAGTCAGAGGGAAATTGAGGAACAAACTTGTAAGGAGATCTCAGCTACCTGCAAGAATAATAGGGTGGTTATGGTAGGGGATTTTAACTTTCCAAACATCGACTGGGACTGCCATAGTGTTAAGGGTTTACAGGGGAACCTTGATTATCCGAACGAGATGGGCAGGCACTATTTCATTCGGATAATTGATTATTCGGTTAATTGATTCAGTGCCGTTCCTCTGGGGCTCGAGTTTTCTCTTAAGTCTGCTCCCAGTTCAGAAGACGAGGCAGCAGCACACCGCACGCGAGCCCCCACCAACCCTGCCCACGCCCCCAACCCTGTCGGACACCGCCCCCATACAACAACACCCACATCTGCTCCCATCTCTGAAATCCACCCGCCCCCACCCCCTCTCTGGGGCAGCCGGACTGGACACCAACAAGACTGCTACTGGGGAGTGAGTCTCCAAATAATGCACCCACACACACCCACACTCACACAGCCCCACCCACACACAGCCCCACCAACACACAGCCCCACCAACACACAGCCCCACCAACACACAGCCCCACCCACAGCGCCACACACCCACTCACACTCACACAGTCCCACACACACCCACAGAGCCACACACACACACACACAGAGACACACACCCACACAGAGACACACACACCCACACTCACACAGCCCCACAGACACACAGTCCCACAGACACCCACACAGTCACACAGACACACACCCACACTCACACAGCCCCACACATATCCACACACACCCACACACCCATCCACACAGACACACACCCACACTCACAAAGACACACACACCCACCCACACTCACACAGCCCCGCACTCACCCACACAGCCACACACACATGCACACAGCCACACACACCCGCACACACTCACACTGCCCCACACACACCCACAGCCACACACAGAGCCACAGACACACAGCCACAGCCCCACACACACCCACACAGCCACACACAGACACCCACACACAGAGCCACACACGCACAGCCACACACACCCACACTCACCCCCACACACACAGCCACACACACCCACACAGTCACACACATGCACACACATAGCCACACAGTTACACACATGCACACACACAGCCACACACACCCACTCACACACTCACAGCCACTCACACCCCCACAGCCACACACACCCCCACAGCCACACACACCCCCACACAGCCACACACCCACAGCCACAGCCATAAACACATGCAACATACGCACACCCAGCCACACGCACAGACAACCACACGCACACACGCACTCACAGCCACACACACCCCCACACACACCCACACAGTCACACACATGCACACCCACAGTCACACACATGCACACACACAGCCACACACCCACACAGCCACAGCCCCACACACACACAGCCACAGCCATAAACACATGCAACACACACGCACACCCAGCCACACGCACAGACAACCACATGCACACACGTACACACAGCCAACACAGCCACAGCCACACACACACTCAGCCCCACACACACACACACACACACACACAACCACACACAGCCACAGCGACACACACGCAGCCACACACACAGACACTCACATACACACAACGTTTTATTGCATGTTTTTGACAGGTTCCATCTTTGCTCTGTACAGGACAATGTTGAAGAGATTATCTGGGGAAAGGGGATTCAGGGTACACCCCTGTGTAGAACTCTAGGGAAAGTGTGGAGAGAGAGAGGGCGGGCAGTCAGTCATTTGGTGATTTTGCCTGGGCTCCCATCGACGTCCAGGACTGTTCTCGACAGCATTTCAGTAAGCCAAGTTCACTTTTAATCACTGTTGGAAACATGTCGTTGATGCACGATGGCTCAGTGGTTAGCACTGCTGCCTTACAGTGCCAGAGACCTGGGTTCAATTCCCGCCTCAGGCAACTGACTGTGTGGAGTTTGCACGTTCTCCCCGTGTCTGCGTGGGTTTCCTCCGGGTGCTCCGGTTTCCTCCCACACTCCAAAGATGTGCAGGTCAGGTGAATTGGCCATGCTAAATTGCCCGTAGTGTTAGATATAGGGAAATGGATCTGGGTGGGTTGCTCTTCGGAGGGTCGGTGTGGACTTGTTGGGCCAAAGGGCCTGTTTCCACACTGTAAGTAATCTAATCTAATCTAATGTTTCTATCGGAAGCTCGAGATCTCCTTCAGAAAATCCGATATTCGGATAATTGAAGCTCCTCTGTTGATGGAGAAGAATTTGTTAAGTGTATACAAGACGATTTTCTGATTCACTATGTGGATGTACCTACTAAAGAATGTGCACAACTTGACCTACTCTTGGGAAATAAGGCAGGGCAGGTGACTGAGGTGTCAGTGGGGGAGCACTTTGAGGCCATAATTCTGTTAGTTTTAAAATAGTGATGGAAAAGAATAGACTATATTGAAAAGTTGGAGTTCTAAATTGGAGAAAGGCCGATTTTGACGGTATAAGGCAAGAACTTTCAAAAGCTGATTGGAGGCAGATGTTCGCAGGTAAAGGGACGACTGGAAAATGGGAAACCTTCAGAAGTGAGATAGCGAGAGTCCAGAGACAGTATGTCCTGTTAGGGTGAAAGGCAAGGCTAGTAGGTGTAGGGGATACTGGATGACTAGAGACGTTGAGGTTTGGTCAAGAAAAAGAAGGAAACATCTGTCAGGTATAGACAGCAAGGAACTAGTGAATCCTTAGAAGAGTATAAAGGCAGTAGGAATACATACTTAAGAGAGAAATCAGGAGGGCAAAAAGGGGACATGAGATAACTTTGACAAATAGGGTTAAACTGAATTCAAAAGGATTTTATAAATACATCAAGGACAAAAGGGTAACCAGGGAGAATAGGGCCCCTCAAAGATCAGCAAGGTGGCCTTTGTGTGGGAACACAGGAGACAGGGAAGATACTAAACAAATATTTTGCATCATGTTTACTGTACAGAAGGACATGGAAGATATAGACTGTAGGGAAATAGATGGTGACATCTTGAAAATTGTTCATATTACAGAGGAGGAAGTGCTGGATGTCTTAAAATGCATAAAGGTGGATAAGTACCCAGGACCTGATCAGGTTTATCCTGGAACTCTGTGGGAAGCGAGAGAAGTGATTGCTGGGCCCCTTGCTGAGATATTTGTATCATCGATGGTCACAGGTGAGGTGCCAGAAGACTGAAGGTTGGTTAACGTGGTGCCACTGTTTAAGAAGGGTGGGAAGGACAAGCCAAGGAACTATAGACCAATGAGCCTGAGACCTTCAACAAGGTTCCTCATGGGAGGCCGGTTAGCAAGTTTGGATCACATGGAATACAGGGAGAACTAGCCATTTGGATACAGAACTGGCTCAAAGAGGGTTGCTTTTCAGACTGGAGACCAGTGACCAGTGGAGTGCCACAAACATTGGTGCAGAGTCCACTGCTCCTTGTCAATTAGATAAATAATTTTAATATGAATGTAGGTGGTATAGTTAGTAAGTTTTGAGAGGACACCTAAATTGGAGGTGCAGTGGACAGCGAAGAAGGTTACCTCAGAGTACAATGGGATCTTGACCAGATGAGTCACTGGCCTGAAGACTGGCAGATGGAATTCAGTTTGGACAAATGTGAGGTGCTGTATTTTTGAAAGGCAAATCAGTGCAGAGCATTTTGTGGTAAGGTCCTGGGGAGTGTTCTGAACAAAATGACCTTGGTGTGCCAATTGATAGTTCCTTGACAGGATAGCAGATAGATAGGATAGTTAAAAAGGAATTGGTGTGCTTTCCTTTATTGGTCACAGCATTGAGTATAAGAGTTGGGAGGTCATGTTGCGACTGTAAAGGACATTGGTTAGGCCACTTTTGGAATATTGTGTGCAGTTCTGGCCTCCTTACTATCGGAAGGATGTTGTGAAACTTGAAAGGGTTCAGAAAAGATTTACAAGGATGTTGCCAGAGTTGGAGGGTTTGAGCTATAGGGAGAGGCTGAACAGGCCGGGGCTGTTTTCCCCGGAGTGTCGGAGGCTGAGGGGTGACCTCATAGAGGTTTATAAAATCATGAGGGGCATGGATAGGGTAAATAGGCAAAATGGGGGGGGAGTCGACAGTGTGGTGTTGGAAAAGTACAGCAGGTCAGGCAGCAGCTGAGGAGCAGGACAATTGATGGTTTGGGCATAAGCCCTTCATCAGGAATGCTTATGCCCGAAACGTCGATTCTCCTGCTCCTCAGATGCAACCTGACCCACTGTGCTGTTAAAGCACGCACTTTTTGACTCTGATCTCCAGTATCTGCAGTCTTCACTTTCTCCAAGGGGTGGGGGAGTCCAGAACTACACAGCATAGGTTTAGGGTGAGGGGGGAAAGATTTAAAAGGGACCAAAGGGGCAAAGTTTTCACGCAGAGGGTGGCACATGTATAGAATGGGCTGCCAGAGGAAATGGTGGAGGTCGGTACAATTACAACATTTAAAAGGCAACTGTATGGGTATATGAATAGGAAGAATTTAGAGGGCTATGGGCCAAGTGCTGGCAGGTGGGACTAGATTAATTTAGGATATCTGGTCGGCATGGACGAGTTGGACCGAAGGGTCTGTTTCCATGCTGTACAACCATATGAATCTGACTCTTTAACTCAGTCTCAACAGGTCAGCTGGTATAGTCCTGGTCATGTATGTCGTATGCATGTTGTATGGATTTTAAGTGCCAAGCTAACATGTTTACTTTTAACATTTTGCAGATTGACCCAACAAGCCACTGAACTGTAGAAATAATTAATTTATAAGGTCACCAGGCATAGACAATAAGTATTCATTTATCAACAATGCTTAGTTTCATGGCTGAGATCAAACAAACCTTAAGGACCAGCCAAGTGGAGATGACATAGTTATTACATTGTGTTTGCATGAATGTACTGGAATAAATTCAGTACAAAAATTGTAGTCCATGAGAAACAAAATAAACTTCAAACACAACCAAAACAAAGACAAATTGCTGGAAAAACTTAGCATCTGTGGAGAGAAATTAAAGCTAACGTTTTGGGTGGCATGGTGGCTCAGTGGTTAGTATTGCTGTTTCAGAGTGCTAGGGGCCTGGGTTCTGTGTGTGTGTCTGTGTGTGTGTCTGTGTGTGTGTCTGTGTGTGTGTCTGTGTCCATCCACAGTCCAAGGGTATGCAGGAGATGGATTGGCCATGCTATAATGTGCAGGCTACGTGGGAGATGTGGAGAGGGGTTAGTGTGGGATGCTGTTCAGAGGGTTGGTGTGGACTTGATGGGCTGAATGGCCTGCTCCCACACCAGAAGGATTTGATGTTACAGGGTCCAGTGACCCCTCTTCAGAGCAAGTTAACTTGCTTTGAATCACATTTCGGTATTTTCTATAATTTTCTTAAACAGGCAGAAGTTCTGTAAAAAGTGCTCTAGTACCTCTCGTTCTATATCACCTCATTCTTTTTCATGAAAATCTTCCTCCATGACTCATTTCTGTTTATATTACTTTGAGAGACCTGGGAAAGATGCCAGCAAGGACAAATTCATCTGACTGAACGTTGATTTGGAGATATATTCCACAAGCACTTGATGAAGGAGCAGCGCTGCGAAAGCTAGTGCTTCCAAATAAACCTGTTGGACTATAACCTGGTGTTGTGTGATTTTTAACTTTGTCCACCCCAGTCCAACACCAACATCTCCAAGATGGAACACAGAGCAATAAAGCCAGATTTGAAGCTAAGACAGGGATCTCATCACAGCCAAGCTAACAGGCTGCCTTAGGGGCCAAGATCATGGGGGTAAAAAGTATGGGTTTACCTTGGGTTGGGATGTGGGCCACCAATAAGCATAGGGGCCTCAAAAAGGAAGCACTGCACCCTTGCCCAGGAATCAGTCCACCAGATTTCACCTGGTGCCAGCCTCTTCAACTGAAGGGAAAATCCTAGTGTCGTGGTCAGAGGCCCTTTTAATATCCATTACCCATTTAATGCACTCAACTGACCCACAGATTAATGAGTCATAGCATTACTACCATGGTGTCCAATGTTACAGAGACCCATCTCTGACAGCTACTGTCTCCTGCGTAAAGTGGCAACAGTTCAGAACTCTCAGCGAGAATTTATTTATTTTTTTAAATCTGGCAAAAGAGGGAAATGATGTAATCGACAAAAACTCCTTTCAATACACCTTCCAAAATGAACGTCCCAGTCATATTTTTTTCCTCTGTATACCTAGAACTGGCTGATTTTCCCACTTCCGTCACATTATTAAAGGACACATTGACAAGATGCAAATTGGACATTGTTTGAGTGGCCTCCCGGGGCTACTTTAAATATTTAAAATGCCTAATTTGTTCAAAGGCCTTAGAACAGACGCCTGGAGGAAGAACGCCTCATCTTCCTCAACGCCTCGGAACACTTCACCCCCAGGGCATCAATGTGGACTTCAACAGTTTCCTCATTTCCCCTTCCCCCACCTCACCCTAGTTCTAAACGTCCAGCTCAGTAACTGTCTCCTTGACTTGTCCGGACTTGTCCTACCTGCCTATCTTCTTTTCCACCTATCCACTCCACCCTCTCCTCCTTGACCTATCACCTTCATCCCCTCCCCCACTCACCCATTGTACTCTGTGCTACTTTCTCCCCACCCCCACCCTCCTCTAGCTTATCTCTCCACGCTTCAGGCTCACTGCCTTTATTCCTGATGAAGGGCTTTTGCCCGAAACGTTGATTTCGAAGCTACTTGGATGCTGCCTGAACTGCTGTGCTCTTCCAGCACCACTAATCCAGAATCTGGTTTCCAGCATCTGCAGTCATTGTTTTTACCAACTATTGCAGGCAGTGCATTCCACACCTCTATTACTCTGAGTAAAGAAACTACCTCTGACATCTGTCCTAGATCTATCATCCCTCAATTTAAAGCTATGTCCCATCATGCTAGCCATCACCATCCGAGGAAAAAGGCTCTCACTGTCCACCTTGTCTAACCCTCTGATCATCTTGTATGTCTGTACTAAGTCATTCGTTAACCTTCTCCTCTCTAATGAAAACAGCGTCAAGTCCCTCAGCCTTTCCTCATAAGACCTTCCCTCCATCCCAGGCAACATCCTGGTAAATCTCCTCTAAACCCTTTCCAAAGCTTCCACATCCTTCCTATAATGCAGTGACAAGAACTGCACACAATACTCCAAGTGGAGTTTGCACATTCTCTCTGTGCCTGTGTGGGCTTCCTACAGGTGCTCTGGTTTCATCCCACAATCCAAAGATGCGCCAATTAGGAAAATTGGCCATGCTAAATTGCCCAGGGTGTTCAGGGATGTGTAGGTTAGGTGCAATAATCAGGGCTAAATAGAGGATAGTAGGGGAGAAGAATGGGCCTGGGTGGGTTACTCTTCAGAGCTTCAGTGTGGACTTGCTGGGCTGAAGGATCTGTTTCCACACTGTAGGGATTCTATGATTCTAAGTCCAGCTGCACCAGAGTTTTGTACAGCTGCAGCATGACCTCGTGGTTCCGAAACTCAATCCCTCCATCAATAAAAGCTAACACACCGTATGCCTTCTTAACAGCCCTATCAACCTGGGTGGCAACTATCAGGGATCTATGTACAAAGACACTAAGATCTCTTTGTTAATCCATACTACCTGGAATCTTACCATTAGTCCAGTACTCTGCATTCCTGTTACTCCTTCCGAGGTGAATCACCTCACACTTTTCCACATTAAACTCCATCTGTCACCTCTCAGCCCAGTGCTGCAGCTTATCTATGTCCCTCTATAACCTACAACATCAATCCACATCTATACCGATCTTAGTGTTGGCCGCAAATTTACTAACCCATCCTTCTACGCCCTCATCCAGATCGTTTATAAAAATGACAAACAGACAGCAGTGGACCCAAAACAGATCCTTGCGAGTACGCCACTGTAACTGAACTCCAGGATGAACGTTTCTTGAACTAGGGGACAATATTTTCTATCCTCCAGTCCTCTGGTGCTATTCCTGTAGACAATGATGACATAAAAATCAAAGCCAAAGGCTCTGCAATCTCCTCCCTGACTTCCCTGAGAATCCAAGGATAAATCCCATCTGGCCCAGGGGATTTATCTATTTTCATACTTTTCAGAATTTTTAACACCTCCTCCTTGTGAACCTCAATTCCATCTAGTCTAGTAGCCTGTTTCTCAGTATTCTCCTCCAGAACACTGACCAGAACACCACTGATGAACATGCAACCACTGCCGAAGACGTTCCACGTGACGTTTGTGATGCCTCTTCCACCTTGACCCTAATGGAGTGTGTCACTTCCTTTGGTGATGTCACCCTCAATAACATGACCACACCCACTCCAGAGACAGTCTCCACCCCATTCCCAACTCTAGCTTTAAACCAGATCCTAGCCCCCAACCCTGCGTGTTTTTACAACTCCCCCAGACCTCCCCCTCACTGAGGATAAATGATCAGTCCTCAATAAAATCCTCGCCTTCATTCCTACTACGCTCCTGGATTAATGAATTCAGCACAAGTTGTGACATTGAATTTCTCTACTACCACCTCTGTGTTTGCTTTTCCCATCAGGATCCTGCCCACCCTCCGAAGAACTTTTCTCCCACCTCCAACACAGTCCATCCACTTGGACACCCCATGCTGGTCCGTTATCTGCCCTCAATCTCTTTATCTCTGACATTGATCACCTTCACCTGTCCACCCCCTCACCCACTCCAATCTCTTACCCTCACAATGCACAGCCCTCCAGTCAAGAGACCTAAGGGGCAGCTTTTTCATGCAGAGGGTGGTACGTGTATGGAATGAGCTGCCAGAGGAAGTGGTAGAGGCTGGTACAATTGCAACATTTAATAGGTATCTGGATGGGTATATGAATAGGAAGGGTTTGGAGGGATATGGGCCGGGTGCTGGCAGGTGGGACTAGATTGGGTTGGGATATCTGGTCGGCATGGACGGGTTGGATCGAAGGGTCTGTTTCCGTGCTGTACATCTCTATGACTCTATGAGTCTCCAACTCCAACCTCACCATCAAAGCAGTGGACTAAGGGGTGGCACTGTGATAGTTTGGCGCAGTAACCTGTACACTGCTGAAGCCAGGCACGTCTTCCTAATGACTCCTCAACCACGACCTCACCCCCGATCACCAAACCATCATCTCACAGACCATACAAAATCTCATCACCTCGGGGGATCTCCCACCCACAGCCTCCAACCACATAGTCCGGGAACCCTGCCCCACCCAATTCTATCTTGTCCCCAAAATTCACAAACCCCACTGCCCCGGTTGACCCATTGTCTCAGCCTGCTCCTGCCCACATTCCTGATCAAGAGCTTATGCTCGAAATGTCAACAGGATGTACCTTGTTTATCTCATTTCCACATTCTCAGTCGCAGTCTCTCAATCCATGGTAACAGCTGTGTGGATGTGAAGCCAGGCACCATGCTGAGCACAGTTACAATCAGGTGCTACACAGACTCTCAGACAAACTGATATGGAGGCAAATCGATTACATTTATACAAGTTTATCTATAATTTACATAATACTTAATATACAGTGTAACGTCACCGGTGCCACCAAAGTGCCCTCAACAGGGTTTTCTTCTGTCTCTGAGGAAGTGAGGACTCCAGCTGCTGGAGATCAGAGTCAAAAGGTGTGGGGCTGGAAAAGCACAACAAGTCAGGCAGCATCCGAGGAGCAGGAGAGTCGACGTTTCGGGCATAAGCTAGAGCTGCCTGACTGGCTGTAGCTTTTCCAGCAACACACTTTCTGATTATTGAATTAATAACCTCGGGGACACAGATGTAAAGTGATTGCAATTCCAACAAACAATCCCATTAGTCTCAAACCATTAACTCTGTTTCTATCTCCACAGATGCTGCCAGACCATTAAGTTTATCCAGCACTTTCTGTTTTGATTTCAAACTTCCAGCCTCTGAAGTATTTTGCTTTTATTTGAGTATTAATGATATTTGGCAATGGTTACACAGTTTCCATTTGACTAGCTTTTAACTAAATTCAGATTTTGTCACCTGTGGGATTCGAACCTGGATCCCCAGACATTAGTCTGCTAGTCCAGTGACATTACAAGTATGCCACACTGCCTCCCTTACTTAGGGAAAAAAAAAGTATTGCTAACCCAAATAAGTACTCTGCTGGGAAGTCATGTAAAGTTGCAGACATCTTTTATAACAACAGGGTGACTTTGGTCAGTCAATATTGACAAAGGCCAAGAGTGGACAACAGTTTTCCAGGCAAAACCATTTTGCAGTTACTGCTCTGCAGTGCACTGCAGGTGAGTGGGATGTCTCGTGATAGATTTCACTGACAGGAAGTTACATTTGCAGTGTTCTCAAAAAAAGGTCTCTTCTTGTTTATAATGTCACTTGCCCTTTGTGCTTTGTTATCAATATGAGTAACCGAGTACAGTTTGAAACGTAATGTTGCTCTAACACATGATCAACAGTGTATACATCAACACAAAACCAGATAACAAATCTAGCAGATTAGCTTGAATCTTCCAAAACATTTTCCAGGTTTTATGCCTGAGATAGGAATACACTGTTGCTCTAGTCCCACTGCCCCACAAGTTGCAGCATAAAATAAAAACATTTTATCTGGATCCTGATATGGTCAAAAATATGCTCTCTCTATATTGGAGTTAGAGAGAAAAGATCCACTGTCCAGATTTCTTTAATAAACAATAAATTTTTTATTATAAAATGAAGGTACAGAATTGGTCAAGATACACAGACACATACCAGGCAAAAGGAAATAAATGGATTTCTCCATGTGGAGATTCATTACAAAAAGAAAAAGGGATAAGGTGTAGAAGGTCCCAAAATCTATGACAATATATTCGTATGTTAATAAGGCTGAGACCTGGTGAGGTCAATTCATTAATTGTTGTGTTTGGCAGACACAGCTTGCTCAGAAAATGCCACGTTAAGATATTCTTGCCGTCACTGTTGGAATATTACGTGCAATTCTGGTCTCTTTCCTATCGGAAAGATGTTGTGAAGTTTGAAAGGGTTCAGAAAAGAGTTACAAGGATGTTGCCAGGGTTGGAGGATTTGAGCTATAGGGAGAGGTTGAACCGGCGAGAGCTGTTTTCCTTGGAGGCTGAGGGGTGACCTTATAGAGGTTTATAAAATCATGAGGAGCATGAATAGGATAAATAGACAAAAGTCTTTTCCCTGGGGTAGGGGAGTACAGAAGTAGAGGGCATAGGTTTAGGGTGAGAGGGGCGGTAGGGTTGTTTGGTGTGTGTGTCCCAGAGATGTTCTCTGAAACGTTTTGCAAGCTGGTGTCCTGTCTCCCCAATGTAGAGGAGACCACACAGAGAGCAACCGACACAGTAGATGACGTGTGTGGAAGTACAGGTAAATCTCTAATGGATGTGAAGGGATCCGTTGGGTCTTTGGATGGAGGTTGGGGGGCGGGGGGGTTGTAGGTGTGGGCACAGGCTTTACTCCTCTTGCGGTGCAGGGAAAGGTGCCGGGAATGGAGGGTGGGTTGGTGGGGGCCGTGGATGTAACCAGGGAGTTGTGGAGGGAACGGTCTCTGAGGAATGCAAACTGGGATGGAGAGGGAAATATATCCCTGGAGGTTGGGACTGTTTGTGGGTAGTAACGTCCCTCATAATTTTGTAAAACTCTATAAGGTCACCCCTCAGCTTCCGATACTCCAGGGAAAACAGACCCAGCCTGTTCAGCCTCTCCCTGTAGCTCAGATCCTCCAACCCTGGCAACATCCTTGTAAATCTTTTCTGAACCCTTTCAAGTTTCACAACATCATTCCGATAGAAAGGAGACCAGAATTGCACACATCATTCCAACAGTGGCCTAACCAATGTCCTGTACAGCCGCAACATGACCTCCCAACTCCTGTACTCAGTACTCTGACCAATAAAGGAAAGCATACCAAATGCCTTCTTCACTATCCTATCTACCTGCGACTCCACTTTCAAGGAGCTATGAACCTGCACTCCAAGATCTCTTTGTTCAGCAACACTCCCTAGGACCTTACCATTAAGTGTATAAGTCCTGCTAAGATTTGCTTTCCCAAAATGCAGCACCTCACATTTATCTAAATTAAACTCCATCTGCCACTCCTCAGCCCATTGGCCCATCTGGTCCAGATCCTGTTGTAATCTGAGGTAATCTTCTTTGCTGTCCATTACACCTCCAATTTTGGTGTCATCTGCAAACTTACTGACTGTACCTCTTATGCTCACATCCAAATCATTTATGTAAATGACAAGATGTAGATGACCCAGCACCAATTCTTGTGATACTCCACTGTTCACAGGCCTCCAGTCTGAAAAACAACCCTCCACCACCACCCTCTGTCTTCTATCTTTGAGCCAGTTCTGTATCCAAATGGCTAGTTCTCCCTGTATTCCATGAGATCTAACCTTGCTAATCCATCTCCCATGGGGAACCTTGTCGAACGCCTTACTGAAGTCCATATAGATCACATCTACTACTCTGCCCTCATCCTCTTTGTTACTTCTTCAAAAAATTCAATCAAGATTGTGAGACATGATTTCCCATGCACAAAGCCATGTTGACTATCCCTAATCAGTCCTTGCCTTTCCAAATACATGTACATCCTGTCCCTCAGGATTCCCTCCAACAACTTGCCCACCACCGAGGTCAGGCTCACTGGTGTATGGTTCCCTGGCTTGTCCTTACCACCCTTCTTAAACAGTGGCACTACGTTTGCCAGCCTCCAATCTTCTGGCACCTCACCTGTGACTATCGATGATACAAATATCTCAGCAAGAGGCCCAGCAATCACTTCCCTAGCTTCTCACAGAGTTCTAGGGTACACCTGATCAGGTCCTGGGGATTTATCCACTTTTATGCATATCATGACATCCAGCACTTCCTCCTCTGTAATCTGGACATTTTTCAAGATGTCACCATCTATTTCCCTACAGTCTATATCTTCCATATCCTTTTCCACAGTAAATACTGATGCAAAATTGGTTAATATCTGCCCTATCTCCTGCGGCTCCACACAAAGGCCGCCTTGCTGATCTTTGAGGGGCCCTATTCGCTTCCTAGCTACCCTTTTGTCCTTAATATATTTGTAAAAACCCTTCGGATTCTCCTTAATTCTATTTGCCAAAGCTATCTCATGTCCCCTTTTTGCCCTCCTGATTGCTCTCTTAAGTATACTCCTGCCTCCTTTATACTCTTCTCAGGATTCACTCAATCTTTCCTGTCTATACCTTACATATGCTTCCTTCTTTTTCTTAACCAAACCCTCAATTTCTCTAGTCATCCGGCATTCCCTGTACCTACCAGTCTTTCCTTTCACCCTGACAGGAATATACTTTCTCTGGATTCTCTTTATCTCATTTCTGAAGGATTCCCATTTTCCAGCCGTCCCTTTACCTTCGAACATCTACGCCCAATCAGCTTTTGAAAGTTCTTGCCTAATACCATCAAAATTGGCCTTCCTCCAATTTAGAACTTCAACTTTTAGATCTGGTCTATCCTTTTCCATCACTATTTTAAAGCGAATAGAATTATGGTCCCTGGCCTCAAAGTGCTCCCCCACTGACATCTCTGCAGCACCACTAATCCAGAATCTCAGTCACCTGCTCTGCCTTATTTCCCAAGAGTAGGTCAAGTTTTGCATCTTCTCTAGTAGGCACATCCACATACTGAATCAGAAAATTGTCTTGTACACATTTAACAAATTCCTCTCCATCTAAACCCTTAACGCTATGGCAGTCCCAGTCTATGTTTGGAAAGTTAAAATCCCCTCCCATAACCACCCTATTATTCTTAAGATAACAGATCTACTTACAAATTTGTTTCTCGGTTTCCCTCTGACTATTAGGGGGTCTATAATACAATCCCAATAAGGTGATCATCCCTTCCTTATTTCTCAGTTTCCAGGAATATCCTCCCTCAGCACAGCTGTAATGCTATCCCTTATCCAAAACACCACTCCCCCTCTTCTCTTGCCTCCCTTTCTATCCTTCCTGAAGCATTGGTATCCTGGAACATTGAGCTGCCAGTCCTGCCCATCCCTGAGCCATGTTTCTATAGTTGCTATGATATCTCAGTCCCATGTTCCTAACCATGCCCTGAGTTCATCTGCCTTCCCCGTTAGGCCCCTTGCATTGAAATAAATGCAGTTTAATTTGTCAGTGCTACCTTGTTCTCTGCTTTGTCTCTGCCTGTTTGACTCAACTATACCAATCTCAGATTGAAATCTTTCCTCACTATCTCCCTGGGTCCCACCCCCACACCTTACTAGTTTAAATCCTCCCGAGCAGCTCTAGCAAATTTCCCTGCCAGTATATTAGTCCCCTTCCAATTTAGGTGCAATCCGTCCTTCTTGTACATGTCACTTCTACTCCAAAATAGCTTCCAATGATCCAAAAATGTGAATCCTTCCCCCACACACCAGCTCCTCAGCCATGCATTCACCTGCTCTATCCTCCTATTCCTGCCCTCACTAGCTCGTAGCACTGGGAGTAATCCAGATATTACTACTCTCAAGGACCTCCTTTTTAAATTTCTGCCTAACTCTCTGTACTCTCCCTTCAGAATCTCAACTGTTTCCCTTCCTATGTCATTGGTTCCAATGTGTACAATGACCTCTTCCTGGCCCCTCTCCCCCTTGAGAACATTCTGCATCCTCTCTGAGACATCCTTGATCCTGGCATCAGGGGAGCAACACACCATTCTGCTTTTTCGCTGCTGGCCACAGAAATGTCTGTCTGTATCTCTGACTAGAGAGAGTTCCCTAACAATCGATCGCTTGGAACCCGACGTACTTCTCATTACATTAGAGCCAGTCGCAATACCAGAAACTTGACTGTTCGCATTTCATTCCCCCGAGAATCCATCACTCCCTACATTTTCCAAAACAGCATACTTGTTTGAAATGGGGATAGCAACATAAACCGCCTGCATTAACTGCCGACTTCTCTCACCCTTCCTGGAGTTAACTCATCTATGTGACTGTATCTCAAACTTCCCTCCCTTCCTATAGCTGCCATCCATCACATTCCCTTGATCTTGTAAATTCCTCTTGCCTCTAACTGCTGATCCATTCGATCTGACAGGATTTGCAACCAATGGCATTTATTGCAGCTATAATCCTCAGCAACCTGTAAACTCTCCCTAAACTCTCACATGCAACAAGAAAAGTCGCCTCAGGCGACTCACTGTGTGGAGTTTGCACGTTCTCCCCATGTCTGCGTGGGTTTCCTCCGGGTGCTCCGGTTTCCTCCCACAGTCCAAAGATGTGCAGGCCAGGTGAATTGGCCATGCTAAATTGCCCATAGTGTTAGGTAAGGGGTAAATGTAGATGTAGGGGTATGGGTGGGTTACGCTTCGGCGGGGCGGTGTGGACTTGTTGGGCCGAAGGGCCTGTTTCCACACTGTAAGTAATCTAATCTAAAAGCATATCACTCTACTGAGGGCCATTTTTGCTTCTTTCAACCTCCAGACCCAGAAAATAGCCCTGCCGTATTCCTCTACAAAACACTGCTCCAGGTTAAATTAATTCTTATGCCGTACATTTTTAGTTTAATCAAGAGACGTAGCTCAATGAAACGTGTAATCAAGAAAGAACCCACCTTACTCACTACTGCAGACTTACTTTAAGGCCGTGCTTAAAATCCACTTGTCTGCTTCTGTGCTGTGACTGCTCCCAGACAGGTTCCTCCACGATCATTTGTGTTTTTTAATTTTCCCAGCTACACTCTGATGTCCAGCAATGCGTGAATTCAGCAGCAAAGGCAGTATCTTTATATTAAACTTTTTAAAAAAGAATTCAGACATCTTCACAATCCTTTAAACACAAAACTTCAAAACATTAAGTAGGAAGAAACTTCAGAACACTCATGCTTCAGACTTTTGTGATCCAGAGTGAAACTTTGGAGTGTACAAGCGTTGTTTCAAAAGCTGCCCACGAAGTTTCACCAGCAGAGTGAGGACACAGGTATTATTAATAAATTTAAACCCTGTTAATCTATGTTATAACACCAGGTTCTCAAAATCTATCAGTACAGAAGAGGCTCTTCGATCCCATTGAGTTTGCACTTACAAAAGTCTACGCTAGTTGTAAATCTACACTGCTTCCACTTTCTGGCACTTGCCTGATAGTCTTGAATGTTATAATATTTCAAGTGCTCATCCAAGTATGTTTTAAAAAGTTACTTCAACTACATACCTAGACAGTACATTCCTGATTCCCATCACTCTCTGGGTTAAAAAAAAAGTTTTCCTCAAACCGTCTGCTTCTCACAATATAATTTTGCCCCCCCCCCGCCCTGCCCCGTTCCCCGCCCCGCCCCTCCCCCCCTTGCATTGACCCTTCAATCCAGGGGTACCGCTGGTTTCTATCCACTCTGCCCACCTAGGGAGGCAAAGGCCGAGTGATATTATCATTGGACTATTAGTCCAGAAACTCAGCTACATTCTGGTTCAAATTGCTGTCACAATAGATCCCCTGGCTTATCTTTCTGACCCTTCTTGGAAGGTGAAACCAGATCAGCTGTCCTCCAGTCCTCTGGAACCATCCCTGTGGCCAGAGCCCAGTTAAAAGTTTGGGTCAGGATCCCTGTAATTTCCACCCTCCGCTCCCACAGGAGCCTGAAATCAACTCATCCAGTCAACTACACCAAAATATTCGGGAAGTTCACAGTCAGTCTCCCGGAATTCTGTACCAATAGTCTCCTTCTTCAAAATGAAGGAAGATGTGAAGTATTCATTTAAAACCCAACCCAGCCTTGTGGATGTGTCACAGTGTCTCGAGCTGATGCTTACGCTCCTAAGCATAGAGCTTGTTTTTTTTTATTTCAAAAATATACTTTATTCATGAAATTTTTTGATGATCTGTACAATTGGTGGTGCCAATTCATAGGCGCACCTTACATTTCTTTACATACAGAGATCGGAATTAATCATTCGTATATACAGGTCTGTACATCGACTATCCAGATATTTAGCTGAGGCATCAGCAGAGCCCGATTGCTGAGTGGGCCCCCTGTTTTTCTGAGGCAGACAGACCTTACACGGTGGTCTTTCCCCACCCCGCCTTGGTGGCACAGCTGCCCCAAGCTTCAGCGCGTCCCTCAACACTTAGTCCTGGACCTTGGAATGTGCCAGTCTGCAACACTCAATCGGGGTCAACTCATTCAGCTGGAAGATCGACAGGTTTCGGACCGCCCAGAGAGCGTCCTTCACCGAGTTGATGATCCTCCAGGCACAGTTGATGTTCGTCTCGGTGACAGTCCCGGGGAACAGGCCGTAGAGCACGGAGTCCCGCGTCACGGCACTGCTCGGGACGAACCTCGACAAACACCGCTGCATTCCTCTCCAGACTTCCTTTGCATAGGCACATTCCAGAAGGAGGTGTGTGACAATCTCGTCCCCCCCTGCAGCCACTTCGAGGGCAGCGTGCGGTGCGGCCGAGAGTCCGGGCGTGAGACCCCTTCTCACCACCAGCCAAGCCACGTCTTGGTGCTTGTTGGAAAGTTCTGGCGATGAGACATTCTGCCAAATGGCTTTGACAGTCTGCTCAGGGAACCGCTCGACAGGATCCGCCCTCTCCTTTTCCCAAAGGGTCTCAAGGACGCTACGTGCTGACCACTTCCTGATGGACTTGTGGTCAAAGGTGTTTTTCCTCATAAATTTCCCCACGAAGGACAGGTGATATGGAACGGTCCAACTACTCGGAGCGTTCCGCGGCAGCGAGGCCAGGCCCATCCTTAGCAACACCGGGGACAGGTAGAACCTCAGTACGTAGTGACACTTGGTGTTTGCATACCGGGGATCCACGCACAGCTTGATGCAGCCACACACAAAGGTTGCCATCAGGGTGAGGGTGGCATTGGGTGTGTTTTTTACCCTGTTGCCCAGATCTTTATACATTGAGTTTCTTCGGACCCAGTCCATCTTTGATCTCCATATAAAATGGAAGATTGCCCGGGTGACTGCAGCAGCACAGGTTCTGGGAATAGGCCAGACCTGTGCCACATATAACAGCAATGACAGTGCCTCACACCTGATGACCAGGTTTTTTTCCCCACGATGGAGACAGACCATAGCTTCCATCTGCCCAGTTTCTGCCTCACTTTGCTGATACGCCCCAGCCCCCCCGAACCAAATACCCAGCACCTTCAGGTGGTCAGTCCTGATGGTGAAGGGGATAGAGGATTGAGTATTCACAGACACTGCATATTCCCTTCATCAACACCTGCATAGGAACTGGTTTAAAACAGATTAACTGTTAGCCCAAATTAATTATTCCAAGTTTAGCAGTCCACCCGAGAGGAGAGATTGTTTTTACTCTCCTTATCCCTTAAGAGACTTAACTGTTGACCCTTTAGAATTAAACCTGACTAAATCGTTCATAATATCAAAGAACTAGCAGCAATTAGTACTCGACTCTAAAGCAAAAGATTAACTCTTAAACTCCCACACTTACCAAACTCCACTCACTCCCGGTTAGACTCTGTCTTGGATTGTTATTCTTATGGGCTCAAGATTATCGACACAATTTTGGCTTGACTTTAATGAGATTCTGATTTGATGAAATACGACTTGAACTATCAATGGAAATAATTCTGTGAAATAATGCATCGGTGTGTGAACTGCAACAGACATTATTAAACATAATTATATGGGAAGGAATAGCATCTTTTGGAACCTACTGATTCAGGCTGCACTTCCAGTGAATCATAGGAATTGTCTACTTCAGAGTGCCGCACATTGTTACCCAAGTGTGGTCTTGCCGAAGCCCTGTATAATTGGAGCAAGATCTGCTTTATAATATACTCCAATGCTGTAGGAAGTCAACAGCTCAGGCAGCATGTGTGGAGAGAGAATTTGAGTTAATGTTTTGACTCTGATATGACCCTTCTTCAGCACTCAAAACCCTCTTGTGACGTACAGACCTGAAAAATAAACTCGATTTCTCTTTCCACCCTCACTGTCAGACTTGCTGGGTTTCCCCAGAATTCTCTGTGTGTTTGTTTCAGATTTCCAGCATCCGTTGCATTTTGCTTTTATTTGTTATACTAAGTCGCTGAGGTCCTCTGAAAAGCAACACTTAATGTTTCACACATTTTGTAAAAATACTATTATGTCTGATCATAAGGAATATGAGTTCCCTCCACGTTCACACATCTCCCACGCTCCCATTGTCTGCATCAAAGAAGCACGACCGAACGGATGGTACCAAAATGTAGGGGATGCAGACAATGGAAAGGTGGAGCTGGTTTAAGGAACAGATATTGCGTGTCCTTGTTAGGTATGTCCCTGTCAGGCAGGGAGGAAGTGATAAGGTAAGGGAACCGTGGTTTACCACAGAAATCGCATCTCTCGTCACGAAGAAGAAGGAGGCTTATGTGTTGATGAGGCAAGATGGTTCAGATGAGGCGATGGAGAGTTACAGATCAGCTAGGAAGGATTTAAAGAGAGAGTTAAGAAGAACAAAGAGAGGACACGAGCAGTCTTTAGCAAATAGAATAAAGGAGAACCCTAAAGCTTTCTATATGTATGTGAGGAATAAAAGGATGATTAGGGTAGGTATAGGTCCAGTCAAAGACGGAGGTGGGAAGTTGAGTGTGGATCCTGTGGAGATCGGCGATATGCTAAATGAACATTTCTCATTGGTTTTCACTCAGGAAAAGGAGAATATTGTAGAGAAGAATGAGGTACGAGATATTAGACTAGACAGGATTGAGGTTAGTTACGAACAGGTGCTATCAATTCTAGAAGGAGTGAAAGTAGACAAGTCCCCTGGGCTGGATGGGATTTATCCGAGGATTCTCTGGGAGGCGAGGGAGGAGATAGCAGAGCCTTTGATATTTGAGTCGTCATTGTCTACAGGTTTAGTACCAGAGGACTGGAGGATTGCAAATGTTGTGCCCTTGGTCAAGAACAGCTGTAGAGACGACCCAGGTAATTATAGACCAGTGAGCCTTACTTCTGTTGTAGGAAAGGTTTTGGAAAGGATTATGAGAGATAAGATTAATAATCATCTACCAAGCAACAATTTGATTTCCGATAGTCAACGTGGTTTCGTCAAGGGCAGGTCATGTCCCACAAATCTCATTGAGTTTTTTGAGAAGGTGACCAAGCATGTAGATGAGGGTAGGGGAGTTGACATGGTATCCATGGACTTCAGTAAAGCCTTTGATAAGGTTCCACATGGTAGGCTACAGGAGAAAATGCAGAGGCATGGGATTGAGGGTGATTTAGCAGTTTGGATTAGAAACTGGCTTTCTGAAAGAAGGCAGCGAGTGGTGGTCGAAGGAAAATATTCAGCCTGGAGTCCAGTCACTAGTGATGTGCCACAAGGATCTGTTTTGGGACTACTGCTGTTTGTCATTTTTATAAATGACTTAGACGCAGGCGTAGGTGGATGGATTAGTGATTTGCAGGTTGCGGTGGTTCACGGACTCCCAGCCCAACTGCTTGTTCTGTGGCGCTGTGGAGTCCGTGGACCATGTATATATTGGGCGTGGACGTTTGCACTCCCTTTTTGATTTCCTCAAAAACCTCCTCCTCTGCTTTTGGTTGCACTTCAGTCCCACGCTCCTGATCTTCGGGCACCCGGTAAGGAGGAGGGAGGGCAGGTCTGAAGACCACCTCGTGGGTCTGCTCCTGGGCCTGGCCAAACTGGCCATCAACAGGTCCAGGCAACGGGCCGTGGAGGGGGTCGTTAGGGCCGACTGCCTGCCCCTCTTCCGGGGTTACCTTAGAGCCCGGGTGTCCACCAACGCCCTGGAGTCGTTCAGGGAGAGGTGGGCGCCGCAGGGAGTGGAGTGCATTGGGCTCCCCAAACTTTCTTCCCTGCACATCCTATCAAGATCATTAGTATTGAGCTTTTACACAATTCCACACATCTCTTTGATTTATGACTTAATGTCCCAGCATTAGCCCCGAGACCTGACCTTCTTTGCAAGAATCTATTTCCCTCCATTTGCAATTATTGCCCCCTTTGTACCCTAGAATTAAAAAAAAGGAGGAGTTTAGGCAGTAGCGTGGGGGTAAAAATAAAAAAAATAGAAAGTAAGAGCACGACTCTTATTAAAAAGGAAAGAAAAGAAAAAACAAGAAAAAAATATAAATAAACAGGAGATAAGAAAAAAAAGAACAGGAGTGTTCCCTCTTCCGGGGTTACGTTAGAGCCCGGGTGTCCTTGGAGAAGGAGCACGCGGTGTCCACCAACACCCTGGAGTTGTGACTGGCCACTTGGGTGTTTCCTTCCTTTTGGAGATTGGATCAGTGTGTGACTGTGATTCTGTGTGTGAACACACGCAAGGACTCTCCCTGTTGCTGCTTGGGGCCTGCCTCACTGCTGCTGCCTGGGACTTGATTTGGGGACTCTCCCCAACAGGTCTGCCCCCCACTGCTGCTACCAAGGAACTGCCCAGGACTTGCCAGAGGCCTGCTTTCCACCACTGCTGTTGCCTGAGGCCTCCCTCCACCACCACTGCCTGGGACTCGCCTTGTCCGCTCCCAGGACCTCCACCACTGCCACTGCTGGAGGCCCACCTCCACTACAGCTGCCTGGGACTTGCCTTGGGGGCCTTCCCCAACAGGTCTGCCCCCCACCACTGCGACCGGGTGCCCACCTAGGACTCGCCTGAGGCCTGCCTCCACCGCTGTTGTTACCTGAGGCCGGTCTCCACCATCACTGCCTGGGACTCTGCCCACAACCTCCACCACTGCTGCTGCCGCCAGAGGCTTGACTCCACGTCCAGCAGCAGAGTATGGCGAGCCCGAAGGTCGCGGGGCCCAGCCGCACCTACGCCGGGGTAGCCGCTGCCTTAGGCTCGGCTGTCCCAGCCCCGGCTGTGACATTAACACCCTTCAGGCACCTTACCAAATGCCTGGGGGTAAAGGCCTATCCCCACCCGAACATGACCATCGAGGCCTGTAGCAAGGCCATGGCTAGTGTGGTCGGCCCACTGGCCATCGTCGTGCGGCCTGGATGTATGGGAAGGCCATATTTTTCCTGAAGACCGAGCAGGCGGTCCACCTGGCCGTGGAGAGCGGGCTCACTGTGGGCGGGACACATTTGCCCGTCGACCCTCTGGAGGTCACGGCCCAGAGGGTCGTGATCTCCAATGTCCCGCCCTTCATTGCCAGCGAGCCCCTTCTCCCCCACCTCACCACCTTGGGGGAGATCCGGTCAGGGATCCAACCGCTCCTGCTCGGTCTGAAGGACCCCGCCCTCCGGCACATCTACTCCTTCCGTCGCCAGGTGTTTATTTGCCTGGCCCGGGATGAGGTCACCGAGGGCTCCTTTACCCTCCTCCACGAGGGCGCGGCTTACCGCGCCTTCTGGACGGCGGACGGCGTGCGGTGCCACCTGTGCCGCGAGGTGGAGCATATAAGAAAAAACTGCCCCACCCAGAAGGCCGCCCAGCCCTCGCCAACGGCTGACGGTGGTGCCGCCGCACCCACTCCCCCTCCCCCAAAGTCAACACCACAGGCCCCGGCACCAGAGCCTGAGCCAGAGGCTTCCAATCCTCCAGCCTCCGGCAGGGAGGGGGGTGAGCGTCCAGCCGGCCGGAAGGCGCTGAAGAAGACGCGACGCGACACGTCAGGCCCGCCCACGGGGAGACCACCCTATCCCCTTCCCCGACACCCAGCCCACGACCTACCCCGCCCCGGCACGACAATGCCCCTGCGGCCGTGCCAGCTTCGCCCCGGCGCGGGAACCCTGACCCCCAAACCCCCAAGCCCATACCTGACCCTTGCCCTACTGACCCCACATCCACCCCCTACCCCAATAGAGAAACCCCTGGGGCTTCGACGCCCGCCCCTGGCGCTGAAACACCTGGCCCGGGGGTGCCTGAGCCCCGCCCCGCCACACCCTGGCACTAACCTGGGGGGGACCACCGCTGCCCAACCTCCTGCAGCGACTATGTCTCCAGGCCCCGGAGGGGGAATTGGACCCCTGCCCCGCCCTGCCCCGCCTGCCGTCACCTGATAAACCAGGGGCGGGGCAGGAAGTGACACGGCTGACCCTTCCCACCCTGGCCACGCCCCCTGCCTTCCCCCAGCCAATCGTATTCCGGGAAAGGCTGGGGATGAGGGGCTGGCCCTTGGAGGGGAGAGATACACCAGCAGTGCTGTGCCTCTCCAGGGGACAAGCCAACGGTACCCGCCAACGATCCCGCACCGCGGCCCGACCTGCCAAAACCCCCAGGGGCTACAGCAGGGCCTCCTGCTACCTCGACTCCTCTGGCCCCTGGGGAGGGCTTTAACAACGACGAGGGCCACGGTGCGGGTGACGACAGAGGACCCTTTACTGGGTTGCCGAGCGGCGGAGGGGAGGAAGGTGTTATCCTCTCCTCCCTCCCAGACTGTTTTTCCGGGGGCCTTGGCCCTGGGGGATGACCTTTTCCTGGGGGACGATCTTTTCCCCGAGGAGCCGGGTGTCCCGGTGTCGGGAGAGGAGTGGGGGGCCCCGAGCCTCCGCCGCCCGATGACCCGTACTCGGGGCGTTCTGGGACGGGGTGCGCCAAGGAAGGTACCGCCGGTGACCCTGGGGGTGGGGACGCCGGGGGTTCGAGGCTGGTTGGCGGTGCCGGACCAGCCCCCATACCCTCTGTGGGGGAGGGGTTAGTGACCGAAGGTGACCTTCCGGAGGAGGGTTCGGGATCGGTGGCGGACACCGGGGACGACGCGGACTCCGTCTGCAGCGACATTTTTGAGTCCCAGGTGCCCCCCGCCGATCTCCCCCTCATCCCCCTCGAGGAACTCCGGGAATTTGTCGAGGAAACTCGAGGTCGCCGGGATAGAGCCCAACTGGCACTCGACCGCTGGAGCTCTTTTGAAAGAATTTATTGGTCGGTCCATGCTGCTCGCCAGGCGCCTGGGCTCGACGTCAATGAGCGAAAGCGAGTCAGGAACTTCCTGGGGGCACTCCTGGTGAGGGCGAGGGACTCCTGTGCCCCTCCCTCATCCTCCCAGTAATTGTATTTGTTTTTAACTGTACTGGTGGTGGTAGCACAACGCTTCCGACATGGAGACAACTATAGCCAGCCTCAACATCAACGGCAGCAGGGAGTCACAGCTCAGATTCCAGACCCTCTCGGTCCTTCGGGACGGGAGGTATGCGGTGTGCTTCCTGCAGGAAACCCACACTACCTCGGGAGACGAAGCCACCTGGCTCCTGGAGTGGCGAGGGGGGGGTCTACATGAGTCACCTCACCCGCAGATCTGGCGGGTTGGCTATCCTGTTGGCCCCGCATTTTTAGCCGGAGATCTTGGGGGTCAGGGAGCCGGTGCCAGGCCGTTTGCTTCACCTGACGGTTCGGCTGGGGGGCGCGGTGCTTCACTTGGTGAACGTATACGCTCCCCTGGCCGGGCCGAGGCAAGCGAGCTTCTTCAAAGAAGTGTCCGCTCATCTCGCTTCCATCGACGAGAACCAGTGCGTCGTCCTCGGGGGAGATTTTAACTGCGTCCTCGAGGGCAGGGACCACGGCGGTGCCCGCACTGGCTGTGCGTCGGGGAAGAGGTTGGGGGACTTGGTCAAGTCCTTCGACCTGGTGGACGTCTGGCGGAATCTCCATCCCGACTCCATCGCCTTCACCTTCGTGAGGCCTGGGGTCGGAGCGTCCAGAATCGACCGCCTGTACGTTTCGCGGGCGTACGCCTCCTGTTTTCCGAAGGCCTCCACGCGGCAGGTGTCGTGCACAGACCATCACCTGGTGTGGGCGGAACTCCTTCCGTTCGGCGCCAGGCTCGGCTCCGCGTACTGGCACTTTAACAACCTGCTGCTGGAGGACGAGCGGTTCCGGGACTCGTTTCGTCGTTTCTGGGCCGGCTGGAGAAGGAAGCAGGGAAGCTTCCCCTCCCTGAGGCTATGGTGGGACGTGGGCAAGGCTCACGTCCGCGTCTTCTGTCAGGAGTACGCGAGGGGGTCGACCAAGAGGCGGAAATCCAGGATCGTGGAGTTGGAGAGGGAGATGCTCGACCTGGAGTCACGCCTCGGTCAGCCCGACGTGGACCCGTCCCTGCGCGGGGCGTACGAAGAGAAGAAGGCCGCGCTCCGGGACCTGCAGCTCGTCGGGGCTCGGGGCGCGTACGTGAGGTCGCAGATCCAGCTCCTCCAGGACCTGGACCACCGCGGCTCCCCCTTCTTCTACTCGCTGGAAAAAAGGCGTGGCACCCGTCAGCAGCTCCTTGTGCTGCTGGCCGACGACGGGTCCCTCGTCTCGGATCCGGAGGGCATCAGGGCCCACATCTGGAACTATTACACGGCTCTGTTCTCTCCGGATCCGTCCAGCGAGGACGCTCGCAGAGTTCTGTGGGAGGACCTGGAGGACGCCGGAAGGCTCGACGCTCCTGTCACTTTAGAGGAGCTGACCGGCGCCCTCGACCGGCTCTCGAGGGGCAAAACCCTGGGGCTGGACGGGCTGACTGTGGAGTTCTTCAGGGCATTCTGGGACGTCCTGGGGAGCGACTATGCACAGGTCCTGCGGGAGTGTCTAAATGCCCGACAGCTGCCCCTTTCTTGGCGCAGGGCGGACATCGTCCTGCTGCCAAAGAAGGGGGACCTTCGTTCTTTGAAGAACTGGCGTCCGGTCTCCCTCCTCAGCACGGACTACAAAATCTTCGCCAGGGTGTTGTCTTCTCACCTGGCTTCCGTGCTGGCCCACATGATTCGCCCGGACCAGTCCTACACGGTCCCGGGCCAGAGGATACACGACAACGTCCACCTGGTCCGGGACCTGATCCATTTCTGTCGACGGGCTGGTCTGCCAAGCGCCTTCCTGTCTCTCGACCAGGAGAAGGCGTTCGACAGGGTCGATCATGAGTACCTGCTCGGGACTCTGCAGGCATTCGGGTTCGGGACGCGGTTCGTCGCCCAGATCCGACTTTTGTACGCCGCCGCAGAGTGTCTGGTTAAAGTCAACGGGTCCCTGACGGCGCCCCTTCACTTCGGGAGAGGAGTGTCAAGGCTGCCCCCTGTCCGGCCAGCTGTATTCCCTGTGCGTGGAGCCTTTCCTGCGCCTCTTGCGGAGGAGGTTGTCGGGGCTGGTTCTGCGCGGCGCGTGCACAGGGGTGGTCCTCTCGGCCTACGCCGACGACGTGCTCCTCACTTTCACCGACCCGGCTGACCTGGGGAGGATGCGCGAGTGCCAGGCCGTGTACTCGGCGGCTTCTTCCGCCAGGATCAACTGGGCCAAATGTTCCGGACTACTGGTCGGTCTGTGGCGGGTGGACTCTCTGCCGGAGGAGTTACGGGGGTTCAGCTGGAGTACCACCCATCTCCTCTACCTGGGGGTCTACCTCAGCCCGGCTGAGGAATCCTGGCCGGCCAACTGGCAGGAGCTGGAGGCCAAAGTCTCGGCTTGCCTTGGCCGCTGGACAGGACTGCTCCGAGTGCTATCTTACAGGAGTCGAGTGCTGGTCATAAACCAGCTGGTGGCCGCCATGCTGTGGTACCGGCTGGTCACTTTGGTCCCTCCTCCTGGCTTTGGCGCTGACATCCAGAGAACGTTGGTCGACTTCTTCTGGGACAAAAAGATGCACTGGGTCGCCGCGCAGGTTCTGAGTCTCCCTATCGAGGAGGGCGGTCAGTCGCTGGTGTACGTCCGCACCCAGGTCGCGACTTTCCGCCTTCAGACCTTGCGGCGATACCTTTACGTCGAGCCTCCTCCTAGGTGGTGCGCCCTGGCGACGTATTTTTTCCGCCAGGTGCGTAACCTCAACTACGACACGCAGCTCTTGTTCGTCGACCGTGACGGTTTGGAGGTCGCCCTCAAGGTGCTGCCTGTCTTTTACCAGGACCTGATCACTGTCTGGAACATGGTCGAATCGCGTCGCGCCTACCCTCCGGCTGGAGTAGCGGCTGTCGTCAGGGAGCCGTTGCTCAGGAATCCGCACCTCCGTACTCGCGGGTTCGAGTGGCTGTCGGAGAGGAGGGCCGTGGCGGCGAGGGCGACCAGGGTCGGGGACGTGCTGGGTGCCGGGGGCCTGGGCTGGACGCTGCCGCAGGACATAGCGAGCAGGGCAGCGGTAGACGTCCGGTACGTGGCCACCGCCATCCGACGCCTTAAAACGGCGGTGCTCGGACCCGACGTAGTGCACCGGTTGGAGGACGCTCAGGTGTGCGGTGGGATCCCGTCCGCGCTCACCCCGGCCCGGACGGAATTTCACATTGGTCCCAAGGTCCCGTACTTCCCGCGGGAGCCTGTGCCCCACAACCTGAGCCGCCTCCGGAATTTTAATTTTGTCCCCTTAAGGGATATAAAAAGGAGGGCCCTGTATCGACTGCTGCTGCACACCGTCCACCTCTTCTCCCTCATCCACCGTCCGGACACGCCTTGGCGTGCCCATTTGCCACCGGGCGGTGGGGATCCCCAGTGGAGGGCTCTCTACGCGGGGGTCCTCCCCCTTTCTCTCGGGGATTTGGGGTGGAGGGTGCTGCACGCAGCAGTCCCCTGCAACCGCAAATTGCGGTGGTTCACGGACTCCCAGCCCAACTGCTTGTTCTGTGGCGCTGTGGAGTCCGTGGACCATGTATATATTGGGTGTGGGCGTTTGCACTCCCTTTTGATTTTCTCAGAAACCTTCTCCTCTGTTTTTGGCTGCACTTCAGTCCCACACTCCTGATCTTCGGGCACCCGGTATGGAGGAGGGAGGGCAGGTCTGAAGACCTCCTCGTGGGTCTGCTCCTGGGCCTGGCCAAACTGGCCATCAACAGGTCCAGGCAGCGGGCCGTGGAGGGGGTCGTTAGGGCCGACTGCCTGCCCCTTTTCCGCGGTTACGTTAGAGCCCGGGTGTCCTTGGAGAAGGAGCACGCGGTGTCCACCAACACCCTGGAGTCGTTCAGGGAGAGGTGGGTGCCGCAGGGAGTGGAGTGCATTATTTCTCCCTCCACCTCTATTTTGATTTAGTCCCTCCCCTCCCCTTCACTGTTTTGATCACACAGCATTGCCCTTTGGTGTGAAGGGCACGGCTCGTCACTGGCCACTCGGGTGTTTTCCTATCTTCCTGGTGGTGGAAATTGAATAAAGATTCATACATCTTGTGCCTTTCACTGTGTCTCACACCTGCACACACACACCATGGGTGCTGGGGAAAAAATAAGCACTACCGCCTAAGGGAATTTTTAAAGAAAAAGTGAGGAAAAAAAAAGATCAGGAGTGTCAGTCATTCTGTGGGAGCGGGATCAATGTCCAAGACCCTCTGCCTATAATTGAAGGGTGATTTTTCACACACCAAAATATCCACTCGAGGCTTTAATGCTGTATTCAAAAGACAGCCACTTGAAACAACCTAGTTTGTGCAACAGTACAATTTTGTTTCGCTGTCATCTGACAAGGGATGCATATTCTTTCACACTCATGCTGGCAGGAGTATTGACTGTCACTTTGTCATTGGTGCTCAGTGCGAAAACCTTTTGAAATGCAATATTAAAGGTTTAGTTACATTGGTTCAAGTTTCTGCCTGGCACGTGCACCACATGACACACTGTTTCCCCGAAGCCCGATTGAGTTGTCAGGACGAAACAATAAAAAGCCTTTATGCCGACAATGTGAATATTGGCATTTCTCCCAGCATAGACAATCACACAGTCCAAATGTACTGAATTCCTTAAAAATGGCTAACTTGCATAATTTCTCAAAGGCAGAACTTGCTGAACGAGTTTTACTGGAATGATCCAAGAACAATTTCAAAATCTGTTTGTATTTCCTCTTGTGCAAGTGTACTCCGGAAGTTCGTTCACAGGTCTCCACTCCACCTATTATGATAACAAGGTCTGGAATCTGATCCCAGGAACTCTCAATGTTGCAACATTTTCCCTGATTGACATTGGAATGTGGAAGTGCAGGTTTAACTTAAATGAGATCAAATTTAAGTTAAGCTGAATGATCTTTCTCAACAAATTTTTGCTTGCATGTTCTGAATGTCTGATGCCTGACGCAAAGGTCTCTGCTCCGGCATAAACATGTATTTAATAACTAATAATTTACATAAATTATTTGGATGAAGATTTAGTTGTCAGATCTGTTGATAGGTAGAAAAGTAAATTGTGAAGACAACACGAACAGGGCCAGGAAAAGATACAGATTAAGATTAAGGTTTATAGAGAAAAACCTTGAGTTAATGATCAAGGAACTCACAAATGCAGTATAGTATGGCAAAATATGAAATTGCCCATTTTGGCAGGAATATTAAAAGATGTAAATGGTGTGAGATTGCAGAACTCGGATATGCAAGGGTTCTGGCTGTCCTAGTGCATGAATTGGTTAGGAAAGTTTCATAGAATCTCGATAGTGTAGAAGAGGACTATTCGACCCACCAAGTCCATACCGACCCTTCGAAAAGCATCCAGCCCAGACCCACCCCCACCCTCTCACACCATCCCTGTAACCCTGCATTCACCGAACTTGCACATCCATAGACACTGTGGGCAATTTGGCACAGCCAATTCACCTAACCTTTGAACCGGACCACTCAGAAGAAACCCATGCAGACATGGGAAGAATGTGCACAACTCAAAACAGTCCGCTGCCCAAGGCTGGAATTGAACCCAGGTCCCTGGCACTGTGAGACAGCAGTGCTAACCCCTAAGCCACGCCGTTATTGATGCCTGCCACCATCATGCCATCATTTATTGCTGAGGAGATTTAAGACATGCACTCCCTGGGTTTGAACTGGCCCGGTCATACACAGTAACAGGAGAAAGCCATTCACCCATGTATTTATAGCCCATCCCTAATTGCCCAGCGGACAGTTAAGAGTCAATCACAGGATGCAGAGCTGGGCTGAGAAATGGCAGATGGAGTTCAACCTAGATAAATACAAAGTGATGTATTTTGGAAGGTTGAACTTGAATGCTGAATATAGGATTAAAGACAGGATTCTTGGCAGTGTGGAGGAACAGAGGGATCTGGGTGTGCAAATACATAGATCCCTCAAAGTTGCCACCCAAGTGGATAGGGTTGTTAAGAAAGCATATGGTGTTTTGGCTTCCAATAACAGGGGATTGAGTTTAAGAGCCGCGAGATTTTGCTGCAGCTCTACAAGTCCCTGTGAGACCACACTTGGAATATTGTGTCCAGTTCTGGTCGCCCTACTATAGGAAAGATACAGAGTCCTTGGAGAGGGTGCAAAGAAGGTTTACCAGGATGCTGCCTGGACTGGAGGGCTTGCCTTGTGAAGAAAAGTTGAATAAGCTCGGACTTTTCTCTCTGGAGAGAAGGAGGAAGAGAGGAGACCTGATCGAGGTATACAAGATAATGAGTGGAATAAATAGAGTCAATAGCCAGAGACTTTTCCCCAGGGCAGGATTGACTGGTACGAGGAGTCATAGTTTGAAGATATTAGGAGGAAGGTCAGAGGTAGGTTCTTTAAACAGAGAGTTGTGAATGCATGGAACGCGTTGCCAGCGGTGATGGTGGAAGCAGAGTCATTGGGGACATTTAAGCGACTGCTGGACATGCACATGGAGAGCAGTGAGTTGAGGGGTGTGTAGGTTAGGTTATTTTATTTTACATTAGGATTAAACCTCGACACAATATCGTGGGCCAAAGGGCCTGTTTTGTGCTGTACTTTTCTATGTTCTATGTTCTATGACTGTGGGTCTGGAGTCACATGTAGGCCAGATAATTGACAATGGATTCCCAGTCATTATGAGACTCCTCATCCCAGATGTTTATTGAGTTCAAGTCCACCATCTGTATGGCAGGATTCCAACCCGATCCCCAGGACATTATCTGGGTGTCTGGATTAACAGTCTAGTAATAATTTTACTAGGCCACTGCTTTGTGTGGGACTTTATCAAAAGCCTCTAGAAGACCATGTAAACAACATCCATCGACTTACCTTGTTGTGTTTGTTCATTAGTTGTTTTGTTTGCAAATTGGAATACAATGCACAACAATGTAAAATAGCCAGTCAAAGTACAAGCAAGTGGTTTTATGTTGGATCTTTAAAATGACACTCCTGTGTGGGATCGTGTTTGAAAGTAAGAGTGTTCGTAAGTTGGATATCAGGGACCCTTGTACATAAGTAGGGAGGCTTGCTACCTGACAGGAGTTGGTAAACTGCATGCAGGGATAATGTTTCTCCTGGTAGGGGAAGCCTAGTACAAGGGGTCACAGTCTCATGGTATGGGGTAGGCCATTGAATTGAGATGAAGAGACAATTTTTCACTCAGAGGGTGGTGAACTGACAGAATTCTCTACCGCATAAAGCAGTAGTGGCCAAGTCGCTGTTTAAAAAAAGGGGTCCCTCATTTTAAACAGAGATGAGGGTTGTAAATCTTTGGAACTGTCTTCCTGAAAGATGGTGGAAAGTAGAATCCTTGAATACTTTTAAGGCAGAGGTAGATAGATTCTTGTTAAGCAAGAGGTGAACAATTATCAGGAATAGGTAGCAATCTGGAAGTGAGGTTACAGTCAGAGCGGCCATGATCTAATTGACTGACTGAGCAAGCTGAAGGAGGGGAGATTGCCCTATTCCTGCTTTGTGTGCGAATGTTGATTAGCTAATTGACCAAAAAGCACATTACTATCATATATAACGAAGTCAGTACGTTAGAGCCCGGGTGTCCTTGGAGAAGGAGCACGCGGTGTCCACCAACACCCTGGAGTCGTTCAGGGAGAGGTGGGCGCCGCAGGGAGTGGAGTGCATTATTTCTCCCACCAACTCTATTTTGATTTAGTCCCTACCCTCCCCTTCACTGTTTTGATCACACAGCATTGCCCTTTGATGTGAAGGGCAGTGCTTGTCACTGGCCACTCGGGTGTTTTCCTATCTTCCTGGTGGTGGAAATTGAATAAAGATTCGTGCACCTTGTGTCTCTCACTGTGTCTCACACCTGCACACCACACCATGGGTGCTGGGGAATAAATAAGCACTACCGCAGTTAGGCGGTAGTGTGGGGGTTAAAAAAAAGAAAAAAAAAGAAAAAAATAAGAAAGTCAGTGCTTGTTCTCTGCAAGAGCAATTCAACTTGTCCCACACCTTCACCATTTGCCAATAGCCTTATAACATGTTTCTCTTCAAATAATTATTTCTCATCTGAAGGTCATAATTGAGGTATTCAAGTGTTATTTAGTTTTAAAAGAATTTTATGACAGTCACTTGAAAATATTTAATAATAAGAGCTAGCTTGAAAAGATTTCTCAGCTGGGGACTGAATTGAATTGAATTGAATTTATTGTCACGCGTACCGAGGCACAGTGATAAGCTGCTGACAGAGTTAAGTCGCATAGATAGTAAATAATAGGTAAACAGCGGCAAAAGCAAAAACACAGGTACAGGCGAATGTTAAGAGTTTGTGAGTCCATTCAATATTCTAACAACAGGAGGGTAGAAACTGTTTCGAAACCGGCTGGTGCGTGTGTTTAGGCTTCTGTACCTTCTCCCCGATGGTAGAGGTTGTTGAGAAACATTGCCAGGGTGGGATGGATCTTTGAGAATGTTAGCGGCCTTTCCTTGACAGCGGGCCTGGTAGATGGATTCTATAGATGGGAGGTTGACCTTTGTGATTGTCCAGGCCGAGTTCACCACTCTCTGTAACTGTCTCTGATCTCGAATGGTACAGTTACCATACCAGGTAGTGATACAT
Source organism: Chiloscyllium punctatum (assembly GCF_047496795.1). NCBI lineage: Eukaryota > Metazoa > Chordata > Chondrichthyes > Orectolobiformes > Hemiscylliidae > Chiloscyllium > Chiloscyllium punctatum. The sequence goes on along the minus strand of NC_092746.1, from coordinate 127,326,375 downwards.
CCAGACAGAATGCTCTCGATGGCACACCTATAAAAATGGCAAGGGTATTCGCCTGCATGCCAAATTTCCTCAGCTACCTCCCACAGTCCAAAGATGTGCAGATTAGGTGAAGGGGTAAATGTAGGGGAATGGGTCTGGGTGGGTTGCTCTTCGGAGGGTCGATGTGGACTTGTTGGGCTGAAAGGCCCATTTCCCCACTGTAAGTAATCTTGTACTGGCAACATCCTTGTAGACTTTTGGCACGGTGGTGCAGTGGTTAGCACTGCTGCCTCACAGCACCAGAGACCCGGGTTCAATTCCCACCCCAGGCGACTGACTGTGTGGAGTTTGCACGTTCTCCCTGTGTCTGTGTGGGCTTCCTCCGGGTGCTCCGGTTTCCTCCCCACAATCCAAAGATGTGTAGGTTGGGTGAATTGGCCACGCTAAATTGCCTGTAGTGTTAGGTGCAGGGGTAAATGTCGGGGAATGGGTCTGGGTGGGTTGCTCTTCGGCAGGTCGGTGTGGACTTGTTGGGCCGAAGGGCCTGTTTCCACACTGTAAGTAATCTAATAAACCGCCCCGTGTTTACCATGGAGCAAGGCTCACATCAGGAAAACCAGCAGTATCCATTTTAAAGCAAACAGTATTCATTTTAAGACAGCAGCTGCCAGCCCGACCACGTGATCGGGAGGGGGGGGGGGGTGGGGGGGGGTGGGGAGGTGGGAGGGGAGGGGAGGGGGGGAGGGAGGGGGGGAGGGAGGGCCCAAAGACAGATCCAAATACACACCGGACCAGACACTAGTCAGGACTCCAGACAATGGTCATGACTCACAGATCGAAACCCACCTTGTAATCTTGTCAAGGTTCCAACTGACACACACCCATAACCTGATCATGCAAAACAAACAGGATGAACCTAACAGACACTTTGGGAGTAACAAAGGGGGGTGCTAGCCTCCAGCTCTCACGGAGAGACAAGCAGATAGCACCCGGACCCATTTACGTAAAGATAAACAGCACACCTTTTGTGTATGCTGCCGACTCTCCGAGGACAGCAGGAAGCTGGACATTCACACATACTCTAACCATGATTGCCACCATTCACATTCATTGTTTGACATTCACACATACTCCAGCCGTGATTACCACCATTCACACTCATTCATACCCAATCTCCTACATCCTGACTCATGAAGTATATAACTTGTAACATCGCGCGGGAAACGTTAGAGCGATCGAGATTCGGACCTCGGTTGGTCTCCGCCGGTGTTAAATACTTCAATAAAGTTACCGATTGTCGAACTGCACTCTGGGCTCAGACTGAGATCATTTCATCTGCGCTAACACTGAGGAAGAAGAGATGTTGTTGGGCCTCTGTAACCAGTGCATCCACATGAAGCGTCCAAGAAAACTTGTTGTGGATGACCACTCCCAGGAGCTGGACACTGTCCATTCTCTACTCTCCACTGTTCACAAGTACACAATATTATAAAAATCCATACTGATTAGTCATAATGTTAGCACAATAAATCTCACTCTATAAAGAACAAGCAAAACTCACCACAAGACTTCCTGAAAGCTGTTTGAACAGCAGCTGAGGAAATTTGGCATGACGGCGAGTACCCTTGCCAACCTTTATAGGTGCGCCATCGAGAGCATTCTGTCTGGATGTATCACTACCTGGTATGGCAACTGTACCATTCAAGATCAGAGATGGTTACAGAGAATGGTGAACTTGGCCCAGATAGTCAGAAAGGCCAACTTCTCATCTATAGAATCTACAGAATCCATCTACCAGGCCCTCTGTCAGGAAAGGCCGCCAGCGTTCTCAAAGGTCCATCCCACTCTGGCAATGCTCAGGTGATTTTCTCGGCATCTCTGTCTCAACTGTAAATGAGAGCTGACCATCTGCTCTGGAGCCGTTGGCGCCAACCCCTATACGATCTGCTGTTGACAGAAACCTCCTGAGAAGGTGCTGAAAAAGCCTGATCCTTTACTGTTACACATGGCATCAAGATGGCAGTGGGGTAGGGCTCTTGAGCCAGGGCTCATCCACTCCAATCACTTTTCATTTTTATTCTCTTCTCCTTTTTCCTTTTTGCTTACCCTTGCCCTGAAATCAGACTGCATTCACACGGCAACAAACCCCAGTGCAGACTCGAATGGGTTCAGCATGATAACACATGGGTGGCCACCAATTAAACTCCAGTGAGCCCCCGCTTACTTTTCCGGGGCGTAGATGGGACCTGGCATTGGAATGTGGCTTCTGCCTCAGTGGAGGTGCCATTGGTGAGGTAGGTCCAGCAGCATTAGATAGCATTTGAGGAACAGCGGTTTTGTTGTCGCTTGGGTCTGGTGCGGGCAATGGCGGAAGAGCAGTGCAGCGACTTTGACAAGGTGGGCCCAGCAGCAAGAGATGGGACGTTGACATTGGTGAGTCCAGCGCAGGTGGCAGCGAGGTGATGGTGGAGGACAATTGGCCCAGCAGCAAGAGGTGGTGTCTGAAGAGTGATGACTTCAACGCTGGTTGGGTCCGATGTAGGTGGTGGTGAGGCAGTGGAGGAGGGATGGCCGTGAGGGCATCTTTGATGATGAGCTGGCTCAGGACTGACGGACTCTATTTCAGATAGATTTTTCCACTTTTTTCCTAACTATTCAAAATGGTGCTGGATTGTAACAACAATGGAAAAGCTTTTGTTTTTTTTTCTCATTGGAATATACACGTTACAATAAAATCATCTCTTCGTTCATTCATTCATTCATTCACCAAGGAACCAGTTGCCAGTAGAAGTTGCCAACTTCTGGATTGTCTTGGAGTATCCAGTGAGTGAAGATTAATCCTCAGGGCATAATGCAAGCAGCTCAGGGCACTACCTTAAGGAACTCTTGCAGCAATGTCCTGGACTTTAAGTTATTGGTTTCCAATCACCACAACCATCTTCCCTTCTGCCATGTATGACTATAACCAATGAAGAGCTGACTCCAGATTTCAACTGACTTCAATTTTGCTAGCATTCCTTAATGTCATCCTGAGTCAAATATTGCTATGATATCAAGGTCATTGATTTTTGTTTTCATCAAGGTCATTTTTTTTTCATTGGAGAAAAGGAGGAGGAGAGGGGACCTAATTGAGGTATACAAGATAATGAGAGGCATAGATAGAGTCGATAGCCAGAGACTATTTCCCAGGGCAGAAATGACTAACACGAGGGGTCATAGTTTTAAGTTGGTTGGAGGAAAGTATAGAGGGGATGTCAGAGGTGGGTTCTTTACACAGAGAGTTGTGAGAACATGGAATGCGTTGCCAGCAGCAGTTGTGGAAGCAGGGTCATTGGGGACATTTAAGAGACTGCTGGACATGCATATGGTCACAGAAATTTGAGGGTGCGTACATGAGGATCAGTGGTCGGCACAACATCGTGGGCTGAAGGGCCTGTTCTGTGCTGTACTGTTCTATGTTCAATGTTCTATGTCAGTCTCTCTTAGCTCTTGAGTCTGCTGTTTTTTCCATTATTTGACACAAGATTGCTTCATAGTGTTGAGGAAGTTGGTTAATTTGGATGGTTATTTAGTGATGCCAACAGCATGGGTTCAATTCCTGCACTGGCTGAATCTTCAGCTCAACCTCTATGATCTGGTAAGACTATGGTGACTTTACCTTTTACAGAAAAACCATTGTGGCATTCCATAAATACTGAAAAATAGGTCTGCCATTAGCTGACTGTTGGGACAAAACTGGGGACTGAATTCACTCACCTTGTGACCTTAATTAATCGATGTATTTGATACCATTAAAACCATAAGATATAAGAGTAGAATTGGGCCATTTGGCCCATCACATTCGATCATGGCTGAGAGATTTCTCAACCCCATTCCTCTGCCTTCTCCCTATAAACTTTGATCCCTTTAATAATCAAGAACCTAACGATCTCTGTCTTAAATACACTCAATGATTTGGCCTCCACAGCCTTCAGTGGCAATGAGTTCCACAGATTCCCCACCCTCTGGTTGAAGACATTCCCTGGCATCTCAGCTCTAAAGGTCATCCCTTAATTCTGAGGCCGAGCCCCTGACTCCTAGCCTCTTCTAATAGTGGGAACACCTTCTCCAACTCCAGACTATGCAGACCTCTCAGTATTCTGTAAGTTTCAATGGGATCCCCATCCCCACCCCCATCCTTCTAAATTCTATTGAGTCCAGACCCAGAATTCTCAACTGCTCCTCTCAGCTTTCAGCTTTGGTATCATTCCCAGAAGCTTCCTCTGGATACCCTTCAAGGCCATTGTTAACTATGAGGCCAGAAAATGCTTACAATATTCGAAATGCTGAGTAACCAGAGCTTTATACAGCCTCCGCAGTACATCTCTGTTTTTGAGTTCTAGCCCTCTTGAAATAAATGCTAACTGCATTTCTCTTCCTAACTGCCAAATGAACCTACACGTTAATCTTAAGAGAATCTGAATTAGGACTTCCTAGTCCATTGAGAGTCATGGACCTGCACACCACGGAAAAAAGACCCAATCAACCATTCTGACCACATATCCGAAATTCGTCACGTCCCATTTGCCATCATTTGGTCGATATCCTTCTAAACCCTCACCATCCAAGGGCCTAAACAGGTGAAGCAGCATTCCACCTGTACCTCTTCCTGTCTTGTGGATTGTATTCACTGCACCCGTATTGGAGAAACCAAACGCAAATTGGTGACCGCTTTACGGAACATCTCCAGTCTGTGCGCGGGCAGGACCCTGACCTTCCCGTAGCTGGTCATTTTAACACAGCGTTCTGCTCGCATGTCCTCATGTCTGTCCTCGGCATACTGCAGTGCTCCAGTGAATCACAGTGCAAACTGGAGGAACAACATCTCATTTACAGACAAGGCACTTTACAGCCTTCTGGACTTAGTATTGAGTTCAACACCTTTAAATTGTGAAGCAATTCCCATTTCTTGCCCTTTTGTTTTAGTAGCACAGTGGCTCAGTGGTTAGCACTGCTGCCTCACAGTGCTAGGGTCCTGGGTTCAATTCCAGCCTCACTGTGTGGAGTTTGCACATTCTCCTCCTGTCTGTGGGGGTTTCCTCCCACAATCCAATCATGTGCAGGTCAGTTGAATTGGCCATGCTAAATTGCCCATAGTGTTCAGGAATGTGTAGGCTGGGTGCATTAGTCAGGGATAAATGTAGCGTAATAGAGTAGGGGAATGGGTTTGGATGGGATACTCTTCAGAGGGTCAGTGTGGACATGTTGGGCTGAAGAGCTTAAAAATGTGTCGCTGGAAAAGCGCAGCAGGTCAGGCAGCATCAAAGGAGCAGGAGAATCGATGTTTCGGGCATAAGCCCTTCTTCAGGACTGAACCCTTCTTCAGGTTCCTTTGATGCTGCCTGACCTGCTGCGCTTTTCCAGCAACACGTTTTTAAGCTCTGATCTCCAGCATCTGCAGTCCTCACTTTCTCCATGTTGGGCTGAAGGGTCTGTTCCCATACTGTAGGGATTCTATGATTCCTCTCCTCCTCCCGTTCGAGTCTGGCAGGATACTCACCACTTTTCTGCCATTCTCACATTCCAATCACTTAATCTGAACTATCAACATTTTTTCTCTATGAGCACCCTGCACCCAATACCCCCACCATTCCCAAACTTTGGCATAAATACTGTCCACTCTACACTACACTTCAGCTCTGATTAAGAGTCATCCAGACTCAAATTGTTCGCTTGCTCTCTCTATGGATGCTATCTGACCCGTTGTGATCTCCAGCATTTGTTGTTTTCTGTCCCTCCAAACCCTTCCTATTCATAACCCAATCCAGATGCCTTGTAAAAATTGTAATTGTACCAGCCTCCACCTCTGGCAGCTCATTCTATAACACACCACTCTCCTGCGTAAAGATGTTGTCCCTTAGGACCCTTTTAAATCTTTCCCCTCTTACCTTAAAGCTATGCCCTCCAGTTTTGGACTCCATCACTCTGAGGAAAAGACCTTGTCTCTTTACCCTATCCATGCCCCTCACGATTTTATAAACCTCTAAGTTTGGGAGAAGATTTGTAGCTCGGGTGCTCGTTGTTGTGGTTCTGTTTGCTGAGCTGGGAATTTGTGTTGCAGACATTTCGTCCCCTGTCTAGGTGACATCCTCAGTGCTTGGGAGCCTCCTGTGAAGCGCTTCTGTGATCTTTCCTCCGGCATTTGTAGTGGTTTGACTCTGCCGCTTCCGATTGTCAGTTCTATAAGGTCACCCCTCAGCCTCTGATGCTCCGGGGAAAACAGCCCCACCCTGTTTAGCCTCTCCCTATAACTCAAACCCTCCAACCCTGGCAACACCCTTGTAAATCTTTTTTGAACCCTTTCAAGTCTCACAACATCCTTCCTATAGCAGGGAGACCAGAACTGCACGCAGTATTCCAGTAGTAGCCTAACCAATATCCTGTACAGCCACAACATGACCTCCCAACTCCTGTACTCAATACACCGATCAATAATGGCAAGCAGGGGGGATCTAAGATGGCGGCGATCTGAGAAGATCACACTGCAGTAGGAACAGGACGGTCCTTTAACCCACCCAACCCAGGTCATCAGGATTTCTTGGGGCGTTGGAAAGATTGTGGAGCCCCAAGAAACATTTAAAAATTGACTTACCTGTATTTTCAACTGTCCAGAAATGCCTGAAAAGGGAGGAGGAGCATCTGAGGCTGGGCCTGCAGCAGCCTCTGAGCCGATTACTCTCCAAGACCTGGTGAACCAGCTCTCAAAATCTCGCGAGATGTTGGGAACCTAACATGTGATTCTAAAAAGATTAATGTGGCATTCCAGAGATTTTACTCGAAGTTATACCAATCTGAGGATTGTGAGGAGGGGCAGGTCAAAATGGAATCGTTTTTTAGAGATCTGAAGCTCCCAGGTGTGACTCTTGAACAACAGTCCTTTCTCAATGCCCCATTATCAGAGCAAGAAGTGCAGGAAGCTGTAAGGCAGCTTCAGAGTGGAAAGGCGCCCGGTCCTGATGGACTTCCCAGTGAATTCTATCAGGAATTTATAAGTATACTGTCAGGTCCGATGCTGAATATGTTTAATGATTCATACAGTCATAATTGTCTCCCACCATCTTTGGGAGAGGCCAATATTTCACTTATCCTTAAAAAAAAGAGAAGGATCCGGAAGACTGTGCTTCATACAGGCCCATCTCGCTCTTAAATGTGGACTTTAAGATCCTCTCTAAGGGTTTTGTGTTAAGGCTGGAGACTGTGTTACCCTCTATTATTAAAGAGGATCAGACGGGCTTCATCAAGGGTCGCAGATCCTCCAATAACGTTAGGAGGTTGCTTACCGTAATTCAAGCATGCCAACAGCAATCAATTCAGGGATTGGTGATTTCTTTAGATGCAGAGAAGGCATTTGACCGAGTTGTGTGGTCGTAACTTTTCTATACTCTAGACCGGTTTGGTTTGGGCAAAGTTTTCATAAGATGGGTAAAGGTTCTCTACAGTGTACCTCTCGCTGCGGTCATTACCAACGGGGTACGATCAAGCAATTTTAATATTTCTAGGAGCAGCCGGCAGGGCTGTCCCCTTTCACCATTACTTTTTACGTTGGTGATTGAACCGTTGGCAGAGGCCATTCGTGGGGATCTCAATATATCAGCTCCAGAAGTGGGGTCAAAATTACATAGGTTCTCGCTGTATGCAGATGATGTTCTAATTTTCTTGACAAATCCAGCAGTCTCAGTACCTTGCCTGATACAATGCATTCAAGCGTTTGACGCTTTTTCAGGGTAAAAGATTAATTTTGCTAAATCAGAGGCTATGCCTATGGGTGGTCTTACGAAAGAGTTGGCTCTTGAGAGTGACTATAGATTCCCATTTAGGTGGTCACGGGGGGGTTTTGTGTATTTGGGCACATTCATTACTCCAGTTCTGGATTGGCTGTTCAAAGCCAATTTTACTCAATTATTTGAAAAAATTAAACAAGATCTCCAAAGATGGGAGGCACTTCCAGTCTCATGGTTGGGTCGGTTAGCGCTTATTAAAGATGAATATTCTCCCTCGTTTGCTATACCCTATACGGATGGTCCCCCTGATTTTCAATAAACAAACACTCGGGAGACTGAGCGGTTGGTTCAGCTCCTTTATCTGGCACCATAAACAGCCCTTCATTAAATTAGCCAAACTGCAGTTGCCTCACAGACTGGGGGGAGTAGACCTTCTGGACATTAAAAATTACCAATTAAGCTCGCTTTTGACCTACGTAAGTGATTGGGTTTGTGGGGACCCTCTTTCAATATGGCTAGATATCGAAGTCTGCCAGGCAAGGTGCCCCCTTGCCAGTTTGCTGTTTTTGGACAAGGTGAGGACAGTTAGGGAATATTACCATCACCCAATAGTCATCAATACTGTTAAAGCATGCAGGGCAATTCGGCAGAGGGAAGGTAATATTGGCAAAACATCTTTGTTTACACCTTTAGTGGGTATGCCGGGTTTTCAACCAGGTATGATAGATTCAGGATTTAAACGTTGGGCAGCTAGGGGTATATCTTGCATGGGTGATTTATTTGAGGGAGATGTAATGATGTCCTTTGATCAGTTAGCACGGAAGTACGAGTTACCTAATAGAGACCTCTTTCGTTTTTTTCAAGTTAGGGATTTTATTCAAAAAAGGACCACACTTTTGACTGATCCCTACAAATCCGACATAGAAAGAGGGGTACTAAGGGCTAAGAGTACACTCTCTGTCAGTACTCTATATCACCAATTGAGGGGTGCCACCTCAGATGAGTCTGATCGACTCTGCAAGATGGGGGAAAGAGAGCTGGGTGTTGAAGTTTCTTCAGAGGCATGGGAGGATATTTGGGAGAATGCAAGGAAGATATCAATTTGCAATAGGTCCCATGCTTTACAGTTGAAGATTCTCCACAGGGTCCACTTTGCCCCAGACTGTTTGTCAAAATTTAAACTAGGGGTATCTTCAGCATGTCCCAAGTGCAAGGCCTGTATGGGTACTCTTACCCATTGTCTTTGGTCTCGTGACAGGCTTCAAACATATTGGAGCGCTGTGGTGGGTGCAATGGAGAGGATTTTAGGTGTAGGGGTGGAGAAGGACCCTATTTCGCTCCTTTTGAGCCTACCCATTGTATTTCCTGCAGACTCGCATAGGAAAAACTTTTCAATATTCTTACATTCTGTGCGAGGAAGAATATCTTGCTAGGTTGGATATCAGAAAACCCCCCAGGCCTGTCAGGTTGGCGGAAGATTGTTATGGAGCATATTCCCCTGGATTTTCTCACAAATATGGTACACCACAAAACTGAGAATTTTTACAAGACATGGAAACCCTTTTTGAAATACCTGGACACAGATTTATCTGCCACACTAACAAGGGCTTTTATATAGCCATAATGATTGTGCTTCATGAGTTCAATATCCAGGGAGGAGGAACTGTGAATATGAGTGTTTTGTTTGGCTGGGCTGAGTTATTGCTATTTATTTGTTTGTTGTTAGGTATTTATTTATTTAGTTAAACAGCTAGTTTAGGTTTTTTTTTAATTTTATATTTCTCTACATATGTTTATACATTCGTATAGGAGGGTGGGTTGGGGAATTCTTTTTATTATTTGGGTTTTGTACTGTTTAGAATTGCATTGTTTTGTATTTGTTATAAAATTTAAAAATCTTTTTTTCTTAATAAAAATATATTATAAAAAAAAGGAAAGCATACCAAACGCCTTCTTCAATATCCTAACTACCTTCAAGGAGCTATGAACCTGCACTCCAAGGTCTCTTTGTTCAGCAACACTCCCCAGGACCTTACCATTAAGTGTATAAGTCCTGCTCTGATTTGCCTTTTCAAAATGCTGCTCCTCGCATTTATCTAAATTAAACTCCATCTGCCTCTTCTCGGCCCATTGGCCCATCTGTTCAAGATCCCATGGTACTCTGAGGTAACCTCCTTCGCTGTCCATTACACCTCCCATTTTGGTGTCATCTGCAAACTTACTAACCCTACATTCACATCCAAACCATTCATGTTATGATGAAAAGTAGTGGATCCAGCACCAACCCTTGTGGCACCCCACTGGTCACAGGCCTCCATTCTGAAAAACAACCCTCCACCACCACCCTCTGTCTTCTACCATCGAGCCAGTTCTGTATCCATATGTTCTCCCTGTATTCCACATGATCTTACCTTGCTAACCAGTCTCTCATGGGGAACCTTGTCAAACGCTTTACATAGTCCATATAGATTATATCTATCATACTGCCCTCATCAACTCTCTTTGTTACTTCTTCAAATAACTCAATCAAGTTAGTGAGACATAAAGTCATGTTGACTATCCCTATTCAGTTCTTGCCTTTTCAAATACATGTAAAGCCTGTCCTCAGGATTCCCTCCAACAACTTGCCCACCATTGATATCAGGCTCACTGCTTTATGGTTCATTTGTTCTTCAGATTTCTGAAGCTTTTCCGTATTTAGAAAATAGTCTGCGTCTCTATTCTTCCTACCACTGTGTATAACCTCACACTTTCCCAGACTGTGCTCCATCTGGGACTTCTTTGCCCACACTCCTAGCCTGTCCAAGTCCTTCTGCAACCTTCTCACTTGCTCAACACGATCTGTACCTCCACCTATCTTTGTATCATTTGCAGACTTAGCAGCAATGTCCTCAGTTTCTTTGTCTAGAATGTTAATTTATAATGTGAATAGGTGTTGTTCAAACATGGACCCCTGTGGAACTTCACCCGTCACCAGCTGCTATTCTGCAAAGGACCCCATTATCCCCATTTTCTGCTTCTGCCAGTCAGTCAATCCTCTATCCATGCCAGTACCTTGCCCCTAACACCATGGACACATCTTCATTAACAAGGTAAAAACAATGACTGCAGATGCTGGAAACCAGATTCTGGATTAGTGGTGCTGGAAGAGCACAGCAGTTCAGGCAGCATCCAAGTAGCTTCGAAATCGACGTTTCGGGCAAAAGCCCTTCATCAGGAATAATGTGTAGCACCTTGTTGAAGGTTTCCTGGAGATACAAATAGATTATGTCCATTGATTCTTCTTGATCTAACTTACTTGTTACCTCCTCAAAGGATTGTAACAGATTTGTCAGGCATGGCCTCCCAACAATAAAACTTTGCTGACTCAGTCCTGTTTTCATAACACACTTTAAAGTACTCCACCATCTCATCCTTAAAAATGGACTCTAAAATCTTACCAACGACACAAGGTCAGGCTAACCAGCCTATAGTTTCTTATCTTCTGCCTCCCTCCCATCTTAAACAGGGGTGTCACATTAGCCATTTTCCTGTCCTCTAACATATTCCCTGACTCCGGTCACGTTTTGAAAGATCACGACCAATTCCTCTACAACCTCCTCAGCTATTTCTTTCAGAATAAGGCAGATACACATAAATGACATTTGGACAAGTACATGGATATGAAAGGTTTAGAGGGATATGGGCCAAATGCAAGCAAATGGTACTCGTTCATTCCAGGAAACCTGGTCAGCATGGATGAGTTGGGCCAAAGGGCCTGTTTCCATGTTATAAACCTCTATAACTCTGGGGTGTAGTCCATTTGGTCTGGACAATTTATCCAGCTTCAGACCTTTCAGCGTTTCCAGCACCTTCTCCTTAATGGTGGCCATTGCACTCAACTCTGACCCCCTGACTCTCCTGACGTTCTGGTATGCTGTAATCTCTTCCACTGTGAAAACTGATGCAAAATACCAATTCACTTCCTCAGCCATTTCTTTTCTCCCCATTACTATTTCTCTAGCCTCATTTTCCAGGGTCCAATGTCCACTCTTACCTCTCTGTTGCCTCTTACATTTCTAAAAATACTCCTTCAATCTTCTTTTATATTTACAAGTAAAGAATTCTACAAGTTGAACCAGAACCAGAACCAGAAGGGCACCAATATCCTGGGGGGTAGGTTTGCTAGCACTCTTCGGGGGGGTTTAAACTAATTTGGCAGGGGGATGGGATCCGGACTTGTAGTCCAGCAAGTAAGCTAGCTGTGTGTCAGGATGTCCAAGACTGTAGGGAGGCTGTGGAGAAGGTAGCACTGACAGGGAATACTTGCGGACACGGAGATGGGCTCAAGTGCGTATACTTCAACGCAAGGAGTATCAGAAATAAGGTGGGTGAACTTAAGGCGTGGATCGGTACCTGGGACTACGATGTTGTGGCCATCACGGAAACGTGGATAGATGAGGGACAGGAATGGTTGTTGGAGGTTCCTGGTTACAGATCTTTCAGTAAGATTAGGGAGGGTGGTAAAAAAGGAGGGGGGGTGGCATTGTTAATTAGAAATGGTATAACGGCTGCAGAAAGGAAGTTTGAGGGGGATCTGCCTTTGGAGGTAGTATGGGCTGAAGTCAGAAATAGGAAAGGTGCAGTCACCTTGTTGGGTGTTTACTATAGGCCCCCCAATAGCAGCAGAGATGTGGAGAAACAGATTGGGAAACAGATTTTGGAAAGGTGCAGAAGTCACAGGGTCGTAGTCATGGGCGACTTCAACTTCCCAAATATTGATTGGAAGCTCTTTAGATCAAGTAGATTGGATGGGGCGGTGTTTGTGCAGTGTGTCCAGGAAGCTTTTCTAACGCAGTATGTAGATTGTCCAACCAGAGGGGAGGCCATATTGGATTTGGTACTCGGTAATGAACCGGGACAAGTGGTGGGCTTGTTAGTGGGTGAACATTTTGGTGATGGTGACCACAATTCTGTGACTTTCACCTTGGTTATGGAGAGAGATAGGTGCACACAAGGTAGATTTTACAATTGGGGGAAGGGAAATTACGATGCTGTAAGACAGGATTTGAGGAGCATACGTTGGGAGCATAGGCTGTCAGGGAAGGATGTGGTGGAAATGTGGAACTTTTTCAAGGAGCAGATACGACGTGTCCTTGATATGTATGTACCTATCAGGCAGGAAAGAAATGGTCGTGTGAGGGAGCCTTGGTTGACGAGGGAGGTTGAATGTCTAGTAAAGAGGAAGAAGGATGCTTACATAAGGTTAAGGAAACAGGGTTCAGACAGAGCAGTGGAGGGATACAGGATAGCCAGAAGGGACCTGAAGAAAGGGATTAGGAGAGCTAAGAGAGGGCATGAAAAATCCTTGGCGGATAGGATCAAGGATAACCCCAAGGCATTTTATGCGTATGTGAGAAACCTGAGAATGACGAGAACGAGGGTAGGTCCGATCAAGGACAGTAGTGGGAGACTGTGTATTGAGTCGGAAGAGATAGGAGAGGTCTTGAACAAGTACTTCTCTTCAGTATTTACGAACGAGAGGGACCGTATTGTTGAAGAGGAGCGTGTGAAACGGACTGTTAAGCTAGAAGAGATACTTGTTAGGAAGGAAGATGTGTTGGACATTTTGAACAACTTGAGGATAGACAAGTCCCCTGGGCCTGATGGGATATATCCTAGGATTATGTGGGAAGCAAGAGAGGAAATTGCAGTACCGTTGGCAATGATCTTCTCGTTTTCACTGGCAACGGGGTTTGTACCAGGGGACTGGAGAGTAGCAAATGTTGTGCCCCTGTTCAAAAAAGGGAATAGGGATAACCCCGGGAATTACAGGCCAGTTAGTCTTACTTCTGTGGTAGGCAAAGTAATGGAAAGGGTACTGAGGGATAGGATTTATGAGTATCTGGAAAGACACTGCTTGATTAGGGACAGCCAGCACGGATTTGTGAAGGGTCGGTCTTGCCTTACAAGTCTTATTGAATTCTTTGAGGAGGTGACCAAGCATGTGGATGAGGGTAGAGCAGTGGATGTAGTGTACATGGATTTTAGTAAGGCATTTGATAAGGTTCCCCATGGTAGGCTTATGCGGAAAGTCAGGAGGCATGGGACAGAGCGAAATTTGGCCAATTGGATAGAAAACTGGCTAACCGGTCGAAGTCAGAGAGTGGTGGTAGATGGTAAATATTCAGCCTGGAGCCCGGTTACAAGTAGAGTTCCACAGGGATCAGTTCTGGGTCCTCTGCTGTTTGTAATTTTTATTAATGACTTAGATGAGGGAGTCGAAGGATGGGTCAGTAAATTTGCAGATGATACGAAGATAGGTGGAGTTGTGGACAGTGAGGAGGGCATTTGTCGTTTGCAAAGGGACATAGATATGTTGCAGAGCTGGGCTGAGGAGTGGCAGATGGAGTTCAACCCTGCCAAGTGTGAGGTTGTCCATTTTGGAAGAACAAATAAGAATGCGGAATACAGGGTTAATGGTAGGGTTCTTAGTCAGGTGGAGGAACAGAGGGATCTTGGGGTCTATGTACATAGATCTTTGAAAGTTGCCACTCAGGTGGATAGAGTTTGTAAGAAGGCCTATGGAGTATTATCGTTCATTAGCAGAGGGATTGAATTCAAGAGTCGTGAAGTGATGTTGCAGCTGTACAGGACTTTGGTTAGGCCACAGTTGGAGTACTGTGTGCAGTTCTGGTCGCCTCACTTTAGGAAAGATGTGGAAGCTTTGGAGAGGGTGCAGAGGAGATTTACCAGGATGTTGCCTGGAATGGAAAATAGGTCGTATGAGAATAGGTTGAGAGTTCTCGGCCTTTTCTCGTTGGAACGGCGAAGGATGAGGGGTGACTTGATAGAGGTTTATAAGATGATCAGAGGAATAGATAGAGTAGACAGTCAGAAACTTTTTCCCCGGGTACAACAGAGTGTTACAAGGGGACATAAATTTAAGGTGAAGGGTGGAAGGTATAGGGGAGATGTCAGGGGTGGGTTCTTTACCCAGAGAGTGGTGGGGGCATGGAATGCGCTGCCCGAGGGAGTGGTAGAGTCAGAATTATTGGCGACCTTTAAGCAGCATTTGGATAGGTACATGGATGGGTGCTTAATCTAGGTTAGAAGTTCGGCACAACATCGTGGGCCGAAGGGCCTGTTCTGTGCTGTATTGTTCTATGTTCTATGTTCTATGTTCTAAGTAATGAAAAATAATCTTTTTCTTGTTCGTGTGGGAATCCAAGGAGCAAAATTTTAAAACTAGACTTGGAGTATTTATGTGTGAGATTATAATGCATTTTACACAAAGTGTGATGGAAATCCATTAATCTCTCTTTCAAAGTCTGTGAAATTTTCAGGATTGATGGTTGATTTTCTTTAGTAAGATAAAGATATCAATGGGTATCAAACTAAGTCACATGAACTGGGTTGAGGTACAGATCGGCTATGATATAATTGAATGGCTAAACATATACAAGGTCCTGAATATCTTCTGTATTATCTATTCAGAAGATACGAGCTTCGCTGGGCCAGCATTTATTGCCCAATCTTAGTTGCCTTTGAGAAGGTGGTGGTGAGCTGTCTCCTCGAATCAAGGTAGTCCATTTGGTGTGGTCACACCCAGGGTTGGAGTTCCAGGATTTTGACCTGGTGACCTTGAAGGAACGGCGATATATTTCTAAGTCCCGCTGGTGAGGGGCTTGAAGGAAAACTCGCAGGTGGTAGTGTTCCCATATAGCTGCCCTTGTTCTTCTCGATGCTGGTGATCATGGATTTGGAAGATGTGGCTAAGGTGCTTTGGTGAATTTCTGTAAAATGTTGCGACTAAGCTTCGGTGATGGGGGAAGGGGGTGAATGTGGCGCCAATCAAATGAGCTGCTTTGTCCTCAAGGCTGTCAAACCTCTTGACACCATCTCGGAGGTGCAACTGATTCAGGTGAGTGAATGAATCCAGAGATTGGTTACTCACTCTAGGATTCCTAGCCTCTGACCTATTCTTGCAGTCACAGTATTTATGACCGATCAGTTCAGTTTCTGGTTAATGGCAATGCCCAGGTTGTTCGTAGTGTGGGATTCAGCAATGTTAATGCTATCAAATATTACACAGCAACGGTTCATTTCTCTTCTATTGGAAGAACAGAATATCTTTGTGTTACCCTCCAAGCCATCCACCCATTCTAATTTGATTTTTTTTTTAGATTACATTACAGTGTGGAAACAGACCCTTCGGCCCAACAAGTCCACACCGACCCGCCGAAGTGCAACCCACCCATACCCCTACATTTACCCCTTACCTAACACTATGGGCAATTTAGCATGGCCAATTCACCTGACCTGCACATCTTTGGACTGTGGGAGGAAATCGGAGCACCCGGAGGAAACCCACACAGACACGGGGAGAACATGCAAACTCCACACAGTCAGTCGCCTGAGGTGGGAATTGAACCCGGGTCTCTGGCGCTGTGAGGCAGCAGTGCTAACCACTGTGCCACCGTGCCGCCCACTTGGACATGTATCACCGTTCATTCACTGTTGCTGGGTCAAGATCCTAGCACTCACTCCCAATCAGTATTGTCAGCATACATACAGTTCACCACTAATGCCTCAAGGCCGATTAGGGTTGGATAGCGAATTCTGACCTAACCAGCAAAGTTCAATCTCAATGAGACCATAAGACGTAGGAGCAGAAGTAGGATATTTGGCTTATTCCTGAATCAATTGTTAAAATTTCACTGCTCCTGAATAACGTGTGTTAGGATCTAAACTGGTGGCCTGAGGCAGGCAAAATCCAAGAGTGAAATCTGACCCTTGTGGTGGTCAGTCTCTGAACATATTCATAATAGGGTGCCAGAGCAGTTTTAAGAAAAGAGCATCAAAGCTCTTGACACTCTGAAGGGGAAATAAAACAAACAATTTTACACTTTTAAAAAATTTTGTGAAACGGTCTTGTTACAAATATCAGATTTAAAGATTCAACCATTTCATCTGCACAACAGCCTTACAGATAGTTGAACCTCAGTGAAGGGTCACTTTGTTTTTCACTTTAAAGTTCCTTGGTCAGACAGCACAGGGTTTCTTTCCCAGTAAACTCCTGCATTCACTCAATATAATCTTCTTAATGTTAATGTCTTAGTGATAATGTCTTTTCATGAGACTCTTTAACAAACTAAGAGAGCTCTTTTATTCCTTAACATGTGTTCCACAAGGTCATGTGTTCAACAGGCCTTTAAGATGACACCTTAAAATCTTTGGTTTCTGGACCTTTTCTCTTCTAAATTCCAAGTCACTCAGGGCTTATTTGCTTCTGCCCTAACTGTTTTGTAGACTGTGAACTTTGGTGGCACGGTGGCTCAGTGGTTAGCACAGCTGCCTCACAGCACCAGGGACCCGAGTTCGATTCCAGCGACGGGTAACTGTCTGTGTGGAGTTTGCACATTCTCTCCATGTCTGCGGGTGCTCCGGTTTCCTCCCACAATCCAAAGGTGTACAGGTTAGGTGAATTGGCTGTGCTAAATTGCCCATAGTATTAGGTGCATTAGTCAGGATAAATATAGGGTAGGGGAATGGGTCTGGGTGGGTTACTCTTTGGAGGGAAATGGCCTGTTTCCACACCGTAGGGAATCTAAACTGCTGCTGGTACAGGCCTTTGCTCTCTGACTTGGGCGTCGCTGGCTGGACAGTATTGATAGCCCATCCCTATTTGCCCTTGTGAAGGTGATGCTGAGCTCCCTTCTTGATTTGCTGCTGTGGGTTAGCCCACAATGCCGGTAGGGAGGGAGTTCCAGGATTTGGACCCAACAAATGTGACGGAACAGTGGTTTATTTCCAAGTCAGGGTTGTAAGGGGCTTGGAGGGGAACTTGCAGGGGGTGGTGTTCCCAAGTACCTGCTGCCCTTGTCCTTCTTGGTGGAAGTGATGGGGGGTTTAGAAGGTGCTGTCTAAGGATCTTTGGTGAATTTTTGCAGTGCGTCTTGTTGATAGTACACACTGCAGCTACTGAGTGCTGGTGGTGGAGGGGGTGGATGTTTGTGGCTGTGGTGCCAGTAAAGTGGCTGCTTTGTCCTGGGTGGTGTCAAGCTTCTTGAGTGTTGTTGGAGTACCCATGCAGGCAAGTGGGGAGTATTCCATCAAACTGCTGACTTGTGCCTTGCAGATGGTGGATAGACTTTGGGGAGTCAGGAGGTGAATTACTCGCTATAGTATCCCTAATCTCTGACCTGCTCTTGTGGCCGCTGTGTTTATGTGGTGAGTCCAGTTGCATTTCTGGTCAATGGTAACCCCCAGGATGTTGACAGGGGAGCGTTCAGTGATGGTAATACTGTTGAATGTCAAGGGGTGGTGGTGATGGTCATTGTCTGGCATTTGTGAGGCATGAATGTTACTTGCCCCATGTCAGCCCAAGCCTGGATATTGTCGAGATCTTGTTGCATTTGAGCACTGATTGCTTCAGTATCTGAGCTGTCAGGAATGGTACTGAACACTGCGCAATCATTGGTGAACATTCCCACTTCTGACCTTATGACAGAGGGAAGGTCATTGATGGAGCAGCTGAAGGTTGCTGGGCCTAAGACCCTACTCTGAGGGACTCCTGCAGAGATGCCCTGGAACTGAGATGACTGACCCTCCACAACCACAACCATCTTCCTTTGTGCCAGGTATGACTCTAACCAGCGGAGTGTTTGCCCCTGATACCCATTGATCCCAGTTTTGCCAGGGCTCCTTGATGCCATACTCGGTCAAATGTGGCCTTGATGTCAAGGGCTGTCACTGTCACCTCACCTCTGGAATTGAGCTCTTTTGTCCATGTTTGAACCAAGACTGTAATGAGATCAGGAGCTGATTGACCCTGGTGAAACCCAAACTGGGCATCACTGAGCAGGTTGTTGCTGAGCAGGTGCTGCTTGATAGCACTGTTACTGACACCTTCCATCACTTTACTGATGCTTAAGAGTAGACTGATTGGACGGTAATTGGCTGGGTTGGATTTGTCCTGCTTTTTATGTGCAGGACATACTTGGGCAATATTCCACATTGTTGGGTAGATACCAGTATTGTAACTGTACTGGAGGAACTTGGCTAGGGGAACGGCAAGTTCTGGAGCACATGTCTTCAGTACTATTGCCGGAATGTTATTAGGGCCCATTGCCTTTGTAGTATCCAGTGCCTCCAGCCATTTCTTGATGTCACGCGGAGTGAATCAAATTGGCTGGAGACAGGTATCTTGGATGCTGAGGACCGCTGGATGTGGAAGGACTGCAGAGCTTAGACCTGATCTGTTGCCTATGGGATCGCTTAGCTCTGTCTATCACTTGCTGTTTATGCCGTTTGGCACTTAAGTAATCCTGTTTGGTAGCTTAACCAGGTTGACACACCATTTTTAGCTCTGCCTGATGCTGCTCCTGATGCCCACTCTCCATTGTACTAGAGTTGATCTCCTGGCTTGATGGTAATGGTTGAGTGGGGGATATGCCAGACCTTGAGCTTGCAGGTTATGCTGGAGTACAGTTCTGCTGCTGTTGATGACCCACAGCACCTCAAGGATGCCCAGTCTTGAGCTGCTAGATTGGTTCGTAGTCTATCCCATTTAGCATGGTGATAGTGCCACACAACATGATGGAGGTTATTCTCACTGTGAAGGCAGAACTTCGTGTCCACAAGGACAGTGCGCTGGTCACTTGTACCTATACTGTCATGGACAGATGCTTCTGCAGCTGGCAGATTAGTAAGGATGAGGGCACATACGTTTTTTCCTCTTGTTGGTTCCTTCACCACCTGCCGCAGACCCAGTCTAGCAGTTGTATCCTTTCGGATCAGTAATGCTGCTGCCGAGCCACTCTCAGTGGTGGACATTGAAATCCCTCACCCAGAGAACATTTTGCGCCCTTGCCACCCTCAATGCTTCCTCCAAGCGTTGTTCAATATGGAGGAGTGCTAATTCATCAATTAAAGGAGGATGGTGCATGGTAACCAGTAAAAGGTTTCCTTGCCCATGTTTAACCTGGAGTCATGAAACTTCATGGGGTTGGAGTTGGGGCAACTCCGTCCTGACTGTATATCACTGTGCTGCCACCTCTGCTGTGTCTGTCCCACTGGTGGGATAGGACATGTCCAGGGATGGTAATGGTGGTGTCTGGGGTGTTATCGGTCAGGTATGATTCTGTAAGAATGACTATGTCAAGTATGCACTTTTGTCAACAGAATCACGGAATTGTTACAATGTAGAAGGAAGCCATTTTGCACATTATGTCTGTGCACTTGCTCTCTGAGCATTTAACAACCTCTTGCTTTTTCCCTGAAACCCTCTACATTGTTTCTATCTGAACAATCATCCAATGCCCTCTTGAGTGACTCAATTGAACTTGACTCAACCACACTTCCCGGCAGCACATTTTATTCTATTTTCATTTCTAAAAGGAAACCTATTTCTGTCTCAGTCTCTCTGTGTCATTGGACACCTTGTTGCTAGACAACAATCCAATTACTTTTTCTTCCTCCACCCTTGTCTTCCAAGTCACTGAACTATTCACCTCAGGGGTTCCTTAAGAATTCACATTAAATGCATGTAAACAAAGTTTCAGATATCTGTGGGCACTCAGAATAAATCTAAAATTAAACCAAAATTTCATCCTTAACACAAACAATGTAGAAATATGAAAGCTAAATATTAAAGCAAACTTACAGCTACACATGGTTCTCACAAATTTAGAGTCAAAGTTTCGAATTAATAATTGAATTATGAACCTCCAGACCAAGTAATACATGTTTTTGAGGCAGCCAGGAACTAAAAACTTATTGCATCATTTTTCATCTCTTAACTGGGCAAAAGCAGGCCAAGGCCAAATTCTGAAGCCTGGCTTGTGTGAATGAATTATTTTATTGTCATGTGTATTTTCCAGTGAGTAAAACAGTTAACACACAGTGAAAAGCTTTCCCACTGTCATAGCAATCCATCACCATTTTGAATAGTTAAAGGAAAGAAAAAGAAAGATCTAGCTTAGAGAGAGCCCATCGGTCCTGAGTCTGAGTGCCTTACACATACATGGGGCAGCATGGTGGTTCAGTGGTTAGCACTGCAGCCTCATGGCGCCATACATTCGGGTTCGATTCCAGTCTCAGGTGACTGTCTGTGTGGAGTTTGCACGTTCTCCCTGTGTCTGTGTGGGTTTCCTCCCACAATCCAAAGGTGTGCAGATCAGGTGCATTGGCCATGCTAAATTGCCCATGCATGAGGGAAATGGGTTTGGGTGGGTTACTCTTTGGAGGGTCGGTGTGGACGTGTTGGGCTGAAGGGCCTGTTTCCACACTGTAGGGCATCACATCAAACTTTTCCACTGTCGCAGCAAGCCATCACCATTTTGAGTAGTTTAGGAATACGGATCCAGCTAAGAGAGAGCCCATCGGTCTTGAGTCTGCTCATCATCAACAGTGCCTTCACCACCATCCCTCCTCCAACACCTCGCCGCCAGCAGCACCAGACCCAAACAACGATGAAGTTGCTAATCTTCAGGCACCATCTTTCTACCGCACCGAGCTCGCCTCCACCGATGTAGCACCGTCGGTCCCATTGCCCCAGAAAAGTAAGTTGAGGCTCATTTGCCACGGTCACGAGGTCCGCGCTGGGCCCACTCGAGTCTGTGCTGGGATTTCTGATGCCATCCAAGCACAGGACAAAAGGAAAGAAGGAACAAAATCAAGAAAAGGGGGAATAAAAAAGAAAAATCAGTCAGAGCAGATGAGCCATGACTTAGGACTCACCATCTCATCTCGATGGTGTCACATGATCAAACTAGTCTCTGCCAAAAGGATAAAAGTATGAAATTGGACCATTGGCTAGTGAAATAAGACAATAAGAGGTAACAGCAGAAATAGACCATTCAATCCATCATGACCAACCATATAACCTTCAACTCCACTTTCCTGCCGTAACCCTTGATTCCCTCACTGATTAAAAATCTTTCATCAGGATTCCTGATGAAGGGCTTATGCCCAAAACATCGATTCTCCTGCTCCTCGGATGCTGCCTGACCTGCTGTGCTTTTCCAGCACCACACTCTTGACTCCGATCTCCAGCATCTGCAGTCCTCACTTTCTCCTCCTGATAAAAAAAATCTATCTACTTCAGCCTCAAATATACTTAACGACCCGGCCTCAGCAGCTCTCTGCAGTAGAGGATATATTTACCACCCTTTGAGAGAAGAAATTCCTCCGCATTTCTGTTTTAAATGTGTGACCCCCCCCTTACTCGGAGATTATACCCTCTGGTCCTGGACACTTCATAAGGTGAGATCCTAGTCAAGCCCCCGAAGAATCTTATATGTTTCAGGAAGGTCACCTCTCATTATATTCCAACCAACAGAGGCCTAACCTACTCAAACTTTCCTCATATGACAGCCCCCCCCCCCCCCCCCCACCTGACGTATTAAATGTGGAGTGAGAGAGAATGCAATTTCTCCAACATCAGTAGCTCTACAGTTGCTGTTGGCGGATGTTGGTGAGACTCCAGTTCTCCATTTCCCTCTCCCTTATTCCCAAAGTCAGCCAGAAGATTCTTTCCCATGTGGTAGCTAACCCAACTGGAGCTCTGCACATGGTAGACCTACATCTGGGTGCCTGGCAGCTTCCACAGCAGTTCAATTTCGAATGATCCTTTGGCCTCTGGCATACGGGCATCAAGCCACAGAATTAGTCGCAATCAACTTCCATTCCAAAACCTTCAGATAAGGAAGGGAAAATTTTGGATGCAAAGGGGGAAAAGAGGTACTTCATTTTCTTTCATAGATGGGATTTCACTGTCATCGTAGAAACTGCTGGATTGCTTATGAAATATAAGTAAGCAAGCTAATTTTCACCGAAAAGGTTAAGTCATCAAGTCGTCTTTTCTCTTTTGAAAGGGGCCAATAGATGTTATCTGTATTTCTGCTACTTTATGTTTTTAAAATCAAGTGATTTTTTATTTAAAAAAAGGCACCACATACATAAGCTGAGAAACTGATGGCATAGAAATTGGAGCAAATCTAATCTGAAGACAAAAACTAAAGTAAAATAATTTGGTGAAGGGTTAAATTTAATAGGCAGGAATAAAGCTAAGCAAGAAAAGTAAATCTGGTAAAAAGAGAGTGGATGGTTGTTTTCCAGTGACAGGGTAAAGTATTGATTTTCACCTTTCCAAAGTCAGAGTGACATTTTGTTTACCTTCAATAATTTATCAAAGAGAAGCCAGGTGACTTGCAGAATGTATAGATGCAGGAAGTAGGATAGGAATTTACTTACTATGGATATGTACATATTTTAAAAACTGTTTGAAGGAATTTCCTTGAAATATTTGTTAGTAGAAATGAAATGTCTCAGGTAAAGTGAACATATTTGTTTTGATAGTCCAAATAGTTGGTAGTCATTATTAACGTAAGATCTGCAATTCTGGGAGTTTCCTTTTAGTGTAATGGCTGACATCATTAATCTCTTCCAGCCAATCAAGAGACAGGGAGGTGGGTGCTGGAGGGGGAGAACATTTGCCACAAGGTTAGTTATAAAACTCATCAACTTTAGATTGCAGCCATTTGAATATCTTTGGAAAGAAGTGTTCAAGGCTTCCCTGAGTAAGCTGTTGTGTGAAGGAATTGAGAGTTCCTTTCCCTTTTAATTGTTTACTGCATTATGTTTAGGCTGTTCCTGCTGCTCCCTGTGATTTTGACTGCTCTAGAGCAGGCAGCTTCACAGGGAAATGGATCTCTTTTCATCTCTAAACAAGAAATCTTCAGGAGAGTGGTGGACCTCCTAGTCCCAGGAGAAGACATTTTGAGCGAGGCGGCTGTCACCTCTTTAATACATATCTTAGGGAACCGTGTGCAGTGTTCTGAGGTGCCGTGTGAAGAGGTAATTGCAAGGCTTTCTGATTATTACATTTAGGGAACAAACTCCACCACAGGCTGTTGGTGCCATCTGAAGGTGGTGTTAAGCAGTAAATCATTTTGTTAGTTCATTTTAGATTGCAGCATATGATAGACACCAGCAGGAAAATCAAATTGTGTGGAATTTTATAACAATGAGTTAAGATATTGCAACTTTAAATGCCTGTCTTTAAGTTTTCATACATACATTATATGTAGATATGATATGCAGTTTATATATAAATGCATTTATATTTGGTCAATAGAAATTGTTCAGCTGTAACAAGATGAACAAGAAAATATGAGTATATTGTATTTTAGGAAACTTTCTTCAAGTTTGTTCATGTTCTATCTCTACTGTTCAAAATGATCTTTGTGCGAGTCGCCACTTTTTAAGTGCCAATATTTCTAAAATTGAAATGTATTATATTTAGCCATGACTGGGAGGTTATTTTCACAGATCTGTTGTTGGCTAACTTCTGAGAAATAACAACGTTGCACAAGAGGACATTTTAAAAAAATAACATGAGAAAGAATTATGATCATTGCACTTCATTGAGATAATTTTTGGGAACTTAGTTGGAACAATGTAGTGAAAACAAATCCAATCCTACCAGAATAATGCAAAGTGCTCATCACCTATCAACTGGAAAGATTGGGGGAGTCGGGGGGCGGAATAAACAGAAGATCAAGAAATATTATGGTGGGGAATGCTTTTGGGGGCTACAGAAAGACCAGGAACTATCACTCAGCTCTGGGAATTCTGAATAAAGGAAAGGAGCAAACTTGTAAAGCTAACCAGGAGCAGCGAACAATGAAAGAAAGAGTGATAATAGTCTTAGTTGTAATGTAGAAAATACACACCGTGCAATTTCCCTCAAATAACAATATTTAGAAGGAAGCATCTAAATAGTTTCTAGTTGATGTTCATCAAGGGGTAAATATTGGCCACAACACCAGGGAAAACTCTCCTTCTTGGCTTTGAAATAGTGCTATCAGTTCTCCGACATCCATCTCAGTAGACAGATGGGGTTTCTGTTTTAACATTGCACCTCCAAAAGTGCAGCACTCTCTCCGTTTTACATCCGAGCTCAGCCTTGATGTTTGTGCTCAAACCCTGAATCCAGAATCTTGTAGTTCAGAAGCAAATGTGCTGCTAACTGAGCCACGACAGACCTTTGGAGTATACTCCATCAGATTACACGATGCAAAGGTAGAGTGTACCTTGTTTGCAATAAATCAGGACAATCAGCCGAAATCATAGAAACCTTAGTCAGTAACATAATTGATGGTTTAAACAGCAACGAAGAATTCTGAAAACAAATTACTCAAATAATGTTTGTGATTATTAGTACGGCTTAAGTTACTGGTAGCCAAGCATGGGAGAAAGGAAGGAAAATTAATATCCTCCATTTACCATAATTCAAAAGCCCTATTAACAAAACTAGTTGAGTAAAGATTAGAATGTATTAATTTTCACAGACTAAGCTGGTAATAGTGACTTTGTAATTAAAGGTTACTGTCTTGGGCAGTGAAAGACATTTTTCTTACTTTGATTAGCGACTGCTCTGTTTAGTGAGATCATGTCTCCATTGTGACATTATTCTTTAGAGATTACAGAATGTGAAAAGAATTCCAATCTAGAAGTCCATGGTCAAATTATTGAAAATGTTGGGGAGATAGGGGTGAGGTGGATAATTGTTTATTTATCTGTGGTGGACGGGTTTTAGTCCACCCTTTGTATTTTGATGGTGAACTCAAGACTGGATGGGAACATGATGGGCAGGGTACCTGACTGATATTATGTGCCCCACACAACTGAAAACACATCTCGCTGGGTTGTAATATCCAGCTGTAGTCAAAAGACTTCTATGTTGTCATGGCACATCTTGTTTCTAAATGTCCCTGGTATTTGATTCATGAATAGCCTCAATTGGGACAACTAGATTTTCCTACATCTAACTTGCTCCAGTACAACTGCAGTTGCTAGATCAGTTGTTCATTTTAAATCTGAGATACATAGATTTTTGTGAAGCAAAGGCATATGAGCCAAAGGCAATAGCATCACAGAATCCTTACAGTGCAGGAAGAGGCCATTCAGCCCATTAAGTCTGCACCAATCCTCCTCAGGATCCCACCCAGATCCAGCCCTGCATTTACCATAGCCAGTCTATCGAAGCTACATATCGTTTTCAGCAAGCCATGCAGACACTGAACAAGCAAACTTCATACAGACAGTTACCCAAGGCTGGAATTGAATCCGGGTCCTCCAGGTAGCAGTACAAACCACTGAGCAACCAGGTACCGTATGTGGAGATCAGCCATCATCTCATTGAATAGAGGCAAAAGAAAATGCAGATTCTGGAATCCAAAGTAGACAGGCAGGAGGCTGGAAAAAGGTAGCAAACCTACGCAGCCTCCAGCCCAGAGGACTCAACATTTGAGTTCTCCAATTTCAAATAACCTCCTTTCCCATCCCCTGACTCCCTTTGCAGTTCCTCCCCCTCCCTTGCACTGCTCCCTGCCCCCAGCCAGATTCATTCCTCCCATTGGCCAACCAGGTCATACCTTCTACCTGTCTTCACCTATCCCCACTTCACCACCTTGCCCCTCCCCCCCCACCCCCCCCACCGTTTTATCTGCAGCTCCCCCCATACCCACCCCGGCCCTGAAGAAGGGTTACACCTCAAACGTCGACTTCTCCACCTCCTGATGCTGCCTGGCTTGCTGTGATGTCACTGAATGGCAGAACAGGCTTGTGGGATTGATTGGCCTACTTCTGTGAGAAAGTGAGGCCTGCAGATGTTGGAGTGTGGCGCTGGAAAAGCACAGCTGGTCAGGCAGCATCTGAGAAGCAGAGAATTGGCATTTTGAGCATAAGCTGTTGTTCAGGAATGAGGCTTATGAGCCCGGGGGGGGAGGGGCTGAGAGATAAATGGGAAGGGGGGGGGAAGGGAGAGGTGGGGCTGGGGGGGAAAAGTAGCTGAGAATGCAATAGGTAGATGAAGGTGGGAGGGGGGGTGGAGTGGAGTGGATAGGTGGGAAGGAAGGTGGATGGGAAATCGGGGCAAAATGCATGAGAAGTCAGGTAAGGCCTTTCTTGACATCGCATTTACAAATAGCGTTTGGGAAAGGGATGAGAATCAAGGTAAGATTCTTTTTCGGAAGCATGAGTTGAGTTGCCTATTAATGGGGATTATTGCTTGTTGTCCGTTTCATTAACTGCAAATCTTGCCTCATTAATGCGTAGCTTCCTATCCTAACACCTGCTTGCAGCTCGAGACCTAAATATCCAGCAGCAGCATCTCAATGTCAACTCCGCGGCACAGGCCGCGTCCACACCCCATCAGTGGAAGCTGGCATCCAACCACTGTCACCCTCCCGGGACCCTCGTGGAACTTTTCCAATCCACTTACAGGACGCGCCTGCAATTTAAAGCTCCACTTTGGGATGTGCCAGTAACTAGCTGAATGTACAAACATCCTTCTGTGTACACAGTATTGCAGATGAATTCTCACTGACTCTCGGCACGATTTGCTGATGACACTGTCGGATCGTGATCAAATAACGACCAAAATTGGGGAGTGGCGAAAATAGTCTGTTTATTCAGCAACAGCAGTGGCCCACCTTCAAGTTGGTGACGGAATCCTGAAATACAGTTCTTGCAGTAGCTTCATTATACACCGTTCTTAAATATATATTAAAATTTCATCGTTACATTGTTTTGTCTATTGTACACAAAGATTTGAGGGGCTTCTGTTCTCAGGAAACAGGAGATGGGTTCAAAATCTGTTAAATGGCAGCTGTGACTTCTGATGGGATGAAGAGATTAGATTATGTTACAGTGTGGAAACAGGCCCTTCAGCCCAACAAGTCCACACCAACCCACAACCCACCCATACCCCTATATTTACCCCTTACCTAACACTACAGGCAATTTAGCATGGCCAATTCACCTACCCTGCACATCTTTGGACTGTGGGAGGAAACCGGAGCAAATCCACACACACACGGGGAGAATGTGCAAACTCCACACAGTCAGTCGCCTGAGGCGGGAATTGAACCCGGGTCTTGGGTGCTGTGAGGCAGCAGTGCTAACCACCGTGCCACCATGCCTGTCTGGTTAGCTTGCATAATCAAGAGGTGTTAGTCCTTTTGTCTTTTAAGTTAGTAAATTTTAGTAAAAGTATATTTTCTAGATAAGGTAGTAATTATACAGGTACTAAATAAAAGTATAAAGGATATTAAACTGACTACCACAGCTGGTTTGTGAGATTTGTTTGTTATTTGCCGATGTGACTTTCATTCATTCAGGCAGCAGAAGCGCTGTTTTGACAGTAAAGGGGACAGTGGCTCTGTTTAATGCATTTAGTGGTTGGCGAAACTGTTGGATGTTCTTTAATCTATTTAGGTCCTGAGCGATTCTTGCTAAGGGCTGATTAATATTATAATCTTTCCGTACTTTCGGGTGGGTCGTGGAAACACTGTGTTGGATGGGTATTGTTTTTGAATAGATTAGTAGTCTTTGATATTTGTCAAGATTAGAGTAGTGCTGGAAAAATACACCAGGTAAGGCAGCATACGAGGAGCAGGAAAATCAACATTTCGGGCTGGAGGCCCTTCTGCATCTGCAGTACCCACTTTCGCCAAGCGTCTCTGATATTTATTCAAATGTAGTTTATGATGTCAATAGGCCTGATAAGGATAGAAGATGTGAAAATGGGTGTGGAAGTCATGTTTTAATTTAGTTAATCGTGCATTAGTAATGATGTGCAAGTGCTGGTGTTGGACTGGGGTGGACAAAGTTTAAAATTCCAACCATACGGGACCAATGTCAATGTCATCAGTTTCCTGATCTCCCCTACTACCACCTTATCCCAGATCCAACCCTGCAACTTGGCACCATCCTCTTGAACTGCCCTACCTCTCCATCTTCCTTCCCACCGATCCGCTCCACCCCACCCTCCACTCCGACCTATCATCTTCCATCTACCTATTGCATTCCCAGCTCCCCCCCCCCCCCCCCCCACCCCTTCCCCCACATTCCTAATGAAAAGCTTATGCTCGAAACGTTGACTCTCCTGCTCCTCGGACGCTGCCTGACCAGCTGTGCTTTTCGAATTGCACCACCCTTTTTGACTCTGAATGCTAACATCTACAGTCCTCACTTTTACAAAGTTAAAAATCACATAATACCAGGTTACAGTCCAACACGTTTATTTGGAAGTACAAGCTTTCAGAGTGCTGCTCCTTTGTCAGGTAGCTAGTGGGGCAGGAGCAAAAGATCATTAGTGTCATCCAACTTTTGTGATTTATTGCACAAACCTAGATGGCTGTTAAGTCTTTCATCTTTTAGAATGGGTTGCAGGTTTCGAATTATTAATATGTAAATCCCAGAACTTCTTTTAAGTCACATTCCCAAGGTAAGTTAAGGTTATATTTAAAAAATGTGAACATCTCAGCTCAGACAATGTGTTAAAAGGTGTGAGGTTAGAGACTGTATGTATTCCAATCTTGAATCAGTCTGGTTACTTGCAATAGTAAAATATTCTACAAAAATGTGATTTTACGAATGAATGAATGAAAATGCATTATAGTAAAGGGTTATGAACGAATGAATAGGAAGGTGCTATTAATGAATATAGCGAGCTGGAGAGTGAATTAGTAAAGATACCTTTGACAATACCTCAACACGAAGATAAGTAGGAAGTGAATTGTGAAGAGCACATGAAGGGATATAGATAGGTTAGATGAGTGAGCAAACATCTGGCAAATGAAGTACCAAGTATGAAAGTGTTAAATTGTCAATTTTGGCAGAAAGAAAAAAAAATTAATTATATTATCGAAGTGGTGAGATCTTGCAGAGGGTCTTAGTGTCTTAATCGCAGAAGGTTAGCAAGCACGAAAAGCAAGTAATTAGGAAAACTAATAGAACATTATTATTGTAAGGTGAATTGAATGCAAGAGTAAGGAGGTTATGCCTAAGTTATACCAAGTATTGATGAGAATTAATCTGTAGTACTGTGTACACACAGAAGGATGTTCATACATGGGAAGTAGTTCAGAGAAATTTACCAGAGGAATACCAGGAGTGAGCAGATTGCTTTAAGAGGAAAGGATGGACAAGTAAAGTTGAGGTTAAAATCAGATCAGTCATAATCTAACTAAATTGCAGACTTGAAGGGCCAAGTATCTTACAGCTGCCCCTTGTTATCCTGCTGTAAGGACACAGCATGTGGATTGAACCAGGGTGCATCTCAAAACTGCTCACTTACCCTCTTAACACTGTGAGCCTACCTGGATGCTCACCCCATCCCTGTCTTGCGTTTTTGCTTTTTGGCCCTCCCCAGCCACCGCTCCTAGGCTCAAATAACTTTTCACTTGCCTTGCCAGGATGCTTTCCATTGTTGTCAGCAGTTACCAGTCAAGCAAAAGGAAGACAATCTTCAGACAGGAGTTCCCAGGTACAGCAAATCAAGGAAAGGCTCCAGAACCAGTTCAGGGGCTTGATAATGGTCAGTTAGGCACTTGAGTGGTCAGTGTGTTAAGGGCTAAGGAGCCAAATGCCAGGGGCCCATGTGGCTCTTTCACCCTCTTTGTGGGCAGTTTGCAGGTGGGGAAAAGGTGGTGAGGATGTAACTCTGAAGATGGACAAGGGAGATCCAGTAGATGTAGCGTACCTGGACTTTCAGAAAGCTTTGGATAAAGTCCCACATAGGAGGTTAGTGAGCAAAATTAGGGCGCATGCTATTGGGGGCAAAGTACTAACTTGGATTGAAAGTTGGTTGGCTGATAGGAAAGAAAGAGTAGTGATAAACCGTTCCATTTCAGAATGGCAGGCAGTGACCAGTGGGGTACCGCAGGGATCAGTACTGGGACCGCAGCTCTTTACAATATATATTAATGATATAGAAGATGGTATTGGTAATAACATTAGCAAATTTGCTGATGATACTAAGCTGGGTGGCAGGGTGAAATGTGAGGAGGATGTTAGGAGATTACAGGGTGACCTGGACAGGTTAGGTGAGTGGTCAGATGCATGGCAGATGCAGTTTAATGTGGATAAATGTATGGTTATCCACTTTGGCGGCAAGAACAGGAAGGCAGATTACTACCTAAATGGAATCAAGTTGGGTAAAGGGGCAGTACAGAGAGATCTGGGTGTTCTTGTACACCAATCAATGAAGGTAAGCATGCAGGTACAGCAGGTAGTGAAGGCTAATAGCATGCTGGCCTTCATAACAAGAGGGATTGAGTATAGAAGCAAAAAGAGGTTCTTCTGCAGCTGTACAGGGCCCTGGTGAGACCACACCTAGAGTACTGTGTGCAGTTCTGGTCTCCAAATTTGAGCAAAGACATTCTGGCTATTGAGGGAGTGCAGCGTAGGTTCACGAAGTCAATTCCTGGAATGGCGGGATTACCTTACACTGAAAGACTGGAGCGACTGGGCTTGTATACCCTTGAGTTTAGAAGACTGAGAGGGGATCTGATTGAGACATATAAGATTATTAAAGGATTGGACACTCTGGAGGCAGGAAACATGTTTCTGCTGATGGGTGAGTGCCGAACCAGAGGACACAGCTTAAAAATATGGGGTAGACCATTTAGGACAGAGATGAGGAGAAACTTCTTCACCCACAGAGTGGTGGCTGTGTGGAATGCTCTGCCCCAGAGGGCAGTGGAGGCCCAGTCTCTGGATTCATTTAAGAAAGAGTTGGATAGAGCTGTCAAGGATTGTGGAATCAAGGGTTATGGAGATAAGGCAGGAACAGGATACTGATTAAGGATGATCAGCCATGATCATATTGAATGGTGGTGCAGGCTCGAAGGGCTGAATGGCCTACTCCTGCACCTATTGTCTGTTGTCTATTGAGACATCCAAAGATTGAGTAGGCAGTGTGGATTGTGCAGGAACCTTGGGTAGCAGGTGGGTGCAATAGCAGAGATGGAGTGAATGTGAAACAGCAGAGAGAAGATGGCAGCACTTATCCTGGCAGAGTGGAGAAGGTAATTGATCACTCCTTCCCTGCTGGGCATTGCTCCAGGTAGCTGAGACCACAATGACCCACTGAAGAGCTCAGATGATGTGGCATCCTCTGCTGGTTTGCCGGGGGTGTGGCGAGGGGGGAAGGGGGAACGTTCCTACTCTGTGTGACTGCAGGTCCCAGTTCACAAACCTGGGCCCCATTCTTCCCCCCCCCCCCTTACCTGTCACCTCCGAGGAAAACTGTAAAATAAAACATATTAAAAGCAGGAGTTTCACTTGTTAGAGAGTGGATGATAGGAGAACGTGAAGATTGGTATGGATGCTAGTCCAGCATATGCTCTCTCCTTGAGGGTCACCAACAGTTTTTGAACTAGCTGGAAACATTCTTGCATTTACTAAGTTCCCAGTGCCAATTATGCTGTGCAATAGAAAACAACAGCTTTTAAGAGTTTAGATTTTCTAAGCATTTGCTTTGGTTGCAAAAATATTTGGTTGCAAAATGCTTTGCTCTGTTAACGTTTGGGTCTCTGCATTAGTATAGAGTGAGACATCAGGCACAGCAGACAGATGGGGTGATTGTTACCTGCTCAGTAAGCATCTGTGAGAACAGAGTGTAAAGATATAGCACTCATATCATAGGGAGCAAAGTCTGCTGCTAGACCATAGAGTACGGTTGTGCAATAACCAAAAGTTCTTAATGCATTGGTCAAAGTTTTACATTTTGTTATAGGATCTTGAAAACGTTATAAAATGTGCATGCTTTCTTTGTTCTCTCATTTTCCAATGTAATTGGTTCTTTGATTAGATTCCAACTTGTACCCCGCTCCCAAAGTGTCATGGTTCAGATAAGATATATGCATATAGTGTCTATATTATAATCTGAACTCCTTATAGCTGGCAACTCTTACCTGATAAAATTATATTTGAACTGGAGCCAGACATTTACAAGCATCTGGCAAGTTGCAAACCTCTCGCCAATAAAACTTAACTGAAAGTGCTGGAAATACTCTGCCGGGGCAGGATATATCATGGAGAGAGATATTAATTACTGAGGGGAGGTGGGATTAGGTGCAAAATGGGAGTCAAGATCCTGAAAAGGTGGCATCGGGTCAGGGACATGACATGATTTTTTTTTCATTTATTCTTTCGTGGAATCTGGGAGTTGCTAGTAAGATCAGCAGTTATTGGTCAAATCGAACTGTCCCTGAATTGAGGGATTTGCTCGGCCAGTTAAGATTAGATTAGATTCCGTCCAGTGTGGAAACAGACCTTTCGGCCCACCAAGTCCGCCCTGAACCACCGAAGAGTAACATGCCCCCCTCTAACTAATGCTCCTAACAACTATGGACAATTTGGCATGGGCAATTCACCTAACCTGCGCATCTTTGGACTGTGGGAGGAAACCCACGCAGACACTGGGAGAATGTGCAAACTCAACACAGACAGTTGCCCGAGGCTGGATTGGAACCTGGGTCCCTGGTGCTGTGAGGCAGCAGTGCTAACCACTGAGCCACCGTGCCGCCCCTTAAGAGTGAGCACATTGCTGTCGACCTGGAGTCACATCAAGGCCAGACCAGATAGAAGGAAAAATTTACTTTTCTAAAGGACACTCATGGACCAGACGGATTTTTATGACAATAGATGGGCCATGTGAATTTGCAAACTCTTAGGTTTAACCTAGAATTCAACCCGTATCCTCATTTTAAAAATCCGCAGATTTCCTGAGCTGTGTGTAGCTCAATGACAGTCTGTGAAAGCAGTGAAACCTGATTACTTGCAGTCATGGCTGGGTAAGAGGCTGCTGCTTCCAGCATTTGTTCTGAAACTGTGCCTCTCTAACTTGCAAGCCAACTCATTGTCTTGAACATCATTCACTTGGATATGTACTCTCCACGGTCAGCCTTCACTGTGCTTTGGGATTAGTTTCTGCAGTCCAGCTCTGCACTTCTGATGAGAACATGAAGACAGGAACAGCAGTCAGAACAGGAGAGGCAACATTGACATCCGTGTCAATTATCGTCAGGTTCCTCCACAAGACAGAGGGCTGGGCTCAGACGTTCAGCTGAAAGGAAATCTCCTTATGGAACTTACAGGCAGCTCTCTTGACCAGTGCCTCATCTGGCTCAGGTTTTAGAAGGCTTTCATTGTCATTGCTGATCTCTGCAGCCAAGTTCTTCTTCCAAGGAGACCCATACTGCCAGTGACTGTCGAAGTAGCTGTCACAGGAAGATCCATCAACCTAGTCCACCCTTCCTCGATGCTCCAGCTCTTTCCCTCTGTCTGGAATACTGAGCTCTCTTCTGCAAAGAGAGAATTTACGTGTGGGAAATAGACTGTGTAGAGAAGAAAGACCGACAACATTTGTGGGGAGTTCAAAGTTAAAAATCACACAACACCAGGTTATAGTCCAACAGGTTTAATTGAAAGCACTAGCTTTCGGAGCACTGCTCCTTCATCAGGTGGTTGTGGAGAGGTTATGGGGAGTGACTGAGAGGTTTCAGGCATAAGATGGCTCAACAAAGACAGTGAGAGCGAGTGTTGGCTGTTCAGATGGGGATAGCCCTGGAAGGAAAGGAATGGGCAGAGTTTCAAACCGTGTTAACCTGACGAGTGCTGGGCAAAAGCCTGCTGTTAAAGTAGTTGTGTGAAAGTTGCCTGAAATCAATATACTGCTCCCCTCTTTTTTCCCTCCTCATTTCCTTCGGGCTGTACGGGCACTCTCTCAAACTGGAGGGGCATCACTGGATAAAAGCAAATTACTGCCGATACTGGAATTTGAA
The DNA here is from genome assembly GCF_047496795.1 of Chiloscyllium punctatum. Classification (NCBI taxonomy): domain Eukaryota; kingdom Metazoa; phylum Chordata; class Chondrichthyes; order Orectolobiformes; family Hemiscylliidae; genus Chiloscyllium; species Chiloscyllium punctatum. The sequence goes on along the minus strand of NC_092746.1, from coordinate 127,292,015 downwards.
ACCAAAAGAGAAAATGCTGGAAAATCTCAGCAGGTCTGGCAGCATCTGTGAGGAGAGAAAAGAGCTGACGTTTCGAGTCTAACTGACCCTTTGTCAGAGCTTTGTCAAAGGGTCAGTTAGGCTCGAAACATCAGCTCTTTTCTCCCAGACCTGCTGAGATTTTCCAGCATTTTCTCTTTTGGAGGGGCATCACTCCTGGTCTGTTTATTTGGTCATTCAATCTTTTTCTTGTCATCCTTTTGGAAAACCTCTTCTCATTTCAATCTCTCAGACCCCCACAGCGGAACCTCGAGAGAAGAGCCCAAGAATCAGGGGATTAGCAACTCTGATCTCCTTTTCATTTTTGTGTTTGCTCAACCACACGAATCAATGCACTGTTTCAACCACCTTGCGGCGGTTCCTTTTAACTAGAAATCTGTCCTGCTGTTACTCCATGAGTTGTATGTGCCCTTTCTGATTTCTGAAAAACCCAGAAGGTAGGTGCTAATATTGTGACATATATAAAGAATCAGAGCAAAACTTGCTCACGTGGTTGTTGGAAGGCAGAAGGCCTTTATCATCAACAACTGGTCACCATTCCTCAGAACAATTAGCTAAAATTGCTGTTGGCTAAATCTCCCATCATGCATAACCCTTGGTTCCAGCTTATCCAGAGTAATCTCCCCCAACTGTTCAAACATCAGGTGTAAATAGCACCAACTGAGTGTCAGGTCACTTGATTTTAAAAAGTTCAGTAATCCTTCTCACAATCTTTGGGTGTTTTTTTTAAACAATCCCTTTCATATTTTGGCCCATAATCAAAAATAAATAGATATGATCTTTACAGTGTAAAATCGTTGAAATGTGTAACCCACGACCATTTCCATATAGAGAGATGAGGGTAGCGTATACATGGGAACACCACCACATTCGAGTTCCCCTCCAAGCTATTCACCATCCTGAATATATCACCGGTCCTTCACTGTCGCTGGGTCAGAGTCCTGGAATTCCCTCCCTAATGCAGGTGGACTGCAGCGGTTCGAGAAGGCAATTACCTTCTCAAGGGTAATCGGAGACTGGCAATAAATGCTGACCAGCCTGCCAGCGATGCCCATATCCTGCAAAATAAATATTTTTAAAAATTTGAAAAAAAAAATTGTGATCTGTCATATACAGGCAGTGGAAAGCAAAACAGAGCTGCAGATAAAGAACAGAGGAATCTGATTAATTGCATAGCTATTTCAGAAAGCTATTCAGGGTCCTTCTCCTGGTCTATTCCTGTATATTTTGTATATTCTATACCGATTTATTCTAAAACAAACCCCTGTGTAGTGACTGTAATGAAGTCAGTCAGGTAGACCTCAGAGTGTGGGTTCTCTGGGGCTGTTAACCTGGTTGAATCAGGGAATTCTGGTTGACAGATACAAACAGGAGTGTCAGAGGGTTCTGTTCACTCATAGATTCATACAACATGGAAACAGACCTTTCTCTCCATGCCAGCCATATTCCCAAACTAAACTAGTCCCATCTGCTTGCATTTGGCCCATATCCCTCCAAATATTTCTTATTCTTGTATTTATCCAAATGTCTTTTAAATGTTGTAACTGTACCACATCCACCAGTCCTGCTGGGATTACATTCCATAAACGAACCATTCTCTGTGTAAAACAAACTGCCCCTCATGTCTTTTTTTTTAACCTTTCTCCTCTCACCTTAAAAAATCTCCCAGTCAGGGAAAAGACACCTGCCATTCACCTTATATTTAGCCCTCATGATTTTATATGCCCCATATACTCGAGTAATAGTCATCGAGATGTATGCATGGAAACAGACCCTTCGGTCCAACCCGTCCATGCCGACCAGATATCCCAACCCAATCTAGTCCCACCTGCCAGCACCCAGCCCATATCCCTCCAAATCCTTCTTATTCATATACCTATCCAAATGCCTCTTAAATGTTGCAATTGTACCAGCCTCCACCACTTCCTCTGGCAGCTCATTCCATTAACGTACCACCCTCTGCGTGAAAAAGTTGCCCCTCAGGTCTCTTTCCCCTCTTGCCCTAAACCTATGGCCTCCAATCTCATGTAAAAGTCAATCCCCTATTTTTGGCCAAATACCCTGGAATTTTCCATATATCTTGTGTAAAAGTCGACCCTAGTTCTTCACAGATCAACGTTTATGAGTCAGTGTGCTGGCTGTTATTTTCCCACTCCAGAATTCCAGTCTGCCGGTTGTTCTGCTCTGCTCCTGGTCTTCCAGTCCAATGGCTGTTGTGTTCCACGCCGGGCTTTCAGAATTACCATAATACATTTTTTTCCCCCGTATTGGTTTGGAGATCAGTTGGGCTCCTGCTAATGATACAGTATGAATTTTGACGGGAATGAATTTCAGCCCCTTAAAAGTAGTATCCATTTAAAACGGCACAATATCACTGCTGCATCACAGCGCCAGAGACCCGGGTTCAATTCCCGCCTCAGGCGGCTGACTGTGTGGAGTTTGCACATTCTCCCCGTGTCTGCGTGGGTTTCCTCCGGGTGCTCCGGTTTCCTCCCACAGTCCAAAGATGTGCAGGTCAGGTGAATTGGCCACGCTAAATTGCCCGTAGTGTTAAGTGAAGGGGTGAAATGTAAGGGAGTGGGTCTGGGTTGGTTGTGCTTTGGCGGGTCAGTGTGGACTTGTTGGGCTGAAGGGCCTGTTTCCACACTGTAAGTAATCTAATGTAGTAGTCGACCCCATAAATTTAACCTTAAAAAGTAGCCAAAAGAAATTCGACTATTACTCGAGTATATATGGTAAAACAAGTCACTCTAAGGAAACCTGACCAGTGCCCAGTACTATGCATGTGTCAATAAAGGGTGACTTGGTGATGGGATACTGGCCTTTGTGCAGTTAGTTCAACCTCCACCAGATTTCAATTTTTATGTTGATAGACACGTGACGTTTAGTGAAAGGAATGTGGGAAAGGTCTCCCCTTTACGGCATTTATATTGTTGGCAAGGTGCAATGACACTGTGAATAGAGTATTTGTGCCAGAGACTGACTGATTGGGGTGGAAGTGTTCTTGCTAGTGATAAAGTAAAATGGACATGTTTGTGTAATTGCATGTTAAGTAGTTTTCAGTGTAGTGTTTTCTGCTCATATTGGACCAATGACAGCAGGTTAATGGCATGTACCTTTTACTTATGTGCAAGTCAGCCTGAAGATTCAAACAATTAATAGCCTTGTTATGTTATGAAACTCTGCAGAACTTGCTGAGTGATTTAGATCACTCTGTAATTTGCTTTGTATAATTGGCACGTTGCCAGAAGCCTCCCTGCTATTTGAAAGAACTTGCTAAATTTGGAAATTAATTACCGCTAAACTCACCGCAGACAAAATCCGAGAACTGATAGCAAATCTAAATTATTAATCATGGGATAACTGAAAAGGAAACATTTTAAATTGTTCAATCTCATTAAGCCTATAATTAAATGTTGTTAGAAATGTCAAAACTGTTATATTTAAAATGCTTATTTTATTTCTTTGTTTTTCTTTCAGTCTTTTTATTTGGGCTCCCTTGATTTAATTTTTAATTTCTCTTCTCATTTCTCTTTCTGTATCTGACTGGTCTTTAATTCACCCTTCCCCATTGTGTCTGTTAGTCATGGACTCCTCCAGCATGGAGACAGACCCTTTGGCCCTAACTGGTCCATGCCGACCAAAATGTCCATCCACACTAACCCCATTTCCCTGCACTTGGCCCATATCCTTCTAATCCTTTCCTATCCACATATTTGTTCAAATGTCTTTTAAATGTTGCTAATGTACCTGCCTCAATCACTTTGGCTGGCAGCTCATTCCATATGTGTACCACCCTTTGTGTTTAAAAAAAACGTTTCCCTCAGGTTCCCTTTTATTCTTTCCCCTCTAACCTTAAACAAATGCCTTCTAGTCCGCTGTTCCCCAACCCTCGGAAAAGGCTGAATGCATTCACTCTATCCATGTCTCTCATGATCTTATACATCTCTATAAGTTATCCCCTCAGTCTCCTACACTTTAAAGAATAAGTACAATCTCTCCCTATAACTCAGACCCTTGAGTCCAGACAACATGGGTGGCATGGTGGCACAGTGGTTAGCACTGCTGCCTCACAGCACCGGAGACCCGGGTTCAATTCCCGCCTCAGGCGACTCTCTGTGTGGAGTTTGCACGTTCTCCCCGTGTCTGTGTGGGTTTCCTCCGGGTGCTCCGGTTTCCTCCCACACTCCAAAGATGTGCAGGTCAGGTGAATTGGCCATGCTAAATTGCCCGTAGTGTTAGGTAAGGGGTAGATGTAAGTGTAGGGGTATGGGTGGGTTACGCTTCGGCGGGGCAGTGTGGACTTGTTGGGCCGAAGGGCCTGTTTCCACACTGTAAGTAATCTAATCCAAACATACCTGTAAATCTCTTCTGCACTCTTTCCAGTTTTATAACAAGGTGACAAAAACTGAACACAATACTCCAAGTGCAGCCTCACCAATTGCAACAAACTTCCCAACTTGTATACTCAGTGCCCTGACTGATGAAGGCCAGTGTGCTAAAAGCCTTCTTCATTGCCCTGTCTACCTGTGACTCCACTTTCCGAGAACTGTGAACCAGAACTCCAGGATCCCTCTGTTCCACTATACTCCTGAAGGCCCTACCATTCACCTTGAAACCCCTACCTTGGTTTGACTTACCAAAATGCAAGGTCTGTATTAAACTCCATTTGACACTTCTTGACCTACTTCCCCAGCTGATAAAGGTCCTGCTGCAATTTCTGATAACCTTCCTCACTAAAATACCGTCTATTTTAGGGTAATCATCAAACTTACTAATCATGCTCAGTATGTTCCCATCCACATCATTGATATCGATAACAAACAGTAATGGGCCCAGCACCAACCCCCCTAAGATACTCCACTAGTCACAGACCTCCAGTCCAACAAACCTGCTTCACTATTACCCTCTGCTTCCTACCATCAAGCCAATTGTGTATCCAATTTGCCAGCTCACCCTGGATTTGATGTGATCCAACCTTTCAGAGCAGCCTACCATGTGGAACCTTATTCAAAGGCCTTACTGAAATCCATTAGGAGAAAGTGAGGACTGCAGATGCTGCCTGACCTGCTGCGCTTTTCCAGCAACACATTTTTTAAGTTGCTGAAATCCATGTTGACTACGTCTACCGCCCTGCCCTCATAAACTTTCCTGGTCATCTCCACTAAGAACTCTAACAGATTTGTGAGGCATGATCTTCCACGCATAAGACATGCTGACTATTTCCAATCGAACCCTGTCTTTCCAAATGCATGTATCTCTGAGTCTTCTCAAGTAACTTACCTCCCACAGATGTTAAGCTTGCTGGTCTATAGTTCCCAGGCTTTTCTTTGCAGCCTTTCTTGAATAAGGGCACAGCATTTGCTACCCTCTAGTCTTCTGGGGACCTCGCCCGTGGTTAACGATATTGTAAAGATATCAGCCAACCCCTGCAATTTCTTCTCTAGCCTCTTGCAGCCTTCTTGATGTATTTTCCCAAATCTGAGGTTGATCTCCCCCTATAACTCATTACCTAATAATCTTGCACCATGCCATCGTCAATTTGCAATTTTAACATAAAACATTTTTGAGATGATTTGTACAAACCAGTTTGACCTAATGGTGCATGACATTAGGTGCCATATTTCAGCAATTTCCAGTGCATCTAGTTTAGTTGTTCGGTTTATTTTTATTCATTTGTGGAATTCAAGCATTACTCGTAAGGCCAGTATTTGATACCTTTCCGGAATTGTCCCGGAAAAACCGGTCAGCTGCTTTCTTTAATACAATCAAGTTGATCATTCACTTCAAAGGGCAGGCAACGAAACTATTGTGAGCTTTCTGAGCTATTGCACAATCCCGTAGTTCACAAGTAACATGATACAGACTAGCTTATTTTTAAAATGTAATTATTTAGATTTTTTTAACAAATCATTTGAATTTAAATTGCCCAGATCTTGTGTTGGACAGATCAGCTGCGATCCCATTGGATGGCAGGACAGAGAAGAGCTGAATGGCTCCTATGTCGAATCCTCTGTGTGCCTTTGGCTTGTTAGTCCAGGTTATCATAACCATGAAGCTTTCAAATGTAATTTTCACTGAATCAAGATCAGACTTGTTATCTGTTATTTAAGAGAATAAAACCAGAAGTTGAATTTGTCAGTTGCTAATAACAATAAGGCAAAGTACAGGAGCAGCACTGGGGTACTATAGCCAAATAATTGATAAAGGCTTAGGCCTAGTCCATTTGTTTTCAAAGAATGGTCTCTGTGCGTGTGTGTGTGAGACTACAGCACAGAAACAGGCATTCCGGTGAACATGACCTCGCCCTACCCTATTCCATCTCCCCAAACCAATACAGCCCATTATTCTTTTCTCCCTCACCTACTTACTGAGTCTTCCCATAAATGCATCAATTTAAACTTTTTTTAAAGTTCGTTCACAGGATGTGGGCATTACTGGTGAGGCCATCATTTAATGCACATCCGTGTTCACCTACAGGATAGTTAAGAGTCAACCACATGGCTGTGGGTAAAAACAATGACTGCAGATGCTGGAAAGCAAATACTGGATTAGTGGTGCTGGAAGAGCACAGCAGGTCAGGCAGCATCCAACGAGCAGCAAAATCGACGTTTCGGGCAAAAGCCCTTCATCAGGAATAAAGGCAGTGAGCCTGAAGCGTGGAGAGATAAGCTAGAGGAGGGTGGGGGTGGGGAGAAAGTAGCATAGAGTACAATGGGTGAGTGGGGGAGGAGATGAAGGTGATAGGTCAAGGAGGAGAGGGTGGAGTGGATAGGTGGAAAAGGAGATAGGCAGGTAGGACAAGTCAAGGAGGCAGTAACTGAGCTGGAAGTTTGAAACTAGGATGAGGTGGGGGAAGGGGAAATGAGGAAGCTGTTGAAGTCCACATTGATGCCCTGGGGTTGAAGTGTTCCGAGGCGGAAGATGAGGCGTTCTTCCTCCAGGCGTCTGGTGGTGAGGGAGCGGCGGTGAAGGAGGTCCAGGACCTCCATGTCCTCGGCAGAGTGGGAGGGGGAGTTGAAATGTTGGGCCACGGGGCGGTGTGGTTGATTGGTGCGGGTGTCTCGGAGATGTTCCCTAAAGCGCTCTGCTAGGAGGCGCCCAGTCTCCCCAATGTAGAGGAGACCACATTGGGAGCAACGGATACAATAAATGATATTAGTGGATGTGCAGGTAAAACTTTGATGGATGTGGAAGGCTCCTATAGGGCCTTGGATAGAGGTGAGGGAGGAGGTGTGGGCACAGGTTTTACAGTTCCTGTGGTGGCAGGGGTAAGTGCCAGGATGGGAGGGTGGGTCGTAGGGGGGTGTGGACCTGACCAGGTAATCACGGAGGGAACGGTCTTTGCGGAAGGAGGAGAGGGGTGGGGAGGGAAATATATCCCTGGTGGTGTGGTCGTTTTGGAGGTGGCGGAAATGTCAGCGGATGATTTGGTTTATGCAAAGGTTTGTGGGGTGGAAGGTGAGCACCAGGGGCGTTCTGTCCTTGTTACGGTTGGAGGGGTGGGGTCTGAGGGCGGAGGTGCGGGATGTGGACGAGATGCGTTAGAGGGCATCTTTAACCACGTGGGAAGGGAAATTGCGGTCTCTAAAGAAGGAGGCCATCTGGTGTGTTCTATGGTGGAACTAGTCCTCCTGGGAGCAGATACGGCGGAGGCGGAGAAATTGGGAATACGGGATGGCATTTTTGCAAGAGGTAGGGTGGGAAGAGGTGTAATCCAGGTAGCTGTGGGAGTCGGTGGGTTTGTAAAAAATGTCAGTGTCAAGTCAGTCGTCATTAATGGAGATGGAGAGGTCCAGGAAGGGGAGGGAGGTGTCAGAGATGGTCCAGGTAAATTTAAGGTCAGAGTGGAATGTGTTGGTGAAGTTGATGAATTGCTCAACCTCCTCACGGGAGCACGAGGTGGCGCCAATGAGGTCATCAATGTAGCGGAGGAAGAGGTGGGGAGTGGTGCCAGTGTAATTACGGAAGATCGACTGTTCTACATAGCCAACAAAGAGACAGGCATAGCTGGGGCCCATACGTGTGCCCATGGCTACGCTGTGGGTCTGGAATCAAATTTAGACCGGACCAGCTAAGGATTGCAGTTTCCTTCCCTAATGGACATTAGTGAATCAGATGGGGGGTTTTTTTTGCCCTCTGACGATTGATAATGTAGTCATCATCAGACACATAATTCCAGATTTTTATTGAATTCAAATTCCAGCATTTTCCTCTGGCAGGATTTGAATCTGGGTCCCAAATCATTACCGGTGGGTCTCTGGATTCATCATCTAGTAATAACACCACTAGGCCATCAATAGTGAGTACTATACCACATGGACTGCGGCAGTTACGTGAGCAGGGAGACATACCGGGACATTCCACCCTGTCAGTGTGGGCTTTCTGCTGGACGGTTGACCATCCCCACTCCTGGCTGAATGAGCAAAATGTAGACAGACTGGAAAATTCCAATTGATCTCCGTAATCCTTGCTTAACAAAGTGGCTAATTAGACTCCTTTTAAAAATGGTGGCTAGCCTTCGGGTTTTCAGACCCTCGAAACCGCCATTCCCAATTTCCCAATTTCGATGGGCTCAGAGGAAGAGGAGTAGCCCGGTGAGACAGTGCTCGGCTTGTGTGTTCTTCTGAAATCCTCCTATCTGCATTATTAACAATGACTTTCACACAAATATTTTTCACAGGCTAATGACCATTAAAAGGATGAACAGAAGAACTCTTACCCACGTGATCAACATGTTTGTAAATCTGCACATATGCAAATAATTGCTCAAAACTCAAACACATTCACATATGTAAATACACAGATATAAAATTACACATACAATAAATATATGCACACATATACACAGTAGACAGGTGTAAACACACATGCTCCATGGTAAGTGACAGCATCTTTTTCAATCAGGAATATTAAGTTTTCTTCTGGCTATTCACAAATCTCTTCTATCTCCTTTTCTCCGAAATAGTGTTTCACAGCAGGTGACTTCTTTGAACTCGCCAAGAAAAATAGGAGTGAAACCAAAGCACTGACGTTGTTCGACTTTTTCCAAATTACACCCGGATTGCTACTTTTCCTGAGCAACCCCCAGAAGGAATGCAAGGTTGTGCAGTCTGGAATGTGGGACAAAGCGACACTGTCTTTCACAGAGAGTCTCACGATGAACATTAACCAAACTCTTGACCCCACCCATCACCAAGTAGAAGAGGTACTGGTGGCAATACAGAGGAACTATCTAACAGTGGCTAAAGGTCAGGTAAGTAAGGATTGGCACTTTGGCACTTGGGATCTTTTCTCTTTTCAACAATTCGAACAGTTAAAGTCAGCATAACCTTGAACACTATGCCACATATAAAATCATTAACAGGACTGCACTTTCTGTGAACCAACTTAGAACCTTAAATGATTTATTACTTAAACAGCCAATAAAGCATAAAGATAAATTCGAGAGATCAATGGGCTGATGTAAATTGGCACTCGATTACAGTAAGGGAGAAACCATTTCTTCAAAGCAAGGTTTTTAGTTCCTCCAGGCATAACTCTGTAACAGTGTGTTGCACCGAATGTGTGACGGAGAAACAAATCATTTGGCTTACTTTGGTTGTGCTAGTCTTTGGACTCCACACAAACCACCTCCCGTCCCATTTCATCTAATCCACTGGTCAGCACTGAGCATATGTTACAAAACTCTTAAAAACAAATGATTACTTATACACATTCAGGTACATCGCATTTTTAGACTTGATCATTAAGCTATCCAAATACAAAGAAAGCCTTTTTGACTCTTATCAGCAAATTATGGAATAATGCAAACTTTTGGTCATTTATAACTAGTATTGGAACAAAATAATTTCCAGTATAGTTAGATATTTTGCTTATTTTAGTTAATGCACTTTCTTATAAACTGCAGCCTTGCGTCGATGTGAATCAAATCTTGGAAGAGTCTGGCCTTGGTCCGAATGGAATGACAGAAGATAACCTCAGTCATTTTTCTGCTATTGTGCTTTACCATGTACTTCAAGGGAATTGTCTACTCCATCATTTATTGCCTGGGCCTGAATTCTTTCTCGATTTTATCTTTCACATGCATCACAATGAATCCACAAACCTCACCAGAGCAGGTAAGGTCAATATGCTCCGTTTAGCTTTGGATTATGAAGTGAAAGTAGTATTAGCAAATAAAGATATGGAAGCGAATGCATGTACAACTGCAAACAGAAAGCTGAAGCATTAAAAGCCATCAGGTGTTTTGTGCATTTTGTAGCATGGATTATTACAGAATGAGGTGGCCAATGGTCAGGCATGGGATCTTGTGCAGAAGGAGGTGTCTTCAAGGCAGAGGCCAGGGTGGAGGTGGGTGGTGTGATGGAAAACCAGGGAGGAACTTGTTCATCCATAACAAGGTTTATGACATTGTAATCGACAAGCATTGTGTTTCTCTTACAAACAAGCAACCAAATCTTTGACCTGCAGATAGTCTCATACATTAGGGAACCTTGAACCTGCACTTTGAGAAATGCATTTAAGGCATTGCACGTCAATGTAGAGGTCATAAAGGCAAAGGTAATTTCCAGGGAATATGCAAAGGACTGACCTGCACACACCATTCCAGGCTTATCTTATGGGTGAGAGTACAGAATCAGCAATGAATCCATACAACTCAGTAGAGAACTGTTATTTTTGTTTATGAGCTTTTCAAGGGGACAAGGCTGGGAGACAAATTCTTTGGGCAGTCTCATGTCTGCTGTCCCTCAGTGCATCAGTCTGGAAAGAAAAGTTGCACAAAGCGCTGCCTTTTGTAGTTTAATAGCAGATATTAATGCAGGATCTCAAGATGTTTCAGTCTGCACACTCTGTAGCACTGAAGCAATACAGATGAAGCAAGGATCAAAAGGAGCTCTCAGGATTCATATATTGAGAGATTTGACTACAGGTGACTATATTCATCTGGATATTTCAGTGTAACGTTATTATAGTGCCAAGCAATGTAGGTGCACTGACTCATTACTGCTTCCCAAACAGTGATGCAGTAGTTTAATGCATAGCTTCCTAAAGGTGGTTCAACTGGAAACATAATTAACATGGATAATGTAAAAAATAATCAGCAGGACAAGAAAGTGAAGAACACAAAACCATTAAAGCGAAACATAACCTTTTCACTGAGCAGGAAGCTGCCTGCCAAAACGAGCAACTTTGAAGACCAAACAAACAATCAAATTGGAAACCAGTTCTGAAGAAGGTTCATTGGACCTGAAATGTTAACTCTGATTTCTCTCCACAGATGCTGCCATTTTCTGCTGAGATTTTCCAGCAATTTCTGTTTTTGTTTCTGATCCAGAGCTCTTCTGATTTTTTTTTTGTTAAACTACGAACCCAGTCCAGTCATCCAGGAAGGGGACGGCAATAAGGTTGTGTTTGACCTCTTGGACTCTCTGAAATATTGCTCTGTCTACTTCCTGTGGTAATTAATTTCATGATTCTCTGCCTCATCAGATGTTTGCTACACATCTCTATTTCATCAATATCCAGGACACCTCAACTTTTCGGTTTCGGTTCTGAAGAGCATAGAATGCCACAGGGCATTGTCTGGGGTATATCACAAAGCCTGACGAGAGCAGATCAGGCACTGAAACTTTGAAAGTGGAGTTGCTGCTAAACAGGGTGGTGAAGAAGGTGTTAAGCACACTTGCCTTCATTGATCAGTGCGTTGAGTATAGGAGTGGGGATGTCATGTTGCATCTGTACAGGAGATTAGTGACACCACTTTTAGAATACTGTGTTCAGTTCCAATCTCCCAGCTAGACAAAAGATGTTGTTAAACTTGAAAGGGTTCAGAAAAGAATTACAAGGATGTTACCAGGGTTGGAGGGAGAGGCTATTGCTGGAAAGAATTTCAATGAGAAGAAACATATACAGACTCAAATGGTACAATTGAGGGAAGTACAGGAGCATAGAGACCTCGGGGTTCACATGCATAATTAGGTGAAAGGATAAATGTAGGGGAATGGGACTGGGTGGGTTGCTCTTCGGAGGGTCGGTGTGGATTTGTTGGGCCGAAGGGCTGTTTTCCCTGGAGTGTCGGAGGCTGAGGGGTGACCTTACAGAGGTTTATAAAATCATGATGGATATGGATACGGTGGAATAGCCAAGGCCTTTTTCTGAGGATAGGAAATAGGTTTACGATGAGAGGGGATATGTATAAAAAGGACCCGAGGGGCAACCTTTTTCACACACAGGGTAGTGTGTATATGGAATGAGCTGCCAGACCAGGCAGGTAAAATTGCAACTTTTAAAAGGCTTCTGGGTGAGTAATGAATAGGAAGGGTTTAAAGAGACATTGGCTAAATGCTGGCAAGTGGGACTAGATGAGTTTGGGATATTTGGTTGGCACAGATGAGTTAGACTGGAAGATCTGTTTCTGTGCTGTAGAACTCTGACTCTATGACTCATCTTCAGGAGGCCAATGGTTCCCTTCCATGATGTCTATGGGAGAAGTGCGAGCGGTCTTCTCCTTCGCTCCACGTTTGTCAGTGTAATTCCTACTGGTGTCATGAACCAGGTTTGGAAGGGGTGTCCCTTATCTTCCAATGGCTATTCCTGGGTGCACCATCGGCTTTGGGAAGAGGTGGCCATTTGTAGGTGATGTGTACAAGTGATGGCAGCTTCTGGATATAGAATCATGTAGTCATCGATGTTTACATTACAAAAGGAAGTCTTTTGACCCATCTTGTCTGTACTGGCTCCTGAAATAGTTACCCAGCTAGTTCCGCTTTGCAGCCCTATCACTGTAGCCCTCCACTTCATCACTTTCAAATATAAATTCAACTCGTTTGAAACCTCCTGTGAATCTGCCTCCAGCACATCTCAACAGCGTATTCCAAATCCTAATAATGTTGAGTAAAGATTTCTCCCCATCTCACTCCTACCTCTCTTGCAGATGGTCTTCAAATTGTGACCCCCACTTACAGACATATCAACTAGTGGAAATGGAGTATCTTTCTTTATCCTGTCAAAATGGTGGGTGGCACAGTGGTTAGCACTGCCGCCTCACAGCACTGGAGACCCGGGTTCAATTCCCGCCTCAGGCGACTGTCTGTCTGTATGGAGTTTACACATTCTGCATGGGTTTCCTCCCACAGTCCAAAAATGTGCAGGTTAGGTGAATTGGCCGTGTTAAATTGCCTGTAGTATTCGGTGTAGGGGAATGGGTGCGGGTCGGTGTGGACTTAGTGGGCCAAAAGGCCTGTTTCCACGCTGTAAGTAATCTAACTTTGAAAATTGTTCATAATTTTGAACACCTCAATAAAGTCACCTCTTAATCTTCTCTGCTCCAGGGAGAGTAAGCCCAATCTCTCTAATCTTACCTTGTTTCTTAATTCTTGGTATCATTCTAATAAATCTCCATTAAACTCTCTCCAAGTCTTTAACATCTTCCTTAAATAAGGTCCCCAGAACTGGACACAATACTTCAAATGTGGTCTAAACCAATGAGGTATTGAGGTGTAACATCACTACCTTGCTTTTATATCCACCAGAGTGGTGGGCGTGTGGAATGAAATGCCAGCAATGATAGTAGAGTCAAATATGTTAGGGACATGTAAGCAACTCTTGGATAGGCACGTGGATGATGGTACAATGAAGGGTATGTAGGTTAGCCTGATCTTAGAGTAGGATAGAAGGCTGGCAAAACATCAAGGGCAATAGGCCGTGTACTGTGCTGTACTGTTCTATGTTCTATACTCTGTGTCTATTTGTAAATCCAAGAGTCCTATAAGTCGTCCTATTAACAGTCTCAACTTGCCTGACCACCTTCAGAGAATTATTATTAGATTCCTTACAGTGTGGAAACAGGCCCTTTGGCCCAACAAGTCCACACCGACCCTCCAAAGAGCAACCCACCCAGTCCCATTCCCCTACATTTATCCTTTCACCTAATTATGCATGTGAACCCCGAGGTCTCTATGCTCCTGTACTTCCCTCAATTGTACCATTTGAGTCTGTATATGTTTCTTCTCATTGAAATTCTTTGGTCAGGTGTCGGCCCATTTGGCCACCTTGTTGATGTCCCTCCTGAAGTGACTGAGCATCTTCCCCACAATTCACTATTCTCCCTAACTTACTATCATCTGCAAGTTTAGAGATTTTTTCCCTCAACATCCATCTCCAAATATAAATCAGAAAAAAATCAGGGGTCCCAACATTGATCCCTGAGAACACTATTTCAACTCCTCGCCATCTGAGAAATGCCCATCTGTATCTACCTTCTGTTTCGTATCTTTTACCCAGCATCTAATCTATGCTGCCAAGGACCCAATAACCCCAAATATTTCTGATTTGCTAACCAGCCTGCTATATGGCACCATATCAAATGCTTTTTGAAAATCCAACGATACAATATCTGCAGCACTACGCTCATCCACTGCCTGTGTCACCTCATTGAACAGCTCAATTAAATTTGTCAGACATGACCTGCCTTTGGCAAGCCATACTGATTAAAAACAAAGAGGAGTACAGCACAGTAACAGGCCCTTCAGCCCTCCAAGCCTGTGCTGATCATCATACCCTAACTAAACTAAAAAACAAATCTCTTCCCTTATTCAGTCTGCATCCCTCTATTCCCTCCCTATTTCTGTAACCATCCAGTTACCCGTCTCCATTCTGAAAAACACTCTTTCATCGCTACCCTCTGTCTTCTATGACCAAGCCAGTTTTGTAACCATCTAGCCAACCTATCCTGAATCCCATGTGATTTTAGTTTTTGTACCAATCTGCCATGTGGGACTTTATCCATTGCCTTACTAAAGTCCATATAAACTACATCCACAACTCTTCCCTCATCAATTATCCTTGTCACTTATTAAAAAAATTCATTCAGGTTGGTAAGACATGACCTTCCCTGTACAAAACCATACTGACTGTTACTAACTACTCCATTTTCTTCCAAATCTGCATATGTCTTGCCCCTCAGTATCTTCACCAAGAACTTCTCCATCACAGACGTCAGGCTCACCGGCCGATAATTTCCTGGATTATCCCTGCTTCCTTTCTTAAGAGAACAACATTGGCTAATCTCCAGACCTCTAGAACCTCACCTGTAGCCAAAGAGGATGTGAAGATATCTGCTAATGCCCCAGCTATTTCTTTCCTTGCCTCTTGCAGTAACCAGGAATAGGTCCCATTTGGCCCTGGGGACTTGTCTACATTAATGCAATTTAGGATCCTGAAAACGTCCTCCTTCGATTATAAAATGTCATTCTCTAGAGTATTCTCACACTCATCCCTGATCTGAACATCAGTCATGTCTTTCTCCTTGGTGAATACTGATACAAAATATTCATTAAGGATCTGGACTACTTCCTGTGGCTCCATGTATAACTTCCTTCCTTTGTCCTCGAGTGGGCTTAGTCTTTCTCTTGCTCCCTCTTTCTTCTACTACACACATAAAAAGCCTTGGGATTCTCCTTGACCCTGTTTGCTGAAGACATTTCATGGTCCCTTTTTAGCCTTCCTAATTCCACGTTTAAGTTCCTTCCTAATTTCTCTGTACTCCTCAAGAGCCTTGTCAGTTTGTAGTTGCCGAGACCTGTAGAATGCTTCCTTTTTCCTTTGACTAGTGTAAAGTTATTTTTCTCTAAGTGCATGTTCACCGTGATCCTCTATTATGGCCTCCATCAGTTTGCCTCTTATTGATGACAAGCTGACACGTCTGCAGTTTCCCAGGTTATCCTTTGTCTTGTTCTTAAGTAACAATCTCACACTAATAATCCTCCAATCCCCTGGGACTAATCTTGTATTTAGAGTCCTGGAAAATTTCTTTCAACCACTCCTTTAACTCTCTCATCACGTAGTAGCATCACATCTGGGGCCTGGGTATCTTCTCAACCTGGAGTACAGCTACCCTTTTTTAGTTTCTTCTTTATCTCTCACTAAACTGCTCAGTTGCTCAATGCCCACATTTTCAGAGGCCATTGTTACCATCTTCTAATTTAGTAAAGATCGAAGTAAAATATTCACTTAGTATCTCTGCCTTTACCTTTGCGTCAGTGAGCAGTTTATCCTGCTTGTTCCTTATTGGTCCCACTCCATCCTTCACTAATCTTTTACTATTAATATGCCTGAAGAACATTTCACTGTTTGGTTTTAGTACAGCCTGCCATCCTTTCTTCATGCTTCCTCCTAGCTTTCCTGATTCCAGCCTTAGCCCCTCTCCTGCATTTGAGATACCTTTTGCAGACCTTCAAACTATTTCATCGGTGGACATAAATGAACAAAAGAGAAAATGCTGGAAAATCTCAGCAGGTCTGGCAGCATCTGTGAGGAGAAAAGAGCTGACATTTCGAGTCTTACTGACCCTTTGTCAAAGCTCATCAGTTAGACTCGAAATGTCAGCTCTTTTCTCTCCTTACAGATGCTGCCAGACCTGCTGAGATTTTCCAGCATTTTCTCTTTTGGTTTCAGATTCCAGCATCCACAATAATTTGCTTTTATTTTATAAATGAACACAGTTAGACAGTAATAGGCCAGTTGGCCCATCGAGCCTCCTCTGCTATTCAACAAGATCATGGTTAATCTCATAATCCTCAATCGCACCTTCATGTGCTTTTCCCCATACCCTTCATTCCCTTACAGATCTAAAATCTTTCTATCTTAGCCTTGAACATACTTAATGACCCAACCATTTATCCCAAAAACTGGAATTTGCCAAGTGAACCTACTCTGGGGTAGCCTCCAATGTCTTTCCATAGATAAGGAGCCCAACGCTGTTTGTTGTATTCTGGCTGTGGTTGCCTGTTATAGCTTTAGCAAAGCCCTCCTATTTTTATACACCTCTCCCTTTGTAATAAAAGCCAACATTCCATTGACCTTCCCTATTACCCACTGAACCTTGATGGTAGCTTTTTGTGATTCATGGGTGAGGACTCTCTGATCCCTCTGTTCTGCTATCCTTTTCCATTTAAATGATATTCAGCTCCTTTGTTCTTCCTGCCAAAGTTCATAGCCTCACATTTTCCCCTCATAATATTCCATCTACCTAGTGTTTACACACTTTATTTAAGATGTTTATAACCTTCTGCGGAATCTTTGTGCCATCTTTACCACTTGCCTTCCCACCTATTTTTGTCAGGATAAGGAGGTGCTGGTGTTGGACTGGGGTGGACAATGTTAAAAATCACACAACACCAGGTTACAGTCCAACAGGGTTATTTGGAAGCACTAGCTTTCGGCGCACTGCTCCTTGATCAGGTAGCTAGTGGGGCAGGATCATAAGACACGTAATTTATAGCACAAGGTCACAGTGTCATGCAACTGATACAATATATTGAACAAACCTAGAGATTGCTGTAAAGTTATCTCGGAATGTGACTTGAAAGGGGTTTTGTGTTTTACATTTTAATGAATCGATACCAACAACTCATTCTAAAAGATGAAAGACTTAACAGCAATCTCTAGGTTTGTTCAATATATTGTATCAGTTGTATGACACTGTAATCTTGTGCTATAAATTCTGTGTCTTATGATCCTGCCCCACTAGTTACCTGACAAAGGAGCAGCGTTCCAAAAGCTAGTGCTTCCAAATAAACGTGTTGGACGCTAACCTGGTGTTGTGTGATTTTTAATGTTTTTTGTGCCATCTGCAAAGTTGGCTATAATGCATTCACTTACATTATCCAAGTTATTAATATATACTGTAAATAATTGCAGCCCCAGCACTGATCCCTGTGGTACCCAACTATTTAAATGTTGCCATTCTGAAAATGCCCACCTTGTCCCAAATCTGTGGTCTTCAGTTGCCAATCTTCTATCCATGTTCAAAACCATGGGCTCTTTTCTTACTAAGTAACCTAATGTGAGATACCTTCAAACACCTTCCGAAAATCCAAATATATTATATCCATTGCTTCACTTTTATTTATCCTGCTTGTTACCTCCTCAAAAAACTCCAGTAAATTTGTCAGGCATGACTGCCCTTTATGACGTCATGCTGACTCTGAATAATCATATTATACATTGCTAAATGCTGTGTTACAACATCTGTTATAATGGTGGGAGAGTGAGCAGAATGCAGAGAAACCTCAGTGTGATTTGGACAAATTAGATAAATAGGCAAATACATGGCAGGCGCAGTAGATTGCGGATAAATGTGAGTTTATTAATTTTGGTAGCAAAATCAGGGGGGCAAATTATTATCGGAAAAGTGATTGATTGCACCTGCTCCTTTCCCAATGAGATCTTGGTATTCTGATACATCAACCACTGAGGGTAAGCGAATCGATGCAGCCATCATTAAACCAGTCAAATTGTATGTTGACCTTCACAGCAAAAGATTTTGAATACACGACCTGCGAAGTCTTGCTGAACTGACTTTGATAAGACCACACCTGCAGTACTGTGTGCATTTTTTATTTTCTTGATCGGAGGAAGGATGTTCTGGCTACTGAAGAAGTGCAAGAAAGATTTGTCAGTCTGTCTCCTGGGCTGGTTGGACTGATGTATGAGGAGAGACTGGATCGTTTAGTGCAAGGTTCACGACAGTTTAGAAGAATGAGGGGGCTCTCATCCAGGCTTATAAAATTCTGACGAGGTTAGACTGGGTAGCTACAGGAAGGATGTTTTTGATAACCAATGAGTGCTCAACCAGGGGTCCCAGTTTGTCAGGTAGGTGTGAAAAGATTGTTTTCCTTTGTAGGAGAGTCTAGGACTAGAGCCCTAATCTCAGAGTAAGGGGTCACCATTTACAACAGATAATGCGGAATTTCTTCTCTCAAGTGGTACTGAATCTGTGGAATTCTTTACTATGGAGGGGTGTTGTGGTTGGGTTATTAAGTTTATTCAAGGCTCAGTCAGACAGAGTTTTAATCAGTAAGGGAATCGAGGGTTATGGGGAAAAGGCAACTAGTAGAGTTGAGGATGATCAGATCAGCCCTGACCTCATTGAATGGCACAGCAGAGTTGATGGGCTGAAGGGCCTATTTCTGCTCCGGTGCCTTATGGTCTCGTGCAAGTCCTCGTTGTCCCTCACTTCCCAAGTACATGCCTGAAGCCCTCAAGTAATGGTTGAATTTGCTTGAGAGCAGCCATGATAATGTTGTGAGGCTGGTGCTGTGCTAAGGCCGTGTTGTGTGGAAGGATTGGGGAAGAGCATGGTGAAGGTACCATGTGCAGAAGAAGTGGTTCCATATCTAAAGAAGCTAGATGGCTGACTCCGGCATTCCTCAATCTGTAATGGGCACTGATGCACATAATGCCAGGTACCTGCTCTGTTTTACCAGTCAGGTTTCTCAATTGAGAGGAGAAGGTTTGCAAGTGTAATATTAATTCAATGAGTCGTACAATTAATGAGATATAAATGCATAGAAATGAACATCTCACTACCCTGCACCAAGACTCTGAACTCACTATCTAAAGTGAGGAGTTAATTGGGAAAGTTGTTTTTCTTTGAAATATGATTTTTGGACTTTTTTCTTGTTTACCATCATTCCTGTGATGTCAGACAAAGGAAAATTCTGCTTTATGTTCTTCTGATTGTATTTAAAATCGAATTGGACATAGAGGCTTGTGATGATGTGAAAGGCACTATAGGAATGCAGATCATTCTTTCTTTCCTTACAGAACTTGAGGAGGTGATGCTTGAAATTGGTCTGGTTCACAATGAAAATGAAGCTTCCACAGCTCATGGTCATGAAGAAGACCATGGTCATGAAGAGGACCATGGGGATGAGGAGGACCATGGGGATGAGGACCATGGGGATGAGGACCATGGAGAAGATCACAGACAGCGGAAAACCACTGGTCTGGAGAAGGAGGAAGCTAACATGACTGCCAATAGGTGGAACACGGTAATACCACACTTCTTTAAGCCATTTCTTTATGACACTGTTGGGAAACCTTGACTTAGCTGCTTCAAAGTTCATCAGAATGATTCTACATTGCTACACATTGGGCTCAATTGGTTGCCCTTAAATTATACATTGAGTGCATGGAACAGTGGACCAGGAACATTTCAGTTTCAATGTCAAACCTGAGCAGAGGTACAAGATCTAAGCCAGAGCAATAGTTAATGGTGCCACAATTACCCATGTCCCTAGGCTGAGGTCAGGAGACTTTACTCAATATATCAGGAGACTTTTTATTGGGGAAGCAATGGCCTAGTGGTATCATCACTAGACTGTTAATCCAGAGACCCAGGAGTCTTTTGGGACCCTAATTCAAATCTCACTATGACAGATGATGACATTTGAATTCATTAATAGAAAAATCTGGAATTAAAAGTCTAATGATGGCCGTGAATCTATTGCCAATTGTCAGGAAAACTCCATCTGGTTCACTAATGTCTTAGGGAAAATACCAGCTATCCTTATCTGGTCTGGCCTACATGTGACTCCAGACCTTTTAAAATTTAACATCTTCAATTGGCGTAAGGCAAATTTTAATTGAATGAGACAATAACTTTCAAAAGTTGATTGGAGCAGACGGTTTGCAGGTAAAAGGATGTTTGAGAAGTGTGACAAGTCTGACAAGCTTTCAAAAGAGTTCAGAGTTACTATTTTTATGGAGCAGATCAGACTTACTCAAAATATTTGAAGGCAGCCTAGACCTTAACTTTTCTTCTTTTAAGGGCAAATGTAAAGTGCCATGATCCAGATACAATGTGACTGGTCAAACTACTCGACTTTAAGCAAAACAATTTATTTAAACACTGTAATTAAAATACAACAAAAGAAAGAGGAATTTAGAATAATTTTAACTCTATTAGAAAAGTCAACAGAATAAAAGATATAGTAACTATTACTAATTAACTGTTCCAATATAGTAATGTCCCATAAACACACACCTAGACAAGAAAGCAAATTCAGAAATCCGATTTTCTCACATACAACCCAGAGAGAACAAAGAAACAAATCAAGCAAATGTTCAGAGGGTAGCAGCAAGGAGACCTTTCCTGCAGCTTCCAACCCTGTTGTGACTCCAACAGCAACTGCTGCTGAATCTCCAAGCTAAAAAAGTTAAAACTAGAAATCCTGGTCTGTGAGAGTTGGCCACACCCATCCAGGCTGCTTCTATTGTTCCAACTTTCAAATAACAACCTAAGGTCTCACCAAGGTATTTATTTTACTGCCATTCCAACAAGACAGCTCCACACTTCTGTCTTAAGACCTCTCTTTCAAAAACAAAAGGAAAAAGGAGTCTCTCAAAGCCATAGCATCATCAAATTATGGTCCCATTAGAATGAAAGGTAAGGTTGGTAGGATTAGGGAACAATGGATGAATAAAGATATTGAGGTTCCAGTCAAGAATAAAAAAGAATGTTTTATTAGATATAGACAATTGGGTCCAAATGAAACTCTTGACCAGTATAAAGAGTGTAGGGGCATTCTTAAAAAAGAGATAAGGAAGGCAAAGAGGGGATAGGAGATGTCCTTTGCAGTAAAGATTAAGGAAAACTCAGAGTTTACGAGTACATTAAAAGAAAGAGAGCAACTAGAGAGAAAGTAGGGCTCCTTTTAAAGATCAAAAAGGTCAACTGTATTGAACCTCAGGAGATGGGAGAGATATTAAATAATATTTTGTCATTTTTTTTACTGAGCGAAATGGAGGCTAGAGAACTCCGGGAAATAAATACTGATGTTTTGAAAAAAATTCACATTACAGAAGAGGAAGTGCTGGAGATCTTAGAAAATATAAAGGTCGATAAATGTCCAGGACCTGGTTTAGTGTGGGAAGTTAGGGAAGCAGAAATGGTGGAGTGGTTACTTCTGTCATGTTCATGTCTGATTTAGAGGATCTGACCATGATTGATGGAGAGGATAAATCAGCAGCTTCCTGAAGCATCTCTGAAGGCTCTGTGGTGCAGGGCATGTTCTTTCATACACCATCTATGAACTTGCAGCTTTCGAATGGTCCACATGCTTATTCAGGACAGTCACACTGATCCAAACTTTGTCACTTGTCCTAATCTCGTGTTGATCATGCCTATTACGAATGCAGGGCCATTCCCATGATTCTTATACCAAACTTTGTGCCCTGTATCAAACTGTGGCTCTTGCTTGGCAGGATCTTGGATTCTGCACTGGAGGTCCTGATGCTGTCTCATGAACCCTCACCTCCCCCAGGTCCAGAAAGATCAGACTGAGCCTGGCGCAGAGTCTTCTACCCATTAGCAACTCTGCCGGCACTATCCTTGTATTTGCATGTGGAGTCATCCTATTATCAAGGACTGTGGCGACTTGGTATGTGATGAGGCTATAGGCTGTTTCTTCAGTCCAGGCTTCAAAGTTTGGACCGCTCTTTCTGCCTGGCCATGAGACGATGGGTGGTATGGAGCTGTCCAAATATGTTGTATCCTATTTGACTTTGAAATAACTAAAGATCGTGCCCGGTAAACGATGGCCCATTATCTGTAATACTTCCAGACTCCATGTGTTGCAAAAGACATGCACAATATTTCTATCATCGTTCCAGTATTTGATGAATGGACTCAGTGAACATCTAACTACTTTTTTGAATGGGCATCTACAATGACTATAAAAGCAGTCAGCCCATGAAAGGATCTGCGAGTCGACATGGAACCGAGCCCAAGATTTATCTAGTCCATCTCGTGAAGGTGCAGGAGTTGTCGGTGCTAATCTTTTTGTCTCACCAACACAGCTATATCTGCCTGCAAGCTTGGCCATTAGATATAAGCTCTTGCCAACATCTTCATTTTAGAGACTACCTGATTGCCCTAGTGAGTTCAGCCAGTATTTGCCACCAATCTTTCCTCAGGATATTCACTCTTGCTCCTATAACAATGTGCCATCCTCTACCGTCTCTCTGGGTCCAAAATTTCTAGCTGTGACAGCCTTTTGGTTTACCCTATTAATACCAATTGTTTCAGTTTGACAAGAATCTGTCTCTGACAAGAAAATTCAATTAGCAACTTTTGAGAAGATTTGTAGCCCACGTTGAGGTTTCGGATGTAGGTTTGCTCGCTGAGCTGCAAGGCTCATTTCCAGATGTTTTGCTACCCTACTAGGTAACATCTTCAGTGGGCCTCAGGCAAAGCAAGGCAGACAATTCCTGTTTTCTATTTACATGTTTGGGTTTCTTTGGGTTGCCTGCACTCAACTGATACTCTCAAGGGGTTTAGATCAGAGTAGTGCTGGAAAAGCACAGCAGGTCAGGCAGCATCCGAGGAGCAGGAAAATCGACGTTTCGGGCAAAAGCCGCCCAGCTCAGGCAGCCGAGCGAGGGTGTCTGCTTCCATCAGAATACCTTGCAATTCCCATGCTGCACTTGCTGCATTTTCCGAGACCGTGCTCTTCGGGAACTGGGCCGACCCAATTCTCTTTACCCTTCAGCGTCAGGACAGAAAACCTGCAGGTGCTGGGTATTTGGTTCAGAGGGGCTGGGGCGTGCACCAAGACTTGGGAGGAGCATGTCACCATAGCAAGGCAAAAACTGGGCAGAAGGGATCAAGAGTTGCTCTCCATCGCGGGTAAAAACCTGGTCATCTGGTGTGAAATACTGTGTCGTCACAGGTCTGGCCTATTCCCCGAACCTGCGCCGCTGCAGTCATCTGAGTCATCTTCCACTTCACATGGAGATCAAAGATGGACCATGTCCAAACAGACACCATGTATAAAGATCTGGAGAAAGGGGGGGATGAAACGCACCCAATGCTACCCTCACCCTGATGGGCACTTTCGTGTGTGGCTGCGTCACGCTGTGCGTGAATCCCCGGTACGCAAATACCAAGTGTCACTACGTACTGAGGTTCTACCTGTCCCCGGTGTTGCGAAGGATGGGCCTGGCCTTGCTGCTGCAGAATGCTCCAAGTACCATCCCATATCACCTGTCCCTCATGGAGAAATTTGTGAAGAAAAACTCCTTTTTGACCACAAGTCCATCAGAAAGTGGTCAGCACGTAGTGTCCTTGAGACCCTTCGGGAAAAGGAGAGGGCGGATCCTGTCGAGCGGTTCCCTGAGCAGACTGTCAAAGTCATTTGGCAGAATGCCTCATCGCCAGAACTTTCCAACAAGCACCAAGACGTGGCTTGGCTGGTGGTGAGAAGGGCTCTGCCTGTGAGATCCTTTATGCACGCCCGGACTCTCTGCCCCACCTCATGCTGCCCTCGAAGCGGCTGCGGGGGGAACGAGACTGTCACACACCTCCTTGTGGAATGTGCCTATGCAAAGGAAGTCTGGAGAGGAATGCAGTGGTGTTTGTCAACATTGGTCCTGAGCAGCTCCGTGACACGGGACTCCATGCTCTACGGTCTGTTCCCTGGGATGCACACCGAGACAAACATCAACTGTCCCTGGAGGATCATCAACTCAGTAAAGGACACTCTTTTTGGTCTGCCCGAAACATGCTGGTCTTCCAGCTGAAGGAGTTGACCCCGACTGAGTGTTGCAGACTGGCACATTCCAAGGTCCAGGACTACGTGCTGAGGGATGCACTGAAGCTTGGGGCAGCTGCCACCAAGTCGCAGCAGGGAAAGACCGCTGTGTAAGGTCACTCTGCTGAAGACTAAGGGGGGGGGTCACACTCAGTAATTGGGCTCTGTTGTCACCTCCGCTACAGGGAAGAGGCCGTCTGTAAATATGGAGTGTGGTGGACATCAAAGACTTAATTCATCATCTATAAGTAAAAAGACTATAGATCTGAGTGGATTCATTAACTGTCCATGTACCAATGATTTGTTTTCTATGAATAAAATATATTTTAAAATTTTAAAAAAAGTTTCCAAGCCAGTTGTAGTCCTTATTTGAAGTCCAGCTGAGCTTCGGCACCAGGTGATTTTGCATAGTCACATCATTAATCCTGCATACTAGATGATCTCTAAGCAGCTCATTAAGGGCTAAACCAAATTAACAGTCTTCTGCCAGTCATCTTAACCTAGTCAAAAACCACGCTACAAATTGCCCTGGCTCTTGAATTGCCGAGTAAAAGCTTTAGCATCTCAGAACTAAAGGAGAATTGGTGTCATAATATTCCTTAACTCTGCCAATCAATTCTTGAAAGGTTTCCGTATCTGGTGTCTCAGGAAAAGTTAGACGCCTAATGGCAGAAAAAGCTGCAGCTCCACAGGCTGTCAGGAGAATTTCTCATTATTTCTCACCCCCCCCCCCCCCCCCATCTCCCGACTCTACCAGCCTCCAAACCGACAGCTTAGAAGCAATACTTAAGCAATCTCTGCAGACAGTTTCAAGCTTTACCTGCACAAAGACTTTTGGCAAAATTTCGTGCATCTGCTCTTTAAGTATACAAAGTGCAGCCTAGCAACACTTTAGTGGATGCATTCTAATTGTTCTAAAGTGAGGCAGACCTCCAGTTCTGATATGAGTGCACGGTGGCACAGTGGTTAGCACTGCTGCCTCACGGTTCAATTCCTGCTTCAGGCAACTGACTGTGTGGTGTTTGCCCAAAACATTGATTTCGAAGCTACTTGGATGCTGCCTGAACTGCTGTGCTCTTCCAGCACCACTAATCCAGAATCTGGTTTCCAGCATCTGCAGTCATTGTTTTTACCTGTGTGGAGTTTGCACATTCTCCGTGTCTACGTAGGGGTGCTCAGGTTTCCTCCCACAGTCCAAGAATGTGCACGTTAGGTGAATTGGCCATGCTAAATTGCCCGTAGTGTTAGGTGAAAGGGTAAATGTAGGGGAGGTGGGTTGCGGGTTGGTGTCGAGCCTGTTTCCACACTGTAAGTAATCTAAACAAGCTAGGCGAAAAACAAAATCCCTATTTCAATCTGTTTGTGGACATTAAGAGAAACGTGATGCCCTTTAAACTTAAGGGGCATTAAAATGATTTACAATGCAGGCAGTATCAAACTTTATCATGATTTGGAGATGCCGGTGTTGGACTGGGCTGTACAAAATTAGAAATCGCACAACACCAGGTTATAGTCCAACAGGTTTAATTGGAAGCACTAGCTTTCAGAGTGCCGCTCCTTCATTGTGGACAACCACCTGATGAAGCAGTGGCACTCTGAAAGCTAGTGCCTCCAATTAAACCTGTTGGACTATAACCTGGTGTGTGATTTTAAACTTTTTAATCATGTTATAACATTCTGCTGCCCCCTGGTGGCTGTATATTCATTCATTCATCTCCGACAGATCAATGACTCAGGCCAAACTGAACGAATATACAGCCACCAGAGGGCAGCAGAACGTTAGGATAGTTTTTTTTGACTTAAGAAGCAGTTCAGAAACAAAAAGGTTTCTATCAAATTATCACCTTGCTGCCGATGTAAACAGTTGAGACCATGTACAGTACAGTGAATATACTGAAGCTGCTAGAAAAAGAAATCTGCAAGCCTTGGGAATCAGAAATGCAAAACCATAGTTATATGTCAAATCTGAAAATAGAAGGTCAGGCTAACGTTTCAAAAGTAACTCAATAGTCTCTATCCAAAATATTAACCCATCTTTTCCTGATAATACTACAGCAGGAAAATCAGTTCAACCAGCATTTCCATCAGCGTCTGTAAATTGTGGTATACAAATCAAGTCAAGCTGTAATACAGTCCTGAATGAGTGATGATAAGCAGAATCTTATGCTGTCTATCGTGGTGTACTTGGAGATGAGAAGGACAATTGTTTAGTCAGGATTGCGGCATACCTAAACCCCTTGGCTAGCTGTGGGCCAAAGATGGGAAGGCCTGTGATCAGATCCTCAGCCCACCCACCAAGTGAAACCCATATATGGGCAATCAATCAGTCACTTCTCAAAGGAGTTATCCCACTGACATTCACCAAGTTGTAGCTAGGCCTTTGCATAATAGCTGTTGGGATTCAACCTGAAGATTTAACAGCCATTCAGAAATGATACCAAGAAACACTTTTTCACATAAAAGATAATGTAACTACTCCAAAGATTTGTTGATGCTAAAGGCAAATTGAAAATTGTTAAAGCTGAGATTTATAGTCCAATCACCATTACAGAAGGGTTACAGAAACACATTGGTCAGATGGAGTTATGATATAGATCATCACTGATCTAACTGAGTGACAGAACAAGCTCAAGGGACTGAAACAAGCAGAGAGTGCTGAAGAAATGCAGCAGGTAGGGCATCATCTGTGTGGGGAGAAAATAATCATAATGGACTTGAAATGTTTTTTTTAATAGAATTCCTATAGTGTGGAAACAGGCCCTTCAGCCCAACGAGTCCACACCAGCCCTGTGAAGGGTAACCCACTCAGACCCCTACCTTAACCCACACATCCCTGAACACTATGGGCAATTTAGCATGGCTAATTCACCTAACCTGCACATCTCTGGATTGTGGATGCACTGGAGCACCCTGAGGAAACCCACAGAGACACAGGGAGAATGTGCAAACTCCACACAGACAGTTGCCCAAGTCTGGAATTGAACCCAGGTCCCTGGTGCTGTGAGGCAGTAGTGCTAACCACTGAGCCACCGTGCCACCCATTTTCTCCCTCCCCCAATGCTGCCAGATCTGCTGCACTCCTGTGTTTGTTTCAGATTCCCAGCATCTTCAGTATTAGCTTTTATTTGAAGAGGCTGAATCACCTCCTCCTATATTTTTAAGGTACTGACCTGTTCTGAATAAAACTCTGTCCCTGCTGGTCACTCCCTTGTGCAAACAAGCCTGTAAAACTCAATTTAGAATGAGGACTGATACGTTAGAGCTTTGACTAACTGCCATTCTCTTTTTTTTAAATCGCCCTGGCAATTTGTTTGCAGAAATGCTTCAGCTCCACTGAAATAATGACCATCTATGGCATTCCAATCAATGCCATGATTTCTCGTGGTGACTTTGTCCAGCTGAGTCCTGCGTTGATCCAGCAACTTCTGAGTCAAGCCTGCACCAGAAACCACCACGTCACCGAGGACAATGAATTTCAGCTGACCACTGCAGAAAGTAAGGTTCTCCGGCAACGTCAAGGATGTTTGTAGCATTTTATAATATCATTTATTCCAAACTTAATGCTTGTCTGGGTTGTTTGGTCTTAGCTGTGGCTCAGAGGCAGCTCTGTCATATCTGAGTCAGAGACTGGAGATGGCAGTCCCAGTCCAGAGACCTGGGTAGGTCATCCAGGCTGACACTCCAGAGCTGTACTGAAGGGCGACATCATTTAGATGAGACATGACGTTTTCCGAAAAGATGGTTGGAATCGTGACAGTAGCCAGAAACGTGTGCCAGTAACGCACACAGTAAACCGACAGGGACTACCCTTTGACTGTATGGGCAGCTGCTCATGTGTAAGCTGCCAGTATGGATGCCATCTTATTCAGGACAATTGTCTATTCCCAAGAGCTGCTGACCGAACCACAGGTCTGGCAGCACAACAGCATCAGAGCACACCAGAAATGGTGGCCATTGCAAGGAAGGCGGGGACCCTACAACTTACCAAGGAGGCTGAGGAAACTTAAAAAAAAGATTAAAAATGAAATTGATGGGGTGGAATCCCTCTGAGCTCATTGCTAGGCCCAGCAGGACTGATTTCCATGTCTCAGATGCTCTTCCTACCCCACCATGGGCGGCACGGTGGCACAGTGGCTAGCACTGCTGCCTCACTCTGCCAGAGACCTGGGTTCAATTCCTGTCTGTGTGGAGTTTGCACATTCTCCCCGTGTCTGCGTGGGGGTGCTCCGGTTTCCTCCCACAATCCAAAAATGTGCAGGTCAGGTGAATTGGCCGTGCTAAATTGCCCGTAGTGTTAGGTGAAAGGGTAAATGTAGGGGAATGGGTCTGGGTGGGTTGCACTTTGGTGGGTCAATGTGGACTTGTTGAGCTGAAGGGCCTGTTTCCATACTGTAAGTAATCTAATCTAATTCATGTCAACCCATGCCCTTTTACATCTCTCAAGACCCTCATATTCTCTCTGTCAAATTATACCCATCTACCATGACCCTTCCATTCCCTCCATGTCAACCTCTGCCCACCTCAGATTCCCTTTAAAGTTCATATACCAAACTGTACCCCTCACCACCCTCATGCCCCTTCATAGCCCTGTGCCAATTTAGTGTCAAGGTTTGCTAATCCATGCACATAGCCTACCACAATTGGCCTTTGCACATACAATGCCAACATACTTAGTATACACCATGCACTCAATAGCTTTTGTGGCACAGTTTGTCTGAACCAGAAAGCCTGGATTCAAGTCCCACCTGCTCCTGAGGTATGTAATAACATCTCTGAGCAGGTTGTTTAGGAAATATCTACCCCTTATACAGCCATCAAGACCCATGCTGTGATCAATAAAGGTCTTAAGAGTCTATTAATTAATTCACTTGCTAAAGAAAACACTCTCATTGATAGAACTTCATTTCACTTTTTTTAACTTCCTTTGAGCCCTTACTAAAAAAAAAAATTTGAATGCGCGGTCCCACTTAAAAGAGTGACTTGGAACAGTTATCAAATTTGTTATTTGCCAAACATTACACTGTGATAGTGAAAGGTTGTGAAATTAGCCATGCAACAGTCACTTATTAATGCTAACACTCAAAATTATGTTTGCTTATATCAGAGTGGAATGGCAAACACTGACTTATTTAAGACTGTGGACAGTTTATTTCAGATATTTAAAGAATTGGAAATGAAAGCGCATGGACAGAATCACAGTTCTCGTGTCAGATATTGTGACAGTACTCTTCACAGCTATCTTGACAGTTCCAATTAGTTTGTGCATTTTTAAAAATGCCATCATGTCTAATTTGGCCCCTTCCAAAGAGCATGTGACCACTGTCAAAAATATTCCAAAAACCATTACACCCACAAGGCGGAAAGTGCGTGAGTCATGTTTTGGATATCCCTCTCACGAATATCAGAAAAGCCCAAGGCCAGCTGCGTTTCAATGTTGTATTTACCTTCATAAACCATCAGATGTGCAAATTCGAGCCCACTCCATTGGGTCCCACCCACTCTTGCACAATAATGAAGGCCAGGTTTGGGAAGGGCCTTCAAGATTTGAGCTTCTGCCTCCATTTTAATAAAGGTAGAAATACTCTCAGCCTCTCTGAAAATTCAGGTCTAAATGTTTAATTTTGGTATATCAGTTACTGCATTGATAAAATGCCTCTTTTTTTTTCCCCCCCCCAGAATATATATACGGATCAATCGCAACATTAGTTGTGAGCCTTTGTGCTGTGTTGGGGATTGTGATTCTGTTTTTTACCTCTTGTACCACGGCATATCAGTATATTATACAATTCTTCATAAGTTTGGCTGTGGGCTCACTAACTGGTGATGCTGTGTTACATCTCATACCTTCAGTAAGCACACTTTTTTTTCCATAATATTTCTACATTGCAAACAAAAAATGCTTTAATTTAAATTGTGTAACTTACTTGAGTTGATAGGAATGGTAAAGGGTTGATGCATGTACGTTACTAAAAATCTGAAATCCTTTTTCAAATCTTAGGTTACGACAATTTTGGGTGACGTTTGTACACTCAAATTTAATATTCAAACTCTCTGTGTAGCCTTACAGACAGTATCAGACGGCCCCTTATCTAAGGAATTATATACCAGCATTGGAGGCACCAGAGAAGGTTGACTTAGTTGACCCTGGAGATTGAGGAGAAGTTGAATCGTTGGTACTCAGTTTAGAAGAATGAGATTGCAAATTTATTGAACCGCACAAGATGCGTTGTGTACTTGACAGAGTAGACGCAGAAAGATTGCTTCCCTTTGTGCAAGAGTATAGGACCAGTCAGCATAAGCTCAGAGTAAGAGGTCACTCACTTCAAACAAGGATGAGGAGGAATTTCCTTTTGAGGGTAGTGAATCTGTGTGGATTTTTGTTTTGAACCACAGAGAGCTGTAGAGACAGTTAAGTTATATTCAAGGCTGACGGAGGCAGATTTTTAATCCGTAAAGAAA
Organism: Chiloscyllium punctatum; assembly: GCF_047496795.1. Taxonomy (NCBI): domain Eukaryota; kingdom Metazoa; phylum Chordata; class Chondrichthyes; order Orectolobiformes; family Hemiscylliidae; genus Chiloscyllium; species Chiloscyllium punctatum. The sequence goes on along the minus strand of NC_092746.1, from coordinate 127,261,137 downwards.
TCCAAGGTTATCACGGAGTCATAGGGTCTGTTTCCATGCTGTATAACTCTCTGGTCCAACTCATTCATAACCTGGTATCCTAATCGGACCTCGTCTCATTTGCCAGCATTTGGCCCATATCTTTCTAAACCCTTCATATTCATATACCCATCCAGATGCCTTTTAAATGTCGTAATTGTACCAGTCTCCACCACTTCCTCTGGCAACTCATTCCATACATGCACCACTCTCTCCACGAGAAAGTTACCCTTCAGGTCCTTTTTAACCTTTCCCCTCTCACCTTAAGCCTATGACCTCTAGTTTTGACTCCCGCCCCTAGGAAAAACACTTTGGCTATTCACCCTATCCACACCCCTCATGATTTTATAAATCCTCCAAAAGGTCACCCCTCAGCCTCTGACACTTCAGGGGGGGAAAAAGCCACAGCCTATTCAGCCTCTTCCTATAACTCAGTCGCTTGGCTTAGTAGGTGGCACAGTGGTTAGCACTGCTGCCTCACAACACCAGAGATCTGGGTTCAATTCCCACCTCAGGTAACTGTCTGTACGGAGTTTGCACATTCTCCCTGTGTCTGTGTGGGTTTCCTCCCACAGTCCAAAGATGCGCAGATTAGGTGAAGGGGTAAATGTAGGGGAATGGGTCTGGGTGGGTTGCTCTTTGGAGGGTTGATGTGGACTTTTTGGGCCAAAGGGCCCGTTTCCCCACTGTAAGTAATCTTGTACTGGCAACATCCTTGTAAATTTTTTATGCACCTTTTCAAGTTTAATAATATCTTTCCTCTAGAAGGGTAACCAGAATTGTATGCAGTAATCCAAAAACGGCATCACCAATGTCCTGTATGGTCAGAATATAACATCCCAACTCCAATACTCAACGCTCTGACTGAGCATGCCAAATGCCTTCTTCACCAGCCTGTCTACCTTTGACTCGACCTTCAAGGAACTATGCACCATAACCATAGATCACTTTTTGGCAACACTCCCAGGGCACTACCATTAACCGTATAAGTCCTGTCCTGGTTTGTCTTACCGAAATGTAACACCTTACATTTATCTAAATTGGACTCCATCTGCCACTCCTTGGCTCATTGGCCCATCTGATCAAGGTCCAGTTGTAACCTGAGATAGTCTTCTTTGTTGTCCACCGCCCCACCAATTTTGGTGTCATCTGCAAACTTACTAGCTTTAGCGCCTATGCTCACATCCAAATCATTTATATAAATGACAAAAAACAGTGGACCCAGCGCCGATCCTTGTCGCACACCACAGGTCACAGGCCTCAGGCCTCCAGCCTGAAAAGGAACCCTCCACCACCACCCTCTGAACCCTATCATCAAGGCAGTTTAATATCCATTTGGATATAATATTAAAGTACATGGAATTGTGCATAGTGTACTGAGTTATTTGGCATACAGGAATTAAAGAATAGGAATAAATCAGTCTTTTCCCAAGTGACAGACAACTGATGGGTACTGCAGTGGAGTACTATCAGAGTTTAAACCCCAGCTATTCACAATATATATTAATGATTTAGTGTAATTTCTCTGGATGTGCAGATGGCATAGTGTTGGGTGGGAGGGTGAGCTGCAAGGAGGACACAGGGACACTTCGGTGTGGGTTGGACAAGTTGAGTGAGTGGCAAATACATGGCAGATGAAATATAATGTAGGTAAGTGTGAAATCATCCACTGGTTGTAAAAACAGGAAGGCAGCTTACTATCTGATGGATTGGGAAAGTGACAGGTGCATTGAAACCTGTGTGTCCTTGTATACCAGTCATTGAAAGTAAGCATGCAGTTATAGGTTGTTGAAGAAGGCAAATTGTATGTTAGGTTTCTTAGCAAGAGGATCTGAGTACAGGATCTGAGTGGAGGTGTCTTGCTGCAGTTGTACATGGCTATGAGGAGACTTTTCTGGAATATTGTTAGCAGCTTTGGTATCTTTACCTGAGGAAGAATGTTCTGGGCTGAAAATGTGTTGCTGGAAAAGCGCAGCAGGTCAGGCAGCATCCAAGGAGCAGGAGAATCGACGTTTCGGGCATCAGCCCTTCTTCTTCCTGAAACGTCGATTCTCCTGCTCCTTGGATGCTGCCTGACCTGCTGCGCTTTTCCAGCAACACATTTTTTCAGCTCTGATCTCCAGCATCTGCAGTCCTCACTTTCTCCTCAAAGAATGTTCTGGGTTTGGAAAGAGTGTAGTGAAGATTTATCAGACTGGTTGATGGGTTGGTAGGACTGCCATTTGAAGAAAGACTGGATTGTTTTGCACTATACTCACCGGAGATGAGAAGAATGAGGTGGGAATCTCATCGACACTTATAAAACTCGAACAGGCTCTGACAGGGTAAACATCAAAAGGATGTTCCCAATGACCGGCGAGTCCAAAGTCAAGGGCTAAAGTCTAAGGATACTGGGTAATCCACTTAGGACTGAGATGGGGAGAAAATTCTTTACCCAGAGAGTGGCGAGTTTGTGGAATTCTCTGCCACAGAAAGCAGTGGAGGCCAAAACATTAAAAGTTTTCACGAAGGAGTGGGATATAACTCACAGGGCTAAAGGAATCAAAGGTTATTGGGTGAAAGTGGCAGCAGGTTATTGAAATGGATGATCAGACATAATCTTATTGAAAGGCAGAACAGGTTCAAAGAGCTGAATGGCATTCTCTCGGTTTTCTATACTTCCATGGAATACATCAACCAGGGAACCAAGAACACTTATTCCTAGTGGACTTAATACCATCAGCAGCATTCTGTGAATCTAACAGGGAATTCGGAGGAACTTCCTTCTCTGTAGGAAATTAGAATAGATAAGGGGAAGCTAGATAAGCCTATATGGGAAAACAGAAGTAAAATGGTATGTTGGTAAGATTAGATTTAAAAAAAAGGTGGAGCTGGCTTAATTTAAACAGAGAAACCTGATGTAAGTTTTAGAAACTAATTCCACATAAGAATATCTAAATAATGATCCATTTTGTACCTTTGTTTCAGTTTCTTGGTTTACATAGTCACCAGGACAATCACGATCACCAGTCAGTCTCTCACACCTGGAAGCTACTGGCTGTTATTGGAGGCATCTATGCTTTCTTCCTGTTAGAGAAGATATTCAATATATTAATAAAAGATGAAGATGTGAGTATTTTTCCTTTTAATAAAGTGTATAAGAAACTGAGTATATGTCTAATCATTGAACAGCCTTTCTCTTTTACATAGTTCATATAGTCACCAACTACAACTTTTAGTATCTCTTTAAGGAGTGATTATGCACACATCACATGTGAAACCTATTCAATATTATATGCATTGCATTCTCCACTCTCAAATAGTAGTAATTAATTGAAAACTTTATGATGTATTTTTTGCCAGAGACCCGGGTTCGATTCCAGCCTTGGGTGAATGTGTGGAATTTGGACATTCTTCCTGTGTCTGCATGAGTTTATTTTGTGTGCTCTGGTTTCCTCTCTCAATCCAAAATTGTGCAGGTTAAGTAGATTAGCTCTGCTAAATTGCCCATAGTGTCCAGAGACGTGCAGGGATGTGGATTAGCCATAGCAAATGCAAGGTTATTGGGATGGGGTGAGTTGCTCTTTGGAGGATTAGTACAGACTCGATAGGCCAAACAACCTCTCTCTGCACTGTAGGAGTTCAACGTTGCTATGATACTATGATATGAACACTATGATTCATATTATATATCTCTGAAGGAAGAGAATCACCTCTATCTGCACACATTCTTATAATTTTTCATCTTGCTAATCTCTACCAGCTGGATCTAACAGTGGTTCCTATTTTCCTGAGTCTGCTAACACTCCCAATGGCTGTCTCACATAATGTAAACATGCTTGAGGTAGCACATCAACAGAAAGCCCTGTTTCGGATAGCTTCTGACCAATGACAGGATGGCAGTTCTCAAGTAATAACAGTGCCACCATAAGAAGTGGCCACTGCCGGTATTGCAGCAAGGTACATAGAAAGGCCGCCTGAACCTGAGCTCGGAGTTATGTCTGTAATTTTCAGTTAGCAGGCCTCAGCAAGGAAGACCGTGCAGTCGTGAGGCAAGTTAGATTGACCAGTCACTTAGGGGAAACTGGAAAGGAGATAGGAGATAAACGAGGCCTCTGACCAGGATCCCAGAGACCTGGACATTAAAAAAAATCTCAAACCAAACGATGAGGATATATGATTTGGAGATGTCGGTGTTGGACTGAACAGGTTTAAGCACACTAGCTTTCGGAGCGCTGCTCTTTCATCAGGTGGTTGTGGAGGACACAATTGATGAAGGAGAGGTGCTCTAAAAGCTAGTGCTTCCAATTAAACCTGTTGGACTATAACCTGGTGTTGTGTGATTTTTAACTATGAGGATATAAAACTGTCAGTGTCAATAAATGTGACCAAAAAGTTATTTAGACTTCGTATAAATCTAATGTCCACTAATCCTCATTGCATCTGGACCTTGAAAAGACACAAAGAACTTGTGGATGCTGGGAATCTGAAACAAAAGCCAAAATTGCTGGAGAAACACAACAGGTCTGGCAGCATTTGTGAAGAGAAAGCAAAGCTAACATTTCGGGTCCAGTGACCCTTCTTCAGTTCTCCCGCCAAGGAGAACAGGGGCAGCAGATACACAGGGACACCAGCACCTGCAAACCATTCAACTTGGAAATATATCACCGTTCTTTCGGTGTCACTGGGTCAAAATCCTGGAACTCCTTTCAGAACAACGTTTGTGGTGTCTACCTACACCAAATGGGCTGTACCAGTTCTAAGAAGGCAACTCACCAACACCTTCTCAAGGACAAATAGAGATGGTTAATAAATGCTAGTTTAGCCAGTGGTGCCCACATGCTGTGAGTAAATATTTTTAAAAGTAATGATTCTTCACAATGGAAGACCTGAGGTAATAACCCTAGTTGATGTGTCTCTGGATATATGTTCTTTGGGTTATGTGACTTCTTCTCCATACAGTTCAGATGTAATAAAAATAATAATGAAGAGATAGTTGAATCCTCCTCAGTCCTGTTAATGAGCAGTCTAACTGAATGATGGAAAATTGCAAAGTGCTGTCCAACAAAGTTGTTCTTTAAGCAAAGCACACTTTATTCTTACACTGCAATTAAAATACAAACAAATAAAAAAATTTGCATAACTTTAACTCTATCAAAATAGTTAACAAATTACTAAATAATTGACTGTTACTCATTAACAGTTTCAATATAGCAGCATCTCTTAAACAGAACTTTTGCAAAGACAAATTCAGCAAAACAGCTTTCCCTCACTTGCTGTCTCCTCCAGTCCAGGAGAAGGAACACCGACATGAGGAATCGAGCTTAGAGAGAGCACTCAATAGTTTGCAGAGAGAGAGAGAGAGCTATATGTAGCAGCTTCAATTCCAAAACCCCAACTGCAGCAACTGAAACCAAAACCAAAACCATGTGTCTGTGTGAGCCTGACTCCACCCACACATGCTCCTTTTGCCTACTTAACAAAAAAAAATCCTAAGGCTATTTGCTTTGCATGGAGCATTTCCTTGAAACCAGGGTTACAACACCTCTCTTCAAGAGAAACAGGATAAAACAAAGGCACACATCGTCAAAAATTAAAATTACTAGAAGCTATGTCAGATTTAGATGCAGGACCTGGTTCTGTACAAACAAAAAGAAATTATAGAGGTATTGCACCTTTACCTAATAAACAATGGCATAGGGGAACAACGTTTCTGAATAGATTCCAATATGGCCACACCACAACCAACGAGAATCAACTTGCCTTTTGCAGTTAAACAAAAGGTTTGGAGATGACTGTTCTCAGTTTTAGTTTCTGTGGCAATGATAATCAATCAGATAATCTTGTGCCTATCCTGCATGTTGATAGAATGTCATTTTTTTTTTCCCAGCCATAACAGGGATTTCTGAATTAATCCTAGAATCTAATGTTATGAAGTTCTGCTTTGTGAGCTCAAACAGTAAGACAGACAATGCACAGTATCATTATGTCAAGTTGAATTCCAGATTCTGGTTTTCACGATGCTCTGTGTTTGGTTATAGGGTGAACAAGATGGTCATCACTGTGATCATGTGCTGGCGCTTCAAGCGTTTAAAAACGGGCGGAAGAACAAACAGGAGAAAAAGAAGACAACATCCCAGGTGGAGCTAGTAAGTGTTGTACTTTGGGGCACATAATAACTGAAATTTTAGCTAGTGATTGTGCAACTCCCATAGCTTCCTAACTCACTGGAGATAAATTGACCTTGTTGATTCAGCCTATAATGACACCAGATTAGATCAGATCAGACAGATCCCAGTAATTCCAGTTCTGATTTGGCTCCTTGATGCCATGCTCAGTCAAATATTGCCTTGGGGAGGTGAGAGTGATTGGCATTGAAATCAACACTGCATTGAACAGTGTGTGGCATCAAGGTGCCCCAGCTAAACTGCAGTCAGTGGCAATCAGAGGAAAACTCTCCATTATTTTGAGTCAAACAAAGATGACTTGTTTTTAGAAGTTATTCATCTCACCTTCAGGATATCTCTGCAGGAGTTCTTCAGGTTAGTGTCCTAGGCCCAACTATCTTCAACTGCTTCATCAACAATTTTCCCTCTGTCATAAGGTCAGACGTGGGGATATTAGTTGTTGATTGCACAATATTCAGTACCATTCGTGACTCATCAGATACTGAAGCAGTCAATGTTCAAACTCAACAGGACTGTGACAATATCCAGGCTTGGGGGAAAAGAAAAGTGAAAAGTAATATTTGTCCCATAAAAATGGCAGAAAATGACCATCTTTGGCATTACCACCACTGAATCTCTTGATTGGGGATTAACATTAACCAGAATCTCAAATGGACTAACCATGTAAATACAGTGGCTACAAGAGTGGGTCAGAGGCCAAGAGTAATTCACCTCCTGACTCCCCAAAGTCTGTCCACCATTTACAAGGCACAAGTCAGGAGTGCAATGGAATACTCTCCACTTGCCTGGATGAGTCAAACTCCAACAACATTCAAAGTGCTTGTTTAATATTCATTCATACGATGAGTTAAGAGTCAACCACATTGCTGTGGGTTTGGAGTCACATCACGGCCAATTTCCTTCCTGAAGGGACAATTGACAATAAATTTGTGGTCATCATTTGACTCTTAATTCCAGATTTTTACTGAATTCAAATTCCACGATCTGGATTTGTACCCAGGTGCCCACAGCAATACCTGGGCCTCTAGATTAACAGTCAAAAAAATGTGGCGCTGGAAAAGCACAGCAGGTCAGGCAGCATCTGAGGAGAAGTAGAATCGACATTTCGGGCATAAGCCTTTCATCACGATGAAGGGCTTATACCTGAAACAGCAACTCTCCTGGTGCTCAGACGCTGCCTGACCTGTGCTTTTCCAGCGCCACATTTTTTGACTCTGATCTCCAGCATCTGCAGTTCTTAATTTCTCCTCCTCTCTGGATTAACAGCAGTGATAATACCACTAGGTTTTCACGTCTCCTGACATCGTTTAGGCTTGATTGGCACCACATCAACCAGCATTCATTCATTCTGCCACCAATGCTGTGTAGCAGCAATGCATACCGTCTGAGATGGACTGCAGAATACTCCATCATTTTAATAGACTGTGACTGATCTGAATGTGGTCTCAGCTTCATTCTTCTGCCTTCCTCCCCACCACAAACATGATTCCCATGTAGATCAAAAAAAAATTCTTATAATTCAGCCCTGACTGTATTCAATGATCAGGAATCACAGAGATATTCCATTGCGTCAGAGGCTGCTCAGCCTATCTTGCCTGCACCAGCTCAGTAAATCACTACCTAATGCAATCTCCTGCTTTTTCCCCCAAACCCTTGCATGCTATTTTTATCCATAAAATCATTCAGTGCCCTCTTAAATGCTTCAATTGAATCTGCCCCAGCCACATTCCCAGGCAGTGCATTCCATACTCAAACATTTTGCTTGCTGAACTGGAAGGTTCATTTCCAGACATTTCATCACCCTACTAGGTATCACCTTCAGCAAGCGCTTTCTATTTATATGTTTGGGTTTCTTTGAGTTGGTGATGTCATTTCCTGTGGTGATGTCATTTCCTGTTCTTTTTCTCAGTGGGTGGTAAATGAGGTCTAATTCAATGTATTTGTTGATAGAGTTCCAGTTGGAATGCCTTGCTTCTAGGAATTTTTGTGCGTGTCTCTGTTTGGCTTGTCCTAGGATAGATGTGTTGTCCCAGTCGAAGTGGTGTCCTTCCTCATCTCTATGTAAGGATACTAGTGAGAAAGGGTCACGTCTTTTTGTGGCTAGTTGATGTTCATGTATCCTGGTAGCTAGTTTTCTGCCTGTTTGTCCAATGTAGTGTTTGTTACAGTCCTTGCATGGTATTTTGTAAATGACATTCGTTTTGCTCATTGTCTGTATAGGGTCTTTCGAGTTCATTAGCTGCTGTTTTAATGTGTTGGTGGGTTTGTGGGCTACCATGATGCCAAGGGTCTGAGTAGTCTGGCAGTCATTTCCAAGATGTCTCTGATGTAGGGGAGAGTGGCTAGGGTTTCTGGACGTGTTTTGTCTGCTTGTTTGGGTTTGTTGCTGAGAACCATCCAGAACCTCAACCTGAGCCACAAATCTTCTCAAAACTCGTTAATTCTTTAGTATTAAAAGAAGTGGCTACTGAGATAATAGGTGCATTGGTTTAATTTCCTAAAATTCCTTAGGGTCTGGAAAGACCCCCATCAGATTAGTAAAATTACCTCCTAAATATAAGGAAGGAAGGAAATAAAGCAAACTACAGGCCAGTTACTTTAATAGCTGCCTTAAGGAAAAGTCTGAAATCTATTATTGAGGAGTTTATAGCAGGGCACTTGAAATATTTTGATACATTCAGGAAGAGTCTACATGGTTTCTGAAAGCAAAATCACATTTGACTGAATTACTAACATCTAACTCTGACAAAGGGGAAGCTACAAGTGTGGTTCATTTAGATTTCCAGAAGGTAATTTTCAAAGAACACCAAACAAAATGAGAGGCCATGGTGTAGGGTGCGATAGTAGCAAGGATAGAGGATTATTTGGCTAACAGAAAATAGAATAGGCATAAGTGTGATTACTTTTGGTATATATGAGTTTGGAAGGGTCTGAAAGGGTTAATACTTGATTGTGTGAAAGAAGCACTATCCATTACAATAACATTAAGAGGACTGTTGGGGAAAGTAATTGAGGATTTTGAGGAGTCAGACCTAAGGCCAGGCCCTTGTAATTAACTCCCTAACTCAATTGGCACAGAATGGCCAAGTGACTTTTCTTATTGTTGGAAACCTTTATCCATACATCACAACAGGAATGCTGCAAAATTGGGATGGCTGGATTTCTCTCTCCCTCAGCCCTTTCAGGATTGCTTTCACCTGCTATTTTCCTGCTGACAGCATGTAAATGAGGGTGTTAGTGGGCAATGCAGGGAGAGAGGGATTTGGGTCAAACCAGAACCTACATGAACTTTTCTTCTTTCCAGCCCAGTTACTGGTTTTCCAGGCTGTAATTTAGAAGGTAGCACAGCCTCCATTCATTCCAGGTGCCTTCTTTCTTAATAGGAACAAAGAAAATGGGAGCATGAGTTGGCTGTTCGAACCTGCTCCACCATTCAATATGATCATAGCTAGCATTCTACCCAGTACCCTTTTCTTGCCTTTACATCATACCCTTTGATCCCTTTAGTCCTAAGAATTATATCCAACGCCATCTTGAAAACATTCAATGTTTTGGCATCAATTGCTGTCTATTGCTTCCAGAGAATTCCATAGGTTCATCACTTTCTGAATTGAATTGAATTGAATTTATTGTCACGTGTACCGAGGCACAGTGAAAAGCTTTGTCTTGCAAGCAATACAGGCAGATCACAGAGCTAAGTAGCATAGATAGTAAATAATAGGTAAACAGCAGCAAAAACAAAAATAACAGGTACAGGCGAATGTTTGTGTGTCCATTCAGTATTCGAACAACAGGAGGGTAGGAACTGTTCCGAAACCGGCTGGTGCGTGTGTTCAGGCTTCTGTATCTTGTCCCCGATGGTAGAGGTTGTAGAAAAACATGGCCAGGGTGGGATGGATCTTTGAGAATGCTGGCGACCTTTCCTTGACAGCGGGCCTGGTAGATGGACTCTATAGATGGGAGGTTGGCCTTTGTGACTGTCTGGGCCGAGTTCACCACTCTCTGTAACCGTCTCCGATCTTGAATGGTACAGTTACCATACCAGGTAGTGATACATCCAGACAGAATGCTCTCGATGGCACACCTATAAAAGTTGGCAGAAAATTCTCCACCCCTCAGTTCTAAATGGGCTATCCCATATCCTGACTGTCACACCTGGTTCTGGATTCCTTGGTCATCGGGAACATCCTTCCTGCATTTACCCAGTCTAGTCCTATTAGAATTTTACAGGTTTCTATGAGATCCCCCACCTCATTTGTTTAAAACCCATGAGTAAAGTCTAACCAATTCAATCTCTCTCCATACATTAGTCCTGGCATTCCAGGAACCAGTCTGGTAAACCTTTGTTGTACTTCCTCTGTAGCCAGCACATCCTCCCTCAGATAAGGAGGATGTACTCAATATTCCAAGTTTGGCCTCGTCCAATCTCTGTACAATTGCAGCAAGAGATCCCTGTGCCTGTCCTCCAATCCTCTTTGACTTCTTCACCCCGATGCACTTGCATGCTTACTTTTAGTGATTGGTCTCCAAGGACACTCAAGTCTTATTGCACCTCCACATTATACTTCACATTGCCTACTCACTCACCTGTCAAACGCATACCGAAGCATCTCCGCATCCTTCTCACAGTTCATCTTTCAACCTAGCTTTGTGTCATGTACAGACTTGGAGATATGACTTAATTCTCCCAGCTAAATTATTAATATATATTATAAACAGCTGGGTGTCCAAGCACTGACTTCTGTATTACTTCACTGGTCACTGCCTACCACTAAGAAAATGACCCATTTATTCCTACTCTTTGTTTCCTGTCTGTCAGCCAGTTCTCTATCCGTGTCAGTACACTACCAAAATCCCATGTGCTCCACGTTTACATTCTAATCTCTTATGTGTGACATTATTGAAACCTTCTGAAAATAGTTCTTCTCAACAAGTGCTGATGGAATTGGTCTCTGCTGCTACTAATATGGCAGCAGCAACACTGCTGGGAATCTTTACCTTCGTATAAATAAAACAAAGAACTGCAGATACTGGAACTCTGAAATTGTTGGAAAAATTCAGCAGGTTTGGCAGCATCGGGGGAGAGAAAACAGCCAACATTTCGAGTCCAGTGATCCTTCTTCAGAACTGCTGAACTTCACAGCAGTTCTGAAGTAAGGTCGCTGGACTTGAAACATAAGTGTTTTCTCTCCACAGATGCTGCCTGAGCTGCTGAGTTTCTCCAGCAATTTCTGTTTTAACCTGTACTTTTTTACTAGCTTTTTTACTTTTTTACAGGGCGGCACGGTGGCTCAGTGGTTAGCACTGCTGCCTCACAGCGCAAGGTCCCAGGTTCGATGCCAGCCTCGGGCGACTGTCTGTGTGGAGTTTGCACATTCTCCCCGTGTCTGCGTGGGTTTCCTCCGCGTGCTCTGGTTTCCTCCCACAGTCCAAAGATGTGCAGGTTAGGTGAATTGGCCGTGTTGAATTGCCCATAGTGTTAGGTGCATTAGTCAGAGGGAAATGGGTCTGGGTGGGTTACTCTTCGGAGGGTCGGTGTTGACTGGTTGGGCCGAAGGACCTGTGTCCACACTGTTGGGAATCTAATCTAATCTAGCTTCTGGAGTCTTGCCATTGCATAGTGACCCCACCTGACAGGATTAATCATATTCTGGGTCAGATAAGCAATGATGGGTAAAATTCTTTCATGTCTATTTTTCTAAATCTATTGTTCCTCCTTTCTTTTCTTTGAATGTTACTTCTCATTTTGAATTTTCTTTTCTCTTCCCTGAATCCAACCAGATAATAATCACTTGTTTCTGTCTCCTTGTTTAGACAGCTTCAGAAGTGTCCTTAGAAAGTGATTCTGGTCAACATCACGCTAAAGGTTAGTTTGGTTGAATTTTGTCAGATTGACAAGATTTTGAATTTGAGTGACTTCATCTTTACTGCCAGACTTTGTCAGACTTGTCCTAGAATTGCAATAAAGTTTCTGTGAGATAGAAGAATAAAATTCAGGGCTCTTGTTTTATTCATTTCCATACATCGCTAACGTGAAACATTGCAGTGAGTTTAATTTCTGTCGGTCTAGAATCACACAGAACTTACAATTTGGTTGGCTCATAGTCTGCAGTCTGTCAGTATTTGTTCACTTTTGATGAGCTATGTGACACTATTCACAACATGCCTTACATTATTTACAAGATGTACCGATGTACCAACCTGTGAAAAAAAGGTACTGAAGAAAGTTTTACCTACTTACACCCTTGTTACAATATCCTGCAAGGATACCCTTGTTTATTGGACTTGCAGCTACAATTTCTGATAAAGGGCTTTTGCCCGAAATGTTGATTCTCCTGCTCCTTGGATGCTGCCTGACCTGCTGCGCTTTTCCAGCATCATTCTAATCGTGACTCTAATCTCCAGCGTCTGCAGTACCCACTTCTGCCTTGCAGCTACAATTGCCCAGTTGGTAAAATATTGTTTCTAATGGAATTGATGAATCACTTGGAAGAATTATATCGTAACAGATTGTTTGAGTGTAATCCTAACATGTTGATTTTCCTTTCTCTAACAGGCTTGAGGGTGCTACCATATATGATCGTGATTGGCGATGGTATCCATAACTTTGCAGATGGACTGGCTCTAGGAGCGGCGTTCTCTGTTTCCTGGAAGACAGGACTTGCCACAACACTCGCAATCTTATGCCACGAGCTTCCACATGAAATGGGTACTTTTTTTATCACTCCAGAGACCCGGGTTCAATTCCCGCCTCAGGCGACTGACTGTGTGGAGTTTGCACATTCTCCCCGTGTCTGCGTGGGTTTCCCTCCGGGTGCTCCGGTTTCCTCCCACAGTCCAAAAATGTGCAGGTCAGGTGAATTGGCCACGCTAAATTGCCCGTAGTGTTAGGTAAGGGGTAGATGTAGGGGTATGGGTGGGTTGCGCTTCGGCGGGGCGGTGTGGACCTGTTGGGCCGAAGGGCCTGTTTCCACACTGTAAGTAATCTAATCAAAAGATTTTCCTTTATTACAAGACAGTTAGACGTAAGAAAACTATTCTGTCGAGTATGGTTTTGTGTTGAGGTCCTCATGCTTTTAAGTTGTGTGCTTAAATATTAAATGGAAATAAATATGTGGAGAACATCAATTGGTGCTGTGTCGTTCGCCACAAGTAGAAATTGTATTATCACACTGAAATAAACAGAGAAATATAAAGCACAGCAGTATTCTTCATAAGGGATCAACCTTTTATCTTGCACATGAACACTCTTATGTGCAACAGAGAGTAGCATAGGTAATTCACCCAGCTGCATCATTTAATAAGATCAGAACTGGTGTGATTCTGACCTCAAATCCACAGCCCTTCACCCCTGTTTCTCAAGAACTGATTGAGCTTTAACTTAAAAATAATTTTAAAAATCTGACTACGCTACTTTTTCAGGAAGAGAGTTCCAAAGGAACCTCCAGGATAAGCAGTGGTAGATCTTGGATGTGGCATTAGTGTCAAAGTAATGCTCTTCAGAATCAGTCAATTGTCCAGCTTCAAACTCCATAGACTCCCCAAAAGCAGTGAAACAATGCAGAGCAATAATGTTCCAATAATCATTAAAGCTTCTTCTGTACACAACCTGCCATTCATCCACCTAAGGTTAATTTATGCATAATACACCCTGAGATTGTTTGTCTTGCCTTCGAGGTTTACACAATTATGAGGGGCATTGGTAGAGATGTCAATTATTAAAGGACATAGGTTTAAAGTAAAAGGGGGAAAGTTTAAAGGAGATGGGAGAGGGCAGGTTTTTCACACAGAGGGTGGTAAGTGCTTGGAATGTACAGCCAGAGATGGTGGCGGAGACAGATGCAATAGCAATGTTTAAGAGGCATCTTGACAGGTAAATGAAGGCAGGCAGGGAATAGAGGGATATGGACAGCATAGATGCAAAAGGTTTTTAGTTTGCACATTCTCCCCGTGTCTGCATGGGTTTCCTCCGGGTGCTCCGCTTTTGCAAAACCAATGTAGTGTACAAAATCCCATGCAAGGACTGCACAAAACACTACATCGGACAAACAGCTAACGATCCGCATCCATGAACACCAACTAGCCACGAAACGATACTACCAGCTGATCCTTAGTAGCCACACACACAGATGACAAGCAACATGAGTTCGACTGGGACAACACTACTATTATAGAGCAAGCCAAACAGGGAACAGCCAGGGAATTCCTAGAGGCATGGCACTCATCCACAGATTCAATCAACAAACACATCGACCTGGACCCAATATACCGGCCACTGCAGCAGACAGCTCGAACTGACAACCAGAAGCGGCAGAGACAAACCACTACAAATGTCGGAGGAAAGATCACAGAAGCGCTTCACAGGAGGGTCCCAAGCACTGAGGATGTCATCTAGACAGGGGACGAAACGTCTGCAACACAAATTCCCAGCTCGGCGAACAGAACCACAACAACGAGCACCCGAGCTACAAATCTTCTCCCAAACTTTTGAGCTCTGGTTTCCTCCCACAATCCAAAGATGTGCAGGTTAGGTGAATTGACCATGCTAAATTGCCCATAGTGTTAGGTGCAGGGGTAAATGTAAGGGAATGGGTTGGTGTAGACTTATTGAGCTGAAGGGCCTGTTTCCACACTGTGGGGAATCTAAGAAATCATAGCTCACAGAATGTACAGTAAAAGATCAAGGTGTCATACAATTGATGTGACATATTGAACAAACCTAGATTGCTGTTAAATATTTAATCATTTAGAATGGGTTGCGGGTTTAGATTCAAAAATATGTAAATTTTCGAACTTCTTTCAAGTCACATTCCTGAGATAACTTAAGGTTTTATAAAAAAAAAGTGACATCTCAGCTCAGACCATGCATTAAAGGTGTGAGGTTAGAGTCTGTATGTATTCCAACCTTGAGTCAGACTAGTTCTATTTCCAATGTAGGAATTTATATAATATCACATAGACTGACTGCCTACTGATTGTGTGCTTTTTTAACAAAATAGAATGTATCTGCAAATACAATTCTGCAAATGCAAATTCACCCCATAAACTTATGTGTATGCGTGTATGTGTGTGCGCATATGAATTGGAGAACATTCTCTCCCCCTCACACGTGCGCGCGCGCGCACGCACACACACACACACACACACACACACACACACTCTGTCTCTCAATGCACACACACAAATAAGTCTATGGGGTGAATTTGTGTTTTCAGAGGCGGTCAGTCTATGTGAGATTTTATAAATTCATCCTTTGGAAATAGGACTAGTCTGACTCAAGGTTGGAATACAAACAGATATGAAACTCATCTAAATAAATAAATTGGAGTTGGGGACCACGTGTAGTATATCAAAGTTTGCAGATTATGCTAAAGCTGAGTGGCAGAGCACAGTGTACAGAGGACTGTGAAACTTTGCAGAGGAACAAAGATACTTTAAGTGTGTGTGGAAAGGTCTGGCAGATGGAATACAATCTGCTAAATAAGAAGTCTTGAACACACAGGAGTTACAGCAAAGAGGATTATTACTTGAATGGTAAAAAGTTGTAGCATGTTGCTATGCAGAGGGACCTGGGTGTCCTTGTGCATGAATCACAGAAGTCTGCAGGTACAAGTAATTAGGAAGGCAAATGGAATTTTGATCTTCATTGCTAAAGGTATTGAGTTTAAAAGCAGGGAGGTTATATTGTAGCTGTATGAGATGCTGATGAGGCCATACCTGGAGTACTGTGTGCAGATTTGGACTCCTTACTTGAGAAAGGATGGACTGGCACTTGGAGGGGTGCTGGAGATGCAAAGGAGGTTCACGAGGTTGATTCTAGAATTGAAGGGGTTGGCTTATGAGGAGAGACTGAGTCGATTGGGATTATCTTAAATGGAATTCAGAAGAATGAGGTGGAATCTTATAGAAACATATAAAATTATGAAGGGAATAGATAAGATAGACATAGAGAGGATGTTTCTACTGGCAAGTGAAACTAAGACAAGAGGGCATAGCCTCAATGAGGGGGAACAGATTTATTTAGGACTGTAATGAGAAGGAACTTCTTCACCCAGAGGATTGTGAATCGATGGAATTCCCTGTCCTGGGAAGTAGTTGGTGCTACTTCAGTAAACGCTTTTAAAGCTAGATAGTTTTTTTTTTCAACAATAAAGGCATTAGGGGTTACAGTGAGAGTGCAGCTAAGTGGATCTGAGTCTGCTGGGTGTCTGGCCATATGGCCAACTTATCAAGCTCTCTCTTAAGTCGCTCAGCATTATCCTCACTATTCACTACTCTCCCAAGCTTAGTATCTACAAATTTAGAGGTTTTGCCCTCAACATCCATTTCCAAGTTGTTTATATCAATTACAATAAATCGAGTACAAGAATTATGTACAGTAAGCAAGTCAACCTGTTGGAAATGAACCGACACAGCATCAGAAATATGAGGGAATAGCCTTATAATAATATCTCAAATATTATTGTATTGATTTACCTTCAATATAAACACCAGGAATTATGATCTGATCTATATCCTTGTGTTCTTATGTTCTTACACCTTTAATGCATTGTCTGAGCTAAGATGTCCCATATTTTACAAAACCTTGAGTTATCTAAGGAATGTGACTTGAAAGACATTCTAGGATTTACATATTAATGAATTGAAACCTGCAACCCATTCTAAGTGATTATAGACTTAACAGTGGTCTAGGTTTGTTCAATACATCGCATCAATTGTATGACATTTCAATCTTTTACTACAAATTCTGTGTCCTATGATCCTGCCTTACTAACTACCTGATGAAGGAACAGCGTTCAGAAAGTTAGTGCTTCCAAGTAAACCTGTTGGGCTATAAACTGGTGTTGTGTGATTTTTTTACCTTGTTCACCTGAGTCCAACGCTGGCATCTCCACATTATGTCTCACATCCGTTTGGATTCTGAGTCAAATTTCCAAGACTTGTATAAAGTATCCAGGCTGCCTTTTGATTGCGACATGAAACAGAAGTCCTGTCTAAACTTTCAGGCAGTTGTTAAAGAACCTATTTAGAAAGAGCAGAAAACTTCTTGACTATGAAAACTGAAAATTCGAGAGAGGCTCAGCGAATCTGGAAGCATCCAGGGAGACAAACAAATTTTTCCAACTGGTCACCCATTGTCAGAACTGGGAGTCCTTGGATGTAACAGTTTTGGAAGCAAGGATATAGATCAGATCATAATTCCTGGTGTTTATATTGAAGGTAAATCAATACAATAGTGTTTGAGATTTTACTATAAGGCTATTCCCTCATATTTCTGATGCTGCATCGGTTCATTTCCAACAGGTTGACTTGCTTACTGTACATAATTCTTGAACTGTATTTAATGTAATTTATATAAACGATTTGGAAATGGGTGTTGAAGGCAAAACCTCTAAATTTGTAGATACTAAGCTAGGGAGAATAGTGAATTGTGAGTATAATGCTGAGTGACTTAAGAAAGACCTTGATAAATTGGCCATATGGCCAGACACCCAGCAGATGAATTTCAGTGAAAAGAAATGTGCTGTGATGCATTTTGGTCAAAGGAAGATGGAGAGAAAATACAGGCTCAATGGTACAACTTTGACAGAAGTACAGAAGTAGAGGTTCAAGTACATAATTCTCTGAAGGTAGCCAGGCAATTGAAACAGTTGTTAAGAAAACTTCTAGGATCCTTGGGTATATAAATAGAGCCTTGAAGTGTAAAAGCAAGGAAGTGATGTTACTTCTCTGTAAATCATTGGTCAGATCACATTTGGAGTATTGTGTTCAATTCTGGCCACCTTATTTAAGGAAGGATGTTAAAGTCCTGGAGAGAGTGTTGAGGAGATTTACTAGAATTCTATCAGGAATGAGGGATTTTGGATACAAGGAAAGGTTAGAGAGATTGGGCTTATTATCCTGAAGAAAGGTTATACCTGAAACGGTGACCTCTCCACCACCTGATGCTGCCTGGCTTGCTGTGTTCTTCCAGCCTTCTGCTTGTCTACCTTGTTCTCCTCGGAGCAGTGAAAATTAAGAGGTAACTTTATTGAGGCGTTTAAAATTGTAAAAAATTTTGACATCACAACTGGAACATTTTATCTAGTTGTTCAGAAAAATGAATATATTGCAGTTCCTTTTACACCTTTACCATCCGTTAACTCTAATTTTGTCTGGCATTGTTTTCCTTAAAACACCACCCCTTTGGCGATTTAATCTCGCTTGCTCCTACCTTATCAGAGACCCTTCCTGTTTGTAGTTTCTTCTCCCCTACCCTCTTTCCTGGAAGTGAACCAGTCAGTGGTTTGTACCAATACTGAAATGGTTAACATATTCCATCTCAAAATATGGCACTGAAAGTTAAGGCACTGAGGGAAATCTATTGCTGTTCCAAGGTGCCTGTGTACTGAATGAAATGCACAAAAGTCTTTTGGCGTCATGGTTTTGCTGACTGTTGTAGTGTTACACTACTCAAAAATATTTAAGAACTATATTGTTTTGCAAATGCATACTTAAGTATCCAGGTGTCACATCACTCACCACTGCTCTACAGTCTATGCACAAAACTAATAATATATCATTCTGCATCAATTGGTGAGATCGCAGAAACACCTTCTGAGGTAAATCTTCGACATGTGATTAATCTGAATTTCTGGGAACCACAAGATGTCCTTATTTAGATTTTTTTGACAACAATAATGAGTTTGTCCTCTTTTGTACTTTAGGTGATTTTGCAGTTTTGTTGCACAGTGGACTTTCTGTGAAGAAAGCTGTTATTATGAACTTTGTCAGTGCCTTGACTGCCTTTATTGGACTCTACATATCATTGGCTGTTGCAACGAATGAGACAGTACAGCAATGGATATTTACAGTAGCAACAGGACTCTTCCTATATGTGGCTCTAGGCGATATGGTAAATATATCTTTATGTACAGACGTTTTATATGATTTTTGCTGCTCATATTTGAAACTAAATACTTGTGTCTCGTCACAAATGTACACCTAAAATACTGATTCAGCTGATATCCTGTAAAACGCTTCAAATTATCCTTGTAGCCTGAATATCTTAATCTCATACCCGATGATGCCACACCTGCCGATGCTTTCAGTTCAGCATGGTGTATGCTAAACCCACATAGATGTCTTCCCTCAAACCATGGCAGAAATATGGTTAAAAAAATCACACTGTTTCATCAATCTCCAGCTTCATTTATGCACTCCAGCTGAGAAGCCACATGTAAATAGAACATAGAACATAGAACAGTACAGCACAGAACAGGCCCTTCAGCCCACGATGTTGTGCCGACCACTGATCCTCATGTATGCACCCTCAAATTTCTGTGACCATATGCACGTCGAGTAGTCTCTTAAATGTCCCCAATGACCTTGCTTCCACAACTGCTGCTGGCATCGCATTCCATGCTCTCTCAACTCTCTGTGTAAAGAACCCGCGTCTGACATCCCCTCTATACTTTCTTTCCAACCAGCTTAAAACTATGACCCCTCGTGTTAGTCATTTCTGCCCTGGGAAATAGTCTCTGGCTATCGACTCTACCTATGCCTCTCATTATCTTGTATACCTCAATTAGGTCCCCTCTCCTCCTCCTTTTCTCCAAAGAAAAAAAGTCCGAGCTCAGTCAACCTCTCTTCACAAGATAAGCCCTCCAGTCCAGGCAGCATCCTGGTAAACCTCCTCTGAACCCTCTCCAAAGCATCCACATCTTTCCTATAATAGGGCGACCAGAACTGGATGCAGTATTCCAAGTGCGGTCTAACCAAGGTTTTATAGAGCTGCAACAAGATCTCACGACTCTTAAACTCAATCCCCCTGTTAATGAAAGCCAAAACACCATATGCTTTCTTAACAACCCTGTCCACTTGGGTGGCCATTTTAAGGGATCTGTGTACCTGCACACCAAGATCCCTCTGTTCCTCCACACTGCCAAGAATCCTATTCTTAATCCTGTACTCAGCTTTCAAATTCGACCTTCCAAAATGCATCACCTCGCATTTATCCAGGTTGAACTCCATCTGCCACATCTCAGCCCATCTCTACATCCTGTCAATGTCCCGCTGCAGCCTACAACAGTCCTCTGTACTGTCAATGGCACCTCCAACCTTTGTTTCATCTGAAAACTTGCTGACCCATCCTTCAATCCCCTCATCCAAGTCATTAATAAAAATTACAAACAGTAGAGGCCCAAGGACAGAGCCCCGTGGAACACCACTCACCACAGACTTCCAGGCAGAATATTTTCCTTCTACTACCACTCGCTGTCTTCTGTTGACCAGCCAATTCTGTATCCAGACAGCTAAGTTCCCCTGTATCCCATTCCTCCTGACCTTCTGAATGAGCCTACCATGGGGAGCCTTATCAAATGCCTTGCTGAAGTCCATGTACACCACATCCACAGCTCGACCCTCATCAACTTTTCTAGACACATCCTCAAAGAACTCGATAAGGTTTGTGAGGCATGACCTGCCGCTCACAAAGCCGTGTTGACTGCATTTAATCAAGCCATGCTCTTTCAGATGGTCATAAATCCTATCCCTCAGAATCCTTTCTAACACCTTGCAGACGACAGACGTGAGACTTACTGGTCTGTAATTGCCAGGGATTTCCCTATTTCCTTTCTTGAAGAGAGGAATTACATTTGCCTCTCTCCAGTCCTGAGGTACGACTCCAGTGGAGAGCGAGGATGCAAAGATCTTCGTAAGTGGCGAAGCAATTGCATTTCTCATTTCCCAAAGCAGCCGAGGACAAATCTGGTCTGGGCCTGGTGACTTGTCAATCTTAATGTTTGATAAAACTTTCAGCACATCAGCTTCCTCTATCTCTATCCATTCCAGCATGCACACCTGCTCTTCAAAGGTTTCATTCACTACAAAGTTTGTTTGTTTCATAAAGACAGAAGCAAAAAACTCCATTTAGGGCTACCCCTACCTCCTCAGACTCCACACACAAATTCCCTATGCTATCCCTGATCGGCCCTACTCTCTCTTTGAACATTCTCTTATTCCTCACGTAAGTGTAAAATGCCTTTGTGTTCTCCCTAATCCGTTCTGCCAAGCCTTTCTTGTGCCCCCTCCTGGCTCTCCTCAGACCATTTTTGAACTCCTTCCTCACCTGCCTGTAATCCTCTAGAGCTGAGCTTGACCCTAGCTACCTCCACCTTATATAAGCTACCTTGTTCCTTTTGATTAGAAGCTCCACTGCTCTCGTCATCCAAGGTTCCTTTATCTTACCACTTCTTGCCTGTCTCAGAGGGACATATTTATTCATCACTTGCAACAACTGTTCCTTAAACAGTCTCCACATGTCTATAGTGCCTTTACCATGGAACAATTGCTCCAGTCCATGCTTCCGAACTCATGTCTAATCGCATCATAGTTTCCTCTTCCCCAATTAAATATCCTCCCATTTTGCCTAATCCTCTCCTTCCCCATAGCCATGTTGAATGTGAGGCAGTTGTGGTCACTATCACCAAAATGCTCTCCCACCACAAGATCTGATACCTGCCCTGGCTCGTTTTCGAGCACCAAGTCTAGAATGGCCTCTCCCCTTGTCAGTCTGTCAAATACTGAGTTAGGAAACCCTCCTGAACACACCTTACGAAAACAGCTCCATTCAAATCTTCTGCTCGAAGGAGGTTCCAATCAATATTGGGAAAGTTAAAGTCACCCATTACAACAACCCTACTATGTCCACACTTTTCCAAAATCTGCCAACCTATGCTTTCTTCCATCTCCCTGCTGCTATTGGGGGACCTGTAGTAAACCCCTAACGAGGTGACTGCTCCCTTGCTGTTCCTAATTTCCACCGATACTGACTCGGTAGGCAGATCTTTCTCGACAATGGAAACTTCTGTAGCTGTGATACCCTCTCTGATTAGTAATGCTACACCCCTCCTCTTTTTCCCCCCTCCCTATTCTTTTTAAATGTTCTAAACTCTGGAACATTCAGCAACCATTCCTGCCCCTGAGAAACCCATGTCTCTGTTATGGCCACAACATCATAGCACCAGGTACCGATCCATGCTCTAAGTTCATCACTTTTATTTCTGATACTCCTTGTGTTAAATCAAACACACTTTAACTGATCCCTTGGTTCCTTCCCAAGAAAATCCTTCGCACTAACTGGTCTACCTCTTGCTATTGCCTCATCTGCATCAACTCTCACATCCAGTATACAGCTCAGGTTCCCACCCCCCCACCATACTCGTTTAAACCCTCTCAAACTACTCGAGCAAACCTTCCACCCAGGACATTGGTCCCCTCCCAGTTCAGATGCAACCCATCCTTCTTGTACAGGTCCCACCTTCCCCAGAAGACATATCAATTATCTACATATCTGAAGCTCTCCCTCCTACACCAGCTGCGCAGCCACATGTTAAGCTGCACCCACTCCCTGTTCCTCGCCTCACTATCTCGTGGCACCGGTAGTAAACTAGAGAACACTACTCTGTTTGTCCTGCTCTGCAGCTTCCATCCTAACTCCCTGAAATCACTTTTTATATCCTCGATCCTTTTCCTGGCTATATCATTAGTGCCAATATGTAACACGATTTCTGGCTGTTTGCCCTCCCCCTTTAGAACCTTATACACCCAATCGGAGACGTCCCGGACCCTGGCACCAGGGAGGCAACATACCTTCCGGGAATCCCGATCCTGACCACAAAATCCCCTGTCAGTTCCCCTATCAAGTCCCCTACCACGAGTACTTTTCTATTCTGCCCCCTTCCCTTCTTTGCCACAGTGTCAGGCTCAGTGCCAGACAACTGACTGCTATGGCTTTCCTCTGGTAGGTCATCCCCCCCAGCAGTATCCAAAACGGTATACTTATTGCTGAGGGGAATGTCCACAGGGGATCTCTGCACTGTCTGTCTGTCCCCTTTCCTCCCCCTATCTTTAACCCATCTATCCTTGTCCTGAGCCTTAGGAGTGACCAACTCCCGGTAACTCCTCCCTAATCCCCCCTTAGCCTCCCGAATGATCCGTATTTCATCCAGCTCCAGCTCCAATTCCCTAACACGGTTTTCAAGGAGCTGGAGTTGGGTGCACTTCCCACAGATGTAGCCAGCAGAGACGTGTGCCATGTCTCCCACCTGCCACATTCTGCAGGAGGAGCAAGCAACTGCCCCAGCATCCATACCCAACTTATCTGGACACCCACTCAGTACTAAAGTAGAAAGCTTAGTTCAAGTTGCTGTAAAATTAATAACAAACTTATAATCAATAGAGGAAGTTTAGAACGAACCTTACCTTATTAACTAGGTAAATGGCAATGGCCAGGTAATGTGCCTTATTGTTTCCCCGTGAATTAATGTCGGACACTCTTGGAAGGTCACAAGAGTGTCCAGTAAGTTGCAGATAGAATAATGGTCACCATAAGCCCCAAATCAAACTGAAACATTCAGTAAAATATACTATAATGTTTAAGAAACAATTCTACAATTATTCCTTCATATTTCTGGTGATTTGGCAGGTAACTCTCTCCAGCATAATTGGCAGGCACTTAGTGTACACAATGTTTGCCCTGGACAGTCATTTTGTTATATAAAATCTGAAAGATATGTAAAGACTTTCTCACCTCAACTGTGGTATCACAACCAGAACAATTTATGAAATTACTCAGACAAATAAATGTACTTGAATAAATTGGGGCATGGGAAGACTGTTCTGCACTGTAATAGAATGCTCATGTCCTGCACAAGTAGCACCTGTCTTTCTGTTTTATTTTTATTGCGACACTGCTCCAAGGGATTGTTAATCTAGGAGGAATGCTAATTAATGATATTCAGTGTGAAGTGTACAATCACAACACCTACTATTGACCGACCTGTACTGCAAGGTCATTAACATCAACTTTACAAGATGTGGTAAAATTTGTGACACACAGCAACTAAGAAATACGATAACAGAAAGTGGCAGGGAAACATTTCTACTAATAGATAAAACTTTGAAACAAGGAAGAAAGAAAGAAAGAATTCTCAACCCTCAGGGCAGCCTTTTAAACTCACAATGCACAATATAACTCAATGCGCTCGATATGGAAAGGTAATGTTGTTTTTGAAAACACACCTCATTTAATTTTCCTTTTCCTTTTAGCTTCCAGAATTGATGCGAGCAAAGAGCAAAAGCCCTTGGGTTCTATTCCTTCTGCAAAATTTGGGATTACTTGTTGGCTGGGCAATCCTACTCCTCTTGTCACTTTATGAGGATCAAATCCAGTTTGGATAGAGCAAGGACTTGTTTTACTCTGAAATGTATCTGATGGGATAATTTGCGTAGTTCTCTTTTTAAACTTCTTAAGCTTTTTAAACTTGACTGCAGCACGGTAGCTTGTGATTGTAAAGCTGGTGGTTGGGTGCATTTATTGTGTGATATTTCATCAGCGAACTCTATTTTCTTCAAAATGGGTTGTGAAGATAATTACAAGGCGGAGATGCTGCCATTTGTGGTGGATAAAATATTGACAACCTGAAGGAGCAAATAATTAAAACTTAGAAAAATATGGAACACCAATGGTAACATAATGGTAACATCACTGGACTAGTAATCCAGAAACTCAGGTTAATTTTCTGTGGACATGATTGCGAATCCCATCACAGCAAATGGTGAAATTTGAACCAAATTAGAATCTGGAGTAACACGTGAGACTAAAGGTGAACATTTGTCATCGTCAGTTGTCACAGAAACCCATCTGGTTCATTCATGTCCTGCAGGGAAGAAGATCTGACCTCCTTACCTCAATCGATCCACGTGTGACTCCAAATTGATAGCAATATTGTTTACCTCTGAGGCAATTAAGGTCAACAATAAATACTAGCCCAGCCTGCAATGCTCACATCTCATGAACAAATTTTTAAAAAGCCAGCATGATTTTATGGGATATTATTTATATCTGACAAATAAATTACAATGCTTCAAAGTAATAAAGTAAAGCTCAATAGACATTCAGTAATTCCAGTTGAGCATAGCATTTGCCATTTACTAAAGTATAGGATAGAAGGGTAACTGTATAAAGGTGCTGCATTTTTATATGACTAGGGATGAGTGCTTGAGTTATCATAGCACAACAAAATGCAACTGTAAAGGAATTTATAAATTATTTTTTATAGAAGATTATAGATTTAGAAACAAAGATGCATATTTGCTGGGGATGGTAAACAAAGATGCTTGTTGATGGTTAGTGGTTACAAATGTAGCGGACAGGTACAAATACTAAGGAAGCAGTATAGATGGTCATTTAATATGGATAAATTGATGAAATTGGAGAAGTGAATAACCAGTAAGAATATAAATGAATGGATATTAACATCCAGATGATGTAGGGTTAATGTGGATAGCTGATTATGGCATCATTCTGGCATCAGAACAGTATGTGGCTTTTTCAAGAAGGCAACAGGACCATAGGATGCATAGTTGAGGCTACATTTGTTTATTCCTATTTCTTTCTTGACAAAGAAGGAATAAATATCTGACACTCCTCTTTTCGCAATGCCTAAGAAATCACTTGCATCGTAAGAGTCTGTGAAGAGGATTTCACGACCGTAGCAATTTGGATGAAAACAGAGGATTAGCAGTAGGCCATGATACTCATTTGAATAGCTAGTGCAGACCCAGTGGGCCAAATGGCCTCCTCCTGCGCTGTAACACTTCTGTGATTCAATGCAGGAAGTTCAGACTGTTAGGATAAATATTGTCCCTGTTTCTAATCGTGAATGGTTAGAACTTAAGGTCAGTCTTTTCCTGTTTCTAATGGCCACAATTCCAGACAAAAGATAGCTTTGGAACTCAGACAATGAATGCTTATATGGAACTGCAAAATTTGAGTCACTGAATTTGTTCTCCTGATGTTTGTCATGGTACGAAGGTTGTTCATTTAGATGTTTAAAACCAACTATGTAGAATCTAGGGGAGTTTGATACTGGTATGTTGTAAAAAGCATTATTACTGACCTCAAAACTGAACTTGATTGTTCAGTAAAAACGGCAGGTTTATGGGGCTTTCTTTATTCACCTCTGAAGGTGTGTATGCCGCTGACCTCATCATTTGTATCCACACTAGAAGAAGAATGGGAGAATAGCATAGTCACTATGTGAGAAACTTGGGAACATGTGTTTTATAAGTGGCCGTCATTTATTGCCATTGATGTTACAACAGACCTCACTTCCTTTCTGAAGCTAATGTGAAATGAATTTTAAAATTATACAACATGTATAAAAAGGAAACAGCATTTCTAACTCACATGTGTTCAATGAGTAACTGAAGAACATCTACAATTCCTATACCTAAAGTATATAATTTACTGTTTCCAAGCATATCCCATTTGTTGTTACTGTTATGGGGGCATCTTTAACCTTACTTGATGAGTGGGAAATCCACTGAATTGGGTAAGAGTGCTGATTTTTTTTTACTCCATAGGTTTCATTTTCAAATATCCTGCCATTCAATGTTACTTTTGCAATTGCCTGCTTTTACTGATTGTTGGAATCAACAGTTGCCAAAACAGCATTCCATCTGATCCCTGGAGTTTCACATCACATGGGTTTGCTTAAAAGTGCCCCCACATCGTCAGCCCAGAGTCAGTCACTGGCATTGTCTGCACTAAGTCAGATATTTGAGAGGTTGATCTCCTTTGAAGGAGAGGCTCATACCTGAAACAGTTTTACGAAAAGAAGTTGTTAAAGCAGTACAGGGTGGGGTGAGTAAATCAATTCTGTAACTGTAACACTTCCAGATGAGTCAGAAAATTGTGTGTTTGTAACCTACTCCGGAGACTTGAATTCAAAATGGCGACTGGTGCACTACCATGTACTAGAGAAGAATTGAACTGTTGGGGATGCTAGCTCTCCCCCCAGGAGGATGTATGAGATCCCACACCACTATTCCAAGAGTCAGGGGGGCCAATTGTAACCCTCAAACATTATAGCTAACAGAAGTGACCTGGTTAGTTGTCTCAGGTTGTGAGATCTTGCTGTGCATAAATGTGGCTACTATGTTTCAATAACCATGATGCTTCACAATTGCTTCACTGACTGGGAATCCATTTGGCCATAAAACACTCCATCTAAATGCAAATGTCTTTCGTTCTTGCCTATACATCCTAATGGGAAAAATTGATCTCATAAGGCAGGCTCCAGTATGTTTGAATAATTTATTGCTTCAACTGGCTTTTTCTAAGTGTGCATTAGTTTATAAAATCGTGAGGGGCAGTGATGGGGTAAATAGGCAAGATATTTTTCCCGGGGTGGGGGTGTCCAGAACTCTAGGGCATAGATTTAAGGTGAGAGGAGAAAGATGTAATGTGACTTCAGGGGCAACTTTTTCACTCAAATGGTGGTGTGTGTATGGAATGAGCTGCCAGAGGAAGAGGTGGAGGTTGGTACAGTTACAACATTTAAAAAGCATCTGGATGGGTATGTGAATAGGAAGCGTTTTAGAGGGATATGGGCAAAATGCTGGCAAACGGAACTAGATTAATTTAGGATAACTGATTGGCATGGATGAGTTTGAGCGAAGGGTCAGTTTCTGTGCTGTACATCTCTATGCTCTGGTGATGGTTAGGAAAAACAAATGAAAGGAAGGAATAAGCCATGTAGCCCTTGAGATGTGCTGCCACTCCATGTAATATGACTTTACAATTTGCATCAGTGGTTTTAAAAAAAAAATGCTCAGTTTTCACAAATATCAAGGCAAAGGAGAATCACCTACTGACCGGTGGACAATCAATCCAGGTTGCACCTAATCAACTCTCCAGATTTCCTATCACGGGCAGCAAGGTGTGAGAGAGGCCACCCGCACATGATCTAATTTGGCTCTGAAAACTACTTACTAATGTGGGCGGCACGGTGGCACAGTGGTTAGCACTGCTGCCTCACAGCGCCAGAGATCCGGGTTCAATTCCCGCCTCAGGCGACTCTCTGTGTGGAGTTTGCACGTTCTCCCCGTGTCTGCGTGGGTTTCCTCCGGGTGCTCCGGTTTCCTCCCACAGTCCAAAGATGTGCAGTCCAGGTGAATTGGCCATGCTAAATTGCCCATAGTGTTAGGTAAGGGGTGGATGTCGGGGTATGGGTGGGTTGCGCTTCGGCGGGTCGGTGTGGACTTGTTGGGCCGAAGGGCCTGTTTCCACAATGTAAGTAATCTAAAAAAAAACAGATGAATAGTGCAGGACTCCAAATAGTCAAAAAGGCAGTTGAAAATAAACCACTCCAAACAATTGCTGTATGTGAACTCCCATCTATTAATTATTTAAGTTGACTACCTTTGCACTCAAATGACATGATAGGTAATATTATTTTCACTGATTGTAAATCTCCATCATTTTGCAGGAGAAAAGTGGTGTGTGTGACGGAAACATTTCCATAATTATGTAATTTTGAAACTCTATGTACAATGTTAGTTTATTTTTGTTATTTACTTGGTTGGTCAATATAAAGAGGCAGTTTACTTTGAGGGCTGCCATATTGTCTGTGTACTAAAATACTACAAAAATGACATAATAAACTGAAATGTCTTCTAAAATAAGGAAATGCCTTATTTCTTTGTAGTAACATTGTCTTTTGCTCAATACATATTATGGATTGGGAACGAAGGGCGTGGAGTAAATAGTCACATAGGATTATCCCTAACTTCATGTTATATCTTTCTTTAGACTTTCAAAGCTGCAAACATTCATGAAGTAACATTTATGTCCTATAAGTGTCAATCAGTGACCATCTCTAGCAAGAGAGAATCTAACCATCCCTCCACTACCACGCTCGTTCCAGTGCTGCCAAGTTTTTACCAACCCCCCACCCCAGACCTCCCCCTCACTGAGGATGAACAGTCAGTCCTCAGCAAAGGCCTCACCTTCATCGCCCTCTGTTCCCGGATCAACAAATTCAATGCTCGTTGTAACATCGAGCATTTTTCCGTTGCCTCTGCCTCCGAGCTTGTTATTTTTCCACCAAGACTCCTGCTCTCCTTCTGAGGACCCCTTCGCCCACCTCTATCACACCCCATCCACCTGGACACCCCGTGCCAGCCTGTTACCTGCTCTTGACCTCTTTATTTCCAACTGCTGCCGAGACATTGACTGCCTCAACCTGTACACCCCCCTCACCCACTCCAACCTCTTGCCCTCAAAACACATAGCCCTCCACTCCCTCCGCTCCAACCCCAACCTCACCATCAAACCAGCGGACAAGATGTTGGGGGGGGGGGGGGGTCGGTGCAGTGGTAGTTTGGTGCACTGACCTCTACACTGCTGAAGTCAGGCACCAACTTGAAGATACCTCCTCTTACCGCCTCCTCGAACACGACCCCACCCCCCCCCCCCCCCCCCCCCCCCCCCCATCACCAAACCATCATCTCCCAGACCATACACAACCTCATCACCTCAGCCGATCTCCCACTCACAGCTTCCAACCTCATAATTCGGGAACCCCGCACCATCTGGTTCTACCTCCTACCCAAGATTCACAAGCCTGACTACCTCGAAAGACCTATTGTCTCAGCCTGCTCCTGCCCCACTGAATTCATCTCCACACCTCCACTGTCCTATCCCCCCGGTCCAGGAACTCCCCACATAAATTCGGGATACCACCCACGCCCTCCACCTCCTCTAAGGTTTCCCTGGCCCCCAAGCCTCATCTTCACCATGGATATCCAGTCCTTATACACCTCCATCTGCCAAGATCTGGCCTCCAAGCCCTCCATTGCTTCCTCTCTCAATGTCCCCATCAGTACCCTTCCACTGACACTCTCAATAATTTCTTTTGAATCCTCCCACTTCCTCCAGACAAAAGGGGTGGCCATGGGCACCCGCTTGGCCCCCAGCTATGCCTGTCTCTTTGTTGGCTACGTGGAATAGTCTACCTTCTGCAGTTACATTGGCACCATTCTCCACCTTTCCCTCCGCTACATTTATTACTGCATCAGAGCCATCTCGTGCTCCCATGAGGAGGTTGAACGATTCATCAACTTCACCAACACATTTTATCTTGATCTTCACCTGGACCATCTCAGAGACCTCCCTCCTCTTCCTGGACCTCTCCATCTGCATCAACGGTGACCGACTCAACACTGACATCTACTACAAATCCGCTGACTACCACAGCTACCTGGATTACACCTCCTCCCACCTTGCCGCATGTAAAAATGCTATCCCTTATTCCCAATTCCTCTGCCTCCACTGCAACTGCTCCCAAGAGGACCAGTTCCACTGCAGAACACGCCAGATGGCCTCCCTCTTTAAAGACCATACTTTCCCCTCACGTGGTTGATGGAACCCTCCAGCGCATCTCATCCACTTTGCACAGTTCCTCTCTTGAGCCCCAGCCCCCCAAATGCAACAAGGACTGCCCACAACTGGTCTTCACTATCCACTCCACCAACCTCCGTAAACATCGCATCATCCTCCACCATTTCCACCACCTACAAATGAACCCCACCACCAGAGATATATTTCCCTTCCCACTCCTATCCACTTTCCATAAAGACTGTTCCCTCCATGACTCCCACATAGGTCCGCACACCCCACCAACTCACCTCCAACGCCCCCCTCCCGGCACCTTCCCCTGCCACTGCCGGAATTGCGAAACCTGTGTCCACACATCCCCCGTCAACTCCATCCAAGGCCCCAAAGGAGCCTTCCACATCCATCACAGTTTCACCTGCACTTCCACCAATGTCATTTACTGTCTCCATTACTCCCGATGTGGTCTCCTCTACATTGGGGATACAGAATGCCTACTCGCAGAGCACTGCAGAGAACATCTCCAGGTCACCCGCACCAACCCCACAGCCCCGTGGCCAAACACTTCAACTCCCAGTCCCACTCCACCGAGGACATGCAGGTCCTGGGCCTCCTCCATCACCACTCCTTTACCACCCAATGCCAAGAGGAAGAATGCCTCATTTTCCACCTTGGGACCCTCCAACCCCATGGCATCAATTTGGATTTCACCAGTTTCCTCATTTGTCCTCCCCCAACCTTATCCCAGATCCAACCTTCCAACTTGGCACTGCCCTCACGACCTGTCAATCATCCTTCCCATCGATCCACTCCACCCTCCCCTCTGACCTATCACTATTAGCCCCATTTCCATCTACCTATTGCACTCTCAGCTACCTTCCCCACAGCCCCCCCCCTCCCATTTATCTCACCGGCCCCTTGGCTCACAGCCTCATTCCTGATAAAGGGCGTTTGCCTGAAACGTCAACTCTGCTGCACCTTGGATGCTGCCTGACCTGCTGTGTTTTTCCAGCACCACACCCTCGACTCTAATCTCCAGCACCTGCAGTCCTCACTTTCACTAACCATCACCCATTGACATTCAGTGGGTGTTACTGTTGCTGAGTTACCACTATCAACATTTTGGGGTTTGCATTAAACAGAAACTGAGGTGGACCGGCCATATTTATACAGTGAGACAAGATCAGGTCAGAGGTTGGGAATTCGGTGGTGAGTAAATCACTTCCTGCAAGGTATAAATCCAGAGTAAGATGGAATACTTCACATTTGCCTGGATGAAAGCAGGTCCAACAACACACCAGAAGCTTGATGACATCCAGGTCCAAACAACATGCTCGATTGATACAACATCTACAAATATTCATTCCTATACCATCAATGCACAATAGCAGGAGTGGTACCTGATTTGAAAGTCTACTGCTATTCCTTCACTATCACTGAGTCAAAAACATGGAACTCCCTCCCAAACAGAATATGACACACTAACAGATGAATTAGGAATAGACCACTGAGCTCTTGAGCTTGCTCCACCAATCAGTAAGATCGTGGCTGGTCTGTTTGTGTTTCAAATTCCACGTTCCTACATATCCCTGATAAGTTTTGTTTCCCTTGCCTATGCAGCACAACCTTGAACATTTTTCAATGATCCTGCTTCCACTGCTTCTGGGGCAGGAAGTTCCAGAATCTTTCAATCCTCTAAGAGAAGAAAGTTCACCTGATCTCAGTCCAAAAGGGCAACATCTAATTTTAAAGCAGTGTCTCCTAGTCTGAATTCATGCAGGAGGAAACATCCTTTTCACATCCACCTTTCTTATTTACTTGAGGAGATGATGGTCAAATGGTATTATTGCTGGACTACCAATCCAGAGACCCAGTTCAAATTCAGCCATGGCAGATGGCAGACATTTTCAATAGAAATTTGGAATTAAGAGTCTAATGATGATCATGAATCTATTGCCTATTTTCCATTAGAGAAGGAAAACACCAAGCTTACCTGGTTTGGCCTACATATGTCTCCAGACTGACAGCATTGAGGTTGACACTTAACTGCCCTTTAAGCAATTTCAGATGGACAATAAATGCTGCCTGAGTCATAGAAGCCCTCATCCCACGAATGAATAAAAAAAGAACTTAAGCAACTCACGCTTCACTTTTCTAATCTCTGGTGGGAAACCAGTCTGACACATCCAACTTGCCCTCATCGGCCAACCTACTAAGTATCTAGATTTTTTTTTAAACAGAGCGGCGATGTAAGAGGGGGCGAAAGAAGCAAGGGCTGCCGGGTAGGTCAATTTTTCCCAACTTAAAAAGGGACTTACCTCAGGAGTCGGGCCTCCATTTTTGAACAGAGCGTTGAGGAGGGAGGGCAGCGAGAAGTGAGGGCTGCCAGGAAGGTCAATTTTTCTCAACTGAAAGAAGGACTTACCTCGAGAGTCAGGCCTCCATTTTGAACAGAGCAGCAAGGAGAGAGGGCGGAGAGAAGCGAGGGCTGCTGGGAAATTTTAAGTGGGTGAGATCTAAACCTGAGACCCTATACCATACAGCCCCCAGCCTGCCTACCTCCTCCAACCTTACTAAGAGTCTGTAAGCTCGATACGTTTTCAGGTTTTCTCATTTTTTTTCTCATTTTTGAACAGAGTGGCATTGAGAGAGTGCGGAGAGAAGCGAGGACAGCCAGGTAGGCCAGTTTTTCCCACTTAAAAAGGGGTCTGTAAACTTGGTAAATTTTCAGGTTTTCTCATTTTATTTTCTTCTCTTCCTTGTTTAGTCCTGTGTGGGCTTTCAGATTAGCGGGGTATGGCTGATGGGGCAGTTGCATGTTCCTCCTGCAGAATGTGGCAGGTGAGAGACACGACACATATCTCTGCCGACCACATCTGCGGGAAGTGCACCCAACTCCAACTCCTCAAAAACTGGAGCTGGATGAACTGCGGATCATCCGGGAGGCTGAAGGGGAAATTGAGAGGATGTACAGGGAGGTGGTCACTCCTCAGACACAGGATAGGGACTGCTGGTTTACAATGTGGACTTCAACAGTTTCCTCATTTCCCCTTCCCCCACCTCACCCTAGTTCCAAACTTCCAGCTCAGCACTGTCCCCATGACTTGTCCTACCTGCCTATCTTCTTTTCCACCTATCCACTCCACCCTCTCCTCCCTGACCTATCACCTTCATCCCCTCCCCCACTCACCTATTGTACTCCATGCTACTCTCTCCCCACCCCCACCCTCCTCTAGCTTATCTTTCCACGCTTCAGGCTCACTGCCTTTATTCCTGATGAAGGGCTTTTGCCCAAAACGTCGATTTCGCTGCTCCTCGGATGCTGCCTGAACTGCTGTGCTCTTCCAGCACCACTAATCCAGAATCTGGTTTCAATCATCTGCAGTCATTGTTTTTACCACAGCTGGTTTACAGACAGGGGGAGGAAAGGGATCCAATGGTCAGAGCAGGGATCCCCTGTGGCTGTGCCCCTCAGCAATAAGTATACCATTTTGGATACTGCTGGTGGGAACGGCCTACTGGGGGAAAGCCATAGTTGTCAGGTCTCTGGCACTGAGCTCAGAATGGAGGAGGGGAAGGATAGAAAAGTGCTCGTGGCTGGGGACTCAATAGTTAGATGGATTGACAGGAAATCTTGTGGTCAGGAACGGGACTCCCAGAAGGTACGTTGCCTCCCCAAAGCCAGGGTCCGGGATGTTGCAGATCGGGTTTACAGGATTCTGAAGGGGGAGAGGGAGCAGCCAGAAATCGTGGTACATATTGGCACCAACAATATAGCCAGGAAAGGAATTGAGGATCTGAAAAGTGATCACAGAGAGCTAGGTTGGAAGCTGAAGATCAGGACAAGTAGAGTAATGATCTCAGGTTTGCTACTAGTGCACGAGATAGTGAGGTGAGGAACAGTCAGCGAGTGCAGCTTAACCCGTGGCTGTGAGGTTGGTGCAGGAGGTACGGCTTCAGACACCTAGACCATTGGGATACCTTCTGGGGAAGGTGGGACCTGTACATGAAGGACAGATTGCACTTGAACTGGAGGGGCACAAATGTCCTGGGTGGGAGATTTGTTCATGTGGTTCAGGAGGGTTTAAACTAGTTTGGCAGGTGGGTGGGTACCAGAGCTATGCATCTGAGAGGGGGTAGTTGTAGATGGGGCAGTGACAGGATGTAGTGAATCTATCAGGAAAGTTTTTCATGTGTTGGAACAAAGAGATCATTTAAAGTGTGTCTGCTTTAAGGCAAGGAGTGTCAGAGACAAGAGTGATGAACTTAGAGCATGGATCAGTACTTGGATTATGATGTTGTGGCCATAATAGAGACGTGGGTTTAACAGGGGCAGGAGTGGTTGCTAGATGTTCCAGGATTGAGAATGTTTAAAAAGAACAGGGAAGGTGGAAGAGAGGAGGGGATGTAGCATTGCTAATCAGAGAGTGTGTCACAGCTACAGCAATGAAGATTGTCGAGGAAAGTTTGGGTGGAAGTTTGGAACAGCAAGGGAGCAGCCACCTCATTGGGGTTTTTTTCACAGACTCCCTAATAGCAGTAGAGAGATTGAAGACCTCATAGGCTGGCAGATTTTGGAAAAATGCAGAAGTAGCAGGGTTGTTGTAATGGGTGACTTCAACTTTCCCAATATTGACTGGAACCTCCTTAGTGCAGATGGTTTGGATGCAGCCATTTTTGTCAGGTGTTCTGGAGGGTTTCCTTACTCAGTATGTAGACAGTTCAACGAGGGGAGAGGCCATTTTGGATTTGGTGCTCAGCAATGAGCCAGGACAGGTGTCAGATCTCGCAGTAGGGGAACACTTTGGTGACAGTGATCACAACTGCCTCACATTTACCACAGCCTTGGAGAGGGAAAGGAGCGGTTACTAAAGGAAGATATTTAATTGGGGAAAAGGAAATGATGACACTATCAGACAGGAGTTGGGAAATACAGATTAGGAGCAAATGTTCCACAGAAAGGGCACAACAGGCATGTGGAGACTGTTTAAAGAGCAGTTGTTGTGAGTGACACACAAATTTGTTCCTCTGAGACAGACAAGAAGGGGTAAGGTTAATGAGCCTTGGATGATGAGAACAGAGGAGCTTCTCATCCAAAGGAAGAAGGCAGCTTACATAAGGCGGAGGAAGCAAGGATTTAACACAGTTTTACAGGATTACAGGCTTAGTAGAAAGGAGCTCAGAAATGGACTGAGGAGAGGCAGGAGAGGGCACAAAAAAGGCTTGGCAGGAAGGATTAGGGAGAATCCAAAGGCATTTTACTCATACGTGATGAATAAGAGAATGATCAGGGAGAAGGTAGGGCCGATCAGGGATAGTGGAGGGAACTTGTGCGTGGAGTCTGAGCAGCTAGGGGGGACGTCCTAAATGAGTTATTTGCTTTGGTTTTCACTAAGGAAAGGGACCTTGTAGTGAATGAGAACTTTGAGGAGCTGGGATACAGGCTTAAACAGATCAAGATTGATGAAGTTGATGTGCTGGAAATTTTGGCAAACATTAAGATTGAAAAGTCTCCAGGGCCAGACCAGATTTATCCCAGGCTGCTCCGGGACGCGAGAAAGGAGGTTGCTAAGCTGCTGGCGAAGATCTTTGCTCCCTCACTCTCCACGTGAGTCATACCGGAGGATTGGAGGGAGGCAAATGTTGTTCCTCTTTTGAAGAAGAGGAATAGGGAAATCCCTGACAATTACAGACCAGTCAGACTTACATCTGTGGTCAGCAAGGTTTTCAAAAGAATTCTGAGGGATAGGATTTATTGGAAAATAGCGTAACTAAAGGTAGTCAACATGGCTTTGTGAGGGGCGGGTCATGCCTCACAAATCTTATTGAGGTCTTTGAGGTGACGAGACAGGTCAATGCACGCCGAGCAGTGGATATGGTGTATATGGACTTCAGCAAGGCATTTGATAAGGTTTCCCATGGCAGGCTCATTCATAAAGTCAGGAGGTATGGGATACAGGGAGATTTGGCTATCTGGATTCAGAATTGGTTGGCTGACAGAAGGCAGAGAGTGGTTGTAGATGGAAAGTATTCTGCCTGGAGGCCAGTGTTGAGTGGGGTCCTGCAGGGCTCTGTTCGTGGGCCTCTGCTCTTTGTAGTTTTTATAAATGACTTGGATGAGGAGGTTGAGGGGTAGGTTAATAAATTTGCCAATGACACAAAGTTTGGAGGTACCGTTTATAGTATAGAGGGCTATTGCAGGCTGCAGTGCGACATAGACAGGATGCAGAGCTGGGCTAAGAATGGCAGATGGAGTTCAACCTGGATAAATGCGAAGTGATGCATTTTGGAAGGTCGAACTCGAATGCTGAATGTAGGATTAAAGACAGGATTCTTGACAGTGTGGAGGAACAGAGGGATCTGGGTGTGCAAGTACATAGGTCCCTGAAAGTTGCCACCCAAGTGGATTGGGTTGTTAAGAATGCATTTGGTGTTTTGGCTTCCAATAACAGGGGATTGAGTTTAAGAGCCGCGAGGTTTTGCTGCAGCTCTACAAGTCCCTGGTGAGACCACACTTGGAATATTATGTCCAGTTCTGGTCACCCTATTATAGGAAGGATACGGAGGCTTTGGAGAGGGTGCAAAGAAGGTTTACCAGGATGCTGCCGGGACCGGAAGGCTTGTCTTACAAAGAGAGGTTGACTAAGCTCGGACTTTTCTCACTGGAGAGAAGGAGGAAGAGAAGAGACCTGATCAAGGTATACAAAGTAATAAGAGACATGGATAGAGTCGATAACCTTTCCCCAGGTCAGGATTGATTGGCATGAGGGGTCATAGTTTTAAGGTGTTAGGAGGAAGGTATAGAGGAGACGTCAGAAGTAGGATCTTTTCACAGAGAGTTGTGAATTCATGGAATGTATTGCCAGCGGTAGTGGTGGAAGCAGAGTTGTTAAGGACATTTAAGTGACTGCTGAACATGCACATGGACAGCAATAAATTGAGGGGAGAGTAGGTTAGGTGATTTTATTTTAGATTAGGAATAATCCTTGGCACAACATCGTAGGTCAAAGGACATGTTCAATGCTGTACCTTTCTATGTTCTATGTTCTATGTTGCAGTATCTAGCAAATGTTCTCGAAACTGCTTCCAATGAAGTTACATCCATCCTTAAATAAGGAGATAAAATATTTCACTGTTTTGAAGATGACAACTGTTGCAGCCATTTTAAAAGCCATTTCAGCCCATGACATGTCCTAGTTATTAAAATTAGATGATGGAAGTCAAAACTTGATGATTCATTTTTATTGCAACATCAGAACACTTGTTGAATTGGGCTCAGCTAAGCTGTGCTCACTTACTGTTTAATCTTGGATATACAAGATGGTTATTTGGATGATATACTTGGGAGTAGGGTCTAGCCAGT
This sequence comes from Chiloscyllium punctatum, assembly GCF_047496795.1. Taxonomy (NCBI): domain Eukaryota; kingdom Metazoa; phylum Chordata; class Chondrichthyes; order Orectolobiformes; family Hemiscylliidae; genus Chiloscyllium; species Chiloscyllium punctatum. The sequence continues at coordinate 127,223,366 of NC_092746.1, read as the reverse complement.
ACCTATACAATTGTATGCCCAAGGTGTGTTGCTGAAGGGTGACTAGATGTATTTGAGAGCATTGGATCATTATTTGGATAGAATCATAGAATCCCTCCAGTGTGGAAACAGGCCCTTCTGCCCAACAAGTCCACATCAACCCTCCAAAGAATAACTCACCTAGACCCATTCCCCTCCCCTATTATCCTACATTTACCTCGACTAATGCCCCTGACCTACACATCCCTGAACAGTTTATGGGCAATTTAGCAAGGCCAGTTCACCTGACCTGCACATCTTTGTGACTGTGGGAGGAAACCACAGCACCCGGAGGAAACCCACACAGACACAGGGAGAATGTACAAACTCCAGACAGACAAGTGCCCAGGGCTGGGATCAAATCCAGATCCCTGGTGCTGTGAGGCAGCAGTGCTAACCACTGAGCCACTGTGCCAGCCCAAATATTGTGCAGGAGTATGGAGAAAAGCAGGAGATTGGCAGCAGGTATTGACTTGTTTGAAGAACCAGGAATGATGGGCTGAATGGCCTCCTTTTACTCCGTAACAGTTCTGTGATTCTGTAGAGAATTTTCTTTAACGTTGCCAGGGTTGGAGGATTTGAGCTATAGGGAGAGGTTGAATAGGCTGAGGCTGTTTTCCCTGGAACGTTAGAGGCTGATGGGTGATCTTATAGAGGTTTATAAAATCATGAGGGACATGGATAGGGTAAATAGACAGCGTCTTTTCCCTGAGTTGGGGGAGTCCAGAACTAGAGAGCATAGGTTTAGGGTGAGAGGGTAAAGATTTAAAAGGGACCTAAGGGACAACTTTTTCACAGAGGGTGGTGGCGTGTATGGAATGAGCTGCCAGAGGAAGTGGTGGAGGCTACAATTGCAACATTTAAAAGGCATCTGGATGGGCACAATAATAGGAAGGGTTTGGAGGGATATGGGCCAAGTGCTGGCAAATGGAACTAGATTAGGTTGAGATATCTGGTCAGCATGGATGAGTTGGACCAAAGAGACTGTTTCCGTGCTGTACATCTCTACGACTCTTAATAAAGGGTAGCATTCCAGAGGCCTTCTTAAATATGTGCTCACCTGCATACTCATTTATTGTGACTCAAGTACCAGCATGCTTAAATCCCACTACCCATGTGGAATTAAACTGTTATTCTCTATTAAAGTAATCCTCTGCTTTTTCATTCTTCTGCCGAAGTGAACAGTTTCACATTTTCCCCACATTATCCCAAAGCTGATGGGTTAAATGAAAGAATCTACGACTCATTGCAAACTCCTGGTGTCTTCTTCAGAAATTACTTTTCTAACTATTGTGGCATCATCTGCAAATTTCACTTCCATGACTTTGCTCCCTTCATCTAAGTCATTGATGTAAATTGTAAAATGTTGTGGATCCCAGCGCAGAGCCCTGCAGGATTTGTTATGGACCAGACCATCAAATCATCTTGATGGGATTGTACTGTAGGCCTCCCAATAGTCAGTGGGAAATTAAGGAGCAAATATGTTGAGATCTTAAATATATGAAAGAATAATAAGATTGCAATAATAGGGGAATTTAACAGTCCAAACAGACTGGGGCTGCCATTGTGTTAAGGGTTTGCATGGTGAGGAATTTGTCAAGTATTCAAGAAAATTTTATTTATCAATATGTACCTACTAAAGAAGAAATAAAACTTGGCCTTCTCTGGGGAAATAAGGCAGGACAAGTGTTAGCGGGGATCACTTTTGTTCTAGTGATCATAATTCAATTAGTTTTAAAATAGTTATGGAAAAGGATAGAGCTTGTAAAGAAGTTAAATTTAAAGTTGTTTGGAGTAGACTGTTCACAGGTAAATGGGAGACATTCAAAAATGAGATAACAAGAGTTCCCTAGGCATTATGTTCCTGCGAGAGTGAAGGGTAAGGCTGGTAAGAATAGAGAAAAATGGATGAATAAATAGATTGAAGCTCTGGTCAAGAATAAGAAAGAATCATATATTAGGTATAGACAGCTGGGATCAACTGAATCTCTTAGGAGAAAGTGAGGACTGCAGTTGCTGGAGATCAGAGTCGAGAGTGTGTTGCTGGAAAAGCGCAGCAGGTCAGGCAGCATCTGAGGAGCAGGAGAATCGACATTTCGGGCAGGAGCCCTTCATCAGGAATGAGGCTTGTGGGCCGGGGGCGCTGATAGATAAATGGGAGGGGGGTTGGGGGCTGAGGGTAAGGTAGCTGAGAAAGCAATAGGTGAATGAAGGTGAGGGAGAAGGTAATAGGTTAGAGAGGGGAGTGATGGACAGGTCCGGAAGGCTGTGCCAGGTTGGAGGCTTGGGATTGGGATAATATGGGTGAGGGGAAAAGAGGAAGCTAGTGAAATTTGCATTTATCCCGTGTGGTTGCAGGGTCCCAAGGCAGAATATGAAGTGTTCTTCCTCCAGGCATTGAGTAATAAAGGTTTGGCAGTGGAAGAGGCCCAGGACCTGCATGTCTTTGACGGAGTGGGAGAGGGAGTCGAAGTGTTCAGCCATGAGGCGGTGGGGTTGGTGGGTGCAGGTGTCCCAGAGTTGTTCTGTGAAATGATCCGTAAGAAGGCGTCCTGTCTCCCCGCTGTAGAGGAGACCACACTGTGTGCAATGGATGCAGTACATTGGTAGAGGTACAGGTAAATTTCTGATGAATGTGGAAGGATCCCTTGGGGCCTTGGATGGAGGTGAGGGGGGAGGTGTGGGTGCAGGTTTGCACTTCCTATGGTGGTAGGGAAAGGTGCCAGGAGTGGGGTGTGGACTGGTGGGGGGCATGGACCTGATGAGGGAGTCGCAGAGTGAATGGTCTCTCCGGAACGCTGATAGGGGTAGGAAGGGAAATATATCTTTTGTGGTGGGGTCTGTGTGGAGGTGGCGGAAATGGCGGAGGATGATGTGATGTATGCGGAGGTTGGTTGGGTGGAAGGTGACCGGGGAGGTTCTGTCCCTGTTGCTTTGGGAGGAGTGGGGTTGAAGGGCTGTGGTGTGTGAAGTGGAGGAGATGCGCTGGAGGGCATTGTCAACCACGTGGGAAGGAGTGCGTTTCCACCAACACACTCTCAACAACCGAATCTCTTGAAGAGTATAAGGTGAGTAGGGCATTCTTAAAGGAAAATCAGGAGGGCAAAAGGGGATATGACAAAACTTTGGCAGTTAAGGTGAAGGATACTCAAAAGATTCTACTAGTATATTAAGGGCAAAAGAGCAACTCGGGAGAGAAGGGCCATTTCTGCATACTAGCTCTGAGCCAGCCCATCTTCTATCCATGCTAATATGTCCTTTAAGCGGCATTTGGATAGGTACATGGATGGGTGCTTAATCTAGGATAGAAGTTCGGCACAACATCGTGGGCCGAAGGGCCTGTTCTGTGCTGTATTGTTCTATGTTCTATGTTCTATGTCATTCCCTACACCATAAGCTATTGTCTTCCGTGATAAGAATACCACTTTTCTAGTGTTTGTCATTTCACAAATTTCCTCTCCCCCTTTTAACTCTTTATCTACTCTTAACTCTCCATTCACACTCTCTAGAGAGCAAACATTTGCTTGACTTAGTCTTTTCATTTATAAGTATATGTCAAAACTCTTGATAGCTGATTTGATTTATTGTGGTCACGTATCTAAGGACAGTGAAAAGCTTTGTTTTGTGAGCACTTCAGGCAGATTATAGCAAACAAGGACATACAGATCAATGGGTGCTTAGACAAGGAGAGGAATACAAGGTTACGTTAGCAAAGGACATGCACAATGCAAGATCACTATGAGCAAAATCAACGTTATTTGAAGTTAGAGAGTCTAATTCAGCAGTCTAATAAAGGCAGGAAAGAAGCTGTTCTTGTGCCTGTCGGTGCGTGTGTTCAAGCTTCTGTATTTTCTGCCTGACGGAGGTTGGGAGAAAGCAATACTCGGGTGGGATGGGTCTTTGATGATGTTGGTAGCCTTTCTCCAGCGATGAGAAGTCTACATGGAGTCCATGGATGGGAAGTTGGCTTCCATGAAGGTCTGGGCTGTGTATACAACTTCCTGTAGTTTCTTATGGTTCTGGGCAGAGCAGTTGCCAAGCCAGGCTGTTATGCACCGGGATAGAATGCTTTCAATGGTGCATCTGTAGAAGTTGGGGAGGGTCCTTCTGGACATGTCAAATTTCCTGAGCCACCTGAGGAAGAAGAGGTAGATGAAGAGATATCTATTGTTATACTTCTAACTAGTTTCTTGTGGGTGCACTTATACCTCATGAATTGCAATAGTTCATGAAGGCAATTCAGGATGGCCAATTAGGATGGCCAATAAATGCTGGCTGAGCCACTAACATCCTATGAATACATGTCTTTCCATTTTACAACAATCCACATACTTTTAAAACCCAGCTATGGAAGAGTTAGCCATCGGGGAGATGCTTCCAGCTCTATGCTGAGGTGTTCTGAATTGTTTGGGCACAGTGATTTCCACCCATGTAAGTTTTTTAGTTCCTCATTTCTTACCTTCACTATTTGCCTTAACTAACTTTCATACAGCTAATATTTCAAAAAGCATCACGGTTTAAAACTACATTATAATTTTTATAATGTATATGACCACAAACTATATGAGAAGGAATAAGCCATTTATTGCTTCACCATTCAATGAGATCATGACAAATCTGGTAATCCTCAACTCCACTTTCCTGCCTTTTCCCTATGTCCTGACCATACAGCTAAGTGACCTTATGGCACACTAAGCAAAGCTCTGGTATTGTAAAGCAAACTCTATGAAAATAAACCTTACATTCCATTTCATCACATTTATCCAATCCTATGTTCTGACATATCACAGTTGTGCACAGATTTTTGTTTTGTTTTCCTACATTATTATAGTGATTACACTAAATTGTCTGTGAAATGCTTGAGGATGTGATGTATGCTAGACAATTCCTGCCCTTAGTTTTGTAGCATTTTATGAAAAATGTGCCTTTTCATCAAATATTTCAACCTAGTGTTTCCCTCCTTGTCCATGAGTCTCCTTTTACTCCAGCTAACTCATTTTATCATCATTTACATTTTCTGACAAACTCACTTGGGAAAATTACATTGCACTTTTACAACATGGAGAAATTATAAATCCTGTCCTTGTTCATCCTGCCAAAGTGCAACATTTTGCATTTATCGAAATTAAACTCCCTCTGCCGCTCCTCAGCCCATTGCCCCAGTTGATCAAGGTTCCTTTGTAACCTTTGATAATCTTCACTGTCTACTTTAGATGGTGCACAGTCTATGGTTATCTGGCTTTTCTTTACTGCCTTTCTTAAATATTAGCATCATTTTAGCAAATTGCGGCAGTCTCTGACATTAAGTTTGATTGCAATTTCAGAAAATGAGGATTTTCCCTCCTTGAGCTACAATCTCTCAATTTTTTTTCTTAACCAATCATTGAGACTTCTTTCATTGGGAAATAAGGCAAGGCAAGTGACTGCGGTGTCAGTGGGAGAGCACTTTGGGGCCAGCGACCATAATTCTGTTAGTTTTAAAATAGTGATGGAAAAGGAGAGACAGGATTTAAAAGTTGAAGGTCTAACTTGGAGGAAGGCTAATTTTGATGATATTAGGCAAGAACTGGGGAGTGTTGCTGAACAAAGAGACTTTGGAGCACAGGTTGACAGCTCCTTGAAAGTGGAGTCGCAGGTAGATAGGATAGTGAAGATGTTTGGTATGCTTTCCTTTATTGGTCAGAGTATTGAGTACAGGAGTTGGGAGGTCATGTTGCAGCTGTACAGAACCTTAGTTAGGCCATTTTTGGAATATTGCGTGCAATTCTGGTCTCCTTCCTATCGGAAAGATGTTGTGAAACTTGAAAGGGTTCAGAAAAGATTTACAAGGTTGTTGCCAGGGTTGGAGGATTTGAGCTACAGAGAGAGGCTGAACAGGCTGGGGCTGTGTCAGAGGCTGAGAGGTGACCTTATAAAATCATGAGGGACATGGATAGGATAAATAGACAAAGTATTCTCCCTGGGGTTGGAGAGTCCAGAACTAGAGGGCATAGGTTTAAGGTGAGAGGGGAAAGATATAAAAGAGACCTAAAGGGGCAACATTTTCACGCAGAGGGTGGTGCATGTATGGAATGAGCTGACTGAGGAAGTAGTGGACGTTGGTACAATTACATCATTTAAAAGATATCTGGATGAGTGTATGAATAGGAAGAGTTTAGAGAAATATGGGATAAGTCCTGGCAAATGGGATTAGAATAGATTAGGATATCTGGTCAGCATGGAGGAGTTGGACAGAAGGGTCTGTTTCTGTGCTGTACATCTCTATGACTCTATTGTCTCCAATCTTCCAGCATGTGAGATGAGGACAAGTGGTTGACGTTGTCTATATGGACTTCAGCAAAGTGTTCAACAAGGTTTTGCATAGTAGACCAATTAATAAGTTTATATCACATGAAATCCAAGGGGTGCTAGCCAATTTGATACAAAATTGGCTTGAAGGTAGGAGATGGAGAGTGTGGTAGAGGATTGCTTTTTGGACTTAAGGCCTGTGACCAGCCATGTGCCACGAGGATTGGTGCTGGGTCCACTGCTTTCTGTCATTTATATAAATTATTTGGAAGTGAACATAGGAGCAATGGTTAGGAAGTTTGTAGATGACACCAAAATTGGAGATGTAGTGAACAGTGAAGAAGGTTGTCTCAGAGTACAATGGGACCTTGACCAGATGAGCCAATAAGCTGAGGAGTGGCAATTGGAGTTTAATCTAAATAAATGTGAGATGTTATATTTCGGTAAGGCAAACCAGGGCAGGACTTAAACAGTTAATGTTAGGGCCCTGGGGAGTGTTGCCGAACAAAGAGACCAAAGGGTTCAGGTGCATATTTCCTTGGAGGTGGAGACGCAGGTAGACAGTGTAGTGAAGAAAGTGTTTGGCAAGCTTACCTTTATTGATCATAACATTGAGTATTTCAGTTGGGATGTTATATTGTAGCTGTAGGGGACATCAGTGAAGCCACTTTTTCAATACTGTATGCAATTCTAGTCACCATTCTATACAAAAAACATTCTTTAACTTGAGAGGGTGCAGAAAATATTTCCAAGGCTGTCGCCAGGACTAGAACATAGAACATAGAACAATACAGGGCAGAACAGGCCCTTCAGCCCTCGATGTTGCACCGACCTGTGAACTATTCTCAGCTCGTCCCCCTACACTATCCCAAAATCATCCATGTGCTTATCTAAGGATTGTTTAAATCTCCCTGGAGGGTTTGAGCTGTTGGGGGAGGCTGAATAGGCTGTGAGATTTTTCCCTGGAGCTTTGGAGGCTGAGGGGTGACCTTATAGAGGTTTATAAAACCATGAGGGACATGGAGCAGGTGAATAGCTAAGACCTTTTCCTAGGGTAGGAGAGCCCAAAACTAGAGGGCACAGGTTTAATGTGAGAGGGGAAAGGCTAAAAAGGAGCTTAGAGTTAACTTTTTCATGCAGAGAGTAGTACATGTATGGAAGGACCTGCTCAAGAAAGAGAGGGAGGTGTGTACAAATACAACATTTAAAAGGCATCTGGATGAGTACATTAATAGGAAGAATTTAGAGGGTTAAATAACTGTACAGAGGCTGGTATCATGGCACCCAAGTCACCCTTTATTTAGTTGTGCACAGTACACTGGCTGTGACCAGCCGGCTCAGAGTCATTCCTGATGAAGGGCTCCTGCCCAAAATGTCGATTTTCTTGCTCCTTGGATATTGCCTGACCTGCTGTGCATTTCCAGCACCACTCTAATCTCCAGCATCTGCAATCGTCACTTTCACCAAGCTCAGAGTCAGTCTCCTGAACTGAGGAGATTCTTAATCTCCCTTTTTTCAAAATCTCCTGGTTTTACCTTTCTTTTTCTGGCCAAACCAGCACAGAGTCTTTGTTTGGTTTTCTTTTCTTCTTATTTGTAGGAGCAGGCCCAGGCTGCAGCAATAGCAATGGTGGTGGTAGATGCTTGTGTAGCTGAACATAGCTCAAATGAAAGGAAAAACAGCACATACAAGAAGCAATAACGAAAACCCAAAAGATTAAATATCTTCCCTGAAAAAGGGGGGAAAGAAAAAGAAACTCTCCTCCTCCTGTAAAACAGAGACCACCATTAGGAACAGGAACACACTGACTCTGGTCCAGTCAGCACAGAATCGGTCCCCTAGACTGAGGTGATTCGAAATCTCCTGGGTTTTTTAAAATTATTTTTTATTTCCCCAACACTACTGCCTAATAGCGAAGGTGCTTAAATTTTCCCCAGAACCCACGTTGTGTGTGTGTGAGACACAGTGAAAGACAATAGGTGTACAAATCTTTATTCATTTTCCACCACCAGGAGGGAAGGAAACACCAGTGACAAGCAATGCCCTTCTCACCAAAGGGCATCTCCTGTTTTTGTTTTCATTTCTTTTTATTTTAGAAAAAACAAATGCACCACACAAAAAAGGTCAAAAAGAATAAATATCTTCCCTGGAAAAGGGAGGAAAGATAAAGAAACTTCAAAATACAGAGATCAGCGGTATCACACTGACTGTGGTCCAGCCAGCAAAGTGTCAGTGCCCTAAACTGAGGGGATTCTAAATCTCCTGTTTTTTTTTGTTTTTTATTTTCCCCCACACTTTCTGCCTAACAGTGCTAGTGCTTATATTTTCAACAGCACCCATGTTGTGTGTGCAGGTGTGAGACACAGTGAAAAATAATAGGTGTATAAATCTTTATTCATTTTCCACCAACAGGAAGAAAGGAAACACAAGATTGGCCAGTCACAAGCATTGCCCTTTTCACCAAAGAGCATCTCCTGGTTATTCTTTTTTTTTCTTTTTTTTTCACACTGACTGTGGCCCAGCCAGTATTGAGTTAATTCCCTAAACTGAGGAGGCTGTAAATCTCCTGGTTATATTTTTTTCTTTTTCTTTCTTTTTTTTAATAACCCCCACACTACCACCTAACTGTGGTAGTGCTTATATTTTCCCCAGCAACCATGATGTGCCTATGTAGGTGTGAGACACAGTGAAAGACAACAGGTGTATAAATCTTTATTCATTTTACACCACCAGGAAGAAAGGAGACACCTGACTGGCCAGTGACAAGCAATGCCAGATAATCCAAGATGGAGGATGGGAAAAATTTCTGGCTATAACAGCAGCTCCTTTTTTGAGGTATTTTAGGTGCTGGAGGTGATTTCCTCGAATTCCAGGAGCAGCAATGACTGTTTTATATGCTGTTGCATTGTTTTGGAAATTTGGGGAAAAAAAAGTCAAAACAACAGCAGTTTTAAAAGGGAGAAGAACAGACAAAGGAAGCACATGGTGAGGTTAGTGCAGGAGAGAGAGAGAGAAAGAAACTAACACCAGAGTGTACCTGCACAGTTGCTGCCTTTGCTATTTGAATTTACGTATCGCTGGACATTGGAGTGCGCCTGGGAAAATTAACAAACAGTAAAATTCACAAGTGATCTTGGAGGAACTGTTTGGGTGAAGTTCACAGTACAGAATCAGATAACTTTGTTTTTAAGTGGCCTACAGAAAGTCTGCAGTAGTGAGTCGAGTGGATTATTTCTTGATTATATGATTTTTTGAGGTATGTCCCGTGATTAAACTTAAAATATAAGCCATAACTATTCATTTAACCTGGGGCAGTGTTCTGTAGAGAAATAAGACAATGTTATTTTCTGGGTCTGTAGATTGTGAAGGACCAAAAATGACCTTTAGAAGAGTGATATGTGCTTCTTGTCAGATGTGGGATTTAAAGAGAGTTTGAGGGTTACTGCGGATTATATCTGCAATAAATGCTGTTGGTTGTGAATCTTATCAGATCGAATGGATTGGTTGGAGAGTTAGAAGCAATGAGCAATTTGCAACAGCAACAGTATGTGATGGATGGCAGTTATAGGAAGGGGGGGATGTCTCAGATACAGTCACACAGATGGGTTAACTCCAGGAAAGTTAAGAGAGGTAGGCACCTAGTGCAGGAGACTTCTGTGGCAATATCCATTTCAAACAGGTATGCTGTTTTGGAAAATATAGGGGGTGATGGATTCTCAGGGGAACATAGCACGAACAGCCAAGTTTCTGGTACTGAGACTGGCTCTGATGCAATGAGGGGTACGTCGGGTTCCAAGAGATCAATTGTGTTAGTGGATTCTCTAGTCCGAGGTATAGACAGACATTTCTGTAGCCAGCGAAAAAGCAGAATAGTGTGTTGCTTCCCTGGTGCCAGGATCAAGGATGTCTCAGAGAGGATGCAGAATCTTCTCAAGGGGAAGAGGGGCCAGCAAGAGGTCATTGTACACATTGGAACCAATGACATAGGAAGGGAAAAGGTTGAGATTCTGAAGGGTGATTACAGAGAGTTAGGCAGAAATTTAAAAAGGAGGTCCTCAAGGGTAGTAATATCTGGATTACTCCCAGTGCTACGAGCTAGTGAAGACAGGAATAGGAGGATAGAGCAGATGAATGCATGGTTGAGGAGGTGGTGTTTGGGAGAAGGATTCACATTTTTGGATCATTGGAATCTCTTTTGGGGTAGAAGTGACCTGTACAAGAAGGACGGATCGCACCTTAATTGGAAGGGGACTAACATACTGGCAGGGAAATTTGCTAGAGCTGCTCGGGAGGATTTAAACTAGTAAGGTGTGTGGGTGGGACCCAGGGAGATAGTGAGGAAAGAGATCAATCTGAGAACAGAAGAGAGTCAAACAGTCAGGGCAGGCAGGGACAAGGTAGAACTAATAAATTAAACTGCATTTATTTCAGTGCAAGGGGCCAAATGGGGAACGCAGATGAACTCAGGGCATGGTTAGGAACAGCCATTAGTGTGGCAGATAAATATGTGTCCAGGTATTTCAAAAAGGGCTGCCATGTCTTGTAAAAATTCTCAGTTTTGTGGGTGTACCATATTTGTGAGAAAATCCAGGGGAATATGCTCCATAATAATCTTCCGTCAACCCTACAGGCCTGGGGTTTTTTTGGGTATCCAAACTAGCAAGATATTCTTTCTTGCATAGAACGTGTGAATATTGAAAAGTTTTTTCTTATGCGCGTCTGCAGGAAATACAGTGGACAGGCCCAGATGGAGAGAGACAGAGTCCTTCTCCACTCCTACAGCTAAGTTCCATCTCCATTACACCCACCACAGCGCTCCAATATGTTTGAAGCCTATCGCAAGACCACAGACAATGGGTAAGAATGACCGTGCAGACCTTGCACTTGGGACATGCTGAAGATACCCCTGGTTTAAATTTTGACCCTGGAGTCAAGTGGACCCTGTGGTGAATCTTCAACTGTAAAGCATGGGTCCTATTGCAAATTTATACCTTCCTTGCATTCTCCCAAATATCCTCCCAAGCTTCTGAAGAAACTTCAACACCCAGCTCTCTTTCCCACATCATGCAGAGTCGATCAATTGATGATATAAAGTACTGACAGAGAGTGTACTCTTGGCCCTTAGCACCCTCCTCTCTATGTCAGATTTGCAGGGATCAGTCAAAAGTGTGGTCTTTTTTTGAATAAAATCCCTAACTTGAAAAAAAATAAAAGATAACTAGATAACTCGTACTTCCGTACTAACTGATCAAAGGACATCATTACATCTCCCTCAAATAAATCACCCATGCAAGATATACCCCTAGCTGCCCAACGTTTAAATCTTGAATCTATCATACCTGGTTGAAAATTCGGCATATCCACTAAAGGTGTAAACAAAGATGTTTTGCCAATATTGCCTTCCCTCTGCCGAATTGCCCTGCATGCTTTAACAGTATTGATGACTATTGGGTGATGGTAATATTCCCTAACTGTCCTCACCTTGTCCAAAAACAGCAAACTGGTAAGGGGGCACCTTGCCTGGGAGACTTCGATATCTATCCATATTGAAAGAGGGTCCCCACAAACCCAATCACTCCCATAGGTCAAAAGCGAGCTTAATTGGTAATTTTTAATGTCTGGAAGGTCCACTCTCCCCAATCTGTGAGGCAACTGCAGTTTGGCTAATTTAATGAGGGGCCGCTTACAATGCCAAATAAAGGAGCTGAACCAGCCGTTCAGTCTCCTGAGTGTTTGCTCATTGAAAATCAGAGGGCGCATCCATATAGGGTATAGCAAACGAGGGAGAATATTCATCTTAATAAGCGCTAACCGAAGTGCCTCCCATCTTTGAAGATCTTGTTTAATTTTTCCAAATAGTTGAGTAAAATTGGCTTTAAACAACCAATCCAGCACTGGAGTAATGAATATGCCCAAATACACAACCCCCCCCCTCCCCCCCATGACCACCTAAATGGGAATCTATAGTCACCCTCAAGAGCCAGCTCCTTCATAAAACCATCCATAGGCATAGCCTCTGATTTAGCAAAATTAATCTTATACCCTGAAAAAGCACCAAACGCGTGAATGCATTGTATCAGGCAAGGCACTGAGACTGTTGGATTTGTCAAAAAAGTTAGGACATCGTCTGCATACAGCGAGATCTTGTGTAATTGTGACCCCACTTCTGGAGCTGATATATTGGAAGCCCACGAATGGCCTCCGCCAATGGTTCAATCACCAACGTAAAAAGTAATGGTGAAAGGGGACAGCCCTGCCGGCTGCCCCTAGAAATATTCAAATTGCTTGATCGTACCCCGTTGGTGATGACCGCCGCGAGAGGTACACCATAGAGACCTTGACCCATCTTATGAAAACTTTGCCCAAACCAAACCGGTCTAGAGTATAGAAAAGGTACGGCCACTCAACTCGGTCAAATGCCTTCTCTGCATCTAAAGAAATCACCAATCCCTATATTGACTGCTGTTGGCATGCTTGCATTACATTAAGCAACCTCCTAACGTTATTGGAGGATCTACGACCCTTTATAAATCCGTCTGATCCTCTTTAATAATAGAAGGTAGCACAGTCTCCAGCCTTAACACAAGAGCCTTAAGTCCACATTTAAGAGCGAGATGGGCCAGTATGAAGCACAGTCTTCCGGGTCCTTCCCTTTTTTAAGGATAAGTGAAATATTGGCCTCTCTCAGAGGTGGTGGGAGACAGTCATGACTGTATGAATCATTAGGAGAAAGTGAGGACTGCACAGATGCTGGAGATCAGAGCTTAGAAATGTGTTGCTGGAAAAGCGCAGCAGGTCAGGCAGCATCAAAGGAACAGGAGAATCAACGTTTCGGGCATAAGCCCTTCTTCAGGATTCTCCTGTTCCTTTGATGCTGCCTGACCTGCTGCACTTTTCCAGCAACACATTTTTAAGCTCAGTGTATGAATCATTAAACATACTCAGCATCGGGCCTGACAATATACTTATACATTCTTTATAGAATTCACTGGGAAGTCCATCAGGACTGGGTGCCTTTCCACTCTGAAGCTGCCTCACACCTTCCTGCACTTCTTGCTCTGATAATGGGGCATTGAGAAAGGACTGTTGTTCGGGAGTCACATCTGGGAGCTTCTGATCTTTAAAAAATGATTCCATTTTGACCTGCCCCTCCTCACAATCCTCAGATTGGTATAATTTAGAGTAAAATCTCTGGAATGCCACACTAATTTTTTAGAATCACATGTTAGGTTCCCAGACCCTTCCCTAATCGCTGTAATGGTTTGTGGGGCACTTCTCTTTCTGGCAAGGTATGCTCAGTATTTGGTAAAAACAATGACTGCAGATGCTGGAAACCAGATTCTGGATTAGTGGTGCTGGAAGAGCACAGCAGTTCAGGCAGCATCCAAGGAGCTTCGAAATCGACGTTTCGGGCAAAAGCCCTTCATCAGGAATAAAGGCAGTGAGCCTGAAGCATGGAGAGATAAGCTAGAGGAGGGTGGGGATGGGGAGAAAGTAGCATAGAGTACAATGGGTGAGTGGGGGAGGGGATGAAGGTGATAGGTCAGGGAGGGACTGGCTTGTCACTATGCTCGTATAACCTTTCTTTGCAAAAGCCAGCTCCTTCTTTGCCGTCTGCGTGAGCATAGAATTTAGTGCAGACCGCAGTGCCTTAATCCTCTGTAGCTTGATCAACGAGGGTCTGTCAAAGTAGGCCTTTTTGGCTGCCTTCAACCGTGCTTCAAGGAGATGTTGCTGCTCACCCTTCTGCTGCTTCCTACTGTTGGAATATGATATAACTAACCCCCCAGCATAGGCTTTGGCAGTTTCCCAGAGAGCGGATGAGTTATCAACCGAGCCTGTGTTGATGTCTAGGAACGCCTGAAATTCCCTAAAGAAATACTCCACAAACTTACTATCCATGAGGATAAAGGGTCCATTCGCCAGTACCTTGAACCTTAGTTTTAATCACAAGGTACACTGGAGCATGATCAGAGATGGTAATATTACCAATCGTACAAGATGCCACCAGATCCGGTTACCACAGGGGTCAGAAAAAAAATCAAACCTGGTGTGGCTTCTGTGAGGATTGGAGAAAAACATGAAATCCCTACCTGTAGGGTGGGGATGCCTCCAGACGTCCACCAACCCTAATTCCCCACACAGACCCACTAACTGTTTAGTTTGTACAGAGAGCATTGAGGGATCTTTGGGCAACCTGTCTACTGTGGGATCTATGAGGCAGTTAAAATTTCCCCCTACAATGATATGCCAGGACTCGAGACTTATCAATTTAGAAAAAGCATCTACCAAAAATTTAAGGGGATGAGCTGGGGACAATAAACATTTAAAACATTGTATTCTTCCCCATTTATCAAGGACTCCTGGATGTGTCTTTAACACATTCCAACAATTTAAATGGGAGATTTTTCTTAATATAGCCACTCCCCTATTTCTGGTATTAAATAATGAAAAATAAATTTGGTCAAAGTTATTCTGCTGTAATTTAAGATGGTCCTTGTCATCCAAATGTGTCTCCTGTAACAAAGCGATATCCATCTTCTCCTTTCTAAGACTCAAGAGTGCCTTCTTCCTCTTAATTGGTGAGTGACTTCCCTTGATATTCCAGGTACACCATCTAATCAAGCTATTGGCCATAATCTTCTGCAATTACATTTAAATTCCAGAGAGGAGGAACCTGAACCACAAACTGCTGAGCTTTAGTGTCACATGATCCACCAAATATAAAAACTACATAAACTAAAACCACTACATTTAACAAACATACAAAATTATTAATAATAAAAAACAACAAAAATCAGAAAACAAACCAACATATAAAGCGCCAACAGAGCTGAGTAGGGAAACTCACCCCCTGCCCGGAGGGGGCAACTACCCATCCCAAACTGCCCATAAATGTGCATCTAACCAACCCAACCATCTTCACTTCTCCTAGCTAGAGCCACACCACAAACACAAGTTGAAAAGAATTAACACCCCATAGAATATCAAATGAATAAAAAAATTCTTTTATAAAATAAAAAGAGGGAAATAAAAACCCCACCCATCTTTTGGTAATTTCCTAAGTAGAAATTGAAAATGTACATCAAAACCACCACCAGACATAGTTTAAACCAAATTATTATCAATCGAGGAAAAAGAAAGAAAACTAAAGCTCCAACTGGATTTCCTCTGTTTCTTTTACAAAATGATAAATACATACCAAAACAACACTATTTATACATACAACAATTGTTCAAATTAGGTTAGTTTGTCCACAAAGTCTCTTGCCTTCTCCGATGTGTCAAAGAGCTGCATGGATCCATCTAAGGTGATCCGAAGCACTGCCGGATATCTCAGGGAGTACTGAATCCCGAGCTCCTTCAATCTTCTCTTGACACCGTCGTAAGATTTTCGTTTCTGGATCACCGCCGCTGAAAAGTCCTGAAAAAACATGATCTTAGACCCCTCATAAATTAGGGCCTTTGGATCCTTCCCCTGGAGTCTGGAAGCCTCCTTAACTCTCTCCTTATCCCGGTAATGATGGAACCGCATCAGGAGAGGACGAGGACGTTGACCCCAACCCAGTCTCTGCGCTGTGACCCAGTGAGCCCTCTCTATTTTCAATCCTCTCATGCCAGTCCCCAAGTCAAGGAATTTCGGAAGCCAATCCTCAACAAATTCCGCAGGCCGCTCACCTTCCTTACCCTCCGGCAGACCGATGATCCGAATGTTTTTTCTCCTGCCCCTGTTTTCAAGATCATTCACTTGGTCACGCAAATTACGAACCTGCGTCTTCAAGGCTTGGATCTCTTCCTTGAATGAATTGGCATCAGCTTCCACCACTGTGACCCTGTGCTCCACCTCATCCGTCCTCTTCTCCAGGTCTCCCAGCTGCTGCTCATACTTCTGCAGCATGAGAGAGACTGGAGCCAGCTTCTCTTCAATCTGTTTCCCCAACATCTCGCGAGTCTTCGAGAGCTGGTTCACCAGATCCTGGAGAGTAATCGGCTCCAAGGCTGCTGCAGGCTGAGCTGCAGGCCTGGCCTCAGATGCTCCTCCTCCCTTTTTCAGCATCTCTGGATGGCTGAAAATAAAGATAAGTTAATTTTTGGACGATTCTTGGGACTCCACGATCTTTCTGGAGTCCCAAGAAATCCCGATGACCTGGGTTGGGTGGGTTAAAGGACCATCCCACTCCTGCAAGGCTCTGCAGTGTGATCTTCTCAGATCACCGCCATGGATCTTAGATCTCCCTGAAGAAGGGCTTATGCCCGAAACGTCGATTCGCCTGTTCCTTGGATGCTGCTTGACCTGCTGCGCTTTTCCAGCAACACATTGTTTAGCTCTGATCTCCAGCATCTGCAGTCCTCACTTTCTCCTCTTAGATCCCCCATCATGGTAGGGGATTTTAACTTTCCAAACATTGACTGGGACTGCCATAGTGTTAAGGGTTTAGATGGAGAGGAATTTGTTAAGTGTGTACAAGAAAAAATTCTGATTCAGTGTGTGGATGTACCTACTAGAGAAGGTGCAAAACCTGACCTACTATTGGGAAATAAGGCAGGGCAGGTGACTGAGGTGTCAGTGGGGGAGCACTTTGGTGTCAGCGACCATAATTCTAGTAGTTTTAAAATAGTGATGGAAAAGGATAGACCAGATCTAAAAGTTGAAGTTCTAAATTGGAGAAAGCCAATTTTAACGGTATTAGGCAAGAACTTTCGAAAGCTGATTGGGGGCAGATGTTGGCAGGTAAAGAGACGGCTGAAAAATGGGAAGCCTTCAGAAATAGATAACAAGAATCCAGAGAAAGTATATTCCTGTCAGGGTGAAAGGAAAGGCTGGTAGGTTTGGGAATGCTGGGTGACTAAAGAAATTGAGGGTTTGGTTGAGAAAAAGAAGGAAGCATATGTAGGGTATAGACAGGATAGATGAAGTGAATCCTTAGAAGAGTACAAAGGCAGTAGGAGTATACTTAAGAGGCAAATCAGGAGGGCAAAAAGGAAACATGAGATAGCTTTGGCAAATAGAATTAAGGAGAATCCAAAGAGTTTTTACAAATACATTAAGGACAAAAGGATAACTAAGGAGAGAATAGGGCCCCTCAAAGATCAGCAAGGCGGCCTTTGCGTGGAGCCGCAGAAAATGGGGGAGATACTAAATGAGTATTTTGCATCAGTATTTACTGTGGAAAAGGATATGGAAAATATAGAATGTAGGGAAAAAGATGGTGACACCTTGCAAAATGTTCATATTACAGAGGAGGAAGTGTTGGATGTCTTGAAACGCATGTAGGTGGATAAATCCCTAGGACCTGATCAGGTGTACCCTAGAACTCTGTGGGAAGCTAGAGAAGTGCCTGAGCGCACTTCTGAGATACTTGTATCATCAATAGTCACAGGTGAGGTGCCGGAAGACTGGAGGTTGGCTAATGTGGTGCCACTGTTTAAGAAGGGTGGTAAGGACAAGCCAGGGTTACTCTCTGGAGGGTTGGTGTGGACTTGTTGGGCCAAAGGGCCTGTTTCCACACTGTAGGGATTCAATGAAATGTTCAAATTCCCTGCTGGTAAATGATGTCTGATTGTCTGTGACCAATACTTCTGGGAGTCCATATTTTGTGAACAATGCTCGCAGCTTCTCAATCTTCATCTGAGTTTGCCGAACGGACTTTATACATGTCCAACCACTTTGAATGGGCATGCACAATGACTAGGAATATTAACCCCATGAAAGGATCAGCATAGTCGACATGAAACAAGGTCCAGAGTTTGCCCAGCCAATCCCTTGAATGTGTGCGCGCTGCTGGGCACCGCCCCACCAATGAAGCTATGTCAGCATCCAACCCTGGCCACCAGACATAGTTTCTTGCAAGTCTCTTTATCTTGGAAACCACTGGATGACCCTGGAGGGGTTTAGCCAGTATTTGGTAGTTAGCTTGACTTGGGACAATCAATCTTTGTAATATGCCATCCTCTATGGTGATCTGGTCTCACCGGGTCCAAGAAGGTTTCAGTCCTGGTTGCGATGGCCCTTATGTTTCCCCATTACCATCAGCTGTTTTAGTTTTTCTAGGACAGAATCTATTTGTGTCCACAGTCATATATTGTCAGCGGTAACTTGAAGGGTGTCGCGGAAGTTTAAAACCAAAACAGGAAATGCACCACCAGTGGAGTGTCTGCCAGTTGGAGGTAGCTCAAGACATCTGCACCAGCCACTTGTCCTTCTGGACAGTGTTCTAATGTGCACTTGTACATGTTGAGAATAATGGCCCACTGCTGAATTCTGCCAGAAACTATGGGTGGCACCGCCTTGTCTTCCTTCAGTAGTCCTAGCAGAGGCTTGTGATCTGTTATGATGACAAATTCTGTCTGTAAAGGTACTGGTGGAACATCACAGCAATGATGACTGCCAAACCTTCCTTCTCTATCTGGGCACATTTGCATTCGGCATCAGTCAAAGTCTGTGAAGCAAATGCTTATTGGGCGTTCCTCTCCGTTGGGCCACTAGCAAGCCAACACTAGTCTGATACCATACGGGGAGACATTGCATGCCAAAAGTACCTCTTGCTTTGGTTCATAGCAGGCCAACTTCTTAAATGACGATAGCTGCTTTTTCACTTGCCTAAAGACTACTTCTTGGCTATGTGACCATTGCCAAGGCTGACCCTTTTTTAATAGCAGGTATAAGGGTACCAAGATGGAGGACAGCTTACGTATGAATTTTCTGTAATAATTCACTAAGCCAATCAAAGGCCTCAACCCCAGTGTACATGTGGAAAGCCAAGATTCCTTTGATTGCCCTCATTTTATCTTCCAACAAGTGTAACTTAGTTTTGTCGACTCTGTAACCCAAGTTGGTCACTTGAGCTCCCTGGAACATACATTTTCCCCTTCTAAGGTGTATGTCCACCTGGGAGAAACATTTAACACTATGTTCAAGCTCTCCCAGGCACTCTTTATTAGTCTTCCCTGTTATTAGTACATCATCCAAACAAATAGCAACCTCAGGTTGCCCTTGTAAATGTTCTCCATGGTCCACTGGAAAACATAAGTAGGGAAGATGTGTTGGATAGGCTAGAGATTATTAAGGTGGACAAATCCCCAGGATTGGATGGGATCTATCCCAGGTTGCTGAGGGAGGCAAGAGAGCAAATAGCTGGGGCCCTGAGAGGTATCTTTGTGGCATCCTTAAATACAGGTGAGGTGCCGGAGGACTGGAGGGTTGCTCATGTTGTCCCCCTGTACAAGAAGGGTAGTAGGGATATTCCAGGTAACTACAGACCAGTGAGCCTGACGTCGGTGGTGGGAAAGTTGTTGGAGAAGGTACTGAGGGATAGGATCTATTTATATTTAGAAAAGAAAGGGCTTATCAGTGATAGGCAACATGGTTTTGTGCAGGGGAGATCGTGCCTTACCAAAATAGAGTTCTTTGAGGAACAGACCAAGTTGATAGATGAAGGAAGGGCTGTTGCTGTCATATACATGGACTTTAGTAAGGTGTTTGATAAGGTTCCCCATGGTAGACTAATGCAGAAAGTGAATCATATGGTGTGCAGGGTGTTCTAGCTAGGCGGATAAAGAACTGGTTGAGCAACAGGAGACAGAGAGTAGTAGTTGAAGGGAGTTTCTCAAAATGGAGAAAGGTGACCAGTGGTGTTCCACAGGAGTCAGTGTTGGGGCCATTGTTTTTTGTAATATACGTAAATGATCTGGAAGAGGGCACTTTTGGTATGATCAGTAAGTTTGCAGATGCCACGAAGATTGGTGGAGTAGCAGAAAGCATAAGGGACTGTCAGAGAATACAGGAGGATATAGATAGACTGAAGAGTTGGGCAGAAAAGTGGCAGATGGAGTTCAATCCAGACAAGTGTGAGGTGATGCATTTAGGCAAGACTAATTCTAGAGCGAATTATACAATGAACGGAAGAGCCTTGGGAAAAGTTGATGGGCAGAGAGATCTGGGAGCGCAGGTCCATTGTACCCTGAAGGTTGCTGCACAGGCGGATAGAGTGGTCAAGAAGGCATATAGTATGCTTGCCTTCATTGGACGAGGTATTGAGTATAAGAGCTGGCAAGTCATGTTAACATTGTACAAGGCATTGGTTCGGCTGCATTTAGAACATTGTGTACAGTTCTGGTCGCCACATTACCAAAAGGAGAGGGTGCAGAGAAGGTTTACGAGGATGTTGCCTGGTATGGAAGGTGCTAGCTATGAAGAGACATTGAGTAGGTTAGGTTTATTTTCATTAGAAAAAAGGAGATTAAGGGGGGATCTGATTGAGGTTTATAGAAACATGAAGGGTATAGACAGGGTGGATAGAGACAAGCTTTTTCCCAGGGTGAAGGATTCAACAATGAGAGGTCACACTTTCAAGGTGAGAGGTGGAAAGTTTAAGGGGGATACATGCGGCAAGTACTTCACACAGAGGGTGGTGGGCATTTGGAACGCGTTGCCAGCAGAGGTGGTAGAGGCAGGCACGGTAGATTCATTTAAGATGCGTCTGGATAGATGTATGAGTAGGTGGGGAGTAGAGGGATACAGATGCTTAGGAATTGACCGACAGATTTAGACAGTACATTTGGATCGGCTCAGGCTTGGAGGGCTGAAGGGCCTGTTCCTGTGCTGTAAATTTTCTTTGTTCTCTTCTTTGTTCTTAAAAGGGCATAGGCCAATGATACCCCAAATGGCAGTCTTGTGTATTAATATAAACCCTTAATTGTAGTGTACTTCCAGGACAACTCATCCAGTTACAATTGCAGGTAAGCATGGCTCATGTCCAGCTTCGTAAAGGTCAGCCCACCCCTCCCCTGCCAACTTTACGTACAGATTCTCTATAGACAGAGTGGGGTATTTACACAGCTGCGAGAAGTGGTTTACAGTTGCTTAAGATTCCCACAAATGGGAACTGAGCCATCAGGCTTCACAAACGGTCTGACCGGTGCTGCCCATTCTGCAAAGCACACTGGTTTGATGATTCCTTCGCTTTCTAGCCTCCTGATTTCTGCCCTTACTTTTATCTGCAAAGCAAATGTCACTGGGCATGCATTGCAAAATCTTGGAATTGCTTCCTGGTCAACATGTAAAGTGGCTTTGGCCCCTTTGATAGTCTCAAGCCCTTTCTGAAATACTCCTGGGTATTTACTGAGGCATGGAAGAGCACAGCATTTCAGGCAGCATCCAAGTAGCTTCGAAATCGACGTTTCGGGCAAAAGCCCTTCATCAGGAATAAAGGCAGTGAGCCTGAAGTGTGGAGAGATAAGCTAGAGGAGGGTGGGGGTGGGGAGAAAGTAGCATAGAGTACAATGGGTGAGTGGGGAAGGGGATGAAGGTGATAGGTCAGGGAGGAGAGGGTGGAGTGGATAGGTGGAAAAGGAGATAGGCAGGTAGGACAAGCCCGGACAAGTCATGGGGACAGTGCTGAGTTGGAAGTTTAGAACTAGGGTGAGTTGGGGGAAAGGGAAATGAGGAAACTGTTGAAGTCCACATTGATGCCCTAGGGTTGAAGTGTTCCGAGGCGGAAGATGAGGCGTTCTTCCTCCAGGCGTCTGGTAGTGAGGGAGTGGCGGTGAAGGAGGCCCAGGACCTCCATGTCCTCGGCAGAGTGGGAGGGGGAGTTGAAATGTTGGGCCAAGGGCGGTGTGGTTGATTGGTGCGGATGTTCCGGAGACGTTCCCTAAAGCGCTCTGCTAGGAGGCATCCAGTCTCCCCAATGTAGAGGAGACCGCATTGGGAGCAACGGATACAATAAATGATATTAGTGGATGTGCAAGTAAAACTTTGATGAATGTGGAAGGCTCCTTTAGGGCCTTGGATAGAGGTGAGGGAGGAGGTGTGGGCACAGGTTTTACAGTTCCTACGGTGGCAGGGGAAGGTGCTAGGATTGGAGGGTGGGTTGTAGGGGGGGGCGTGGACCTGACCAGGTAGTCACGGAGGGAACGGTCTTTGCGGAAGGCGGAAAGGGGTGGGGAGGGAAATATATCCCTGGTAGTGGAGTCTGTTTGGAGGTGGCTGAAATGTCGGTGGATGATTTGGTTTATGCGAAGCTTGGTAGGGTGGAATGTGAGCACCAGGGGCGTTCTGTCCTTGTTACGGTTGGAGGGGTGGGGTCTGAGGGCGGAAGTGCGGGATGTTGATGAGATGAATTGGAGGGCATCTTTAACCACGTGGGAAGGGAAATTGCGGTCTCTAAAGAAGGAGGCCATCTGGTGTGTTCTGTGGTGGAACTGGTCCTCCTGGGAGCAGATACGGCGGAGGCGGAGGAAGTTGGAATACGGGATGGCATTTTTGCAAGAGATAGGGTGGGAAGATGTGTAATCCAGGTAGCTGTGGGAGTCGGTGGGTTTGTAAAAAATGTCAGTGTCAAGTCGGTTGTCATTAATGGAGATGGAGATGTCCAGGAAGGGGAGGGAGGTGTCAGAGATGGTCCAGGTAAATTTAAGGTCAGAGTGGAATGTGTTGGTGAAGTTGATGAATTGCTCAACCTCCTCGCGGGAGCACGAGGTGGCGCCAATGCAGTCATCAATGTAGCGGAGGAAGAGGTGGAGAATGGTGCTGGTGTAATTACGGAAGATCAACTGCTCTACGTAGCCAATAAAGAGACAGGCATAGCTGGGGCCCATACATGTGCCCATGGCAACCCCTTTGGTCTGGAGGAAGTGGGAGGATTCAAAGGAGAAATTGTTAACGGTGAGGACCAGTTTGGCGAAACGAATGAGAGTGTCGGTGGAAGGATAGTGTTGGGGACGTCTGGAGAGGAAAAAACGGAGGGCTTGGAGGCCCTGGTCATGGCGGATGGAGGTGTAGAGGGATTGGATATCCATGGTGAAGATGGGGGCCAGGGAAACAGACGTCTTGGAGGAGGTGGAGGGCGTGGGTGGTGTCTCGAACATATGTGGGGAGTTCTTGGACTAGGGGGGATAGGACAGTGTCGAGGTAGGTAGAGATGAGTTCAGTGGGGCAGGAGCGTGCTGAGACAATGGGTCGGCCAGGGTGGTCAGGCTTGTGGATCTTGGGAAGGAGGTAGAACCGGGCAGTGTGGGGTTCCTGGACTATGAGGTTGGAAGCTGTGGGTGGGTGATCCCCTGAGGTGATGAGGTTCTGTATAGTCTGGGAGATGATGGTTTGGTGATGGGGGGTGGGGTCATGGTCAAGGGGGCAGTAGGAAGAGGTGTCCTCGAGTTGACGTTTGGCTTCAGCGGTGTAGAGGTCAGTGCACCAGACTACCACTGCGCCCCCTTTATCCGCTGGCTTGATGGTGAGGTTGGGATTGGAGCAGAGGGTTTGGAGGGCTGCGCGTTGTGAGGGTGAGAGGTTGGAGTGGGGGAGGGAGGTAGACAGGTTGAGGCGGTTAATGTCCCGGCAGCAGTTGGAAATGAAGAGGTCGAGGGCAGGTAATCGGCCAGCGCGGGGTGTCCAGGTGGATGCAGTGTGTTGGAGGTGGGCGAAGGGGTCCTCAGAAGGTGGGCGGGAGTCCTGATTGTGAAAGTAATCTCGGAGGCGGAGGCGACGGAAGAATTGTTCGACGTCACGGTGTGTATTAAATTCATTGATGCGTGAACGGAGGGGGATGAAGGTGAGTCCTTTGCTGAGGACTGATCGTTCATCCTCAGTGAGGGGGAGGTCTGGGGGGATGGTGAAAACTCAGCAAGGCTGGGAGCTGGGATCTGGTGTGGGCGTAGAGCTGGGAGTGGGGGCGGAACCTGTAACTGGAGCGGGTGTGATGGTGGGGGGAATGGGGGTGGAGTCATGAGCAGGGGTAGTGTTCCCCTCGGGGTTCTGGGGGGTGGGGATAGTGACAGTGGGGTCTGTGGGGGGCATGTCAGCAGAATGCAGGTGAGTGGAGCTGGTGGGGGCGGAAGTGGTGGTGACCACGGCAGTAGGGGTGGCGGAAGTCACTGAGCAAGTGGCATCAGCGACGATGTGAAGGGCAGAGTGATGTCAGGTGTGATGCATGAGGAATTGTGAGGGGTGGAAGTGGTTGTGGGAGTGGCCATGATGGGGCGGAAGTGACATCATCAATCAGCATGGGGGTGGTAGCTACATCAGCCGCATGACTAATGGTGGAATAGGTCCCGAGGTCAGGGGAATTTTCTGGAATGTTTGAGGAGTGCTGGTTATGGAGGTGGGTGGATAAAAGTTTTTTGTACAGGTGGAATTGAAATACTGTTTGTTGAGAGAATGAATTCTCTTGAGGATGTAGTTCAGAGTGGGTCCTTTGCAATTCTCTCCACGCTTCAGGCTCACTGCCTTTATTCCTGATGAAGGGCTTTTGCCCGAAACGTTGATTTCGAAGCCACTTGGATGCTGCCTGAACTGCTGTGCTCTTCCAGCACCACAAATCCAGAATCTGGTTTCCAGCATCTGCAGTCATTGTTTTTACCTTTATTTACTGAGGCAGCCATTTTCTAATTGAAAAATGTTGAGCCAATCGAGGTGAATCTTTCTCAACCAATTCCGCTGCAGTAGGCTTGGGCCCGGGCCTTTTACTACCATCAGTAATAACTGCATCAACTGCTTCTCACAGGAAAGTGGAACTCAAGTAATCCCCTTAATCTGTAATGGTTCCCCAGTGTATGTTCTTAGACTGGCTGAGGTCTTGCGCAAACATGAAGGTTGGAGTCCTGAGCGAAGCCTGTTAAAGACAGATTCTGCAACCACAGATATAGATGCACCAATATCGATCTCCATGGGAACTTGGTGACCATTTAACCAAATGTTCATTTTAATTGGTTCCGATTTCGACGTTGCTGAACAATTTAGTTGTTCCAACCCACATGTAGGGGGACTTTCCAGGGTGTGCAATCTCCTGGGTACCAGCCTACGAGTTTTCTTGCTCATGTCAGGCCTTGTAGGATTCCTTTGCCATCTAAAGTCTGCATATCAGCAGCAATTACAATGGTTTGCCAGCCCAGCTCCTGAAGAGACTTTTAGCCACCTGGCCAAAACTTGGCTTTGTTGTGGGGTTCTGCTGTGGGCTGGCCTACAGTCCCTCTGCTCAGAATACGCCCTGCATGAGGCTCTGCAATTGCTTACACTTAAATAGTATTCCTCAAGCTCAGTCGAACAAGTGCGGGAGGGAGTCCACTTCCACTGGGATGCCCTGCATCTCCCATGCTTCATTTGCCACCTTTTTTAATCACAAGGCCAGTTAAGACCATAAGACATAGGAGTGGAAGTAAGGCCATTCGGCCCATCGAGTCCACTCCGCCATTCAATCATGGCTGATGCGCATTTCAGCTCCACTTGCCAGCGTTCTCCCCGTAGCCCTTGTAGTGCCTATTTGAAGTCTGGTTGGGCTTCAGCTAGTAGGTGCTTCTGCATGGTTACATCATTAATCGTACATACCAAACGATCTCTCAGTATCTCATTCAGGGTTAGCCCAAAATCACATGCTTCTGCCAGTCATCTCAACCTTGTCAGAAATCCCGATACAATTTGCCTGGTTCTCTAACAACAGAATAAAACCAATAGCATCTTGGAATGAGAGGAGAATTAGAATTGTAATATTCCTTAACCAACTCCGTCAACTCTTGGAAGTTTTTAGTATCTGGTGCCTCTGTGAACATTTAGACCCTTATAACCAAAGATGCTGTGGGTCTGGAAGCAGAAGGATTACTCATTGTTTTTCATCTGCCCCAATGTCATTTTGCCTGGAACAACTATCACATTCGTTCCACATATTGGACCCAGACTTTGACAACAGGATTGAACGAGTCCAACTTCCCAAATAAAGGCATGACGACAGAATTGCTTACCCCAGCTTCAAAATGGCTGTTGCAAGCAAATGTTCTTCAGGCACATATTGTTTTCTCCCATCGTCATTGAAATAACTGCACAGAGGCCAGTATCCTGCCACCAAATCACCCTTTATTTACTTGTGCACAGTACACTAATTGTGGCCAGCCAGTTCAGAGTCAGTCCCTTGAACTGGGGAGATTCTAGACCTCCTCGTTATATTTCTTTTCCTTTTTTTTTCTTTTTCTTTTAACCACCACACTACCGCCTAACTGCGGTAGTGCTTATTTTTTTCCCCAGCACCCATGGTGTGTGTGTGCAGGTGTGAGACACAGTGAGAGACACAAAGTGCACAAATCTTTATTCAATTTCCACCACCAGGAAGATATGAAAAACACCCGAGTGGCCAGTGACAAGCACTGCCCTTCACATCAAAGGGCAATGGTGTGTGATCAAAACAGTGACGGGGAGGGTAGGGACTAAATCAAAATAGAGTTGGAGGGGGAAATAATGCACTCCACTCCCTGCGGAGCCCACCTCTCCCTGAACGACTCCAGGGTGTTGGTGGACACCGCGTGCTCCTTCTCCAAGGACACCCGGGCTCTAACGTAACCCCGGAAGAGGGGCAGACAGTCGGCCCTAACGACCCCCTCCATGGCCCGCTGCCTGGACCTGTTGATGGCCAGTTTGGCCAGGCCCACGAGCAGACCCACGAGGAGGTTTTCAGACCTGCCCTCCCTCGTCCGTACCGGGTGCCCAAAGATCAGGAGTGTGGGACTGAAGTGCAACCAAAAACAGAGGAGAAGGTTCTTAAGAAAATCAAAAAGGGAGTGCAAACGCCCACACCCAATATATACATGGTCCACGGACTCCACAGCGCCACAGAACAAGCAGTTGGGCTGGGAGTCCGTGAACCACCGCAATTTGCGGTTACAGGGGACTGCTGCGTGCAGCACCCTCCACCCCAGATCCCCGAGAGAAAGGGGGAGGACTCCCGCGTAGAGAGCCCTCCACTGGGGATTTCCACCGCCCGGTGGCAAATGGGCACGCCAAGGCGTGTCCGGACGGTGGATGAGGGAGAAGAGGTGGACGGTGTGCAGCAGCAGTCGATACAGGGCCTTCCTTTTTATATCCCTTAAGGGGACAAAATAAAAATTCCGGAGGCGGCTCAGGTTGTGGGGCACAGGCTCCCGCGGGAAGTACGGGACCTTGGGGCCAATGTGAAATTCCGTCCGGGCCGGGGTGAGCGCGGACGGGATCCCACCGCACACCTGAGCGTCCTCCAACCGGTGCACTACGTCGGGTCCGAGCACCGCCGTTTTAAGGCGTCGGATGGCGGTGGCCACGTACCGGACGTCTACCACTGCCCTGCTCGCTATGTCCTGTGGCAGCGTCCAGCCCAGGCCCCCGGCACCCAGCACGTCCCCGACCCTGGTCGCCCTCGCCGCCACGGCCCTCCCCTCCGACAGCCACTCGAACCCGCGAGTACGGAGGTGCGGATTCCTGAGCAACAGCTCCCTGACGACAGCCGCTACTCCAGCCGGAGGGTAGGTGCAACGCGATTCGACCATGTTCCAGACAGTGATCAGGTCCTGGTAAAAGACAGGCAGCGCCTTGAGGGCGACCTCCAAACCGTCGCGGTCGACGAACAAGAGCTGCGTGTCGTAGTTGAGGTTACGCACCTGGCGGAAAAAATCCGTCGCCAGGGCGCACCACCTAGGAGGAGGCTCGACGTAAAGGTATCGCCGCAAGGTCTGAAGGCGGAAAGTCGCGACCTGGGTGCGGACGCACACCAGCGACTGACCGCCCTCCTCGATAGGGAGACTCAGAACCTGCGCGGCGACCCAGTGCATCTTTTTGTCCCAGAAGAAGTCGACCAACGTTCTCTGGATGTCAGCGACAAAGCCAGGAGGAGGGACCAAAGTGACCAGCCGGTACCACAGCATGGCGGCCACCAGCTGGTTTATGACCAGCACTCGACTCCTGTAAGATAGCACTCGGAGCAGTCCTGTCCAGCGGCCTAGGCGAGCCGAGACTTTGGCCTCCAGCTCCTGCCAGTTGGCCGGCCAGGATTCCTCAGCCGGGCTGAGGTAGACCCCCAGGTAGAGGAGATGGGTGGTACTCCAGCTGAACCCCCGTAACTCCTCCGGCAGAGAGTCCACCCGCCACGGACCGACCAGTAGTCCGGAACACTTGGCCCAGTTGATCCTGGCGGAAGACGCCGCTGAGTACACGGCCTGGCAATCTCGCATCCTCCCCAGGTCAGCCGGGTCGGTGAAAGTGAGGAGCACGTCGTCGGCGTAGGCTGAGAGGACCACCCCCGTGCCCGCGCCGCGCAGAACCTGCCCCGACAACCTCCTCCGCAAGAGGCGCAGGAAAGGCTCCACGCACAGGGAATACAGCTGGCCGGACAGGGGGCAGCCTTGACGCACTCCTCTCCCGAAGCGAAGGGGCGCCGTCAGGGACCCGTTAACTTTAACCAGACACTCTGCGGCGGCGTACAAAAGTCGGATCCGGGCGACGAACCGCGTCCCGAACCCGAACGCCCGCAGAGTCCCGAGCAGGTACTCGTGATCGACCGTGTCGAACGCCTTCTCCTGGTCGAGAGACAGGAAGGCGCTCGGCAGACCAGCCCGTTGACAGAAATGGATCAGGTCCCGGACCAGGTGGACGTTGTCGTGTATCCTCCGGCCCGGGACCGTGTAGGACTGGTCCGGGTGAATCATGTGGGCCAGCACGGAAGCCAGGCGAGAAGACAACACCCTGGCGAAGATTTTGTAGTCCGTGCTGAGGAGGGAGACCGGACGCCAGTTCTTTAAGGAACGAAGGTCCCCCTTCTTTGGCAGCAGGACGATGACCGCCCTGCGCCAAGAAAGGGGCAGCTGTCCGGCATTTAGACAATCCCCCAGGACCTGTGCGTAGTCGTTCCCCAGGACGTCCCAGAACGCCCTGAAGAACTCCACAGTCAGCCCGTCCAGCCCCGGGGTTTTGCCCCTCGAGAGCCGGTCGAGGGCGCCGGTCAGCTCCTCTAAAGTGACGGGAGCGTCGAGCCTTCCGGCGTCCTCCGGGCTGAGCTGCGGCAGGTCCTCCCACAGAACTCTGCGAGCATCCTCGCTGGACGGATCCGGAGAGAACAGAGCCGTGTAATAGTTTCGGACGTGGGCCCTGACGCCCTCCGGATCCGAGACGAGGGACCCGTCGTCGGCCAGCAGCACAAGGAGCTGCTGACGGGTGCCACGCCTTTTTTCCAGCGAGTAGAAGAAGGGGGAGCCGCGGTCCAGGTCCTGCAGGAGCTGGATCCGCGACCTCACGTACGCGCCCCGAGCCCCGACGAGCTGCAGGTCCCGGAGCGCGGCCTTCTTCTCTTCGTACACCCCGCGCAGGGCCGGGTCCGCGTCGGGCTGACCGAGGCGTGACTCCAGGTCGAGCATCTCCCTCTCCAACTCCACGATCCTGGATTTCCGCCTCTTGGTCGACCCCCTCGCGTACTCCTGACAGAAGACGCGGACGTGAGCCTTGCCCACGTCCCACCATAGCCTCAGGGAGGGGAAGCTTCCCCGCTTCCTTCTCCAGCCGGCCCAGAAACGACGAAACGAGTCCCGGAACCGCTCGTCCTCCAGCAGCAGGTTGTTAAAGTGCCAGTACGCGGAGCCGAGCCTGGCGCCGAACGGAAGGAGTTCCGCCCACACCAGGTGATGGTCTGTGCACGACACCTGCCGCGTGGAGGCCTTCGGAAAACAGGAGGCGTACGCCCGCGAAACGTACAGGCGGTCGATTCTGGACGCTCCGACCCCAGGCCTCACGAAGGTGAAGGCGATGGAGTCGGGATGGAGATTCCGCCAGACGTCCACCAGGTCGAAGGACTTGACCAAGTCCCCCAACCTCTTCCCCGACGCACAGCCAGTGCGGGCACCGCCGTGGTCCCTGCCCTCGAGGACGCAGTTAAAATCTCCCCCGAGGACGACGCACTGGTTCTCGTCGATGGAAGCCAGATGAGCGGACAGTTCTTGAAAGAAGCTCGCTTGCCTCGGCCCGGCCAGGGGAGCGTATACGTTCACCAAGTGAAGCACCGCACCCCCCAGCCGAACCGTCAGGTGAAGCAAACGGCCTGGCACCGGCTCCCTGACCCCCAAGATCTCCGGCTGAAAACGCGGGGCCAACAGGATAGCCACCCCGCCAGATCTGCAGGTGAGGTGACTCATGTAGACCCCCCCTCACCACTCCAGGAGCCAGGTGGCTTCGTCTCCCGGGGTAGTGTGGGTTTCTTGCAGGAAGCACACCGCATACCTCCCGTCCCGAAGGACCGAGAGGGTCTGGAATCTGCGCTGTGACTCCCTGCTGCCGTTGATGTTGAGGCTGGCTATAGTCGTCTCCATGTCGGAAGCGTTGTGCTACCACCACCAGTACAGTTAAAAACAAATACAATTACTGGGAGGACGAGGGAGGGGCACAGGAGTCCCTCGCCCTCACCAGGAGTGCCCCCAAGAAGTTCCTGATTCGCTTTCGCTCGTTGATGTCGAGCCCAGGTGTCTGGCGAGCAGCATGGACCGACCAATAAACTTTTTCATAAGAGCTCCAGCGGTCGAGCGCCAGTTGGGCTCTATCCCGGCGACCTCAAGTTTCCTCGACAAATTCCCGGAGTTCCTCGAGGGGGATGAGGGGGAGATCGGCGGGGGTCACCTGGGACTCAAAAACGTCGCTGGAGACAGAGTCCGCGTCGTCCCCGGTGTCTGCCACCGATCCCGAACCCTCCTCCGGGAGGTCGCCCTCGGTCGCCGACCCCTCCCTCACCGAAAGGATGGGGGGTGGTCCGGCGCCGCCAACCGGCCTCGAACCCCCGGCGACCCCACCCCCAGGGTCACCGGCGGTACCTTCCTCGGCGCACCCTGTCCCGGAACGCCCCGAGTTCGGGTCGTCGGGCGGCGGAGGCTCGGGGCCCCGCTCCTCTCCCGACACCGGGACGCCTGGCTCCTCGGGGAAAAAGATCATCCCCCAGGAAAAGGTCATTCCCCCAGGGCCAAGGCCCCCGGAAAAACAGTCTGGGAGGGAGGAGAGGATAACACCTTCCTCCCCTCCACGACCCAGTAAAGGGTCCTTTGTCGACGCCTGCACCGTGGCCCTCGTCGTTGTTAAACTCCCCCCCCCAGGGGCTAGAGGGGTCGAGGTAGCAGGGGCCCTGCTGTAGCCCCTGGGGGTTTTGGCAGATCGGGCCGCGGTGCGGGATCGTTGGGGGGTACCGTGGGCCCGTCCCCTGGAGAGGGGACGAGGGGACCGACCGACCGACCGACCGACTCACTGACGGACTCACTGACGGACTCTCACCCCTCCAAAGGCCGGCCCCTCTTCCCCAGAGAGACAGGGGGGAAGTTATGGGCCGTTCCCTCCCCGCCCGCCTTGGTGGTCATGGGGCCTGAGGCCCCTCCCCACAGCCTTTCTCGGAATACGATTGGCTGGGGGAAGACAGGGGGCGTGGCCAGGGTGGGGAGGGTCAGCCATGTTACTTCCTGCCCCACCCCTGGTTTATCAGGTGATGGCAGGCGGGGCAGGGGCCCAGTTCCCTCTCCAGGGCCTGGAGACACGGTTGCTGCACGAGGTTGGGCAGCGGTGGATCCCCCCAGGTTAGTGCCAGGGCTCGGGCTCAGGGTCCCCCGGGCCAGGCGTCGAAGCCCCAGGGGTTTCTCCATCGGGGGGGGTAGATGTGGGGTCAATGGGGTCCGGGTCAGGTACTGGTACGGGGTTTGGGGGTCAGGGTTCCCGCGCCGGGGCGACGCTGGCACGGCCGCAGGGGCATTGTCGTGCCGGGACGGGGCAGGTCGTGGGCTGGGTGTCGGGGAAGGGGATAGGGTGGTCTTCCCGTGGGCGGGCCTAACGCGTTGTGTCTTCTTCAGCGCCTTCCGGCCGGCTGGACGCTCACCCCCCTCCCTGCCGGAGGCTGGAGGATTGGAAGCCTCCGGCTCAGGCTCCGGTGCCGGGGCCTGTGGTGTTGACTTTGGGGGAGGGGGAGTGGGTGCGGCGGCACCACCGTCAGCCGTTGGCGCGGGCTGGGCAGCCTTCTGGGTGGGGCAGTTTTTCCTAATGTGCCCCACCTCACGGCACAGGTGGCACCGCACGCCGTCTGCTGTCCAGAAGGCGCGGTAGGCCGCGCCCTCGTGGAGGAGGGTAAAGGAGCCCTCGGTGACCTCCTCCCGGGCCAGGCAAATGAACACCTGCCGTCGGAAGGAGTAGATGTGCCGGAGGGCGGGGTCCTTCAGACCGAGCAGGAGCGGTTGGATCCCTGACCAGATCTCCCCCAAGGTGGTGAGGTGGGGGAGAAGGAGCTCACTGGGAATGAAGGGCGGGACGTTGGAGATCACGACCCTCTGGGCCGTAACCTCCAGAGGGTCGACGGGCAAATGTGTCCCGCCCACAGTGAGTCCCCTCTCCACGGCCAGGTGGACTGCCTGCTAGGTCTTCAGGAAAAATATGGCCTTCCCATACATCCAGGCCGCACGACGATAGCCAGTGGGCCGACCACACTAGCCATGGCCTTGCTGCAGGCCTCGATGGTCATGTTGGGGTGGGGATAGGCCTTGACCCCCAGGCGTTTAGTGAGGTGCCGAAAGGGGGTGTGGTTTGCAGCCGGGGCTGGGACAGCCGAGCCTAAGGCAGCGGCTACCCTGGCGTAGGTGCGGCTGGGCCCCGCGACCTTCGGGCTCGCCATACTCTGCTGCTGGTGGTGGAGTCGGGCCTCCGGTAGCAGCAGTGGTGGAGGTTGCTGGGAGAGTCCCAAGCAGCGACGGTGGAGACCTGCCTCAGGTGACAACAGCGGTGGAGGTAGGCCCTCAGTCACAGCGGTGTGGGGCAGACCTGTTGGGGAGGGTCCCCAAGGCAAGTCCCAGGCAGCCCCAAAATTGAGTCCCAGGCAGCGGTGGTGGAAGGCAGGCCTCCAGCAAGTCCCGGGCAGTTCCTCCAGTCACAGCAGTGGTGGGGGGCAGGCCTGTTGGGGAGGGCCCCCAAGGCAAGTCCCAGGCAGCCCCAAAATTGAGACCCAGGCAGCGGTGGTGGAGACAGGCCTCAGGCAACAGCAGCAGCGGTGGTGGAGGTCCTGGGGAGGGGCCCCGGGGCGAGTCCCAGGCAGCGAAGGTGGAGGCAGGCCCCGTGCAGCAGCAGCAGTGGAGGCAGGCCTCTCCTCAGGCAACAGCAGCAGCAGTGGTGGAGGTCCTGGGGAGGGGCCCCAAGGCAAGTCCCAGGCAGCAGCAGTGGGGCAGGCCCCAAGCAGCAACAGGGAGAGTCCTTGCACGTGTGCGCACACAGAGTCACAGTCCTACACTGATCCAATTCTCCACACAATGGGGGAAAACACCCGAGTGGCCAGTGACAAGCACTGCCCTTCACATCAAAGGCAATGCTGTGTGATCAAAACAGGGGAGGGGAGGGGAGGGGAGGGGAGGGGAGGGACTAAATCAAATTAGAGTTGGAGGGGGAAATAATGCACTCCACTCCCTGCGGCGCCCACCTCCCCCTGAACAACTCCAGGGTGTTGGTGGTCACCACATGCTCCTTCTGCAAGGACACCCGGCCCCTAACGTAACCGCGGAAAAGGGGCAGGCAGTCGGCTCTAACTACTCCCTCCACGGCCCGCTGCCTGGACCTGTTGATGGCCAGTTTGGCCAGGCCCAGGAGCAGACCCACTAGGAGGTTTTCAGACCTGCCCT
The DNA here is from genome assembly GCF_047496795.1 of Chiloscyllium punctatum. NCBI lineage: Eukaryota > Metazoa > Chordata > Chondrichthyes > Orectolobiformes > Hemiscylliidae > Chiloscyllium > Chiloscyllium punctatum. The sequence continues at coordinate 127,189,653 of NC_092746.1, read as the reverse complement.
CCCTCCTCTGTACTGGGTGCCCGAAGATCAGGAGCGTGGGACTGAAGTGCAACCAAAAGCAGAGGAGAAGGTTTTTAAGAAAATCAAAAAGGGAGTGCAAACGCCCACACCCAACATACACGTGGTCCACAGGGGGGGAGGACGCGGACATGGGTTGGACAGTGAGTGGGGGTGAACGGGGGGTGGGTGGGTTGGTCAGACAGGGCTTGGGGGAAGGGAGAACAGGGCTTGGGGGGTGGGGTGGGAGGGGCGGTTGGGGTTGGGCAGGAGGGGTAGATGGTATTGGAGGAGCGCACAGGGTTGGGGGGCAGGTGGGAGCTGACGTGGTTGGTGGGGGTGGACGGGGTTTGCTAGGGGGCTGGAGCAGGAGGAACGGACAGGGGCTTGCACAGTGTGCTACTGCCTCGTCTCCTGAATGGGGAGCAGGCTTCAAAGAAAACCCCGAGCTCCAGAGGAAATTAATTAACCGAATAATCAATTATCCGAACGAAATAGTGTCCGCCCATCACGTTCGGATAATCAAGGTTCCTTTGTACTGTCTTTGGACTCTCGTTATCTCACTTTTTGAAAGCCTCCTATTTGCCAGTCATCCCTTTACCTGAGAACTGTCCATCCCAATCAACTTTTGAAAGTTCTTGTCTGATACCATCACAATTCTCCTTACTTCAAGGTGGAACTTTAACTTTTGAACAAGGCGTATCCTTTTCTGTAAACATTTTAAAACTGTTAGAATTATGATCATTGGTGCCACAGTGCTGCTCCACTAATACTTCAGTCACATGCCCTGCCTTATTTCCTAAGAGAATGTCAAGCAGATAAACCACCACCTGAAAGTTCCCCTCCAAACCTGTCTCCCTGTCTATATCAATGGTGCTGAGGTGGAGATGGTAGAGAGCTTTAAACTCCTGAGTAAAGATCACAAAACAATCTGTCCTGATTCATCCACATTGACACTACAGTCAAGAAAGCTAAGGAAAGGCTAAAGAAATTTGGCATGTCACAATCACTCAACAATTTTTATAGATGCACCATAGAAAGCATCAGATCTGGATGCATCACATCTTGGTATAGAAACTGCTCTGCTCAAGACCACAGAAATTACAGAGAATTGTGAATAAAAACCAGTCCATTACGCGAACTAGTCTTCCATCCATTGACACTGTCTATAGTTCCTGCTGTCTTGAGAAAGCAGCTAACAAAACCAAAGACTTCTCCCACTCCAGTTTTAATCTCTTCCACTGTCTTCCGTCGGACGGAAGATACCAAAATCTGAAAACACATACCAACAGAGTCATCTGAAGAACAGCTTCTTCCCTCTGTTATGAGGCTTTTAAATAAATCTGTTATATATTAAAGTTGATCTTTCTCTGCATCTTCTGTGTACATATAATACTATGCTCTGCATGCTGTTCTATAACGCTGATGTATTTATGTATGGTATAATCTACACTTTTCACTGTATCTCAATGCATGTAATAGTAATGAAATGAAATGTAAGCCACTCATCTTCCTGGCATGGAAGTCTGGTGTTATTCCTTCAATGTGGGAAAAGTGAGGGCTGCAGATGCTGAAGCTCAGAGGCGCGAGTGCAGTGCTGGAAAAGCATCTGAGGAGCAGGAGAATCGACATTTCAGGCATCAGCCCTTCATCAGGAATGTTGGAATAATGCTGCAATGATTTTAAAGTGTAAAACATGAAATAGCTACTTGCAGATTCTAATTGTATTCCTTTCCATAGTAATCAACAAACAAGGGAAAATATTGGCAACTAAATGTGGAACAAACTTCCTGCAAAGACAATTAACATTGTATCTGTGAATTCCACCAAAAGTGAGATGCTTACCTACCTAACTGCTGCCTCACAGCGCCTGAGACCCGGGTTCAATTCCTGCCTCAGGCGACTGTCAGTGTGGAGTTTGCACATTCTCCCCGTGTCTGCGTGGGTTTCCTCCGGGTGCTCCGGTTTCCTTGTGCAGTCCAGGTGAATTGGCCATGCTAAATTGCCCGTAGTGTTAGGTAAGGGGTAAATGTAGATGTAAGGGTATGGGTGGGTTACGCTTCGGCGGGGCGGTGTGGACTTGTTGGGCCGAAGGGCCTGTTTCCACACTGTAAGTAATCTAATCTAATCTAATCTAACTAGAATTTTATTGATTGAGATAAACAGAAACAAAATGCTACCACTATGGAAAGTAATTAACCACTGTTAGATGGGAAAGACTTTTTAAATTAGTCACTCGTGGGACATGGGTATCACTGGTTGGCCAGTATTTATTGCTCATCCCTAGTTGAGAAAATTGTGGTGAGCTTGAACTACAGGGACTGCTGTAGGTAGACCCAGAGGCTCTTTTCCCTCAATGTGGCCTATGTTCAATGGCGGTCTAGCCACATTGAGGGAGAAGATTCGGAAAACAGTCCCCACCACGTGCCCTAACAACGGGGGCCAAAGCCGTCACGTGGCCATGGGCCAGCCGCAGGTTTCGTTTAAAAAAAAGGCGCCAACCACAAACCCACGTGACCCTGCCACTGCTCTGATCCACGTCCGCAATCCACGCCGCGATCGCGATATTTCGAGGTTGTGGTCTGATTGGCCGACGATCACGTTACTCGGAGGTCACCCTCGCGAGATTTCGACCGGCGCGACCCCCTTCGCTGCCCGCTGGTTAAATGGCGGCGGTGGCGGTTGGTGGAGTGGATGTTGTTATCATGTTCTCGCTGTGTTCGGCCTGCGAGGTGCCGATATACTGAAGCCTTTTGTTTTATGTTTTGCTTTAAAAGAGCTGAGTGGGTTCCTGCGGTAAGCGAGTAAAGTTTTAGTCCGCTTGGGGAGGCTCAGTGGGCCACGGCAACCACTGGAGATGCTGGTGGCTGGTGCCTTCTTCTGGTGATGATGGGGGAGGGGACCCCTTAGCTGGATAAATCCAAGATTCCCGTCTAACCCACAGTTACCCTGGGATCTGCGAGTGTCCTGTTTATCCTGCAGCTTTCATAAATATAGGGAAGCCCTCAGAAGTTCACTTTAACCTATCACGACAGAGCAGTTTATGAACACCTCAAACCCTGACTTTGACTGTCAATTTAGTGTGCTTGTAAATCCCAAGTTATAATTTTTTTGTTCAGAGGTATTGCGCACTTCTGCAGCATGTGGGACCTGAACCTGGGTCTCCTGGCCCAGAGGTAGGGACACTACCGTTGCCACACGTGCCCTAACCCACATTAAATTGGAGAATTTATTAACCAGATGAGTTTGGCAATTTGTGGGGGGGGGATCTACAGTTTAATCTGTTGTTTTGTGGTGTTGATTTGCTAGAAATAACAAGTGTTATGCTGTAAATGAGGCCATTCAACCCATCATTTGTTGCTTCAAATGAGCATTATTAGAACAAAGAAGAAAGACAATTACAGCATAGGAACAGGTCCTTCTGCCCTCCAAGCCTGCACTGATCCAGATCCTCTATCTAAACCTGCCTATTTTCTAAAGATCTGAATCCCTTTGCTCATTGTCCATTCTTGTATCTGCCTAAATACACCTTAAATGCTGCTATTTTGCCTGTCTCTACCACCTCGGCTGGCAATGTGTTTTAGGCCCCCACCACCCTCTGCGTAAATAACTTTCCACGCATATCTCTCTTCAATCTTTCCCTTCTCACTTTGAACTGGTGACCCCTAGTAACTGAGTTCCGCACTCTGGGGAAAAGGCTTCTTGTTATTCACCCTGTCTATACCCCTCGTGATTTAGTAGACCTCAATCAGGTTTCCCCCCTCAAACTCTGTCTTTCTAATGAAAATAATCCTAATCTATTTAACCTCTTTCTAGTGAACCACCCTTTCCAAAGCATCCACATCCTTTTGGTAATGTGGCGACCAGAATTGTATGCAGTATTCCAAATGCAGCTGAACCAAAGTCCTATACACTGTAGCGTGACCTGTCAATTCTTGTGCTCAATACACTCTCCAATGAAGGAAAGCATGCTGTGTGCCTCCTTGACTGACTTGCGTTGCCACCTTCAGGGAACAATAGACCCGAACACCCAGACTTCTGTTAATTTTCTCCAGGACTTTTCCATTTATTGTATAGTTCACTGTGGAATTTCATCTTCCAAAATGCATCACCTCACATTTGCCTAGATTGAACTCCATCTGCCATTTCTCTGGCCCGCTCCCCTGTCTAGCTATTACCAAGACCCAACCTCCTGGATCCCCCCATATTGTTTAGATTACATTACAGTGTGGAAACAGGCTCTTCGGCCCAACCAGTCCGCCGAAGCGCAACCCACCCATACCCCTACATTCACCCATTACCCAATGCTACGGGCAATTTAGCATAGCCAATTCACCTGACCTGCACATCTTTGGATTGTGCGAGGAAACCCGCGCAGACACGGGGAGAATGTGCAAACTCCACACAGTCAGTCACCTAAGGTGGAAATTGAACCCGGGTCTCTGGCGCTGTGAGGCAGCAGTGCTAACCACTGTGCCACCGTGCCGCCCACAATTCTTTCTTCTGTCCAAATAATATTCAAAAGCTATATTGAATGTTTTAGTTAAGCCAGCCTCTCTCTTCTACAATGCATTGCATACCCTAACCACAAATGTTTTCCTCATGCTTGCTCCTTTGTACATCAGTGAATCTATGCTCTCTGATCCTTGTTTTTACAAGCAAGAACAGTTTTTCCCTACCCATGCTATCCAGCCTGCTAATGATCGTGAAAATGATGTGCTAAGGGGTGGCACTGTGGCTCAGTGGTTAGTGTTGCTGCCTCACAGCACCAGTGTCCCAGGTTTGATTCCAGCCTCGGGCAACTGTCTGTGTGGAGTTTGCACGTTCTCTCTGTGTCTGTGTGGGTTTCTGCCGGGTGCTCCGGTTTCCTCCCACAGTCCAAAGATGTGCAGGTCAGGTGAATTGGCCATGCTAATTTGCCCATAGTGTTAGGTGCATTAGTCAGAGAGAAATGGGTCTGGGTGGGTTACTCTTCGGAGGGTCGGTGTGGACTGGTTGGGCCGAAGGGCCTGCTTCCGCACTGTAAGGAATCTATTCTAATCTATAAACCTGTATCTGATCTCCTCTTAACCCTTCCTCCAAAGAGAACAGTCCCAATATTTTTTGTCTGTCCACGTAACTGAAATCCCCAGGCGTAGTATCATTCTTGTAAATTACTTCTGCACACTATCCAATGTGTTCACATCTTCCTATAATGTGGTGCCCAGAATTGTACACAATACTCCAGCTGAGATCTAACAAGTGTGTTGTACTTGTTCAATGTCACCTTGTCTTGTACTCCTTGTCCCTATTAATAAAGCTAAGAACACTGTTTTATTAACTGCTTGCCACCCCTGTCCTTCCAATTTCAATGATCTCTGTGCATATACACCCAGTCCTTCTGCTCCTATGTGCCCTTTAATGCTTTTCAAGGTTTTCCCCTCTCATTTCTCTGCACTTATGCTCATATACCACCTATCTGTACGTTCCGTGAACCAACATTCTTTTGAAATTCTACACTGTCCTCCTCTCAGTTTGTGTTTCTTGTGTCATTGAACCACCAAGGCGGCATGATGGCTCAGTGGTTAGCGCTGATGCCTCAGCAGCAGAGACCCAGGTTTGATTCCAGCCTTGTGTGACTGTGGAGTTTGCACGTTCTCCCTGCGTTGGTCAGTGTTTCCTCTGGGTGCTCCAGTTTCCTCCCACAATCTAAACTTGTGCATGTTTGGTGAATTGGCTCTGCTAACTTGCCCATAGTGTTCAGAGATGTGTAGGTTAGGTATATTAGTCAGGGGTAAATATAGGGTAGGGAAAATGGTTCTGGTAGCGTCATTCTTTGGTCCGTGTTGGGCCGAAAGGCTTGTTTCCACACTGTAGGGATTCTATGATCTGCACACCAAGGTTGAGGTGATTGATATGCATTAGAAAAAGCAAGGTCCCAAAGCTAATTCCGAGAGGAATCTACTAAAACCTACCTCTAGAATGACAAAAATCCATTGCTCACTTGGTTTTGTTAGTGTGTTGTTACTGTTTCTTTTATTCCATGACTTATAATTTTCCTGTCAGGTCTGTTGTGTGGCACTGTATCAAACATCTTCTGGAAGTCCATATATATTCAGTGTCATCTTCGTCGAGTTTTTCTCTTACCACCTCAGAAAATTAATCAAGCACAATTTTCCTTTCATAAATTTGTGTTGACTTTTCCTAATCAACCCATCTTTTTCAATGTGACTACTAATGCTATCTTGAAAAATTGTTTCTAGAAGCTTCCCCACTGGTCAGTAATTGCTGGGATTATCATCTAGCCTTTTTTAACGATGGCCGTAATGTTTGGAATTCTCCAGCCCTCTGGTATCTTCCCTGAGTCTAGGGATGATTAAAAGGTTATGATCAGCGCCCCTGCAATTTCCACACTCGTCTCCTTAAGTCTCCTTGGATGCAGCTCATCTGGCGGTTTCTCAGCTTTTCAGTAAAAAGTTTATCCAATACTCTTTATTCACATGTTAGATGTGGGTGTTACTGGCTGGACCAGCATTTATCGCAAGCTCCTAGTTTTCCTTGAGAAAGTGGTGATGAGCTGCCTTCTTGACTTAATGCGGTCCATGTGCATATCCACAATGCCTTCAGGAGGGAATTACAATGTTTTGACTTCCTCAGTGACATGGTTTCTTCCTCTATCTCAGTGGTCTGGGTGACATCTCCCTTTTTGGTAAAGACAGATGCAAAGTATTCTGTTAACGCCTAAGCCATCCCCTCTGCCTCCAGGTGTAAGTCCCTTTTTTGATTTGTAATTGCCCATGTTCCTTTTCTTTAACCACTCTTATACTGTTTATATGCTGAAAGAAGACTTTGGAACATTCCTTTATGATGGTTGCTAGTCTTTTCTTATAATTTCTTATTTTAATTTTATGACCTTTCTGAACCTTCTGTATTCCTCTTAGTTCAGAATTATGTTATCTAACTGACACCTCAACTTTTCCTTCTTAATTTCTATCTTTGTCATCCTGAGATTTCTGAATATATTTGTCCTATCTTTCTCATTTGAGGGGCTATATCATAGCTTGCCTTGAATCATATCACTGAGATAGCCCACTGCTCAATTATGGTTTTTTCCAGGAATGTTTTGTTCCAGTCGATCGTGTCCAGCTCTGTTCTTGCTGATTGAAGTCTGCATTCTGCCAACTGATTTTTCTTGCTCTGGATGGAATAATGTCATTCTCCATCATCATTCATTCTGAACTTTATAATGTTCCCAACTGTCCCCTAATTGCCCCCCACTGCTACTTGATCCACTTGGCCCAGCTTATTTCCAAGGACTTGATACAACGTGATGTGATCTTTCTTGACCAATGTAGGAAACTTCTGAATGCAAACTTAGACCACTTGCTTCTTTTACTATGAGTACCCCAGTCTGTTGAAGACTGCATTTTAAATACTGTATCTGTGGGCATTAACTCCCTGTAGATTTGTTCCTCTACATCCTTCCCACGAGTAGGTGGTCTATAGTCTTAACACCTAGCAATGCAATTGTACCCTCTTTGTTCCTTATATCTCGGTAAATTGATTTGGCAGAATGAACTGTGCAGCTTCAATTGACCTAAAAGTCACCTTTTGGTGTTCTGTAATTTTATAATCTTCTAACCTTGCAAGTTCTGTGTTACTCTTTCAGTCTCTGCTGCTCTTGTCCTTCTAGATGGTAGCAGTAATGGGTTTGGAAGGTACTGTCTACAGAACCTTTTCTGTAGTGCATCTTTTATATGTTGTTATTTAGGGGAACTGCTTTGTTATGGATGGAGTCAAGCTTTTTGAGTGTTTTTTGGAGCTGCAATTGCTCTTGCAAATGAGGCATATTCTGTCACAGTCCTAGCCTGTGCCTTGTGGGTGGTGGGTAGACTTTGGGGAAGCAGGATGTGAATTATTTGTTCTCTGATTCCAAACTTCTGACTTGCTCTTGTAGCCAGATGTTTATAGTCCACTTCAGTTTCTGATCAGTGGTAGTCCACAGGAAGTTGATAGTGGGATTATTATTGCTAATACAATGGATGCCAGGGATGTTGGTTGGGTTTTCTTTTATAGTCATTGCTTGGGGCCTGTGATTGAATTTTACTTGGCAGTTGTCACCCCGTGCCTGGATATTATCCAGGTCTTACTGCATTTGGACATGTTTGACTTGATGCCAGGAAACCTCATGGGGTTTGGAGTCAACATTGAGGTCACCCTCGGAATCTGCTCCTTACTATACCAGCATCTCTGTCCTATCTTCGGGACAGACCCAGGTGATGGTGTTGTCTGGTATGTTGTGTGTAAGGTGTGACTGAGTGTGACTATTTCAGGTCCTTGCTTGACAAGTCTGTGCGACAGCTGTTCCATGTTTGCCACTAACTCCCCAGTTATTTGTAAGGAAGACTTTGCTGGGTTAACAGCGTTATATTTGCTGCTGCTATTTCTGATGCGTTGGTCAATGCCAGGTGGTATCCTTTGAGACTTGTCAGAGGTTGATATAATTGAGTGGCTTACTAGACCATTTCAGTAGGTGGTTAAGAGTCAAACACATAGTTGTACTTGATTCCAGTCTCTCAGCAGTGTAAGGTAAGGAATGCAGTCTTCCTTCCCCAAAGGACGTAAGTGAACCAGATGGGCTTTTCAGATGAACAATAATGCCTGTCGTCAGTCTTTTAATTCCAAATCCTGCTGTTTGCTATTGTGGAATTTGAATCGGATCCCCAGAGGATTGCCTGAATTACTAATTCAATGACAATAATATCATCTTCCTCAATCACTTAAAGTTTTTTGTTGTGAGTTTGACCTGGTCACTGGCTTCCATTGCTTCTTGCAGTTGTAATTTATAGGATCATTCAAGAGATTGTGGAATATTTACTCGCATTTTTTGCCATTGTATCAGTACTGCTTTTTCTCCATTTGTTTTCTTGATTTTAGAAAATGTAAGCAATGTGGCTTTCCTTACAGGAGTGGACAGAATGTATGCAGTGTATCGCCAAGCCCACCCCCCAACAGGGATTGAGTTTGCTATCTACTGCAGTTTCTTTTCAAACACTGAGCGAAATCTTGTGGTGGCTGGAACATCGCAGCTGCAGGTTTACAGGTTGATCCATGATGCAGAGGTGAGTTTTAATGGGAATTTAAGATATTGATCACCTGGAAATTTGTAACTACAGTTGCCTTAAAAAAAACCTAGAAGCACAAGAGGGGCAGGAGTAGGGTATTCAACTATATCTGTCCTGCTATTTCGCTAGATCATGGATGGCCTTCTCCCACGTTGCTATTTTCCCACACTATCCTTTTATCCCTTAATATTACTTACATCAAGACATCTGTTGATCTCGGTTTAGAAAATTCTCAATGATATTTCTCTACCCTTGCAGGCTGTAGAAACTCCAATTGTTCACTGCCCATTGGTGAAAAAAAATCCTTCTTGTTGTAGTCTTGAAGATTTAACCCTTTTGTCTGAGACTGTCCCCACTGGTCTAGTCTCCAACCATGGCAAACATCCTTCCTAGTCCCTTAAGAATTTTACAAGTTTTAATACCATCACCTCTTATTCTTCTAAACTGTAAAGAATACAGGCTTAGTCTCCCTCAATCTCTGCTTATAGGTTAACATGGTTAAGTATAGGGACAGTGAAGCAAGTTATCTCAGAGTACAATGGGACCTTGATCAGATGGAATTTAATTTAGATAATTGAGGGGTGTTGCATTTTGGTAGGGCAAATGAGGGCAGGACTTGTACACTTAATGGTAGGGTCTTGGGGAGTGTTGCTGAACAAAGAGACCTTGAAGGTGGAGTCACAGGTAGGCAGGGTAATGAAGAAGATATTTGGTACACTTGTGTTTATTTGTCAGTGCATTGAGTATAGGAATTAGGTCATGTTGCAGCTATACAGGACATTGGATAGGCTGCTTTTGGAATACTGCATTCAATTCTGGTATCCCTGCCAGAGGAAAGATATTGTTAAACTTGAAAGGGTTCAGAAAAGATTGACGAGGACGTTGCTGCTGTTTGAAGGCTTGAGCTATAGGGAGAGACTGGACAGACTGGGGCTATTTTCCCTGGAGGCTGAGGAGTGACCTTGTACAGGTTTATAAAATTGAGAGGCATACATAAAATGAATAGTGAAGTCTTTTTCCCCAGAGCAGGGGCGTCCTAAATAGAGGGCATAGGTTTAAGGTGAGAGGGAAGGTTTAAAGTGGACCCGAGTAGCAGCTTTTCTTTTACATGGGATGGTGTGTGTATGAAATGAGCTGTCAGGGAAAGTGTTGGAAGCTGGTACAATTACAACATTTAAAAGGCATCTGGATAGGTACATGAATAGGAAAAGTTTTGAGGGATATGTGCCAAATCCTGACAAATGGGACTAAATTAATTTAAGATATCTGGTAGGCATGGACGAATTGTAACAAAGAGTCCAAAACATCCTGTTTGACACCATCCATCACTTTACTGATGATCGTGAGTAGATTGGTGTGGTTTAATTGGCTGCATTTGATTTGTCTTGGTCTTTGTGTTCAGAACAGAGCTGGGCAATTTTCCACATTGAATAGATGCAGACACCTCATGTTATAGCTGTATTGGAACAGGTTGACTAGTGATGCAACGAGATTAGAGCACTAATTTTCAGTACAATTGCCAGAATATTCTCAGGACTCGTAAGTTTTGTAATATTCAATGCCTCCAACTCCTCCTCGATATCACATGGGGTGAATTGAATTGACTGAACACAGGCATCTAAAACGTGAAATGCCGGCGACCTCTGAAATCGGCCAAAATGAATTATGCACCTGGCACTCCTGGCTGAAGATTGTTGCAAATGCTTTAGCCTCCTGTGCTGATATACTGGCCTCTGCCACCATTGAAGATTGGGTTATTTGTAGACCCTTACAATCCTTTGAATTGCTTAATTATTCATCACCATTCATGACTGGGTTTGGCAGGACTGCAGAGATTAGATTGTTTAAACTAAACAATACACAGTTTACAAAACAGTTAACATTAACAGCTGTATACAGAGAAACAGCAGTTTTATAAGTGAGTGAAGCAGCAAAGCCAGGCCCCAAACCCTACCATTCAACTAGTTTCAGAAAATGAGGACAAACCTCAAATCCCACTTTCCATCATCACAAGACCGTATTGAGCACATAAAAGATAGTCCAGAAAATACAGATTCCCCCCTGCCACCTGTCTCTCCCGCCATATGGCTTCTCTAAGGCAGCCCACCCCTGTGCCCCCTTCCGGATCTTGGTCTGCCCCATGCCCTTCCAGTTGTTGGTCTGCCCTGACGGATTGTCTGACCACCTCTAGAACAGCCTGTCCTGTGCCGTGCGGCCCCCCCCCAAAAAAAACCCAGAACGACAGCAGTCAGGATGGTCTGTCACCTTCCAGCTTCCCTAACTGCCCTTTGCACCTTTTGGCCAGCTCTAGGACAGCCCACCCTGGTATCTGCCTGGGCTGACAGCGCTGAGGATGGCCTACCTGCATTCTAGTTCTCTGTCTGCCCTTACATACCATTTGGCTCTCACGCACCCTGATGCACCATCTGGCCTCTGGTATGCCCTGACGCACCTTCTGGCCACCTCTAGGACAGCCTGTCCCCTTCCTTGGGACAACAGCGCCCAGGGAAGCCCACAAGCCTTCCGGATCTCAGACTGCCTCAATGCACCTTCTGGCTCTCGGTTGCTCTGACACGCCTTCCAACCGCCTCTAGCACAGCCTGTCCCGATCACCCCTTCTTGGGACGACAATGCTCAGAACGACCTACCCATCCTCCAGCTCTTGGGGTGACGGCTTTCAGGACGACTTATGAGCTCCCTACTCACAGCAAAGCCTGCTAGACCCAGGGACACAAGACAGTGCAGGTGATAGCACCAGCATATAACAAGACAGTCAATTACCAACAAACAGAGTCCTTTCTGGTACTAGAGCCCATTACAATTAACAGTTCTCTTCAAAATGTTAAGTCCGTTCCCAAGAACAGAGTCCACTCCAGTATAGAAAGTGCCTTCTCAGAAATAGAGTCCACTCCAAACTGCAGAGTCCATTGCTAAAAACAGAGTCCACAATAGAGGGCAGAGTCCACTCCTGAAGGCAGCAAATGCACACCCCATGGCACATAGGTGTTCAGTCTTCATAGAGGGCTGGCCCATCCATAGAGAACCAGGCCCACTCATAGGAACTCAGTACATTGTAAAGGTGCAATTAACTCACAGGGGTTTGGTCTACTCCTGAACCCCAGGATGCAGCAAGTGCTCACCTCACAGCACACACAGGTGGTCAGTATCTAACGAGGCCTAGTCCTAGGGCCAGGCCAGAGATTAGATTTAGTCTGTTGGTCATGAGATAATTCTCAGCTGTATCTATCACTTGCTGCCTATCATGTTAGGCATGCATTTAGTCCTGTTCTTGCAGCTTTGTTAGGTATGTTTAAGAAACAGGAACAGGGGTTGGCTGTTTGGCCCCTTGAGCCTGCTCCATCATTCAGCTGCTTATCTCACATTCCTCATGCCCATTTCCTGCCTTTACTCTGTAATCCTTGACTGACAATCTATCTATCTCAACTTAAACTTGTAAAAGGACTCTGCCCCTACAACTGTCTGTGGAAAGGAGAAATTCTTCCTCCCTTCCGTCTTAAATTGGCACCCCTTTTTTCTAGACTTTCCCATGAAGGGCACTATCCTGTCTGGATTTAAACTATCAAGTTCCTTATGAATACTGTGTTTCATTGAGATCACTCTTCTAAACTCTAGTGAGTAGAGTCATAACCTGTTCGACCTTTGCTAATAAGGCACTCTCTATACCAGGGATCATCCTGGTAAGCCTTCTCTGAACTGCCTCCAATGAAATAGGGACCAAAACTGCTCAGGGATGTGGTCTCACCAGCACCTTTTACAGTTGTACTAAGACCAATACCCTTGAAATAAGAACCAAAGTTTCCTAATGCTTCCAGATCATCTGCACTTGTGTGCTAGCTTTCTGTTTCATGCAGAAAGGACCTCAAGTCCCTTTTGTTTTGCAGCTTCCTATAGTTCTTCTCTTTTTGAAAAAAGTTGTCCTACCAGGCCTTTCTTGCAGTCTTCATTGAAACTCAGTAGATCTATCCAGTTTCAATGAAGACTGCAGACAAGTGGGCCACTTGGCCCATTGAGTCCACACCAACCCTCCCAAGACTGTCCAACCCAGACCCACCCCACTACCCAACCCTATAAACTTATTTCTCCTGGCTAACTCACCTATCCAGTACATCCCTGGACACAATGGGCAATTTAGCATGGCCAATCCACCTAATCTGCACATCTTTGGACAATGGGAGGAAACGGGACCATCCAGAGAAAACCCATGCATGGACAATGTGCAGACTCCACGCAGACAGTCGCCTGACGGTGGAATCGAATCTGCGTCCCTAGTGCTGTGAGGCAGCAGTGCTAACCACTGAGCCCCTCTGCCACAGATTGGGGCATATGCAAGCCCTTGAGGTTGCAGATTGGTTTGGAGTTTGATTCTCCTGCCGTTCATGGCAAACAGTGACTCTTGGATGCCCAGTCTTGAGTTGCTAGATCTGTTCAAACTTTATCCCATTTATCATGTTGATAGTGCCACACAACACGATGTAAAGTATTATTGTAGTGAAGGTGGGACTTTGTTTCCATATAGACTGTGTGGTGGTCCCTCTCTTTTTCTGCTATTGTCAAGTGTAGATGCATCTACAGCAGGTGGATTGGTGAGGATGAGTTCAAGTCTGCTTTTCCTCCTTGTTGGTTCCCTCACCACCTGCTGCAATAGTCATGTAGTTTAGGACTCTATTAGTAGTGCTGCTATCATATCACTTGATGGGCATTGGACATTCCTTACCCAGACTGCATTCACCATCTGTGCTATCCTCTGTGTTTCCCTATGTTGAATAACATTCAGAGGCAGATCTGATTCATCAACTGAGGGAAGAAAGTTTCTGGTCATCAGCAGGAGGTTTCTTTGCCCGTGTTTGACTTGATGCTTTGAGACTTCACCGTGTCCGGAATCGATGTTGAGTACTCCCAGGGTTGCATCCTTCTGTCTATACCACTGCTGTCACCTCTTGGTTCTGTCCTGCTGGAGCCCACTTCAGTCAAGAGTCAGCCACATTGTTTTGGGTCTCAAGTTACACGTAGGGTAAGGTTAGATAAGAATGGTAAAATATCTTTCCATAAAGGGCATTAGTTAACCATTGCTGTGTAATCAAATGCTGCTTAATAGCTTTGCTACTGACACCTTCCATCACTTAGGCAAATGCAAATGGCTGGGGTGGATTTGTCTTATTTTGTGTAAGGGATGTAACATGGAAATTTTATACATTGTTGGATAGATGCCACTGTAGATGTATTGGAATGTTTAGACTGAACTTTTGATACTTAGATTGGGATGGTTTCAGGGAGATAGAAGTTATGACTTGGCGCCATGGCTGTTTTCTCCCACTGAACTTCAAACTCATACTGCCCCTGTTTAAGTAGTTAGTAATAGATTGGAAACACTAACTGTTATTCTCTTTCTGTACATGTTTCCATACCTGTTGATTTCCAGTATTTATGGTTTTGGTTTGGTAACTTTTTTTTGTGTATATTGCTTCTGATTTGCAGATTAATACTGTTTCTTTCTTTTATACTTGCAGAGCTCTGTGAAAGGAGATAAGTCTTCAGGTACTGCTGCACTTTTTTTTATACAGATAGTTAATTGGTGCTAGTTATTCGGCACTTCTGAAAATAAGTTGTTCCAGAAAACAGTTGGCAGACTTGTGTCAGCCCTGGCTCAATGAGTAGCGCTCCTGCCCGTGAGTCAAAGATTGTGCATTCCGAATACACTCCAAAGATTTGATTAGCAAATCCAGACTGAGTTAGATCTAGTACTGACAGAGCTCTGCACTATTTGTTGAAGCGTTTAACTGAATTCCTGTGCTCACATGAGTTCCTATGTTCAATATAGAAAGAAAAGTAAGAGAGTTCTTGTGACCTGGCTAATATTTCTTCATCAAAGAAAATAAACGGTTATTTGGCTCATACACCACTTGAATCTTTTTAAGAGATGCCTTGCCAAGACATTTTTTTTTCCTTGCATAGGTGATGCATTTTGTAAGGTCAAGTACAGGTGGGAATTATACAGAATGGCAGAACCCTTCGGAGAATTGATATGCAGAGGGATCTGGGTGTGCAGGTCCACAGATCATTGAAGGTGGCGACTCAGGTAGATAAGATAGTTAACAAGGCCAGTGGCATGCTCCCCTTCTTTGGACAGGGGCCTTGAGTAATAAGGCTATGCAAGCCATGCTGCAGCTTTATGGAACTTTAGTTAGGCCACACTTAGAATAGTGCGTACAGTTCTGCTCACTATACTACCAGAAAAATGTAGATGCTTTGAGAAGACACGGAAAAGGTTTGCCAAGATGTTGCCTGGTATGGAAGATTTTAGCTATAAACAAAAACTGGATTAACTGGATTTGTTTTCACTGGAATGCAGGAGGTTGAGAGGAGACCTGATCGAAGTTTATTGTGAATGGCATGGATAGAGTGGAAAGTTTTTTGAGGTTTTTCCCAGATGGAGCGGTCAATTACTAAGGGTCACAGGTGTGAGGGGGGAGGTTTTAAGAGATGTGCGAGGCAGGTTTTTCCCCACAAAGGCTGCTGAGAGCCTGGAACGTGCTGCTAGAGGAGGTGCTGGAGGTAGACACAATAGCAGCATTCAAGAAACAACTAGATGAATATATTAATAGGAACAGGATAGGTGGATACGGATCCTGTAAGTGAAGACAGTTTTAATTTGGAAGGGCAAAATGTGGCAACGGAGGCCTGGAGGGCCGTATTGATCGTCGTTATTAATAATCAGGACAAAAGTAAGGATTTCAAATTTTAAACAATCATAACCATATGAACTGTTATGAGCCATTTGGGAAAGTGTGCTGATTCTCAAGCCCCACTACTGCTGGTGTATCCATGGAAGATAGTGTTCCAATCAAAACAAAGTTCCTGATTTCCCTGTCTGTTGGAATTAAAGTAGTCAAAATTTTGACAAGGTTCATGTAATCAGAATAAAAATAAGTTTTTGTTAATAAAACCATAAGTAACCAGCTATGAGATACCAACTTATGGATCTACTAGTTAAAACTCTAACCCCTTATTAAAACCCCTCTGTTTCTGCTGGTGTCTTAAATCATGAAAACTGATACACAGTACCTGTTCGGTTCCTTTCCAGTTTCTTTGTTCTCTATTACTATTCCAACCTCATTTTGCAGCAGTCCAATGTCAACATTTGGCTCTCTTACCTGTCATATACCTAAAAGTAACTCTTGCAGTCGTCTTTTATATTTTGAGCTAGCTTACCCTCAGATTTCAACTTCTCTAACACCCCCCGACCCACTACTGCATTTTCTTCAGTTATCCACTGCAAGGTTTCAAATCTGGCTTCCCACTAATCATCTTCACGTTGTATGCTTTTGCTTATATGCTGCCCCTGACATCTTTTGTTCATGGTTACATCAACCTCCCCTGTTATGTCTCCTGAATTACCCTCAAGCTCCTTCCATTCCTGCTGCACCATCTTCTCTGCTGGGATTCCAATCAGCTCTGGTCAACACCTCTCTCATGTCTTTGTGGTTACTTTCACTGAGTTGTAACACCATTGTATCTGATTCCAACTTCTCCCCCTTAAACTGCAAGATGAATCCTATCATATTGTGGTCACTGCCCCTTAGGGATTCTTTCACTTTTAGCTCCTTATGAGTTCTGTCTCATTACGCCACCAAATCCAGAGTTGCCTGTTCTTTAGTTGGCTCTACCAGGAGCTGCTCTAAAAAGAAATCTTGTAGATATTCTACAAATTTAATTTCTTGAGATCTGCTACTAAGCTGATTTTCCTAGTCCCTCATGATTATTGCAATAATACTTTTCTTACATACCTCTTTGATCTCCTGATTTTTTTTTGCCCTACACCCCGACTACTGTTGGAAGGATCGTAGATAACTTTCTGCAGGGTCTTTTTTCCTTTGTGGTTCCTCAACTCTACCCATGTGGATTCTATGCCTTCTGACTCAATACCGTTTCTTGCTATCGATTTTATTTCTTACTAACAAGGTTATCCCCCACCTGCCCACTCTCTGTCTGTCCTCTTGTTAAACCACCTATCCTTGGCTATTTAGTTCCTAGCCCTGATCTCCTTGCAGCCATGTCTCTGAGATGCAACATTGTACCTGACAATTTCAGTCTGTGCTATAAGCTCATCTATCTTATTTCATATACTGTGTGTATTTGAGTGCAACACCCTTAAATCTGTGTTGACTGCTCCCCTCCTTCTAGTGGTTGCCTTATCTGCTGTGTCTGAAGTTAGATTCCTGATCTTTTCTATACTCTCTCTTATGTTACTTATTCTGGAAACTTTAATCATCTCTACTGAGGCCTTCCCTACAAACACCTGAACTTTTTTCCATAGTTTTCAATGCATCTGAAACCTCCACTGTTTAGTTAAAAGAAGACAGGGAGACAGCAGGTAGGAAACTGGAGGCCAGTTAGCCTAACCTCTGTTGTTAGTATGATTTTGGAATCTATTATCCAGGATGAGATTGCAGAGTACTTGGAAGTGGATGGTAAAATAGGGCTTAGTCAGCACGGCTTTGCTAATGGGAGGTCATGTCTGACAGATCTGTTAAAATTCTTTGAGGTAGCAAGTAAGTTAGACAAAGGAAAGCTAGTAAACATGATCTGTTTGAATTTCCAGAAGGTCTTTGACAAGGTGTCACAAAAGAGTATGCTAAATGAGGTAAGAGCCAGTGGTCTTAGGTCAAAGTGCTGGCATGGATAGACAATTGGCTGACTAATGGAAAGCAGAGAGTAGGAAGAAAGGGATCTTTTTCAGGAGGGCAACTGGTGACTAATGGCATTCTGCAGAGGTCATTGTTCAGAACACAACTATACACACTATGCATTAACAATCTGGATGAAAGAACTGGGGGGGGGGGGGGCATTGTTGCTAAATTTGTAGATGACTCAAAGACCGGTGCAGGACAGGTGGTTTGTGGATGTGGGGAGGCTGTAGAAAGACTTGGACAGGCTAGGAGAATGGGCAAAGAACTGGCAGATGGAAACATTGTGGAAAAGTGAGTTACGTACTTTGGTTGGAAGAATAGAGGTGTAGGTTATTTTCCAAATGGGGAAATTTGATGCACAAGGTGACTTGGGAGTCCTAATTCCGACACCTAAGGTTAACCAGCAGGTTCATTTGTAGTTAGAAAGGCAAATGCAATGTCAGCATTCATTTCAAAAGGGCTAGAATACAAGAGCAAAGATTTGTGCTGATGCTGTACAAGGCTTGGGTAGCCAGCACTTGGAATATTGTGAGCAGTCTTGGGTCCTTTATCTAAGGATGTACTGACATTGGATGGTGTACAGAGGACATTTACAAGAATGATCCTGAATGATTTGACGCGGATGGTTAAGGACTCTGGCTGTGTACCTGGAGTTTAGAATGATAAGGGGGCGACCTGATTGAAATTTACAGAATACAGAGAGCCCCAGACAGAGGGGATATGGAGAAGATGTTTCCACTAGTAGGAGACTAAGACCTGAAGGTGCAATCTGAGTGAAAGTGACCCATCAGAACTGAGATGAGGAATTTCTTTAGTCAGAGGGTGGCGAGTCTGTGGAATTCATTGTTACAGAAAGCTGTGGAAGCAGTCTGAGTGTATTTTAAGACTGAGGTAGATAGGTTCTTGATTAATAAGGGGATCAAGGGTTGTGGGGAGAAGTCAAGAGAATGGGGTTGAGAAACATACCAAGCATGATTAAATGACAAGGCAGACTGAATGGGCTAAATGGCCTAATTCTGTCCCTATGCCTTACAGTCTATGTTCACACAGACAAAAAAAAAATTGGCTTTACGGGTGGAGTGTATGAAAGACAAGGAAATCGCAACTCAGTTGTGCCAGCCTGCAGTGTTCTCTGAGAGCCTTTTGCTTGTGAGGACCTTTTGTTCTTCAGTCTCCTTCCTCCATGTTCTTTTCACTTTGCCACAGGATGCACAGGCTGATTGATTTTTTTATTATTATTACTGATTTAAAGACAACAGTTTATAGCAGCTGGTGGGAGAAAAGATTGTGTTTCTTCAGATATTTTTACAGCAGAGAGAAACTCCTCACCTACCCTTCTAGTAAGCTGAAGGCTGCTTGATGAATTGCCCATACCTACAAGCTGTTCACTAACTCAGAGCCAGTCAGAGCAGTTGCTCGGCTGATGATATTTGCATGCATCACTGGTCATAATTGCACAAACCAAGTAGCTACTTGTTGCTGGTCAAATCTGACTCTGCACAAACCCCAATGCTGTGCAATTGTACATTTTCCCCCAATGTTTGAGTAAAACATTTGTGTAAACATCATACACAGTAAGTTGCATAAGTTTGTTTTCAACAGTATAGCAATACCTCCCACAGTCCCGACTTTCAAAACAGTCCTTTTTGCCCATTTTTAGTTCTAAATCAAAGCTACAGAAAACAAAGGCAGGTCATTACTACCATAATCTCTTGGGCAACTAGGGATGGACAGTAAATATTGGCCCAGACTGCAGCACTCAGATCCTTTGAATGAATTTAAAAATACAAGGTCTTTACTGCTGGAGAAAGGAGTGCTGATTGGTTGGAAATTCAACTCTGATTAATTAAATGGCTTATCTGGTCTGTTTGTGGGATCTTGGCACCCACTTTGCATACATTACAATGGTGACTGTACTTCCAAAGTATTGTATTGTCTGTGAGGTTAATTGAGTTAACCTACAATTACGTTAGGTATGATAGAAATCCAAATTCTTTTCACCTTCTTTTCCTGAAGATTTAAAATCTGCTCTGTATTGACTTCTTAATATGAGCTGATGACAGCTATTTGTTTCTAGGTGTTGACTGCTATATGAGGGGGTGGGGGGGTGGGGGTGGGAGGCAGGGAGAGAGCTGAGTATGGTGGTCATCACCAAAGAGAAGGTGCTTGAAAAACTCAATGGCCTGAAGATGGATAAATCATCTGGACCAGATGGACTGCACTGCAGAGTTCTAAGGGAGATAACTAAAGAGATAATGGAGGCAGTTAGTGGTGGTGTTTCAGGGAACTCGAGAATCAGAGAGGGCCCCAGAGGACTGTAAAATTGGTAACTTTAAAAAGGGAATAAGGTAAAAGACAGAAAATTACAGACTGGTTAGCCCAACCTTGGTTGTGGATAAGATCCTGGAATCCATTGTGTAGGATGAGATTTCTGAATAAATGGAAGTGTATGGTAAAATAGGACAGGGTCAGCATGGTTTCATCAAGGTGAGGTCATGCCTGACAAATCTGCTAGAATTCTTTGAGGATGTAAGGAGCAGGTTAGACTAAGGAGAGCCAATGGATGTTATCTACCTGGACTTCAAAAAGGCCTTTGACAAGGTGCTGCATAGGAGACTACTGAGTAAGATAAGAGTGCATGGTGTTTGAGGCTTGGCTGTCTGGCAGAAAGCAGAGAGTGGGCATAAAAGGATCCCTGTCAAAATGGCAGCCAGTGTCAAGTGACAAGGCTGTGTTGGGACCATAACTTTTCACTTTATACATTAACAATCTAGATGAAGGAACTGAGGGCATTCTGGCTTAGTTTCCAGACAATACATAAATAGGTAGAGGGACCGGTAGCATTGGGGAGGTGGGAAGGCTGCAGAAGGATTTGAACAGGTTAGGAGAGTGAGCAAAGAAGGGGCAGATGGAGTACAACGTGGAAAAGTGTGAGGTCATGCGCTTTGCTAGGTAGAATAGAGACATGGACTATGTTCTAAATGGGGAGAAAATTCATATGTCTGATGTGCAAAGAAACTTGAGAGTTCTAGTCCAGGATTCTCTCAAGGTAAACTTGCAGGTTGAGTTATTAGTTAGAAAGGCAAATATAATCATGGCATTTATTTTGAGAGGACTTGAATATAAAAGCAGGGATGTACTGAGATTCTATAACTCTCTGGTCAGACCATATTTGGACTATAATGCATAGTTTTGGGCCCCATATCTCAGGACAGATGTATTAACTCTGATGTGAATTCAGAGGAGGTGTTCACGAGAATGGTCCCGGGAGTGAAAAGCTCAATATATGAGAAATGTTTGAGGACATCTGGATCTATACTTGATGGAGTTTAGAAGGATGGGGTGGGGGTGGGGGGGGGGGGGGATCTAATTGAAAATTACAGAATACTGAATGGCCTGGACAGAGTAGATCTTGGGAATATGTTTGGAGAATTGATTGGAGAGACGAGGACCTGAGGGCACAGCCTTAGAGTAAGGGGAGACCTTTTAAAACTGAGATAAGGAGAAACTTCTTCAACCAGGGTGGTGAATTAATGGAGTTCATTGCCACAGTGGGCTGTGGAGGCCAGGTCACTGAGTATATTTAAGACTGAGATAGATAGGTTCTTGAGGATTAAGGTTTAAGGGGAGAAAGTAGAAGAATGGGGTTGAGAAACCTCAGCCATGATTGAATGGTGGAGCAGACTCGATGGGCTGAATGGCCTAATTTATGCTCCAATGTCTTATGGTCTTTTCAATACAGAGGAATCTTGATTATCTGAAGGATGCGGACGGGGAGTATTTCGTTTGTTTAATTGATCCGGATAATCAAACACAGGATAACATAGTTAGCCAAGCATTGAGACCATGCAATCTTGCTGGATAATCCTACATTCTGATATTTGAATGCCACATAATCGAAATTCCTCTGTACTGGAGTAAATTGTGTGTTCTAAAATTTTACTTGAGTATCCTGTGTAGCTTTTTTATGTCACTTGTGTCATCCGGGAAAGGTGAGACTAGTTTAGCAGAGGGTTTTCTCTGCCTTCCTGAAAAATTCAAACAAAAAGGTGTTTGAACATGTAGCAGATATATGATGTAGGACTATTTAGAAATATTAGAGAGCAACTTGAGATTAATTAGCTGGCATCCTGACATAATTTAGGTAGACATGATTTTAGTAAAATAGGTAAAAGTGAGCTAGTTAGTGATTGTAAGCACAGTGATTCCTGGTTTTGGGGGGGGGGTTGGGGAAGAACAACTCTGGATAGAAAACAAATGCCTGTGAGACTTAACTGTGCTACATCCTTAATGCTGGCACCTCATTTAGACACGAGCATCACCTCATGCCAGCTTAAAGATGGGTGATGCTGGACTCTTCAAGACGTGCCATCAGTATTGACTGAAACAGTCTTGGTGGGCGGACTGGTGGAATGGCATGAGACACCTATGGGAAGAGAGAGAAAACCTTTGTTCTTAAGGGCTGCTATCATCAAAATCCCTGTTGATCTTCAGTTTGAAGAAGTTGATGTTCTTAAGCTTTTTACATTGCCCTAGTTTGACTTTCCCACTCACTGGCAACGTTAAAAATGTTCATGTGAATTGTCAGAAATTTGATGAAGATAGTTCTGTGGACTTTGCCTGCGAATAGTTAAACCATGTACTGAGGGATGCATATTTCATCTTCAGTTGGTATGAAAAATTATACTTTTTTTGATGAATGTCTCTTGTGTAGAGGTTAAAGGTCGGAAAGAGAAGCTGGAGCAGATGGCATCTTTTTCACTGTTTGGAAATGTCATGTCCATAGCTAGTGTCCAGCTTGCAGGCTCCAAGCGGGATGCACTTCTCCTCAGCTTCAAGGATGCCAAGGTAAGCCGACATGTTCATATATATTGTGTGTATCTGTGTTGTTCTTCTATTCCAAAAGAAATGGGTGTGGTCTAATAATTCAGGCCATTCCAATTCATTAGGAAGTGCTATTTTTCTCATGCAATCAGTTGAAATTTTGAAGACCGGGATTGGTGAGTTTTGAGTAAGTGTGTTTTGAAGTAATCAAAGTTGGGTGAATGGAGATACTGTATAAATTAGCCATGATCAAATGGAATAGTGAAATATACTCTAGTGTTACAACATGGGGCAAACCCTCCTGCTTAATTTGAAACCAGCATCACAAATAAGATTTATCCCGTTCAGTAATCTGTAAAAATTCGAGTGGCCAAGAACTATGTAAAGTAAAAATGAACAACTTTATTTCTCAAAGTATAACGGAGAATAATTAACGAACAACAATTTACAATTCCTTCCTCTAACCTATCTTTTACCTTCCCTTCTATAATACTAGTCCGATAAAACTCCCAATTAAGATTTACAGAAAAATCCAAATTTTAAAACCAGCCAGCGGTTGAATCTTCTCTTTATCATCTTTGTAGATTGGCTCTCCATGTCAGTGTTGAGGTTTTTCTCTGTTCAAACTCCTTCTCGAGACAGGTACCTCTGAGTTCTGACTAGCAGTCTGCAGCTGTTGCTCTGGTGGCAGTTCTCCTAACTGTTCAATTTTACCTGGTCTTATACCCCCAAAGCATTGGATTGTGTCTTTGGTTTTTAAGATTGTCAATATATTCAATTCAAATTTGATTGGAATTTGATGTTTTTTGGGGTATAATTTAAACTGAATGGTCTAATTCGAATCTGTTTTGTCACTTCCAGGCAACTAGCTACCCCAGTGGCTAGATTGCATGTTACATTGTGTCTTATTGAAAACACTTGGTGCTGTCACTGCTAGCTTTACTCTTACAAGTATAGTACACTCTCATCTTCATAACACTAGGGAATAAATAGATTCCTCCTGTTCCTTTGACATTCCTCATACTCCAGTACTTCATAATGGAGACTTTTCAGTCCTTTTTTTCCTTATTAATTGCTTGGTAATTTTACAATATCCAGAGTGGGGGGTAGAGAAGGGCCATTCTCTCATAAGCATATATTTTCTAAATGGAAAACCAGTTAATGAAATAGCTTGAATTATTTGCAACAATTTGTTTGGATTTAGGCTTTATGTCAGGTATCTAAAAATCCAAGTTATGTATAAATGGAGTCAATTTGAAATTACGTTCTGGTCCTTTGTGCCCAGAGCTGCACAGTGGTTGCTACACCTTCCAAAAACACGTACTCTTGACAGTTAATATATTCTTCAGATCACAGTGCCGAATGATGTGCAGATGGTTTTGTCTTCCTCAATATTTAAAGATGCCCTGGTGCTGCAGGGTTTGAATTTTTTTTTAACCATGTGTTTTTTCTTTGTTTTAAGCTGTCTGTGGTTGAGTATGACCCAGGAACCCATGACCTGAAAACCCTCTCACTGCATTACTTTGAGGAACCTGAACTGAAGGTAGGATCTCCGTTATGAGAGTATCCAAATGTTTATGATATGTGTGTTTGTGACACAGCAGATTGAGATCTTTAGTCCTTTAACCCCATTGTGTTTTCGTTGTAGATTGTAATGACTTCCTTTCCTCTTTTTGATTTGGAAAGTAAAGTGGCTATGTTTCTTGTACCATTAAAGGTTTTGGGAGATATTTTTGAAATCAAGGGCTAGTAGTTAGGCAAGCAGGAAGACGAAGGATTGAGCATGGAAAAGAACTCCACAACTCTTCCACTTCTGGAAGTGGAGGAGGGAATAGTTCCGTTTTGATTTCAGTGCTTGAATGCCAATAAGCAGAGGATTAGCATGCAAAACCTAACTGAGGCACTTAGATTATTAAAAAATGAGGTTAGATAATATTTATTCTCATGGGAGATCTAGACAAGGGGTCATCATTGATCTAGCAGTTCAGGATGATGTCAGAAAGTGTTTCTTGTCAAATTAGTGGAAATTTGGAACTCCTTCTCCTCTCACAGCTGTTGAGTCTGGAAGTCAATTGGAACCTTTGCAACTAGGGTTAATGGATATTTAATATAGAAGTGGACCATTTGGGCCCAGCTAACCTATGCTTTTACTTATACTTTGCTGAAGCTTCCTCCCAGCCAACTAAATGTATTTCTTTTTGTATATCTTTTTACTGATGTTATTTGACTCAGCCACTGCTTTTTTAAACTTTCTGCGTAAAGAAGATTCCTCTGACTTTCCTGTTGAATTTATAAAATAACTTCCATTATTTTCTGCTTCTTTCTTGACAGGATGGTTTTGTGCAAAATGTTCACATTCCTCTGGTTCGCGTGGACCCGGATGGACGCTGTGCAGTGATGCTGATCTATGGAACACAGCTAGTAGTCCTGCCTTTCCGAAGGGACACTTTAAGTGATGAACAAGATGGAGTAATGGGGGAAGGGTAAGTTATAATTGAAAGAGAAAATAAGTGTACTTATGCATATTTAAAGTTCTTCTGTCAATTTTTGTTTGTTTCTTCTTTGTCTTGTTCGTATTGTCATGAAGGCATTGACATCTTGTCTGTGGGGGTTTTAACTAATACTTTTCCATGAAAGTCAGATCCAAGTGGCAGTTTTTAACTTTATCAATTCTTGAGGATGTATAATCACTTCCAAACCATGCATTACTCATGGTACTTGTTGTGGTGACTTTACAAATGGGTTTGAGTTTGATTCACTGTCATATTTACTGAGGTACAGTGAACAGTGTTGTTTTACATGCTATACCACACAAGTGCATCAGGGTAGCAGAACAGAGTGCAGGATATAATGTTACAGCCACAGAGAAGGTGCAGCGAGTGAGAGAGAGATCCACTTAACTATTCTCTGAAATGTTAACAGGTAAACATTAGACCAGTAAGGACAAACTGAAAGCTGAAATATTAACTGTCAGTTGTCATCTAACTAGTACATTTTCCCTGGCAAAACCTCTAACCATCATTTGCCAACTAGTCAACACACACTCTTCTACAGTAGGGAAATGTTGTTCTGCTTTACCTCGCATGCATCAGGATGTCCAAAGCATCTCAAGATAAAAAGCTTTGACAAAATGTTTCTTCCAGTAGTACTCATGTTCTGTATGGCCTAGTAAATTGGTAAGGACATGATTGTGCCAGAAGGGTTTTAAAAAATATTCTGGTGTTGAACTGCTGTGATGAAATTTCAACTCATGTCTCTAGAACATGCCTCCTATTATTAGTCCAGTAGCACAACCATGCTACTATCTAGTATTTCGTGCAGACGTTTGGTTCATGAACAATGGCAGTTTGCCTAGGTGCTGACAAGAAGCACTGCAGTAAATAGTCAACAATTTAACAAAGGCCGGAATGGAATTTATCAAGAGACAAGACTTTGGAGTCTGTCGCTCTATCTGTAGGCTGCTAAATGCACTACTTTAATTGAACTGCAACTAGGCCATATTTTTAATTACAAAATCAAAATTCTCCATGATTAGAAAGAGAGGTTCTCAGAGGATTAGGTAGTGATTCAGGAATATTAAATTTGGCTTTTAAAAAATTCAAAGAAGAAAAGATTGAAAAGGGGAATAAATGTTCATAAATTTGAATTGTAATATGATAGAAATTTTATGGCACAGATAGGCCACATAGCCCATCTGTGCAAGCTGAAAAACCAGTCATTTGGCCTAATCCCATTTTTTCCTAATTAACCTGTAGCCCTGCAGGTTATGGCACCTGAGATGCATATCTAGAAACATTTCATGCATTGAAGTTTTCTGCCATTAATATTCTTTTCAGAGTGCTGCAGGCCCCATCAGCGTCTGGGTGAAAATGTGTTTCTCATCTCTCTCCCAACTGTTCTACCAATCACTTTAGCTCTATGCCCCTTGTCACTGGCTTCTGTGCTAAGGTAAATAGATCTTTCCAACCAGTTTTGTCCAGGTTCCTCATAATTCTGGACATCTCAATCAAATCTTCTGTTCGCACCCACTTCTAAAAGGAGAGCAGCCTCCACCTGTCTTCAGTCTAAAAGTTTCCAACCTTGGCAATATGCTTGCAAATCTCTTTAGTGCAATTGTATCCTTTCCATAATGTGGTAGCTAGAACTGTGCTCAGTACTCCAGTGTGGCCCAACTGATGACGATATTGTTTGGTATTGCCTCCTGCTCTTATATTCTATGTAAAGGGGGATGGTTAGCTCACTTGGTTGTTGTGCAATGCAGAATGATACCAACTGTGTAGATTCAATTCTGTCACCTGAGGTTACCCTGAGGTGAGATGAACCTCTGGTTAAACTCCACCACCAGTTGTCCCTCTAATAAGAGAGCATCTCTATGGTCTGGTAAGACTTTGCAGTTTTTCTATATAAAGGGAGAGATTCCATATACATTATTAAACACCTTATGGTCTGTCCATGCTACCTTTAAGAAATTGGGAGTGAATATTTCTCACTTCCTCTGTACCTTTTGGCATTCTCCCATTAATTATATATTCTTTTACTGGGTTAGACCTGCCCAAATGCACCACCTTGCTCTTCTCCAAGTTGAATTCCATTCGCCACTTTTTTTTTCTTTTTAATTTTTAAAATGTTTTTTATTTTTTAGTTTTTTTAAGATATTTTTATTGAAACTTTAACATATTTTTACAAGCATTGATATACAATTAAGTCTTAAATAATAACCAAAATTTATCAAACAGAAAAAAAAATACCGAGAGAAAAAAAACAAAGCTCAACTAACTACTAATCTAACCTACAACTAAACAGAATTAAGTCTGTTACATTTTTCAAAGAAGAAAAAAAAACGACGGATAACACAGAAATTGGGTAGTGAGATACATGCTCGGAATGTATTAACATCAAATTGTAACGAAACCCGTATTCGTGCGGGATTCCTCTCCCAAGGGGCCTCGGACCAGCCAGGTTCGCCATCTCAATTAAATAAAAGCCCTTGTTAGGATGGCCGAGAGATCTGTATTTATGTAAATCAAGAAGGGCTGCCATATTTTATGGAATAATGAGGTCTTTCGGTGCACCATATTTGTAAGGAAGTCAAGGGGAATACATTCCATGATTAATCTGTGCCTATTCGAAAGTCCGGGGGGCCCTCAGCCACCCAGTTTACCAACATATTTTTCCTTGCACAGAAGGAGAGAATAGAAAATAACCTCTTCCCGTGCATATCCAGGGAGGGTAAGTTCGAAAAGCCCAAAAGGAGAGATACAGGGTCCACTCTAATTTCCGTTCCTAAGATTTCTGTCAGAGCATTTGCTACTTTAGTCCAATATCTACTGATCTTATGACCGGTCCATGAGCAATGTACAAGAGTGCCCACCTCTATTTTACATTTGGGACACTTTGGAGATGCTCCTGCCTTAAATTTTGCCAATCGGTCTGGTGCTATATGGGCTCTATGAAGTATCTTCAACTGAGTGGCCTGAGTTCTGTTGCAGATGGTGATTCTTCTGGTGTTTTCCCAAATGTCATTCCACGTTTCTGTAGAGATTTCTAGTCCCAAATCCTGATCCCATGTTTTAAGCAGGTTGTCCATATCTCCCGATACTTCATAATGTAATAACTGATAAATAATGCTAACGGAAGATACCCCCATTGGCCATAGCACTCTACGTTCTCTATCTGATTTATAAAAACTATCTAATAACGTAGTCTCCTTCTGTATGTAATCTCGAATTTGGAAGTATCGAAAGAGGTCTCCATTAGGTAATCCAAATTTCTGAAGCAGCTGTTCAAAAGACATCAGGACCCCTTCTTTAAACAGATCCCCTAAACATGAGATACCCCTGGATTCTCCAGAGTTTGAAAGTGGCATCTGTAAGCCCCGGTTGAAATCCCCATGTTCCCACTATCGGAGCATAGGAGGATGTTTTATGTGAGTTACCCTCATTTTGTCGCATTATATTCCAAGCTTTAATTGTGTTTAGTATTATAGGGTTTTTACATTGATCTGTGATGATTTTCCTCTTGCCTGAAAATAAGAGGTTAATAAGTGGGCATTTTACTTGAGAAGCCTCAATGTCCAGCCAGACTGGGTCTGTCTGACCCGCAATCAATCAGCTATGTAACTTAATAGGGAACTTAACCGATATTTCATAAAATCTGGGAAATCCAATTCTCCCCTTGCCTGTGGAAGTAGCTTCTTCAGCTTAATGAGGGGCCGTCTATGATTCCAGATAAAGGAACCCAACCAGCCATATAATTTACGTAGCGCCAGCCTCAGCAGAATCACCGGAAGCATTCTCATCGGGTATAGGAGACGGGGCAGAACATTCATTTTAATTAGTGCTATTCTACCCAGCCAGGAAATTTGAAGGTCTCCCCATCGTTGGAGGTCCTGCCTTATCCTTTCCAGTAAATGCACAAAGTTAGCCTTGTATAACTGACCAAATACTGGGATAATAAAAATGCCTAAATATAAGAAATCCTCCAGGGACCACCGAAAGGGTAAGTGGGATATACTAGCCAGGTCACCCAATAGTGATAGCCTCCGATTTTGAGAAATTAATTTTATAGCCTGAGAATGCACTAAATGTATTAATAACTTGGATTAAGCGAGGCACGGACATCAGGGGATTACTGAGAAATAGAATAACATCATCTGCATAAAGGGTAATTTTATGTTTACCTGTCCTGATCCTCTGGGTCATTATATTAGAGTCAGCCCGTATAGCTTCTGTTAGTGGCTCAATTATTAGCGTAAATAGCAATGGCGAAAGAGGACATCCCTGACGGCAGCCCCTATCCACACTGAAGCTATCTGAGCCTAATCCATTGGTAATCACAACTGCTTTGGGATCACTATACAGTGTTGAGACCCATTTGGTAAACACCTTTCCAATGTGTAAAACAAATATGACCATTCAACCCTGTCGAATGCCTTTTCCGCGTCTAATGAGACTGCTACTCCTGGTATCTTTCCCTGATTGCAGGCTTGAATCACGTTCAAAATCCTTCTAAAATTATTGGATGATCTATGGCCCTTTAATAAACCCGTCTGATCCTCCTTTATGATATGTGGCAATACCCTTTCTAGCCTCAATGCTAACGTTTTAGAGAGAATTTTAAAATCTACATATATTGGTCTGCATGACGCACAATCTTCTGGGTCCTTTCCTTTTTTGAGGTTAAGAGAGATATTCGCCTCTTTCAGCGAAGGCGGGAGACAGCCCTGACTGTATGAATAGTTATACATGTCCATAAGTGGACCAGCCAGTATTCCTGTAAATTCTTTATAGAATTCAGCTTGAAAGCCATCTGGGCCAGGCGCCTTACCGCTTTAAAGTTGCCTGATTGCTAGGAGAAAGTGAGGACTGCAGATGCTGGAGTTCCAGAGTTGAAAAATGTGGTGCTGGAAAAACGCAGCAGGCCAGGC
This sequence comes from Chiloscyllium punctatum, assembly GCF_047496795.1. Lineage (NCBI taxonomy): Eukaryota > Metazoa > Chordata > Chondrichthyes > Orectolobiformes > Hemiscylliidae > Chiloscyllium > Chiloscyllium punctatum. The sequence goes on along the minus strand of NC_092746.1, from coordinate 127,159,594 downwards.
AGCATCCAAGGAGCAGGAAAATCGACGTTTCGGGCATAAGCCCTTCATCAGGAATAAATAATGCTAACAGAAGATACCCCCATTGGCCATAACACTCTACGTTCTCTATCTGATTTATAAAAACTATCTAATAACGTAGTCTCCTTCTGTATGTAATCTTGAATTTGGATAGATAATCCAAATTTCTGAAGCAGCTGTTCAAAAGACATCAGGACCCCTTCTTTAAACAGGTCCCCTAAACAGGAGATACCCCTAGATCTCCAGAGTTTGAAAGTGGCATCTGTAAGCCCCGGTTGAAATCCCCATGCTCCCACTATCGGAGCATAGGGGGATGTTTTATGTGAGTTACCCTCATTTTGTCGCATTACATTCTAAGCTTTAATTGTGTTTAGTATTATAGGGTTTTTACATTGATCCATGATCATTTCTGAAGTAGGGCTTATGCCCGAAACGTCAATTCTCCTGCTCCTCGAATGCTGCCTGGCCTGCTGTGTTTTTCCAGCACCACATTTTTCAATTCAGTTGCCTGATTGCGTCAAGTATTTCTTTGATTGTTAGGGGAGCAGTCAAGACCAATACCTGTTCCGGAGTTAGGTCCGGAAAGGTCAGGTTTTTAAAAAAAAAATGACCGCATCCTCCTAGTTCTGTCTTCGCAATCCTGCGATTTATATAAATCGGAACAAAATTTTCTAAAGATTGCGTTTAGTCCTTTTATGATCATGAGTCCGAATACCTGTATTTTCCTTGATAGACGTGATAATTTGAGGGGCCTTCTTTTTCTTTGCGAGAAATGCTAAGTATCTACCAGGTTTATCGCCAAATTCACATAACCTTTGTTTTGCAAATAATATTTCCCTCTTCGCAGTTTGGGTAAGCGTGGTGTTTAGAGCTGTCCTAAGGGCCGTAATCCTTTGCAATTTGATAATAGAAGGTCTGTCAGGGTATGCTGTTTCAGCCACTTTTAAGCGAGCTTCGAGCAGACTCTGTTGTCCTCCCTTTAATTTTTTCTGGTCGCTGAGTATGAAATGATCAAACCTCGCGCGTAAGCTTTGGTCTCCCACATCATTGATGGGTTGCTAGCCGTACCTAAGTTAATTTCTAAAAAAGTTTTAAATTCTTGAGAGAAGTACTTTACAAATTTACTATCTTTCATCAGGAAGGTGTCCATATGCCAATGCCGGGGGGGGTGGGGAATGTCTCATTGTTCCTCGCCTTGATTTCCATATATACAGCAGCATGATCGGAAATTGCTATACTGTCTATTTTACAGGATGACATGGAATTTTAAAAAATCGAGGGGTCAAAAAACATCAATTCTGGTATTACATTTATGTGGATTGGAGTAAAAAGAAAAATCTCTGCCTTGTGGATGAAGACATCTCCATACATCTACTAGTCCTAATTCTTTGTTCAAATCCACCAATTGTCTAGATCTGGGAGATACCTCTGCTGTACTCTTGGGAATCCTATCTATTTCCAGATCCATAATACAATTAAAATCTCCCCCTATAACTGTATGACGAGCACAGAGAGTCATCAATTTTCAGAAGGCTTCCGTTATAAATTTAAAAGGATGTGCCGGGGGGCAATACAAATTTTAAGATCCCATATTCCTCTCCATTTATAAGGGCTTTAATCAGAATATATCGTCCAGATTCCTCTTTTATCTGACTTAGGATTTGAAAGGGGAATTCTTCCAAATAAGAATAACAGCTCCCCTACTTTTTGAGCTGAAGGAAGAGAAAAAGGCCTGATCAAATCCATCCTGTCATAATTTCAAGTGTTCTTTATGCAATAAGTGTGTCTCCTGTAGGAGAGCTATATCAACCCTTTTCTTTCTTGAGGTTTGAGAATATTTTTTTCCTTTTTGACTGGTGAATTACTCCCCTTGACATTCCAGGTGCACCACTTAACCGACCGATCAACCATAATCGTCTGGGCAAGTCCGAGACCCCGAGCATAGAGCATATAAAATTCACAAAAATAAAGGCTCTTTAATACACTCACATCAATATAATAAAAAACTATTTTTAAATTTAAAAAAATATAAAACTTATTTAAATGGAGACTTTCCCCCTTGTTCCCAGGGGATATCACTTCCTTTCCAAAAGTCCATCATATCCTCTCCCAACCAGTGCCCCACCCTTGACCCAGGCGCCCCTCGATAGGATGATGAAAATTCAAATATACTACAGAGCTAGTACAGTGAGCACCTTATTTCCCCACCCCCCCCCACCCACCCACCCACACCAACACCTTTGGTAATGTTAATACCATGTATAAACATATATAATTATAAAATTACAGCCTCAACAAGTAATAATTAAATATAATACAAAATAACACGGGAAAACAGCCCCGCTCTCAAAGACAGAAATAAAATAGGATAAGATAACCACGTCCCCCCACCAGCATTAACTAGACCCCCCTGGCCTATGTATATTTAAAAAAAAAAGCAGGAGAAAATCGCTAAGTAGAGAACAAATAACTGAATCCCTCTCTCCTCTCTCCACCCCCCACCCCCCAAGATGATGATAAACAGTAAGGTTAAAAAAAAGGGGGATATAAACCGGAGTGGGGGGAGAGCAAAACAACATCAATTAACTCTTACAATTTTTCTAAGAGTCCAAAAATTCCTTGGCCTTATCCGGCGATCCGAATTTATACACGGACCCTTCATGGTTGTAGTGCAAGGGGCACTGAATATTTAAGTCCCTTAAACACTTCTTCGCTTTGTCAAATGCCTTCCTCTTTCGGACCAGAGCTGGGGAAAAGTCGTGGAATAACATAATCTTGGATCCTTTATAAATCATGGTTTGGGGATCTTTCCCCAAGATTTCTGGAAGCTTCTAAGAGAATCTGCCTCTCCTTATAGCTCTGCAGCCGGAACAGAACCAGGCGGGGGCGCTGGTTCAAGCCGGGCCTGGTTATTTCAACCCGGTAGGCCCATTCCACCCTTACCTGGCCTGATCCGGTCTCCAGATTTAAGAGCAGTGGAAGCCACTGTGCGAGAAACGCTGTCAGCTGGCCTTCCTGTTCCCTTTTCAGGAAGGCCCAGCAAACAAATATTTTTTCGATGACCTAGAGAATCGAGGTTGTCAATGTGATTCTCTAAGGTCCGGACTTGCTGTTCAAGAGTCAGGACCCGATCCACAGCCGATTCTGCTATAGTTTCGGATGTCGCAGCTTTTAGCTCTGCCCCTCTGACTCAGCGCTCAATTTCCTCGATGTCTCGGACGTGTGTTTGTAGCGCGGCCGAGAGTGAGTCCCATCAGCTCCGGGACTCTTCGATGAAGGTGTCGATCTTCGCATTGAGTTTAGAGATTATTTCCACGAGGCTCGCCACCATAGGTAAGCCACCATAGGGCGGCTGTGGACGGTTCTGCTGCAGCTGGAGGGGGTGGGGGTGGGGGTGGGGCTCCTGCCTGTTGAGAACTCCGGGCTCCCTTCCCTTTCGTCATTTTTACAGGAGATTAAATTGTTTAAATTCAGTATTGAGCCACTAAGTAAAAACTATTTTAAATGATTTGGTGAGTGTGGTGGAGGTGGGTGGCCCACTTTGCCTAAGTCTTGGGAGGAGCACTATAGACTCAGACTTGCTGGGTCGCCACCATCTTGGATCCCCCATTCACCACTCTTAAGCCCATCTGACCAATTCAATCATATCTTCCTGCAGTGCACAGTTTCTCTCTTGACTATTGATCACACAGCAAGTTTTTGTGTTGTCTGCAAAGTTCTTGATCATGCCTCTACATTTTAGTTAGTCATGAATGTATACTATAAAACACGTGAACCTACAAGTGAGTTCAAAGCAGATTGCTCTAGAGTGATAATATCAAGATATGGGGACAGCACAAGAAAATGACATTGAGATAGGTAATAGGCAAGATCTAACTAAATGGTGATATAGGCTTGAGGGGCTGAATGGCTATTTATGTTCCTCTATGTCATGAGGAAACCCACTGGAAATTGTCTTCTAATTGCAAAAATCCCTATCAACACTTAGCCTTTGTTGGCTGTCAATAAACCATTTTGTATAAGGCATAGGAACACCTGGAGCTTATTGACCCATGGTGTTCTCTAGGGATCTGTTCTGGGATCTCTACTCTGATTTTTGTAAATGATTTGAATGAGGAAGTGGAAGGGGAGGGTTGGTAAGTTTGCCAAAGACACAAAGGTTGGTGGCGTGATAGATAGTGTGGGGGCTGTAGTTGATTGCAACAGGATGTAGCCAGGATGCAGAACCGGGCTGATAAGTGGCAGATGGAGTTCAACCTGAGAAAGTGTGAAGTCATTGACTTTGGAAGGTTGAATTTGAATGCAGAATACAGGGTTAAAGGCAGGATTCTTGGCAGTGTGGAGGAATGTGGGATCTTGGGGTCCATGTTCATAGATACCTCAAAAGTTGCCACCCAAGTTGATGATAGGGTTCTTGGCTTTCAATAGTAGGCAACTGAGTTTAAGAGCTGAGAGATTATGCTGCAGCTCTATAGAGACTTGGTTAGACTGCAGTTAGAATATTGTGTTCATTTCTGGTTGCCTTATTATAGGAAGGATGTGGAAGCTTTAGAGAGGGTGCAGAGGAGATTTACCAGGATGTTGCCTGGATTGGAGGGCATGTCTTATGAAGAAAGGTTGAGGGAGCTAGGGCTTTTTTTGTTGGAGTGAAGAAGGATGAGAGGTGACTTGATAGAGGCATACAAAATGATGAGAGGCGTAGATAGAGTGCATATCTATGCCAGGGTGGAAATGGCTATCACGAGGGGGCATAATTTTAAGGTGATTGAAGGAAAGTTTAGGGAAGATGTTAGAGAGTCTTTTTACAGAGTAATGGGTGTGTGGAATGCACTGCCAGCTGTGGTAGTAGAGTCAGATACTTTAGGGACATTTAAGCAACTCTTGGCTAGGCACATGGAAGATAGTATAATGAAGGGTATGTAGGTTAGTCTTATTTTTAGAGTAAGATAAAAGCTTGGTACAACATAGAGGGCTGAAGGGCCTGTTCTTTGCTGTACTGTTCAATGTTCTCTGTAATCTGTTCAATTCATCGAGTCTGCTCTGCCATTTACTAAGATAATGGCTGATCTGATCATCCTCAATAGTACTTTCCTGCCCTTTCCCCCATAACCCTAACTCCCTCACTGATTAAAAAATCTGTCTACCTCAGCCTTGAATCTACTTCATGACCCAGCCTGAACAGAACTCGATGGTAAAGAATTGCACCGATTCACAACCCTCTGAGAAACAAGGTTCCTCCTCATCTGTCTTAAATGGGCAAACCCTGTTTCAGAGGCAATGCCATCTGGCCCTAGACTCTCCCATGAAGGGGAGTAACCTTTCTGCACCAAGCCTGAAAAGGCCCATGAGAATCTTTTAAATGTTTCAATATAGTTGCCTTTCGTTGCAAGAGTACAGGCTACTCAACCTTGCCTTTTAAGACAATCCTGGTATCAGTCTGGAACATAAAATATAATGGTACAGCACAAGAATGGGCCCTCTGGTCCACTGTGTCTGTACCAACCATGATGCCAGTGCAAGAGCATGCTATTATATTATGTAGTACAACTCTCATCAGCATATTTGCGGCGCGAATTGTTGCAGGAGGTCTGTGCTTGTGTTTGAAATCCTGATGACTAGTAAAAATATACTTTGCTGTGTTCTAATTTAAGGGAATTTTAAAAAAGCTGTAGCAATAATTTAGATTCTGATATTGCTGTTTTCATCCATTAACGCACACTTTCACCCACAGGCAGAAATCCAGTTTCCTTCCGAGTTATATCATCGATGTTCGAGAGCTGGACGAAAAGTTGTTGAATGTAATTGACATGCAATTCCTGTATGGTTACTATGAACCCACATTACTCATCCTCTTTGAACCTAACCAGACTTGGCCTGGGTATGTATATGTTTTGATTTAATTTATTACTGTCACATGTGCTGAGATAGTGAAAAGTATTGCTATGCATGCATCAGGGGGATTGTACAGAATGCAGAATATAGTGTTACAGCTACGTAGAAGGTGCAGAGAAATCTCAGCTCTAATATATGACGGGTCTAATCATAAGTCTGATAACAGCAGGGAAGAAGCTGTTCTTAAATCTGTTGATAAATGTTTTCAAACTTTCGTATCTTCTCGATGGGAGATGGTGGACGAGAGTATAACTGAGGCATGAGGGTCTTTGTGTTGGCTGCTTTTCCGAGGCAGGGGTAATGGAAGAAAGGCTGGTTTTTGTCATGGACTGTGCGGTGTTCACAACTCTCTGTAATTTCTTCTGATCTTGGGCAGAGCAGTTGCCATTATCAAGCTGTGATGCATCTGGATGGGATGTTTTCTATGGTGCATCTATAAAAGCTGGTAAGAGTCATTGCAGGCATGCCAAATTTCCTTAACCTTCTGAGAAAGTAGAGGGGTTGGTGTGTGTTTTTTGACTGGAGGATCAATGTGGATGGACCAGGATAGATCATTGATGATAATTATTCCTGGGAAATTGAAACTCTTGACCACCTCTGCACCATTGATACAGATAGGGGGCCCATAATGAAAAACATAAAATGCTATCAATGTATAGAGTGACCAGCAACATTTAAGAGAAATAATGCAGGTTTCTGTTTCGGGTAGAGACTTGTTATAGAGGGAGGAATCATACTAGGTACTCTTAGATGCTGCCAGACTTAATGCTGCAGAATTTTATTTTGATTTGTAGGTATTTTATAGTATGTTCTTTGCTTCCCTTAACTTTGCTTCCCCTGCCCAAACAAGCTATCCTCCTCTCTTAATATTTGTTGCATTGTAACTGGGAAAAGTGCACCTGTAATCATGCCCCACTTTTCCAAAGTCGTTCCAAAGGATTTAAATTAAACCATTAAAGTTTTCAATTTGGCTGATTGATGACTGTTCAGGATGCAGATAATTCACGTCTCGCTCGGTTTCCCCAATGTACCATGCCTCCGGGCATCCTTGCCTGCAACGTGTAAGATAAGACAGCATTGGCTGAGTCACATGAATACCTGCCATGTACAAGGTGGGAGGTGTCCCCACGCGTATTGGTGGTATCTGTGACCACACTCTGACACGTCTTGCAGCGTCTGCCGTGACAGGGTTGTATGGAGTTGTCCTGAGAGCCGGGCAGCTTGCTATGAACAAGGTAGCAAGCTGCCGGAGGCATGGTATATTGGGGAAACCAAGCAAAGGCTACGACAACGGATGAATGGGCACTGCACAACAATCAAGACAGGAGGGTTCCCTCCCAGTTGGGGAACACTTCAGTGGTCCAGGACATTCAGCCTCTGACCTTCGGGCGACCATCCTCCAAGGTGGACTTTGGGACAGGTAGCAGAGAAAAGTGGCAGAGCAGAGGCTGATAGATAAGTTCAGTACCCATAGGGAGGGCCTCAACTGGGACCTTGGGTTCATGTCACATTACAGGTGATCACCATTGCACTATACACACTCACAGATAGTCCTACTCTCTCTCACACACACACACACTCCTATACACACATATACATGGACACACATACACACACACACACTCCCACACTCACACATGCACCCCTCACAGACTTAAGACACTCTGCACTCACTACACACACATACACTTTCTCTCACTCAAAACCCCCAACCCAGACAGACAAAGACTCACATGCACACATATATTTTGTGGGGTGAATTTGTACTTGCAGGGTTACATTGTACTTTGCTCAAAAACTGCATGCATTCATGTAGAACTCTGAGCTCAAACTGCACGAATTTATGTAAAACTCCGTTATCTCACTTTTTAGATTAGAATCAATCTAAACATCAGGTCATAGACAGAGAACACAGGGGCCTAACACCTTCAAAATATTGTCTAGCTATCACCATTGTTATCAGCTAACCCGAGAATGCAACTTTTTAAAAAAAAAGGTTTTGTGATTTACACATGAAAGAAGTGAAACTATCATGGTATTCTAACAGATAAAAGGCTTAACAGGCAATCAATTTTTCAATGTATAATTTCAGTTACATCACACTGTAAATTCTTGCTATAAATTCTGTTAGGATGGAGCCCTCCACTACCACCTGATGAAGGAGCGTCGCTCCAAAAGGTAGTGAGCTTCCAATTAAACCTGTTGGACCATAACCTGGTGTTGTGTGATTTTTAACTTTGTACATCCCAGTCCAACACTGGCATCTCCAAATCTTGATAAAATGTGGTAGTGCAGTTGATATGGTTTACATGGACTTCCCTAAGGTCTTTTACAAGATCCCATATGGAATGCTGATCTAAAAGATAAGAGGTATGGGATTCAAGGCAAATTGGTAAACTGGATCCAAAATTTGTTGACAAATTGGAGGCAAAGGGTGATGGTGGAGGGTTGTTTTTGTATTTGGAAACCTGTGACCAGCAGTGTATTACAGGGATAAGTGATGGGACCCTTGTGTGTGTTAATGACAAATGTGAATGTTGGAAATATAATTAGTAAGTTTGCAAATGGCTCGAAATTTCGTCGGTGTTCGTAGTGAGGACGATGGTCTCGGACAGTAGCTGGTAGAATTTAATCCTAATAAGTGTGAGGTGATGCAGTTTGAGGTCTAATAAGGGAAGGATTTACCTAATGAATGATAGATCTCTAGGGAGTACTGAAGAACAAAGGAACTTTGGTGTTCAAGTCCTTGATCCTTGATGGTGTCAGCACAGATAGGGTGGTGTGAAGAAGGTATATGGGATGCTTACCCTCATTAGCTGAGGTGTAGAATATAAGAGCAGAGCAGAGTCTAGATTAGAGTGGTGTTGGAAAAGCACAGCAGGTCAGGCAGCATCCAAGGAGCAGGAAAATCAGGCAGGAGTCCTTCACTCGGAATGAGGCTGGGAGCCTCTGGGGTGGAGAGAAATGGGAGTGGAGTGGGGAGAAGGTGGCTAGGAATGCAGTAGGTGGATGGAGGTGGGGATGAGGGTGATAGGTCGGAGAGGAAGGTGGAGCAGATAGATGGGAAGGAAGATTGACAGATGGGACAGGTCATGGGGACAGTGCTGAGCTGGCACGTTGAAACTTGGGTAAGGTGGGGGGAGGGGAAATGAGGAAACTGTTGAAGTCCACATTGATGCCCTGGGGTTGAAGTGTTCCGAGGCAGAAGATGAGGCATTCTTCCTCCAGGTGTCGGGTGGTGAGGGAGTGGTGGTGGAGGAGGCCCAGGACCTGCATGTCCTTGGCAGAGTGGGCGGGGAGTTGAAATGTTCTGCCACGGGGTGGTGGGGTTGGGTGGTGTGGGTGTCCTAGAGATGTTCCTTAAAGCGCTCTAGGGAAACTGGACTTCTCCCAATGTAAAGGAGACTGCATCGGGAGCAACGGATATAATAAATGACATTCGTGCAAATGCATACAATAAGTGACATTTGTCATGTGCATGCTCCACAAGTTTCCTCATTTCCCCGCCCCCCCCCACCTTACCCAAGTTTCAACCTGCCAGCTCAGCACCATCCTCATGACCTGTCTCATCTGTCAATCTTCCTTCCCACCTATTTGCTCCACCCTCTCCTCTGACCTATCACCTTCATCCCCACCTCCATCCATCTATTGCACCCTTAGCTACTTTCTGCCCTCCCATTTATCTGTCCACTCCTGAGGATCCAGCCTCAGTCCTGATGAAGGGCTTTTGCCTGAAACGTAGATTTTCCTGCTCCTTGGATTCTGCCTGACCTGCTGTGCTTTTCCAACACCACTCTAATTTTGACTCTGGTCTCCAGCGCATCTGCAGTCCTCACTTTCGCCTATAAGAGCAGAGAGGTCTTGTTTAAACTTCATGGAGGATTGGTGAGATCCACATGTGGAACACAATGTGCAGTTCTGTTTGTCACACTGTCTGAAGGGCGTGATTGCACTGGTGAGGGTGCAGAGGAGACTCACCAGGATGTTATCTGGTTGGAAAGTCTGGTTAATCTGAGTTTGTGTTCTTGGAGCAGAGGAGGCTGAGGGTGGAATCTGAGATATATAAAATTAAGATTGTGAGAACCTCTTTCCCCATAACAGATGCCTCTATGAGCAGAGGTATAAGTTTAAAGTGAGGCGGAATTGGTTTAGAGGGGATCGGAGGAAATTTGTTTTTTGCCCAAAAGGTTGGTAGGAGTATGGAACACACTGCCTGAGAGGCTGATGGAGAAGATCCTTTCACTACATTTTATAAGTATCCAGGCAACTACTTAAGATGCCAGGGCATAGTAAGCTATGGGCCAAGTCCAGATAACTAGGATTGAAATAGTTTGGTTTTTGTTGGTTGGCAGAGACCTTTGTTGGATTTAGATTTTATTGTCGCGTGTACTCAAGTACAGGAGTACAGTGAAAAGTTTATAATATCACCACACATGGGGCCATCTTGGGTACAAAGGTACCTATGAACAAAGTATTTAGATATACTGTGGTAAAAAGAGTTGAAAAATTGCACATTACCTTCATAGAATAAGTAGGAAATAAAGTAATAGTTAACATGAAAATCCATCATGATTTAAACTAGAAAAATAAAGGAATTAATTTAGAAATTCAGTGGTATTTGATAAGTCCTCCAATTAGTTCGCTCACCAGGATGCCAAGTCTTAGCTGCCTGTTCTCACTGCTGCCACCACAGATACCGGGAGACCTCCCTCACTGCACTTTCTTCCCACGTTGGGCTGCGATGCCATCGTTGCTGCTGCTGCTGAAACTGCTGCCTCCCAATCTCCTCCCTCCAGAATATGCCTTGACAAGACCCACTCGCACGCCAAGATAGCACCATGCTGAGATGTGAGACCTGTATGAACCTCCAATAAACTGAGGAGACACTGCCACGGGCTACTGAGAGACTGGGCTGAGGTACCACCATGTGCTGCTGAGATACCGGACCAGGACACTGCCAAGGATGCCTCACCAGGTCCGTGCAGAAGCCAGGACTGAAGAAAAGAAATCCCTAAAGGAAAAAGAGACTAAAAGAGAAAGCAGCGTAGAGCTTCGGTTGAAGCATCCTACTTCGCCACCATCTTGATCTTTGGCTGGCTCAAAGTGCCTCCTTCTACCCTGGATGACTTTATGGGGTCACTTAAGATGAGACCCAATGGTGTTGGGTGTAATATATTAGCATAGCTAGAGGATTAGCTGAGAAAGAAGTTGGGATAAAGGGAGCATTTCCAGAACGGCACCTCCTAACTAAAACTATACAAGACACTAGTCAGACTATACGGTGAATAGTTTTGATTCCGTTATCTACGGAAAGATATACAACCATTGGAAGTTCACTTAGGCTAGTAACTATGGGAATGGAGGGGTTTTCTTAAAAGGAGAGGTTGGATAGATTTGGCTTTACTCATCGAAGCTTAGAAGAATGAGAGATCACGTTGAAATCATACAAAAGTCTTAGGGGTCTTCACAGGGTAGATGCTGAGAGATGGTTTCCCCTTCTGGGAGAGGCTTGGACCAAAGGGTGTAATCTCAGAATGAGGAGTCCCCATTTAAAATGGGGATGAGGTTGGATAGATTTCTTTTCTGTCAGAAGGTAGTGAATCTGTAGCATTATTTGCTGTAGAGGGCCATTGAGGCTGGCTAATTCAGTGTATTCAATGCTGAGAAATTTTTAACCAGTAAGGGAATTAGAGGTTATGTGGAAAAGACAGGAAAGTGAAATTGAGGATTATGAGATCAGCCATGATCGCATTGAGACCGTTCCACCATTCAGTGAGCCAAATGGCATAATTCTCCTTTGAATGGTCACTTCATTTTCAAGTTATAAAACTCTCCACATTTCATTTTATATGACTCTGATTTCCATTTCATTGGTCACAAAAAAGACCATTTTTTACAATATAATTTAGTCACGGATATGGATATCATTTCACATCTAACATTTAATAGCCATCCCTAGTTGCACTTACAGGTGGTGAAAAACTATATTCTTGGACATAACAATCCATGAGGTGTAGAAAAAAACCACAGTGCTCTTAAAAAGGAATTCCTAGAATTTTGACTCCAGAACAAAGCAATGGTGATATAATTCGTCTTAATAGTTAGTGTCATCTTTTACCTTTGTTCAACTCATTTATTCCATTTATCACCCTTCCTGCTATTCTTGTGGTATCTTTAATGTAATAACAGCTGGGGTTAATTCTTGTAACCCTTGGATACCCTAACTCCAGTGTGTTGGATGTGTGATCACTGAGAGGTAATGCCAGCAGTTAGTGCAGTGTTTTCGTGGATGTGAGCAACATTGAAACAGTTATGAAGTTGGCCAATTATAAGGCATTAGCAGCATGACACTTGCTCCTGGGGAGGAGTGACACATCAAAACCAAATACTATCTTTCTTTCCTCAGTGTGGACTGTATGACATTGTAAGTTTCGCATTCTCAGATCTTTGTTTTGGCTCTTTACTGTGAGGAAAGAGTTTCTCTTATGTATTTGGTATGGAATCACACAGTAGTAATGAATAAAGGATGCAATTTGGTTTAATTTCATTCATGCATTTGATACAATCCTATCTTATACCCCCAACCTCATACTCATTGGAGTTAGTTTATTTTGTATGAAATATTCATCAGGAAGCTTGAAGCTGTGCGATTCAAGGTAGATTCTAACAAGAATGGTACTTCTAAGGCAAACTATTTCTGGCATTCTTTTTAATGCTTTTAGCATTTGATAGTCTTGAATTGTAAAAGTTTGATGTAAGTTAGAGTTCAATATCAATAATTAACTTGAGGATTTAGATCTAGATGCAAGTGTTTTAATTGGCTAAAAGACCAGGAGCTGAGAAACTTGTGACTTACACTTGTTACTCTTGTTCCTCACAAGTATTGATAGGGTTGTTAAGAAGGTGTGTGGTGTGTTGCCTTTCATTAGCAGGGTGGTTGAGTTTAGGAGCCATGAAGTAATGCTGCAGCTCTATAGAGCCCTGGTTAGTCTACACTTGGAATATTGTGTTCAATTCTGGTTGCCTCATAGGAAGAATTTGGAAGTTTCAGAGAGGGTGCAGAGGAGACTTAGCAGGATGATGCCTGTATTGGAGGGCATTTCTTATGAAAAAAGATTGAGGGAACTACGGCTTTTCTCATGGGAGCGAAGAATGATGAGCGGTGACTTGATAGAGGTGTAAAAGATAGGAGCCATAGAGTGGATAGCCAGAGACTTTTTCCCAGGGTGGAAATGGCTATCACAAGGGGGCATTATTTTAAGGTGATTGGAGGAAGGTTTCAGTTGGATGTCAGGTAGGTTCTTTACACAGAGACTGGCGGGTGCATGGAATGCACTGCCAGCAATTGTAGTAGAGTCAATACTTTAACATCACTAAAGTGACTCTTGAATAGGCACAGTTATGATAGTAAAATATAGGTTAGTTTGATCTTAAGATTTGGATAAAAGGTCAGTACAACATCAAAGGCCAAAAGGGCCTGTATTGTGCTATACTGTTCCATGTTGTATGTACATTTTGTTGCTGCCTACCTTGCTGTAATAAGTACATCACTGTACAGATATGCTGTGAAAGAGACAGTGGTGATTGAGGAACCTTAAACAACAGGGAGTTGAGATTTCAGAATAGAAACCATAGCAAAGGTGGTGGGGGGAACCTTATGTCGAAGGTAGATGTAGAGTCCATGGAGTTGAAAGTTGCAGATGACTGAGAGGTATTTGTTTTTGGGACTAGAAAGATAAATGTTTAAGATTTTCTAGTCCTGAGCTGCTTTGAAATAGAAAACAAAAGTTGCTGAGCATTGTCCCAAGTTTTGTGGAATAGAAATGTCTATAATTAAATACAGCTTCCAAGCCAGCTAGTGTGTTTGAAATGCTGACAGGATATAATGTTAAATTTTATTGTAGATCTCTACTGTTAGTTATTGATTGCACTTTAATGTTGCTAGGTCAGCAGGCAACGCATTAACTCATTGTGCAATTGTGTTCTTTGATGGATGAACTGTCAGTAATTGACTGGGAAGGTTTTAACTAATTGTTTGATATTATTAATTCATTGGACATGCCTAGTTATGTCAATGAACTCTGAATAATCTATTGGCACAAGTCATTAGTTTTGACAGCTAAAAGGGATTCTGAATAATTTCTTCATAGAATCTTAGAAAAAGCAAAGCATGGAAGGAAGCCATTCATCCCATCAGGTCTGTGCTCGCTCTTTCAAAGAACAATCCAGTTAGTTCCATTCCCCCATGCTTTCTCCAATCTATTTTCTCTTGAAGTGCTCATCCATTCTCTGTGGCACCACTCCCACCTCTTCCTCAGCTACATTGAGTACATTGGCGCCACCTTGCGCTCCTGTGAGGAGGTTGAGCAATTTATCAACGTCACCAACACATTCCACCCTGACCTTAAGTTTACCTGGACCATCTCTGACACCTTTTCTTCCCCCACACCCCCCCTTCCTGGACCTCTCCATCTTCATTAATGACTACCGACTTGACACTGACATTTTTTACAAACCCACCGACTCCCACAGCTACCTGGATTACACCTCTTCCCACCCTACCTTTTGCAAAAATGCCATCCCGTATTCCCAATTCCTCCGCCTCCGCCAGATCTGCTCCCAGGAGGACCAGTTCCACCACAGAACACACCAGATGGCCTCCTTCTTTAGACACTGCACTTTTCCTTCCCATGTGGTTAAAGATGCCCTCCAACGCATCTCATCCACATCCTGCACCTCCGCCCTCAGACCCCACCCCTCCAACCGTAACAAGGACAGAGTGCCCCTGGTGCTCACCTTCCACCCTACCAACCTTCGCATAAACCAAATCATCTGCCGACATTTCTGCCACCTCCAAAAAGACCCCACCACCGGGGATATATTTCCCTCCCCACCCCTTTCCGCCTTCCGCAAAGACCGTTCCCTCCGTGATTACTTGGTCAGGTCCACGCCCCCCTATAACCCACCCTGTCATCCTGGCACCTTCCCCTGCCAGCGCAGGAATTGCAAAACCTGCACCCACACCTTCTCCCTCACCTCCATCCAAGGCCCTAAAGAAGCCTTCCACATCCATCAAAGTTTTACCTGCACATCCACCAATATCCTTTATTGTATCCATCGCTCCCGATGCGGTCTCCTCTACATTGGGGAGACTGGAAGCCTCCTTGCAGAGCGCTTTAGGGAACATCATCTCCGGGACACCCGCACCAATCAACCAAACCGCCCTGTGGCCCAACATTTCAACCCCCCCTCCCACTCTGCCGAGGACATGGAGGTCCTGGGCCTCCTTCACCATCGCTCCCTCACCACCAGACACCTGGAGGAAGAACGCCTCATCTTCCGCCTCAGAACACTTCAACCCCAGGGCATCAATGTGGACTTCAACAGTTTACTCATTTCCCCTTCCCCCACCTCACCCTAGATCCAAACTTCCAGCTCAGCACTGTCCCCATGACTTGTCCTACCTGCCTTACTTCCTTTCCACCTATCCACTCCACTCTCCTCCCTGACCCATCACCTTCATCCCCTCCCCCACTCACCTATTGTACTCTATGCTACTCTCTCCCCACCCCCACACTCCGCCAGCTTATCTCTCCACCCTTCAGACTCTCTGCCTTTATTTCTGATGAAGGGCTTTTGCCCGAAACATCGATTTTACTGCTTCACGGATGCTGCCTGAGCTGCCGTGCTCTTCCAGCACCACTAATCCAGAATCTGGTTTCCAGCATCTGCAGTCATTGTTTTTACCCATTCTCTGTGGAATGAATGCTCTCCTATCCTATTGGACAGTGCATTCCATTGGTACAAAAGGTTTTCCTCCTGTTTGGCTTGATTTTCTCAAAGTTCATATTAAAGCTGTGCCCCTGGTTTTTGGCTCTTTAACTATTACAATCAATTTCACTTGATTTCTTCTATCAAAGTCCTCAATGATTTTAAACACCACCATCAGATTTCCTCTGTTTCATGGAGGGTAATCCTAAGCTCTCTAATTTATCCGTATAAATGCAATCTTTAAACCTTGGATCCTTTTTAACCTTGCAAAGTTTCTCCATCATTCTTAGTGTTGCGCTCAGAATTTAGCATGTTACTCCTGCTAGGATCAAGCTAGGGTCTTGTAAAGGTTTAGTGAAATTGCCTGACTGACATCTCTGTGATTCTGTGACTCCCGAATTTGCATTTCTATCACCTTCAAAATACCCCTAATGTGTCTCTATTTGTAATCCCTTTTAATAGTCTGTGGAGTGGGAAACAATTAATATTGAATTAAATATGACTTAATGATTGAACAAAGTGGAAATTTTATGCTCTTGAAATGAAGGGGGAAATGATAATGGAATGGGAAGTCTGAGACCATGTAGAAGTTGAGAGAATATAAGGCAAAGGTATCATAGAACCATCAAAGAGCATGATGATGATTATAATAAAGAAGCTAAGCCTTTGTCCAGAGTATGAATGGCAGAATAATGCACAGCTGGGTCTGAAAGTGAAAATGTGAAAACCAAGATTTCATGAGGGGTGTGGATAAGGTAAGTAGACATGGTCTTTTCCCTGCAGTGGGGGAATCCAGAACTAGAGGGGCATAAGTTTAGGGTGAGAGAGGAAAGATTTAAAAGGGACCTGAGAGGCAACTTTTTCATGCAGAGAGGGTGGTGTGTGTATGGAATGAGTTGCCAGAGAAAGTGATGGAGGCTGGTACAATTGCAACATTTAAAAGGCATCTGGATGGGTATATGAATAGGAAGAGTTTAGAGGGATATGGGCCGCGTGCTGGCAGGTGGGACTAGATTGGGTTGGGATGGATGGGTTGGACTGAAGGGTCTGCTTCCATGCTATATGTCTCTGACTCTATTTAGAGGGGCACATGGCAAAACAGATTAAAATAAGAGACTCAGTTCTGAAGTTATTGAACTCCTGTGTCGAGTCCAGAAGACTATAAAGTGCTTAATTGGATGATGAGCTGCTGATACTCTAGCTTGCTTTGAATTTCCTTCAAGCACTTCAAGCTGAGGACAGAAGTGTGAGCAAGAATGTAAAGTGGTGAATTAAAATGGAATGAAATTAGACATGGGCGCAGGGCTCATGCTTCTGGACCAAGTAAAGGTATTCCACAGTGTGTTCACTCAACCTACATTTTAGCTCCTAAATGAATTGTGCATGGACTAGAAAGAAATGCAAATAAATTGCTATTTTATGTGTAAGAAATGCTCGTGGCCTTGAACATTGGTGAAAGGCTAAGTGTTGCATCTCTTGGTGATTGCGTAAGAAGGTATAATGCTGGGGGAATGTGTTTGAGAATGGATCGGATGAATGCTGACTGGATAGAAAGATGTTTGGTGGCATCATGTTGGAATTGTGGAAAATTGGGAGGACTGCTTTGAATTTCATTCATGTGTTCATCCATTCCACTGGCCTGTCTTGTTATGCTGAAATCTGCTGCCATCCTCGTCATTGTTCACTATACTTTCAAATTTCACGTCATTTGCCAGTTGCAAACAATGCCATATCCCTAAAGTCTAGATAATGAATCTATATTAAAAACCAATGTGGTCCTAGTATTGAACCTTGGAACTCCATTAGTCCAGTTTAAACTCTGAAACGATCATTCACCCCAACTGTTTTCTATCCTTTAACCAAATTTATATCTCTCTAATGAATATGCTTCAGTTTTGCTAACAGATCTAATGCATGATTTTTTTTCCCCAAACATTTGTAAATCCATATACACAGCATCAACTACACACTCTTAACTCTTATGTCATCAAAAATCTGTCAGGTTGTAAAACCGATCATGCTAGCTTTTCTTTATTAGTTCACAGTGCAAATGACTGTTTAACGTTTGCACTGATTTTTGTTTTGAAAGCGTTCTGACCAACGACTGGACTGTAATTGCTAGGCTTATTCTTGCACCTTTATTGGTCAGTCGTGTAAGATTTGCAGTCCTCAGCCCTTTGGCACCACCCCTGTGTCTAAGGGAGTTTAGAGGATTGACTAATATCTCTACTGTTCCTACTCTTGCTTCACAACTTAGAATGATGCAGATGGGTGAAAATGAAGATGTAAAAGTTTGAACACACAGACGAACAGATTCAAGAACAACTTCTTCCCTACCCTATACTTTTGTGTGGACCTCTCAAATGTTAATCTGTCTCTCTCTGCACCTTCTCTCCAGCTGTAACACATAATTCTGCACTTTCTTTGATCTGTCTGCAGAGCAGGCAAAAAATACGTTTCACAGTATCTCCATACATGTGACAACAATAAATTAAACCAAATTAAAAAAATCCTAGTTTGTCAGCTGTTCGTGGAGTGTGCTGTTTTTTTGATTTGAGGGAAGGTTGTATTTTCTAGTTTTGCCTTTCCTTTATAAAGGTATTGACTTGAAGGAATAGTGTCCCACAGGACAGCTCTGCTGACTTGCTGAAATATCTATCCTGCATCTTTGAACCCAGACTATTTTGAGTTGCAGCAACATTGGTCCATCCCCACCTGAACTTTAGCTCGCTTTATCACTTTATCCCTTCCCTATCCTATGTTTCCCACCCAGGGTGTAGGTCAGGGGTCAAATCCAACTAATCCTAGCTAGCTAAAGTAGCTTGCTTAGAACCTAATTTTAATTTTCAGTTGATAACACTGAATATTTCCATTTTACTAGATTGGTTATGTGACAGCATCTGCATTGAGTCATCAGAAGACGATTTAGATTTTTCAGAAGTAGAATTCTGCAGCTGCTCGACACCTGAAATGAAAACAGAAGAAGCTGTAAATACTTCATGTCTGGCATCGTCCGTGCAGAGAGAAAAGCTAGTTAATGCTCCAGCTTTTGACATAAAAGTCACAGACCTGAAATGTTATCTCTTCAAAACTTTTCAGGTTTACTGACTCCACAGATTTTCTCTGCAAGCTTGGCTAAGAATATAAGAATTAAGAGCAGGAAAGGGGTGTTCAACCAATGCAAACTTGCTTCACCATTTAGTAGATTTGTGGCTGATCTAATTGTGGCCTTAACTCCACTTTCCATCCTGTCCCCATAGCCCTAAATTCCCTTGTCAATCAAAAATCTGTCTCACTTAAACTTGATTGTATGTAATTGCCCAGCCTCCACTGTTCTGAAGTAGTGAATTCTGAGGATTGATGACTTTTAAAAGGAGATTCTTTATTTTGAAACTCTGTTAGGTCTAGATTCCTACATGTAGAGGAAATACCTTCTCAGCATCCACTTTGTCAAGACCCCTCAGAATTTTGTGTTTCAATAAGATCATCTCATTATCTAAATTTCGAGAATCTTGGGCACAACCTGCTGAACCTTACAACCTCCGACAAACCTGTCCATCCCGTTAGTCATCTTAGTTACCCTTCTCTGAGCTGCCTTCATTGCAAGTATGTCTCTCCTAAACAAAGGACCCCAGAGCAGTACACACTAGTGTAAATGTGGTTGAACCCGTTGCTCTCTCTTTGACTGAAGGGTGGATAATTTTTCCACCTAAATAAAACTAAAAGAACCATGAATGCTGTAAATCTGAAACAAAAACAGAAATTGCTGGAAAAACTCAGCAGGTCTGGCAGCATCTATGAAGAGTAATTAGAATTAATGTTTCAGGTCAAGTGACCCTCAGTTGAGCTTTTTCAGCAATTACAATTGTTACACCTAACTTTGTTCTGCCATCAATAGGATATAGGAGAATAATTAATGAGTAGCCAGTTTTGATGTTTGGAACATCTTGACCAGAGAAATCAATCCCTGCAAGCTCCACGATGGTGTGTGCGCCAAAATGTAACTTGGCAGGGCTGCCCTTCCAAGCGGTTAGATTGTTGGTACTTCGCATCTGAAGCAATTGATTTTTATATGCCCGCACCATTCCAACAGAAAAACATTTGATAATGAATGCAGTTATATAGCAGATGGCTGCATCAGCATCTTCTCCAGTCTAATCAGTAACGCTGATGGTTTACACATAGGATACAAAAATCCTTAGAGAGGAGGAATTGAATCCCTATTGCTGCATCCATGATGGAATAGTATTAATTATATAAATTTCAACCTGAAATAAAAGCATTATAATGAGGATCAATGCTATATAATTATGTCACATCCAAAAAATGCTGTCCCATTTGGCCCATAGAATCTGTTTCACCATTCAACAAATATTTTTCAGTTCCACTTTGCTGCCTTTTCCTTCTCACTATTGATTTCTCCTACTTCAAGAGCCATAATTTCCCCTTCCCTGTGATAAACTATTCTTTCAACTGCATCTCCTCCATCTCCCACAGCTCTGCCCTCAAAACATTTCCACCCTCCCCCAACCACAGCAAGGACAGAGTCCTCACATTCCGTCTCTCTAATCTCCAAAGTGTCATCCCCTGCTATTTTTACCATCTGCAGTCTGACCCCACCACCAAAAAGATACTTCCTTCCCCATCCCTATCTGCATTCCAAAGGCACCATTCCCTCTATGACTTCCTCTTTAGGTCCACATTCCCCACCCATCCCTCCTCTATACCTGGCACCTTTCCTTACAGCCTCAGGAGGTGCAACAGCTGCTGCCACACCACTTCCAGTACCTCTGTCCAAAATCCCAAAGAATCATTCCAAGTCCAGCAGAGATCCGTCTGCATTTCCTTTAACTTGATTTTCTGTGTCTGTTGCTCCTGATGTGGTCTCCTCTACATA
This sequence comes from Chiloscyllium punctatum, assembly GCF_047496795.1. NCBI lineage: Eukaryota > Metazoa > Chordata > Chondrichthyes > Orectolobiformes > Hemiscylliidae > Chiloscyllium > Chiloscyllium punctatum. The sequence goes on along the minus strand of NC_092746.1, from coordinate 127,139,016 downwards.
GGAGACGCCGGGTGCTAACTTGGGGACAAGTTCAGGGAACATCTGTGGTTAGTAAGCTCCAATTAACACCACCACTCAGTTGCCAGCCATTTCAACTCTCCATCGTAGTCCCCCAACAACATATCCATCCTGGGTTTCCTCCACTGTCAAAATAAGGCTATGCGCAAACTGGATGAAGAACACCTTCTCTTCCGCTTCAGGAGCTTACCACCTTATGGCCGCAACAGAATTCACCAGCTTCCAAATCTCCCCAACTCCCCACCTCATCCCTCTCCCTCACTGACCCACATCCTTGACCTAACCTGTCCCATCTTCCTTCCCAGCTATCTGCAACACCCTTCCCACTGACCAGTCTGAATCACTGACCTGCATTCATCTGTTGCCGCCCCACCTACCTTTCTCCCAGCACCACCACCCCACTCTATTTATTTCTCAGTTCCCTTATCCCTCCCCAGCCCTTATGAAGTGTCCTGCCTGAAACGTCGACTCTCCTACTCTTCTGATGTTGCTTAACCTGCTGTGCATTTTCTAAATCCATGTTTTATTGACTGACTTTCCAACATCTGCAGTACTCACCATCTCCCTTACTCTGTCAGCTTTGAACATAATTTATAACCCAGCCTGTACTATACCCTGCAGCGAAGAATTCCACAGATTCACTGACCTCAGAAAAAATTCCTTTTGTCTCTATCTCTGACCTTTGCTATCAGACAAAAACAAAGAACAGTACAGCATAGGAAGAAGTCCTTTGGCCCCCCCAAGCCTACACCGACACATTTTGCCTTTCCATACTCGAGCTGTCTTCACTTACAGGATCCTATTCCTCTATTCCCTTCCTATTCATGCATTCATCCAGGTGCATCTTGAATGCTGCTCTTATGTTTGCTTCCACTACCACCTCTGGCAACGTGTTTCAGGCACTCACTACCCTTTGTGTGAACAACCTGCCTTGCCCGTCTCTTTTAAACATGGCTCCCCTTGCCCTCGCACCTTAAACCTGTGTCCCATAGTAATTGACTCTTCTACCCTGGGGAAAAAGCCTCATACTTTCCATTCTATCCATGTCATTCACAATCTTTTAAACTTCTATTAGGTCACTCCCTCAACCTTCTCCATTCCAGTGGAATCAAACCCAGTCTATCCAATCTTCCTTCATAGCGAAAATCCCTGATATCTGGCAACATCCTGGTAATCCTTCCCTGTACCCTCTCCAGAGCATTCACATCCTGATAGTGTGGTGATTGGAAATGTAGGCAATATTCTAAGTGTGATCTAACTAACGTTTGATAGAGCTGCAGCATGACTTGTCTATCCTGATACTCAATGCCCCTTCCAACGAAGGTAAGCCTGAAATAGGACTTTTTCACTACCTTATCTACCTACACTGCAACCTTCAGTGATCTGTGGACCTGTATATCCAGGTCCCTTTGCACATCAAGACTCCTAAGAGTTCTGCCATTCACTGTATAATCTCCACCTGTACTTGACCTTCCAAAATGCACACTTCAGATTTGTCCGGATTAAACTCCATCTGCCATTTTTCTGCCCATGCCCCCTCCTGATCTATATCCTGCTGTATCCTCTAATAATCTTCCTCACTATCCGCAACTCCAGCAATCATTGTATCATCGCAAACCTATTAATTAGACATTTTCCTCCAAATCACTAATGAACAGCAGAAGTCCCAGCATTGATCCCTGTGCAGCCCTCTATTCCAAAAAGCATCCTTCCACAGTTACCCTCTGTCTCCCATGACTAATCCAGTTTTGTATCCATTTTGCCAGCTCACTCTGATACCATATGACTTCCTTTTTGTACCAGTCTACCAGGAGGGATCTTGTCAGAGGCTTTCCTGAAGTTCCATGTAGATATTATCAATCGCTCTTCCCTAACCAACCATCTTTGTCACCACTTCAAAAAAACTTGATAAAGTTATCCTCTGTCATGCTGACAGACTGCAGTGTAGAGGCATTTGGTGAGTCCTTGTACTTGAACCACTACGTTCTCTCATTACAGGTCCAGTGGTTAGTAGGGAATGGCCTCTGGCCCTCTACTGTCCCACAAGAGGAAACAACTTCTTAGCATCTATCTTGTCAAGTCCTCTTTAAGAATCTTGTATGTTCCAATAAGGTTGCTTTTCATTCTTCTAAACTCCAATGAGTGCAAACTGAACTGACTCAACCTCTCTCACCCACTCATAGCTTCCAACCCCATAGTCTGGGAACCCCACACCACCCGGTTCTATCACCTACCCAAGATCCACTAGCCTGACTATCCCAGCCGACCTATCGTCTCGGCCTGCTCCTGCCCCACCAAATTCATCTCCACGTACCTCGATACTGTCCTATTCCCCCGGTTCAGGAACTCCCCACATACGTTTTTGGGACACCACTCATGTTCTCCAACTCCTTCAAGGCTTCCATTTCCTTGGCCCCCAATGCCTCATCTTCACCATGGACATCCAGTCCCGAAACACGTCCATCCGCCTCCAAGCCCTCTGTTTCTTTCTCTCCCAACATCCCACTAGTACCCTTCCACTGACACTCTAATTCGTTTGGCTGAACTGGTCGTCACGCTCAACAATTTCTCAATAGACAACAGGTGCAGGAGTAGGCCATTCAGCCCTTCGAGTCTGCATCGCCATTCAATATGATCATGGCTGATCATTCCTAATCAGTATCCTCTTCCTGCCTTATCTCCATTACCCTTGATTCCACTATCTTTGAGAGCTCTATCCAACTCTTTCTTAAATGAATCCAGAGACTGGGCCTCCACTGCCCTCTGGGGCAGAGCATTCCACACAGCCACCACTCTCTGGGTGAAGAAGTTTCTCCTCATCTCTGTCCTAAATGGTCTACCCCGTATTTTTAAGCTGTGTCCTCTGGTTCGGCACTCACCCATCAGCGGAAACATGTTTCCTGCTGCCAGAGTGTCCAATCCTTTCATAATCTTATATGTCTCAATCAGATCCCCTTCGAATCCTCCCACTTCTTCCAGATGAAAGGGGTAGCCATGGGAACCCTTATGGGCCCCAGTATGCCTGTCTCTCTGGCTACGTAGAACAGTCTATCTTCCACAGTTACACTAGCACCATTCCCCACCTTTCCCTCCGCTACATTGATGACTGCATCGGCACCACCTCATGCTGGATTAGAGTGGTGCTGGAAAAAGCACAGCAGGATTTTCCTGCTCCTCGGATGCTGCTTGAACTGCTGTGCTTTTCCAGCACCACTCTAATCCAGTATCTGGTTTCCAGCATCTGCAGTCATTGCTTTTACCATCTCATGCTCCCAAGTGGAGGTTGAGCAGTTCGTCAACTTCACCAACAAATTCCACCCTGACCTTAAATTGACCTGGACTATCTCTGACACCTCCCTCCCCTTCCTGTCCTTTCCATCTCCATCAACGGTGACTGACTCAAAACATACATTTTCTACAAACCCACCGACACTCACAGCTACCTGGATTACACCTCCCACCCTGCCTCCTGCAAAATTCTATCCCTTATTTCCAATTCCTCCAACTCTGCCGCATCTGCTCCCAGGAGGACCAGTTCCACCACAGAACACACCAGATGCCCTCCTTCTTTAAAGACTGCAATTTCCCTTCCCATGTGGTTGATGATTTCCTCCAGCGAATCTCATCCACTTAGCACACATCTGCCCTCAAATACCCCCCCACCCCAATCGCAACAAGGACAGAAACCCTTGTATATATCACATATCCTCCGCCATTTCCACTACCTACAAATGGACCCCACCACCAGAGATATATTTCCCTCCCCACCCCTATCCACTTTCCATAAAGATTGTTCCCACTGCGACTACCTTGTAAGGTCCACACCCCCCAACAACCCCTCCTCCCCTCCCGGCACCTTCCCCTGTCACTATAGGAATTGCAAACCCTGTGTCCACACCTCCCCCTTCACCTCTGTCAGGGCCCCAAAGGAGCCTCCCACAGAGTTTCACGAAGGTCATTTATAGTATCCGTCGCTCCCGATGCGGTCTCCTGTATCTTGGGGATACAGGATATCTATTCGCAGAGCACTTCAGAGACACCTGCACCAATGCCACCTTCCAATGGTGCAAACTTCAACTCCCCCCTCCCACTCCACCAAGAACATGCTGGCCCTGGGCCTTGTTCATCGCCACTCCGTTACCACCTGACACCTGGAAGAATAATGCCTCATCTTCTCCCTCAGGACCCTCCAACCCCATGAAGTCAACGTGGATTTCACCAGTTTCCTCATTTCCCCTTCCCCCACCTTATCCCAGTTCCAACCTTCCAGCTCAGCACTGCCCTCATGACCTCTTCCTCCCCACCGGTCCACTCCACCCTCCCCTCCGACCTATCACCTTTACCCACACCTCCGTCAACCTGTTGCACTTTCAGCTACCTTCCCCTGCAACTCCACCCCCTCCTATTTATCTCACCACCCCCTCGGCTCCCAGCCTCATTCCTGATGATGGGCTTTTGCCCGAAATATCTATTTTCCTGCTCCTCTTCCAAAGGGCTGAGCGGAGACACATTATCATGAAATAGTGGGACTTATAGAATCACAGAATTGCTGTAGCACAGGAGGAGGCCATTGAGGCCCATTCAGCTGTTCCAGTTGGGATCCAAATTTGAACTAGAACCTTTTCTAATTAATTCCTCATTCTTGAGGAATGCAGTTGTGGGTAATAAGACTGGAAGATGCTGGAAGCACTCAGTAAGTTAGGCAACCTTTGTGGGAAGAAAAATAGAGCTAATGTTTAGATCTATGATCTCTTACAAAACTTCCATCCATTCTGACTGAAGGGCACAGATCTGAAACGGAGTTGTTTTTCCATTCATTTTCAGCATCTTCTGTATTCTGCTGCTTAATTTATTAGACATTTTCTGTTTTAGTAAAATGGCTTTTTTTTTCGGTTTGATGTTTCGGATATCTCATGAAATGTTTAAGTTTGGCATGACAAATATGTTTCTGATCGTACGTTGTTCCTCTTTTTGTCTCTAGTCGTGTAGCGGTGCGACAGGACACCTGCAGCATTGTTGCTATCTCCTTAAATATCATGCAAAAGGTCCATCCTGTCATTTGGTCATTGAGCAACCTACCATTCGACTGCACCCAGGCACTGGCAGTACCAAAACCTATAGGTGAGCAAATGAGTAACAATGTACAAGAACGGTGATAGGGGTAGATTTTTAGCTTTAGAACCCTAGCCCCCTGCCCCAAAACTATCGAGTGGAGTTATCCTGGACCTTCTGTACTTCCTGATTAATCGGAAAATGAGAGTAGAATATCTGAGAGTCAGGGAATGGATCACAGACTGAGCTGAAGCAAGTGGTGAGTGTTTGCATGTTCCCAGCATCCTCCTGACAAAACAAACATATTCTTTGGGTGATTTCTTATTCAATTACAGGAAAATCTTTGCAATGTTATTGCTGTGTTTTCGGGATTGCAAATCTTTGGATGATATTTACTGTACAGTGCCATTCGTTTTAGTTTGATATGGATTGTCTCCATTTTTGCAGGTGGTGTGGTCATCTTTGCTGTAAACTCATTGCTATACCTCAACCAGAGTGTCCCACCATATGGAGTATCCCTGAACAGTCTGACAAATGGAACAACGTCTTTCCCACTTCGTAAGTTGTCAATTCTCAACTCATTGGTTTTCTTCCAGCCCGATAAGTTGTTTGAGGTCAAACCATATTCTGACTCGTGCAATAATGCATTTTAAAAGACTTATTCCTAGGATGTGCACGTCACTGGCTGTTGCTTTTGAGAATTGCAGTGACCTGTCTTCTTGAGCGATTGCAGTCTTTAGATTTGGGCACTTTGTACTGCTGTCGGGAAGGGTGTTCCCCCAGGGTACTGATCCAGTGGCACTGAAGGAATGTGGGACAGATGGTGTGTAACTTGTATAGGAACTTGAGGATGGTGGTGGTGTTCCAGTGCACCTCCTGTTGCTCTCATTCTAAATGTAGAGATTAAGGGATTGGAAACTGCTGCCTTTCTGCAGTACACCTTGTAGATGATACACATTGCTGCTGCTGCTACTGTGGAGGAAGTGAATGTTGTAGGGAATGAAGCATGTGCCAATCTAGCAGGCTGCTTTGTTCTGGATAGTTTTGAGCTTCCCAACTGTTTTTGCAGCTGCATTCATCCGGAGAAATGGAGAGTATTGCATCAGGATTCTCATTTGTCCCTGACAGGGGAAGCAGTGCCGGAATGATATCACGCTGGCTTAGTAATCCAGGGACTATGTAATTTTCTGGTTATGGGTAATGTCCTAATCGTGACCATGACGCCATTTTCAATTGTTGGGAAAACCCATCTCATGACGTTTTAGGGAAGGAACCTTCAATCCTTTGCTAGTTTGACCTGCATTTGACTCAATTGTGGTTGCCTCTCAACTATCTTCTGAAATGGCTGAGGAACCACTACAAATTCTTGGGGAAAAGAAGGGATGAAACTGGTTTGACCAAAGCACACATAATCATAATCGTAAACACAATCAAGTCGACCCTGAAAAGTCTTCCTTGCTAGTGCCAAAATTGGGAGAGCTGTCTCTTGAACTAGCCAAGCAACAGCCTTATGTAGTCATACCCAAGAAATCATACCGTGCTAAAACTGCTCCCCCCCGCCCCCCCACTGCTTGGATGAGTGCATCTCTATCCTGAAGCTTGACACCATCCAAGGCAAAGCAACTCATGACCATCCTCTCCCTCCACCACTTATGGTATTATGTACCATTTACAAAATGCTCTCCAAGAATTCATGAAGGCTCCAGACGGTACCTTCCAACCCACGATTGCTACCATTTAAAAGGACAAGGTCAGCAGATACACGGGAGCGCAGCCATCTGCAAATTCCCCTCCAAGCTGCATGCCATCTTGACTGGGGTGGGCAAATCACAATTCCTTCAAGTGTCACTGGGTCAAAATCCTGGAAATTCTTCCCTAACAGTATTGTGGGCTTACCTACAGCACATGGAATGCATCAGTTTAAGAAGGCAGCTCACCACAACTTCTCAAGGGCAGCTGACATAAGCTTTAAATGCTGTTTCAGCTAACGACACACATCCCATGAGTGAATAAGAGAAAAGGTAAACTGGCTTTGGCGTATCAAGGTGAGGGTTAATCACTGCATGATTCTTAGCCTCTGACCTTAGTCACATCATTGATGGAGATAGTCCAATGCAGTTTCTGGTTAGTGATAACTTCATGATTTTGATAGTGGGCAATTCTGTAGTGTTAATGCCATTGAATGTAAAATCTCTGACTGAAAAGGGCCTTAACACCACAAAATCTATCAAGATTAGGGCAGGCACGGTGGCACAGTGGTTAGCACTGCTGCCTCACAGCGCCAGAGACCTGGGTTCAATTCCTGCCTCAGGCGACTGACTGTGTGGAGTTTGCACATTCTCCCCGTGTCTGCGTGGGTTTCCTCCGGGTGCTCCGGTTTCCTCCCACAGTCCAAAGATGTGCAGGTTAGGTGAATTGGCCATGCTAAATTGCCCGTAGTGTTAGGTAAGGGGTAGATGTAGGGGTATGGGTGGGTTACGCTTCGGCGGGGCGGTGTGGACTTGTTGGGCCGAAGGGCCTGTTTCCACACTGTAAGTAATCTAATCTAATTAAGAGAGGTACTGCAATTTTGCATCCGCCTGCAGGGGCAAGACCATGCCTTAGTTTAATGCCCATCTGAAAATGAGCAGTACTCTGTGCAACACTCCCTCAATGTTGTTCGGAAATGTTACCTGCAGCTTTTTGGGCTGAAATCCCAGACTGTGACTTTGAGGCACAAATGCTACCCACTGAACCACACCCAACATTTGTGGGGTATTGACAGAATATTTGGCCAAGGTGGAAGTCAATACATTTGTGTGCAGCCTAGTCCATTATCCCTAACTGCCCATTAGTGTATGTTTTCAGCAAGTTTTGTAAGAACATGCCAGCAAAGAACAAGAGTGGGTCACTGGGCTCTTCAAGCCTGCTCCACCACTCAATAAGATCCTGTATGATCTAACTTTAACGTAACCTCTGCATTCCTGCATATCCCTTATAATCTTGCATCCCCTTGATAATCTAGAATCTGGGGTCAGTTAGCTAAGTTGGCTAGTTTGCAATGCAGAGTGATGTCATTGGCATGGGTTCAGTTCCCACACTGGATGCAGTTATCATGAAGGTACCACCTTCTTGTCCTCGGCCTTTGCTCTGAGGTGTGGTGACCTTCAGGTTAAACAGCCACCAGTTGTCTTTCTCTAATGAGTTAGTGGCCCTGTGGTGCTCTAGGACTATAACAGCAAATCAAGAATTTTATTTTAAAATGTAAAAGTATTTAAAAATTCTGCCTTTTGATCTGTCACCCTATCAGATGCATTCTGGAAATCTAAATACAAACCTTTCATTGGTTCCCCTTTATCTGCAAGTTTCTACTTCAAAGATTGCCAATACATTAGTTCAACATGAGTCCCCTTTGACATAACTATGTTGGTTTTGCCCAAATACTTTGAACTTATCCATGTGCTATTTTATAACTTTTTTTTTTACTAATAGCTTCTAACAATTTCTCTAGGATAGAAGTTGGGCTAACTGGCTTGCAGTTTCCTACTTTGTCTCCCTGCCTTTTTGAATAAATGAGTTACATTAGCAATTTTTTCAGTCTAAAGTAGCCTTCCCTGGATCTAATACATGTTGGGGAATTAAACCAAGGCATCGACTATCTAATTAGTTCTTTTAAGACCCTAGGATTAAATTCATCAGGACTTGTGAACTCACATGGATTTTAGTAAGGCATTTGATAAGGTTCCCCATGGTAGGCTTATGCGGAAAGTCAGGAGGCATGGGATAGAGGGAAATTTGGCCAGTTGGATAGAGAACTGGCTAACCGGTCGAAGTCAGCGAGTGATGGTAGATGGTAAATATTCAGCCTGGAGCCCAGTTACAAGTGGAATTCCGCAGGGATCAGTTCTGGGTCCTCTGCTGTTTGTAATTTTTATTAATGACTTGGAAGAGGGAGTCGAAGGGTGGGTCAGTAAATTTGCAGACGATACGAAGATAGGTGGAGTTGTGGACAGTGAGGAGGGCTGTTGTCGGCTGCATAGGGACTTAGATATGATGCAGAGCTGGGCTGAGGAGTGGCAGATGGAGTTCAACCCTGTCAAGTGTGAGGTTGTCCATTTTGGAAGAACAAATAAGAATGCAGAATACAGGGTTAATGGTAGGGTTCTCAGTAAGGTGCAGGAGCAGAGGGATCTTGGGTCTATGTTCATAGATCTTTGAAAGTTGCCACTCAGGTGGATAGAGCTTGTAAACAGGCATTTAAACGGGCATTGGATAGGCATATGGAGGATAGTGGGCTAGTGTAGGTTAGGTGGGCTTGGATCGGCGCAACATCGAGGACCAAAGGTCCTGTACTGCGCTGTATTGTTCTATGTTCTATGTAAGAAGGCTAATGGTGTATTAGCGTTCATTAGCAGAGGGATTGAATTCAAGAGTCGTGAGGTGATGTTGCAGCTGTACAGGACCTTGGTAAGGCCACATTTGGAGTACTGTGTGCAGTTCTGGTCGCCTCATTTCAGGAAAGATGTGGAAGCTTTGGAGAGGGTGCAGAGGAGATTTACCAGGATGTTGCCTGGAATGGAGAATAGGTCATACGAGGGTAGGTTGAGAGTGCTAGGCCTTTTCTCATTGGAACGGCGAAGGATGAGGGGTGACTTGATAGAGGTTTATAAGATGATCAGGTGAATAGATAGAGTAGACAGAGACTTTTCCCCGGGTACAACAGAGTGTTACAAGGGGACATAAACTTAAGGTGAAGGATGGAAGGTATGGGGGGATGTCAGGGGTAGGTTCTTTACCCAGAGAGTGGTGGGGGCATGGAATGCGCTGCCTGTGGGAGTGGCAGAGTCAGAATCATTGCTGACCTTTAAGCGGCAATTGGATAGGTACATGGATAGGTGCTTAAGCTAGGACAAATGTTTGGCACAACATCGTGGGCCGAAGGGCCTGTTCTATGCTGTATTATTCTATGTTCTAATTTACTTCGTACTACTTCCCTGGCAAATGTAATTTTCTCAAAATCCTTCCTCCCTTTCAATTCCTGATTTACAAACAAATCCAGAACATAACTTGTATTCTATCTAGTGAAGATTAACTCAAAATATCTGTTCAATTCATCTGTCCTCTTTATTCTCCATTGCTTATTCTCCAGATTTTTCTTTTAGGACTAACAGTTCCTTTGTTAAAGACAAAATACTTTGGATGCTGGAAATCTCAGAATACTGGAGAAACTTGGCAAGTGTAGTTGTAGGGCGTGAAGAAAGAAACAGTGTTAACATTTCGACTTTAGTATGATTCTTCAGAATACATTTACTTAGCTTTTTTAAAATATTTGAAGGGACATTTGCTATATTATATTTTTGGTTCACTTTCACCTGTACTCTAATTTCTTCCTCATCAATAATCTTTTAGTATATTTTTGTTTTTTTACATTCTGTCTAGTATTCTGACCTGGAATCTGTCTTTGCACAGTTATGTCTTTGAATTTGATACTGTCTTTAATTTTCCTTCGTGAACCATGGATGGTGGGTCCATCCCTTAGAATTTTTCTTGTTGGTTAAAATGTATTTATTCTGCACTTTCTGGAATATCCCCTTGCCACTGTTTGTGGAATTGTAGAACCATAGAATTCTTGCAGTGCATATCGAGCCATTCAGCCCATTGACTCTGCACCAGTCCTCTGAAGAGCACCCCACCCTGACTCAATCCCCCCACTCAATCCCTATAACCCTGCGTTAATCATTCCTAATCCACCTGGCCTCCCTTTTCACCCCAGTCGGGATTGGAACTAAAGAAAACATTGCGAGTGTTAAATACTGAAAGCTAAAGGCGTTTCCAAAATACAGGATTGTGGCAGTCGGGAGAACAAAATTTCAGTAATCTTCGGTGCAATACAGTTTAAAGTAAAAATGATGATTGAGATTATTGACAATAAACTCCTCATACTCTTAACACTTTGCTCTTAGTCATGGTATCTAGCTCTGAGTTAGAATGTGTTCAAGTCTACTCCTGGGTAACTATTTACGTTGACATGGATTTTAGTAAGGCATTTGATAAGGTTCCCCATGGTAGGCTTATGCGGAAAGTCAGGAGGCATGGGATAGAGGGAAATTTGGCCAATTGGATAGAAAACTGGCTAACCGGTCGAAGGCAGAGAGTGGTGGTAAATGGTAAATATTCAGCCTGGAGCCCAGTTACAAGTGGAGTTCCGCAGGGATCGGTTCTGGGTCCTCTGCTGTTTGTAATTTTTATTAATGACTTAGATGAGGGAGTCGAAGGGTGGGTCAGTAAATTTGCAGATGATACGAAGATAGGTGGAGTTGTGGACAGTGAGGAGGGCTGTTGTCGGCTGCAGAGGGACTTAGATATGATGCAGAGCTGGGCTGAGGAGTGGCAGATGGAGTTCAACCCTGCCAAGTGTGAGGTTGTCCATTTTGGAAGAACAAATAAGAATGCGGAATACAGGGTTAATGGTAGGGCTCTTAGTCAGGTGGAGGAACAGAAGGATCTTGGGGTCTATGTACATAGATCTTTGAAAGTTGCCACTCAGGTGGATAGAGTTTGTAAGAAGGCCTATGGAGTATTATCGTTCATTAGCAGAGGGATTGAATTCAAGGGTCGTGAAGTGATGTTGCAGCTGTACAGGACTTTGGTTAGGCCACAGTTGGAGTACTGTGTGCAGTTCTGGTCGCCTCACTTTAGGAAAGATGTGGAAGCTTTGGAGAGGGTGCAGAGAAGATTTACCAGGATGTTGCCTGGAATGGAGAGTAGGTCGTAGGAGGATAGGTTGAGAGTTCTCGGCCTTTTCTCGTTGGAACGGCGAAGGATGAGGGGTGACTTGATAGAGGTTTATAAGATGATCAGAGGAATAGATAGAGTAGACAGTCAGAAACTTTTTCCCCGGGTACAACAGAGTGTTACAAGGGGACATAAATTTAAGGTGAAGGGTGGAAGGTATGGGGAGATGTCAGGGGTGGGTTCTTTACCCAGAGAGTGGTGGGGGCATGGAATGCGCTGCCCGTGGGAGTGGTAGAGTCAGAATCATTGCTGACCTTTAAGCGGCATTTGGATAGGTACATGGATGGGTGCTTAATCTAGGTTAGAAGTTCGGCACAACATCGTGGGCCGAAGGGCCTGTTCTGTGCTGTATTGTTCTATGTTCTATGACATTGCACAGTTGGAGCTGCCACCTATCTGATAAGGTTCTAAACTCAGGATGGTAAAAGATCCCATGGTATATTTTGGGGCTAAAAAGCAGGGAGTTCAACCCTGTTTACTGAGGAATACTTATGCTTTGGCCAATGTCACTAAACAATGGTAATTACATTTGTATAACAATGTGTTCCAAGGTACTTTGAGTGTTATCAAACAGAACTTGAAGTTGAGCACTATAAGGACAAGCAACAAAACAGTTTGTCAAACAAGTTTGTTTTAAGTAGTATTTTAAAGGTGGAGAGTAATTTAGGGAGGCAGTTCCATAATGTAGGGTCAGAGTAACTGAGGGGATGGTTACCAATGATGTGGTGCTCTGAATTGGGAATGATCCCCCAAGGCCAGAATTGGAAGAGCACACCATCCTGATGCTGGAGGGAATTGCAAAGAAATTGTGGCCAACGCTATGGGAGGATTTGAAAATGAGGATGAGAATTCTAAAATTGCATTGCCGAAACAGAAACAAATATGCATTTGCAATTTAGCATAGTAACTGATGGGTGAACAGGCCTTAATGCTGCTTGGAGTGTGGGCATTGGAATTTTGAATGACTTTAAGATTTATGTAGGAGGCACAAGATTGAATGCCTGCCAGGAGTGCATTGACCTTGATCAGTGTAGAGATAACATGTGTGGTGCTGGAAACACACAGCTAGTCAGGCAGCATCTGAGGAGCAGGAGAGTCAACATTTCGAGCAAATGCTCTTCATCAGGAATCATGTTCCTCATGAACATTTGTTTGAAATGTTGACTCTCCTGCTCCTTGGATGCTGCCTGACTAGCTGTGTGTTTCCAGCACCACACTTTTTGACTTTGATCTGCAGTCCTCTCTCTGTCTGAGATAAGATGACATGAGTTACCTAAAACACATGACTAGGACATGACATTGCTATTTGTGAAACTTGCCTGTATATAAATTATTGGTTGAATTCCTACAATGTGAGAGTAGCTACGTTTTACAAATATCTCAACTGCAAAGCATTTTGGGGTGTCTCTTCCATTCAGCTGCTCTGATCAAATAAGAATCTTTTTGATAATATCTGGTATTACTCTAGAGTGAACAGGATTTGTGGTGAAATAATCATTTCAAGATTGCAGTAAACTAACAATTGGAATAGTGGTGGATGTTGGTTTTGTGATTCGGGCACATAAAACATCACAATCCATAGCTTGTCAGTTGTGAATTAAGCATCAGATCTACTGTGTGTCTCACAGGAATTCAGGATGGTGTGAAGATTATGTTGGACTGTGCTCAAGCTGCCTTTGTGTCCTACGATAAGATGGTCATTTCCTTAAAGGGAGGAGAAATGTAAGTACTGGATTTTGAGGTTCGTTCTTTGTGAACTCCTTTTTACAGTTTCTGTTCAACCCTCCTATTGACTCGCATCTGTGTAGTAACACTTAAGAATTTGAATTAAATTTGTCAAATCTCGAAATTGCTGGAGTATTTGAGCAACTGAATTTGAATGTAGGTTTGTTCATTGAGCTAGAAGGTTCGGCTTCATCCAGTTGAAACCAAACCTTCCAGCCCAGCGAGCAAATGTGCATCCAGGACCTCAACCTGAGCTACAAATCTTAATTTGACAACTGAATTTGAATTAAGTTTGTAAAATTTGGAAATTGCTCGAGTGTTTGAGCAGTCGTATTGCATCTGAGACACTTTACATTTGCTTTTAACTGAAGAAAAAGTTGGAGTCTAAGTTACCTTTAAAATGTTTTGAGGGAGTCTGGTCTGGTCCATAACAGGGCAACCATTAAGTTGTGCCTACTGACTAAAATATTGGGACATTTCAGAGTCTCGGTGAAATTCAGCCAATTGGCCAGTTTCTATTTGTGTTGTAATTTTTTAAGATTCCACTTTCTTGTGATTAGCCAAGTTTTAGAACACTGCACTGTTATTTACCCCGCTTAGTAAGCCAAGTTGAGCTTTTAATTCCCATTAAAGACCATAAAGACCATAAAGCATAGGCTGAATGGTCTAATCCAGCTCCTATCAATTCTTCCGCACTATTTAATCATGGCTTTATGGTTCTCAACTCCATTCTGCCTTCTTCCAACAGCCTTTTGATATCCTTATTAATCAAGAACCTATCTCTCTCTGACTTAAATGCTATCTGTGACTTGGCCTCCACAGCCTTCTGTAACAATGAATTCCAGAGATTAACCACCCTCTGGCTGAAGAAATTCCTTTCCTCTTTATTCTTTAACCATTCAAGGGATTAGGTCATCGCTGGTTAGGCCTGCATTTATTGGCCATCTCTAATTTCCCAGAGGGTGTTTAAGAGTTAACCATTTTGCTGTGAGTCTGGAGTCAAGTTTGGGCCAGACCAGGTAAGGATGGCAGTTTCCTTCCCTAAAGGACATTAGTGAACCAGATGGGTTTTTCCGATAATCAGCAATTGATTCATAGTCTTCGTTAGACTCTTAATTCCAGATTTTGTTTCATTGAACTCAAATTCCTGCCATGGCAGGATTTGAACCCAGATCCCCAGAACATTATCTAGGTGTCTGGATTAACAGTCCAGTGGTAATGCCACTAGGCCATTCCCCCCTCCATCTCAGTTCTAAAGGGCTGTCTCTTCACTCTGAGGCTGTATCTCGGGTACTCGTCTCTCCTACTAATGGAAACATCTTCTCTACATCTACTCTATCCAAAGCTCTTAAGTATTCTGTAAGTTTCAATAAGATTCCCCCCCACCCTCCCAAAAAAAAGCTAATTTGAGGGCTCAAACTCCACCTCATCATCATCAAGTAGGCGAAAGTGAGTACTGCAGATGATGAGCATCAAGAATGTGGTGCTGGAAAAGCACAGCAGGTCAAGCAGCATCCGAGGAGCTGGAAAATCAACATTTCAGGCAAATGCCCTTCATCGGGGATGAGTCTGGGAGCCTGTGGGGTGGTCAAAAGAGTGGTGCTGGAAATATCCCTCCGCCAATATCCCTTTGGTCTCCAAGCCATTGCTGCCACATTTTGCCCTTTCAAACTAGACCTGTCTTCACTTACAGGATCCAAATCCCTCTATTCCCTTCCTATTCATGTATTTGTCCAGGTGTTTCTAGAATGCTGCTCTTGTGTCTTCCACTACCACCACCTCTGGTAGCGTGTTCTAGGCACTCACCACCCTTTGTGTGAACAACCTGCCTTGTACATCTCTTTTAATACCCCATCCCTCCCCTCCCCCAGTACCTTGATCCTGTGACCCTGAGTAAGTGAGCCCTGCACCTGGGAAAAACCCTCCTACTTCCCACCCTATCCATGCCATTCCCAATCTTAGAAACATCTATTTGCTCACCCCTCAACATTATGCATTCCAGTGAAAACAAACCCAGTCTATCCAACCTTTCTTTATAGCTAAACTCCCCCACACCTGGCAACATTCTGGTAAACCTTTTCTGTACTCTCTCCAAAGCATCCACATCCTCTTCTGGTAATGTCGTGACCAGAGCTGTGTGCAATATTCCAAGTGTGGCCTAACTAAAGTTCTATAAAGCTGCAGCATAACTTGTCTGTCATTATATTCAAAGCCCCTTCCAATGAAGGACAGCTTGCCATAGGCCTTTTTTACTGCCTTATCTACCTGCGCTGCCACCTTCAGTGATCGATGGACCTGCACACGCAGATCCCTCTGCATATCAATACTACTCCTAAGGGTTCTGCCTTTCACTGTATAATTTCCACCTGTACTTGACCTTCCACACTGCATCACCTCATATTTGTCCGGATTAAACTCCATCTGCCATTTTTCTGGTCATACCTTCAAATGAGCTATATCTGCCATTTCCTCTGACAATCCTTCTCACTATCCGCTTCTCCACCAATCTTTGATTTGTCTACAAACTCAGAGCAGTTGTGTTTTTGTTCAAATTGCTGTTTGTGCTCTACATAAATAGAGGTCCCAGCACTGATCCCTGTGGAACACCATGAGTCACAACCGTCCATTCTGGAAAGCAAACTTCCACCACTACCCTCTGTCTCCTCTGACTAAGCTGATTCTGTATCCATCTTGCCAGCTCATCCCGATATTATATGACTTTACCTTTTGTACCAGACTACCATGAGAGAACCTTGTCAAAGGCTTTACTGAAGTCCCATATAGACAACATCAATCGTTTTCCCTCATCAATCATCATCTTCACCACCTCAAAAAGCATGGAGCACGGAAAGCTACCACCCAAGTGTAGCAGGTACTCAGAAGTCTAATCTAACGTAGGCCCTTTAAGGGGTTTGGAATATATGAATGGGGAAATCTTACTGCAATTGTTCAAGGTGCTGATGAGACCACTTCTGGAATGCTGAGAGCAGTTTGGTTTCCTTATTTAAGGAAAGGTATTATATCATTGGGTGCTGTTCAGAGAAGGTTCACTAGGATGATCCCCGGTGTAGTGGAATTGTCATGTGAGCAAAGGCTGAACAGTTGAGTCTGTACTCATTACAGTTTAGAAGAATGAGAGGTGATCTCATTAAATCATATGGGATTCTTAAAGGGCTTGACAGGGTAACTAATGAGAGAATGTTACACCTCATAGGAGAGCCCAGGATCGCAAGGTAGAGTCTCCGAATAAAGGGGCTTGCTGGACAAACTGAGCTTGTGTCTAACTGGATCTTAATGTTAACATCTTACAGCTATGTGTTGACCCTGATAACAGATGGGATGAGGAGTGTCCGTGCATTCCATTTTGACAAGGCAGCAGCCAGTGTCCTCACCACCTGCGTAAGTTTGTAATACTTTGGTTACCTGGGATTCAGTATTGTTACCCAAAGCAAAGCTTTTGGCCCATATTATACCATTTATAACTGAAATTGAATTATCCATCAGCCTTGCTCACTTCTGTTTGTTTGACCATAGGCTGATCAAACTGAGGAGCCTGTTCAGTGTGTATTTTCAGTAGCTTTTGAGAGTTGAACAAGATAAAGTTTGCATTATTGACTGTGCTGGTTAGACTGAATGTGACCTGTCTCCGTTCACAGATGACTACGTTGGAGCCAGGTTACCTTTTCCTTGGATCGCGTTTGGGGAACTCCCTGTTGCTCAGATATACAGAGAAATTGCAGGAAGCACCAATGGATGTTGGAAAGGATCGAGAGAAACAGGTATTAAAAATCACAGTTCTGTCCTCTTGATTGGAAAGCATTAGCAGAAGACTGCAAATGCTGTCGAGTTTTGTCAACAACTCTGTCAATAGATTTGGATTGCGATGTAGTTCACCAAGTGAAACTGCCTGTTTGAAAAGTTCATTCAGCCAGTAATATTAGTGGAAGATGTTGATATGAGTGCAAAACAGAATTCACTCCCCCAGAAAGAATTTCATATTTGAATTTATGCTTAAAAGGACTCTGCAAGAAGTAGGACTGTAAAAATAAAAATTACACCAATTTTACTGGTTCTAATAGTTAACTAAGAGAAAGAGGGGACTGCAGATATTTGGTTCCAGTAATTGCTAAATAGTGATTTTGTATATCTTGTAAGCATATCTAATAATATGGTACCATTAGTCCTTCAATTGGAGAAATATGAGGCCTTTAAGAAATTGAATGGATCTGTTAAAATTGTTGATCACTTAGTTTTTTTTTGTTGGAAATATGGGAGTGCTGACAGGTTCAGTCAAGGCATTTGAGGGGGAATTGGATTATTATACAAAATGGAGACAAAGTCAGGGCATGACCAAGCTTCTAGTTCAGAAAGCTGGTGCAGACATCAGCTTAATAGCCTCCTTTAGAATTTCTGATCTGCAATTCTGAATGGAGCTGTTGGATGTTAAGACCGGTGGAATGATTACTAATAAAGCAAGGTCAGAAGTCACACAACACCAGGTTATAGTTCCAACAGCTTTATTTGAAATCGCAAGCTTTTGGAGCGGTGCTTCTTTGTCAGGTGAAGTGACTTGTCCACCCCAGTCCCAACACCAGTGTCTCCACATTGTGACTTAAAAAGCAAGCTGCGGTAACCAGGATAGCACTGGATTTCTTTAGGATTGTTGCTGCAGCTCAGATCCAAATAATTACTGAGTGTTGCATTGTACTCTTGACTTTATGTAAATAATGGAAAGGATACATGTGGTGAGGAAATGAGTTTTCCATCAGAGAATTAAGCTCTTGTGCCTGTGGCTGACCAGTTAAACTGGCTCGTTATGAAATAGGATGTTTGTGTCTTGATGATGAAACTGTTGTAGTATTCAAAATGGAATGGTTTCGACAATGTAGATTGGGGAAACCACTGCAACGAAGTGGAGGGCCAGAAACCAACATTTGAAATCATTGTCAGAAAATGAGGAGAGTTTTTAGAACATAGAACATAGAAAAATACAGCGCAGTATTTGGCCCTCGATGCTGCGCCGATCCAAGCTTAATGAATTTAGCATGGAAAGAATTGTCACCCCTCACTTGGGGTAGTGCACTAAAATCAAGCCCTGCTATTCCTGGAGTTGTCATAAAAGTTAAAAAATTTTATGAATTATGCAAATGTCCCTAATTTATCTTTTAAGGCACCAGTTAACAAAGCACAAATCATATTTCTGTACTTAACAAGCATTGTTAATTATTCTAAACTAACAGATTCTAGCTACAACTAAGCAACTATGAATCATCAACATGTAACTATACTAGTTAAATCTCTTAATCTCCTGTTAAAACTCCCCTTGTGGGCACATACAGTCAGATGGACATGCAAACAAAAATTGGTGTAATGGGTGAAGGGAAAAACTGGGAATGCTGTTTACTGACCCACATCCATATGGTTTAATGAGATGATCCTTCTACTTGTCAAGACTTGTTGTTTGTCAATCTCCCTCTTCTAATACTTTTCAGTTTCTTGTAGAAGGCACAGAATAACTGGTTAACAGTTGCAAAATCACTTAATATTGACTAAAAGCCACAACTTACAACAACTGGTGAGGAAAATAAACCAACTTTCTTCAGACTTTAACTGGCTTCCACTGCAAAGAGAGATAGAGGCGCCATGTCCTCTTTTGGAGATCCCATGCCCACATCAGTTTGCCTTAGCTACACAGCCAATCAGAAGGGTGTTGGCAGGCAAATTTTGTCATCAGCAACTGGGCACCACTGCACAGACCAGTCAGCTTCAAATATCATTTGTGTATGCTCGTTGGTGCCAGACTTTCTGCAGTAACCTTCCCCCACAGGTGCAACCAACAAGTTTAAACATCAGTGACAATGTATTTCAAAAGTGGAGCAATCCCTTCCAAAATCCATTTAGGCAGTCCTTTTCCCATTTCAGTCCAAAATCATTCATACAGAAAATAAAGAGGTGACGTTTGCAGAGTACAATTCTAGAGGGGGTCCAGGAGCAGCGGGCCCTGATTGTATCTGTGTAGAAGGCAAGGCAGGTTGTGTGTGGGTCCTAAAGCAAAACAAGGCTCCTTAGCCTCTTCCACATTCATGATGACTACCACCTAGAAGAAGGGCAGCAAACACCATCATCTACAAGTTCCCTTCAAAGTCACTCAATGTTCTGACTTGGAAATATATAGCCATTCTGTTAGTGTCACCAGGTTAAAATCCTGAAACTCACTCCATAACAGTATTGTGGTGTACTACCCTGGACTGCTTTGGTTCATGAATGCTTCACCAGGGTCTCAAAGGTAATGGATGATAGGCAGAAAATATTGACTCAGCCAATGATGCCATATCCCATAAATGAGTGAAAAGCATATACTATCACAGGCTTCACTAACAATAGCGTAGAGTACAAAATAAAGAGTTCTATTCCTTTGGAGGCTGAAACAAGTGTTCAGTTCTGGGGGCTACACGTCATGAAATATATGAAGGCTTTATGCAAAGTGCAGCAAAAATTCCTAAGAATGACCATAGGAATGAGGAGCTTCAATGTTGAAGATAAATTTAAGAGGTTGAGGGAGAAGAGGAAATTTGATAAAGGTACTCACAATCACACAAGGTCTGAACAGAATTAATGAGGAGACACTGTTCCCATTAGTGGAAGGATCAAGAACAAGTAGGTACAGACTTGAGGTAATAGTTAAAGGATGAGTGAAAATGTTTTCTAACAGTGAGCGGTTAGAGTCTGGAATGTACCACCTGAAAGTGTTGGAGATGGCTTCAATTTGATAAGAAATTTGATTTGTATCTGAAAAGGAAATAATTACTTTGAATTCAGGTGGTGGCGGGGGGGGGTGTAATTGCTCCTTTTGGAAGCTAATTTGGGCAGAATGTGTTGCAACAATTGAGGTTTTGAGTTGCTGGCAGAGTAGTGAGTCCATAGTCATTAGTAACTTTGAAAAGGAAGTTGGATCAATACTTGAAAAGGAAACATTTGCAAAGCTACTTGATCATGGGTGTATAGAACTAATTCACTAGCTCTTCAGAAGAGCCAGCACATGTTTGCTAGGTCAATTTGCCTCCTTCTGGGTTCTTTATATTTGATTCTGTTCGGTGAGGACTGGTTGAGCTCCACTTTAAATTCATTGGTTTTGATAATCCAGCTAAAATTGCTTAACCACAAGTTCAAAAGGCGAACACTCTGTGATATTAGAGAAGGTGACTGGAACCCCTCATAGTGTTTCCATCTCCAGAGTCTGTCCCCTCTGGAGAAGGCTTTTTTAAAAGGCATGAACAGAAGGGAAAGGAACAGCAAAGTAGGATGTACTGTGGATTTTGGGCAGTAATTGAGACAGCCATTCTTTCTGATGCCAGAAATAATTTGATTTTGGGTTGGATTTATTTCATTCTGCAGGATGAACCACCAAATAAAAAGAAGCGTCTGGATTTGTCAGCAGGTTGGATTGGTGAGTAACCCATTGGATCACAGAATTGTTACAATGTAGAAGGAGACTATTCAGGCCATCCTGCCTGGGCCACTGTTCCGATCAAGTATTATACTTAGTGTCATTCTTTGTCCTGTCCTCCATAGTACTGCACGTTTTCTCCTTTAAATAATCATCCAGTTCCCTCTTGAACATCAGTATTGAACCTGTCTGCACCATGCTTCTAGGAAGAGCATTCAAGGCATAAATTACTCGCCTGTGAAAATGTGTTTTTTCCTTGTCACATTTAGTTCCTTTGCAAATCAGTAATTTTTAATCACTTTTCTGAGGATTGGACCCAAGCTACCAGGGTTACATACTGTGAACTGTCCTCTAAGGTATTTTTGAATTAAAAAGTAAGTATTATTTAAATTAATGTTATGTGGTTTGATGACAGAATTCTACTGTTTTTCTCTTTTCATTTGCCTCCTACCAAAGATTGACAAGGGCAGGAAATGTGATAGTTAATTCTTTGTCATCCATCTGTCCTCTTTCACACACTCGAGCAATTGACTGTTATGTTGCCAGCTTACACATACTGAGTAATGTGACATGTTACAGTGGGAGTGGGGGAATAGCTGCAGGAAAAGAAAGCAAGCATGAACTCCTTGATTATGTTTTTGTTGTGTTCCAGCTGGTGATGTTGCTTTACTGGATGAGATGGATGAGATTGAAGTGTATGGGAACGAGGCTCAATCTGGCACTCAGCTGGCTACCTATTCTTTTGAGGTAAGGTCTGATTTACTGGATGTCAGAGATCTGTAGGAGGACGGAACGCCTCTGATATGTTCAAAGTTTCCACCTGATTAATGCTTAAGGTGACATAACACCACTTTTATAACTGCATCTGTAATTCAGTGTGTAAATCTGCAGATCAGTATTCACAAATGCCAACTTTAAGGGCATTTAAATGATCATCTGATAGACAAATGCATGAAAATGGAATAGTGTAGGTTGGATGGACTTCACATTGGTTTCACAGGTTGGCACAACATCAAGGGCCATAGGGTCTGTACTGCGCTGTTATGTTCTATGTTTTAATTTACTTTAACAGTATAATTTTCATGAGGGAATGTTGAGGTATGTGGGTTTGAGGGAAAGTGGAACATTATGAATACTCAAAGTTTAGGAGAAGATTTGTAGCTCGGGTGCTCGTTGTTGTGGTTCTTTTCGCCGAATTCCCAGCTCGGCGAACATAACCACAACAATTATGAATACTAATTTCAGTGCTTCGGCTGCCGTAGCACTGGGTACATTTTGTGATACTGAGCAGAAGATCCTGACAATGTCAAAGACGACATAAATAAACAATGGAAATATAGTGATACTGGAGGGCAATTTGGGCCTTTAGTTGAAATCACCCTGAATCCTTGTGGTGAATTCCTGAAGAAGAGCTTATGCCCGAAACGTCGATTCTCCTTCTCCTTTGATGCTGCCTGACCTGCTGCGCTTTTCCAGCAACACATTTTTAAGCTCTGATCCCCAGCATCTGCAGTCCTCACTTTCTCTTTGTGGTGAAATAATGTTGTAAGTTAACTCATCTGGGAAATTTGGTTTGGACAAATCCTAGGTTTTCCTCCAACCTCTTGTATGATATATATGGTTCAAGTGAGCAGAGAAACCTGAATCTGTAGGCCAAGAGAGAATGTATTTATCGCATTCTGGTTTGGGGTATTGCACTTTTTAAAAAAAAATTAGCATTTTGCTACTGCAGATGAATACTGGGCATCTCCTGATAGGATGCAGTCCTGAAAATGGAAGCCCGCTCACATGTAGGATCCCCAGCATGTTTGTCTTCTCATGTAAGCGGCAACTTTGTTGGCTCGGTCAAATAAGCTGAATGGGTGTTGGCCGTATTCTCAAAGCGATGCCCACATGGTGAGCCTATGGGTCATCCCCTGTCTGTGATACATGGATGTCTGCAAGGCAGACCTCTGGTTGGCCAAGATCGGAGGCAGATAAATGGGAAATCCTTGCTGATGACTTTAGTACCAGGAGTTGAGCGGTCAGGAGATACATGGTCAGAGGATAAAAGAAATGACTGGATGGTGGAAGTAGAGACCATCGGAAGGTAAAAACACAAATTGACCTCAGATTAGCACTATTCATTTGGACACTGCTGAAGAGACTGTCATTTACAAATTGGCCTCTACAGCCAATTATGCCTGACTATGTTCAATATGGAAGTGATGCACATGCAGGTCACAGTTCATATCTTGCTTGAGATGGATAGATGCTAACAGCATTCCTACCCCTCTGTGATGGTGGAAATAGTATGTAGCTCTCATTTATGACAGATGGGTCTTTTAGGTTAGATTAGGTTCCTTAAGGCCCAACAAGTCCACACCGGCCCTCCGAAGAATAACCTACCCAGATCCATTTCTCCTATCCTATAGTTACCCCTGACTAATGCACCTAACACTATGGGCAATTTAGCATGGCCAATTCACCTGACTTGCACATCTTTGGATTGTGGGAAGAAACCCATGCAGACACTGGGAGAATGTGCAACTCCACACAGTCAGTCGCTTGAGGCGGGAATCAACCCCAGGTCCCTGGTGCTGTGAGGCAACAGTGCTAGCCACTGAGTCACTGCCGCCCTTTTGAAAGACAGAGATGAAGGGGAATGGTTCAGAAATCTGTTCATTGATTGTAGACTGCTTCTGTTGTTTTGATCTTTCTGTGTCCCTAAGGAACTTGGAGCATTAACATAATTTGTGCTGATTTGTGCAATGATGCATCATGGTTTCAAACTTGGTTATTTGGCTTTTTACATTGTGGGGAGTGGGGTTGAAGATTGGTCAGAGTTACTCCTGAAACTGCTAAGACCATAAGACATTGGGCTGAATGTCGAATTCTGTTCCTTCGAATTTGCTTTGACATGGCTGTATGTTTCTAAACTCAATTGGTAAACCCTTGCCAGTCAAGAACATAGTTATCTCCAGTCTTAAATACACTCAACAACTTGGCCTCCACAGCCCTCTGTAGCAGTGTGTTTTACAGATTAACCACCCTCTGGCTGAAGAAATTCCTTTTCATCTCAGTTCTAAAGGGTTGTCCCTTCACACTGAGCCGGTGCCTTCAAGTCCTTGTCTCTTCTACTAGTGGAAACATCTCCACATCCGCTCTATCCAGGCCTGTCAGTGTTCTGAAATGTTTCAAAAAGATCCCCCCTCATTCTTCTAAACTCCCAAGTGCAGACCCAGAGTCCATAACTGCTTCATATATGACAAGCCCTCAGCCCAGGGAAGCATTCTTGTAAATCTCCACTGGATTTCCCCTCCCCAAGACCAACACATCCATTCTTAGATACGGGCCCAAAACTGCTCGCAATATTGCAAATGCAGTCTGATTGGAGACATACGGCTTCAGAAGTACATCTCTGCTTTTGTATCCTAGCCCTCTTGAATTGAATGCTGACATTACATTTGCCTTCCTAACTGTCAACTGAACTTGCATGTTAACTCTAAGAGAATCCTGAACTATGACTCCCAAGTCCCTTTGTCCTTCAGATTTCTAAAGCCCCTCCCATTTAGAAAATAGTCATTGCCTCTATTCTTCCTACCAAAGGGCATAACATCTCATTTCCTAAATTTATTCCATCTATTACTTCATCCACTTCTTTGCCCACTCTGCTAGCCTGTCCATCCTTCTGCAGCCTCCTGCTTCAACGCTACTTGCCTCCCACCTATCTTTGTGTCATCTGCAAATTTAACAACAGCGCCTTCAATTTCCTTGCCCAGATTCTTATTGTATGACGTGAGTAGTTGTGGTTCCAACACTGACTCCTGCAGAACTCTTGCAGTTGTGGTGGCACAGTGGCTCAGTGGTTAGCACTGCTGCCTTACAGCGCCAGGGACCCAGGTTTGATTCCCACCTCAGGCAACTGTCTGTGTGGAGTTTGCGCATTCTCCTTGCGTCTGCGAGGGTTTCCTCTGGGTGCTCTGGTTTCCTCCCATGCACAAAGATGTGCAAGTCAGGTGAATTGGCCATGCTTGATTGCCTCATAGTGTGAGGTGCGTTAGTCAGGGATAAATGTAAGGTAGAAGAATGGGTCTGGGTGGGTTTTTTCTTTGGAGGGTCATGTGGTCTTGTTGGGCCAAATCTAATCTAAACTCCACAATTCACCAACTGCTACCCTTAAAAAGACCTCTTTATTCCTACTTTCTGCCTTCTGCCAGTCAGTCAGCCTTCTATCCATTGCAGTACCTTGTCCCTAATGTGGGCTTTTCTTTTATTTAGCAGCTTTGTGAGAGACAACTTGCCAAAGCCCTTCTGAAAATCAATACATCAAGTTCAGTGGCTCTCCTTTGTCTAACTTGCTCATTACCTCCTGGTGGATTTGTAAGACATGACTTATCCTTGATAAAGCCATGCTGATTCGGTCCTGTTTTATCATGTATGTCTTAGTATTCCTCGATCTTATTCTTAATAATGGATTCCAAAATCTTACCAATGACCGAGCACAGGCTAACTGGCCTGCTATCTCAAATTAGAGCCATAGTGTCCTACAGAACAGAGACAGGCCCTTTGCCCCAAACTGGTCCATGCTGACCAAAATGTCCATTCATGCTAAACCCATTTCCCTGCACTTGGCCCAGTTCCTTCTAACCTTATCTCACCATGTATTTGTCTGAATGCCTTTTAAATGTTGTTAATGTACTCACCTCATTCACTTCCGCTGGCAGCTCATTCCATATGTGTACCATCCTCTGTTTTAAAAAAATTGCCCTTCAGGTTGCCTTTTATTCTGTTCCTCTAACCTTAAACTGATGCCCTCTAATCCGCCATTCCCCAACCCTGGAAAAAACACTGAGTGCATTCACCCTATCCATGCTTCTCATGATCTTATACACTTCTGTAAGATCCTCTGTCACTCTCTAAAGTCTTTTACTCTCTAAAGAAACAAGTCCTGGTTTGTCCACTCTCTCCAAACAACTCAGATACTCGAGTCCTGGCATCCTTGTAAATTTCTTCTACACTTTTTTCCAGTTTAATAACATTCTTCCTATGTCAAGGTGACCAAACTGAACATAATACATTAACTGTGGCCTCGCCAACGTCCTGTACAACTGCAGCATAACGTCAGGTAATAGTTGGCATGAACACAGGGGTATTGTGATTTTCTTCACTGTTTGATAATGTTTGGTAGTCAAACAAATGTTGAAAACATATTGCAGGTGTGGAAGCTGCTTCGTTGTCAAAATTCCCACAAATACACTTGTACTAATTGACAGAAAAAGAAGTGATAGAATTGTGCAATTATATGACTAAACACATTGTTCAAACATTTAAAATCTCTTCACATGATGAAACAATGTGGTATTCTTGTTTAATATATTCACTTAGGCATCGACAATAAAAGCTGTATAAAACAAATTTCAAAAATGATGTTGATTGCTCCAGAGTTTAAGCTGCCTGCACTGACTAATTTCGCTCGTACCTCGTATCTTTCTGTAGGTCTGTGACAGTATATTGAACATTGGCCCTTGTGTAAATGCCTCAATGGGAGAACCTGCTTTCCTTTCTGAAGAGGTGAGTGTGATTCAGCTGTGAAAAGTAACAGTTATGCAACAACATTGACAGGGTGGGGGTTTGGAGATTTGTGTGATGACTAGCTGGTCCCAACTGATCAAGGGAACCAAACTGAGACCTTTCCAGGTCAAATCAAAGTTTGGAGGAGATGCACTTGGCGGATCTAGGTAGCAAGAATTTAGAATCTTTTCTCCTTTGCTGGTTCAGGCTTATGCAAATTTATGGAAAATTGGGCATGTTCAAGCTGGCAACTGTCAAATTATTGGTTTGTGGTCGCCAGTCCAGTTTCACTATTTAAATTGGTGCAAGTTGTGAAGCTTGCCATTAATTCCACAGTTTTTGGGAGGTCTATCAAGAAGATGCTGTCCCAAATTGAAGTTGTACAATTTATGGACATTATCATTTGAGTGGGAGCAGCCGCGTGAGCTGGGCGGAAGTGAGGTTGGAGCGCATAGCTGGGCGGGAAGGTAAGTGATTAGTATTTGAGTGGGTGTGTTCTAGACCCCAGGTCCTACTTTCGTAGGGCCTCCCTCCCACCCTCCTCCTCTAACCTAACTTTAAAGTCCACAGGTTATTGACTCAGTGTTCTTGTTTTTGGAGACAAAGTGTACAGTCATGGCAGCGCAGGCGGTGGAATGTTCCTCGTGCAGGATGTTTGAGGTAGGGGTGACCACCGATACTCTTGCCGACTTCGTCTGCAGGAAATGCAATCAGATCCTGATCCTCACCGAACGAGTTAGGGAACTGGAACTGGAGCTGGATGAGCTGAGGATTATTCGAGAGGCTGAGAGGGTGATTGATAGAAGCTACAGGGACATAGTTACGCCGGAGAACAGAGGTAGCTGGGTAACAGTTGGAGATGGGAAGAGGAAGAAGCAGGCAGTGCAGGGTTCCCCTGTGGTCGTTCCCCTAAAAAATAAGTATACAGCTTTGGAAACTGTTGGGGGGGACAGCCTTGCAGGTGTAAGCTGCAGTGAAGGGGTCTGTGGCGTGAGGTCTGGCTCTGAGACTCAGAAGGGAAAGGGGGAGAGGAGGAGAGCGCTAGTTATAGGGGACTCTCTAGTTAGAGGGACGGACAGGCAGTTCTGTGGACATGGGCGAGACTCTCGGATGGTTTGTTGCCTCCCGGGTGCTAGGGTCCGGGACGTCTTGGACCGTGTCTTCAGAATCCTTAAGGGGGAGGGTGTGCAGCCAGAAGTCGTGGTACACATTGGCACCAACAACATAGGTAGGAAGAGGGGTGGGGAGGTCATTCAAGAGCTCAAGGAGTTAGGCTGGAAGCTAAAAGCTAGGACAGACAGAGTCGTCATCTCTGGGTTGTTGCCGGTGCCACGTGACAGTGAGGCAAAGAATAGGGAGAGAGTGCAGTTGAACACGTGGCTGCAAGGATGGTGTAGGAGGGAGGGCTTCAGATATTTGGACAATTGGACTGCATTCTGGGGAAGGTGGGACCTGTACAAACAGGACGGGTTGCACCTGAACCAGAAGGGCACCAATATCCTGGGGGGTAGGTTTGCTAGCACTCTTCGGGGGGGGTTTAAACTAATTTGGCAGGGGGATGGGATCCGGACTTGTTGTCCAGCAAGTAAGCTAGCTGTGTGTCAGGATGCCCAAGACTGTAGGGAGGCTGTGGAGAAGGTAGCACTGACAGGGACTACTTGCGGACACAGAGAGGGGTTCAAGTGCGTATACTTCAACGCAAAGAGTATCAGAAATAAGGTGGGTGAACTTAAGGCGTGGATCGGTACCTGGGACTACGATGTTGTGGCCATCACGGAAACGTGGATAGAAGAGGGACAGGAATGGTTGTTGGAGGTTCCTGGTTACAGATGTTTCAGTAAGATTAGGGAGGGTGGTAAAAATGGAGGGGGGGTGGCATTGCCAATTAGAAATGGTATAACGGCTGCAGAAAGGAAGTTTGAGGGGGATCTGCCTCTGGAGGTAGTATGGGCTGAAGTCAGAAGTAGGAAAGGAGCAGTCACCTTGTTGGGTGTTTACTATAGGCCCCCCAATAGCAGCAGAGATGTGGAGAAACAGATTGGGAAACAGATTTTGGAAAGGTGCAGAAGCCACAGGGTAGTAGTCATGGGCGACTTCAACTTCCCAAATATTGATTGGAAGCTCTTTAGATCAAGTAGATTGGATGGGGCGGTGTTTGTGCAGTGTGTCCAAGAAGCTTTTCTAACTCAGTATGTAGATTGTCCAACCAGAGGGGAGGCCATATTGGATTTGGTACTCGGTAATGAACCGGGACAAGTGGTGGGCTTGTTAGTGGGTGAACATTTTGGTGATGGTGACCACAATTCTGTGACTTTCACCTTGGTTATGGAGAGAGATAGGTGCGCACAACAAGGTAGATATTACAATTGGGGGAAGGGAAATTACGATGCTGTAAGACAGGATTTGAGGAGCATACGTTGGGAGCATAGGCTGTCAGGGAAGGATGTGGTGGAAATATGGAACTTTTTCAAAGAGCAGATACGACGTGTCCTTGATATGTATGTACCTATCAGGCAGGAAAGAAATGGTCGTGTGAGGGAGCCTTGGTTGACGAGTGAGGTTGAATGTCTTGTAAAGAGGAAGAAGGAGGCTTACATAAGGTTGAGGAAACGGTTCAGACAAAGCAGTGGAGGGATACAGGATAGCCAGAAGGAACCTGAAGAAAGGGATTAGGAGAGCTAAGAGAGGGCATGAAAAATCCTTGGCAGATAGGATCAAGGATAACCCCAAGGCATTTTATGCGTATGTGAGAAACCTGAGAATGACGAGAACGAGGGTAGGTCCGATCAAGGACAGTAGTGGGAGACTGTGTATTGAGTCGGAAGAGAAAGGAGAGGTCTTGAACAAGTACTTCTCTTCAGTTTTTACAAACGAGAGGGACCGTATTGTTGAAGAGGAGAGTGTGAAACGGACTGTTAAGCTAGAAGAGATACCTGTTAGGAAGGAAGATGTTTTGGACATTTTGAACAACTTGAGGATAGACAAGTCCCCCGGGCCTGACGGGATATATCCTAGGATTATGTGGGAAGCAAGAGAGGAAATTGCAGTACCGTTGGCAATGATCTTTCTTGTCTTCACTGGCAACGGGGGTGGTACCAGGGGACTGGAGAGTAGCGAATGTTGTGCCCCTGTTCAAAAAAAGGAATAGGGATAACCCCGGGAATTACAGGCCAGTTAGTCTTACTTCTGTGGTAGGCAAAGTAATGGAAAGGGTACTGAGGGATAGGATTTACGAGTATCTGGAAAGACACTGCTTGATTAGGGACAGCCAGCATGGATTTGTGAAGGGTAGGTCTTGCCTTACAAGTCTTATTGAATTCTTCGAGGAGGTGACCAAGCATGTGGATGAGGGTAGAGCAGTGGATGTAGTGTACATGGATTTTACTAAGGCATTTGATAAGGTTCCCCATGGTAGGCTTATGCGGAAAGTCAGGAGGCATGGGATAGAGGGAAATTTGGCCAATTGGATAGAAAACTGGCTAACCGGTCGAAGGCAGAGAGTGGTGGTAGATGGTAAATATTCAGCCTGGAGCCCAGTTACAAGTGGAGTTCCGCAGGGATCAGTTCTGGGTCCTCTGCTGTTTGTAATTTTTATTAATGACTTGGATGAGGGAGTCGAAGGGTGGGTCAGTAAATTTGCAGATGATACGAAGATAGGTGGAGTTGTGGACAGTGAGGAGGGCTGTTGTCGGCTGCAGAGGGACTTAGATATGATGCAGAGCTGGGCTGAGGAGTGGCAGATGGAGTTCAACCCTGTCAAGTGTGAGGTTGTCCATTTTGGAAGAACAAATAAGAATGCGGAATACAGGGTTAATGGTAGGGTTCTTAGTCAGGTGGAGGAACAGAGGGATCTTGGGGTCTATGTACATAGATCTTTGAAAGTTGCCACTCAGGTGGATAGAGTTTGTAAGAAGGCTTATGGAGTATTATCGTTCATTAGCAGAGGGATTGAATTCAAGAGTCGTGAAGTGATGTTGCAGCTGTACAGGACTTTGGTTAGGCCACAGTTGGAGTACTGTGTGCAGTTCTGGTCGCCTCACTTTAGGAAAGATGTGGAAGCTTTGGAGAGGGTGCAGAGAAGATTTACCAGGATGTTGCCTGGAATGGAGAGTAGGTCGTAGGAGGATAGGTTGAGAGTTCTCGGCCTTTTCTCGTTGGAACGGCGAAGGATGAGGGGTGACTTGATAGAGGTTAATAAGATGATCAGAGGAATAGATAGAGTAGACAGTCAGAAACTTTTTCCCCGGGTACCACAGAGTGTTACAAGGGGACATAAATTTAAGGTGAAGTGTGGGAGGTATGGGGGGATGTCAGGGGTAGGTTCTTTACCCAGAGAGTGGTGGGGGCATGGAATGCGCTGCCCGTGGGAGTGGCAGAGTCAGAATCATTGGCGACCTTTAAGCGGCATTTGGATAGGTACATGGATGGGTGCTTAATCTAGGTTAGAAGTTCGGCACAACATCGTGGGCCGAAGGGCCTGTTCTGTGCTGTATTGTTCTATGTTCTATCTTTTGTTGTCTTAAATTTTGAGCTAGAAGCGAAAATAGTCCCTCTACTGGATTGTTGTGAAACAGGGGCAGCTGCTGCCTTAGGCACTTGACAGTTCAGCGTGTACACACACCCTCTCCAACAACCCTGATACTGTTGCCTGCAGGGGAGATATGGTTTTTATAAAAGAACTGGAAAAATACACCCCTGTTGGAGTTTGACAGCATTATGAAAGTTTTTAAATGCAAATGGTGAGATTTTATATCTTCTGCGGTAGCATTCTGTTTCACCATACGTCTCATTTTAGTTTCAGAATAATCCTGAACCTGACTTGGAGATAGTTGTGTGTTCGGGATATGGAAAGAATGGTGCGCTATCTGTTCTACAGGTAATAGACTACACTGGCTTGTGGTATTGTCTGTCATATTTTCTCAACAGTTTAATATTAAAGAAGTGTGACATCTGAAATGCATAACATGGGATTTGCAGTAGTGTATTGAAATGGATAGAAAGCTCTTTGGCAGATAGGAAACAAAAATGAATAAATGGGTCTTTTTTCGAATAAAGGCAGTGATTATTGGGGTATTGCAGTGGTCATTGCTAGGACCCCAGCTCTTAAGAATGTACATTAACAATTTAGATGGGGGAGCCAAAGGTAATATCTCCACATTTGGAGGAAACACAAAGCCCGGTAGAAAATGCAGAGTTGCTTCAGTGTGATTCGGACAAGCTGCATGAGTTCAGGAAATGCATGGCAGATGCAGTATAATGTAGGTAAATGTGATGTTATGCGCTTAGGTCGCTTAAAATAGGAAGCCAGATTGTTATCTGTACCGCCATAAATTGAGAAGGGGGAAATGCGCCATAAGACCTGGGTGTCCTTGCATGAATTTATTTATTGTCACGTAAAATCAGTAATGACTGGGGGAATGGGCTCAAGGGATCGAACAGCCTACTTCAGTTCTTATTTTCTTATGGTCTTGCGGCTGTCTACAACTAAAGTGCTGTCGCAGATGGTGTGGAGTTATTTCTGTATTTTAGAACTTCAGTGCTTCCTTATTGAAAATAAAACTGCTTCAAAAACTCAGCAGGTTTGGCAGTACCTTCGACTCATAGAGAGCTGTACAGCATGGAAACAGATCCTTCGGTCCAAATCGAACATGTCGACCAGATTCCTAAATTAATCTGGTCACATTCGCCAGCATTTAGCCCATATACCTCTAAACCTCTATTCATATACCCATCCAAATGCTTTTTAAATGTTGTAATTGTATCAGCTGCTACTACTCCTCCAGCAGTTCATTCTATGAACACACCACCCTCTGTCGAAAAAGTTGCCTCTTAGATCCCTTTTAAATCTTCCCCTCTTAGCTTAAACCTATGCCCTCTAGATTTGGACTAGATCAGAGACATCCTTGACCCTGGCACCAGGAAAGTAACGCATCATCCTGGAGTCTTGCTTGTGGCCATAGAAATGCCTGTGCCCCTGTCTGTAGAGTCCCCTATCACTACCTCACACCTGCACTTGAACCTTCCTTGCTGTATAACCATGCCCGTCCTGGTGTTACTGATCTGACTGCTGCTGTTACTTTCCCCTGAGAGACCAAGCTCCCTAAAAGTATCCAAGATGGTATGTTTATTTGAGAGGGGAATAGCAACAGAGGACTCCTGTACTTCTAGCCTGGCCTTCCTGGTGGTCACCCATTTTCTGGTTGACCCCTTGGCGTGCCCACATTCTGAAACACCTATCTATAAAGTTTTCTGCCTCTTGTACACTCCTAATTGAGTCCAAGTGCCACTCTAACAAATCCATGCAGTATGAGAGGAGCTGCAGGTAAACACACTACCTGCAAACATAGTTGTCAGGGATATTTGATTTCTCCCTGAACACACTCACTTCACAAGACGAGCATATCACTCCCCTAACTACTCTAATAATGATTGGATTAAAAGAAAAGGAAAGACCTTATTTTGCCTTACCAGAGCATCGAGTGTCATGGGGCAGAGATGAGTGTAGTCACCTTCATGAAAGGTAATAGAATAGTCATTTATTGTTACTTGTATTTTTTACCAAAAAAGTGATAAGTTAAGCTGCTGTACTATGACCCTATGTTAATAACAAAGCATAGATAAAAATTAAGACAAAGTCCATCTTAGTTAAATTCATGGCTTCTGGGTTTGGGAAAAGACAATAATGCTGCAAGGCCACCACCCAGGCCCGCTGGAATCCTAGGCTGCAAGACTCCCAAGAAGGAAGAAATTGCAAAAATTGACCAAAGGAATCCCAGGCCATCTGATGCTATACTGAAACCATGGCAATGCTAAAGTCGCTGCTGACCTATACAATAGAATTTGGGGATGTGATGATGATGTGAAGCAGACAACTACCACCAGACACAACATCAATAGCCATAAGGAACTGTCATTGCTTCTGCAGCCGCATGAAACATCTTTGCCAACGTTGCCTCTCCCGATATCGGGTCCTCATGCTCGCTCCTCTGTAAGATGACTCCTTGATGCCACTGCCAGAGTCATGCTCTGAACTCACTAACTGTCTTGCTGTTGTCCATCAGAGTCTCTCTCCAGGCTCAGTAGCTGCTGTAATGTGTGATCTCGGCTTGCTGCAGACCAGGCCTCCAGTCCTCTGCCTCCCCTGATGCCGGTGGCTGGGTGTTGAGTCATCGGAAGCAGTGTGCGAGGAGGCAGAAGCGCGGTAAGCAGGCAGGGGTTAATGCTGGGCTAAAAACAAGGCCTAGTCGGCCATCTCTACCGTCCATTCTGCTCTCCAGTGTTTGCTCCCTGGGCAATAAATTGGCCTGTATTCGACAGTGGTAGGCTTCTCAGCATGAGTTCACCGACTGCTTCGTCCTTGTTTTCACGGAAACATGGCTTAGTGACAGAGTTCCAGGCACTGCCTTCCAGCTTAGACGGGCAGCTCGATGCGGTAAGGCTCAGGGTGGGAGTCTGTGTAATTACATCAACATGAAATGGTGCAAAGACTCCGTGCTAGTCTCCATTTGGATGCAGGCCATTTTATTTGCCACGGGACTTCACTGCTATCCTTATAGGTGGGGTGTATGTTCCTCCCAGTACCAATGTTAAGGAGGCTCTCTGTGAACTGTAAGGAGCTGTTAGCAGCTGGAGATTTCAACCATGTGACTCTCGAGACTGCACTCCCTAAATTCCATCAGCGTGTGGACTTTGCAGTGACAGCGGGGAAACACGCTGGATCTTGTTTATACAAATATCCCCAACACATACAGGGCAGAGCCCTGGCCTGACCCCAGCTCCTCAGACCACATCTCTGTTGTGCTAATCCCAACATACAGACCACTCGTCAGACATGTCAAACCAGTTCTGAAGCAGGTGTAAACCTGGCTGGCAGGAGCCGTTCCTGCTCTTCAGGACTGTTTTGAGTGAACTGACTGGCACGTGGTCAAGGAAGTGCCAACCGATGGCAACTCCACCTTAGAGGAGTACATGGTGTCGGTGATTTGCTACATTAGCAAGTGTATTGACGGCATCACTGTGTCTAAGACAGTGCCCCAACCAGAAGCTGTGGATGAGGGCAAAGGTATGTGAGCTGCTGAGGCCCCGTGATTCCGCCTTCAGAGCAGATGACAAGGATGCCCTAACAACAGCGAGCGCCAACCTGACCTGGACTATCAAAGAGGAAAAGAGGGCACACACACTGAATATGCGGCCATTTTCGGGACAGCAGCAGGATGCGGAGCATGTGGAAGGGCATTCAGGCCATTATCAATCACAGAACAGCATCACCTGCTTGTGCTGGTGAGGCCTGAGGCCTTTCCTCTTGGATGAGTTGAACAATTTCTGTTTGCGGTTTGAGGCATGAAATGACATGGCAGCGAGGAAGTCCTGTGCCCCCCGCCGCCAAAACCAGTGACCGGGTGCTGTGACGTGAGGAAATCCCTTTGCAGAGTCTACCCACGTAAGGCTGTTGGACCAGAGAACACCCCTGGCAGAGTGCTGGGAGGATGCTCTGACGTTCTGGCAGATGTTCTCACGGCCATCTTTAACACCTCTCTGAGCTGCACCATTGTTCCAACGTGCTTCAAGGCTGCTACCATCGTCCACGTGCTGAAGAAGTCTTCAGCATCCTGTTTCAACAACCAACGCTGCATTGCGCTAACACCCATCGTCATGAAGTGTTTAGAGAGGCTGGTGATGAGGCATATTAAGACCTTGCAGTCCCTTCACTGGACATCCTGCAGTTTGTGTAATGTCCAAACTGCTCAACAGATGATGCCATTTCCACCACCCGCGATCTGGCCCTCACCCACCTAGAGAAGGAGGACACCGCTGTTCATAGACTTTGGCTTTGCATTCAACATTATATCGTTCCTCAGCTCCTGTTTGGAAATGAAAGTCTGCTGGGTCAAAATACCTCCCTCTATAACTGGATCCTGGACTACTTGACTGGGAGACTTCAGTCAGCGCAGATTGGGAACAACATCACACTGAGCATGGGGGCTCCCCAGGGTTATGTCCTCATTCCACTGCTGTTCACCCTGCTGAAACACAACCGTGCAATGGTGCACAGCTCAAATCATCTCATTAGGTTCACTGATGATATGACTGTAGTGCGTCTCATTACCAGGAATGCAAGTCAGTGTACAGAGAGGAGGACTAATGGACTGGTGCAGAGCTGACAACCTGTCTCTGAATGTGGACAAGATGAAAGATGGTTGTTGGCTTCAGGAGGGCATGGAGCGACCACTTGTTTGGACATTGGCTTCTATGTGGAGATCATGAAGAGCTCCAAATTTCTTGGAGTCCAGCTGGCAGAGACTCTCACCTGGTCCCTCAACACCAGCTCCATAGCCAAGAAAGCCCAGCAGTGTCTCTACTTGCTGTGCAGGCTGAGGAAAGCAGGCAGTGCAGGGATCCCCTATGGCTGTTCCCCTCAACAAATATACCATTATGGATACTGTGTGGGGGTGGGGGCGATCTACCATGGATAAACGGTCTCTGGCACAGAATCTGTCCCTGTTGCTGAGAAGGGAAGAGGGAAGAGGAGCAAAGCATTAGTCATTTGAGGACTCCATAGTTAGGGGACAGATAGGAAGTTCTATTGGAATGAGAAGTCATTGGTGGATAGGATCAAGGAAAACCCTTAGGCTTTCTATAGCTATATCAGGAATAAAAGAATGATGAGAGTAAGATTAGGGCCAATCAAGCATAGTAAGGGGAAGTTGTGGAGTCAGATGAGATAGGGGAAGTGCTAAATTGAATACTTTTCGTCAGTATTCACACTAGAAAAAGACAACGTGGTTGAGGAGAATATTGAGATACAAGCTACTCGACTAGGTGGGATTGAGGTAGATAAGGAGGAGGTATTAGCAATTCTGGAAAAAAGCTCAGTCCCTGGGCCAGATGGGATTTATCCTAGGACTCTCTGAAAAGCCAGGGAGGAGATTGCCGAGCCTTTAGCCTTTGATCCTTATGTTGTCATTGTCTACAGGAGTAGTGCCCGAAGACTGGAGGATAGCATTTGTTGTTCCCTTGCTCAAGGGGGGTAGAGACAACCTTGGAAATTATAGACCTGTGAACCTTACTTCGGTTGTGGGTAAAGTGTTGGAAAAGTTATAAGAGGATTTATCATCATCTAGAAAGGATTAAGTTGATTAGGGATAGTCAACATGGTTTTATGAAGAGTAGATCATGCCTCACAAACCTTAAAGGTGACCACACAGGTGGATGAGGGTAAAGCGGTTGATGCGGTGTATATGGATTTCAATAAGATGTTTAATAAGGTCCCCAACAGTAAGCTATTGTTGAAAATATAGAAGCATGGATTAAAGGTGATTTGGCGGTTTGGATCCAAAATTGGCTAGGTGAAAGCAGACAGAGCGGTGTTTGGTGGGAAATGTTCATCCTGGAGTTCAGTTACTCATGGTGTACTGCAAGGCTCTGTATTGGAGCCACTGTAGTTTCTCATTTTTATAAATGACCTGGATGAGCACATAGAAGGATGCATTAGTGTCATTCACAAATTTACTAAGTCGATAGAGTTGTGAATAGTGTCAAAGAATGTTGTAGGTTACAGAGAGACATAGATAAGTTGCAGAGCTGGCAAATGGAGTTTAATATGGAAAAGTGTGAGGTGATTGACTTTGGAAGGAGCAACAGGAAGACAGAGTACTGGGCTAATCGTAAGATTCTTGGCAGTGTAGATGAGCAGAGAGATCATCTCGTCTATGTATAGAGGTCCCTGAAAGTTGCCACCCAGGTTGATAGGATTGTTAAGAGGACATACAGTGTGTTAGCTTTTATTGGTAGAGGGACTGAGTTTCAGAATCATGGGATCATGCAGCAGCTGTGGAAAACTCTGGTACAGCCACATTTGGAGTGTTGTGTACAGTTCTGGTCACTGCATTATAAGAAGGATGTGGAACCTTTTGAAAGGGTTCAGAGATTTACCAGGATGTTGCCTGGTATGGAGGGAAGGTCTTACGAGGAATGGCTGAGGGACTTGAGGCTGTTTTTCTTAGAGAGAAATAGGTTGAGAGGTGACTTAATTAAGGCATGTAAAGATAATCAGAGGGTTGGATAGGTTGGACAGTGGGAGCCTTTTTCCTCTGGCGATGGCTAGCATGAGGAGACCTAGCTTTAAATTGAAGGGTGATAGATATAGGTCAGACGCATTTTCTTTACTCTGAGAGTAGTAGGGGCGTGGAACGCATTACCTGCAACAGTAGTAGCCTCGCTAACTTTAAGTGCATTTAAATGGTTATTGGACAGGCATATGGACGAGAATGGATTAGTGCAGGTTAGATGGGCTTCAGATTGGTTGCATAGGTCAGCCCAACAGCGAGGGCCAAAGGGCCTGTGCTGTGTTGTTACGTTCTATGTTCATTCGGTCTCTTACAGCCGGACTCTGCAACAGTTTCTTCTCCCACGCCATCAAGCTCCTTAACATTGTATGATCAGACTCTATTCCATCTGAAGCTCTTTGCGTGATTTTGAATTGCTGCTAGAACAATATTTTATTAATTATCATTCTTTTATTGCACTGTAATTTGTACACCACTGTATTGGATTAGTGGTGCTGGAAGAGCACAGCAGTTCAGGCAGCATCCAACGAGCAGCGAAATCGACGTTTCGGGCAAAAGCCCTTCATCAGGAATAAAGGCAGTGAGCCTGAAGCGTGGAGTTTTACCTTGTACACCACTGTGCCTATTGTCTTGACATAATAGGAATTACTGTGCCATCTTGCGTGTTTTGCGCTTCTTAGGCACTTTATGCCGCCCTGCATATGATCGTGTAGTTTGTGCTGTCCATGTAGCACCTTGGTCCTGGAGGAACGCTGTCTTGCTTATACTGTATCAGTTGTATATGGTAGAAATGACAAATAAAGCTACGCTTGACTTTTGAAAGAAACTGAGAGCATTGTTGCTAAATTTGCAGATGACAAAGATAGGTGGAGGGGCAGGTAGCATTGATTTGGTTTGATTGTCACGTGTACCTGAGTAAAGGCCGACTGCTGTATCCGTGGGTCCGATTTCTGCGGTTTCCGAACATATTACAGGGAAAGTTCCGGGACCAGGGGGTTGCTAGGAAGGTAAATTTCCGATTTAAAGGAATGGGTTCACAGCTACCTACAGTTTCTGGCTTCTGTGATAGGTCTTGGAATGTATCACCTGTGGGTACAGGGAGAATCTTTGTTTGTGAGCAGTACAGGCAGATTTATAATAAGCAAGAACATATAGATCATAGGATGGGGAAAGAAAAACTAGACCGGCATGCAGAATTTAAGTTTAAGTGTACAATGGTTATAAGAAATGTTAGAATTAGATCTGCTGTTGTGCGACTCCTTGCGAGCTCACTATGTCGGCGTCATCTGAAGTTGCTCATTTGCGCCATCTTGTATGCAGGGAAGAAGTGGGGAGGCTGCAGGAGGACCTGAACAGGCTAGGAGAGTAGGCAAATTAGTGGCAGATGGAATTCCATATGGGAAAATGAGGCTACTTTGGTAGGAGGAATAGAGGCTTAGACTCAGTTTTCTAAACTGAGAAAGGCTTTGGAAATCTGAAGTTCTAGTTTAGGGTTTGCGAGGCTAACATGGATTCAGTTGGCAGTTAAGAAGACAAATGCAATGTTAGCATTCATTTCAAGAAAGCTAGAATACAAGGAACAAAGAAAGCACAGCACAGGAACAGGCCATTTGGCCCACCAAGACTGCGCTGACACGCAATGCCTTTCTCGACAAAAACTTTTGTCTCTATGCAATCTGTATTCCCCAATTCACTGCCTATTCCTGTATCTGTCTAGATGCCACTTAAGCATTGCTATTGTGTCTGCCTGCACTAGCCCCTCTGGCAGTGCATTACATACACTTTCTACCCTCTGTGTGTAAACAAAAATGCCTGCCCTTCAACCTCCTTTAAACTTATCCCCTTTAACCTGAAGCCTATGTCCCCTTGTAATTGATGTTTTTACCTTGGGAAAAGACTCTGACTATCCATTATATCCGCGCCTGTCAATTTTGAAAATTTCTATCAGGTCGCTTCTCATCCTTGGAAATTTAAGTGGAAACAAGCCAAGTTTGCCCAATCTCTCCTCATAACTGTTACCCTCCAAATCAGGCAACATTCTGGTCAACTGTTTTTGTACCCTCAAAAGCATTCACATCCTTCTGCTCGTGTGGCGACAAGAACTGGACATAATATTCCAAATGTGGTCTAACTAAAGTTCTATACAGTTGCAACATGACTTGCCAGTTTTTATACTTTATTCCCTGATCAGTGAAGGCATGCTATATGCTGTCTTGACTGCCTTATCCCATATGTTGCCACTTTGAGGGAACTGTGGACCTGGAAATCTTGACCCCTCTGTATGTTGATGCTACTATGAGTTCCTTAGTATGTTTGCTGTATACCATATATACTTGACAAAGTTAAAAATCACAACAGCAGGTTATAGCCCGACAGGTTTATTTGGAAGCACTGGTATGTACTGTAGTATGGTCTCATTTAAACATTGGCCCCTGCTTTTTACA
The DNA here is from genome assembly GCF_047496795.1 of Chiloscyllium punctatum. Lineage (NCBI taxonomy): Eukaryota > Metazoa > Chordata > Chondrichthyes > Orectolobiformes > Hemiscylliidae > Chiloscyllium > Chiloscyllium punctatum. The sequence continues at coordinate 127,098,937 of NC_092746.1, read as the reverse complement.
AAAATCTGGAATTTTCAATATATCTCATGTAAAAGCCGACCTTAGTTCTTCACAGATATATCGATATTGATGAGTCAGTGTGCCGGTCGTCCTGCTCTGTTCCAGGTCTTCCAGTCCTCTGGCCATCCCACACTGCTCTGGATATTCAGAACTACTGTAATATGTTGGGTTTTTTTTGTCTTTATTCATTCAGAGATCCCTTGGGCTTCTGCAAATGAAATAGTATGAATTTTGGTGGGCATTAATTTGATCCACTCAAAAGTAGTATCCATGTAATAGCCAACCCTGTAAATTTAACCTCCAAAAGTAGTCAAAATGCTTAGACTGTTACTCGAAGATATGCAATATTTCCCTCCTGCATTAGACCTTCCCAAACGCATCATCTCACATTTGTCCCGATTAAACTTCATCTGCCATTTTTCTGCCCAAGTCTTCCACCTATCTATATCCTGCTGTATCCTCTGGCAATCATAGAGCATAGAACATTACAGTGCAGTACAGGCTCCTTCCAAAGGGAATCACCTCACTTTTCTACTCCTCCTTCCACGCCCTCATCCAGTTAATTTACAAAAATGACAAATGGCAGTGGCCCCAAAACAGATCCTTGTGGTACCCCACTAGTAACTGAACTCCAGGATCAACCATCACCATGTCGTCTTTCAGCTAGCCAATTTCTGATCCAAACCACCAAATCACCTTCAATCCCATTCTTCCGTATTTTCTGCAATAGCCTACTGTGGGGGATCTTATCAAACTTCTTACTGAAATCCATATCCACCACATCAACCGCTTTACTCTAATCCACCTGTTTGGTCACCTTCTCAAAGAACTCAATAAGGTTTGTGAGGCACGACCCACCCTTTACAAAACCGTGCTGACTATCCCTAATCAACTTAATCTTTTCTAGATGATCAATGTTGTCTCTACTCCCCTGTTAGAAAAAGGGAACAACATTTTCTATCCTCAAGTCTTCTGGCACTATTCCTGTAGACAATGACGACATAAAGATCAAGGCCAAAGGCTCTGCAATCTCCTTCCTGGCTTCGGAGAGAATCCTAGGATAAATCCCATCCGAGCTGAAAATGTGTTGCTGGAAAAGCGCAGCAGGTCAGGCAGCATCCAAGGAGCAGGAGATTCGATGTTTCGGGCAGTTTCCTGAAGAAGGGCTCATGCCCGAAACGTCGATTCTCCTGCTCCTTGGATGCTGCCTGACCTGCTGTGCTTTTCCAGCAACACATTTTCAACTCTGATCTCCAGCATCTGCAGTCCTCACTTTCTCCTTAAATCCCATCCGACCCAGGAATTTTCTCACCTTTTCTAGAATTGGTAACACCTCCTTGCGAACCTCAATCCCGTTTAATCTAGTATCCTGTATCACAGTATTTTCCTTGACAGCATTGTCTTTTTCCAGAGTGGATATCAATGAACAATATTCATTTAGTGCTTCTCTTATCTCCTTGGACTCCACGCACAACTTCCCACTACTGCCCTTGATTGGCCCTAATCTTTCTTTCGTCATTCTTTTATTCCTGATATACTATGGAAAGCTTCAGGGTTTTCCTTGATCCCATCTGCCAATGACCTCTCATGTTCTGCCCTGGCTCCTCTTGGGCTCCTCTTGGTTCTCTCTTTAGGTCTTTCCTGGTTAGCTTGTAACTTTCAAGCACCCTAACTGAGCCTTCACGTCTCATCCTTCCTCTTGAAAGAGATTCAACTTCCTTAGTAAACCACGGCTCCCTTACTCAATAACTTTCGCCCTGCCTGACAGGTACACCCTAATAAAGGGCACCCAGTAGTTGTTCCTTGAATAAGCTCCACACTTCAATTGTGCCCATCTCCTGCAGTTTCCTTCCCCATCTTACGCATCCTAAATCTTGCCTAATCGAAAATAATTGTCTTTCACCAAGTTATAACTCTTGTCCTGTGATGTATACATATCCCTTTCCATCGTTAAAGTAAACATAACCGAATTGCGGTCACTATCACAAAAGTGTTCACCTACCACCAAATCTAACACGTGGCTGGGTTCATTACCCAGTACCAAATCTAATGTGGCCTAGCCCCTTGCTGGCTTGTCTAAATACAGTGTCAGGAAACCCTCCTCCACACACTGGACAAAAAACTGACCCATTTAAAGTGCTTGGACTATAGTATTTCCAGTCAATTTTTGGAAAGTTAAGTTAAAGACACCATAACAACTACTATCCAGAATCGTCTTTGCAATCCTTTCCTCTATATCTCTGGAACTATTTGGAGGCCTATAGAAAACTCCCAACAAATCCTCATGATCCGTAACTACCACAGGGAGTTTTTGTGTTGTCAACAAACTTATTATCAACCAATTGCTGGCAAATGGGGCTAGATTAATTTGGGATATCTGTTCGGCATGGATAAGTTGGGCTGAACAATCTGTTTCGATGCTGTACATCCCGATGAATTGGACATGTGATTCCAGATTCCATAACAATGTGGTTGACTCCTTAACTCCCCTCTGAAATATCTTAGCAAGCCACTCAGTCGTGCTAAGGTTAACAAATGATGGGGGCTTTGCCAATGACATTCCTGAAAGAATAAATGGTTACGGCTGAAGTATAATTCTTACCCCCAAGTTTCTCTCTATGGAGAAAGGCTTCAGCTTGATATCTCTAGAATTTCAGCAGTCCTTTAGCTGAAGAAAAATCCCAGTAAATAACTGGGGTTCTTGCGCTTTTGCTATATTTCTGAAAAGACTGTAGGATTTTTTTGTGATTTATGGAGAATGTGATAACTGCATAGACCGAATCTTCAACATCTTTCCTCAACGATGTTTGCATTTATCTCCGATTCGCTGTCCAGGTGTATTGGTGGATGTTAATTCTGAGGACAGTACTACCCGTTTAATTCCAAACTTTGCACAAAAATGGCATTGTAACTTCTGAGCATATACAACAAAAACAGCAAGTAAAAAATACAAATCCCTCTGAAAAATCGTGACATTAGGAGTGTATTCCCGGGATTGCGCTCACGCCTCAGAAAAGAGGAAAGCTGGGAAATGAAACAAGATATTCCCTACTTCAGCTTCAGACTGGTTTCAGCCCTAGACTCAGGGCGTTACTCTAATAACTGGGGGGGACGCTCTTTAATCTTAAGAGTCTTAGAGTCATGAAGTTGTATAATACAGAAACAGACCCTTCCGTCCAACGTGTCCTTGCCTACCAGATATCCTAAATTAATCTAGTCCCATTTGCCAGCATTTGGCCCATATCAACTCTTACATTTAAAAAGCATCTGGATGGGTACATGAATAGTAATTGTACTGGACTCCTCCACTTCCTCTGGCAGCTCATTCTATATGCGCACCACCTTCTGCATGAAAAAGTTGCCTCCTCAGAGTACAATAGGATCTTGATCCGACAGGCCAATTAGCCAAGGAATGGCAGATGTAGTTTAATTTGGATAGATGTGAGGTGCTGCATTTTGGAAGGGCAAATCAGGGCAGGACTTAGAGTCATAGAGATGTACAGCATGGAAACAGACCCTTTGGTCCAACCAGTCCATGCTGACCAGATATCCCAACCCAATCTAGTCCCACCTGTCAGCACTCGGCCCATATCCTTCCAAACCCTTTCTATTCATATACCCATCCAAGTGCCTCTTAAATGTTGCAATTGTACCAGCCTCCACCACTTCCTCTGGCAGCTCATTCCATACACGTACCACCCTCTGTGCGAAAACGTTGCCCCTTAGGTCTCTTTTTTTTATATCTTTCCCCCCTCACCCTAAACCTATGCCCTCTAGTTCTAGACTCCCCGACCCCAGGGAAAAGACTTTGCCTATTTACCCTATACATGCCCCTCATAATTTTGTAAATCTCTAATAAGGTCACCCCTCAGCCTCTGATGCTCCAGGCAAAATAGCCCCAGCCTGTTCGGTCTCTCCCCATAGCTCAAATCCTCCAACCCTGGCAACATCCTTGTAAATCTTTTCTGAACCCTTTCAAGTTTCCGATGGGAAGGAGACCAGAATTGCACTCAATATTCCAACAGTGTCCTAACCAATGTCCTGTACAGCCGCAACATGACCTCCCAACTCCTGTACTCAATACTCTGACCAAACGCTGCCTTCGCTATCCTATCTACCTGCGACTTCACTTTCAAGGAGCTATAAACTTGCACTCCAAGGTCTCTTTGTTCAGCAACACTCCCTAGGACCTTACCATTAAGTGTATAAGTCGTGCTAAGATTTGCTTTCCCAAAATGCAGCACCTTGCATTTATCTGAATTAAACTCAATCTGCCACTTCTCAGCCCACTGGCCCATCTGGTCCAGATCCTGTTGTAATCTGAGGTAACTCCCTTCGCTGTCCTCTGCACCTCCAATTTTGATGTCATCTGCAAACTTGCTAACTATACCTCTTATGCTCGCATCCAAATCATTTATGTAAATGACAAAAAATAGAGGACCCAGCATCGATCCTTGTGGCACTCCACTGGTCACAGGTCTCCTGTCTGAAAAACAACCCTCCACCACCACCCTCTGTCTTCTGCGTTTCAGCCAGTTCTGTATCCAAATGGCTAGTTCTCCCTGTATTCAGTGAGATCTGACCTTGCTGATCAGACTCCCATGGGGAACCTTGTTGAACGCCTTACTGAAGTCCATGTACATCACATCTACCGCTCTGCCCTCATCAATCCTCTTTGTTACTTCAAGAAAATCAAGTTTGTGAGACATGATTTTCCACACACAGTCATGTTGACTATCCCTAATCAGTCCTTGCCTTTCCAAATACACGTACATCTTGTTCTTGTGGTTCTGTTCACCGAGCTGGGAATTTGTGTTGCAGACGTTTCATCCCCTGTCTAGGTGACATCCTCGGTGCTTGGGAGCCTCCTGTGAAGTGCTTCTGTGATCTTTCCTCTGGCATTTGTAGTGGTTTGAATCTGCCGCTTCCAGTTGTCAGTTCCAGCTGTCCGCTGCAGTGGTCGGTATATTGGGTCCACGTCGATGTGCTTATTGATTGAATCTCATCCACAGATTTAATCAATTAGCACATCGACGTGGACCCAATATACCAGCCACTGCAACGGACAGCCGGAAGTGGCAGATTCAAACCACTATAAATGCCGGAGGAAAGATCACAGAAGCACTTCACAGGAGGCTCCCAAGCACTGAGGATGTCACATGGACTGGGGACGAAACATCTGCAACACAAATTCCCAGCTCGCCGAACAGAACCACAACAACGAGCACCCGAGCTACAAATCTTTTCACAAACTTTGAACATGTACATCTTGTCCCTCAGGATTCCCTTCAACAACTTGTCCACCACCGAGGTCAGGCTCACTGGCTTTATCATTCCCTGGCTTGTCCTTACCGCTCTTCTTAAACAGTGGCACCACATTTGCCAACCTCCAGTCTTCCGGCACCTCACCTGTGACAATCAATGATACAAATATCTCAGCAAGAGGCCCAGCAATCACTTCTCTAGCTTCCCACAGAGTTGGTAAGATCCTGGGGCGTGTTGCTAAACAAAGAGACCTTGGAGTGCTGATTCATAGTTCCTTGAAAGTGGAGTCTTAGGTAGATAGGATCGTGAAGGTGCTGTTTGACATGCTTGCCTTTATTGGGCAGTGCCTTGCGTATAAGGGTTGGGATGTCATGTTGCGACGGCATGGTACACTAAATATGGCATTCAGTTCTGATCACCTTGTTATAGGAAGGGTGTTGTGAAGCTTGGGAGGGTTCAGAAAAGAATTACAAGGTTGTTGCCAGGATTGGGAGGTTTAAACTATAGGCAGATGGTGAATAGGCTGGGGCTATTTTCCCTGGAGCTTCGACAGCTGAGAAGTGACCTTATAGCGGTTTATCATGAGGGGCATGAATAGGGTAAAGAGAGCCCAAAACTAGAGGGCTACGTTTAAGGTAAGAGGGGAAAGAATTAAAAGGGAACTAAGGTGTAAATTTTTCTCACAGAGGGTGGTGCTTGTAAGGAATGAGCTGCCAGAGAAAGTGGTCGAGGCTGGTACAATAACATTTAAAAGGCATCTAGATGGGTACATGAATAGGAAAGGTTTAGAGGGGTAATGGCCAAATGCTGGCAAATGGGACTAGGTTAATTTAGGATATCTGGTCAGTTTGGACGAGTTGGACTGAAGGGTCTGTTTCCTTAAACCTATGCCCTCTAATTTTGGACTCCCCTACCCTGGGACCAATACCTTGGCTTTTCACCCTGTCTGTGCCCTTCATGACTTTATAAACCCCTCCAAGGTCACCCATCAGCATCTGATGCTCTGGGGGAAAAAGAAAGTAGTGGCTCATTGGTTAACACTGCTGCCTCACATCATCAGGGACCTGGCTTTGAGTCCAATTTCAGACTACTGTGCAAACTCCACACAGATCTTCTCCCTGTATCCATGTGGATTTACTCCAGGTGCTCTGGTTTCTTTCCAAAGTCCAAAGATAGGCAGGTCAGGTAGACTGGTAATGCTAAATTGCCTGTAGTGTTCTGGGATGTGCAAGCTAGGTAGATTAGCTGTGGGAAATGCAGGGTTACAATGGTAGGGTAGGAGCTAGGATCTTGGTGGGATGATATCTGGAGGGTTGGTGTGGACTCGATGTACCGAATGGCCTGTTTCTACATTGTAGGGATTGTGTTCTGTTCTATGAAAAGAGCTCCAGCCTATTCAGCCTCTCCTTTATAGCTCAAACCCTCCAATCCTGGCAATGTCCTTGTAAATCTTTTCTGAACCATTTGAAGTTTCACAACATACTTCCTGTATCAAGGAGACCAGAACTGAACGCCATAATCCAAAAGTGCCCTAGCCAATGTCCTATACAGTTGCAACATGATGTCCCAACATCGTTGTAAATCTTTTCTGCACCTTTTCAAGATTAAAGTTTCCTGTAGCTGGGAGACCAGAATTGAACTCAGTATTCCTAAAGGACCTGAGTGAACTAAATGAATTGTTGTGGCATTGATAGTTTTGTCAACATCATTGCTGAAACTGACTTTCAATTCTAGTTTTCTTATTAAATTGATTAATTTAGTTAGGTTTTACCAGCTGCCTTAGTGGAATTTTAACTCCTGACCCAGTGTGGGAATCTAGGTTACTAGTCACCACACCTTCATCCCCCGATCTCGTAGAACCATTTACAGCATGTTCCTGAGCAGCAACCATAACATGTACAAGCCAGGCTGGCATCTAAACGTTATAGCAATGACAATTCAATTGAAATGCAGCAGAGTTCATCCAATGGGAATTATGGGAATGAACTAACCATATAAGCTTGTGCTTTTCTTTTCAAACAGCGAAGTATTCGTGCCCAAGTGGTCACAACTTTTGAACTACCTGGATGCCATGATATGTGGACAGTAATTGCCTCTGATAAAAAAGATGAAGTAAATGCAAAGGTAAGCAATGAAATCTGTTATTAACAGTTTATATTAAGTTTAATATTTCAAACAAAAGGCCACTATGATTAGAAGTATTAAAGGCATGGGGAGGGAGTTGTGATAAATGTTTCATCCTCTGAATAATGTTTGTGACATGCACAGAAATTAACTAATCACTGTTTTGTATCGAAGCTCCTTCTATAAGAAGGATATTGTGAAATTTGAAAGGGTTCAGAAAAGATTTACAAGGATGCTGGAGGGTTTGAGCTATAGAGAGAGGCTGAATAGGCTGGGGCTGTTCTCCCTGGAGCGTCGGAGGCTGAGTGGTGACGTTATAGAGGTTTATAAAATCACGAGGGGCATGAATAGACAAGGTTTTATTTCCCTGGCATAGGGAGGTCCAGAACTAGAGGGCATAGGTTTATGGTGGGAGGAGAAAAATTTGAGACCATAGGGACAAATGTTTCACACAGAGGGTGGAGTGTATATAGAATGAGTTGGCAGTGGAAGTGGAGGAGCTGGTACAATTACAACACTTAAATGGCGTCTGGATGGGTATACGTGTGGGAAGTGTTTAGAGGGATATGGGCCAAGTGCTTGCAAATGGAATTAGATGAGTTTTTGGGATATCTAGTCAGCATGGACGAGTTGGACTGAAGGGTCTATTTCCATGCTGTTAATCTCTCTGACTCTGATTCTGTGAGATATTAGTTAAAGAACAAAGAATCTGTATTTTTATTCCTGTTTCCAATCGGGATGATATATCACCAGCAACCCGAAGAGATGGAGTAAAAGCTTTCATTGATTGGGATATATAAGATAATCAGAGGGTTAGGTAAGGTGGACAGTGAGAGCCTTTTTCCTTGGATGGTGGTGGTGAGCACGAGGAGACATAGCTTTAAATTGAGGGGTAATAGATATTGGACAGATGTCAGAGTTAGTTTCTTTACTCAGAGAGTAGTAAGGGCGGGGAATGCACTGCCTGCAACAGTAGTAAACTTGCCAAGTTTAAGGACATTTAAATGCTCATTGGATAAACATATGGATTAAAATGGGATAGTATCGGCTTCAGATTGGTTCCACAGGTCGGCGCAGCATCATGGGCAGAAGGGCCCGTACTGTGGTGTAATGTTCGATGTTCTGTTGGAGAGCAGGGATTGTAAATAATCTCCCCAGTGAATATTTTGTTCTGACTTACAGACTATACTTAAAAATATCCTTGAGATGTAATGGTAACTAGATACCTGGTTACAATCAACATGCTTGGCCAGAACGTTTAGCTCTGACTTGGGGAAATTAAGTTGAGCAAGTGGAGCCTGTTTCTTTTGAACAGCATGCAGTGAATGGCGGTAATGTTGATTTGGAGTATTATTGAATAGGATATGAAACAATCGAGCATTTTTATATTCAACTGTTGGAAGGTGAACTGAAAAGACATCTAATTGGCAGGTCCATCAGTGTGTAAACAATGGAAAGCCTTCAAAGAGGACTTGGTTCAGATCCACACTCTACACTATCTCTCAGAGGGGAAAAGAACTAGATTTTCCTGGATGACTAAAGATGTCAATAGACAAAGCACAAGAATTGTAAATACTGACTTCCTGATATCCGAGAAAATGAACTAAAACATAAAAGTGCAGAGAATAAAGCTGAAAAAGTAAATGAAAGTAGCTAATACAGTTTGAGATTCAATCAGTGAGTAATGTGAAAGGAAACTCAAAAGCCTTTTATAAGCATCAACAGAGAAGGGGTAGTTAGAGGAGCACTGGGGCCGGTCAGGGACCAGACCATCTTGTGGACGCTGAGTAAATGAGTACTTTGCAATGAAACAATAACTTGTGGCAATAGTGAAGAAAAATATGAAGTGGTAGATAAAATTATGACAATGTTTATAGTGGGAAAAGTCACTTATTTTAGCTGGATTACTGAGAGATGTACAGGTGGAAGTAAGGGGTAGGGGGTGGAGGGGAGTGCAGAGCAATGAGGCTTGCAAAGAGCATGCACAGATCCGATGGGTTGAATGACCTCTGCTGTATCATTCTATGATTCCATATCGGTTTATTCGAATAAAAATGTTTTGAACTAACACTATGTTCTAAATACTTTCCATCCCATTAGACTTTTATGATTGATTATTTTTTAGCAGAAGTGCCTTTGATTTGATTAAAATGCAGCTCTAAATTGAAATCCCACAGCAGCCAGATCATAGGGAGAATATATAGTTAATCTATAAATTGACCTCTTTGTTTGAATGTCAGTCCCCCTTTAATCTCTTCAATTTTGGTTTGCCCAAGTCCATTCTATGGTAATATGAAAACATAGGTCTGAGGGTGCAGACGTCTGGACCACCACAAAGTACTGGTGAACCTCAGGTCTGGCAGTATCATAGGAAGGTGGTTAAAGAACAAAGAAATTTTACGGCCCAGGAACAGGTCCTTCGGCCCTCCAAGCCTGAGTTAATCCAAATCTACTGTCTAAACCTGTCGCCCAATTCCTAAGTAAAAGAGCATAGAACATTACAGCGCAGTACAGGCCCTTCGGCCCTCGATGTTATGCCCCAAGGAAGCATATGTGAGGTATAGACCGGATAGATTGAGTGAATCCTTAGAGTATAAAGGCAGTAGGAGTATCCTTAAGAGGGAAATCAGAAGTGCAAAAAGGGGACACAGTACTCCAAATGGGGCCTAACCAGAGCTTTATAAAGTCTTAGTAGCACAACGGTGCTTTTATATTCTAACCCTCTGGAGATAAGTGACAACATTGCATTCGCTTTCTTAATCGCAGGTTGAGTCCGTGATTAAGAAAGCGAATGCAATGTTGTCACTTATCTCAAGAGGGTTGGAATATAAAAGCACTGTTGTGCTACTGAGACTTTATAAAGCTCTGGTTAGGCCCCATTTGGAGTACTGTGTCCAGTTTTGGTCCCCACACCTCAGGAAGGACATACTGGCACTGGAACGTGTCCAGCAGAGATTCACACGGATGATCCCTGGAATGGTTGGTCTAACATATGAGGAACGGCTGAGGATCCTGGGATTGTATTCATTGGAGTTTAGAAGATTAAGGGAAGACTTAATAGAGACGTACAAGATAATACATGGCTTGGAAAGGGTGGATGCTAGGAAATTGTTTCCGTTAGGTGAGGAGACTAGGACCTGTGGACACAGCCTTCGAATTAGAGGGGTAAATTCAGAACAGAAATGTGGAGACATTTCTTCAGCCAGAGAGTGGTGGGCCTGTGGAATTCATTGCTGCAGAGTGCAGTGGAGGCCGGGACGCTAAATGTCTTCAAGGCAGAGATTGATAGATTCTTGTTGTCTCAAGGAATTAAGGGCTACAGGGAGAATGCGGGTAAGTGGAGTTGAAATGCCCATCAGCCATGATTGAATGGCGGAGTGGACTCGATGGGCCGAATGGCCTTACTTCCACTCCTATGTCTTATGGGACATGAGATAGCTTTGGCAAATAGAATTAAGGAGAATCCAAAGGGATTTTACAAACACATTAAGGACAAAAGGGAAACTAAGGAGAGAATAGGGCCCCTCAAAATCAGCAATGTGGCATTTATGTGGAGCTGCAGAAATACTAAACGAGTATTTTGCATTAGTATTTACTGTGGAAAAGGATATGGAAGGTATAGACTGTAGGGAAATAGATGGTGACATCTTGGAAAATGTCCATATTACAGAGGAGGAAGTGCTGGATGTCTTGAAACGCATGAAGGTGGATAAATCCCCAGGACCTGATCATGTGTACCCTAGAACTCTGTGGGAAGCTTGAGAAGTGATTACTGGGCCTCTTCCTGAGACACTTATGTCATCGATAGTCACAGGTGAGGTGCCAGAAGACTGGAGGTTGGCTAACATGGTGCCACTATTTAAGAAGGGTGGTAAGGACAAGCCAGGGGACTGTAGAGTAATGAGCCTGACGTCAGTGGTGGGCAAGTTGTTTGAGGGAATCCTGAGGGACAGGATGTACATGTATTTGGAAACATGGCTTTGTGCATGGGAAATCATATCTCACACACGTGATTGGGTTTTTTGAAGAAGTAACAAAGAGGATTGATGAGGGCAGAGTGGTAGATGTGATCTATATGGACGTCAGCAAGGCATTCAACAAGGTTCCCCATGGGAGACTGATTAGCAAGGTTAGATATCATGGAATAAAGGGAGAATTAGCCATTCGGATACAGAACTGGCCCAAACTTAAAAGAGAGAGGGTGGTGGTGGAGGGTTGTTTTTCAGACTGGAGGCCTGTGACCAGTGGAGTGCCACAACGATTGATGCTGGGTCCTCATATTTTTTATCATTTATGTAAATGATTAGGATGCGAGCATAAGAGGTACAGTTAGTAAGTTTGCAGATGACACCAAAATTGGAGGTGCAGTGGACAGCGAAGGGGGTTACCTCAGATTACAACAGGATCTGGACCAGTTGGGCCAGTGGGCTGAGAAGTGGCAGATTGAGTTTAATTCAGATAAATGCGAGGTGCTGTATTTTGGGAAAGCAAATCTTAGCAGGGCTTATACACTTAATGGTAAGGTCTTAGGGAGTGTTGCTGAACAAGGAGACCTTGGAGTGCAGGTTCATAGCTCCTTGAAAGTGGAGTCGCAGGTAGATAGGAGAGTGAAGAAGTTGTTTGGTATGCTTTCTTTAATTGGTCAGAGGATTGAGTACAGGAGTTAGAAGGACATGTTGCGGCTGTACAGGACATTGGTTAGGCCACTGTTGGAATATTGCATCCAATTCTGGTCTCCTTCCTATCGGAAAGATATTGTGAAACTTGAAAGGGTTCAGAAAAGAGTTACAAGGATGTTGCCAGGGTTGGAGGATTTGAGCTACAAGGAGAGGCTGAACAGGCTGGGGCTGTTTTCCCTGGAGCGTCGGAGGCTGAGGGGTGACCTTATTGAGGTTTACAAAATTTGAGGGACATGGATAGGGTAAATATACAAAGTCGTTTCCCTGGGGTCAGGGAATCCAGAACTAGAGGGCATAGGTTTAAGGTGAGAAGGGAAAGAAATAAGAGACCTAAGGGGCACCTTTTTCATGCAGAGAGTGGTGCGTGTATGGAATGAGCTGCCAGAGGATGTGGTGGAGGCTGGTACAATTGCAACATTTAAGAGGCATCTGGATGGGTATATGAATAGGAAGAGTTTGGAGGAATATGGGCCGGGTGCTGGCAGGTGGGACTAGATTGGGTTGGGATATCTAGTCAGCATGGACGAGTTGGACCGAAGGGTCTGTTTCCATTATGTACATCTGGGTCTATCTGTATCCCTCTGTTCCCCACTTACTCATGCATCTGTCCAGACGCTGCTTAAATGAATCTGCCATGCCTACCTCTACTACCTCTGCCGGCAACACATTCCAGACACCTACCACCCTCTGTGTAAAGTACTTGCTGCGTGTATCCCCCTTAAACTTTTCACCTCTCATCTTGAAAGCGTGGCCTCTCATTATTGATGGTGGTCAGTCATCTCCGCTCTAGGACATCTCTGTAAGAGTTCCTCACGAGGCCCAATCATCTTTGGCTGCTTCATCAATGGTCTTCTCTCTATCATAAGCTCAGAAGTGGGGATACTTGCCAATGATAGAAAAAAATGTTCAGCACCATTTGTGACTCCTTGGATGCTAAAGTAGTTCACGTTCAAATTTGGCAAGACAATATCCAGAGTCTAGGAGACGGACTCCCACAGCTACCTAGACTACAGACCGACTCCCACAGCTACCTAGACTACGAACGACTCCCCCCCTGCTCCCGTAAAAATGCCATCCCATATTCCCAATTCCTTTGTCTCCGCCGCATCTGCTCCCAGGAGGACCAGTTCCAATACCGTACAACCCAGATGGCCTCCTTCAAAGACCGCAATTTCCCCCCCCCCCAGATGTGATCAACGATGCCCTCCACCACATCTCCTCCACTTCCCGCTCCTCTGCCCTTGAGCCCCGCCCCTCCAATCGCCACCTGGACAGAACCCCACTGGTCCTCACCTACCACCCCAACAACCTCCATATACACCGTATCATCCATCATCATTTCCACCATCTCCAAACGGACCCCACCACCAGGGATATATTTCCCTCCCCTCCCCTATCAGCGTTCCAAAAAGACCACTCCCTCCGTGACTCCCTCGTCAGGTCCACACCCCCCACCAACCCAAACTCTACTCCCGGTTGGGAGTAGAGGTTCCCCTTCCCCTGCAACCACAAGAAATGCAAAACTTGCGCCCATACCTCCCCCCTCACTTCCCTCCAAGGCCCCAAGGGATCCTTCAATATCCATCAGAAATTCACCTGCACCTCCACCCATATCATTTACTGCATCCGCTGCACCCGATGTGGCCTCCTCTATATTGGAGAGACAGGCCGCCTACTTGCGGAACGTTTCAGAGAACACCTCTGGGACACCCGCACCAACCAACCCAACCACCTTGTGGCTCAACACTTCAACTCCCCCTCCCACTCCACCAAGGACATGCAGGTCCTTGGACTCCTCCATCGCCAGGCCATAGCAACACGACGGTTGGAGAAAGAGTGCCTCATCTTCCGCCTAGGAACCCTCCAACCACAAGGGATGAACTCAGATTTCTCCAGTTTCCTCATTTCCCCTCCCCCCACCTTGTCTCAGTCCCAACCCTTGAACTCAGCACCACCTCCTTAACCTGCAATCTTCTTCCTGACCTCTCCGCCCCCACCCCCACTCCGGCCTGTCACCCTCACCATGTCCTCCTTCCACCTATCACATTTCCAACACCCCTCCCTACCTTTTATCTTAGCCTGCTGGACACACTTTACTCATTCCTGAGGAAGGGCTCATGCCCGAAACGTCGATTCTCCTGCTGTTTGGATGCTGCCTGACCTGCTGCAATTCCAGCAATGCATTTTCAGCTCAATATCCAGACTCGTGCTGACAAGTAGCAAGTAACATTTGCAATACGCAAATGTCAGGCAATGACCATCTCAAAAAAAGACGATCTAATTACCGCCCTTGACATTCAATGGTGTCACTATCACCATCAATATCCTGGGGGTTACCATTGACCAGAAATTCAAGTGGTCTCGCCGTATAAATGCAGTGGCTATAAGAGCAGGTCAGAGGCTGGGAATGCTTTGGTGAAGCATGTCCTTACTGCCCAAAGTTTGATCACCATCTGCAAGGCATAAGTCAGGAGTGTGATGGAATAGTCCCCACTTGACTGGATGGGTGAAGTTCCAAAAGCACTTGAAGCTTGACACCATCCAGGACAAAACAACCCACTTAATTGGCACCCCATCCAGGAGTATTCACACCTTCCTCCAGATGCTAAATCCTGAAAATCCTTTCCTAATGGCCTTAAGTTTACCTACAAATTAATTTTATCTCAAATTATTGCCGCCTTCACAATGACTGCAGCAGTTCAATCAAGGCATTGCCTTCTCGAGGGCAACTTGAACAGCAACAAGATACACTGCAGGAATTCTCCAAAGATCCTTCGGCAGCATTTGATCACTTCCATCTAGAAGGACAAGGACAGCAGATACACAGTTCCCTTCCAAGCTACTCACCATCCTGACTTAGAAATAGATCACCATTCCTTCACTTTCACTGGGTCAAAATTCTGGAATTCCCTCCCTCAGACATTGTGGGTCTGCATACAGCACATGAATTGCAGAGATTCAACAAGGTAACTCACCATCTCCTTCTCAAGGGCAACTTGGGACAGGCAATAAATGCTGTTAAGCCAGTGACGCCCACATCTCACAAGAATAAAAAGAAATCTGTACCGTGAGAAGCAGAGTTTCTCCAACACTTTGTTCATTATGTGGTACTTCATTAAGTTAGAGTTCAAAGCATGTGAGAAGATTTGTAGCTCGGGTGCTCGTTGTTGTGGTTCTGTTCGCCGAGCTGGGAATTTGTGTTGCAGACATTTCATCCCTTGTCTAGGCGACATCCTCAGTGCTTGGGAGCCTCCTGTGAAGCGCTTCTGTGATGTTTCCTCCGGCATTTATAGTGGTTTGTCTCTGCCGCTTCCAGCTGTCCGTTGCAGTGGCCGGTACATTGGGTCCAGGTCGATGTGTTTGTTGATAGAATCTGTGGATGAGTGCCATGCTTCTAGGAATTCCCTGGCTGTTCTCTGTTTGGCTTGTCCTATAATAGTAGTGTTGTCCCAGTCGAACTCATGTTGCTTGTCATCCGTGTGTGTGGCTACTAAGGATAGCTGGTCGTGTCGTTTCATGGCTAGTTGGTGTTCATGGATGCGGATCGTTAGCTGTTTGTCCGATGTAGTGTTTTGTGCAGTCCTTGCATGGGATTTTGTACACTGCGTTGGTTTTGCTCATGCTGGATATCGGGTCCTTTGTCCTGGTGAGTTGTCTGAGAGTGGCTGTTGGTTTGTGTGCTGTTATGAGTCCTAGTGGTCGCAGTAGTCTGGCTGTCAGTTCAGAAATGTTCTTGATGTATGGTAATTCACAGGAGGCTCCCAAGCACTGAGGATGTTACCTAGACAGGGCAGAAACGTCTGCAACACCAATTTCCAGCTTGGCGAACAGAACCACAACATTAAGTTAGAGTCACCATAGTCTTTCTGGACTATAGGGTTACTCTCTCATTAGAGAGAGACAACAGGTTGTGGTTTAACTTGAGGGTCACCGCACCTTAAGAAAGGGGAGAGGTTGAGAAGTTCTGTGTTTCATGGTAACCTCAGTTGGTGAGGGAATTAAACCCACACTGGCATCACTCTGCATCGCTAACCAGCCCCCTACTTTACTAAAAGCCTCCTGTAAGTTTTATACATAACAGCGATTGTACTACCATTAACACTCTCCATTACATCGTTAAAGAACTCAATCAACTTGGTTGAATACAGGCTGCAATTTATTAACCCAAGTTTTTCCAGTAATAAATTAATTTTATCTCCAATAATTTACCTTCTGTAGAATCTGTCCAGATGGCACTATTTACTTGGAGCATTGTTTTTAAACAGATTTGTACATCAAAGGAAGGTCCTGAAAGTACCAGCAGGAGGCCTGACACTAGTAACAATTATGCTGGTGCAGTAATGATACAATTTACCATCCAAACTTTTTGCCCAGTGGATTTTGAGCAATACTTGCATTAAAATATTTCAAGTCTGCAGGATTTTCCAAAAACTAATGAACTATTTTGAAATATAGTCACCTTTGATAGGCAAAAGCAGCATCTAACATAGACGTAGCCAGATTTGTCAACCGCTGTGGGGTGTCTTGTCACTTCACCTATATGTGCTGTTCATGGAGTCATTTGGCCCAAAGAGACTGTCATCGCCCTCCTGGTTAAACAAAGTTTTCCTCACATTGCCCCCCCCCCAACAAAAAGAAATCCTTCTGCCCCTCACCTTGAATGTGTGATCCTTTAACTAAGGGGGACAGCTGCTCCTTATCCTGTCTGTTAGTGCCCCTCATAATCTTGTACACCTAAATCAGATCACCCCTGCAGTCTTCTGTGCTCCAGCAGAAACAGTCTATCCAACCTTCACTCATAACTTAAATATTCCCTCCCAATCAGCATCCTTGTGAATCTCTTTCACATCCTCTCGAGTGCAATCACATCCTTCCAGTAAGGTGGTGACCAGAACTCCGGCAGTGGTTTCACCAAAGTTCTATACAACTCCAACATGACTATCCTGCTTCAATATTCTGTGCCTCCATTGTTAAAGGCAAGTGTCCCCAGTGCCCTTTTTATCACCCTACTAACACGCTCTTCTGCATTCGGAGATCTGTGGACAAACACTAAGGTCCCTTTGTTTCACAGAACTTCCTACTATCATGCCATTCAATTAATACATCCTTGTTAAATTACTCCTTCCAAAGTAAATCACCTCTCACTTTTCAGGGTTAATTTGCATCTTCCATTTGTTTGCCCATTTGACTATCCAGTTTATATCATCTTGTTGCCCAAGACACTTAACCTCACTTTTAAATACCCGACCAATCTTTGTCATCCATAAACTTACTAAGCCAACCCTCCACACAGTCATCTATGTCATTTATATAAATGACGAATAATGGGGAACCCAGCAGAGATTCGTGTGGTATTCCACTAGGCACTAGCTTCCAGTCTGTCCACCCCCGAGGCTCCCAACCTTATTCCTGATGAAGGGTTTTGCCTGAAACGTCGATTTTCCTGCTCCTCAGTTGCTCCCTGACCTGCTGTGCTTTTCCAGCACCACACTCTTGACTCTAATCTCCAGCATCTGCAGTACTCACTTTCGCCTGCACTCTTGACTAGCTTCCAGTCACCAAAGCAGCCTTCCGTCACCACCCTCTTGTCATCTCTAACTGAGCCAAGTTTGAGTCCACTTTACTAATTACCCCGTATCCCATGTGCATTTGTCTTGTTGATAAGTTTGCTCTGTGACACCTTGTCAAAGGCTTTGCTGAAATATATATAAACTACATTAGCTGCACTACCTCAAAACATTCAATCAGATTTGTAAGGCATGGCCTCCCTCTGAGGAAGCATGCTGACTATCCCTGATCAAGCCTTGCCCCTCCAAGTAGAAATAGATGCTCTCCATCAGAACTTTCTCTCATAGTTTCCCAACCACTGATGTGACACTCACTGGCTTGTAATTCTCTGGCTTGTTTCTTCAACTTTTCTTAAATATTGGAACTACGTTAGCTGTGGCCAGAGAGTCATGACAAATTTTGGTGGTGTCCCTGTAATCTTCTCCCTTGCGTCCCACAGCAGCCTGGGGCACAACTCATCCGAACCTGGAGACGTCCACTTTTAAGTTGATGTGCTTTCTCGTCTGTAGTGAGTGGGATGGAGTGCTACCCAATGAGCTGCAGCACCGCCCAGGCCAACATTTATTGCCCATCCCTAGTGGGAATATGTAGATATATTGGAATAACAGGAATTAGGTTAAGAGTTGGCCACATTTCCTTGATTGCACATGTAGGTAAAGCAGATATCTTTCCCCAAAGAACAGCTACTAATGAGAAAATCTACTTAAGAGTAGTATTGGTGGTGGTGGTGGAGGGGTGTGGAGTGGGAGGCATTCAAAAAGGACATGGGGAGGATACTTACCAAACACATTATTTCTTCCTGTAACCCTGGAGGGAGTAAACCCAGAGAGCTATGGATGACCAGAGATATTCAGGATATGATGAGACAAAAAGGAATTTTTAGGCAGGTACAAGGGGAACAAACCAGAGGAATTAGCGGAGTATGGAAAGAGCAGGGTGAAGCTTAAGGAAATACTTAGGGGATATGAGAAAGCTTTAGCTGGTAAATGTACGGAAAATCCTTCCTTAAGTATATCAATGGTAAGAGGATAACCAGAGAAACAGGAGGAAACCATTAGGGGCAAAGATGGTAATCTGTGGGCAGAGCCAGAGGACATCTGTAGGCCATTGACCCAATATTTCACATCCATCTTCATTTAAGAGAATGTGTATGAAGGGACAGAACCTGGGGTGGGGGGGGTGGAGATTGAGAGATGCTTGAGTACATTGGTATGAGGAAGGGCAAGGTGTTGGCACAGAATTAGGTCCAGAACTCCATCCCTTATTGCACCCTCTATGTATTAGCCTAAAAGGTCCTCCTGTATGCATTTCAACAAATCGTTCCACTCAAGCCCTTAACACTTTGTCTATCCAGTTAATGTTGGGAAAGTTGAAATCACCTACTATAATTGCTATTTTGTTATTATTTTTACACACCTCCACAAATTGTGCACAAATTTGCTTGTCAATTTCCTGCTGGGAAATTGGGGGTCAAGCAGTGTGCCTCTTCTTTTAATGTCTAAGCTCTATCCACAAAGTTTAATTCAATGCCCCCTCTAACATGTCTCTCTTTACTGCAGTAACTGATTCCTTAACTCATAATGAAATGCCCCATCTCTCTTAACGCCACCTCTCTCTCTCAACTGAATATTCTACATCTGAGATTGTTCGTTTGAGAAAATGCTTGTCAAGACAATGGGAGCATTTCTAACTATTGAAATGCAACTTTTAAAATATTGTTTTATCTTGATTTTCAATTCCCTATTGTTTAGGATCAGACTGGTGATGGGGAGAAGGCGGAGAAGGAATCCAAAGAGATCGCACCAGAGGAAGACGTCAAAAAGCATGGTTTTCTGATTTTAAGTCGAGAAGACTCAACAATGGTAAGTAATATTTTAAAAATGATCTTGAAGTTCCTCTTCTTCCTCAAAATAAATCGGAATCACATTTTGTTCTTGTGCATATCTGTATTTCTCAATTACTATGTATTCCTTTAATAAGGAGAGCAGTTTTAGGTTAATTTGTTTGAACATCTTTGGTCAGAGTATTGAGTACAGGAGTTGGGAGGTCATTTCACGGCTGTACAGGATATTGGTGAGGCCGCTGTTGGAATATTGCGTGAATTCTGCTCTCCTCCCTATCGGAAAGATGTTGTGAAACTTGATAGGGTTCAGAAAAGATTTACAAGGATGTTGCCAGGGTTGGAGGATTTGAGCTACAGGGAGAGGCTGAACAGGCTGGGGCTGTTTTCCCTGGAGCGTCGGAGGCTGAGGGGTGACCTTATAGAGGTTTACAAAATTTGAGGGGCATAGATAGGATAAGTAGGCAAAGTCTTTTCCCTGGGGTCGGTGAGTCCAGAACTAGGGGGCATAGGTTTAGGGTGAGAGGGGAAAGATATAAAAGAGACCTACGGGGCAACTTTTACACACAGGGTGGTACGGGTATGGAATGAGCTGCCAGAGGATGTGGTGGAGCTGGTACAATTGCAACATTTAAGGGGCAGTTGGATGGGTATATAAATAGGAAGGGTTTGGAGGGATATGGGCCAGGTGCTGACAGGTGGGACTAGATAGGGTTGGGATATCTGGCCAATGTGGACGAGTTGGACCGAAGGGTCTGTTTCCATGCTATACATCTCTATGACTCTGAGACTCTAACTGACTTATTTATTGTGAAAATTAATGAATGGATTATTGCATTTTTACAAGCTTGTTTTGGTAACACTCAAAATAATATGCTTCGGTGATCCTTCAAAATCCATAACTTGTACCAAGGGTAAGAGCAACAGATGCCCCTTTGCTTATAAGCCACCTCATCTAGAACAAATCCCCACTCCTTCAGTGATATTAGGTCAAAATACTAGAACTCTTTTTGTAACAGCATTATGGGTGTCCCTATACCAGATAGACTTCCATGGAGCAAATAGTCAACATAGCTTTGTCAAGGACTGGTTATGCTGACAATTTGAGTTCTTTGAAAAGGTGACACAGGCAGTGCTTATTTAAGGAATGATTAGATTAGATTACTTACAGTGTGGAAACAGGCCTTTCGGCCCAACAAGTCCACACCGACCCTCCGAACAGCACCCCACCCAGACCCATTCCCCTACATTTACCCCTTCACCTAACACTACGGGCAATTTAGCATGCCCAATTCACCTAACCTGCACATCTTTGGACTGTGGGAGGAAACCGGAGCACCCGGAGGAAACCCATGCAGACACTGGGAGAATGTACAATCTCCACACAGACAGTTGCCTGAGGCGGGAATTGAACCCGGGTCTCTGGCACTGTGAGGCAGCAGTGCCAACCACTGTGCCACCGTGCCGCCCATTAATGATGTTAAACCTCTGGAGAGAGTTCAAAGGAGATTTACTAGAATGATACCAGGAATTAAGGATTTGAAATACAAGGAAAGATTAGAGAGATTGGGCTTATTCTCTTTGGAGCAGAGAAGGTTAAGAGAAGGTTAAGAGGCTTCCTTATTGAGTTCATCGAAACTATGAACAATTGTGACGATAAAGAAATTCTGTTTCCACTAGTTAGTATGTCAGTAACTAGGGGGTCATGATCTCTGATTGTCACCACATCAAGGTCTGTTCTTCCTCAGGAAGCTAAGAAAATTTGGCAAGTCCATTGGGATTCTTACCAACTTTCAAAGATGCACCATAGAAAGAATTCTATCTGGATGCATCATGACTTAACATGGTGACTGCTGTACCTAGGACCTTAGGAAACTACAGAGAATTGTGAACCCAGCCCAGGCCATCACAGGAGCCATCCTTCCATCCATTGACTCCATCTACATTTTGCGTTGCCTCAGAAGGGCAGCCAACATCATCAAAGACCCATTCCATCCTGGTTATAATCTCTTGCAAACTCTTCCGTCAGGCTGAAGATATAAAAGCGTCAATAGACATACCAACAGGTTCAAGAACAGCTTCTTCCCTACTGTTTAAAGACTTCTGAATGGGCCTCAACTTTCGAATCTAATGTTGATCTTGCTTTTTGTGCACCTTCTTTGCAGCTGTAACTTGGTATTCCTTGCCCTGTTCAGTCACTCTGTGGTCTTTATATGGTATGATCTGCCTGTACTGCCTGCAAAAAAAAACCTTCTCACTGTACTTAGGTGCATGTGACAATAGTATTTCAAATCAAATGAAAAGTGCTAGGAGTGAGATGAGGGGAAAGTTGCTTTATTCAAGAGTTGTTAGGATTTGGAATGCACTGCTTGGGAGAGTGATAGATGCAGATTCCATAAGAGGTTTCAAAAGCGAACATTTGAAAGTGAAGAAGTTACAGGGCTACAGAGGTAGGGCTGGAGAGTGGGATTGTCTGGGTAGCCCCTTCGGCAGCTGGTACAGACACGATGGGTCAAATAGCCTTCTGTATTGTGAAAGTGGCACCTTTTGAAATGCATTTAGGCCCTGCAGCAAATGTTGATTTAGCCAGTGATACCCACATCCCATGAAATAATTGCTGTTTGCAGACCCTCTAAATTTTAGTGGTGTTAGTTAAGGGATACGCAGTGCGTAGTTAACCTGGAGAGTTGTTCTTCAAATAATACCATGTTCTTTTCACATCATTCATTTATGCAGTGTAAAGCTTATTTTATGAATAAACGATAGGCCTTTTTCATTTGGAGTTTAGAAGAAAGAGGTGCTTTTATTGTGTTAATAAGATGTATGATTTATTCAATTTATTTTAGAGTGTAGAATTTGAACTAGTAGCATGTAGTTTTTGGTCTGTGTGTATGAGGTGGTTTAATGATTAACTTGTCAGTATTTCTGGATGTATAATTTTTAAAAAAAATTTAAAAAAAAGCTGTGAGAGTGCGATTAAGTTCAGAGGGTAATGGGAATTTGTTTTCATTCGAATTTTACAAGCAGATAGAGTAACGTTTGAGAAGCATTTGCTTGTGTCCTGTTTAGAAGGATCAGGACTTTGCTTCGGCGGGGGTGAAAAACAGTCACTTGGAAAACTTTTTTGATTTTCAATTTGCAGAGGTCCTGGTGGAAGTTAATGTATGAAACAGTTTCCCGTGAAGGAGGAGATGATTTGGAACTGTTAGGAAATAGATTCCCTCATTGTGAGGGTTTTAGTTGAAAGAGCCAGACTGGAAGTGTTTTTAGTTCGTACATGGAATGGGTTATTTGCTGCTGAGAAAGTCTAACCTGAATTGTGTGACTAATCAAGGAAGAAGCTGCCAACCTGTAAAGAGTAGGAATTAACAAAAAAAAACAAATATGATAGAAACTTATAAATATGATAAAGAATTAATTCTGGTGTTTGCATAGTATAACGTGATGTCGAGATTGATGTGATTGTATTTCTATTGTGTTTTGAAATCTTTCAAGTTCTAATATATGTAAATAACTTGGTTTATTCTAATCTGTTTTATTTTTCATCAGTTTTGCACAATTTTGTTTCATTAAAACCAAATCTGCAGTGTTGTGAGATTGTGTTTCAGTGAAAGATTACTTTGTTAAATAAAAGCAGGGAAATATATGATCTTTCAAACCAGATTTCGGTCTGGTAATAACATCTGCTACGATCATAATAACATTGAAACGTGTGAGATCCTGAAGGGATCTTGACAGAGTGGGTTTTGAGAGGATGCTTCATATTGATGAGGAGACTAGAACTAGGGGATGGAAATGAATGAGGTTTTGCTTTTAAGATTGTGATAAACAGAATTTTTTTTGAGGGTTGTTAGAGGAGTCTGGGTTTTTGAAATTATTCAGTGGTGTTTATTAGGTGTTTGATAAGAGAGTCAGTGTTATGGGTCTGATAGGAAAGTGGAGTTGAGACCACAGTCAGATTGGCTGCTGTTGTATTGAGTAACTGTGGTCTCAGAACCAAGTGGCCTGATCTTGACCCTATCTCATTTTTATTTTCCTTTACATTCAAATAAGAGGGAAAGTCAGGTCTTTGTGATTTCATCTGAAAGCCTGCACCTCCAGCAGTACAGTATTCCCTCTGGAATGTCAACCTAGTTTCTAATGATCAGGCCTCCCCACTGGGGATTGAACCCATTATCTCTCAACTTGATTTGATTTTCTATTGTCACATGTACTGAGTTACAGTGAAAAGTATTGCTTTGTGTGCTTACCAGACAAATAGTACTTTACGTATGTACATCAGTGTAGTCTAACTGAATGCAGAGTATAGTGTTACAGCTGCAGAGGAAGATCAAGTTTAACATGAGGGGTTTGTTCATAAGTCTGATAACAGTGGGGAAGAAGCAGTTCTTATATCTGTTGGTATGTGTTATCAAACGTTTGTACCTTCTGCCCGGTGAAAGTGGGTGGAAGAGATTATAACTGGGCTGGGTGGTGTCTTAGATTATGGTGGCTGCTTGCCCAAGGCAGTCGGAAGTGTAGGTGGAGTCAGTGGAAGGAAGACTGGATTTTGTGATGGTCTAGACTGTGTTCATAACTCTAATTTTGTGTGGTCTTGAGCAGAGCAGTTGCTATACCAAGCTGTGAACATCTGGATAGGGTTCTTTCTATGGTGCATCTATAAAAATTGGTAAGAGTCATTGTTGGCATGCCAAATTTTCTAAGCTATCTGAGCAAGTACAGGCATTGGTATGCTTTCATTACCACTATGCCACCGCCTCTCCCCTTAAACCTATTAGAAAGACTGCACTAGAAATGAATGTGTTTCCTCTGTCTTATGTTTCCTCCTCTCTAAATGGCAGATCCTGCAGACCGGTCAGGAAATTATGGAGCTGGATGCCAGTGGCTTTGCTACACAGGGACCAACTATTTTTGCTGGAAACATTGGAGACAATAAGTACATTGTGCAAGTTTCGCCTTTAGGGATTCGTTTGTTAGAAGGTGGTAAGTACTTGGAAACTTGGAGGCATCCAGCAATATTAAACCATCCATTAGTGACAGGCTCAGATTTTATTGTTCTTTTAGCTACAGTCATTGCACCATCTTTTTAAAAAGGTTTCGTCCAGGTAATTACACACCAGTCAGCCTAGCTTTAACGATGAGCAATAATTTGCAAAAGTTCTAAGACTGGGTAAATTTTCTGATAGTCGAATTAATCAACAAAAGGCAACATGGACTGTTCAGAGAAAACTATTTGACTAACTTGATTAAGTTTTTTTGTGAGTAGCCCATTTGATGTCTTGCGAAAATCCATGTATACTGTATCACACAGTGGACTTATCATTAAGTTAAAAGCCCGTCTGATGTAGGGCAAAGTCAGTGAGTGTTTTGGTGATTGAAGGAGTCTGTTTTCTGTGGGATGTCTGAGGGTTCAGTGCTGCGGGCTGATATGTCAATGATTTAGACTTGAATGTAGGGGTAATGATTTAAGATGTTTACAGATGAAATTGGCAGATAGTGGAATTTGAGTTGAATAAATACCTGGAATTAAGTGTCTGATGATGACCATGAATCCATTGCCTATTGTTGAGAAAACCCACCTGGTTCACTAATGTCCTTTAGGGAGGGAAACTGCCATCCTTAGCCTGTCTGGCCACATGTGACTCCAGAGACACAGCAATATGGTTGACTCCTAATTGCCCTCTGGGCAATTAGGGATGACTTACCAGCAACACCCTCATACCATGAATAAATTTTTTAAAAAAGTAGTTTAAGAGTAGGTAATTTAGGCGAGCATTGAAAACAGAAATCTTGGTTAGACTGCGGCTAAAGTACTGTGTACAGTTTCCTGCATGACAGGAAAGATGTGATCACACCAGAGAAGATATAGTAGAGATGTAGGAAATTATTGCCAGGAATGGGGAATTTTGGCTTTGAGGACAGGTTTGATAGTTTCATTTTGTTTGGAGCAGGGTAGACAGGGAATATGTATACGTGATTATTAGGGTTGCAGACAGTGTGGATCTTGGCGGTCAGTATCTAGGATACGTAGAACTATGAACCCCAGGCTGGGATTTGAATTTAACCAGCTAATGTATGTTTGGCCGACACTGACACAGGCTAGGTGGTCACTTTCTCTGCTGATAATAATCTGTTTTTACTTAGAATTTAGATGAGGAAATTGGATGTGAACCTGACAACATGAGGTGCATTGGTACACAACAGCCTTTATTTTGATCCTGCCCTCAGGGCTTCAGTTCCACAATTACTGACCACCTTCGAAAGATTTTCCAAATGACTGTTCTTGATATATGATTTTGCACATCTACTTGACTATAAAGGATTAACCTCAATAAAAGCAAAGTATTGTGAATCTGGAAATCTGAAATTAAGAAAATGTTGGAGAAACTCAGTAGCATCTTCTGACAGAGAGAGAGAATTGTATTGGACTTGAAATATTAGCTCAGAGTTTGAGTCCAGTGTGACTGTGTTTCTGTTTTCAGATGCTTGCAGACGTGCTGAGTTTTTTCTGCATTTTGCTGTTATTAAGTAGGGATGAACTCATTCTAATTCATACACATGCAGTCGGAAGCTGTGAAAACAGTTAAGAGTTAGTATATTCTGGACAGCTGAACCCAGTGCAATAAAATGGGTTTGTACCAGATTATTAGTGTCTCTTAGACATTAATGCCCTGGTGGTAATGTCACTGGGTTAGTAATCTGAGGACCAGACTAATGTGCTGGGGATGAGGTTTCAAATCTTATCACGACATGTGGTAGAGTTTAAGTTCAATTAGTTAAATGTCAGTTGGAAGTTTGTCTCAGAAATGGTGACCATGTTAACCGTTATTGTAAAAGTCCATCTAGTTCACTGATATCTATTATGGAAGGAAACCATCTAATCTGACCCAGTCTAATATACATGAGAGTCCTGACCTAGAGTAATGTGGTTGACTCTTAAATGTCCTCTAAAATGGTCAAGAAAGCCAGTCAGTTGAAGGGTAATTCAGGGTTGGGCAACCAATGCTGCCCTTGTCAAAAATCTCATCTCATGAAAGAATGAAAAAGGACATTTGGCTGTGCTGACTGCTCTGATTTAGTTGGAATTGTCTCTAGTCTTGCAGTTTTTGCTGCTTCTGAATGCCACTTACATTCTGTTCTCTCAGTGAACCAGCTGCATTTCATTCCTGTTGATCTGGGCTCTCCAATTATGCACTGTGCAGTGTGTGATCCTTATGTAGTGATAATGAGTGGCGAAGGACAGGTGACGATGTTTGTACTGAAGCGTGATACGTATGGAGGGAACACTCACAGGCTGACCATGCAGAAACCACAAATACACATGGTATGTATTCCTGAACGGTAATGCATTAGTGCTGACTCTCCAACATATACTCTCACGCATCAATGAGTTAGCCTGACAGTCTATAATATGTAATTATGTAATTTGCAAAGGGAAAGTGAATATGAACTACCACTGCTTTCACATGGCAGTTCCTTATTCTTACATTTTCCACAAAGTACATGTTGAAAATTAAATTTAGTAATTTGTTTTGTTGGCCATGTGATTAGATCCTGGTTGTCAGTGCTGTTTTTGTACTTTCCTGTCTTATTATCTGTAAGTACTCCATTCTGTGCACTCCTTACACCATCACCTTGATATAGAATCAGACCATTTTCAACAGACCATTTGATCCATCATGTCCATGGCAGCCGTTTGCAAGAGTAGTTTAATTAGTCTCACTCTGCAACAGTTTTTTCCCCACACTCTTCATTGCTCCTTTTCAGGCATTTGTCTAATTTGTTTTCGGAAACTCCAGTTGAAGCTGTCTCCATCACTCTTTCAGACAGTATATTCCCAATTTTAACTACTCAATGACTAAACAGTTCTTACGTCAACTCTTGTCCTTTTGCTGTACACCATTAATCTGTGTTCTCTGATTCATGACTTTTCAGCTAATGAGGAAAACTTCTTTAACCTGTTTTGACCCTTTCTGATTTCGGACAACTCTGTAAAATCACCTCTCTACTGACTTGGGGAGAACAACTTCTTCTCCAATCTGTTTTGCCCCTGCAGACTCTTTCAAATCTTCACATTCTACTTCAGGTGTGGTGGGGTGGCCATAGTTGAATGTAATATGCTGGTTAAAATCAATATTTTATAAAGGTTCATCATAGCTCCCTTGTCTTTTGTGCTTTAGGCCAATGTACATAAAGCCTATTATTTTTTTAACCACTTTCTCAACATGATCAATAATTCAATAATCAATCACCTTCAATAATTCATACAAATACTTCCCTCCTCATCCCCTCAGCTTTCGTTTGAGAATTGTATCATTATTTTATATTGCCTTGCCTTATTCTTACAGAAATTCTTCTGCTTAAGTTTCCATTGCTACATGTCTACCTATACCATTTTGTAAAGTCCAACATCAGTTCACAATTCTTCAAAGTATTGTGTCATACATGTTGTTACAAGCAGCTTCAAGATGCATCTAGTCCTCTATCCTCAACCTGTTTCTTTTCGGATCTAAACTCATGTTGAAATTTGTTATCTTCTTTAACTGCTCAATAATCTAAGTTTAAACATCACACAACACCAAGTTATAGTCCAACAGGTTTATTTGGAAGCACTAGCTTTCAGAGTGCTGCTCCTTCATCCTGGTGGTTGATGAAGGAGCAGCACTCCGAAAGCTAGTGCTTCCAAGTAAGCCTGTTGGACTATAACCTGGTGTTGTGAGTTTTAACTTTGTCCACCCAGTCCAACACCAGCACCTCCACATTGTGGCAATGATCTAGGAAAGGGTATGAAAACTTGAACATTGAAGTTGCTCACTGACTACTTCTAGACCCACCTTTTCTTTGCTCCTACTCTTTTCAGTCTTGTCCAAGCACTGCTTTTGAATTGCTTGGCTGATACATAGAACAGGGAGATGCCAAGCTGAATTTCTGGTCTATGTTAAGTTAGTTGTGGGTGGGTTAGTAACCTGACGGAACAGGTTTGTATTAAATGCCAGAAGAACTGGCAGTGCAGTGAGGAAAATATTTTTGCAGTTGGTCGCTGCTCACGCTTTGTGGTTGTACGGTTTGAGTTAGTGTTTTTGTCAGATACTACTTGTCTCCAGGATTCTACATTGCATCAACTGACAGTTGAATTGGCTGATGATTTTGCACATTTTACTGTCACTTTCAGTTATCAAAGGTGATTGCCCTCTGTGCGTACCGAGATATCAGTGGAATGTTTACCACAGAGAGCCGTGCATCTATTATGAAGGAGGACACTATGAAAGGTAGCCAGTCAGAAATGGAAACCATGATTACTAACATGAGGTAAGGGGCATACTGCTTAACACTTACTAACTCTGTCAAACAGAGAAAGGTGGCTCAGTGGTTAGCACTGCTGCCTCGCAGCACCAGGGTCCCAGGTTCAATTCCAGCCTCAGATGACTGTCTGTGTGGGTTTCCTCCGGGTGTGCCGGTTTCTTCCCACAGTCCAAAGATGTGCAGGTCAGGTAAATTGGCCATGCTAAATTGCCCATAGTGTCAGATGCATTAGTCAGAGGGAAATGTGTCTGGGTGGGTTACTCTTCAGAGGGTCCGTGTGGACTGGTTGGGTCAAAGGGCCTGTTTCCACACTGTAGGGAATCTAATCTAATATAATCTGCTTTGATTGAGGACGATAAGGATCGAGAACATGTTAAGATTAGCAAGGAGATGTTATTAGATGTTTAATCAGGTGAAATAGTGCATAAATCCTCAAGGCCTGATGAGATGCCTTCCAGACTGCTTTTGGAGGCAAAGGAGGAGACAAGGGGGCCAAGGCGGAGAGATTTAATACTTCAGTGGCCACAGGTGAAGTGCCAGATGATTGGAGGATAGCTAATATAGTTCCTTTGTTCAATAAGGATAGCAGGGATAGGCCAGGTAATTACAGACCAGTTAGTTTGACATTAGAGATAGGGAAATTATTAGAAAAATTGAGGAAAGGTAGGGATTGATCAGGGATAGTCAGCATGGATTTATTAGAGGGAGATCCTGTCTGACTAATTTTAAGAGCTTTTGAAAATGTGACTAATTGTATTAATGAGGGTAGAGTCATAGAGATGTACAGCATGGAAACAGACCCTTTGGTCCAACCCATCCATGCTGGCTAGACATCCCAACCCAATCTCTTTCCACCTGCCAGCACCTGGCCCATATCCCTCCAAACCCTTCCTATTCATATACCCATCCAAATGCCTCTTAAATGTTGCAATTGTACCAGCCTCCACCACTTCCTCTGGCAGCTCATTCCATACACGTACCACCCTCTGTGTGCAAAAGTTGCCCTGTAGGTTTCTTTTATATCTTTCCCTTCTCATCCTAAACCTATGCCCTCTAGTTCTGGACTCCCCTATCCCAGTAGTTCTGTTCATGTGGTTTATATGGATTCAGTACAGCCTTTGATAAAGTCCCATGTGAAATGCTGGTGCAAAAGATAAGCGCCCATAGGATCCAAGACAAGTTGGCAAATTGGATCCAAAAGCAGCTTATGAATAAAAGCCAAAGGGTAATGGTGAAAGGTAGTTTTTGTAATTGTAAATCTGTGTCCAGCGGTATAGCATAAGAGCAGTGCTATGGCCTTACTGTTTGTTAGAAAGGTTAACGACTTGGATGTGAATTAGAAGGTATAATTAGTAAGTTTGCAGATGACATGAAAATTTGAGTTGTTGATCTGAGGAGGATGGTCTCTGGCTACATTCTGATATTGATCAGCTGGTAAATTGGACCGTAATGGCAGATGGTATTTAATCCCAATAAGTGTGAGGTGATGAATTTTGGGAGGTCTGATAAAGGAAGGGTATCGACAATGCATGGTAGGACCCTGCAGGGGACTGAGGGACAAAGAAACCTTCGTGTGCAAGTCCGTAGATCTTTGAAGCTGTTAGCATTGGTAGACAGGGTGGGTGAAGAAGGCACACTGGATGCTTGTCTTCATTCGCCAGTAGAATACAGGAGCAAAGAAATCTTGTAACTTTATAAAATATTGATTAGGCCATGGATGGGATATTGTATGCAGTTCTGGTTGCCACGCTATTGGAAGTGTGTAATTGCTTTGGAGAGGATGCAGAGGAGATTCACCAGGATGTTGCTTGGGATGAAATATCTGTTATGAGAAGAGAGTGGATAGATTGGCTTTGTTTTTCCTGGAGCAGAGGAGGCTGAGGCAGGATCTGATTAAGGTAAAGAGAATTTGGAGAGGTATAGACAGTAGCTTCTGAGAATCTCTTCCCTATAGCAGATCTGTCTAAGGCCAGAGGGTGTAAGTTTGCTGTGAGGAGTAAATGGTTTAGAGGAGATCTGAGAAAAAAAGATTTTCATCCAGAGGCTGATAGAAATTGGGAAAACCAAGGAGCCTCGATTATCTGACATTTGATTATCCAAATATCGGATTATCCGGCAAGATTGCAATGTCCCGATGCTTGGCTAAACAATGTCATCCGGCATTCGATTAACTGAATGAAATACTCCCCGTGTCCTTTGGATAATCGAGGTTCCTCTGTATGCTGCCAGAGGGGTGGTGGAAGCAGCAATCTCAACTTTTAAGAAATATCCACATGAGTACTTAAAATGCCAGGACAAAGTGCAGGTAAATAGGATTAGTATACTTGTGTTTTTTGCCAGGCCAAAGGGCCTGTTTCTATACTGTATGACTCTATCTAGTTGGGGAGGGGTTGACTACAGTGTGGAAACTGGCCCTCTGAAGAGTATCCCACCCAAACCTATTCCTCTACATATACCCCTGACTCATGCACCTAACGTATACATCCCTGAATACTATGGGCAATATAGCTTGGCCTCCCTAACCCCCACCTCTTTTGGATTGTGGGAGGAAACCGGAGCACCCAGAGGAAACCTATGCAGACGCTGGGAGAATGTACAAACTCCACACAGACAGTCCCCGGGGCTGGAATCAAACCCGGCTCCTTGGTGTTGAGGGGCAACAGTGCCAACCACTGAGCCTCCATTCCACCCCAAACATTGTTCCAAAAGATTTGATGTAGAAGGTTCATTCTCTGGATTTTAAGTGCAGATGTTTGGGAATAGGTCTGAATTTATTTTGCTGTGTATTTAAAGATATTTTAAACCGTGTTCTATGTGCTTGTTTTTTGCGAAATAAATTTCAGTTTTATTGTAAAAGAAACTGTAGCCTTCTCTGCCTGTTTTTCTGTGAATGACCACTGTTAAATAAACAGAAATGTAGATGGTCTATCAAGCCAAATTTCATACTGGGATCTGATTGTCTGTTAATAACAGGAATTAGGTTCAAAACACACTAATGGGGGGTTCATATTCTGCAAAATTAACATGTTAATTAATGTTATTGTTCACATCCAAGAGTTTCTGTGTTTTATTTCAAATTTGCAGTACCACAGTGGACGATGAAGAGGAGATGCTGTATGGAGAGTCTGGCTCGGCACTCTTCAGCCCTCCCAAAGAGGAACCTAACCGTAGCTCTGTGCCAACGGCTGAAAAAGAGCCCTCTCACCTTAAAGTAGAACCCACCAACTGGTGTATGCTGGTGAGGGAGAATGGTGTCATGGAGGTGAGCATTGTGATCCATGCCTCCAGATCAAGTTGAAATGGTATAAGAGATGGGAAGACACTTGCTTTCTGGTGACAATACAGTTAAAAGCTGTTTCTACCTATGTTTTACTATCACTGTATCAGTAAAGATATTTCAGGTATGATAATATGAGGGACTGCTGCTAAATATTAATCTTAGATTCTTGGCTCAGGAGGAGGTGATGCAGCCCATTGATTCCATGACTGTTTTTCAAAAGAGCTACTTAATTTTTCTTTTCAACTCCCCTGATTTATTCTCAGAGCTCTGTGTATTTATCATTGGGTCAAAGATAAGGAGGGAGCAATTCTCCCACCCACTGTGTTCTGTTTAGGCCAGATGTCGTCAAACTTTTTGTGGAATTACCTCATGTATCAGTTGCCTTGTTACTGGAGTGGAAGTCATATCCATTGCTTTGTTGAGCTTTAATTAATTTAATGGGTTTTTTTGCAATCCCTAACTGTGCAACCAGCTGCTATTGTACTAAGCTCTTGCACCCTCTTCCCCTTCCCTCTCAGGAAAGGAGGATAGAGGAATATAACATTTAGTGTCTGGGACCACGATTATTTGAGCAGTAAAAAGTAGCAAATATTTGAAGTTAACTTTTAAGTTTTCAGTTTCCTGATTGTTCTTTCCAGATGACATTGTAACCATGCAGAGAGACAGAGAACCTTCCCAGCTGTATTCAGTTCTGTACTCAAAGTTTATACTTTATTTGCTCTGCCACAAAGAAAACTTCTTAAAGATAACAACTTATTTGCATATTCCATCTTTTGAGTTCAGTGTTCTTGCTTGGTAACTTAGTAGTGGGGAGAATTCTCGAATTCATTATCAAGGACTTCATAGTGGAGGAGTTAGAAGATAGTGGCAAGATCAGACAGAGTCAGCATGGATTTATGAAGGGTAAACCGTGCTTGATAACTCTGTTAGAAATCTAGAGAAGATGTAACTAGTAGAGTTGACTGGTGGAGGGGGGGGGGAGGAGCCAGTCAATGAGGTATATTTGGACTTTCAGAACGCGTTTGACAAAGTCCCACATAAGAGATTATTGCACAAGATTAAAGCACATGGGATTGAAGGAAGTGTATTGAGATGGATAGAAAACTGGTTGGCAGAGAGGAAACAAAGTGTAGGAATTAATAGGTCCTTTTCAAAATGGCAGATAGTAACTAGTGGGGTGCCACATGCATCGGTGCTGGGGCCCCAGCTATTCATATCATATATTAATGATTTTTGTGAGTGAACAAAATGTAACATCTCAAAGTTTGCCGATGATACCAAGTTGGGTGGGAGGGTGAGCTGTGATGAGGGTGTAGAGATCCTTCAACCTGATCTGGACAAGTTGTGTAAGTGGGCAAATCAATGGCAGTTGGATTAATTGGGATTACGCGAGGTTATTCACTTTGGAAGCAAAAACAAGGCAGGTTACTACCTGAATGGCTGTAAATTGGGAGAGGGGACTGTGCAGTGGGACCTGGGTGTCCTTGTGCACCAGTTGCTGAAGGTAGGCACCCGAGTGCAACCAAGTGGTTTTGAGTACAGGAGCAGGGATATATTGTTGCAGTTATACAGGGCCATGGTGAGGCCACACCGAGAATATCATGTGCAGGTTTGGCCTCCTTTTCTGAGGAAGAATGCTATTGCTGTCTGGTTTGTTGGACTGAGATATGAGGAGAGATTGACTAGGTTAGGATTGTTTGCAGTGGGGGGAGGGTGGAAATCTCCGTAAATACTTAAAAATTCAAACAGGACCCAAATTTGAGGAAAGACATTCTGGCTATTGAGGGAGTGCAGCGTAGGTTCACGAGGTCAATTCCTGAAATGGCAGGACTACCTTATGCTGAAAGACTGGAGCGACTGGGCTTGTATACCCTTGAGTTTAGAAGACTGAGAGGGGATCTGATTGAGACATATAAGATTATTAAAGGATTGGACACTGTGGAGACAGGAAACCTGCTTCCGCTGATGGGTGAGTGCCGAACCAGAGGGCGCAGCTTAAAAATACGGGGTAGACCATTTAGGACAGAGATGAGGAGAAACTTCTTCACCCAGAGAGTGGCAGCTGTGTGGAACGCTCTGTCCCAGAAGGCAGTGGAGGCCCAGTCTCTGGATTCATTTAAGAAAGAGTTGGATAGAGCTCTCAAGGATAGTGGAATCAAGGGTTATGGAGATAAGGCAGAAAGAGGATACTGATTAAGGATGATCAGCCATGATCATATTGAATGGTGGTGCAGGCTCGAAGGGCCTACTCCTGCACTCTAGACAGGGTAGGTACTGGGAGGATGTTCCTGATGGCGGATGTGTCCAGAACCAGGGGCCACAGTCTGAGGATTCTGTTGGACCATTTGGGATGGAGATGAGACATTACTTCACCCAAAGAGTGGTGAGCCTGTGGAATTCATTATCACAGGAAGTAGTTGATGCCAGAGCATTGAATATATTCAAGAAGCAGCTAGACATTCCACCTGGGGTGCATGGGATCAAAGGTTATAGGGAGAAAGCTGGATTAGGCTATTGAGTTGGACAGTCAGCCATGGCCGTGATGAATGGCATAGCAGGCTTGAAGGACCGAATGGCCTCTTGCTCCTACTTTCTATCTGTGTTTCTAACTGTAGATGATGATCTCATCCCTAATGTGAAGATTCTCAAAGCTGTAAGTCACAAGGGAGAAGAGGGCTTTTCCAAAGATCAAGGGAGGGGTTGACTAACTTCATTGCCTTTGGATAACATGTTATTTTCAAATTGTCTTTTGTTTAATCAATTTTGGTTTGATGAAATTTGGTCAACTTAAGTTGGTCAGATAGTGCCTGTAACCATTTTAAGTCAGTGTTATAAGTCCCTTTTTAAAAACATTTTGGAACATTAAAATCCTAGGTATTAAATTGAATAATGAAATTCAGAGGTCAGCAGTGCATATTTTGTTTAATGGACTGACCTTGAAAGCATGATACAATGGTTGTGATTTGACTGTCCTGTGCCTCTCCATAGATATACCAGCTGCCTGACTGGCGCTTGGTCTTCCTGGTTAAGAATTTCCCTGTGGGTCAGCGTGTCTTGGTGGATAGCTCTTCTGGTCAACACATGACACAGGGAGAGATAAAGAAGGAGGAATTTGCCCGCTTGACGGAGATGCCAGCAGTAAGAGAAGTCCTACTGGTTGGGCTTGGCAATCGGCAAACAAGGCCTTTCCTTCTGGTAAGCAAGAGTTTGTATCATTGTGATGAACATGTTAATTAATAATCTATGTCATCTATTTGTATGTGGTCTGACCCATTGGAGTACAATGCTGAGGTTTCTTGAGCACAGGAGACTCCGTTGTCTCGTCTGTACTGTGCTGGCCAACCCAAGTTCAGCATGGAATAATGAAGATACTGCATATCTGAAATTAAAAAAAGAATGATACTGGAGGCATCTGAGCAGGGCTGGCAGGAAGATAGGGTTAATGTTTCAAATTGAAGATCTTGCATCAGAGCCATGAAGTTAGCAGCTTGTAAAGAGGTTCTGAGCCAGGGAACATTCAGTGAAATTAAGTGAAGGACAGAGAAAACTCAAGGGAAACTGATAGCAGTCGAAGTGGACAAGACGAGAAAGGCCAGTTAGTTCGCTGCCTTTCTCTTTTCAGGATTGCTCACCTTTCCTGGATTGTCTGTCTGGAAGATGCTGTTCCTCTCCCATGAATCTGATTTTTTTTGTTTTCCTTTCTTTGCCATTTGTTTCTGTTTGTGTTTGATCGTGTGCTTGCTAAAACTCCATCTCTAGTCATTTAATCATCATCATGGCCAATTCTTTCCTCTTTCCTGTTCGCTGATGCTAAATTTCTTTATTAGCGGTTAGCCACCAGACTAGGCAAAAGAGAAAGAAATGTTTCAAAATAAATGTGATACGTTCCACTAAATAACAAAGTAAACATCATACAGTTCATGTTTTAATTTTGTAGATTTCAGGTGGTATCAGACCTGGATCCCTTAGTCTGTTGGCCCCATGAACAGATCACTAATTTTCTTTGGTGTTTGCTGCAGGTTCACGTGGAACAAGAGCTTTTGATTTATGAGGCCTTTTCCTACGATGCGCAGCAAAGCCAGAACAACCTGAAAGTTCGGTTTAAAAAGGTATGTAGACTATCTTTAACAAAACAATCCTTAAATAACTCTCTTGTCATCACTTCTTTAAGTGAATTTATCTGATTAAA
Organism: Chiloscyllium punctatum; assembly: GCF_047496795.1. Classification (NCBI taxonomy): domain Eukaryota; kingdom Metazoa; phylum Chordata; class Chondrichthyes; order Orectolobiformes; family Hemiscylliidae; genus Chiloscyllium; species Chiloscyllium punctatum. The sequence continues at coordinate 127,062,689 of NC_092746.1, read as the reverse complement.
AGCGCTTGGATGTTGATTGATTTTAATGACAAGTTTTATTATTTAAAAGTTTTCACATTGACAGATTGCTGACTTCAGATTCAGTCTGTGCCATCAAACTGAGTACTCTATTGCTGTAATTGATCATAATACCCAAGCTATGTGCAAATGTCTTGCCTTGTTTCCTTGCGTGACAGCGTTTCAAATCTAATTAATTGGCTGTGAAACAACTTGTGATGTTCTGAAACTATGAAAGGTATTAGATAAATGCAGTTTCTATCGCATCATAATCTAACCTGTCCTCCTCCAGCACCTATTTTGAGGTTGAATAACCCTGTTCATTTTCACACGCACTCCATTGCTGGTTAATCCATTTTCTCTTCACTGCTCAAAATTAGTGTTTTTTAATCTGTCGTTGGAATTTACTTGTCTGCATGCTTTGAAGTAAGAACCTGACTTGTGGTTTATGCTGACGATCTCATTCTTATCTGTTCTGAGGAAAGTTTGTTGACCTGAACTGTTCCGTCCTTCTCTCATGGAATTCTAGAATCACTACAAAGTGGAAGGAGGTCATTTGGTCCATTGAATCCACAACCACTCCTCCGAAGAGCATCCCATCCAGACTTACCCTATCCCTGTGACCCGGCATGGCCTACGGCTAATCCACCTAGCCTGCACATCCCTGCACCCTAAGGGCAATTTAGTATTGCCAATCCACCAAACTTGCACGTCTTTGGACTGTTGGAAGACACCAGATCACCTGGAGGAAACCCATTCAGAGATGGCGAGAATGTGCAAACTCCACACATACAGTTGCCTGAGAGTGGAATCAGATCCAGGTCCCTGGTGCTGTGAGGCAGCAGTGCTGACCACTGAGCCCTGTTCTACACGCTATGCTACTTGTGGAAGTTTTCCAGCATTTCCTAATTTTACTTGCCTACTAGATAATAAAGCTGCTCTTGTCCTGATGACAGCCCTCACTTAATGATTGACAATGTCTTGAGGTATTTTCTCTTTCTGTTTCCTTTCCAGGTGCCACATAATATAAACTTCAGAGAGAAGAAGATCAAACAATCCAAGAAAGACAAGAAGGTAGAGACTGCCACAGGAGAGGAACAGGTCATTCCGAAAGCAAGGGTTGCTCGGTTCCGCTATTTTGAAGATATTTCTGGATACTCAGGGGTAAGAACAAGTATAAATAGTTTGGAGTCATTCTTCCTGCATCTTTATATTGTTCAAAGAAAGATATTCTAATGTGCATTATGCTATACAAATTTTCTAATCTATACAAGAAGAGGATGCATCGTCTGGCTCAGTACCCACTGCATTGTTGAAGCTAAGATAGTTGGAAGGATTGCCTGCTGTAAAACATTCCTTGGCACCATTTTGAAGAGGAGCAGGCTATTCTCCCTGATATCCCAACCAATATCTGTCCTTAAACAGCACTTAAACTTACAGTTGCAGTTTGTCAGATTTTGCTGTTTGGAAATTGACTGTAATTTTATTTTTAATTCACTCATACAGTGTGGATGTTACTGGCTCGGTTTTCCTGCTCCTCGGATGCTGCCTGACCTGCTGTACTTTTCCAGCACCACTCTAATCTAGACTCTGGTTTCCAGCATCTGCAGTCCTCACTTTTGCCTGCTTGACTGGCTGGCCAATACTTATTGCCCAAATGGTTAACCACTTAAACTGCTGCAGACCATGTGCTCTATGTAGACCCATGATGCCATTAGGGAGGGACTTCCAGGATATCTTGACTTCACAACAAGTTATAATATAAAAAGAAATGATTCATTCATATTCTGCTGTCAAACATTTTGACAAATGTCTTTTTTTTTCTTTAAGTGAACATGATGAGCTAGAATGGAAATGAACATTTCCAAAAGCTGCAGGGCCCAAAGGGAGTTTGCTGCATCTTCTATGGAAACAAAAACACAATCATGCCGATGTTTCTGATTTCCAACAATGAAAAAGTGCTGGCAACATGCAGCAGTTCAGGCAGATTCTGTTAGGAGGATATAAACTGCTGATTCTTCCATTCTCTTAGCAGGTGCTGTCTAACCAGCTTAGCATTGCAGGTTTCAGATGGCTAAATACTAAACTTTCTGGCTAGGAACCTATAATGAAATTGAGAAATTTCTGTTGTTCTGATCCAGGGTAACTCTGATGTTCAAGCTCCCATCACACTTACGAGAAATCTCCACTTGTTTTTTTTAAAAAATTCATTCTTGGCATTTGATCATTTATTCACTATTCATAATTGCCCTTGAGAAGGTGAGGGCTTGCTGCCTTGAGCACTTGGATTGCACCCACAGACCTGTAAGGAAGGCTGCATTGAAAAGTGTTGTGATTTGGAGGGGAAACTGAAGCTCTGATGTTTGCTTGTACCTGTGGCCATTGCGGTAGTGGTTGCAGGATTGGAAGTTACTGATGAAGGAGACTTGAAGTGTGTGGTTTGTAGATGTTGCAGAATTCTACCACATTAATGTTGGATGTGGTGCCGGTCAGCTGGGCTGCTTTTTCTTAGAAAGTGCCCACCTTCTTTGAGTGATGCCGTAGTATCAGATTCAGTGCATTGTTAACTTTTCCTCTCTCCTAGGTATTTATTTGTGGCCCATCTCCTCATTGGTTGTTCATGACTTCGCGAGGGGCTTTGCGCTTGCACCCTATGACAGTTGATGGGCCAATCGAATCGTTTGCACCCTTCCACAATGTTAACTGTCCAAAGGGCTTCCTGTACTTCAACAAGCAGGTAGGAGAGACAGCATTGTCACTGCGGGGGGAAAAGGCATTACACTTTTTCCGATTAGAAAGTATTTACTTGAACGTAATTTAAGTTGCAAAACATCAAAGCTCCCCAGCGTCCTTGTGAATAAAGACACTATCTGGTGCAGCATTTAATACAGAGGTCCTTCATTTCATCCCTCTGAAAAGGTGTGGTTGTTTCTAAGCTAGCTGATCTTTTATTCACATGAGACATGGATGTCACTGGCTGGCCAGCATTTATTGCCCCTGTCTTGACAAGGTGGTCGTGTGCTGTCGTGTTGAGCTACTGCAGTCACGTGCTGTAAATAAGCCATAGGGAAGGGATTGATTAATTTTTCTTGTATGCTTTGTAATTGTTTTCTGAAACAATTGAGTATTCTGGACCAGAAAGGTCTGGATTCAAATCCTATGTACTCTGTGTCAGTGTGTCATAAAATAGAGTCATACAGCGTGGAGACAGAACACCCCAATATGACGTCGTTCCATTTGCCAGCATCTTGCCCATATCCTTATAAATCCTTCCTATTTGCATACCCATCCAGATGCCTTTTAAATGTTCTAATTGTACCCACCTCCACCACTTTCCCTGACATTCTGCATGAAAATATTACCCCAAAGGTCCTTTTTTTTTAGGTTTTTCTCCTCTCACTTTAAAGCTCTGCCCTCGAGTTTTTCACCAGCTCATGCCATTCCTCCTCAATGACTACCTCATCTGAGAGACTGGACAGTTGAGTGCTAGCAGGCTGTTTCATGATGAAGAGCTCTTAAGCTGATCCCAGTGCAGTACACTCACACATCCACATGTATGCAGTGTCCCGAAAATGTCATTTGGTTACATCTGTGTCCCAGTCCCTAATGTCAGAATTGTGGGTCAGTTGTAGGAAATGAAATTGGAGTTATGCAAGCCAGTACAGAGGAACCTTGATTATCTGGCATTTGATTATCCGCACATCGGATTATCCTGCCAGATCGCAAGATCCCAATGTTTGGCTCAACTGTTATCCGGCATTTGATTCTCCAGAATTCAATTAACCAAACAAAATACTCCCTGCCTATGTCCTTCAGATAATTGCGGTTCCTCTATATACCCAATGACACACAGCAGAGACCATTCATAGATTGATCCATTGGCAAATGGTGCATCTAAACTGCCTGTTACTTTAAGCTTGGTAAAAAACTTGATATAACTGTTCACCCGTTATTGAAAGCGATGTTCAGTTTCAGAATATATGCATTGAAAGACTCCTCTGTTTGTATTTTCTCATTTAATAATCCAACTTTTCAAAGGGTGACCTTCGAATCAGTGTGTTACCGACATACTTGTCTTATGATGCACCGTGGCCAGTTCGAAAGATCCCACTACGTTGTACTGCACATTATGTATCTTATCACGTGGAAACTAAGGTGAGAAACAATGCCTTATTTGGAATTTTGCTTTTGTTTACTCTGTGTGTCTCAGCAAGTAAAGGTATTGTATAATTGACCTCTGATGCTGGTGTTACTGAGATATTAGTAAACTGTAACTGTGCATTTGTGAACATTTTTCTAACAATGTTCACTTGCTCACAATGGCTGGTAGTTGGGTTGCAGCCTTGGGTTATGACGCTGCAGAGAGTATTTGAGGTTGCCTAGTGTGACAATCTTCAAATCTGAAAAATACAAGATCCTGAAGAGACTTGACAGTTGGACACAATGTGGGGTGTTTCAGATGCACTAAGACTTCCCTACACTTAAATTCCCATGAAGTAAGGGCCACTGTTCCATCACTTCTTGTGGCTCAGGTCATGTGTTGTTTCTGTTCTTTTAAATTCACCATTAGCCTTCCTGATTACCTGCTGCACTTGTGTGCTAGCTTTCTGTGTTTTATTTATAAGTATCCCCAAGTCTCTTTGTATTGCAGCTTTCTGCAATTTTTCTCCATTTTAAGTGACGATTTAAATGTTCTTTTGTTCTCCCTTCAAAAATGAGCAGCTTCACATTTTCATACATAATGCTCTATTTGCCAACATTTTGCCTACTTACTTAACCTATCAGTATATCTCTGGGAACTGTTTGCATCCCTTTTGCAACTTGCCTTTCCACCTATTTTTGTGGTGACTTCAAATTCCCTTCCTCCAAGTCAGTTGTGGTCCTAGCATTGATCCCTGTGGAACCCAACTGATTACACGTTGCCAAACTGAAAATGATCCCCTTATCCCCACTGTTTCCTGCCCATTAGCTAATCCTCTATCCACGCCAATATTCTAGCTCCAACAACATGATCTCTAATGACTTAACCTTTTGTGAGGTGCCTTGTCAAATGCCCTTGTTCTGGCGTCTCCCATAAAGGGCAATTGGCCAATAAGCTTTTAGTCTGTCCAGTCACCTCAAGAACTTATGGGCTTCAATAAGATCACCCCTTCTTCTTTTAAACATCAAAGGATGCAGGCAAGCCTGTCTATCTTTTGCTCATAAGATTGCACCCTGATCCGAGGAACCTTATCAGAACTGCTTCGAATGTAATTATGTCCAATCTTAAAGATACTAAAACTGTACATAGTGCTTCTGGAGTAATCTCATCAGTGGTCCTTCACAACTCTAGCAAAACATTGCTTTATATTCCATTCCCCATGCAATAAATGGTATTGAGTGCCTTCTGAATCATTTGCTGTATCTCCATACTAACCTTACTATGAACATGGCAGTATACCTTGATCCTTCACTTGGAGTTTGGCAATCTGTCCTGATTTTAAAAAAACAAACTGCTTTTTTGCTTTCCTACTAAAGAAGACGTGTTCACATTTTCCTTTGTTCAATTTGATTTGCCAAACTTAGCACCTACTTACATCCCTTTGCAAACTCTTAATAGCCTCTTCATAACTTAATTTCTATTCTATCTTTTTGTCATACAGCCGTAGAGATGTACATCATAGAAACAGACCCTTCAGTCCTATTCATACATGGCGACCAGATATCCTAAATAAACCTTGTTCCATTTGTCAGCATCTGACCCATATCCCTCTAAGCCCTTCTTATTCATATACCCATTTAGATGCTTTTTAAATGCTGTAACTGTACCAGCCTCCACCACTTCCTCTGGCAGCTCATTCCATACACACACCACCCTCTCTGAAAAAGTTGCTTCTTAGATCTCTCTTATATCTTTCATCTCTCACTTTAAACCTATGACCTCTAGTTTTGAACTTACCCCAGCCCAGGGAAAAGACGTTGTTTATTAACCTATATATGCCCCTCATGATTTTAAACCCATAAATGATCATCCTTCAGCCTTCACTGCTCCAGGGAAAACAGCCCCAGCCTGTTCAGCCTCTCCGTATAGCTCAAACCCTTCAACCCTTGCAACATCCTTGTAAATCTTTTCTGAACCCTTCCATGTTCACAGCATTCTTCTGATAGGAGGGTGACCAGAATTACAGTCAGTATTCCAAAAGTGGCCTAATCAATGTCCTGTACAGCCGCAGCATGACCTCCCAATTCCTATACTCCACGAACTGATCTATAAAGGCAACCATACCCCAAACACCTTCGCTATCCTGTCTACCTGTGCCTCCACTTTGAAGGAACTGTGAACCTGCACTCCACGGTCTCTTTGTTCAGCAACACTCCCCAGGACCTTACCATTAAGTGTGTAAGTCGTGCCCTTATATGCCAGCATATTTAGCTACCATATGCTTGGTCCCTTCATCCAGATAGTTAGTATAGATTGTAAATAATGTAGTTTAAGTCCCAGCACTGATTCCTGTGGAACTGTACTGTACAGCTTGACTAAGATTCCCTTTTTATCCCTATACTTTTCTTCTTGTTAGCTAACCAGTCCTTTGTCCATGCTAATACGTTGCCCCCATACTATGCGATCATATCTTGTATTCCTTGTGGCACTTTTATCAAATGTCTTTTGGAAATCCAAGTACACCATGTCTAATGTTTTGCCCGTCTCCATACAGTCAAGGACTTAACTATGATGTTTAATCGCTTCAAATAGCTAATGTTTTCTTTGTGGATATTGTGAAAATGTGTTTTTCTTTAGGTGTATGCAGTAACGACAAGCATAACAGAGATTTGTAATAGGATTCCGAAAATGACAGGGGAAGACAAAGAGTTTGAGAGTGTTGACCGTGGTGAGTGAGCTTAGTCCTTTCAGCTTAGCAGTGCAGTAATCTGTGTCCTGGAGGAAGAATTCAAGTGCTCAACCAAGTTCTTTTCAAAGATTAAGGTTTCCCACCTCAACTACCCTCCAAGGCAGTGCATTCCAGCTTTCCACTCTCGCTGTGAAAACTTTTCTTCAAATTCCTCCTGAACCTTCATGATTTTTTTGTGCAACTGCAGAAATGCTTGCTGAATTTGTTGTGAATCCTGACAGGCCAACATGGGCAAAACTGAGCCGGACCATTACTTTTATTGATTCCGTTGATTTTTGTTATTGGTATGATTAGATAGGGATGGTCCAGTGATCTCATTATCATGAATTGATCGTTATCAAAACGTAAAGGGAGATGTTAGGAAGTGTCTTTTTCTCATGCACAGGATTGTCTGGCCTACGCATACAGGCAGAAACAGATTCCTAATTGTCTTTAAAATGGAACTGAATGAATTGGGAGGGGTGTGCACGGAATGGCAGGACTAATAGAATAGACTGATGAAGTAGACTTCTTGAAACAAAGCAAAAGTTTTCCATCGCTCCAGATGAGTATAGGGCTGCTCATTAGACAGGGAGGGAGATAGGTAGATAGGTAGTGGGTTTACTTCGACAGCTGCTGTGGTTCAGGTGAGGGACAAAGTTGAGAAGGTGGGTCTTAGTGACCTCAGTCATTATATGAATTGAACCCACCCTGCTGGTGTCACTCTGCATCACAAGGCAGTCATTATTGTCCCGCCAACTGAACTGATGTTACCACAAGTACACCATTTAACAGCTTCACTGAAATGGACATGATCTGTGCTGAAAAGCCATCTGGTTATATGTACTGGTAAATTGGCTGAGGCTGCGTCCTTTAGTTGGAGCTTAGGGGTAAGGGTAAGCTTCCCATTGGTTTTAGTAGGAGCGAATAAGCCTTTATCCCTTGATAGTGATACCTTGTTCTTTTGGCAGATGACCGGTATATCTACCCAATGTTGGAGAAGTTTTCCATCCAATTGATCTCGCCCGTCAGCTGGGAAGCCATTCCCAATACTAGGTAAACTAAAACACCAGTCTGATTTGAAGTATTAGCAAAAGCACCGAAGTATGGACATCACTTATTTGATATATCTCTCTAACGTTTGTTCGTCAATGTACTGAATAAAAAGAAACTTAGCTCTGCAAAAAATTGACATAAACTTGTTCCAAGTCTTCTGCTGTTCTTTAGATGAATTTGTGTATTGGACTACTCAGTGTTAGATTCATAGTTAAACATTAAGGTTCAGTGGATTAACAATATTGTGGATCTAGGTGTCTTTGGCTTGGTTTTGTGAATATAGTTTACACTTGAGGGTGTAATTGATATCAAATGACAGTAGATCTATCTTGTTCTGGTCCTTGATTTTCAGATTAAACCTCTATGTTTGAAATATAATAGGATCCAGCAGCTTGGCAATGGGTAAATACGTGCAGTTACCACGTATCAGGGCCAATGTACTTAAGATGGAATGTTGACCGCCACTTAGAGCAAGGCTTATATATTTGAAGAAAACTTCCCTTGAAATTCAGTGCCCAAACTAGAATCCAACTTTCCGCATGTGAGGACTGCAGATGCTGAAGATTAGAGTCGAGTGTGTGGTGCTGGAGAAGCATAGCAAGTCAGGCAGTATCCGAGGAGCAGAAGAGTCGACGTTTCGGGCAAAAGCCCTTCATCAGGAATTCCTAATGCATGGCTTTTACCCGAAATGTCAACTCTCCTGCTCCTCAGATTCTGCCTGATCTGCTGTGCTTTTTCAGCACCTCACTCTTGACTAGAATACAACTTTCTCTATTCACCCACAACTCTACCCTCCTGACTCCCTGCCCTTTTGTGTTCTCTCTTGCATACTCTTCTCTTTCTCAGCTCCAGTCCCCTTCAGTGTGTACCTTTTTAATACTGTGGCTGCATTCACATGCTTAGAACTTCACAGTTCCTTTTGTGTTTATTCAGTTATTGTAGTCCATGTCCTAGTCAAAGGCTGTTTGTTTTACTTCTGTTAATATTTTCAGGAGTTACAACATTCCAGACTGCTTTTGTTGCTTGGAGAGTGACCATCTCTGATGTTGGATAGGTTAATTGTGTTTTTTATGCCGATCCAATTTAGCTGAAACACTTCTTGTGCCCTTTTCTTTCAATCCTTTCCAGGAAGTTAGAAGAATTCGATAATCGTAGAGGCGAGGTGTAAGTATGAGCATTTGAACCTATTGGTTGGCTAGGACTTTAACCCCTGAAAATCTCGGTTATTTCCAGCTATCAGTGGAAGAGTGTTTTGAAAATCTCGAATTAGTGCTTTCTGGTTGGGCTGTTGACAATTGTGTCATTGATAATTTGACAGTTTTCCTGTTTCAGCCATTAATTTTAATGTTTAATTCCTTGAAATAAAAGGAGGATTGATCGCTGGAGTATTCCCATTGAGGTGGGGCCTAGTGGAAAGAATGGGTTCTGAAAGTCCTGGTGTTCCCTCCATTAATTTAAACAGATACAAAATCTAATATTGCTCGAACTGAACTTCACTTGAACAGCACACCTTAGTGGGAGTTCCACTAAATAGTGAGCTTGAAAGTAGGCAGAGTAGAAAAGCTCAGCTGTTAATATAAAGTGGGCCAGGTATGAGCAGCAGGCTGTGGTGATGAGCATGCATTGAGAGTGGCTGCCTGTGCACACTCCAACTAATCTTGAGCTCCTTAAGATCTGGAGAAGGCACCACTTCTGTTGCAGTTTGAAAACAGTTCTGCCGCAACAAGTATCTTTTATATTGGAACTTCAGCATAGCATCTAGGCAACAGAAGGCAGGTGGTGGTACCATGGAAATTCGGAATGCTAGAGTCCAGAATTGGAGAAGTACAGGGATCTTGGAGGATTGTAGGGCTAGAGATGGTTACTGGGATAGGGAAAGCATGAAGCAACAGAGGAATTTTGCAAGAAAAGAGTTAAAATCCTAGCATTGAGACACTACTGGGCTAGAATGTGAGTGAGCATAGTGATGATGGGCAGGCCGTTCTTGTCAGTTCAGATGCAGGCAGCAGAGGTTTGGACAAACATGGGAGCACTTTGCCAATTTCCCATTTGGGCATTCTATCAGTTCGGTTCCTCTGACTCCCAATTTTTTAATTTGTGTAGGATTGACATGGAGGACTGGGAACATGTAACCTGCATGAAAACTGTGTCGCTCAGGAGCGAGGAGACGGTGTCAGGACTGAAGGGTTACATTGCTGTGGGGACGTGTCTGACACAGGGCGAGGAGGTTACGTGTAGGGGCCGGGTGAGTCAGATATCAGTATTTGTATGACTTGTAGCAACTCATTGGATTGCTACAACAAATTGCAACGGTGGGAGTTGTGCTGTCAACATATCTCAATATATAGATTTATATAATCCCTACACTGAGAAAAGAGGCCATTCGGCCCATCGAGTCTGCACCAACCCCCCTCAGACCCAGCCACACTTACCCTATTCTTGGAACCCCACATTTACCATGATTAATCCACCTAGCCTGCGCATCCCTACACTAAACAGGCAATTTAGCTTTTCAATCCACTTAACCTGCACGTTTTTGGACTGTGGCACCAATTTCAGATGAAGGAACTGTTGTAAAGAAAAAAGCACCACATGGAAATGCTCTTGAGTTGTGAGACTGTATATTTGCATACCGCAGTGATTTTACTCTCTGATTGGATAGATGTTGATCCTCTTGGGGATCCACAGCAATAGAGCTTTTCCTAACCTAAGGTAGTGCCAGTTTGTGCAGTTTGCACCTTAGTGCTTGTTTGTCTCCTGGGATGTTCCATGTGCAAGTATCGTGGCTGCAAGAAAGGCTAGAGCTGGGGATTCTGCAAGAGACATGCCGGGGTATGATGGAATATTCTCCACTTATCTGGATGAGTGCAATTGTAGCAAAACTGAAGAAGGTCAAAGTACTTCTTAAAAGGTGAGAAATTGGAAAGCATGGATGCACAAAGGGATCCAGGTTTCGTTATGGCATTGAAAGTGAACATGCAGGTGCAGCAAGCTATGAGGAGGACTAATGGAATGTTAGCATTTATTGCGGGAGGGTTTGAGTACATGAGTAGAAAGATCTTGTTTCAATTGTTTGGAGGTGTGGTCTCCTTGTCTCGGGCAAGATATTATCATCATAGAGGTAGTGCAACAAAGGTTCACCAGGCTTGTTCCCGGGATACCCCAGTGAGAGAAATTGGGTGAACTAGGCTTGTATCCTCTAGGGTTTTGAAGAATAAAAGGCCGTTTCATAGAAACTTTAAAAAAGTTTTAATGGGGTAGACAGTGTAGATGCAAAAAGGATGATTCCTTTGGTCATGGGGGTTAGAAACCAGTGTCTCAGAAAAACAACGAGCTGGAGCAAACAGCCCTAAACTCTTCCATCTCTCCTCATGGGGCATCCCCACGTATCTAAATCTATCCCAGGGATCAGTCTGATGAATCTCTGCTGCATTCCCTCTATGGCAAATATGTTCTCCCTTTGGCAGGCGGACCAGAACTGTGCACAGCACTCCAGATATGATCTTATCAGTGTTCCACACAATTGAAGAGAGACTTCTTTGCTTCTGTACTCTCATTGTCTTTGTGGCAAAGTTATAATTTGCCTTCTGATTTGCTTGCTACACCTGCATACTTATTCAGTGACTAATGAACAGTGACTAAGGACCTTGGGTCCTTTTGGACATCAATCCTTCACAGTGTCTCACCATTTAAGAAAGTGTTGTGCCTTTTTTCTTCTGACCAAAGTGATTAACCTCATACTTTACCCACTTTATATTCCATCTGGCAGGTTCTTGTCCACCCATTCAGCCCATGTAAACCTCTTTGAAGCTTCTCTGCATTCTTCTTGTGACTCTCCCTTCCACCGAGTTTTGTCACCTGCAAACTTGTATATATTACAGTTGGCTGCCATATCCAAATCATTGATGTAGGTTGTGAACAACTCGGGCCTGAGTGCTGAATCCTGCGATATCCCACTGGTTCATACTCTACCCATCTGACAGTGACCCATTTATTCCTCCTATCTGCTTTTTACCGGTTAACCATTCCTCAATCCATGATAGTACAACTCCCAACTCCGGTTTTGATTTTGTTAGTCAATCTCTTGTGTGGAACTTTATCAAAAAACCTCCTGATAATCCAAATACACTGCGTTCACTGGTTTCCCCCCTTTTGACTCTGCTAGTAACATCCCCAAAAAATTACTAACAAGTTTGCCAGTTGTGATTTCCTCTTCATGTCTCCATGTTGACTCTGTAAAGTTAGATTGTAACTTTCCCATTATTTGGTCATGTCGACCTTTTTATAATAGATTCAAGTATCCTCCCTACTATTGAAATCAGGCTAACAGATCTGTAACTCAAGTTGCTTCACTAGTTTAAAATTTTAGAATTCCACAGTATTGAAAAGCAAAAGCTAAGAGTTCAGTGAGACATCCTGTAGAAAAGCACAGAAAATAAGAGTAGCAAGCAGGGCTTTGTATTTCAGTCTCATTTCAAACAGCAGTCTTTATTCACAGTCATTTGGTCGTACAGAACTTGAGTGGTGCTGAAGAAGGAAATGCTGTTGCCAGAAGCTCCTCGTGTTCTCATCACCACATGTGTTTGCCCTGATGAGTGCAGTACTGAAAAGCTTCAGCAAAATGCCCCTATCAACAGCAGGATTAAAATTATTCACTATTTTTGTTCATTCTTTCATTTCAGATCCTGATTCTTGATGTGATTGAGGTTGTGCCTGAGCCTGGCCAGCCTCTGACAAAGAACAAGTTCAAGGTGCTGTATGAGAAGGAGCAGAAAGGCCCTGTGACTGCCCTGTGTAACTGTAACGGTTACCTTGTCTCAGCCATTGGACAGAAGGTAACCACAACATGTCTGCCCCCTCAATGCAATGTCAGCATCTTCATTGTTTCAGTTGCTCCCAAAGAGGGGACAGGCACGTTTTCTATTATCAATCCTTTACTTACCTGTATATCCAGTAGGCTGATGCAGCAAATGTGGAAATTTTTATGCCAAGCACTATTTTTAAATCGTGCTGTGAAGAAGGCTTTATTGGTAGAGGAATTGAGTTCCGGAGTCCTGAGGTCATGTTGCAGTTGTATAAGACTCTGGTGCGGCCTCATCTGGATTATTGTGTGCAGTTTTGGTCGCCATACTACAGGAAGGATGTGGAGGCATTGGAACGAGTGCAGAGGAGGTTTACCAGGATGTTGCCTGGCATGGTAGGCAGATCGTATGAGGAAAGGCTGAGGCACTTGGGACTTTTCTCATTGGAGAAAAGAAGGTTTAGGGGAGATTTGATAGAGGTGTACAAGATGATTAGGGGTTTAGATAGGGTTGACAGTGAGAACCTTTTTCTGCATATGGAGTCAGCTGTTACTAGGGGACACAGCTTTAAATTAAGGGGTGGTAGGTATAGGACAGATGTTAGGGGTAGATTTTTTACTCAGCGGGTTGTGAGTTCATGGAATGCCCTGCCAGTAGCAGTGGTGGACTCTCCCTCTTTATGGTCATTTAAGCGGGCATTCGACAAGCATATGGAGGTTATTGGGCTAGTGTAGGTTAGGTAGGCTTCGGTCGGCGCAACATCGAGGGCTGAAGGGCCTGTACTGCGCTGTATTTTTCTATGTTCTAAGAGAGGAGACCAAATTTAATTCTTCCTTCGGCTGATTTTTTAATAATTCTCTCATTCTAGCTCAACTGAAAGCCAGTTCCTAGTTACTTTTGAAAAGGTGGTAATGAATTGCCCTGAAAGCTGCAGTCCATTTGGTGTAGGTAGGCCAACAAGCCTGTAAATAAGGGGGCTCCAAGATTTTGGCTTATCAGCACTGAAGGAAAGGTGATGTATTTCCGGGATGGTGAGTAGCTTGGAAGGGAAGATGCAGCTGGTGATCCTCACAATATATCTAGTGCCCTTATCCTTCCAGGTGGTAGTAGGTTTGAGAGGTGCTAAGGAGCTTTAGTGAATTCCTGCAGTGCACCTTGTGGATGGTAGACACTGCTGCTATTGAGTGTTGGTGGTGGAAGATCTAAATGTTTGTACATGTAATGTCAATCAAGTGGGCTGCGATATCCTGGATGGTGTCAAGTTTCTTGTGTGTTTGAGCTGCACTTATGCATGAGAGTGGGGAGTGTTCCTTCATATCCTGACTTGTGATGTGTAAAAGGTCGGCAGGCTTTGGGGAGTCAAGAGGGATACTCGCCGCAGTATTCCCAGCCTCTGACCTATTGTAGCCACTGTATTTTATGGCGAGGCCAGTTTCTGGTCAGTAGTAATCTACAGGATGTTCAGGAGATGGCTGTGATTTTTATGTGAGCTTTTTATTCCAGATCAATGTTGAATTCAATTTTCACGATCTGCCAAAATGGCATTTGAGCATTTTAGAACATTATAATCATAAAGTCACTCAGTTAGGAAACAGATCCTTCTATCCAACTTTTCCCTGTTGATCGGGTTTACCAATTAAACTCAGCCCTTATTCCTCTAAACTTTTCATATTCGTGTACCTGTCCAAATGTCTTTCAAATATTGTAGGTGCACCTGCATCTCCAATTTCCTCTGGCAGTTCATTCCATCCATGCATCTCCTTCTGTGTGAAAAGGTTGCCCATCAGATCCATTTGAAATCTTTCCCCCCAATCTTAAAACTATGTCCTCTAGTTTTGAATTCCCCTACCCTAAGGAGAAGACATGATTTTATAAACCTCTACAACTTCACCCCTCAAACTCCTGCATTTCTGGGAAACACATTCCAGCCCAACCTCTTTGTAACTCAAATGCTCTAGTCCCAGTAACATCCTTGTAAACCTTTTCTGCACCCTTGCCAATTTAATAATATCCTTCCTGTAGCAGGGTGACCTGAATTGTATGCAGTACTCCAAAAGTGGCCTCACGAATGTTCTGTCCAACCCACTATCGCTAGTTTCTATACATTCAGACAAAGAAGGACACCACTTTGACTGACTGGGACAACAGACACATCCCAGTACAAGTGAAACAAAGACACTCACAAGAATTCTTAAAGGCATGGCATTCTAACCAGAACTCCATCAATAAACACATTGGTTTAGACCCAATCTACCTTGCCTTGAAAAAAAGAACCGGAAATGACATCACCCACCTTAAGAAACCAAGGCCTATAAATAGAGGGGTGTGACATACCACCAGCGCTTCACTGGAGACTCTCATTGATGATGATACCTAGTATGGTGACAAAATGTCTGAAAACAAACCTTCCAGCTCAGCGAGCTAACTTGCATACTTAACAGTACATGTTCTTTGGCCCTCGATGTTGTGCTGACCTGTGGAACCAATCTGAAGCCTATCTATCCCACACTATTCCATTATCATCCATGTATTTATCCAATGACTATTTAAAATGCCCTTAAAAATTGGTGAGTCTACTAAAGTTGCATGCAGGGCATTCCACGTCCATACTACTGAGTAATGACCTACCTCTGACATCTGTCCTATATCTATCACCCCTCAATTTAAAACTATTTCCCCTTGTGTTAGTCATTAGCATTGGAGGGAAAAGGCTCTCACTGTCCGCCCTATCTAATGCTCTGATTATCTTTGTTTCCAATTAAGTCACCTCTCAACCTCCTCTCTAATGAAAGCAGCCACAAGTCCCTCAGCCTTTCCTTGTAAGACCTTCCGTCCATACCAATCAATATCCTAGTCAATCTCCTCTGAACCCTTTCTAAAGCTTCCACATCCAAAAAGGTAGTGACCAGAACTGTACTCAGTACTTCCAAGTGCGGTTGCACAAAAGTTTTGAGCAGCTGCTACATGACCTCATGGCTCCACAACTCAGTCCCTCTACCAATAAAAGCTAACTCACCCTATACTGCCTTAACAACCCTATCAACCTGGGTGGCAACTTTCAGGGATCTATTAACCCAGTACTCGTTTTGCTTGTTGTTCCTTCCAGAGTGAATCACCTCTCACTTTTCCACATTAAACTCCGTTTACCACCTGTCAGCCCAGCTCTGCAGCTTATCTATGTTCCTCTGTAGTTTGTAACATCCTTCCGCACTGTCCACAACTCCACCGATGTTAGTGTCGTCTGCAAATTTACTAACCCATCCTTCTATGTCCTCATCCAGGTTGATTATAAAAATGACAAACAGCAGTGGACCCAAAACAGATCCTTGCAGTACACTACTAGTAACTGAACTCCAGGATGAACATTTCTCATCAACCAGCACCCTCTATCTTTTTTCAGCTAGCCGATTTCCGCTAATTCATCCTCAATCCTGAAACTCCGTATTTTGTGCAATAGCCTACTGTGGGGAACCTTATCAAAACGCCTTACTGAAATCCATATACACCACATCAACTGCTTTACACTCATCCATCTGTTTGGTCACCTTCTCAAAGAACTCGGTAAGCTTTGTGAGGCATGACCTACCCTTCACAAATCCGTATTGACTATCCCTAAACAACTTATTCCTTTCTAGATGATGATAAACCCTATCTCTTATAACCATTTCCAGCACTTTACCCACAACTAAAGTAAGGCTCACAAGTCTGTAATTACCAGGGTTGTCTCTACTCCTCTTGAGCAAGGGAACAACATTCTGGCGCTATTCCTGTAGACAATGATGACATAAAGATCAAAGCCAAAGGCTCTGCAGTCTCCTCCCTGGCTTCCCAGAGAATCCTAGGATAAATCCCATCCGGCCCAGGGGACTTATTTATTTTCACACTTTCCTGAATTGCTAATAACTCTTCCTTGTGCACCTCAGTCCCGTCTAGTCTAGTAGCCTGTATCTCAGTATTCTCCTCAACAGCATTGCCTTTTTCCTGTGTGAATACTGGCAAAAAATATTCATTTAGCGCTTCCCTACTCCTCTGACTCCATGCACGACTTCCCACTACCGTCCTTGATTGGCCCTAATCTTACTCTAGTCATTCTTATTATTCCTGATATACCTACAGAAAGCTTTAGGGCTTTCCTTTATCCTATCTGCCAACAATGTCTCATGTCCCCTCCTGGGTCCTCTTTGTTCTCTCTTTAGGTCTTTCCTGCTAGCTTGTAACTCTCAAATGCTCTAACTGAGCCTTCACATCACATCCTAATATAAGCTATCTTCTTCCTCTTGACAAGAGATTCAACTTCTTTAGTAAACCACAGCTCCCTCACTTGACTACTTCCTCCCTGCCTGGCAATAGCTGTTCTTTGAATAAGCTCCACATTTCAATTGTGCCCATCCCCTGCAGTTTCCATCCCATCCTATACATCCTTAATCTTGCCTAATCGCATCATAATTGCCTTTGCCTTTCCTCCAGTTATAACATGCCATCCCAACTCCTATACTCAATGCCCTGACTGCTGGAGACACTAGTTTGGGATTCTGGATTGCTAGTCCAGTGTTTTCACCACTGTGACACTACCTTCCCCAAAGAAAAGGAGGAATTATGATTTTTAAAGGTCCTTTAAGGCCACGTGCACTCACCAGCTCCTGGTGCAGACCTTTGAAGATTTTAGAATTGGAAAGAACTGAGTATTTTTCCCTCTTGGTCTTCTATACAGTGATGTCCCATTGATAAAATGCCTCTTGTGCAGATTTTCCTGTGGAGTCTGAAAGATAATGACCTGACTGGAATGGCGTTCATTGACACTCAGCTCTACATTCACCAGATGATCAGTGTGAAGAATTTCATCATGGCTGCAGACATCATGAAAAGTGTCTCCATCCTCCGCTACCAGGAGGAGAGTAAGACTCTGTCCCTTGTTAGCAGGGTATGTATACAGCACAGTCCTGACCAGTAATGGGAACAGCTTAGTGTCGTCGGGATGTAAGTTAAGTGCTTGCTGCCTTGTCTAAGGGACCTTTGTTCATGTGTGGTGCTGGGAGATGGTTCAAACTTGGGGACATTTCATGAAAGCCCTGCCTATCTAGCTAGGGTTGTTGAAAGATCCTGAGGAGCACAGAATCTGATGGATATCTTGTCTCTTTTTAAAAAGAAAGCAAAATATTGTCGATTCTAGAGACATGAGACAAAACCAGAAAGTGCTAGAGAAACTCAGCACATCTGGTTTACATCTGTGGAGGCAAAAACCATGTTATCATTTGAGTACAACGCTGAAGAACAGTCATTGGACGTGATATTAACTTTTTCTTTCTCAACTGATGCCTCCAGACCCAAACTTCTCCAGCATCAGGTTTTAGATAGTTAATTGGATGGCAGAGAGAGCCTGATGATTGTGTAATTTTGTGATGGTCAAAGGTTGACATACTCCACTGAAAAGGAAAATACTTTGAACAGTCTCCATATGGATTGATGTTGTATGCAAGTGTTGTTTTTTCAGAGCTCACCTGTAATTGTTAATGTCACTTGTCCCCCAGGATCCCAAGCTTCTGGAAGTGTATAGCATAGAATTTATGGTGGACAGCTCTCAGTTGGGATTCCTTGGTAAGTTACTCTCCAGACTTGTTATAGCAGATCATTGACCATTGTTTTTATTCACTCGTGGGGTGTGGGTGTTGCTGACTGGGCCAGCATTTACTGCCTGTCTTTAGTTGCCCTTGGGTAGATGGTAGTGAGCTGCCTTCCTGAATTGCTGCAGTCCATATGCTGTAGGTAGACCCACAATGCCATTAGGGAGAAAATTCCAGGATTTTGACTCAATGACACTGAAGGAGCGGTGATATATTTCCAAGTCATGGAGATGTACAGCATGGAAACAGACCCTTCGGTCCAACCTGTCCATGCCGACTAGATATCTTAACCTAATCTCGACCCATTTGCTAGCATTTTCCCCATATCCCTCTAAACCCTTCTTGTTCATCCACCCATTCAGATTCCTTTTGAATGTTGTAATTGTACCAACCTCCGTCACTTCCTCTGGCAGCTTATTCCATATATGTGCCACCCTCTGTGTGAAAAAGTTGCCCCTTAGGTCCCTTTTAAATCTTTCTCCTCTCACCTTAAACCTATGCCTTCTAGTTTTGGGCTCCCCCCAACCCAGGCAAAAGACTTATTCACTCTATCCATACGCCTCATGGTTTTATAAACCTCTGCAGAGTCACTCGTCAGTCGCTGATGCTCCAAAAAAAATAGCCCCAGCCGATTCATCCTCTCCCTATAACTCCAAACCTTACAACCTGGCAATGTCCTTTTAAGTCTTTTCTGATGCTTTCAAGTTTCACAACATCCTTCCTATAACAGGGAGACCAGAATTGCACGCTGTATTCCAAAGTGTCTTAACCAATGTCCTGTACAGATGCAACATGACCTCCCAACTCCTATACTCAGTGCGCTGACCAATAAAGGCAAGCATACCAAATGCCATCTTCACTATCCTGTCTACCTGTGACTCAATTTTCAAGGAACTATGAATCTGCACTCTAAGATCTTTGTTCAACAACACTCCGCAGGACCTTACCATTGCTGTATAAGGCTTGCCCTGATTTGCCTTTCCAAAATGCAACACCTTTTCCAAAAAAACTCAAATCAGGTTAGTGAGACATGATTTCCCAAGCACAAAGCCATGTTGACTGACTTCTAATCAGGTAAAAACGATGACTGCAGATGCTGGAAACCAGATTCTGGATTAGTGGTGCTGGAAGAGCACAGCAGTTCAGGCACATCCGAGGAGCTTCGAAATCGACGTTTCGGGCAAAAGCCTTCCTGATGAAGGGCTTTTGCCCGAAACGTCGATTTTACTGCTCCTCCTGAACTGCTGTGCTCTTCCAGCACCACTAATCCAGAACCTGACTTCTAATCAGTCCTTGCCTTTCCAAATACGTGTAAATCTTGTCCCTCAGAATCTCCTGCAACTTGCCCACCACTGATGTCAGGCACGCCAGTCTATAGATCCCTGGCTTTTCCTCACCACCTTTCTTAAATAGTGGCATCACGTTAGCCACCCTCCAGTCTGGCACTCACCTGTGAGTCTCGGTGATACAAATATCTCAGCGAGGAACCCAGCAATTACCTCCCTAGCTTCCCACAAAGTTCTAGGGTACACCTAATCAGATCCTAGGGATTTATCCACCTTTATGCACTTCTTCCTCTGTAACATGGACATTTTTCAAGGTGTCACTATTTATTTTCCCATGTTCTATATCTTCCACATCCCCATCCACAGTAAACGCTGATGCAAAATACTTTTTTAGTATCTCCCCAATCTCCTGCAGTTCTGCACATAGGCTGCCTTGCTGATCTTTAAGGGGCACTATTCTCTCCCTAGTTACTCTTTTGTCCTTTAATGTATACATAGGATCCCTTTGGATTCTCCTTAACCCTATTTGCCAAAACCATCTCATGCCCCCATTTTT
Organism: Chiloscyllium punctatum; assembly: GCF_047496795.1. Classification (NCBI taxonomy): domain Eukaryota; kingdom Metazoa; phylum Chordata; class Chondrichthyes; order Orectolobiformes; family Hemiscylliidae; genus Chiloscyllium; species Chiloscyllium punctatum. Next base: position 127,042,502 of record NC_092746.1, on the reverse strand, counting down.
ACCCTCCTGATATCCCTCTATGTTACCGTTATATTCTTCTTGGTACTCACCCGATCCCAGCTGTTTATACCTGACACGTTTCCTTCTTTTTCTTGTCATTCAACATTCCCTATACCTACCAGCCTTCCCCTTCCACCCCAACAGTAACATACTATCTATGAATTCTCGGTACCTCATTTTTGAAGCCCCCCCCCCATTTTCCAGAAGATCCTTTATCTGCAAACATCTGCATCCAATCAACTTTTGAAAGTTCTTGCCGAATACTGTCAACATTGGCCTTTCTCCAGTTTAGAATTTAACTTTTAGATCAGGTCCATCTTTTTCTGTCACTACGTTAACATTAATAGAATTCTGGATCATTGGCCCTAAAGTGCTTCCCCACTGACACCTCAGTCACGTCTCTTGCTGCCTTTTCCAAGCTAGGTCAATTTTTTTTGCTCCTTCTGTAGTAGGTACATCCACATAATTATTCAGAAAATTTTCTTGTACAGGTTGTCCTGTTATAATGCACATTTTATCAGCACCAATTCACTGTAATAGGATTGAATTGGGGGCGCTGTTTCTACAGTGCCGATGTTTAAAACGTGTGTTGGTTGTACCATGATTGTAGTGCCATCTCCATCTAAGTGTTGTTTCTAAAGGGTAATTTTTTTATAACATGGGTTTGCAGAAGAACACAACCATTGTTTTATAGAAGAACTGACTGTACATGCTTAATGCATTTCTTTCCATCCAAGCCCTTAACACAATGGCAGTGCCAGTCCATGTTTGGAAAATTAAAATCCTATACCAATATCACCCTATTATTCTGGTAACTGAGATCTCCTTACAAATTTACTTCTCAATTTCCAACTGACTATTAGGAGATCTATAGTACAATCCCAATAAGGTGATCATCCATTCCTTGTTTCTCAATTCTTCCCAAATAATTTCCCTGAAAATATAGCTGAAACGTTATCTGTAATGAAAATCGCCATTCCCTCTCCTTTCTTGCTCCCTTTCTATCCTTACTATTGCATCTATACCCTGGAACATTTAAGCCACCATCCTTGTGCCACATCTCGGCAATTGCCACGATATCCCAGTCCCATGTTCCTAACCATGCCCTGAGTTCATCTGCCTTACCTGCTAGGCTTCTTGGATTGAAATAAATGCAGTTTAATTTATCAGTTCTACCTTGTTCTCTGCTTTGTTTGTGCCTGCCTTGACTGTTTAACTTGTTCCTTTTCCCAAATGCACTAGTCTCAGACTGATCTCTTCTTTTCTCACTATCTCCCTGGGTCCTTCCAAGCCACCACCACTAGTTTAAAACCACTTGAGCATCTCTAGCAAATCTCCCTGCTGGTACCTTAGTCCCCTTCCAATTCAGATGTGATACGTCCCTCTTGTACAAGTCACTTCTGCCCCAGAAGACAGTCCAATGATCCAAAAATGTGAATCTTCCTCCCCTGCACCAGCTCCTCAGCCACACATTCATCTGCTCTATCCTCTTATTCCTAATCTCACTCACCGTGGTACCAGGAGTGTTCCATACATTACTATTCTCAAAGGCCTACTTTTTAATCCTTTTCTCTTCTACATAATTAGTTCCAATATGTACAATGACCTCCTGCTGGTCCCTCTCCCCTTTGAGAATATTCTGCATCCTGTCTGAGATATCCTCGGCACCAGGGAGGCAACACACCATTCTAATATCTCTGTTGGTCCAAGAAGCATCTGTGCATCTGACGAGAAGAGTCCCCTATCACAATTGATCACTTGGAACCTGGTCTAGCCCTGTTTACATTTGAGCAAGTCTTGATACCAGAAACCTGGCTGTCAGTGCTACATTCCCCAGATTTTCCAAAACAGCATACTTGTTTGAGATGGGGACTCCTGCACTACCCTGCCTGCCTCTTGTTACCTTTTACAGAGGTAACCCATCTACCTGACTGTGTATCTGTTTTTTCTACTTTACAGAAACTGTCATCCCTCACACCCACCATCTGCTGTGAATTGCTCATTGCCTCTAACTGCTGCTCCAACTGATCCATGCAATCCGATAGGATTTGCAACAAAATACATTTACTGAAGACATAATCATCAGAACATTGAAATTCTTCCTAATCTCCCACATCTAACAGGAAGAGCACATTACTCTACTGAAGGCACCGTAACAATTTACAGGTCCAGAAAATGGCACAGTCTTACTGTTCTAAAGGCAGACAATTTTTAATAAAACATATAATCAAAAAACCCATTCTACTCGCTATTGTAGATTTTAGAAAAACACTTTTAAAAAAGGTACCACTTAGCTGTCCCTGCACTGAGCGCTCCCCCACGCAAGTTTCTCCAAGGTCAGTTGTAAATTTCATTGTTTGCTTATTTTTCTTAGAACAATTCCAAACAGAGGCAGTCAGCTATGAAGGTTTGCTGCCTGGTCAGACAACTGTGCAGGTTCACTGATCCTTTTCTCACCTCTCACGTGGTACCTGCTGTCTCCCTCTTTCCCCCCTCTTCTCCCCCCCCCCCCCCCCCCCCCACCTCTTCCTCCTCCCCATCCCCCCCCCCCACCTCTTCCCCCCCCACCTCTTTTCCCACCCCCCACCTCTTTTCCCCCCCCTCTTTCCCCACGCCCCCCTCTCCCCACACCCCTCCTTTTTTGAAGTGCCCTTGTTTTGACGAAGTTCCAAAACAATGCGTCATCTTATAAAACAATAATAACTGCTCCAAGAATTTGAGGAAGTCAGCTCCAACACTGAAAATACCTCAAAGTAAAAAGGAGCAGCTCTGACAGTCACATTATCTCCCGTCCTCCATCTTGGATTGCCCAGAATTCACAAGTCAGGATGATGTGCGGCTTGGAGGGGAACCTGTAGATTGAGATGTTTCCATGTATCTGCTGCCCATGTCCTCCTACTTAGAAGTTAACATCACTAAATCCCCCATTATCGGCATCATAGAGGTTACCATTGACTAGAAACTGATCTGGACTCACCATATAAATATAGTGGCGACAAGAACCATCCAAAAGATAGGAATACTGTAGTGAGTAACCCACCTCCTTACTCCCCAAAGCCTGTTTGCTGTTGAGAAGACGCAAGTCAGGAGTGTGATAGAATACTTCCCTGGTGCCTGGCTGGGTACAATTCCAACAACACTCAAGCTTGACACCACCCAGGACAGGTGCTACACCCACAGGGATCCACTCCCTCCACCACTTAGTAGCAGCAAAATGTACTATCTGCAAGTTTCCCTCTGACCCACTCATCATCCTTCAGTTCATCATCCCTTCAGTGCTGTAGTGTCACAATCCTTAAAATCCCTCCCTACTGGCATTGTGGGTCTATTCACTGCACGTGGACTGCAGCAGTTCAGGAAGGCAACTCTCGACCACCACCTCGTGGAAGATGAATGCTGGCCAGTTAATGTCACCCCATCTAAAAGTAGCTATGCAGGTTTTGTGGTATATTTGCATTTCTCTCTCTAAGTGGAACTGACCCTATATTTTTTCTTTGCCTTTAATTTCAGTGTCTGACCGTGAGAAGAATCTCCTAGTGTATATGTATCAGCCAGAAGGTATGAATAATTTCTTATTTTTCACTTTTTTTATAGTTTCTCTCTTTTTCTCCGTCCTTGATCTATAAAGATACCATTGGCTAGTTTTGAAATATTACCTTTTGAAAATAATTTAAATACACACTGCAAATTGAATTTTTCCCTCTGTTATTGTATAATATACTCTACTTTGGACTTAGTCCTTTCTCCTTAATCTCTGGGTTTCCCATGAATGCTGTCTATAATTGGGTTAAAGTTCAGAATTTTCATCTGTATCTGACCTAAAGCGTTAGTATATCTGAAAAAAACTCTCTCCCGTCAGCGCACAGATCTTGTAAAACATTTTCTGTTAGAATGGTGACCACATATCAGAATGTACTGCTACTTCATTGGCGGTAAAACACAGTGGGACCATTTAGATTGTAGAAGATGTTAGTTGACAATCTGAGACTTTGTAACCAGCTAGCAGTTCTCTTTTAAAGTGACCATAGATCCCTTTGGAGAATGAAGCTTGGGAAATAATGATGGGCAATCAGGAAATAGCAGAAAAGTTGAATAATTAGGGACCTGGATTCAGTTTCAGCCTTGGACATCTGTGTGAGTGGAGATCGCACATTCTCCCTGTGTTTGCCTGGATTTCTGTTGGATGTTCCAGTTTCCACCCACAGTTCAAAGATGTGCAAATTAGGTGGATTGGTCATGCTAAATTACCCTGTAGTGTCCAGTGATGTGCATGCTGCATGGGTTAACTATGGTAAATATGGGTTTGCAGGGATAGGGTAGGATGCACTTTGGAGGGTCAGTGTAGGTTTGATGGGCTGAATAGCCTCTGTCTGTATTGTAGGGATTCTATGAAATACTTCACCTTACTTCTCTCAGTAGAAAGCATTAATACCTTTCCAAAATGACTCAAGGGCAAAATGAGGAGAGGAAACAAGTTATTACCAAAGAAGAAGTGTTAGGGAAATTAATGGAGTTAAAGACCAATATTTCTCCTGGAAGTTATTGGATGTATCTGAGGATATTAGAGGAAGTAGCTACAGAGATAGTGGGATGCAATGGTCAGAATCTTTCAAGAATCCTTAGATTCTGGAAAAGTGCTAGAGGATTTTATTTTACTTTGAAAGTGAAGGAGACACCAAACCAGTCACTCTGGGCCTGTAAGATTCATATCTGTTATTGATAAAATGTTAGAGTTATTTATAAAGGGTATAAGAGAGCACTTAGAAATGCATGATATAATCAGCAGGGTTAGCATGGCTTCATGAAGAGGAAATTAATTTGCTGTTCATCTCAAAATGACCTCACATCTTCCAACATTTGACTTCACGTTGTTATCCATCTACCAGACCCTTAACCACTCCCTTAACCTATCTATATCCCTCTGCACACTTTTCTCTACTACTCATGTTAGTTTCACGCTGCACTTGGTCCCAACTCTAAATCATCGATGTGAATTGTAAACAATTACAGTCCCAACACTGATCCCTGACGTACACCACTAGCCACTGATTGCCAACCAGAAAAATCTTTTTTTTTTCTGGTTGCAAGAATTATTTGAGGTGGTAACAAGCGGGAAAGATAAAGGAGAAACAGTGGATGTAACATATTTGAATTTTCAGAGGGTATTTGATAAGGCATTAGACTTTAGGATACTTAATAAAATAAGTCTATGCTGTTGGAGCTAGTATGTTAGCATGGATAGAGGTTTAACTAACTAACAGAAGACCATAATACATGTTAGTGAGAATACGGAGATACAGGCTACTAGATTAGATGGGATTGTGGTTGACAAAGAGAAGGTTTTAGCAACTTTGGAAGATCTGAAAATAGTTAAGACTTCTGTGCCGGATGGGATTCTCTGGGAAGCCAGGGAGGAGATTGCAGAGCCTTTGGCTTTGATCTTTGTCATTGTTGACGGGAGAAGTGCCAGAAGACTGGAGGATAGCAGTTTAAGAAAGGGAGTCGGGGCAACCCTGGTAATTATAGGCCAGTGAGCTTTACTGCAGTTGTGGGTAAGGTATTGGAAAAGGTTATAAGAGAAAGGATTTATAATCATCTGGAAAGGAATAATTTGATTAGGGATAGTCAAACACTGTTTTGTGAAGGGTAGGAGGGGATATAGCTTTAAATTGAGGGGTGATAGCTTTAGCACAGGTATGTGGGGTTGTTGCTTTACCCCGTAGTAGGGGCGTGGAACGGCCTGCCTGCAACAGTTATAGTTGTAGTAGTATTGCCGACGTTAAGGACGTTTAAATGGGCATTGGACATACGAATGGATAATAATGGAATGGCGTAGGTTAGATGGACATCAAATTAATTTCATGGGTTGGTGCGACATCAAGGGCCAAAGGGCCTGTACTCCACTGTAATGTTCTATCAGAGCTGAAATGAGACCATTCAGCCAACTGAGTCTGCTCTGTCATTCAATTGTAGCTGATAAGTTTCTCAGTCCCATTCTCCTGCGTTTTTGCCATAGCCCTTGATACTGAAGAACCTAACTATCTCAGTCTTAAATATATTCTGACCCAGCCTCCACAGCCTCTGTGACAGTGAACCCTATAGATTCACCACTCTCTGGCTGAAGACGTTTCTCCTTATCCCTGTTGAAAAAGGTCTTCCCTTAACTCGAAAAGAACATCTATTCTGTCCAGGTCATTCATTATTCTGTATGTTTCAATTAGATCCCCCTTCATCCTTCTAAGTTCCATCATGTATTAAATCCAGAGTCTTCAAACATTCCTCATATGCTCAGCTTTTCATTCCTGGGACCATTTTTGTGAAGATATGGTAGGGATCAGGATGGCATTTTCAGGCTAGCAATCTATAACCAGTGGTGTGCCATGGGTTTTTGCAGTGTGTATTGATGACTTAGATGAGGAAGGTGAATGTACTATCATCCAGTTTGTGAATGACACACATTTAGGTGGGAAGGCAAATGGTGCGGTTGACCGTGGCTTGGTAGATGGAATATAATGTGAGGTTATGCAATTGCCAGGAAGAATTGAAGAGCTGAATACTAAATGGAGAAATACTGCAGAAAGCTCCAAAGCTCCATGGAGCACAAAGATTAGTATTCAAATTCGCTTTCATTTCAAAGGGCATCAAGTGTAAAAGTTGGGATATTTTGTTAAAACTATACAAGGCACTAGTCAGACCATAAATAGAATCTTTTGAACAGTTTTGGTCCCTTTATCTAAGGAAAGATATCTGGTTCTGAAGAACATAAACATAGAACAATATAGCGCAGAATGGCCCTTCAGTCCTCGATGTTGCACTGACCTAATCTGAGCCCATAACCCTACACTATCCCGTCATCATACATAAGCTTATCCAGGGTCTGTTTAGATGTCCCTAATGTGGCTGAGTTAACTACATTAGCAGGTAGGGCATTCCACGCCCTTGCCACTCTGAGTAAAAGAACCTGCCTCTGATATTTGTCTTAAATATATCACCCCTCAATTTGTAATTATGTCCCCTTGTGCAAGCAGATGTCATCATCCTAAGAAAAAGACACTCTCTGTCCACCCTATCTAATCCTCTGATCATCTTGTATGTCTCTGTTAAATCCCCTCTTAGCCGCCTTCTCTCCAGTGAGAACAGACCCAAGTACCTCAGCCTGACCTCATAAGATCTTCCTTCCAGACCAGGCAACATGCTGGTAAATCTCCTCTGCACCTTTTGCAGTGCTTCCACATCCTTCCTGTAATGGGGGCAACCAGAACTGGATGCAATACTCCAAGTGAGGCTGCACTAGCGTTTTGTACAGTTGCAGCATGACACCATAGCTCCGGAACTCAATCCCTCTACCAATAAAACCAGAACTGTACACAATATTCCAAGTGTGGCTGCACCAGCGTTTTGTATAGCTGCAAATGATATTGCAGCTCCAGAACTCAATCCCTCTACGAATGAAACCTAACACATTGTATGCTGCCTTAACGGCACAATCAACCTAGATGGCAACTTTTAGGGATCTATATACATGGACACCAAGATCCCTCTGCACATCCACACTGCTAAGAATCTTTCCATTGACCCAGTATTCTGCCTTCCTGTTATTTTTCCCAAAGTGAATCACCTCACATTTATCTGCATTGAACTCCATTTGCCACCTCTCAGCCCAATTCTGCAGTTTATCCAAGTCTCCCTGCAGCCTGCAACATTCTTCCACACTGTCCACTACTCCACCAACTTGAGTATCATCTACAAACTTACTAACCCATCCACCAATGCCTGCGTCCAAGTCATTTATAAAAATGGCAAACAGCAGTGGTCCCAAAACAGATCCTTCTGGCGCACCACTAGTAACCGGACTCCAGGCTGAATATTTTCCATCAATCACCACTCGCTGCCTTTTTACAGAAAGCCAGGTTTTAATCCATACTGTTAAATCACCTTCAGTCCCATGCCTCCACATTTTCTCCAACCGCCTACCATGTGGAACCTTATCAAAGGCTTTACTGAAGTCCATGTACACCACGTCAACTGCCCTACCCTCATCTACATGCTTGGTCACCTTCTCAAAAAACTCAATGATGTTTGTGAGACATGACCTGCCCTTGACAAAACCATGTTGACTATTGCCAACCAATTTGTTACTTGCTAGATGATTATAAATCCTATCTCTTTTATAGTCCTTTCCAAACCTTTTCCTAAAGCTCATTGGTCTAGAATTACCAGGGTCATCTCTACTGCCCTCCTTGAACAAGGGCACAACATTTGCAATCCTCCAGTCCTCTGGTACTAAACCTGTAGACAATGACGACGCAAATATCAAAGGCAAAGGCTCTGCTATCTCCTCCCTAGCTTCCCAGACAATTCTTGGAAAAATCTCATCCGGCCCAGAGGACTTATCTGCTTTCACACCTTCTAGAATTGATAGCACCTCTTTCTTACTAACCTTAATCCTTTCAAGTCTAATAGCCTGTATCTCAGTCTTCTCCTCTACAGTATTCTCTCCTTTTCTTGAGTGAAAGCAGATGAGAAATACTCGTTTAGTACCTCTCTGACCTCCACAGGGTCCACACACACAACTTCCCACTTCTGTCTTTCACTGGCCCTATTCCTACCCTAGTCATCCTTTTATTCCTCACATATCTATAGAAAGCTTTAGGGTTCTCCTTTATTCTATCTGCTAAAGACTGCTCATGTCCTCTCCTTGCTCTTCTTAACTCTCTCTCGCAATCCTTCCTAGTTACTCTGTAACTTTCCATCACCTCAGCTGAACCATCTCGCCTCAATGTCACATAAGCCTCCCTCTTCTGCTTAACAAGAAGTACAATTTCTTTAGTAAACCACAGTTCCATTAACATATCACTACCTCCCTGCCTGACGGGGACATTTCTATCAAAGACACACAATATCTGTTCCTTGAACCAGCTCCGCAGTTCGATTGTCCCCATTTCCTGTGTTTTGCTGCTCTTTCTATGCCTCAAGTTTTGCCTAATCGCATTATAATTGCTCTTCCCCCATCTATAACTCTTGCCCTGTGGCATGTACCTATCCCTTTCCATTGCTAAACTAAATGTAACCAAATTCTTGTCGCTTTCTCCAAAGTGCTCACCTGCAACTAAATCAAACACCTGGCCTGGTTCATTACCAAGCACCAGATCTAGTGTGGCCTCCCTTCTTGTTGGCCCTTCGACATACTGTGTCAGGAAACCCTCCTGTACACCTCAGACAAAAAGTGATCATAGAACATAGAAAAGTACAGCTCAGATCAGGCCCTTTGGCCCACGATGTTGTGCCGAGGTTTAATCCTAATGTCCCTAATGTCTCTGCTTCCACCATTACCGCTGGCAATGTATTCACAACTCTCTGCATAACGAACCTTCTGCTAAAATCCCCTCTATACCTTTCTCCTGACATCTTAAAGCCATGACCCCTTGTGCCAGTCAGTCCTGCCCTGGGGAAATGTCTCTGGCTATTGACTTTATCCATGCCTTCCATCACCTTGTATACCTCGATCAGGCCACCTCTCTTCCTCCTCCTCCAGAGAGAAAAGTCAGGGATTAGTCAACCCCTCTTCCTAAGGTAAGCCCTCCAGTTCAGGGGGCATCCTGGTAAACCATCTTTGCACCCTCTTCAAAGCCTCTGTATCTTTCCTATAGTAGGGCAACCAGAACTGGACGCAATATTCCAAGTGTGGTCTCACCAGGGACTTGTAGAGCTGTAGCAAAATCTCGTGGCTCTTAAACGCGATCCCCCTGTTATTGGAAGCCAAAACACCATATGCTTTCTTAACAACCCGATCCACTTGGGTGGCAATTTTGAGGGATCTATGCACTTGAACACCGAGATCCCTCTGTTCCTCCACACTGCCAAGAATCCTGTCTTTAATCCTATATTCAGCATCAAGTTCGACCTTCCAAAACGCATCACTTCGCATTTATCCAGGTTGAACTCCATCTACCATTTCTCAGCCCAGTTCTGCATCCTGCCTATGTCGCGCTGCAACCTACAATAGCCCTCAATACTATCAACGGCACCTCCAACCTTTGTGTCATCTGCAAATTTGCTAACCCACCCCTCAACCTCCTCATCTAAGTCACTTATAAAAACTACAAAGAGCAGAGGCCCGAGAACACTCCTGCAGGACCCCACTCAACATTGACCTCTAGGCAGAATACTTTCCATCTACAACCACACTCTCCCTTTCTGTCAGCCAGACAATTCTGAATCCAGATAGCCAAATCTCCCTGTATCCCATACTTCCTGACTTTATGAATGAGCCATGGGGAACCTTATCAAAAGCCTTGCTGAAATCCATATACACCACATCCACTGCTTGACTTGTCACCTCCTCAAAGAACTCAATAATATTTGAGGCATGACCTGCCCCTCTCAAAGCTGTGCTGAGTGCCTTTAATCACCTATGCTTTTCCAAATAGTCATAAATCCTATCCCTCAGAATTCTTTCGAAAACCTTGCTGACTACAGATGTAAGTCTGACTGGTCTGTAATTGCCAGGAATTTCCCTGTTACCCTTCTTGAAAACAAGAACAATATTCACCTCCTTCCAATACTCCGATACGACTCTCGTGGAGAGTGAGGATGGAAAGATCTTCGCCAGCGGCTTAGCACCCTCCTTTCTCGCGTCCCGGAGCAGCCTGGGATAAATCTGGTCAGGCCCTGGAGACTTTTCAATCTTAATGTTTGCCAAAATTTCCAGCACATCAACTTCATCAATCTTGATCTGTTTAAGCCTGTTTCCCAGCTCCTCAAAGTTCTCATTCACAACAAGGTCCCTTTCCTTCGTGAAAACCGAAACCATAAACTCATTTAGGGCTTCCTCTATCTGCCCAGACTCCACGCACAAGTTCCCTTCGCTATCCCTGATCGGCCCTACCTTCTCCCTGATCATTCTCTCATTCCTCACGTATGACTAAAATGCCTTTAGGTTCTCCCTAATCCTTTCTGCCAAGCCTTTCTTGTGCTCCATCCTGGCCTCTCCTCAGTCCATTTGAGCTCTTTTCTAGCAAGCCTGTAATCCTGTAAAGCTGTGCTAGATCCTTGCTACCTCCACCTTTATGTAAGCTGCCTTCTTCCTTTTGATGAGAAGCTCCACTGTTCTCGTCATCCAAGGTTCCTTAATCTTACCCCTTCTTACCTGTCTCAGAGGAACAAATTTGTGCATCACTCGCAACAACTGTTCCTTAAACACTCTTCACATGTCTGCTGTGCCCTTTCTGTGGAACAATTCCTCCCAGTCTGTAGTTCCCAACTCCTGTCTGATAGCATCATAATTTCCTTTTCTCTAAATAAATATCCTCTCTTGGTAACTGCTCCTTTCCCTCTCCAAGGCTGTGGTAACTATGAGGCAGTTGTGATCACTGTCACCAAAGTGTTCCCGCTGCGAGATCTGACACCTGTTTTTTTTTAGATTAGATTACTTACAGTGTGGAAACAGGCCCTTCGGCCCAACAAGTCCACACCGCCCCGCCGAAGCGTACCCACCCATACCCCTACATCTACATCGACCCCTTACCTAACACTACGGGCAATTTAGCATGGCCAATTCACCTGACCTGCACATCTTTGGACTGTGGGAGGAAACCGGAGCACCCGGAGGAAACCCATACAGACACGGGGAGAACGTGCAAACTCCACACAGTCAGTCGCCTGAGGCGGGAATTGAACCCTGGTCTCCGGCGCTGTGAGGCAGCAGTGCTAACCACTGTGCCACCGTGCCGCCCAAAATGTTCTGGCTCATTACTGAGCACCAAATCCAAAATGGCCTCTCCCTCGTCGGCCTGTCTACATACTGAGTAAGGAAACCCTCCTGAACACACCTGACAAAAATGGCTCCATCCAAACCATCTGCACTAAGGAGATTCCAGTCAATATTGGGAAAGTTGAAGTCACCCATAACAACAACCCTACTGCATCTGCATTTTTCCAAAATCTGCCAGCCTATGAGTTTTTCAATCTCAGTCTGTGAAAAAAACGCCAATGAGTTGGCTGCTCCCTTGCTTTTCCTAACTTCCACCCATACTGACTCAGTAGACAAACCTTCCTCAACAACCTTCGTTTCTGTAAGTGTGATGCACTCTCTGATTATAAATGCTATACCCCCCTCCTCTTTTATCCACCCTTCCTGTTCTTTTTAAATGTTCTAAACCCTGGAACATCTAGCAACCATTCCTGCCCCTGTGAAACCCATGTCTCCATTCTGGCCACAACATCAGAGCCCCAAGTACTGATCCATGCTATAAGTTCATCAATCTTATTTCTGACACCCCTTGCGTTAAAGCAGACACGCTTTAACTGATCCCTTTGTTTCATCATGTGAGAAACCTTCCCGATAGATTCACTACATCCTGTCACTGCCCCCTTCTCAGACATGTAGCTCTGATTCCCACCCCCTTGCCAAACTAGTTTAAACCCTCCCGAACCACATGAACAAATCTCCCACCCAGGACATTTGTGCCCCTCCAGTTCAGGTGCAACTCGTCCTTCATGTATAGGTCCCACCTTCCCCAGACGGCATCACAATGGTCTAGATATCTGAAGCCCTACCTCCTACACCAGCCACACGTTAAGCTGCATTCCCTGACTGTTCCTCACCTCTCTGAATTGTGGCACCAGTAGCAAACCTGTCGGAACCATCCGATGACTGGAAATGCTATAACTCCAGTACAATGTTGGGGAAGTTAAAGTCCCCGATAATGACCACCCTGTTCCTTTTACTCCTCCCCCGAATCGATTTGCCAATCCTCTCCTCCACATCCCTGTCATTATGACCTGACCTCTCCTCTCCTGTTTCTAACCTCAGCCCATACTACTTAAGTAGACAAGTCCTCGTCAAAAGTTCTTTTAGCCACTGTTATACCGTCCTTGACTAACAGAGCCACACCTTCCCCCTCTTTTATTGCCTTCCCTGATCTTATTGAAAAATTTAAACCCTGGAACCTGCAACATCCATTCCTGACCCTGCTTTATCCATGTTTCCAACACGGCCACAACATTGAAGTCCCAGGTACCTATCCATGCTGCAAGCTCACCTATCTTATTTCGGACATTTCTGGCGTTGAAGTAGACACACTTCAAACCAGCTTGCTGTCTGCCAGCACATTCCTGTGACCGTGAAATCCTGTCCCTGTCCTTCCTACTCTCATCCTCCTGTGTACTGGAACTCCACCTCAGGTTCCCACCCTCCGCTGAGCTAGTTTAAACCCACCCGAATAGCACTAGCAGATTTCCCACCCAGGATATTAGTACCCCTCTGGTTCAAGTGAAGACTGTTTGTAGATGTCCTATTTTCCCCAGAATGACCCCCAATTACCCATGTACCTGAAAACTTCCCACCTGCACCATCCCTGCAGAAAAAAGGAGATTGAGCGGGGACTTGATTGAGGTTTACAAAATCATGACGGGTATAGACAGGGTAGATAGAAATAAGCGTTTTTCCCAGGTTGAAGGATTCAATAATGAGCAGTTATGCTTTCAAGGTGAGAGGTGAAACATTTAAGGGGGATACACGTGGCAAGTACTTAACACACAGGGTGGTGGGTGTCTGGAACGCTTTGCCAGCAGGAAGGCTCGGTTGATTCACTTAACTTGCGTCTGGACAGATGCATGAGTAGGTGGGGAGCAGTGGGATACAGATGCTTAGGAATTGGGCGACAGGTTTAGACAGTGGATTTGGATCAGCTCAGGCTTGGAGGTCTGAAGGACTTGTTCCTGGGCTGTAAATTTTCTTTGTTCTATAACAACTGTTTGTTCTCGCTCTCAACTTCCATCCTAGCTCCCTGAAATCCTGCCTTGCATCTCTATCCCTCTTTCAACCTATATCATTGGTATCTATGTGGACCATGACATGGGGCTGGTCACCTTCTCCCTTCAGGACCCCAAAGACACCACTCGACACATCATGGCCCCTACCGCCTGAGAGACAACACACCAACCATGAAGAAGGGTTGCTGGGCCCAAAATGTTAAGTCTGATTCCTCTCCACAGATGCTGCCAGATATTCTGAGCTCTGCCAGAAGTTTCTGTTTCTGTTTATGAAAAATATACTGTCATTGGAGGCAGTCCAGAGAAAGTTCAGGAGGTTGATATAAGGAAAGGTTGAGTAGATTGGATCTGTACTCATTGCCATATAGAAGAATAAGAGGCAACCCTAGTGAAACATTCAAGATTCTTAGGGGACATGACAGAGTAGCTGCAGTAAGGTTGTTTCACCTTGTGAGAGAATCGGAAACCAGATGGGAATAAGGGGTTATCTGTTTAAAAGGAGATGAGGAATTTCATCTGAGGGTAGGGAATATGTGGAATTCTTAACCCCAGAGGATTTTTGAGGCTGGGTCATTGTGTACATAGAAGGCTAAAATAGACAGATGAGTTGAAGATTATCAGATTAGTCATAATCTCATTGGATTGCAGAGCAGTCTTGATGGGCTGAATGGCCTACTTCTGCTCCTACATCTTGTGCTGATATGGTCTTTATAAAAAATAAGCAGTTTGATTGCATCCTCCTCCTGGCTGGAACCTATTTCAGTTAGCAGCCATAAAACAAATGCAGGGATTGGGGAATTTGGTCATATTGCAGTAATCTCGAGCTCAGCAGGTTGAGTATCAAGGTTCCAGCTGATGATGCCACTCTGCTCGCTGTTAATTTGTTAATTATTAAAAGCAGTTAGGCCTTTTTAAATGCTGGAATGATTCACAGCCTGTTGACATCTAGTGCGTCAAAAAAATGGAAAGACTGCTGTCCTCTCCTACCCTCGTGTTGACTGTGGTGGAATGTCTCTTCAGAAAGCAGTTAAATGGTCACTGATCATTTGTGAGCCTTGGCAGGTGTTTCACGTGGCTTTGTTCGCATGAAGCAACAACCTAAGCCAACCTTCTATTCTACCAAATTGCACATGTACACAGGGGCTCTATAACAAGGAGAAATATGTGTGAACTAGAACTTTGGGGTTTGGGGGGGGAGGGGTCATAATTTAAAAATAAAATGTTGTCCAGTTAAGACAGAGAAGGAAACATTTTTTATTTGGAATTCCCTTCTTCAAATCGCAGAATATGTAAACATTTTTAAGACAGAGCTAAATGGATTCTTGATTTATCAGGGGTAGGCAGGAATGTAGAGTTGAAGTTAGCCATGATCATATTGAATGACAGAGCAGGTTCAGCAAACTGAGTGCTCTACTCTTGTTCCACATTCATATGAATTAGAAACAGAAGTATGTTTTTTGGCACTTCAAGTCTGCTCTGGTTATGTTCCAAATTTCAGGTTCCCCTCTATCTCCAAAAACCTTTGTTTCTACTCCTGCTTAACTGGAATCTGTCTAGCTCCATCTTAAAAATACTCACCCCACTTTCATGACCCTTCTGAGGCAGTGTGTTCCAAAGTTGCACAGCTCTCAGAAAAAAAAAGATTTCCCCTCACCTCTGTCCTCTAAGAGTGATCTCTAATTTTAAAACAACGGCCCCTACTTCTGGACTGACCCACGAAAGCAAACATCCTTTCCCTGTCCCCCTTGTCAAGTTCATTCAGGATCTTCTAAACTTTAGTAAGAAGGCCTGTCTCACTTCTGAGGATTAGTGGAAAAAAAGCTCAGTCTGTCCAATCTTTCCTCAAGGTAGCCTCAGGCATCAGTCAAGAAAACTTCCTGTGAATTACCATCAGCACATTTGTTTGCTTCTGTAAATAAGACCAAATGGTACACCGTATTTGAGATGTGGTTTTTGTCAAGATCCTACATAAATGAAGAACAACCCCTGCTTTTATAGTCATTCACTCTTGTAATAAAGGCTTGTATGCCTTTAGAGTTTCTCATTATATGCTGTGCCTATATTCCATCCATTTGTCCCACATGGCAGATTGGTACAAAAACTAAAATCACATGGGATTCGGGGTAGGTTGGCTAGATGGTTACAAAACTGGCTTGGTCAGAGAAGACAGATGGAAGGATGTTTTTCAGAATGCAGCCAGATAACTAATGGTGTTCCACAGGGATCAGTCTTAGGTCCTCTGTTGTTTGTAGTATATATAAATGATCTGGAGGAAACTCTCGGTGGTCTGATTAGTAAATTTGTAGATGACATGAAGATTGATAGAGTTGCTGTGGTGTTGACGATTGTGAAAGGATACAACAGGATGTCGATAGATTGGCAACTCGGGTGCAGAAATGACAGGTGGAGTTTAATCCAGGCAAGTGTGAGGTGATGCATTTTCGAGGATTAAATTTAGGTGTGAATTATACTGCAAACGACAGAACCCTTAGGAACATTAGCATAACAGAGGTATCTAGGCAGGCAGGTCCACAGTTCCTGAAAAGTGGTAACACAGGTGGCCAAGGTGATTAAGAAGGCAGATGGCATGCTTCCCTTCATCGGGCGGGGCACGGAGTACAAGAGTTGGTAAACTATGTTGCAGCTATATAAAGCCCTTGTTCAGCCGCTTTCAAGGATTGTGTGCAGTTTTGGTCGCGACACTACCGGAAGAATGTGGAAGAGTGCGGAGAAGGTTCACAAGGATGTTGCCTAGTCTTGAGGACATTGGCTATGCGGTAAGGTTAAAAAGACTAAGATTGTTTTCACAATGGTGAAAAGACAGCAGCTGAGAGGAGACCTGATAGAGGTCCACAAAATTGAGAGGCATCGAATTGTTTTAGAATCCCTACAGAGTGGAAGCAGGCCCTCTGGCCCAACAAGTCCATACCGACCCTTCGAAGAATAACCCACCTCAGACCCATTCCTCTTACCCTAGCACAGCCAATCCACCCAAAGCTGCACATCTCTAGACTGTGGGCGGAAACCAAAGCATTCAGAGGAAACCCACGCAGACACAGGGCAAACTCCACACAGACGGTCACCCAAGGCGGGAATCGAACCCGGGTCTCTGGCGCTGTGAGGCAGCAGTGCTTACCACTGAGCCACTGTGCCACCCCATGGATAGGATAGTTAGTCAGAGACCTTTTCCCAGAGTTGAAGTTTCAATTACAAGGGGGGCACATGTTCTATGTGGGGGGGGGGGGGGGGGTTTGGCGGGGAGTTTAAGTGAGATATGTGAAGGAAGTTTTTGATGCAGAGGATGCACTGCCAGAAGAGATGGTGAAAGCAGGCACATTGATGACCTTGAAGAGGCATCTGGATGGTTGCATGGATAGGGAGGGGATAGAGGGAAACGGACTGAATAAGGGCAGACGGTTTGGTTTTTTTTAGTTTAGTTAGGGCATGATGGTTGGCACAGGCTTGGAGGGCTGAGGGACCTGTTCTTTTGTTCTTTGTGATTCATGCATGGAAGCTAGAAATCTGAAATCAAACCAGAAAGTGCTGGAGAAAATCAGCAGGTCTGGCAACCACTACAGGGAGAGGAACAGAGTTAACATTTCAAATCCGGTTACTCATCTTTGGAACTGAAAGGAGTTGGAAAATGGTGATCTTAATCTTAGAAGGAGAAGAAAAATGAGTGGAACAGGTAATGAGACTTCCCAGAGCAAAGATCAATGGGAGTGCTTCTGATGGTGAAGGAGTGATTGCGATCTAAAATGGGTTAAATGATAGTTGTGAAATGGAGCATCTGAGTCGTCTTTACTGATAGCAAAGCCAACCAGACAGAGTAGTCCATTATCAAACGTTTTGTTATGTGTGCACTGGAAGCTATACATACTAATACATATCCTTTGCAGTCAGAAAGAACAAGTGCACACTTGTTTCAATTGAACAGTACAGGTTATGGCCATTTGCTGGTCCATTTCTCAGGGCAACACCTTGATCAATCAGTCAACATGCCTGGTTTAAAATTTAAACAAAGTTTGATTGTTAACTGGTGCATTCTCCATGGCAATGCCTCCACTATTCAGAGACCACTCGCAAGCAAATCAGTACAGGTAGTTTTTCTATAATGCACATTTTTGTCAGCGTGAATTGGCTATAGTGTGATTGAATTGTGGATGCTGTTTGCAAACTTTTTATTGAATGGATTTTCCACAGCGTGATCTTCTACAGCGAGATTTCTATAACAGTTTCCCGTAGCAAGCTTTTCTATAGCGTGATGTTGCGTGTCTGCCGTGTTAAAAGCAGAACAACCTGTACTTTCCTCACATGGCATAGGTGCTGATTTTCTTGCAAAAATGTCTCTAAGAGTGAAAGATGAAAAGGTTTGAAGAAATGTCTTTTCAGCAATGCACCAATCTCTGATTATTCTCTTTCAGCAAGGGAGAGCTACGGGGGGACACGATTACTGCGGAGAGCAGACTTTAATGTGGCCGCACATGTGAATGCATTCTGGCGGACACCGTGTCGTGGTGTTATGGATGGCTCAAATAAGAAAAATATGGCTTGGGAGAACAAACATATTACGTGGTTTGGTGACTATCATTATACATTGTATTTGTACTGGATATGTTTAATTATTGATTGATTAGCTAAAAACACAGCGATTGGGTTGAATTCTTGCTTCTCTGTATAGATTCGGTTTCTGTCAGCAATGTTTGGAGTCTTAGTTCTGTAGCATGGGAAAGGCCCTTTGGCCCATCATATCTGCATGGCTGCGATGCACCTATCTATTCTAATACTTGGCCCTGTAGACCTGTATTCTATGGTTGTTTCAAATAACCATCTAAAAACTATTTAAATATTGTGGCATTTCCCTCCTCTCCTTCCCTTTCAGGCAGTTCCAGATACTCATCAGCTTGGGTGAAAAATGCTTAAAGCCTTTCAAGACCACCTACTGTTTACCTAATGCCCCCTGACGATTGACTTCTTAACTAAGGAGAAATGTTTTTTCCTAACTAGCCTTTACAATTTTGTATATCACAATTAGGTACCTCCTTAGACCACCTGTTCTCAGGAAAACCACCTCTCTAGGCAGTCTTCATAGTTGCACCAGTCCAGGCAATATTCTGGTGAATCTCCCATTGCATCCTCTCTAGTGTTGTCATATCCTTCCTATATATAGTGTGGTGACTAGAATGGGAAGGAGTCCTGTCACCAATGTCTTACGCAGCTCCATCTGAACCTCCCTGGCCTTGTATTTGATGTTTTGACTATTGTAAAGCCAAGTATCCCGTACGTCAGCTTGATCACCTTATCTGCTGGTCCTGTCACCTTCATGGGTCAGTGGACTTGCACACCAAGCTCCCTCTGATCCTCTGTGCTTTCTGTGGTCTTGCAATTCACTGTGTATTCCCTTGCCTTGTTAGCCCACTCAAAATATCACCTCGCTTTTTAGAATTACATTCCAATCACTTTTCAGCTTGTTTATATTGTCCACTCTAAGGTGTTCCTCTGTACTACTTAGCACATGACCCAGTTTTGTGTTATCAGTGAATTTAACTGATTAAATCTCCTATGTTCAGTTTTCTGATTTAATTATGCTCTATTTGTCTCTCAGCGACACTGGATGGCGGGATGGGACTTTTATTACCAATGCAGGAAAAGACATACCGGCGTCTTCTGATGTTACAGAATGCTCTCATCACGATGATTCCTCATCATGCAGGCCTCAACCCTAAAGCATTCAGGTAGGAAGAATGTAACTTTTCACCCAGGTTTTTCCCAAGTGGGGTTCTGAGCTGATGTTTTGGTGTTGAGCTCTTAGACAGTAGTAACTGTTAGAACTTGGACTGTTATAATGGCTGTACCCCTGCTTCGTCATTTGCTACAGAGGGGTCATAAGAGAAAAGTTGGGAAATACTGTTTTAGCTCCTCAACTTCAATATTGCTTTTCATAATTAATTTTCAAGTTGTCATCATCTTCAAAAATAAATCCAGTATTTTTTGTCTAATTTATTTCAAACCTTGTCTTGCTGGCCAAATACAGGTGCAGCTTCTCTGTGAAAGCTGACTTGGTAAGATTCAATCTGAAAGCCTCTAAAACCTAATCAGATCGGAGTCTGTAAGTTTGCTTGCTGAGCTGGAAGACTTGTTTTCAGGCGTTTCATCACCATACTAGGTAACGTCATCAGTGAGAGTCTCCGGTGAAGTGCTGGTGGTATGTCACACCCCTCTATCTATAGGTCTTGGTTTCTTAAGGTGGGTGATGTCATTTCCGGTTTGTTTTTAAGGAAAGGTAGATTGGGTCTAAACCAATGCGTATATTGATAGAGTTCTGGTTAGAATGCCATGCCTATAAGAATTCTTGTGTGTGTCTTTGTTTCGTCTGTCCTAGGAGATGTGTGTGTTGTCCCAGTCAAAGTGGCGTCCTTCTTTTGTCAGTGTATAGGAAGTAGTGATAGTCGTGTCTTTTGATGGCTAGTTGGTACTCATGTATGCTGGTGGCAAGTTTCCTGCTAGTTTGTCCAATGTCGTGTGTTTTTTACAGTTCTTGCATGATATCTTGTAAATGGTATTAGTTTTGCTGGTATTATTTAATGGATCCTTTTAGTTTCATTAGTTGCTGTTTTAGTGTGTTGGTGGGTTTGTGACCTACCATGATGCCATGGGGTCTGAGTCGTCTGGCAGTCGTTTCTGAGATGTCTTTGACACAAGGTAATGTGGCTAAAGTCTTTGTTGCTTTGTAGAACATACTGCAATACAGTGCAGAACAGGTCGTTCGGCCCTTGATATTCCGCTGACCTGTGAACTAATCTGAGCCCGTCACCCTACACTATCCCATCATCATCCATATGCTTGTCCAAGGATTGTTTAAATCCCCTAATATGGCTGCGTTAACTACATTAGCAGGTAGGGCATTCCATGCCCTTACCACTCTGAGTAAAGAACCTGCCTCTGACATCTGTCTTAAATCTATTGCCTCTCAATTTGCAGCTATGCCCCCTCATACAAGCAGATGTCATCATCCTAGGAAAAAGACTCACTGTCCACCCTATCTAATCCTCTGATCATCTTGTATGTCTCTATTAAATTGCCTTCTACTCTCCAATGAGAACAGATCCACGTGTCTACTTGTTTGGGTTTGTTTCTGAGGAGTTGGCAGATTGGGTGCCCGTTTTTCTTGAAAACATTGTGTAGGTTTTTTTTGTTGTTGTTCTCGGGTGCTGCGGTGTGATGTAGCTTGTGGAAGTAATGTTTTGATGCAGCTCTGTTAGTGTTGGAATGATATGCTTCTGAAGTTAAGTATTTGGTCTGTTTTTCTGTAGACGCTGGTTTGAAGCTCTCCGTTAACTGTATGTTCAACGGTCATGTCTAGGAATGGGAGTCTGTTGTTGTTCTCCTCTTTTGTGAATTTTATTCCTGTCAGGATATTGTTGATAGTGTTGTACGTTTCCTCTAGTTTGTTCCGTTTTGTAATGGCAAAGGTGTCATCCATGTAGCGGACCCAAAGTTTGAGTTGAATAGATGGGAGGGCAGCTTGTTCAAATCTCTGTATTACTGCTTCTGCTATGAGCTCTGATATTGGTGATCCCATAGGTGTTCCATTGACTTGTTTGCCGGTTTTGTTGTTGAAGTGAGGTGGGTGGTGAGGCACAGGTGATGCCTGTGTTTCTTTGGCCAGGTCAATGTTAATTGCTGTGAATAGGGTTGTAACGTCAAAGGAGACTATTATTTCATCCTCTTCTATCTTGGTGTCTTTGGTGGTGTTCAGGAATTCTTGGGTGGAGTGAATGGAGTGGCACGAATCTTCAATTCGCTGGTTTAGTTTTTGGTGGAGTTCCTTGGCTAGTCTGTATGTTGGTGTCCCAGGTAGGGAAACTGTGGGTCTGAGGAAGGGATAGGTATTTTAGGTAATGTATAGAAGCATGGTGTGTTGGACCCATCTGGTTTCATATTTTGGAAGTCTGCCCTTTTTTAATTCTCCTGATTTTTTTTAAATGCTGAGAGGAAGGATGAGATTCTGTTTAGTAGTTGTGGGGTCAGGTCTATCACCACCTGCTGGTAAGTTTCAGTATCTGCAAGCAGAGCATTTGCCTTTTTAAGATTGTTGAATTTGTTTAAAATAGTCACGCGTCCCTACAGGAATTATTAGAATGTTTTTGTCTTTAAGTCTTTCTAAGGCTTTATTCTCTTGAGCATTGAGTGTGTTTCCTTCCTTTTTTTTTGGCCTAATGTAGGTGCAATAGCTTGTCTTATCTTTCCTCTGAAAGACCTTTACTTTTTAACGTGGATTCAGATGCTGCAAGGAAGTCCTTTTTACTCACGTCTTTGTAATTGTAGTTTAACTTGGACTAGGACTGCTTTTTCTGTATCAGTCAGTGGATGGTCTGAAAGATTTTTTAATCCAAGCATCAGTGTTGTATGAAATGCTTTTTTGTGTGAGGTTATCTAACTTGAAGTGCGAGATTTTTTTTTCTTTTTCTGTGTTTGCTGTTGTTTAAAGTTTATGGTGTATTCTAATACACTTGTCCATTCACAGTCTGTCATGGTACTGAACAAAGTTTTTTGGCACGAAATCTCCCGGTTGTATTTACTGGAGTTGGTTGTGAACATTATTTCTTTAAGCATCCTGCGGCTGTTTTGTTTGGCTAGTGGCAAAATGGTATCATGGTAGCCCACAAACCTACCAATACACTTAAACAGCAACTAAAGGATCCATTAGATACTACTCCCAAAACGAACAACATTTACAAGATACCATGCAAGAATTGTTTAAAAAAAAACTCCACATCGGACAAACTAGCAGGAAACTTGCCACCAGGATGCAGGATATTAGCCACTAAAAAACACGACCCAATATCACTAGTTTCCGTACATACAAAGAAGGACACCGCTTTGGGAAATGCACACTAAACCCAGGACAGGTGAAACAAAGACTCACAAGAGAATCCTTAAAGGCATGGAATTCTAACCGGAGCTCCAGGAATAAACACAACAATTTAGATCCTGTCTACCTTCCCTTGGAATAAAAACTGCAAATGACATCACCCATCTTAAGAAACCAAGCCCTGTAAGTAGAGAGGTGGGACATACCACCAGCACCTCACCTGAGACTCATTGATGATGTTACCTAGTCTTGGTGACGAAACGTCTGAAAACAAATCTTCCAGCTCAGCGAGCAAACTTGCGTATCATCAACCTGAGCTATAAATCTCAAAAATTGCTAATCTCCTGAAAATCAAAACTGACAGCTAATTATTTTTGTATGTGGTGATTTCTAATGCTGCTTTATAGAAGAGGTATTAAAGATAGGGAATGGACTACTTTTTATAAATTATGTATCTCCCAAATACGCTCAAGACTGGTACAGTATGGAGTTAGAGATGGAGTAAAACTCCCTGCATACTCCCAGATTGAGGCTCTATCCTTGATCTGAATCAGAATGTTTTTTTTCCAAATCAGTAGTCCTTATGATCTGACTTGAGATTGGTACTAGCCAAGCATTCTACAGAGTTATGACTTTAGATCAAGTAAGAAAAAGAAACCATGTCTGTTTGGACATAGCATAAGTCAATTAGTTGGTTTTATTAATGACAAAGTACAATAAGTTACACATCTCCACCTTTAGTAGGATATCTATTGGAGTCTATACACAAGTCCTTGTGAGTTTTCAATAACTTAAGAATTATTAGGAATTAACTTATTGTGAACTCCACCAGTAGATGGTGATATTCTACCATGTACATTCCACTCTCACTGAAGTGGTTGTTTTTGTAGAATTTTACATGGTCATAAACATCACACTTTTTAATTAAATATTAATAGCTGAAACATACATGTTGACTCCAAATGAGCTGTAGTACTTCCAAAAAATATTTGGTTTTGTAAATTTTATTAACTTCTGCTGACTTGCATTCCCCTCTGGAATCAGAACCACCAATAATGTACTGGCCTATTCTTTTTTAGCCTCACTTTAAAAATGGTCTGGTTAATGTTGCTGTGGGAGTTTGCTGTGCTTCATTAGTTGTTAGAGTAATCACACTTGAGTGTTTTATTGGCTATAGATTGCTTTGAGATGCCTGAAATTATGAAAGGCATTATATAACAGCAGACCTTATTTAAAAAAAAAATTGTTGGCTTCTATCTTATAAGAGAGGTACGCTGACTTCTGTACTGAGCTAGTTTGTAGCCTAATATTAGCATGAATCGATAACTAGATAACACAGATCGATATAAAGTGGTCTGTGATCAGGAGGAGAAAGTGAGGGCTGGAGATCAGAGCTGAAAATGTGTTGCTGGAAAAGCGCAGCAAGTCAGGCAGCATCCAAGGAACAGGAGAGTCGACGTTTCGGGCACCCTTGCCCCAGCCAGGTCCCTCTTTCCCTTTATCAGCCATCACCAGAAGTCTATCCTTCAACCCAGCTAACTCTCCTGTGTGCGGTTTGTTGGTATTAACTGCAGGTATGAGACTAGTTTCCATGTGTGCTGCTGACACCCAGCTGTATATCCCCATTGCATTAATCGGTCTTGTGACCACTCTAAAGGTGATTCAAAACCTATCTACTTGTTGAGTTTTGTTCATCCTTCCTAATCACCGTCCATGGGACCTTGTGGAACCTTTATTGATGTTTGTACTGTACCCAGCGAGGTAGAATAAAATGTGAAGCTTTGCTATTGAGTTTAAATTAGCTCTCTGACATGTCATCCAAATAATTCATTGTGGTAAGCTATTAGAACACCAAGGGATAGTGGCATGTTACAAAAAGTCAAGTAAATTAAGAAAGAACCTGCATTTCTATAGAACCTTTCAAATCCTCAGGATCTACCAAAGTGCTTTTGAAGGACAGTCATTTTAATATAAAAAAGTAGTTGCCATTTGACAGCAGCAAACTCCCACAAAAAGCATTGAGAGGGAGAACAGTGTGGTGGTCACGTCATTGGACCAAAATCAATGATTGGTAGTACAGAGTTTAAATATTGCTAAAAGGGGTTTTAGAAATTGAATGTTTAGTCTTGCACTAATCAGAACAATGACACCAAAACAGACTTGGAGAAAAACACTTTGATATAGAATCATGGTTAGGCCTTGATTGGCATGTAAATACAATCTTAATTCTGACTAGTGCAAGACAAAAAGCTTCAACTTCTAGTTTTCTTTTAGGACGAATCCAACATCCAGGCTAATGCTGTGGACACAGATTCAAATTCTGTTGCATCATATGGTGGAATCGAAGTTCAATTATAAATTCTGGAATTGAAAGCTAGTCTTAGTAAAACTATAACTGCTGATGTTTTCAGTGATTTATTGTTTTAAAATCAAACACTAAATTACTAATATCCTTTTGGGCAGGAGTGTACTGTCCTTACCTACATGTGACTCCAGACCCACAATGTCATTAACTCTGAACTGCCCAGCAAAATAGTCAAGCAAGTTGCTTGTTGATGGGTAAAATTACTTGCCAACATGAAAGAATGGACGACTAGAACTGTTTTCTGTTTGTGGGCTGCGTAATGACCTGGACAAATCACCCACAAGGCAGGTTTAAAGTGTCCACCTAGTTATGCACACAAGCTTATTGAGTGAGACTTGAGCACTTTTGATTTTGAGAATAATACTACGTGATAACTTTCTCTCCCCTTCACTTTGGTGCTGCAGGATGTTGCGCTGTGATCGACGAGCTCTGCAAAATGCAGTGCGGAACATTCTGGATGGGGAGCTGCTCAATAAGTTTTTGTACCTTAGCACCATGGAACGCAGTGAGCTGGCCAAGAAAATAGGCACAACACCTGATATGGTGAGTGTAGCAGCAAACACAGACTCAGCTGAAGTTTGCAGTTCTGGTTTAGGATAATCAGGATTGATACTGTTGGTAGCATTTGACAATCCTGTGATACCCTCAGTAACTGGGATCAGAGGCGCTCATGCAGATTGAATAACAGAACTGCTGGGTACTGATTGGTACCCTGCTCCTGATGGGAGAGGTCCAAGAAATTCCAAAGCTCTGTTACTCTGGCAAGTTCACGTATGAGTGTGGTCACGTATGGTCGCAGAGGTTTGTCAATATCCAGTGCGAGTTTCTCCTCTTCTAGCCACTATCTTTGTTGATCCCAGATAACCCAACAGACTTAGGTCCATCCTGGTTTCTGGGACTCTGCTTTATCTACAAATGTTTGTAACTGTTTGTGACTTTCTGACAACTGGTGTTTCTTTCAGATTTTGGAAGACGTGCTGGAGATTGATCGAGTTACTGCCCATTTCTAATGCAGGATGAACCAAGAATCGGACATTTTGCTGATGAAGCCATGCAACCTTTAAACCCTCAAATTTCCTTTTTAAAACTGAACTCAACACAGACAGTGGGGTAAAGCTGAAGATGTTGTAATTGAATACAGCACTGCAACATGCAGTTTTTATTAATTTTCAATGTTTATACAGATTAGTTTGAATGTATTGTCTGTTTTTCATACTTAAATATTTTGTAATGCAAATAGGGTAAAATAATTTTTTTAAGATATGCAGCATTATTTTTTTAACCTCTTCCTTCTTCGTAGCCCTAATTGTGTGAACATCTTGTAAATATCAGGAATAACAAGGATTTCCTCTTACAAAAGCAATGAGTTTGCTTTCCACCACCAAAAGGTGCTTCTCTGTGTTGAATTGATGGGATAGCCATTGAGAATCACAGGACTACAGGGAGTTGCTTGAACGCAACCTGTGATCCCATCTGTGTTGTCTATGCTTGGCTGGTTGTGTTATCTAGTTATGCTAACTAAAACTATCTAATTATTTATTTTGATTGCTGTGAAGTTTCAGCTAACCAGCATCTGAACTAAATGCCTATTTATGAACATTATCTTGAGTTTACTCTTTACCTGGGAAATAGAAAAGCAGAATACTAACTGGAGCTATGACTTCACTAATGATGAGGCCTATAGACCATAAAATCAGCTGTGTCAGCACAGAGGTTAATTCCAGAGCAATGACTCTCGTTCTTTCTGGTTTGGAAAAATCCTTATTTTTTTAACCTGAAAACACGTTTAAAAGGTACAGGGCTAAATCTTCAGTGTACCTTTAGTCTCAAAATGTCCAGGCAGCATACAAGGGCCTGGCAACATAGATTGTGCTGCAGCTCAGTAATTAATTATATCTAAAAGGTTTTGGTCCTAACTGAAATGAGGCAGCTGTGTTGATGTTTTGGCCCGGATTTTGTGGTCATCATCCAATTGACAGTGGAAAGAAGAAATGGGAGTTAAATATGATTCATCGTGCACGTTCCTTTATACCTCCGTATTATACGGGTTTGGTTTATTACAGTGACCATAGCTCATTTCTTCCCATAGAAGAAATCACTGTACACCTGATGGAAGTAGTTTGAGATATTAATGGCCAGTGTAGTTAGCATGGTAACGTTGAAACATGATGGCCAGCAATCTGACCTTTTATTAGTAATACATACCATTGAATGATAAAGATTGGTGAAGACACTAATGAAAACTTGCCTGTGACTTTTTGAAATAGTACCATGTCAGAACACAACTAGGGCGTCAATTCAGCATCTCCTCTCAATAGTGAATGAAGAGGAAACTGACCCTGTACACACATCTCTTTTGCAGGGGGGACGAAGAGGATATGACCAATGGAGTGAATGTCAATTAAAAAAAAAATCTTTATTTAAAATATATTAAGGATGCAGGATTTGGGATCTCGGAGAAGGTTTCCATTTTCCCAGCTGCAGCTCTGTGAGGGAGCTAGTAACATCATCCAAAATGCTGAGCACTTCATAGATAAGAGTCTTAGTGAGGTGGTCACACCTAAGGTGCAGGTAGTGGGTAGCTGGGTGACCACAAGAAAAGGCAAAGGGAGTAGACAGGGAGTGTGGCCATTCCCCTCGAACAAGAATACAGTTTTAGATACTATTGAGAGGGATGACCGGTCAGGTGAAAACAATAGTAGCCAGGTCAGTGGCAGTATGACTGGCTCTGGGGCACGGCAGGAAAGGGTAAAGTTAAACAGTACCTTAGTGATAGGAGACTCAATAGTTAAACGAACAGACAAGATTCTGTGGCCACAAACGGGAATCCAGGATGATGTGTTGCCTCCCAGGTGCCAGGGTCGAGGCTGTCTCAGAGCAGCTGCAGAATATTCTCAAGGGGTAGGGTGAGCAGCCAGAAGCCTTTGTGCACGTTGGCACAAATGACATAGGTAGAAATGGGTACATGGTCCTGTGGAATGAGAATAGAGAGCTAGGAAAAAAGTTAAAAACCAGGACCTCATTGGCAGTAATTTCTAGATTACTTCCAGGTCATGTGCTAGTGAGGGTAAGTACAGGAAGATATGACACATGAATGCATGGCTAAAGAATTGGTTCGGGGGCAGGGATTCAGACTTTTAAGTCATTGGAATGTTTTCTGGGATGGATGTAACTTGTTCAGGAGGGACAGGTCACCTCTGAACTAGAGGGGAATCAATAGCTTGGCAGCCAGGTTTGCTAGAAGGGAGGGTTTAAGCTAGATTGGCAGTGGGGTTGGTTCCTCTATAGCAGGGAGGCAAGTGCAAAGCTAGAAGGAGATACAGTAATCAGAAATAGTAAAGTGAAGTGACAAGTCAAGCTGGAACACAACAGGCAGCAAGAATGCCTGTTGGATTAAATTACACCTATTTCAATGCAAGAGGGCTGAGAGGTAAGACAGATGAACTCTGCATGGAACTGGGATATTGTAGCTATTACAGAAACATTGATAAGGGATGGACAGGATAGCTGTTAATGTGCCTGTGCCAGGGTCCAGGGGAGGGGGATTTGCATTTTTGAGTGAGGTGAGTATCACAGCAGTAACCAGAGATTGAAATAACTGAAGAATCATCCAGTGAGGCTTTGTGGGTGGAGCTAAGAAATAAAAAGGGGATGGTGACGTTATTGGGGTTGTAGTCAACAGGAATTGGAGGAACAAATGTGCAGGGAGATTGGGGAGACTTGCAGGATCAATAGGGTTGTCATAGGGGATTTTTAAATTTTCCTAACAGACTGGGACTACCATAGCATTAAGGACTTAAATGGCGTGGAATTTAAGCACGTTTAGGAAAGTTTCCTCAAGCAGTATATAGAGGGTCCTACTCAGGAAGGGATAAAACTCAACCTACTCTTGGAAAATAGGGCAGGACAGGTGACAGTGGGGGAGCACTTTGGGACCAATGACCATAGTTCTATTAATTTTAAAATAGTTACGGAGAGGGACAAAACTGGTTCACGTTCTAAGTTGGGGCAAGGTGAATTTTGATGGAGTTAGTCAGGAGTTTGCAGAGGTTCACTGGAGTAGTTTGCTGACTAAGGCATCTCTGGCAAGTGGAAGGCCTTTGAACTCTGGCTATCTCACTTTTAAAGTCTGTAAGTTCCTGTGAGGGTGAAAGGTACAGTTGACAACACTAGGGAATCCTGGCGATTGAGGCATTGACTAGAATTAGTCAAGAAGTGAAGAAGGAAATTAGGAGGGTGAAAAGGGAGCATAAGAGAGCCTTGGCTGAGAAGATTAGGGTGAATCCAAGTATATTAAAGGAAAAAGGATAATAGAGACAGAATAGGACCCCTCAAGGATCACATATTTGTAAAAACCGCAGGAGATGGGCAAGGTTCTCAATAAATATATCTCCTGTGGAGAAAGACATGAAGACTTGGGGAAGTTTGTGGCAATATCTTGGCAACTGTCCATATCACAGGAGGTGCTGAATGTATTAGAATATATGAAGATGGATAAGTTTCCTGTCCTGACCAGATATATCCAAGAACACTGCAAGAGACTAGAGAAGAAATTGCAGGACCCCTACCTAATTGTTGGCTACGGGTTTGATTATGAATAGTCAGCATGACTTTGTGAGTGACAGATCAATTTTTTTTTAAGTCCTTAGATGAAGTGACCAGGAAGGTTGACAAGGACAGGGTGGTAGATGTAGTCCAAATGGATTTTGGTAAGGCTTTTGATAAGATTCCACTTGGTAGGCTGCTCTGGAAGGTTATATTGCATGGAGTCCAGGGGAAAGCTGGTAAATTGGATACACAATTGGCTTGATGGTAGGAAGCCGAGGGTAATAGTGGAAGGATCTTTGTCAGAGTGGAGGCCTGTGACTAGAGGAGTGCCTCCGGGTTCAGTACTGGATCCATTGCTATTTGTAATCTATAACAATGATTTGGTTGAGAAGGTACAAGGCATGATTAGTAGGTTTGCAGATGACACTAGAGTAGAAGCTATCATGGACAGTGAGGAAGGTTGTCAGAAATTGCAGCAGAGCATTGATCCACTGGGGAAGTGGGCCGAGAAATGGCAAATGGAGTTTAATATAGATAAGTGAGGGGTCTTGCATTTTGGAAAGTCAAATCAAGCTAGTACTTTCATGGTGAACGGTCGGGCCTTAAGGAGTGTAGTGGAACAGAGGGAATTTGGAGTTTAGGTGCACAGTCTTCTGAAAGTGGAGTCACAGGTGGACAGCAGTAGAGAAGGCCTTCATTAGTCAGGGTATCGAGTATAGAAGTTGGGAAGTTATTTTGCAGTTGTACAGGATGTTAGTAAACTGGAAAGAGTGCAGAAGAAATTTAAGGATGTTGCCAGGACTAGAGAATCTGATTTATTGGGAGAAGTTAGACAAACTAGGACATTTTTCTTTGAGTGTTGGAGACTGAAGGGAGAATCTTATAGAAGTGTATGTGATCAGAGGGGCATGGATAGGGTGAATGCACTTTAGTCTTTGATTCCCAGGGTTGGGGAATCAAAGACTAAAGGGCATCGGTTTAAGGTTAAAGGGGAAAGAATAAAAGGGAACCTGAGGAGCAACATTTTGTAGAGGGTCGTACGCACACGAAATGAGCTGCCAGTGAACATGGTTGAATTGGGTACGTTAACAACATTTAAAAGGCATTTGGACAAATATGTGGATAGGAAAGGTTTAGAAGGATGTGGGCTAATGGTGTTAGCATGGATGGACATTTTGGTCAACATGGACCAGTTGGGGCTAAAGGGCCTGTCTCTGTGCTGTAGAGCTCTATATCAAAAGTCATTCAACATTCAAGTAAGTACCATGATAACGTTAATAGGTCAGAGGTGGGATTCTATATGCTGAATAGCCTTACATTCCTGACTTAAGAGTAGAAATTCTGTCGTGGTGCAGGTAAAGGAAGAGACAAGAGTTGAGGTTCAGAATTTCCATCCACCAACAAATTCCTGACTGATTTATTTCAGGACATTGTGTGATTTGTGTCATTTCAATCAAAGGATTGCAGACTATTAGTTCAAGAAAACTGCTCATTAATCTTATTGTTGCCAAACAGCAGTAACAAAGTTGAAGTTTCCATTCCTTCAATGGTGCACTGTGAGAAACGGCTCCAATTTAGCCTGAAATGGTAGAGGCTCTTGCATGAGGGTTGCCAGTGATACGTTGACAGAAACCATACCAGCTGAGTGAAAATGCCAGATTTCAGATCCCTTTGACCAACCTTCCATTTAACTTTGAGCATTGCCCAAGGATCATGGCTGCTTGGTTAGGCAGTGGCCATGCTAGTCAGACTCTGTTCTGATTTGAGGTAAGAAGAAACCAAAATTTCCAAACAAAAGGTCCAGTAGATTCTCACACCTCTAACAGGATTTGAATTGACATCCCAACATGCTACTCCAGCAGGTAACTGTATAAATCTTCATCTGGCACTATCAGACCAAAGTAAATGAATAATCGCACAAGCATAGAGATTATCTTCATCATCATACTTTCTGACCTGAGGGATAAACAAAGTTATGTTACTAAATGCACCAACTCTATCCACAATTAGTTTTCTAATACTTCAACTTCACTCCCCCATGACCATTATCTCAATTAAAGAAATGGACATTATTCTTGAACCCTCACCCTCCTTACAGGCACATAAACAGAAATAGCATGAAAAACTCAGCAGGTCTGGCAGCATCTGTTTTGACTCAGAAAAAGTTGGTGTATGTGCTGAAGATGGGGTTGTGGTGGATAGGGAAGACAGTGGGAGAGTAAAGCAGAGGGAGAGAATGAACAGTGGGGTAGACAAGGAATGGGTAAAGGTCAGCCTGGAAGAATAAATAGCTGCTATTGAGGATCATTAGTAGCTGACAATGGGTTTTGTGTGGTAGCAACCCATGTGATGACAAGGCCTGGGGAGTGGGGGGAGGTAAGTGTAAGGACAGGAGAAACTGTTCAAGCCTTAAAATCGTTGAAGTCAATATGAAGTTCAAAAGGCTGTAGAGTTTCCCAGGAAACCTGAGACTTATGTTGGCCAGTGTTGAAATGACAGGTCTTAATTTTGCAGACAAAGTAGGTATTCTGCAAAGCGACTGCCTAGACTGCACTTTGTTTCTCCAATGTACTGGAGACCACTAAGCAGTGAATGCAGTAGACAAATGATCTATTCCGAAAGCTGTGAAAGGAGGGAATGGAATGAATATCTGGTGACAGTGGTGGTGGAAATGGTGGTTAATGATCCTCTGGCTGTGGATGCTGGTGGGATGGTAGGTGAGGACAAGGGGGAAATTGTCACTATTTTGGGAGGGAAGGCGATGGCTGAGGATCAAAGTGTGGGAGATGGGTTGGACCCAGCTGAGGGCTGTTAACTACGGTGCTGGGGAATCCTCGGCTGAGGAAGGTGGGCTCCCTTGTCAAAGTTGGCATCATCAAAGTGGATGAGATGGAGGTGAAGGAACTTGAGAGAATGGAACAGATTCTTTACAGGAAGCAGGCTGTTAGGATGTATAGTCATGGTAAATGGGAGTTCGATTTGTAGTAAATAATAATGGCGAGCCTGTCCTCAGAAATGAAAAGATGTCAAGGAAGGGAGGAGTCAGAAGGACCAGGTAAAAGTGAGAGCAGGGTCGGAATTGGAAGCAAACGAGATGATAGAGTAGCACGGTGGCTCAGTGGTTAGCACTGCTACCTCATAGCACCAGGGGACCTGGATTTGATTACATACACCCTCTGGTGACTGTGTACATGGATGAGAGGGGGTCTGGGAGGGGTGATCTTTAGAGGGTCAGTATGGACTCTGGGCTGAGTGGCCTCCATCTGCACTGGAGGGATTCGGAGAAGGGGAAAGTAGCAATGATGTCATTGGTATACCAGACAGACTTATGGGTAGGACTGGAACAAGGAGTGTTCCATGTGCCTCAGAGACAGGGATAGTACCATGGGCTCTAGTTATGCCTATTATAGGCCTTGGGCTCACTGGTTAAGGACATGAATGGCCTGAATTTCTGCTATCTAAGTATCCTTCAAATGGAAGTGCATTTGTGGGGATTGAGTTTGCTGATACATGCCCCAGCGATCACAGTATGCTGAATAGTTGAACTGCTCAGGCCTGTTTCTCAGAGCAGTCTTTATAATAATCTCTGCCAAGCTTACCGGAGACCGATCTCAAACTGGAGGCTTGCCCATTTTATCTTTAGCCACTTCAAAGCACCAACTCTCCAAAATCCTCTAGTGTATTTATTTGTTAACAGACTGTGTGCTTTAACCGCACTGCAAAGAGAGAGAGAGAGAGAGAGACAGAAGTTTGATGTTTCTGACATTCAGAGATCATCTCTCACTCTGGAGTATGTGTATGATTCCTGACCTAGATATGATAATAAATCTAAAAGCCCCAAATAACACAAGGGGCCAAGGAACTTTGGTTCAACATTAGCTCTTGCAGATGGACCAAAGACATCACCCTAGTAAGCTTCAGATTCTTCATCTGAATCACTGGAGGGATATAGCCAGGATGACTGCAGCAGGCATTAACCTGAAAAATTGCTAATTATCAATTCCACAGAACTATTTAGTGATGTAAATATAGACAGTCTGACGAGTACGTTTGCAAACATTAAAACTATGCAGTTGTGAAGAGGCCATTTGGCCTATCAAGTCCGTACCAAACCTCTGAAGAGCAACCCCCTATCCCTGCAATTACCATGGCTAATCCAACTAGCCTGCAAAACCCTGGACACTACATGGCAATTTTAGCATAGCCAATCCATCTAACCTGCACATCTTTTGATGGGTGGAAACTGGAGTATCCTCACACAGACACAGGAAGAATGTGCAAACTTCACAGAGTCGGCCAGGTCCATATCAAGCTGCTACCCCAAAAGATATATTGTAGATCAACTGGAAAGATGGGTGGTGAAATGACAGATGCCTAAGTGTGGGCTGATTCATTTTGACATCAAATGCAGGAACAAAGTGCAGAGGAACCTCAATTATCCAAATATCTGATTATCCAGCAAGATCCCAAGGTCCCGATGCTTGGCTAAACTAAGTTATCCAGCATTCGATTATCCAGAGTTCAATTAACTTTGCAAAATACTCCCTGCCATGTCATGTTGGATTCTCATGGTTCCTCTGTATACAGTAATTGGTAGGACCCTTTGAAACATTGATATATAGAGGGATCTTGGGTTAAAAGTCCATAGATCACTAAGTGGCAACACTAATGGCTAAGGTGGTAAAGGAAGCATATACATGCTGGTCTTTGGCTGGTGCTCAAGAGTGTAAACATTGACAAGTCATATTGTTGGCAAGCCTTTTTTTTTCAAAAAACCTTGCCCGTGGCAGAGAACTAAATTGGTGAGTTGAAGCAGTTCGTTCACTAGACTCTGATCTTTGCAGATGGACAAACAGCATGTATACATACCACACCTGTTCAATTCAACAAAATGGTTTCGTCAATACTTTTTTTTAAAGCAGTACTCGACAATTTATTCACTTTAGTAAATTAAACGGTATCGCAGCCCGATGGCTTAGTGGTTAGCACTGCTGCCTCACAGAATCAGCGTCCCAGGTTCTATTCCAGCCTTGGGTGACTGTGTGGAGTTTGCACATTCTCCCAGTGTCTGTGTGGGTTTCCTCTGGGTGCTCCGGTTTCCTCCCACAGTCCAAAGATGTGCAGGTTAGGTGAATTGGCTATACCAAATTGCCCATAGTGTTAGCTGCATTAGTCAGAGGAAAATGGGTCTGGGTGGGTTACTCTTTGGATTGTCGGTGTGGATTTGTTGGGTTGAAGGGCCTGTTTCCACACTGTAGGGAATCTAACCTAAGCTAAAAATTACCAGAACCAGCAGGTTTGGTAATTGATCTTCAGGCCAATATTAGTGTTACAGGTGCTAAATGAACTGCAGAGAGTCATTTGTAATTGTTAACTTTTGCTTAAAACAGGACGTGTGGAAAACAAAAGTTGTTCACATCCTCTGCACCAAGGTCTAAAATTATCAACACAGCTTCTTTTAAAGTTAGATTAGTGGAAAATAGCTGAAAAATTATGTATGTAAGCCCATTCCTGTACTGCTTTAGAATTCAACTGCAAAACAAGATTCAACCATGACCGAGGTCAAGGATTCAAAAACAACATAAACACACTGCTGTTCATTTGGATGCAAATATTCCTGGCTGTATCAGAACTGCCAGTAAATACCAAATGAACAGGCTCTAGTCATCTTCACTAGTGACAGCAGTGCATATTAAACCTGCAACTTAGTGGGCAAGTCTCAGTGAGCTCTACTCTGCTTCGTTCTTTCTATGTTTGATACTGGTATCACAATTCAAGGAATTAAGTTATGAGGGCAGACTGCATAAATCTTTCCTGCATTTGGTTGGTTGCAGTCAACAAAGTGCACAGAAACAGGAAACACATGCTGCTTGAGGATAATCAGCTATCAGGAAAGCCAGTAGTTAATGGTACAGTAATACAACATTTCTAGAGTTACCTTCTAGCCATCAGGACATATCGGTCAACAGGTGAGCCTAGGATGACATTTATACACCGGACAGTGTTGATGTTCCTGAAGACTAGCAACATGGGACGTGGTAGGTCCTTCAGCACCTGGATGATCCTGTCAAAATGATTGCTGGCCATGTCCTGCATGTAGGCCCTTTCCTCCCTTGTCATCATATTGGCCAGCTGGTAAGCTGTCTCCCGCATATTGATAGGTCGTTGTAACAGGATCTCACAGAACAGGAAGTAATCTACAAAGGGAGGGGAAATGGTGGAGGAAGGACTTTTGAGTAAGAGTTACCATCTAAACTTATACAATTAAAACTCGAGCCTTGGTTAGTTGGAGAGCAGAGACCCCTAGGAATTCAGGTAGGTAGTTCTTTAAAGTTTGCAACACATATCGATAGGGTGGTTAAGAAGGTATTTAGCATTCTTGCTTTCATTGCTGAGATCTTTTATGAGTTGGGATGTTGGAGAGGCCTCTTCTGGAGTATTGTGGTCAGTTCTGGTAACCCTGTTATAGGATGGATATTATTAAACTGGAGAGAGTTCAGAAGAGATTTACTAGGATGTTACCAGGAATGGAGCGTTTGAGTTATAAAGAGAGGGTGGATAGGCTGGGACTTCAAGGTGAAAGCAGGTACTGCAGATGCTGGAGATTGAGTGGTGCTGGAAAAGCACAGCAGGTCAGGCAGCATCAGAGAAGCAGGATAAAAAAAAAACATTTCGGGCAAAAGCCCTTCATCAGGAATTCCTGGTTCAGAGGTTTAAGGTGAATTGCAGGTGCATTTTTCCCTAGGGTGGGGTATTTCAAGACTAGAAGGCATGTTCTTAAGTGAGAGGAGAGAAATTTAAAAAAAGACATGAGGGATACATTTTCTACACTGGTGGAAGTGGTGCATGTGGGTACAATTACAACATTTAAAAGACATTTAGATAAATGTTTGGAGGGATATGGGCTAAATACAGGCAGGTGGGACTAGTTTAGTTTGGGATCATGGTCAGCATGGACTGGTTGGACTGAAGGATGTTTTCGTGTTGTATGAAGTTAAAAAATCACACCACCAGGTTATAGTCCAACAGGTTTATTTGGAAGTGTGATTTTTAACATTGTCCACCCCAGTCCAACACAGGCACCTCCCCATTTGTGCTACATCACGATCTACAGAAATATGCTGAGACTTCTGAGGTAGATCAAATGCTTTTGAATTATTGCACCAAGGGGTTTTCCTAATTAATCTAATCTCAAAGTGACTTATTTTCATGAGAAATTGAAGACTTATTGTCAGGATTCACCATAGCAGCCCTGTGGATGGTGCCCTTGTGTTTATGCAAACCCTTTTCAGTTTTTATTTGCAACTTCTTTTCCAGGCTCAAAGTGCTCATGCATACTTATTTATAATTAACTGGTGGCACTTTACAGATTCATAGAATTATTATAGCACAGAAGTTGGTCATTCAGCCCATTATAGCAGCTCCATTGATCTTTTTCAGATAATCATTTTATCTCCTTTCAATTGTTTCAGTTGAACCTTCAATTGGGTGGCACAGTGGCTCAGTGGTTAACACTGCAGCCTCACGGTACCAGGGTCCTAGGTTCAATTCCAGCCTTGGATGACTGTCTGTGTGGAGTTTGTACATTCTCCCAATGTCTGTGTGGGTTTTCTCCCACAGTCCAAGGATGTGCAGGTCAGATGAATTGGACATACTAAAAATTGTCCATAGTGTTAGGTGCATTAGTCAGAGGGAAATGGGGCTGGGTGGGTTACGCTTTGGAGGGTCGGTGTGGACTTGTTGGGACGAAGGGCCTGTTTCCACAGTGTAGGGAATCTAATGTCAATCTGCCTCCACCACACATTTGGGCAAAGTATCCTAGCCCTTAAATATTCATTATATGAAAGGTTTCTCATCTAGCTTTTGTTCCCTTTATTTATTCCCTCAAATTTGAATCTTAATATTCCCACTTTTGAAAAGATTGAGAACATGGACTATCTACTGTGTCCAGACCCTTTGGCATGACAGGTCAGTGCAACATCGAGGGCCAATCTGAAGCCCATCTAACCTACACTATTCCATGTACGTCCATATGCTTGTCCAATGATGACTTAAAGTTGACAAATCTACTACCGTTGCAGGCAAAGCATTCCATACCCTTACTACTGTCTGAGTAAAGAAACTACCTCTGACATTTGTCCTATATCTTTCACCCCTCCATTTAAAGCTATGCCCCCTCATGCTCATCGTCACCATACTTGGAAAAAGGCTCTCCCTGTCCACCCTGATTATCTTAATATGTCTCTATTAAGTCACCTCTCAACCTCCTCCTCTCTAATGAAAACAGCCTCAACTCCCTCAGCCTTTCCTCGTAAGACCTTCCCTCCATACCAGGCAACATCCTAGTAAATCTCCTCTGCACCCTTTCCAAAGCTTCCACATCCTCCTTATAATGCGGTGACCAGAACTGTACACAATATTCCCCAAGTGTGGCTGCACCAGAGTTTTGTACAGCTGTAGCTGTACCTCATGGTTCCATAACTCGATCCCTCTATTAATAAACACTAAAAAACTCTATGCCTTCTTAACAACTCCGTCAACCTGGGTGGCAACTTTCAAGGATCTGTGTACCTGGACACAGAGATCTCTCTGCTCATTTACACTACCAAGAACCTTACCATTAGCCCAGTACTTTGCATTCCGGTTACTCTGACCAAAGTGAATCACCTCACACTTGTCTGCATTAAACTCTATTTGCCACCTCTCAGCCCAGCTCTGCAGCTTAGCCTCTCTGTAACCTACAACACCCTTCGTCACTATCCACAATTCCACCGACCTTAGTGTCGTTTGCAAATTTACTAACCCACCCTTCTACGCCCTCATCCAGGTCATTTATAAAAATGACAAACAGTAGTGGACCCAACACCAACCCTTGTGGTACACCACGAGTAACTGGACTCCAGGATGAACGTTTCTCATCAACCACCATCTTCTTTCAGCAAGCCAATTACTGATCCAAACTGCTATATCTCGACACAATCCCATTCTTCTGCATTTTGTACAATAGCCTACTGTGGGGAACAGTATCGAACGCCTTGCTGAAATCCATATACATCACATCAACTGGTTTACTCTCATCTACCTGTTTGGTCACCTTCTCAAAGAACTCCAGGTTTGTGAGGCACAACCTACCCTTCACAAAATCATGCTGACTATCCCTAATCAAATTATTCTTTTCTAGATGATTATAAATCCCCTCGCTTAACACTTTACCAACAACTGAAGGAAGGCTCACTGGTCTATAATTACCAGGATTGTCTCTACTCCCCTTCTTGAACAGGGGAACCACATTTGCTATCCTCCAGTCTTCTGGCATTATTCCTGTAGACAATGACAATTTAAAGATCAATGCCAAAGGCTTAGCAATCTCCTCCCTGGCTTCCCAGAGGATCCTAGGATAAATCCCATCCAGTCCAGGGGACTTATTTTCACACGCTGCAGGTCAGTGCAACATCAAGGGCCAATCTGAAGCCCATCTAACCTACACTATTCCATGTACGTCCATATGCTTGTCCAATGATGACTTAAAGTTGACAAATCTACTAGAAGACAGTATTGTTAAAATACAATTATTGTCCAAAAATATTTTTCCACTTAGAGGAGAATGCAAATCATAAGACCATAGACATAGAAGCAGAAATTAGGCCATTCAATCATGGGTAATAGGTTTTTCAACCCTATTTTCCTGCTTCCTCTCCATAACCTTATAACTCTTGATTGCCAAGATGATCAATCTTTCTTCTAAATATACTCAATAACCTGGCCTCTGTGGAAATAAAATCATGTTTTCTGTTAAGCGTCATTGATAAATTAATTGGCATCATATAGGGAAGAACAATCCCTTGGTATAAAATAATATTGCCTCTACAACATCTCCATCAAACACTCCTCAACCTGAAGGTGGTGATAAATCAGAAATGTGAATAAATCAAGATATTAGCAACCTTATTTATACAGAGGAATGGAACATTAATAGGTGAAGTATTATGCCAGATGACTAAGAGCTGTTGTTTTGATTCTACAGAGACTTAGCCCAGTGCAATAACAGTACTCTGAGCAATAACCACTGGCATAGCCAGTAATGAACACGTCCACTGAACAAAGGGAAAAAAAAACTTTATGGATAGAAAAATCACGTCCCTTACCTTTGACCCCCAGCTCATTGGCAAATTTCTTCATTGCAGCATCATTGAGCAGGATGATGGAACGCCAGAGTTTGCAGAGAGTAATCCTGTCCCTAAGAGTAAATGAAAAGCATCTGATAGACACAGGATCTAATCTGAAGGGTCAGTAATTACATTATCAAACATCCACAGCTCCTCTCTGCCACTAAGTATCAATGTTCCAGGATCTATACCTCAAAGACATATTGAATTTCCTACATTTCATACGTAACAGCATTTCGGAAGATTCTTCAGCACATGTTGTAGTGATTGAAGTGGCAGCTCTCCACTGAGTGACTTGAGGTGGCTATGCTGTTGTCTCTATTATCTCAAGGGAGATTGGGGATTAAATTTGATATTGTATATTCCCCTTTGGTGGAGGAGTGATCATCCATAGGTCAGTCTGAAATGAATAATTAAATTACTGAAAGACTCGAGATAAGAACTGGGAGTTGCTAGCCACAATCTTCCAATTTCTGCCTGAGGTCTAGAAAATTGAAAATTCACACTGTTGTCCAAAAAAGAAGAGAGTAAACAAGACAATTTTAGGCGGGTCAGTTAAAAATCAATGGCAAGAAAACCTTGGAAAAAATAGCTTGAGATAATCTAAAATTGTCCAAGTCATTTGATTTTAAGACTAATAAAGGAGAGCCATCTTAAATCTGTTCAGGACAAAAGTGTGTTTGACTAACTTGATTAAAAATCATTGAGATTAACAAAGGGTGGATGAGGCTGTTGTTATTGTTAAATAAAAACCTGAAAGAACTGCGGCTGCTTTAAATCAGAAAAGAAGCAATAACAACAGAAACAAAAACAAATTATTGGAAAAGCTCAGCAGGTCTGGCAGTAGCTTTGAAGAGAAATCAGTTAATGTTTTGGGTCGAGTGACCTTCTCTCAGATTTGCTGAGCTTTTCCAACAATTTCTGTTGTTGTTTATGTGGACATTCAGAAGCATTTGATAAACTGCATGCTTTTGAACTCAGGAGGATAAAGGTGCAATAGCAGCCTGGATACAAACCTTGAGTGGCTGTTTTGCCAAACTGGATGGAATTTAAGTTCCCAAGCATATAGTGCTAGAAACACAGTGGCTTTAAATGTACATTAATAACTTGGATTTTAAGATACAGACACAAAACACAAGTGTAATAAACAGTGAAGAAAGTTATATTGGATTTCAGGAGAATTTGGACAAATCGATGAAAAGGAGGCAAACTGAAATTCAACACAAAAACATACTGAACAGTGCAATTTAGCAAGTGGAGTGTGAGTACAATCGCTGAGATGTACAAAAATCTTTTGAGGGACAAGTCAATAAAACAATTAGTAAAGGATATTGAATACTGGGTTTTAAAAACAAGCAGAGAGTACAGAAGCCAGGGTGCTAAATGGACACAAAACATGGGTTTGGCTGCAGCTGGAGCAACCTGACCAATTCAGAGCACCACTATTTAGAAAGATAATTTCTCCAAAGTTTTGAATTCTAAGTAAACTCTGCAGTCACGATTGGGAATGGTCAAGTACACAACTTGCACCATAAATATTCCCATCCTCAATGATGGAAGACCCAGCACAGCAATGCAAATGGCAAGGCTAAAGCACTTGCAGCAATCCTCAGCCAGAAATGCTGACTAGCTGATCCACTTCAACCTTCTCAGTTGTACCCAGCACCACAGATAGTACTCTTCAGCCAATTCAATTCACTCCAAGTGATATCAAAAACTCATTGGAACCACCAGAAACTGCAAAGGTAATGGATCCTGACAATATTTCAGCAATGGTACTGAAGACTTGTGCTCCAGCACTTGCCGCTCCCCTAGCAAGGCTCTCCCAGCACAGTTACAAGTACCAGCATCTACCCAATAATGTGGATAATTGCACAGGTACGTACTATACACAAAAAAAGGACAAATCTAACCAGGTCAATTAATAAATATACTCTTGGTCATTAGTAAAGTGATGTAAGGTACAATTGACAGGGCTATCAAACAGCACTGGCTCAGCACTAACCTACTTAGTGATGTTCAGTTTGGGTTCTACCAGGGCTACTCAACTTCTGACCTCATTACAGCCTTGATTCAAACATGGACAAAAGAACAGTAGTCCAGAAGTGAGGTGAGAGTAACACTCCTTGACATTAAAGTTGCATTCAACAGTGTTAAGGACCCCTAGCAAATTGGAATCAATGGGTATCGGGGGCAAACTCTCTGCTAGTTGGAGTCATACTGGTACACAGAAAGATGGTTGTTGTTACTGGAGGTCAGTTATCTCAACTCCAGGGCATCGGTGCAGGAGTTTCTCAGGGTAGTGTTCTAGGTGGAACCATCTTCAGGTGCTTCAATGACCTTCCCTCCATCATTAGGTCAGAAGTGGGAATGTTTGCCAATGATAGCACAGTGTTCAGCACCATTCATGACTCCTCAGATAATGAAGCAGCCTATGTTCAAATGTGACAAGATCTGGACAATATCCAGGCTTAGGCTGACAAGTGGCAAGTAACATTCACAGCACACTAATGCCTCATGCTGAAGATTTCCAATAAGAGAGAATCGAAATACCGCCTCTTAACATTCAATGGTGTTACCATCACTGGATCCCCCACTATCAACATTCTGGGGGTGACCATTGACCAGATGTTCAATTGGACTTAATACATAAACCACTGGCTACAAGAGCAGATCAAAGGGTAGAAATACTTAAGTAACTCACCTCTTGACTCCCCAAGGCATGTCCACCATCTACAAAGCACAAGTCAGGAGTGTGATGGAATACTCCCCTGGATGGGAGCAGTTCCAACAACAGAAGCAACTTAACACTATCCAGAAGCAAGCATCTACTCCGCCTACTTCAGTAGCAGCACTGTGTACAAGCTAGAAGATGTACAGACAAATTCACAAGAGATCCAAGACAGCTCCTTCTAAACCCATGACCACATGCATTTAGAATAACAAGGGCAGACAACACATAGGAACAACACTATCACCTGCAAGTTCCCTTTCAAGCCACTCACTATCCTAACTGAAAAATATATCTCTGTTCCTTCACTATTGCTAGGTCAAAATCCTGGAATTCCTACCCTGAGGACATTGTGGGTCAACTTAGAGCATGTGGATTGCGTTGTTTCAAGGTGGCAGTTCACCATCACCTTCTCAAGGGCAGCTAGGGACAAACAAGAAATACTCACTAGCCAGCAATGCTCTTGTCCCATGAGTAAATTTTTAAAAAACACAACTTGCTAGAAATGTTTCCAGCTTAAGTTGTCCTTAGAGCTGAGAAAGAGATTTAAAATCATGAAGTGGGGGATAATTAAAGAAACTTTTCAATAGTTGAACAGTCAATAGAAGAATCGACGTTTTGGGCATAAGTCCTGAAGAAGGGCTTATGCCCGAAACATCGATTTCTCCTGCTCCTTTGATGCTGCCTGACCTGCTGCGCTTTTCCAGCAACACATTTTTAAGCTCTGATCTCCAGCATCTGCAGTCCTCACTTTCTCCTAGTCAATAGAAGGCACAGATTTCAGGTGACTGACAAAGGAATCAGAGGTGATAACTTGAAATGTTATTTTTACAATTTTGGTGAATTCCTGCCATACAAGGTGTATACCTTGTAGATGGTACATACTGCTGCTACTGAGAATCAGTGGAGAGAGTGCAAGTGGATGTGGTGCCAATCAAGGGGACTGCGTTGTCCTGGATGGTGTCAAACGTTTTGAGTGTTGGTGGAGTCTGCACTCATTCAGGCAAGTGGGGAATACTCCATCAGATGTGTGACTTTTGCTGGATAGGCTTTGGAGAGTCAGGGGGCAAGTTACTCGCTGTAGGATTCCTAACCTCTGACCACTCTTCATGTCAGAGAATTTATATGGCTATTTCAGCTCAGTTTCTAGTCAGTGGTAATACATCTCTATTGTTGATAATGGAAAATTCAACAATGGTGACCAAGGCTAACTCTCCCACTCTTCAACATAATGTCAAAGGTGTTTAATTACTCAGTTTACTGTCTCATCAGAAACAACATTCTGTGCTGCATTCCCTCAGTACTGCAATGGAGTTCCAACCCTAAACTTTCATGCTCAAACACAGCAGGACTTGAACCCACGTCCTTCTCACTCATTGGCAAGTCTGCTACAAACTAAGCCAATTTGAGACATTTCAGCTGAAACTTCCCTTCGCCTCCTACTTTCCAAACAAGCCCAGCACATTCAAACTGTTCCAATGCCAATAATTTTCCATTCCTGTCAACATCATCATAAATCTTCCCTGTATTTTCAGTGGTGCTGCTGGTGATCCTTTAGCTATGGACCAAGTAACCTTACTGCCCATGTTTAAGTTTTGGCCAAGAAAGGAAAGTATTCTGTAGGTGATCTTAATCACCTATCCTGCCACATTCAGGGATCTATAGAGACATGCATTCCAAAATTTTTTGTGTTCCTTTACACTACTTAGTATACCACTATTTATTGTATATTCCTTTGCCCTAAGCAAATGCAGTATCTCATTATTCTGCATATGATTTTAGTGAGATCTGGAGAATTAGTGGATTAGGCTGATTCTTCCTCAATGGGTCATATATATGGTTTGAGGTGGAGAATTAATCTTCTGAGCTCATCTTCAAGGGAGAGGAAGGGATTCTTCGATTTTGAGGCATGGATTGAGTTTACGGATGGGATGACAGAATGACTGTTTACGCGGTCTGTGTAGGTTGAGAGCATTATCCTTTCTTCAAACAAAGGGCGAAGGACCAGAATCAAACTAATGTGCTTGGATGCAACATTTGAAATTCTTACCTTGATTCTGAGATCTGACTCAAGTTATAGCCAACTTACTCATTATTTTTGTTTAAACAGAAACACACTGATTGAATTGGTATTCCCCTTACCCACCCTCTCCAGAGGACCATAACTTTATATAATGCTCAGTTCTAGAATCTTTTTAACAGTAGATGACAGATTCTGGGTCTCCCAGAATAAAGGAAGGGGTCATAAACAGCGAACAGTTCCATCTGGAGCCTACACATTTCCAAAGACCAGCTTTTCCAAACTACCTGGTGCTGGCCAACTTTGAGAGGCAACAGTGCTGTTTGCAATGATGAAAATCGTTAATTTTCTCACCAAGGCTGTCTCAGGGCTGTAGATGATTTGTAACTTTCAAACTAAAAACATGCATAAACACAGGCATAACTCAGTCAACCCCAGAGAGAGCA
Source organism: Chiloscyllium punctatum (assembly GCF_047496795.1). Classification (NCBI taxonomy): domain Eukaryota; kingdom Metazoa; phylum Chordata; class Chondrichthyes; order Orectolobiformes; family Hemiscylliidae; genus Chiloscyllium; species Chiloscyllium punctatum. Next base: position 126,997,575 of record NC_092746.1, on the reverse strand, counting down.
AGGCCAGTGCTGAGCAGACTTCTAAGATAAGATAAGCACAATCTCAACTTGTGTTTACAAAGCAGGACAGTAAATATTCTGATGGATCTCTGGCACACAGCCAGTGATGTAGATTGGGAAACTGGGCTCTGGAACCATCCACTTTACACATTCCTCATCTTTTTTTTTAAAAGCACTCCTAGTGTGGAAACAGGCCCTTTGGCCCAAAAAGTCCACACCAACCCTCTGAGGAGTAACCAACCCAAACCCATTCCCCTCACCTATTACTTTACATTTATCCCTGACTAATGCACCTAACCTACACACTATGAGCAATTTAGCATGGCCAATTCACATAACCTGCACATTTTTTGGACTGTGGGGGAAACCGGAGCACCCAGAGGAAACCCACGCAGACACGGGGAGAATGTGCAAACACCACACAGACACAGTTACCAGAGGCTGGAATCGAACCCAGGTCCCTGCCGTTGTGAGGCAGCAGTGCTAACTGCTAAACCACAGTGGTGAATCCAGTGTTGCATCATTACTTTGAAACCAAACTTCAGCTGTTACTTGCAGAATGTGCTCAAAATTGTCTTCATTTTTCAGGCTTGGACTGTGGCAGAGACATTTAAACACCCAATAGCTCTGTATGTAACATTCTGGTTCTTTAAGTCAGAAGGAAAAGTTTAATACATACTCAAGAGACATCACAGACAGGGAATGGTTACAGCTCAAAAGGCAGCCTTTCAGCTTGTTGTTTCTGTGCAGGCTCTCTGACAGAAATTGTACAATTTCCCAGCCTTCTCCCCAAAATCCTCCATATTCTTCCTTTTGAACGTCTGAACTGAACCTGTTTATACGACACCTTCAGTCAATGCAATCCAGACCCCAACCACACTCTACAGGAAAATGTTTTTCATATCTCCAATCTGCGCCCTCTTGCTCTTGATCCTTCCATCAATGGGAATTGTTTCCCTCTGTATCCCGTCCAGACTCACCCTCTACCAAATCTCAACTTTCTCTTCCCCAAGGGAAAACAAGTTTTCAGAGCTGAATTTCGCCAGCAGTGTAGCTGTCTTTGTGATTTGAGTCCAAATGCCAGGCTGTGTTCCTTTCTATGTAAACAGATCTTCCCCAGCTCCATTTGTAAATTCAAATAATTACAGTTATAATCAAGCTCTCTTTCACATCAAAAGTTTCAAGAGTTTGTCACCTATTTTTACAAAGTAATAGGAGCTGCAAGACAACCCTTAAGGCACTGGTTGGGATTTACGGTTTAAAGACAATACTATTCTACCATAGCAACGCATTGAAATGCTACAGGAAGTAAAGTAAACAGTGAAAATACCCACAATCTGTGAACAAATAATAAATGAAAACAAAAATCAAGGACAATTTATTTTAGAAAAGCACTTACTTTAGATTCAAGCTTTCATACAACCCGTGGTCTAGGAGCACCAGTTCTGCTTTTCCATCAGGGCCCTTCCTTACCAAAACTGTACAAAAAGGAAAATGCAAAATATGAAACTGACTTACAGGGACATAAAGGAAGTACACAAGACATGAGAAGAAAAAGAAAGATTGGAACAAGAAGCACGTCCAATAAATGATTGCCAAATATCTCATGAGATGCTTGTCAACGTCTGCAGATAAGTGACAAAGATTCAATTTGGGGAGCTTCCTGGTGTCCAAGACCAGCATACCTGCCTCAAAACAGAAACTCACTGAATTTCACTGGTATTTGAGAAATCTTTCTGCAGAATGCTTGGTCTCTCTTTAAACTCACACACACCATACTTCAATATGAACATGCTCCTGAGACACTGTTGACATGTAATTGTGAATGTGAAGGTACCGGTGTTGAACTGGAGTGGACAAAGTCAGACATCATATGACATCAGGTTGTAGTCGAACAGGTTTATTTGAAATTCTGTGCCTGTATACTTCACTTCACCTGCTAAAGGAGCAACGCTCCAAAAGCTGGAGATTTCAAATAAACGTGTTGGACTATAACCCAATGTTGCGCGGCTTCCCACATGTAATACGTGCAATTTAAAAGTACTGTATGTTACTCATGCCGAAGATAGTCACAGTGCTGTGGTCATGTGCAATCTGTTTACCCCCCTTGATCTAAATCCCTCATCAGAAACACCTTGATTTTCCGAAATTCTCATCCTCAGGTTCAAATCTCCCCTAATCTCTCCAGCTCTGCAACTTTAAAGATCACTATTTCCTTTATTTCAGGTCTCGTGCATTCCCAATTTCAATCTCACCATTACTGGTAGCTCCCCCAGACTCAGCTGCTTGAATTCCCTTTCAAACCCTCTGTGTTCTCTGGTTGAAGAGTGTGCTGGAAAAGCACAGCCTGTCAGGAAGCATCCAAGGAGCAGGAGAATCAATGTTTTGGGCATAAGCCCTTCATCAGAAACGAGGCTTGATGAAGGGCTTATGCCCGAAACGTCGACTCTCCTGCTCCTTGAATGCTGCCTGACTGGCTGTGCTTTTCCAGCACCACACACTTCGACCTTATCTCCAGCATCTGCAGTCCTCACCTTCTCCTATGTGTTCTCTGTTTTTGTAAAATACTCTCTAAAGCTTCGCTCTTTGCCTAAGTTTACAGGCACTTATCCAAATATTTTATTTGAAAATTTTCCTGTTTGTTGATTCTAACTATAGGCCGGTGAGCCTCACTTCTGTTGTGGGCAAAGTCTTAGAGAGAATTGTAAGGGATAGGATTTATGAACATCTGGATAGGAATAATGTGATCAAGGATAGTCAGCATGGTTTTGTGAAGGGCAGGTCGTGCCTCACACACCTTATTGAATTCTTTGAGAAGGTGACTAAGGAGGTGGACGAGCGTAAAGCAGTAGATGTGGTGTATATGGATTTTAGTAAGGCGTTTGATAAGGTTCCCCATGGTAGGCTACTGCAAGACATACAGAGGTATGGCATTGAGGGTGAGTTGGAGGTTTGGATTAGGAATTGGCTGGCTGGAAGAAGACAGAGGGTAGTAGTTGATGGTAAAGGTTCATCTTGGAGTGCAGTTACTAGCGGTGTTCCACAAGGATCTGTTATGGGACCATTGCTGTTTGTCATTTTTATAAATGACCTGGAGGAGGGGCTAGAAGGTTGTGTGAGCAAGTTTGCGGATGATACGAAAGTCGGAGGAGTTGTTGACAGTGAGGAAGGATGTGGCAGGTTACAGCGGGATATAGATAAACTGCAAAGCTGGGCAGAAAGGTGGCAAATGGAGTTCAATGTGGGTAAGTGTGAGGTGATTCACTTTGGTAAGAGTAACAAAAAGATGGGGTACTGGGCTAATGGTTGGATACTTGGTAGTGTGGATGAGCGGAGGGATCTTGGTGTCCATGTACATAGATCTCTGAAAGTTGCCACCCAGGTAAATAGTGCGGTGAAGAAGGCATATGGCGTACTGGCTTTTATTGGTAGAGGAATTGAGTTCCGGAGTCCTGAGGTCATGTTGCAGTTGTATAAGACTCTGGTGCAGCCAGAGTATTGTGGAGTATTGTGTGCAGTTTTGGTCGCCATACTATAGGAAGGATGTGGAGGCACTGGAACGGGTGCAGAAGAAGTTTACCAGGATGTTGCCTGGTATGGTAGGAAGATCGTATGAGGAAAGGCTGAGGCACTTGGGGTGGTTTCTTTGGAGAAAAGAAGGTTTAGGGGTGATTTGATAGAGGTGTACAAGATGATTAGGGGTTTAGTTAGGATTGACCATGAGAGCCTTTTTCCACGTATGGAGTCAGCTATTACGAGGGGGCATAGTTTTAAATTAAGGGGTGGTAGGTATAGGACAGATGTTAGGGGTAGATTCTTTACTCAGCGAGTCGTGAGTTCATGGAATGCCCTGCCAGTAGCAGTGGTGGACTCTCCCTCTTTATGGGCATTTAAACGGGCATTGGATAGGCATATGGAGGATAGTGGGCTAGTGTTGTCCATTTTTAGTGGGCTTGGATCGGCGCAACATCGAGGGCCAAAGGGCCTGTACTGCGCTGTATTGTTCTATGTTAAGTGCCTTCTTCCCCTTTGGTTGCTGCTATCGTGGTAAAGACTAATTCTGATGAAAATGGTCATCCTTGCCTCTGCAGTTGTATCAAGAATTACAGAGTGAGCTCTTTGGTGATCTGGAGCCATCCACAGTCTTGGACTTACTATTTCCAGGGTGGGGGTCAGCATGAATGAACCCAGTGTAAAATATCTGCTCTGCAAAAGTCTTGACTAGTTTGTCCGCAACCTGAGGAAAGGGTGGGGAACAAAAGATGCATCAGTACATAGAACAGTGTCATGAATATAGTTCATAACTACAGGATATTTTTAACATGGAATTTTAAGGCATGTGTTTAAATAGGAAGAGGATGGAAATGGTCCAAAATGGCAGTAGATATAAATTCAGTGACTGACTGGAGAGACAGACAGCCACCCAAAATTTTTATATAGGCTTGCAAAAGGAACTTCAAAACAACAGATTCTAAAAGGTGAGGAATGAGGCAAATCAAACAGACTGGAGTGTAATCTTTTGTGACTACAAAGATATTGAATAGGTGACTAACTCCTGCTGAGTAGCAATCCATAGCCTGCAAATTATATCACAAATTGCACACATTTTATGTTTTTTCCCTTTGAAGAATAAACAAGGAGAGGGATTAACCAGTTTCAACTGAATAGTGTACTAATGGGACTGAATGTTGTCAGTACCAGCCTGGTTGAACATTAATTTCCTAGCTATCCTGGTGTTGCAGGTAAAGACAATTTCTCACTCTGAATGCTGCAAAACAACAAAGGGTAAGAAAAGAACTCTTCTTTCCCCCCCCCCCCCCCCCCCCCCCGCCACCTCCCCTCAGATGTTTGGGGTAGCCCATTTGGAATGATAAGAAGTTTGGGAATCTTGTTCAAGGTCTTGTTGTAACACTAGTCATAACAGCATGTCCACCATTTAAAAAATGGACAACCCCTGTTTCAATTGGAAACCTTACCTCTAGTCATTAACATCTTAAATGCAATGAACTACCGGTTACAAATAGAGAAGTTTAGTCAATCCATTTATCTAGTTTAATGAAAAACTTAATGTTGGCATCCCCAGAGCACTCCTGGTTTTTGGTTATCACAAGCACGGCTGACATTTATTGCCCAGCTGTAGCTGCCCTCAGCACGGTGATGGTGGACTGCTGCTGAAAACACTGCAGACATATCGCGTATGCACCTGCACAGCGCTTTAGGGAATTAACAGGATTTTGATCCAGCAATGATGAATAAGTGGTGATCATTTCTGAGTCAGGATGAGGAAAGACTTGCAAGGGAGTTGGGAGGAGATGGCATTTCCATGTGTCTTTTGCCCCAGGTTTGCAGAGATGCAGAACATCCTGTAGTCACAACGCACACTGCAGATGAAATGCTGGCTGAAGTACGCATGGCAACAAGTCATCCAGATCAGGAAGCTGGTGACAGACAGATTATTAATCTCAGCAACAGGAGTGGCAAATTAAAGCCATTACTTTAAAAATAAGTCCAGACTAGGAGAAACACAAGAACTATAAAAGTAGTTACAACTCAGAGTCCAAGCAGTCTACTGTCTCTATGCTGGTTGGAATTTAAAAAAAAGAGCCACCCATTCTATTCCCATTTTTGAGGACCAGGTCCCTACTCTTACAGGTTATAGTGCTTCAGGTACAGATCCAGGCTCCTTTTAAATTAGTTAAGGGTTTCTGTCTCAACCAAACTAGGCAGCAAATTCTAGACACCCACTACTTCTAGGTGAAAAAGTCTTTCCTCATGTCTCCTCCAATCCTTCTAGCAATCCCCTTAAATTTATGCCCACTGGCAAATTACCTCTACACTAGTGAAACAAGTTTTCCTTGCTCACTCCATTCCAATTCCTTATGTTACACACCCCAACTAAGTTAACCCCAACTTCTTCTGCTCTAAGAAACAGGAGTTGGTAGTTACATTGAGATTGTACAGGGCATTGCTGAGGACTCTTCTGATATACTGTGTCCAGTTCTGGACTCCCTGTTATTCAGCTGGAGAGAGTTCAGAAGAGATCTACCAGGATGTTGCTGGGAGAGATGGCTTGAGTTATAAGGAGAGGCTAGATAGGTTGGGACTGTTTTCACTGGGCCAAGAGGCAGGTGGGATTAGTTTAGTTTAGGATTATGGTCAGCATGGACTGGTTGGACCAAAGGGTCTGGTTTCATGCTGTGCGACTCAATGAACAACTCTAATCTATCCGATCTTTCTTCATAGCCGCAATTTACAAACCCTGGCAACATTCTTGTAAATCTCCCCTCTCTCCAGCAAATATGTTTTTCCTATAATGTGGTGACCAGAACTATACACAAAACTCCAGCTGTTGACAAATTTGTGCAGTCCCAGCACTACATCCCATCTTGTATTCAATACTTCACACACCCAGATGCCTTCTACCACCTTGCCTATCTGTCCTGACACCACAAACGAAATGTGGACATGGACTCCAAAGTCTCTTACTTGCTCTACACCTTTAAATACCCTCCAGTTTGGTATTTATTCCCTTTATTTGCCCTACCCAAATATATAACCTTGTTCTTCTTTGGTTTAAATTCCATTTGTCATTTTTCCACCCATTCAACCAATCATCCTCTTCACTGTCAAATATACAGCCAAAGTTTGTTATTGCAAGCTTGCTAATCATGCCTTCCAACATTAAAGTCTAAATCATTAGTATTTATCACAAGCAGCAAGAGACCTAATACGGAGCCCCATGGAATAACAATGAAACTGCTTTGCATTTGCTAAAATGTCCATTGATCATTCCAGACAGTCAGCATCCTCTGGATAAAGAAGCGTCTCCTCACATTCTGCCTCCCCCCACAACCTATTGCCCCTCACCTTGAATGTATGTATAGAACCTGAGAGAATGGGTGAGATTTTGAATGATTACTTTGCATCAGGAGAGGAACATGATGAATCTTGAGATTAAAGATAGAAGATTAAAGATTAGTCTGAATCATATTGACATAAGTAGGGATGATGTGTTGGGTAGGCTAGAGGTTATTAAGGTAGACAAATCCCCAGGACGGGATGGGATCTATCCCAGGTTGCTGAGAGAGGCGAGATAGGAAATAGCTGGGGGCCTGCCAGATATCTCTGTGGCATCCTTAAATACAGGTGAGGTGCCAGAGGACTGGAGGGTTGCTCATGTTGTACCCCTGTTACAAGAAGAGTAGTAGAGATATTCCGGGTAACTACAGACCAGTGAGCCTGACGTCAGTGGTGGGAAAGCTGCTAGAGAGGGTCCTGAGGGATAGGATCTATTTATATTTAGAAAAGAATGGGCTTATCAGTGATAGGCAACATGGTTTTGTGCGGGGGAGATCATGCCGTACCAATTTAATAGAGTTCTTTGAGGAAGTAACCAAGTTGATACATGAAGGAAGGGCTGTTGATGTCATATATATGGACTTTAGTAAGGCATATGGGCCGGGTACTGGCAGGTGGGACTAGATTGGATTGGGATATCTGGTCAGCATGGACAGGTTGGACTGAAGGGTCTGTTTCCATGCTGTACATCTCTATGACTCTATGACACTATTTGAAAACATTTGCAAACCTGCAATCTTCCACCTGTATCTAGTGAGGATTGGAAAATGATCACCAGAGCTTCTATTATTTCCTCTCAGGGTTCCATTTATAGCTTAGGATACAATTCATCTGACCCTGATGATTTAACCACCTGCATTGTGGAAGACCCCACACACCCCTCACTCAAACTCTTCTCCCTCCTGCCAGAGCATTCGGTCTCTCACGGCCAGATTGTGCAACAGTTTCTTCCCCAAGTCATCAGGCTCCTTAACACAGTATGATCAGATTCTTTTCCATCTGAAACTCTTTACACGACTTTGAATTACAGCTAGAACAGTGTCTATTAATTATCATTCTTTTATTACACTGTAATTTGCATGTTTTGCACTTCTATGCACTTTATGCCAGCCTTTGTATGATCGTGTAGTTCTGTGCTGTCCACGTAGCAACTTGGTCCTGGAAGAACGCTGCCTCTTTTTTTTTTACTGTGTCAGATGTACAGAGGAACCACGATTATCTGAAGGACACGGGCAGGGAGTATGTCGTTCAGTTAATCAAATGCCAGATAACATAGTTAGCCAAGCATTGGGACCTTGTGATCTTGTTGGATAATCCAAAATTCAGTTAATCGAATGCTGGATAATGGTGGGTCCTCTCCATATTGTAGAAATGACAAATAAAATCTACTCTACTCAAGGTGGTCATCCCCTTTAGTACTTGCCTTTTCGTTATGCTCATTTTATCTAGTCTTTCAATCTGCTCCTCTTTATCTACAATGCCTACACTATCCCTCTCCTTTGTGATGACAGACAAAATGTTCACTTGTAACCCTACCAACGCCTTCTGCATCCATACATAAATTACTATGTACATGTCTGATAGGCCTTAGCTTTCTTAGGTTCTCTTGCTGTTAATCTACTGATAAACATCTTTGGATCTTCTTTAATTTTAACCACTCAACATTATTTCATATCCTCTTTATGCCTTCCAAATTTCCTTTCTCGTTTCAATGCTGTATTTTATGTATTCTTTTAAACCTCTTAAAACATTGCTTAAAAAACGTTCAGGCCAGTAGAAATGTTTTGAAGGGTTGTCAAGGAGCACAGGATTTTTTATTCAGAGCAGTTGCTGAGAAGAGATCTCTACATCTTCACAGATAAAGTGTATTTTAAAAGCTTGGACTCAGAATGGTAATTGGGAAAGCTGACAAGTTAGTTGGTTTGGTTTTGGATTGTTTAAGCCAGGGGTCAACACAGCTGCAATGGATCTAACAAGAAGCTTCAATTTGTACAGAACCTATAAAAGAGAGCTATAAGATTAACACTGAAAAAACAACTATTGTTACATTGTTCACCTTCCTAGTCCCATCCATTAAACCCTCTCAGAAGGTGCTGTTTGTGGACATCAAATGATAAGGTTTATCTGGGATTCTCCCTACCCCCACAGTTAAACTGACCCATTAATGCAATATGTCCAGGATCATGTGTGAAGAATCACCACTTGGCTAGGGGCTTTAGTACTTGTACACAAACCATTGCCCTCAGGAGGGATAAGGAGCAAACCTCAGGAAGTGGGCAAGTGGAGAGAATTAAAAAAAAGCACTCACATCTTTTAGACTTAAGCCCTGCTGCTCAATTTCTTCGATGTTGGTGATTTTACTGCCCTCACAGTAATCTGCAGTCAGGATTCGCTGAAACAAAAAGTCACAAACAGATCAGATAGGTGTGCACCACACATTTACAAGCTGTGCAGGGAAAATAATCCTGGGTGCCAAGACCTTCCAGACCATAAGACTGCTCTCTCATTAGAGATGACTGGTGGTGGCACAGTGGCTAGCACTGCTGCCACACAGCACCAGGGACCCAGGGTCAATTCCCGTGTCGGGCAACTGTCTGTGTAGAGTTTGCACATTCTCCCAGTGTCTGCGTGGGTTTCCTCCGGGTGCTCCTGTTTCCTTTCACAATCCAAAGATGTGCAGGTAAGCTGAATTGGCCGTGCTAAATTGCCTATAGTGCTAGGAGCATTAGTCAGGAGTAAATGTAGGGGAATGGGTCTGGGTGGACTTGTTGGGCCGAAGGGCTTGTTTCCACACTGTAGGGGATCTAAAAAAAACACAGAATATCATCACAGTACGATCAAGCAAAACAGCACGGTCATGAATTGCTGAACATGGGATCAGTGTCCCATCTGGCTTATTTATTTAGAAATACCTTTCACAATTACTAGAAAAATTGAAATGCATGGGACTCAAAGGAACGGAGCTAGAATGGAAATGTTTTATTCATGGGAGAAAAGAAACATGGTTGTCAGACTTGGACGAGGTTTTTAGTGATGTACCCCAGGGACAGCATTAGGACCAGAGAACAAAGAACAATACAGCACAAGAACAGGCCTTTCGGCCCTCCAAGTCTGTGCCGACACATTTTGCCCTCGTACTATAACTTCACTTATAGGATCCGTATCCTTCAATTCCCTTCCTATTCATGTATTTGTCCAGGTGTTTCTTGAATGCTGCTACTGTGTCTCCATCTACCACCTCCTCTGGCAGAGTGTTCCAGGCACTTACCACTCTCTCTGAAAAACTTGTCTTGCACATCTCTTTTAAACTTCCCTCCTTTACCTTGAACACGTGCACGCCCCCCCCCCACAGTTAAAAATCACAACACCAGGTTATAGTTCAACAAGTTTATTTGGAAGTACAAGTTTTCAGAGTTTCAGGTAGCTGTGTCCCTTAGTAATTGACCTCTCCACCTCAGGTAAAAGTTTAATACTTCCCACCCTATCAATGTCATTGACAATCTTATAAACTTCGATCAGGTCGCCCCTCAACCTCCTGTCTTCCAGTGAAAACAAACGCAGCCTATCCAACCTTTCTTCATAGCTAAAATCCCCCATACCTGGCAACATCCTGGTAAACCTTCTCTGTATCTCTCCAAGGCATCCACATCCTCTTCCGGTATATGGTGACCAGAACGGAATGCAATATTCAAAGTGTGGCCTAACTAAAGTTCTAAAAAGCTGCAGCATGACTTGTCTATCCTTATACTCAATGCCCCTTCCAATGAAGGCTACCCCTACCTCAGGCCTTTTTTTACTGCCTTATCTACCTGCTGCCACCTTCAGTGATCTGTGGACCTGCACACCCAGGTCCCTCTGCATATCAAGATTCCTAAGGGTCTGCCATTCACTGTATAATTTCCACCCGCACTTGACCTTCCAAAACACATCACCTCACATTGTTCAGCTTAAACTCCATCTGCCATTTTTCTGCCCAAATGAATTATTTTCTGCTGTACTCTCTGACACTCCTCCTCACTCTCTGCAACTTCAATCTTCGCACTCAGCCACAAACGTCCTGATTAGACCAGCTACGTTTTCCTCCAAATCATTTATGTAGACTACAAGCAGCAGAGGTCCCAGCACTGATCGCTGTGGAACAGCACTTGTCACAGCTCTCCATTCCGAAAACATCCTTCCACCACCACCCTCTGTCTCTTATGACTAAACTGGTTCTGTATCCATATTGGTAAAAACAATGACTGCAGATGCTGAAAATCAAATACTGGATTAGTGGTGCTGGAAGAGCACAGCAGTTCAGGCAGCATCCAACGAGCAACGAAATCAACGTTTCGGGCAAAAGCCCTTCATCAGGAATAAAGGCAGTGAGCCTGAAGCGTGGAGAGATAAGCTAGAGGAGGGTGGGGGTGGGGAGAGAGTAGCATAGAGTACAATGGGTGAGTGGGGGAGGAGATGAAGGTGATAGGTCAAGGAGGAGAGGGTGGAGTGGATAGGTGGAAAAGAAGATAGACAGGTTGGACAAGTCAAGGAGACAGTTACTGAGCTGGAAGTTTGAAACTAGGATGAGGTGGGGGAAGGGGAAATGAGGAAGCTGTTGAAGTCCACATTGATGCCCTGGGGTTGAAGTGTTCCGAGGCGGAAGATGAGGCGTTCTTCCTCCAGGCGTCTGGTGGTGAGGGAGTGGCGGTGAAGGAGGCCCAGGACCTCCATGTCCTCGGCAGAGTGGGAGGGGGAGTTGAAATGTTGGGCCACGGGGCGGTTTGGTTGATTGGTGCGGGTGTCTCTGAGATGTTCCCTAAAGCGCTCTGCTAGGAGGCGCCCAGTCTCCCCAGTGTAGAGGAGACCACATCGGGAGCAACGGATACAATAAATGATATTGGTGGATGTGCAGGTGGACGCCTGGAGGAAGAACGCCTCATCTTCCGCCTTGGAACACTTCAACCCCAGGGCATCAATGTGGACTTCAACAGCTTCCTCATTTCCCCTTCCCCCACCTCATCCTAGTTTCAAACTTCCAGCTCAGTTACTGTCTCCTTGACTTGTCCGATCTGTCTATCTTCTTTTCCACCTATCCACTCCACCCTCTCCTCCTTGACCTATCACCTTCATCTCCTCCCCCACTCACCCATTGTACTCTATGCTACTCTCTCCCCACCCTCACCCTCCTCTAGCATATCTCTCCACGCTTCAGGCTCACTGCCTTTATTCCTGATGAAGGGCTTTTGCCCGAAACATTGATTTCGCTGCTCGTTGGATGCTGCCTGAACTGCTGTGCTCTTCCAGCACCACTAATCCAGTATCTGTATCCATTTTGCCAGCTCACCTTGATACCATGTGACTTCACCTTTTGTACCAGTCTACCATGAGGGACCTTGTCTAAGGCTTTACTTAAGTCCCACGTAGACATCATCAACTGCTTTTCCCTCAATCATCTTCGTCACCTCCTCAAAAAACACAATCAAGTTAGCGAGGCACGACCTACCCCTCACAAAACCATGCTGTCTATCGCTAATTGGTCCATTTGCTTCTAAAAGGTGTATAGACCTTGTCCTCAAAAATCCTTTCTAATAATTTCCCTACCACCGACATGAGGCTCACAGACCTGTAATTTCCTGGATTATCCCTGTTACCCATTGCTCTTTTTAACACTGTACCCAAATACAAGTCATTAATGACAGAGACATCAATTTCACACTTTGCTGACAATGCAAAGTCTAGGAAAGTAGCAAGCAGCAAATTGACAATCACATGAATTAGGTACATAAGTAGACCCCTTGGCCCTTTAAGGTTTTTTTGGCCAATAAGATAATGGTTGGTGTTTGTGTTTCAAGTTCCACATTCGCATTCATTCTTTATACTGCTGATCCCTTGCAAACAAGTACCTTAAAAATATTCAATGATACTTCCTCCTCCCTTCTGCCTTCTGAGGCACAGATTTCCAAAGCCCCTCAATACGCTGAAAGAAAAATAATCTTATATTTATCCCGAAAGTGTGATCCTAGTAAAGTGGGAGATGGCATGGGGCAAGGTGACACTAGGCACACAGACGCACAAGATGGCTGCTAGGCCATCATTTGGCCACTTGACACACAAGATGCGCTGGACCACAATATGGAGAGAGACACAGCAAATATATTCACTGCCAGGGGCCACCAGAACGCCAGCACAATGCACTCACAACTTACTTGATTAGTTTAAGGCCAGTGGGGGAGAGAATATACATGAATAACATACACTGCCTGCCGAAGTGTCTGGGTCCAGCCAACACCTTTTACAGAAATGCTAACAGCTTGATACGGACTCGATACATAGTGCTAATAGTCAAGGCTGCAGTAATCATCCTTCTCAGGAGGAGCGATTAGTGCCCATTACTAAAGCAATGGACTTCCGCGCAGACGCTGAAATTGACAATGTCTGTGCTGAAACGAATGACTGTACTGAAATTAATAAAGTTTGCGCTGGGACTGATTGCACCGAAACTATCAACGATTCTGCAATGTTTACAATAAACAACTACACTACAAAGACAATATCATCACTGCCTATTATATTACAAAATGTATATAAGTATTTTGACATGTGCTCCAGGTTGAGAGAAGACCACAGCTGACCGCTGTGCTGTTGGTGTCTTTCACTCCCCGAAGCTCTGGTACTTCCTTGCACATTAAACTGTCATTGAACCCCGACTCTGAGTCAGAGACTGGTGATTTTCCCCATAACACTGGTTTTAAAACAGTGCCCACCAGTTCTGAAACTTATGCACAACCGTCAACTTGCTTCCACTGTGGGCCCTCTGACATTAACTCAGGACCACCGCCTGAAGTTTCCACCAAATACAGGTTTTCATTTTTGTAAACTCCTGCATGGGATGTGGGCATCACTTGTTGGCCAGCATTTATTGCCCATCATTAACTACCCTCAAAGAACACGGTGAGCTGCCTCCTTGAACCACGACAGTATGTAAATATACACATAGCACTGTTAGAGAGGGAGGTCTAGGATTTCAACATGCAACAGTGGAGTAGCATCGATACCTTTTCTAGTTAGGATGATGTAATATAGAGGGAACGTAGAGGATTGCTGCTTATGTCTTCCTGGCTGGTTAAGGTCAAAGGTTCGGGGGTGCTGTTGAAGGAGGGGCAAGTTGCTGTCGTGCATCTGTAGATGGTATATTCTGCTGTCACTATGCATTGGTGGAGGAGTGCTAGGAGTGTCAGATGATGTGCCAATCAAATGGGGCTGCTTTGTGGCATTGAGCTTCTTGAGTGCTGTTAGAGTTGCACCCATCCAGATAGGTGGGGAGTATTTCATCATACACCTGATGCTTGCCTGGTAGATGGCAGATTGGCGCTGTTGAGACAGGATGTGGGTTGCTTGCTGCAGAACTTCTAGTCTTCTCTTGTAGCTAGTGTTGATATGGCTGGTCCAATTCGGTCTGTGATTGTGGTGAGATCACCAATGAATATTCCCCACCTGCCTTCCTTATGATAGAGGGAAAATCATGGTGAGCCATCTGAAGATGGTTGGAGCCAGAACATGACACTGAGGAACTCTTGTGGTGATGCCCTGGAATCTGGGTGATTGTCCTCCAACAACTGCAACCATCGTCCTTTGTGCTATGTGTGACTCCTACTGGCAGAGTGTTTTCCCCAATTCCCATTGAAACTAGCTTTGCTCGGATTCCTTGTTGGCTTAAACTTCAAAGGCAGTCAATCTCATCTCACCTTTACAGTTCACTTCTTTCCATGTTTGGTGCCATTTGGGACCATAATAGGAACTTCCAAATGCATGAGTACAACGATAGTCAAGAGTGCCTATTCCCATCTCCATAATATTCTCCAATTTACCACTGCTTTGAGACATATCAAATTTGAGAGAGGTAGCAACATTTCCTCTAGATGAAAAAGATCAATGACTGGGGGCATAGATTTAAGGCAAAGGCAGGAGGTTTAGAGAGGATAGAACATAGAACATACAACAAAGAACTGTACTGCACAGGAATGGACCCTTCGGTCCAAAATGTGACACTGAACACAACACCAAATAAAACCAATGTCCTCTGCCTGCCCTTTGGCCACATTACCTCCATTCCTTGCAATATTCATGTGTTTATCGAAAGGCCCCTTAAATGCCCTTACGTATCTGCCTCCATCTCTATCCTTGGCACTGCATTTCAGACTCCTACCACTCTTTTTAAAAAAAAAACCTGCTTCTCGCATCTCCTTTGAACTTGCCCCCTCTAACCTTAAATGCATGCCCCTACTATTTGACATTTCAACTCTGGGAAAAAGATTCTGACTGTCAATCCTACCTATGGATCTCAATTTTATAGACTTCTATCAAGTCTCCTTTCAGCTCCCATTCAAGAGAAACCAACCCAGGCAGACCCATGGTTTCTTCCGGTTCCTGTCCCATGGAACTTATTTCTTCCAACCTAGACTTGATTTTTTTTTTCTCCCTTGCCCAATCCCTCCTCAGTTGCACCTGGGATTCTTCTGGTACTTTATGTCAGTTTCAGAATTTCCAATTCGAGGGCAGCAGCCACCTCCTGTGTGTGGATGTGCAGACCCTTTATACGTCCATCCCACATCAGGACAGTCTCAGAACTCTCCACTTAATAAAAAAAAGGCAGCCTGAGGTCTCTATTCACCACCATGCTCCTACGCCTGGCCGAGCTCATCCTCACTTTGAACAACTTCTCCTTTAACTCCTCTCACTTTCTTCAGGTCAAAGGTGTGACCAGTGCCTGTCTCTTTGGGGTACATGGAACATTTCTTGTCCAATCTTACTCGGGGCCTCTCCCCACGACTCTTTCTCTGGTACATCGATGATATCATCGGTGCTGCTTCACTCTCTTGTTCTGAGCTGAAAGAAACCCATCAACTTACCTTCCAATTTCCGCTCTGCCCTAACCTTGACCTGGCTCATTTCTGACTCTTCCCTTTCTTGATATCAGTTTCCATTTCTGGGGATAGTCTGGACATTGATATCCATTACAACTCCCCCAGTTACCTCACACCCCATCTCCTGCAAGGACTCCATCCCATTCTCTCAGTTTCTTCATCTTTGTCACACTGGGGTTTACAGAAAAAGCTTTTGCTAGCTGCTATCAGTTCTAATGAAGAGTCACCAGACTCAAAATGTTAACTCTCCTTTCTTCTCGCAGATGGTACCAGACTTGCTGGAGTTTTGCCGGCAATTTGTTTTCATTTCAGATTTTTATATTCCCGGTTTTATATTCAATTCCTCTTGCAAGAAGAATAGCATTTCATTAGCCCTAATTACTCACTGCACCTGCATATTAGATTTGAGACTCAAATGCCCCTCATAATCCTGCAGTTGTTCTCAGTTTAAGTAATACTGTTTTCTCATTATTCCCACCAGAGTGAGCAATTTCACACTTTCCAACATCAAACTCCATCTGCCAGATTTCCCCCCCCCCCCCCATTTACTCAACTTGCGTTGGCCTGCAATCTTGCTATGTTATCCACTTCACAATACACTTCTCTACCTACCTTTGTGTTCTCTGTAAACTTAGCGAGCATGTCTCTTATCTAAGTAACCGAACTGTAAAAAGAGATGCCCTAGCACAGAATCCTGTGGAACTCCACATTACATTCCGCTTATACTATTCTCTGCAAGCCAGCCAACCTTCTATCCATCTAATACATTACCCTTCTACACTCTGTTTTTACCCAGTGTAGAAACGTCAATTACTAGGGGACATATGTTTAAGGTAAAGGGGTATAAGTTTGAAGGAAATAGGAGAAGCAAGTTTTTGTTTTACACAGAGAATGCTAAGTGCCCATGTGTTTCCAGAGGAGATGGCAGGAGCAGATAAAATAGCAATATCTCAGAGATACCTTGACAAATATGCGAATAGGTAAGGAATAGAGGAGTACGGATTGAGAGGAGGCAAGGGGTTTGTAGTTTAGAAAGAGTTTTTTTTAGTACTGAAGGTATCAGTCAGTGTAGGCTCAGTGGGCTGAAGAGCCTGTTCCTGTGCTATACTAGTTTTTTTTAAAATGCAAAACACTAACGTGATACCTTGTCAAATACCTTCTGTAAACCCCAGTACAGTACACAAATGGGTTCTCCAAAATCCACACTGCATATCTTCAAAGATCAAATTGGTTAACAATGATTTCCCATTCGCAAAGCTATGTTGACTCTTGCCTATTATATTGATTTTTTTCTAAAACTTCCTAATGACAAATTCTAACACATTACCCACAATGGATTCATATTAACTTGAATACAGATTCCTGTTTTCTGCCTCCCTCCCTTCTTGAACTGAGAAATTATATTTGCTACCTTCCAATCTGGTAGGAACCTTTCCAGAGTTTAGTGGATTTTGGAAAATTAACAAATGCATCAATGAGCTCACTAGCCATCTCTGAGCAGCTTAGAATGAAGTCCACGAGGACCCGTGGACTTGTCAGGCTGCAGTTTCATTGGTTTGCTCAATTCCTCTTCCCATGCGATAGGAATTCCACCAGTTTCTTCCTTCCACATCATTTACAGCTATTACTGGGATAAATTTTGTATCCTCTATAATGAAGACAGAAACAAAATATGTTTATTTCATTTGCCACTTCCTTTTTGTTATGAATTCCCCCTATTCTCACGGTCTAGCGACCCAACACTGAATTTTTCTCTTTTCCTTTTTAGATACCTGGGGAAAATCTTGCCATCCATTTTTACATTTGCAACTAGCTTGCTCCTACTCTAGAGTCATACAACATTGAAACAAACCCTTTTGTCCAACTCATCCATGCTGACCAAGTTTCCCAAACTAAACTAGTCTCACTTGCCTATGTTTGGCCCATAACCTTCTAAACCTTTCCTATTCATGTATCTGTTCAAACGCCTTTTAAAAAATGTTGACTCTGCCTGCGCCTGCATTACCACTTCCCCAGTCAGATCATTCAGAACCACCCTTTGCATGACAAAGTTGCCCCTCAAGTTCCTTTTAAATGTTCTTCCTCGCACCTTAAAAATATGCCTCCTAGTTTTGGATTCCCTTACCCTAGAGAAAAGACCTTTGCTGTTCACCTGCCTACGCCCCTCATAATTTTATAAAACTCTATAAAAGTTTACCCTTCAAATTTCCTTTCCCCGTAGGAAGAGTTTTCAGGAAAAAGAGCGCTAATTTCAACGAAGTGAGATCAGTAACCTTTTTTCGCAAATTTATTGACTTGTGGGACATGGGCGTTGCTGGCTGGCCAGTATTTATTGCCTGTGCGTGGTTATCCTTGAGAAGGTGTTCAGCTGCTGCAGTCCACGTGCTGTAGGTTGACCCACATTGTTGCTGGGTCAAAATCCTGGAATTCCTCCTACCCTAAAGCACTGAAGGAACAGTGATATACTTTCAAGTTAGGATGGTGAGTCGCTTGGAAGGGAACCTGCAGATGGTGGTGTTCCCATGTATCTGCTGCTCTTGTTCTTAGAGATGGAAGGTGTTTGTGGGTTTGGAAAGTGCTATCTAAGGATCTTTGGTGAATTTCTGCAGTGCATTTTGTAACTAGTACACATGGCTATTACTGAGCACTGGTGCTGGAGAAATGGATGCTTGTGGTTGTGGTGCCAATCAAGTGGGGGCTGCTTTGTCCTAGATCCTGGTAAATTGTGTAACTAGGCCAATGGGTAGGGCTTTAAACTAAAAAGTATTTGGTTGAATCAAAGTTTAAAATTTAAAGAGAAAGGTTGAGGCAATACAGCAGAATAATGGTTTGGGTAATGATAGCAGAGTAGGACAAACTGGACAGTGTTTAATGGTAATAGTGCACCAGCAAATGAGATCCTTGCAAACAAGAGTTTATAATAAGTTTCTAATTGGAATGTGTGAAGTATTCACAAAATGAAATAGGCTTAACTAGTAGCTCAAATAGATCAAATTGCTATCACAGATTGGTAGTTACGACATAATCAAGTTTGACAAAAAAAACCGTTCCAAGAAAGGGAGAATAACCCTAATACTAAAGGATGTCAACAGCAGAGAAAAATCCTGGTTCCAAGATCAGAAGCAGAATCAGTTTCAATGAAGATATGAATAATAAGAGTGTGAGAAAATATTGCCATGAGTTACAAGCCCGTAACAGTACTTATACTGCTAGACAGGAGTTTAAGCAAGAAATCATTGCAGCTTGTAACAAAGATAATACAATAGTCATGCAGAACTTAATCTTCACGTAGACTGAAGCAATCAAATTCGTAATGGTAGTCTGGACGATTATTGAGTAGACAAAGATCAGGTAAGTGGAGGAGAATGTGGGAAGAGTTACAATTATTCATTTAGGCAGAAAGATTATAAACATTATCTGCATGGTGAGAAACTGAAGAGCTCTTAAATCCAGAAGAATGTTTCAAGATACCTTAGTGCATGATTTGCAAACATTTAGTGTGCAAGTAATTGGATAAGTTAATAGAGTGATTATCTGTTCTTGTGGGGAAATGAAGTACTAAAGTAAGGAGCTTTCATTAAACAGGGAACTGGAGACACCACATGTGTCTAGTAGTGGTCTCCTTATATAAGGAGATAAAATATATTGGAAGTAGTTGAGTTTTTAGACTAACAACCTGAACTAGGCTGGTGGTCTTATAATGGAAAAAGTGAGGACTGCAGATGCTGGAGATCAGAGTTGACGAGCGTGGTGCTGGAAAAGCACAGGTCAGGCAGCATGTGAGGAGCAGGAGAATCGACGTTTTGGGCAAAAAGCCCTTCATCAGGAATGAGGCTTGTAGGCTCAAGGGGGCTGAGAAATAAATCAGAGGAGGGTGGAGCTGGGGGGATGGTAGTTGAGAATAGGATAGGTAGATGGAGGTGGGGAGATGATGATAGGTCGGAGAGGAGGGTGGAGCGGATAAATGGGAAAGGTGATGGACAGGTCAAGCGGGCAGTGCCAAGTTGGAGGCTTGGGACTGGGATAATGTGGGGGGAGGGGAATGAGGAAACTGGTGAAATCCACATTAAACCAGTGTGGTTGCAGGGTCCCAAGGCCGAAGATAAGGCGTTTTTCCTCTAGTGTCGGGTGGTTTGGGTTTGGTGATGAAGGCGGCCGAGGACCTGCATGTCCTTGGTCGAGTGGGAGGGGAAATTGAAGTGTTCAGCTACAGGGCGCTGGGGTTGGTTGGTGCGTGTATCCCAGAGATGTTCTCTGAAACGATCCGCAAGATAGCGTCCTGTCTCCATGATAAGGAGACCACATTGGGTGCAACAGATACAGTAGATGACATTGGTGGAGGTGCAGGTAAATTTGTCGGATGAGGAAGGATCCTATAGGGCCTTGGACGGAGATGAGGGGGAGGTGTGGACACAGGCTTTGAACTTCCTGCAGTGCAGGGAAAGGTGCCGGGAGTGGGTGTGGGCTGGTGGTGGTGGTGGGGTGAATCTAATGAGGGAGTCGTGGAGGGAATGGACTCTCCAAAACGCTGACAGGGGTGGAGAGGGAAATACATCCCTCGTGGTGGGGTCTGTTTGTAGATGGCAGAAGATGATGTGATGTATACAGAGGTTGGTGGGGTGGAAGGTGAGGACCAGGGGGTTCTGGCCTTGATGCATTGGGAGGGCTTGGGTTTAAGGGCGGAGGTGGGGGTGGGGGTGGTGGAGGGATGGCTTTTTTTGAAACAGGAGGCAGGGTGGGAGGTGGCTTCGTCCAGGTCGCTGTGGGAGTCGGTGGTTTTGTAGTAGATGTCGGAGATGGAGAGGTCCAGGAAGGGGAGGGAGGTATCCAAGATGGTCCAGGTGAATTGGAGGTTGGGGTGAAAGCTGTTAGTGAAGTTGATGAACTGTTCAATCTTCTTGTGGGAGCATGAGATAGCACTGATTGTCATCAATGTAGTGGAGGAAAAGGTGGGGGCTGGTGCCAGTGTAGCTGTATTCCACGTACCCGACAAAGACACAGGCAAAGATGGGGACCTTGGGACCCTGCAACCACGCAGGTTTCATGTGGATTTCACCAGTTTCCTCATTTCCCCTCCCCCCCCACATTATTGCAGTCCAAGCCTCCAATTCAGCATCGCCGTCTTGACCTGTCCATCACCTTTCCCATCGATCCGCTCCACCCTGCTCTGACTTATTACTTTCGCCCCACCTTCATCTACCTATCGCATTCTCAACTACCGTGCACCCCCCACCACCATCCCCAACCCACCTCCCTTCTCGGCCCACAAGCCTCATTCCCGATGATGAAGTGCTTATGCCCGAAATGTCCATGCTCCTGCTCCTCGGATGCTGCCTGACCTGCTGTGCTTTTCCAGCACCACACTCTCACCACTGGCCTTATGATGAAAGTTTAGACGGGCTATCAACTAGAGTTTAGAAGAGTGACAGGTGACTTGATCAAAACGCAAAAGTCCTGAGTAGCCTTGACAGGGTATGGAAAGGATGTTTATTTGAATGAGAGAATCTAGTACAAGGGGTTACTGTTTAAGAACATTTTGTTTATTTAAAAAAAAAGAGATGGAAAGACATGTTTGAGTCTCTGGAGCTCTTTTTCTCAAAAAAGTGGTGAAAATAGAGTCCTTAAATATTTTTGAGGCAGATTTTGAAGAGATTCCTGGTAAACAAGGGGGTTTAACGGTCACAGAGGTAGATGGGAACATAGAGAAATCAGGTCAACCACAATCTTACTGAAGGGCAAAGCAGGCTCTGTACTTGACTAACTTCCTCCTGCTTTAACCTGTATATATGAGAGTTTATGGAATTCTTTTACAGTAGCAAAAGGCAGGGTTTGATTAGGAGTAGTCAGCATGGCTTTGTGAGTGAGAGATAATGCCTCACACATTCTGTTAAGTTCTTTGATGAAGTGACCAGAAAGGTTGATAAGGGCAGGGCAGGAGATGCAGTCTAGATGGATTTCAGCAAGGCCTTTGATAAGGTTCCACATGGTAGGCTGCTCTTAAAGGTTAGATCACATGGAATCCAGGGCGAGCTGGCAAATTGGATACAAAATTGGCTTGATGGTGGGAAACAGAGGGTAACAGTGGAAGACTGGAGGCCTGTGACTAGTGGAGTGCCCCAGGGGTCAGTGCTAGGCCCATTGCTGTTTGTTATCTATATCAATGATTTGGATGAGAATATAAAAGGCATGATTAATAAGTTTGCAGATGACACTAAAATAGTTAGTATTGTGGACAGCAAGGAAGGTTATCAGAAATTGCAGCAGGACCTCGATCAGCTAGGGAAGTGGGCCGAGAAATGGCAGAATATACAGAAAAACCTTGATTATCCGAATGACATGGACAGGGAGTATTTTGTTTGGATCACAGGAGGAGGATATGGGCAAAGTGTAGGGAAATGGGGCTAGTCTAGATGGAGATTTTGGGCGTCCAAAGGCCCTGTCTTTTCCTGGAGCAATATATTGCAGAACGGTCTGAGGATCTAAAAGTGAGCAAATGAGGCAGGATTAATAGCAGTCCTATAGTTTGGAGGATAGCTAATTTAATCTCTCTATCTAAAAGGTGGCAGAGTGAAAGCGAGGAACAAGCAGTCAGTTTGACATCAGCAGTGGAGAAAATGCTAGAGTCCATTCTAAAAAAATGTAATAGTTCATCACTTGAAAAAGAAGAGTCAGCATGGAATCACAAAAAAAATTGCCTGTCACATCTACTGGAAGTCTGAGCAATGGAAGTCTGAGCAATGGAAGTCTGAGCAATGGAAGTCTGAGCAATGGAAGTCTGAGCAATGGAAGTCTGAGCAATGGAAGTCTGAGCAATGGAAGTCTGAGCAATGGAAGTCATGGAGCTGATGATGGGGGGGTCCATGGATGTGCTTTTTAATTAGAGTTTCTGACAAAGTCCCATTAACTTAGCATGTAAAGTTAAAGCACATGAGATCGGAGGTAGTGCATTGATATGGATACAAAACTAGCTTGCAGACAGGAAGCAAGGAGTAGGAACAGACAGGTCTTTTTCTGAATGGCAGACAGTAACTAGTGGGATACTGAGGACTCAGTGATAGGACCTGAGCTATATTCACAATATATATTAATGATGGAACTAAATGTCAAACTCAAATTTGCAGAAGACAAAGCTGGGTGGGTGATAGGTGGGAATTCAGCAGAGATGCTTCATTATGATTGGGACCAATTAAAGTAATGGCCTAGTGTATAAAAGGTGTAGTGTAATGTGGATAAATAGGTGCATAGGAATAGCAGCAGCTCATTCATTCCCTCACCCACTTGTTCAGCCACTCAATGAGATCATGGCTGGTTTGTTACCCAAATTCATACAACAGCTTTGGCCCATATCTTTTAATTTATTTGCTTAACAAAAAATGATTTATCTCAGATTTAATAAAAGTTAACAGCGGAATCCGTTTGCTTTTGGTGGAAAAGAACTTCAAATCTCTAACTGGGGCGCATAGTCTAAAAATTGGGACCAGACTATTAGGGTGAGATATTAGCACAGTTCTACAGACAAAGAGTGGTTGACAATCTCCAAACAATGAAAATAGTTTATCGACCCTGTCTTTTCCGGTTAATATCTAGGAGACTTCAATCAGATCACTGCTATCTACTTGGGGAGCAAAAACAGAAAGGTGGATTATGATCTGAATGGCTATAAATTGAGAGGGGAATGTACAAATGAGATCCAGGTGTTTCTTACAATGGTCACTGAATATAAGCATATTAGATGCAGCAGGCAGTGTAGAAGGCAAATGGTACGTTCACCTTTGCAGTGAGAGGATTTGAGGACAGAAGCAGGAATATCTTACTGCAATTACACAGGACCACAATGAAACCACAGCTGGAATAGTGTAGCTTTGATCTCCTGATCTGAAGAAGGTAATTTCTTTGTTATAAATGAAGTGCTGCAAATGTTTACCAAACTGTTTCCTGGGATGGTACAATTGACTTATGAGAGGTTAGATCGGTTCAGATTGTATTCGCAGAGGTCAGAAGAATGAGGGGGATCTCTCATAGAAGCCTATAAAATTCTAAAAAAAAAGGGTGAGACAAGGTGAATGTAGGAAGAATGCTCCTGATGGTGTGGCATCCAAAACCAGGGTCACAGTCTAAGGGTTTGGGGTAGACTATTTAGGACTGAAATGAAGAAATTTCTTTATCCACACAGAGTGGCAAGCCTGTGGAATTCACTACACACAAAGTAGTTGAGGCCAAAATATGGTGTGTTTTTGAGAAACCAGCAAAGAACAACCAAACAATTGGTAAAGGGTGTGTGTGGGGGGGGGGGGGGGGGGAGAAAGAGGAGAGAACAAGGAGGTAACCAGCCAAGAATGTGAGAACAGATTTTAAACACTTGTAAAAGCGGTTTAAAATGTGGATTCGCTCAAGAAAATGTTGATCTCTGGGAAACAACAGAAGAGAAATCATTAACTGGAATGAAGAAATAGCAGACACACTGAATGTCTCCACAAATTACACATCAGAAAGAGGCACTATGCAAGGGGCTATTAATTGTGAGAAATTCAAAAATAATAAATTCCAGCAGAGAAACAACTTTGGAAAAACATTTAGAACTAAAATCCAACATATCCTCAAATTAAGACAATGAAGTGTGGATGCTGAAAATCTGAAACAAAACAAATTTCTGGAGAAACTCAGGTCTGCCAACGTCAGTGGAGAGAAAGCAGAGTTAACATTTCAGGTCCAGTGACTCTTTAAAAACAGGATCTAAGGAATCACTTGTACTGTGATTTTCAATTTATCCGGTAAAGGCAATATAGTTTTATAAAATGTAAATTGTGCTATATAAATAGTTTTCTTTTTACTTAAGAACTAGGAGAAGTAGGAGGCCATCTGGCCCTTTGAGCCAGCTCAGTCATTCAATAAGATCATTGATTTTTTGAGGTCTCAGCTCCTCTTACCCACCCTCTCACCATAACCCTTAATTTTTTTAAATATTAAAGGAATTATGTCCTAGATTTAAAAACAGGGAATTCCACAGATTCACAATCATTTGGGGCTAGCCCTCTTATTCTAGTTTCACCTTCCAGTGAAACATCCTCTCGCTTCTGTCTTATCTATTCTCTTCATAATTTTACCTCTTTCTATAAGAACCCCCCCTCCCCTCATTCTTCTAAATTCCAATGAATATATACTCAGTCTACCCTCATAAGCCAACCGTCTCAACTCCGGAAATCAACCTAGTGAATATCCTTTGCACCCCCTCCAATGTACATCCTTTCTCAAGTAAAGAGACCAAAACAGCACACAGTATTCCAGGTGTGGCCTCACCAGCACCCTACATAGCTGGAACATAAACTTGCTGCTTTTAAACTCAATCCGTTTAGCAATGAAGGACAAAATTGCTTTCGCCTTCTTAATTATCTGTTGCACCTGAAGACAACCTTTTGTGATACATGCATAAGGACACCCAGGTCCCTCTGCACAGCAGCATGCGGCAATATTTGACCATTCAAATAATAGTCCTTTTTACTGTTATTCCTTCCAAAATGAACGGGTTCACATTTATCAAAACTGTACTCCATCTTCAGACCTTTTCCCACCCATTTAAACTACCTATATCCCTCTGCAATCTCTCACTCTGCACACTTTGCTCTACCACTAGTCTAATTGTCATCCGCAAACTTTGATACACTACACGTGGTCCCCAACTCCAAATCATCAATGTAAGTTGTAAACAATTGAGGTCCCAATACTGATGGGCACGACTAGGCACTGATGGCCATACCAGAAAAGCACTCATTTATTCCCACTCTTTGCTTCCTGTTAATTAATCTAATCTCTCTGCATGCTAACACATTACCCGTACAGCGGCACACTGGCTCAGCAGTCTCAAAGCGCCTGGGAACAGAGTTCGATTATAGTTTTGGGCGACTGTGTGGAGTTTACACACTCTCCGGTGTCTGCTTGGGTTTCCTCTGGGTGCTCTGGCTGCCTTCCACAATCCAAAGATGTGCTGTTAGGTGTATTGGCCATACTAAATTGCCCATAGTTTTCAGGGATGTGTAGGATAGATGCATTAGTCAGGGGAAATGTACAGTAATAGGGGTAGGAAAATGCGTTTGGGTGGGATACTCTTCAGAGGTGCTGTGTGAATCAATTGGGCCAAATGGCCTGTTTCTACACAGTTTCTTCGATTCTATGTAGTGCCGTGCACCTTTATCTTATGCATGAGCCTTTTGTGTGGTACCTTGTCAAATGCATTTTGGAAATCTAGATGCACAACATATACTGGGTCGCCAGTGTCCACTGCGTTCATAATGTCTTTTTAGAATTCCAGAAAATTAATTAAATATGACCTGCCTGTCATGATCCCATGCTGCAACTGCCCAACGGGACAATTTCTATCCAGATGTCTTGCTATTTCTTCCTTGCGGATAGGATTCAAGTGCAGAAGTTAAGCTAACCAACCTATAATTCTTCATCTTTTGTTAACCTGTTTTTAAACATTAGCATCACATGTACTGTTTTCCAATCTGCTGGAACTGCCCCACAGTCCACCGAATTTTGGAAAATTACCACAAGCGTATTTGCTATTTCTCCTGCCATCTCTTTTAGTACCCTGGGATGCATCCCATCTGGGCCAGGAGACTTGTCTATCCTTAGCTCCATTAAGCTTTCCCATCACTACCTCTTTCATGATAATGATCGTTTTTAAGTCCTCACCTACCTCAGTCCCCTGGTCATCAATTACTGGCATGTTGTTTGTGTCCTCCACTGTGAAGACCAACAAAATATCTGTTCAATGCCTTGACTATTTCCTCATTTCCCATTATTAAATCCCCCTTCTCATCCTCTACAGGATGAATTTTTACCTTAGCCACTCTTTCATTTTACATATGAAGGACGTAAGTGGCAGGTAGATAAAGAGAAACCAGCAGATGTAACATATTTCAGTTTCCAAATGCATTCATCAAGATGCCACACAAAACAAAAGGCAAAATAAGGGCTCTCAGAATTGGGGGTAACATATCAGCATGGATAGAGGAGCAGTTAATAGGAAACAGAAAATAGCAGTGAACAGATTATTTTCAAGTTGACAGACTGTTACTCATGGAGTGATTCAAGGATCAGTGCTGGGGCCTCATGTCAGTGTCTTAGTTTATATTGATGACTTAAGATACATTACTGTCAGTCTTCTTTTCTAAGTTAGCAGATGAGATAAAGTTAGGTGGGAATGTAGGCTGCAATGACATAGGTTGAAATGAAGTACAGATAGGTTACGTGAACATGCAACAAGGTGGCAGATTAGTACAATATGGGGACAAGAGGTTATTTACTTCGGTAGTAAAAAACGAAATGCATGACTTTTTTTAAAAAAAGGGACAGGAAACGCAAAAACATTTGTGTATCTTGAGGAATTAATGTACCTTATAAAAGGAACAGAAAATTAACATTCAGAAATAAGCAAGCAATTAGAATGGCAAATTGACCTTTATTGGAAAACGATTGGAGTATAACAATAAAGAAATCTTGCTACTGTTATACAGAGCTCTGGCGAGCCCACACCTAGAATACTGTACAGTTTTGGCTTATGGTGGAGACAGTGCAACAACGGTTCGTTAGAGTAGTTCTCCAGATGAAAGGTTTTCCTATAATGGAAGGCGGAGTGATTAGAACATAGCCCAGGACAGACCCTTTGGCCCTCAATGTTGCGCTGACCTGTGAACTATTCTTAGCTCATCCCCCTACACTATCCCATCATCATTCATGTGCTTATCCAAAGATTGTTTAAATCTCCCTAATGTGGCTGAATTAACTACATTAACAGGTAGGGTATTCCATACCCTTACCACACTCTGAGTAAAGAACCCACCTCTAACATCTGTCTTAAATCTATCAACCCTCAATTTGTAGTTATGCCCCCTCGTACAAGCTGATGTTATCATCTGAGGAAAAAGACTTTCACTAGTCCAAAACGTCGATTTTACTGCTCCTCGGATGCTGCCTGAACTGCTGTGCTCTTCCAGCACCACTAATCCAAAAGACTTTCACTGTCTACCCTATCTAATCCTCTGAACATCTTGTATGTCTCTATCAAATCCCCTCTTAGCCTTCTTCTTTCCATTGAGAACAGACCCAAGTGTCTCAGCCTGTCCTCATAAGACCTTCCCTCCAGACCAGACAACATCCTGGTAAGTCTCCTCTGCACCTATTCCAGTGCTTTCACACCCTTCCTGAAATATGGCGACCAGATCTGTACACAATATTCTAAGTGTGGCCGCAACATTTAAAAGGCATTTGGATAGATATATGAATAGAAAGGGTTTGAAGGAATGAGTTGGGTGCTGGCAGGTGGGACTAGATTGGGTTGGGATATCTGGTCGGCATGGACCGGTTGGACCGAAGGGTCTGTTTCCATGCTGTACATCTCTATGTGTCTTTCTCGCTCGCGAGCTCACACAGACACACACACACACACACACACACGCACACAGTGACAAGGTAAAACGGGGGATGTGGGTAATTGGTGGTGAGATCATTTAGGATCGAGTTAAGGAGAAATTTCTTAATTCAAAGGGTCGTGAATTTTTGAAATTCTCTCTGAGCATCGTAGATGCTCCATAGTTGAGTTTATTGTAACTAAGATAGAATTTTGACCTCTAAAGGTTCAAAGTATATTGGGAGTGGGTGGGAATGAGGAATTAAGGCTAATTATAGTTATCATACGTTCTTAGAAATTCATTCCAGGCAGTTATGATGGGAAATAAATAGTTTTGCAAGAGTAGCATTTTCCAGAACCAAAGTCAAATTCCAGATGCATCGTTGACAAAAGACTTAATTCATATTCTACCATTATACTATTTTAGAGATTTTGCAACCCAAACAGACTTTTATAGCACCCTCAGAGCTTCCATTTTTGCCAGTGGACACAAACAAAGAATAATCTGGTAAGCAGCAAAATCCACGTAAAATAAATGTTATAGGCCCTACTTGCCTCATTTCCAATAATGTTTGGTTGGCAAACCTGAATAAATAGGTGAATGCTTTTCGATCCAGTTTCAAGGTAATGGAGTATTCTTGAATGGAAATTAAAGTGATTTTGCAGCATTCAAAACTAAGCCAACAATGGCAACTTCTTTAAGTTTTAATTACAGAAACAGGCTGAGAAGGATATGGACCAAGTGCAGGGAAATGGGGTTAGATTGGATGAACATTTTGGTCGGCATGGACCAGTTTGGTTCAAAGGGCCTGTCTCCATGCTGTAGGACTCTATGACTCTATACATTTTAACACACAGCCAGAACATACTCCTTCCTTTTGCCTCACCTTACTGGTCTGCTCCCAGTATACTTTAGGAATGACAATAAATTTGAAATGCTTGAGATCTTCTGCACATCGTTCTGCATTACGACCTTCATTCTCAAAGTCCAGTTCCTGGGCCAGCGTTCCCTTCAGGTCCTACCAAACAAAGTATAAAGTGGGAAAATGTTGAGATATATTATATTGTAGGTCTCTTTACTAAGCTACTCACAAGTGCTTCATTCATAACTCCTTTACTAACCAATTCACAAGTAAACACTGCATTTCTGTTTCATTCATAACTCTCTATGATAACATGGCTTCATTGATTCATAAAACTGTGGTTTGACCAGTTAAAATAACCATTTCAACCCATTACTGCTTTTTACATCTTCAATCCTTATACAAGCAGTGTTTAGGCCTATTTACCTCTGAATAAGTGTAACATATTCAAAGCAATACCATCTCAGAGCAATACCAACATTAATCAGCCCTTACCAACCATCTCTCGGACCTGAATAGATTACAAAACACCAGTTTCCCCAATTAGTATGTACTTGTCAAATACCTATTAATTGGGCTGCTATCCCTTTAAGAAACTAACTGTCAAAACAGTGCTTCTGTGAAATCACATGAATGAATGAAACTCACACCAGCAAATAGTAAACAAATCTCTCAACCCAACTGTGGTAATCATTTTTTTTTAAACTAAATACAGGCATAATTTCTAACTCATCTACAACATAGCGGCCTAATATTTTTACTAACATTTACTAACTTAAAAGACAAAAGGACCAACGCCTCTTAATGATACAAGTCAACCAGGCAGATACTCTTAATCCCAACTCCTATCTCCACAGGACCAAAGCCCCTCAAACTTTTGTGTACTGTAAATAAAACAATGTAACACCATAGTGATGGAATTTTCATATGCAAGAACTGTATTTTAGGATTCTATTGTCACCGCAAACTTGTAAAACCGTAGTTGCCAAATAAAGAGGCTATTGTCACCACTCACTGATTTTGGTTGTTATTTGAATGTAATTCAACAACTTAGCATATGTGGATGTACCTATTACAGAAGGTGCAAAACTTTACCTACTCTTAAGGCAGGGCAGGTAACTAGGGTGTCAGTGGGGGAGCATTTTGGGGCCAGTGACCATAATTCTATTAGATTTAAAATAGTGATGGAAAAGGATAGACCAGATCTAAAAGTTGAAGTTTTAAATTGGAAGAAGGTGAATTTTGACGGTATGACTATGACTATAACTTTTGAAAGCTGATTGAGGGCAGATATTCACAGGGAAAAGGGAAGCTGGAAAATGGGAAGCCTTCAGAAATGAGAAAACGAGAATGCAGAGACAGTATATCCCAGTTAGGGTGAAAGGAAAGGCTGGTAGGTATAGGGAATGCTGGATGACTAAAGAAATTGAGGGTTTGGTTAAGAGAAACAAGAAAGCATATGTCAGGTATAGACAGGGTAGATCAAGTGAATCCTTAGAAGAGTATAAAGGAAGCAGGACTATACTTAAGAGGAAAATCAGGAGGGCAAAATGGGGACATGAGATAGTTTTGGCAACTAAGGTCAAGGAGAATCCAAAGGGTTTTTACAAACACATTAAGGACAAAAGGGTAACTAGGGAGGGAATAGAGCCTCTCAAAGATCAGCAAGGAGCCACAGAAGATGGGGCAGATACTAAATGAGTATTTTGCATCAGAATTTACTGTGGAAAAGGATATGGAACATATAGAATGTAGGGAAATAGATTGTGACATCTTACATACTGCAGAGGAGGAATTGCTGGTTGAAACACATAAAAGTGGATAAATCCCCAGGACCTGATCAGGCATACCCTTTAACTGTGGGAAGCTATGGAAGTGATTGCTGGACCCTTGCTGAGATATTTGTATCATCAATAGTCACAGGTGAGGGGCTGGAAGACTGGAGGTTGGCTAACATGGTGTGATTATTTAAGCAGAGTGGTAAGGACAAGCCAGGGAACTACAGACCAGTGAGCCTGATGTCGGTAGTGGGCAAGTTATTGGAGGGAATCCTGAAGGACAGGATGTACAAGTGTTTGGAAAGGCAAGGACTAATTAGGAATAGTTAACATGTCTTTGTGCATGGGAAATCATGTCTCACAAACTTGGACTGAGTTTTCTGAAGAAGTAACAAAGAGGATTGATGAGGGCAAAGCAGTGGATGTGATTTATATGGATTTCAGTAAGGCGTTTGACAAGGTTCCCCATGGGAGACTGGCGAGCAAGATCAGATCTCATGGAATACAGGGAGAACTAGCCATTTTGATGCAGAACTGGTTCAAAGATAGAAGACAGAGGGTGGTGGTGGTGGAGAGTTGTTTTTCAGACTGGAGGCCTGTGACCAGTGGAGTGCCACAAGGATCGGTGCTGGGTCCACTACTTTTCATCATCATTTATATAAATGATTTGATGTGAGCATAAGAGGTACAGTTAGTAAGTTTGCAATGACATCAAAATTGGACAGCAAAGAAGGTTACCTCAAATTACAACTAGACCTTGATCAGATGGGCCAATGAACTGAGAAGTGGCAAATGGAGTTTAAATTAGATAACTGAGAGGTGCTGCATTTTGGGAAAGCAAATCTTAGCAGGACTTATACACTTAATGGTAAGGTCCTGGGGAGTATTGCTGAACAAAGAGACCTTGGAGTGCATGTTCTTAGCTCCTTGAAAGTGGAGTCACAGGTAGATAGGATAGGATAGTGAAGGCGGCGTATGGTATGCTTTCCTTTATTGGTCAAAGTATTGAGTACAGAAGTTGGGAGGTCATGTTGCAGCTGTAGAGGACATTGGTTCGGCCACTTTTGGAATATGGTGTGCAATTCTGGATTCCTTTGTATCGGAATTATATTGTGAAACTTGAAAGGGTTTGGAAAACATTTACAAGGATGTTGCCAGGGTTGGAGGATTTGAGCTATAAGGAGAGGTTGAATAGGCTGGGGTTGTTTTCCCTGGAGCGTCGGAGGCTGAGGGGTGAACTTAAAAGGTTTATAAAATCATGAGAGGCATGGATAGGATAAATCAACAAAGTCTTTTCCCTGGGGTTGGGGAATCCAGAGCTAGAGGACATCGATTTAGGGTGAGGGGGAAAAGAGACTTAAGGTGCAACGTTTTCACACAGAGGGTGGTACATGTATGGAATGAGCTGCCAGAGGAAGTGGTGGAGGCTAGTACAATTGCAACATTTAAAAGGCATCTGGATGCGTAAACGAATAGGAAGGGTTTGGAGGGATATGGGCCAGCTGCTGGCAGGTGGGACTAGATTAGGTTGGCATATCTGGTCGGCACAGACGAGTTGGACCAAAGGGTCTGTTTCCATGCTGTACATCTTTGACTGTATGACTCTAAATCTCTCAACTCAGCTGTGGTAATCAGTTTAATATTCTTTACTCTTTTATTAAGTACAGGTATGATTTCTAACTTAATTAGACCAAATAGGCCTAGTATTTTTACTAACATTTACTAACTTAAAAGACAAAAGAATTTACACCTCAATTATGCAAGCAGACCAGACAGGCACTCTTAATCCCATCAGAAGTAACAGCCACAGATGTTTAGCCCAGCTGTCTCCCAGGACCGAAGCCCCTCAAACCATTTTGTACTTATAGATAAAACAATGTAACACCATAGTGATGGAATTTTAATATATCTAAGAACTGTATTTTGGGATTCTATCACCGCCTCAAACTCATGCAACTGTGGTTGCCAAATAAAGAGGCTATTTTTGCCACTCACTGGTTTCGGCCATTATTTGAACCCGATCTCACAATGTGACATTGTCCATTTTGGCAGGACGAACAGAGAAATATATTATATACATGGTTACAGATTGAAGACCTCTAACACAAAGTGATATGGGTGGCCGAGTTTATGAATTGTAAAAGGTTAACTTGTAGATGCAGAAAGTAATTGGGAAATCCAACAAAATGTTATTTTAGAGGGTAACTGAAAATAGAAGTTAGGATTTTATGCTTTGGTTATAATGGTATTGGTGAGATGACATCATTGAGTCAGAGAGATGTACTCCAGGGAAGCAAACCCTTCAGTACAACCCGTCCATGCCGACCAAATATTCTAAAATAATCTCGTCCCATGTGCCAGCATTTGATCCATATCCCTCTAAACCCTTCCTATTCATATACCCATCCAGTTGCTTCTTAAATATTGTAATTGTACCAGCCTCCAGTATTTCCTCTGGCAGCGCATTCCATGCATGCATCACCCTCTGAAAATAGAAGTTGCACTTAAAGTACTGTGTCCAGTGCTTGTCTCCTTATTGAAGGAAAGCGGTAATCAAAGTGCTTCAGAGGTTGGCTACGAAAATTGGAATAGGCAGGTTATCTATGATAAAAGGCTGCAGTTTAGAGTTGAAGAGGACCTGAATGAAACATATTGAGTCTAAAGATCTTGACCGTGTGCACATGGAGAGGAGGCTTTTTCTTGAGAGAGAATCTGGAATAGGAGTCATCGACTTAAGACAGAAATAAAGAAAAAATGTTTCTCTCACAATTTAGAATCCTTGGAATTCTTTCTTAAAAGGCCAAGTGTTGAGTACTTAAACATAAGCAAGCCTAGTCTGTGATTTTTTTAAAAAAAGGCAAAGTGATAAGCAAATGGGTAAAGTGTCATTTGAGATAGGCAGGAATGCCAAATAATGAGATAGCTTTGGCAAATAGGGTTAAGGAGAATTCAAAAGGGATCCTATAAATACATTGAGGTCAAAAAAACACTGGGGTGAGAATAGGGCCCCTTAAAGATCAGCAAGGCCACTTATATGTGGAACCACAAGAGATGGCAGAGATACTAAACAAGTTTTTTTGCATCAGCATTTACTGTGGAGAAGGAAGTGAAAGACACAGAACATGGGGAAATAAATAGCAACATCTTGAAAAATGTCCATATGATAGAGGCAGTGGTGCGTGTTGCCTTAAACACAAATGCCTGGGACATCAGGTGTATCCTGGAATTCTGTTGGAAGCTAGGGAAGAGGTTGCTGGGCCCCTTGCTCAAAGTTTTTTTAAATCAACAGCCACTGGGGAGGCGCCAGAGGACTGGAGGTTGGCTAATATGGTGTCACTATTTTAAAAAGGTGGTAAGGAAAAGCCAGAGACCTATAGACCGATGAGGCTAACATTGGTGGTGGGCAAGTTGTTGAGGGATAGGATTTGCACATATTTGGAAAGCCAAGGACTGATTAGACATAGTCAACATGGGTTTGTACATTCTGGATTAGTGGTGCTGGCAGAGCACAGCAGTTCAGGAAGCATGGCAAACTGTGTTTCACAAACTTGACTGAAGTTGTTGAGGTGGGTACATTAATAACATTTAAAAGACATTTGGACAAATACATGGATAAGAAATGATTTAGAGGTGCCGGTGTTGGACTGAGGTATACAAAGTTAAAAAATCACACCACGCCAAGTTGTAGTCCAGCAGATTTATTTAGGAGCACTGCTCCTTCATCAGGTGGTTGTGGAGTATAAGATCGTAGCACACAGAGTTTCTAGCAAATTCTGTGCTGTGTCCTACGACTTTTGCAATAAATTCTGTATCCTACGATCTTATACTCCACAACCACCTAATGAAGAAGCAGCACTCAAAGCTAACGCTTCCAAACAAACCTGTTGGACTATAACCTGGTGTTGTGCGATTGTTAACCATGGATAAGGGCCACATGCAGGGAAATGGGATTAGGGTGGATGGACATTTTTGATTGACACAGACCAGTTTGGGCCTAAGGGCCTGTCTCCATGCTGTCAGAGTCGATTTTTGAAGTAGTAACAAAGAGGATTGATGAGGGCAGAGCAGTGGATGTGATCTATATGGACTTCAGTAAGGTGTTCAACAAGGTTCCCCATGGGAGACTGGTTAGCATGATTAGATCACATGGAATACAGGGAGAACAAGCCATTTGGACACAGAAGTGACTCAAAGGTCAAAGACAGAAGTGGTGGTAGAGGGTTGCTTTTCAGACTGGAGGCTTGTACCAGCCATGTA
Source organism: Chiloscyllium punctatum (assembly GCF_047496795.1). NCBI lineage: Eukaryota > Metazoa > Chordata > Chondrichthyes > Orectolobiformes > Hemiscylliidae > Chiloscyllium > Chiloscyllium punctatum. The sequence continues at coordinate 126,962,507 of NC_092746.1, read as the reverse complement.
CCACAAGGATCGATGTTGGGACCACTGGCTTTTGTCATTTATATTAATGATTTAGTTGTGAACATAATTAGTAAGTTTGTGGATGACACCAAAATTGGAAGTGCAGTGGACAGCAAAAGGTGGTTACTTCAGAGTACAAAGGGATCTCGATCAGATGGGCCAATGGGCTAAGGAGTGGTAGATGGAATTTAATTAGGAGGTGCTGCATTTTGGAAAGGCAAATCCAGGGCAGGACTTATACACAATGGTAAGGTCCTGGAGAGAAATGCTGAACAAAGAGTCCTTGGAGTACAGGTTCATATTTCTGCGAAAGTAGAGTCGCAGGTAGATAGGATAGCGAAGGAGGCGTTTGGTATGCTTTTCCTTATTGGTCAGGGCATCGAGTATAGGAGTTGGGAGGTCATATTACAGCTGTACAGGACACTGATTAGGCCACTCTTGGAATACCGTGTGCAATTCTACTCTCCCTCCTATACGAAGGATGTTGTGAAACTTGAAAGGACTCAGTAAAAATTAACATGGATGTTGCTAGGCTTGGAGGGTTTTAGCTATTGGGAGAGGTTGAAAAGGCTGGAGCTATTTTCCCTGGAGCATTGGAGACTGACGTGTGACCTTATGGAAGTTTATGAAATCATGACAGGCGTGGATAGGGTAAATGGTCAAAGTCTTTTCCCAGAGATTGGGGCAGGGATCCAAAATTAGAGGTCATAGGTTTGAGGTGACAGGAGAAAGATTTAGAAGGTACCTAAGGGGCAACTTTTTCATACAGAGAATGGTGAGTGTATGGAACGAGCTGCCAAAGGAAGTGGTGGAGGCTGGTACAACTACAACAACATTTAAAAAACAGCTGGATGGCTCTAGGTATAGGAAGGGTTTGGAGGGATATTAGCCAGGTGCTGGCAGATGGGATTAGGTTGGGGTGGAATATTTGTTCAGCATGGATAAGATGGACCAAAGGGTCCGATTCCGTGCTGTATATCTCTAGTAGTTCAAGAATGATCTCGTTGAACTGCGCAGCAGGTTTGTAGAGCGGTTCTTGATTCTCCTGTGGAGAATGCTATATGCAGGAATATGCCCTAATACTCATGGTCAACATGCATAGGAATTGGAGCAAGTCATTCAGTCCCTCCGGCATGCAGCCAGGTCATTGCTGATCATTGTACTGCATCACTCCCAATTCATAATGTTTACACTGGGGGAGAATGTGGAAGAATCCAAAGCAAATTAGAAAACACAACATCCAGTGAGTAATTGCCTGGTCTGACAAGAGGCAGTGGATAATTGGGGCTCCTTCTGGGGTAGGTGGGACCTCTACAAACAAGATGGTCTTCATCTGAACCAGAGGGGTACCAAAATCCTTGGGGGGGGGGGGGGGGGAGGAGAATTCACTAAGGCTATTGGGGTGGATTTAAACTAATCCAGCAGGGGATGGGAACCAAAATTGTAGTTGAGAGTAGGGAGATCCAAAATCAAGTATCAGGGACACAAGATGGCACCAGCAAGCAAGAAGTTGGTTAGAAGTGTGTTACTTCAACGCCAGGAGCATCCAGAATAAGGTGACTGAACTTGCAGAATGGGTTGGTACCTGGGAATTTGATGTTGTGGCAATTTCGGAGACATGGATAGAGCAGAGACAGGAATGATTGTTGCAGGTTCCAGAATTTAGATGTTACAGTAAGAACAGAGAAGATGGTAAATAAAGGTGGGGGTGGCATTGTTGGTCAAGGACAGTATCATGGGGAACTTCAACTTTCCAAATATTGACTGGGAACACTATAGTATGACTACTATAGATGGGTCAATTTTTGTCCAGTGTTTGCAGGAGGGCTTGCTGACACAATATGCAGACAGGCCAACAAGGGGAGAAGCCACATTAGATTTGGTACTGGGTAATGAGCCCAGCTAGGTGTTAGACTTGGAAGTAGGTGAGCATTCTGGTGATAGCGATCACAATTCCGTTATGTTTACTTTAGTGATAGAAAGGGATAGGTGTATACCACTGGGCAAGAGTTACAGCTAGGAGAAAGGCAATTACAATGCGATTAGGCAAAATTTAGGAAGCATAGGATGGGGGAAGGAAACTGCAGGGGTTGGGCACATTAGAAATGTGGAGCTTATTCAAGGAAAAGCTCCTGTGTGTCCTAGATAAATATGTACCTGACAGGCAGGGAGGAAGCTGTAGAGCACGGGAGCCGTGGTTTACAAAGCAAGTGGAATCTCTGGTCAAGAGGAAGAAGGCGGCTTATGTTAGGATGAGATGTGAAGGCTCAGTTAGGGCACTTGAGGGTTACAAGGTAGCCAGGAAAGACCTAAAGAGAGCTCAGAAGAGCCAGGAGGAGACATGAAAAGTTGTTGGCAGATAGGAAATTGCAGAACCGTTGGCAATGATCTTTTCGTCTTCACTGTCAATGGGGGTGGTGCCAGGGGACTGGAGAGTGGCAAATGTTCTGCCCCTGCTCAAAAAAGGGAATAGGGATAACCCCAGGAATTACTGGCCAGTTAGTCTTACTTCGGTGGTAGGCAAAGTAATGAAAAGGGTACTGAGGGATAGGATTTATGAGTATCGGGAAGGACACTGCTTGATTAGGGACAGCCAGCACGGATTTGTGAGGGGTAGGTCTTGCCTTACAAGTCTTATTGAATTCTTTGAGGAGGTGACCAAGCATGTGGATGAGGGTAGAGCAGTGGATGTAGTGTACATGGATTTTAGTAAGGCATTTGATATGGTTCCCCATGGTAGGCTTATGCGGAAAGTCAGGAGGCATGGGATAGAGGGAAATTTGGCCAGTTGGATAGAGAACTGGCTAACCAGTCGAAGTCAGCGAGTGGTGGTAGACGGTAAATATTCAGCCTGGAGCCCAGTTACAAGTGGAGTTCTGCAGGGATCAGTTCTGGGTCCTCTGCTGTTTATAATCTTTATTAATGACTTGGAAGAGGGAGTCGAAGGGTGGGTCAGTAAATTTGCAGACGATACGAAGATAGGTGGAGTTGTGGATAGTGAGGAGGGCTGTTGTCGGCTGCATAGGGACTTAGATATGATGCAGAACTGGGCTGAGGAGTGGCAGATGGAGTTCAACCCTGTCAAGTGTGAGGTTGTCCATTTTGGAAGGACAAATAAGAATGCGGAATACAGGGTTAACGGTAGGGTTCTTAGTAAGGTGGAGGAGTAGAGGGATCTTGGGGTCTATGTTCAGAGATCTGTGAAAGTTGCCACTCAGGTGGATAGAGCTTGTAAGAAGGCCTATGGAGTATTATCGTTCATTAGCAGAGGGATTGAATTCAAGAGTCGTGAGGTGATGTTGCAGCTGTATAGGACCTTAGTAAGGCCGCATTTGGAGTACTGTGTGCAGTTCTGGTCGCCTCATTTCAGGAAAGATGTGGAAGCTTTGGAGAGGGTGCAGAGAAGATTTACCAGGATGTTGCCTGGAATGGAGAATAGGTCGTATGAGGATAGGTTGAGAGAGTGCTAGGCCTTTTCTCATTGGAATGGCAAAGGATGAGGGGTGACTTGATAGAGGTTTATAAGATGATCAGAGGAATAGATAGAGTAGACAGTCAGAAACTTTTTCCCAGGGTACAACAAAGTGTTACAAGGGAACATAAATTTAAGGTGAAGGGTGGAAGGTATAGGGGGGATGTCAGGGGTAGGTTCTTTACCCAGAGAGTGGTGGGGGCATGGAATGCGCTGCCTGTGGGAGTGGCAGAGTCAGAATTATTGGTGACCTTTAAGCGGCAATTGGATAGGTGCTTAAGCTAGGACAAATGATCAGCACAACATCGTGGGCCGAAGGGCCTGTTCTGTGCTGTATTGTTCTATGTTCTATATAGGATCAGGGTAAACCCCAAGGCCTTCTATAGGTATTTAAGGAATAAAAGAATGACAAGAGTATGATTAGGGCCAATCAAGGATAGTAGTGGGAAGTTGTGTGTAGAGTCAGAGGAGATAGAGGAAGCACTAAATGAATATTTTTTGACAGTATTCACTCTAGAAAATGGCAATGTTGTAGAGGAGAATACTAAGATACAGGCTACCAGACTGGGTGTGATTGAGGTTCACAAGGAAGAGGTATTAGAAATCCTGCAGAGTGTGAAAACAAATAAGTCCCCTGGGCCGGATGGGATTTATCCTAGGATCCTCTGGGAAGCCAGGGAGGAGATTGCCAAGCCTTTGGCATTGATCTTTAAACCGTCATTGTCTACAGGAATAGTGCCAGAAGACTGGAGGATAGCAAACGTAGTTCCCCTGTTCAAGAAGGGGATTAGAGACAATCCTGGTAATTATAGACCAGCAAGCCTTACTTCAGTTGTTGGTAAAGTGTTGGAAAAGGTTATAAGAGAGAGGATTTAATGAATCATCTAGAAAAGAATAATTTGATTAGAGATAGTCAGCACGGTTTTGTGAAGGGTAGGTTGTGCCTCACAAACCTGGAGTTCTTTGAGAAGGTGACCAAACAGGTAGATGACAGTAAACCAGTTGATGTGATGTATATGGATTTCAGCAAGGCGTTCGATAAGGTTCCCCACAGTAGGCTATTCTACAAAATGCAGAAGAATGGGATTGTGGGAGATATAGCACTTTGGATCAGTAATTGGCTTGCTAAAAGAAGACAGAGGGTGATCGTTGATTGGAAATGTTCATCCTGGAGTCCAGTTACCAGTGGTGTACCACAAGGGTCGGTGTTGGGTCCACTGCTGTTCGTCATTTTTATAAACGACCTGGATGAGGGTGTAGAAGGGTGGGTTAGTAAATTCGCAGATGACACTAAGTTCGGTGGAGTTGTGGATAGTGACGAAGGATGTTGTAGGTTACAGAGAGACACAAGCTGCAGAGCTGGGCTGAGAGGTGGCAAATGGAGTTTAATGCGAACAAGTGTGAGGTGATTCATTTTGGTCGAAGTAACCGGAATGCAAAGTACTGGGCTAATGGTAAGATTCTGGGTAGTATAGATGAGCAGATAGATCTGTGTCCAGGTACACAGATCCTTGAAAGTTGCCACCCAGGTTGACAGGGTTAGGAAGGCATAGTGTTTTAGCTTTTATTAACAGAAGGATCGAGTTCCGGAACCATGAGGTTACACTACAGCTGTACAAAACTCTGGTGCGGCCGCACCTGGAGTATTGTGTACAGTTCTGGTCATCGCATTATAAGGAGGATGTGGAAACTTTGGAAAGGGTGCAGAGGAGATTTACTAGGATGTTGCCTAGTATGGAGGGAAGGTCTTACGAGGAAAGGCTGAGGGACTTGAGGCTTTTTTCATTGGAGAGCAGAAGGTTGAGAGGTGACTTAATAGAGACATATTGGCACGGAAATTTGCAAGAACTGCTTGGAAGGATTTAAACTAGCAAGGTGGGGGGTGGGATCCAGGGAGATAGTGAGGAAAGAGATCAATCTGAGACGGCGACAGCGGAGAACAGAATTGAGTCAAACAGTCAGAGCAGGCAAGGACAAGGTAGGACTAATAAATTAAACTGCATTTATTTCAATGCAAGGGGCCTAACAGGGAAGGCAGATGAACTCAGGGCATGGTTAGGAACATGGGACTGGGATATCATAGCAATTACAGAAACATGGCTCAGGGATGGGCAGGACTGGCAGCTCAAATGTTCTAGGATACAAATGTCACAGGAAGGATAGAAAGGGAGTCAAGAGAGGAGGGGGAGTGGCTTTTTTGATAAGGGATAGCATTACAACTGTGCTGAGAGAGGATATTCCTGGAAATACATCCAGTGAAGTTATTTGGGTGGAACTGAGAAATAAGAAAGGGATGATCCCCTTATTGGGATTGTATTATAGACCCCCTAATAGTCAGAGGGAAATTGAGAAACAAACTTGTAAGGAGATCTCCGCTATCGGTATAGAACATAGAACATAGAACAATACAGCACAGAACAGGCCCTTCGGCCCACAATGTTGTGCCGAACTTCTAACCTAGATTAAGCACCCATCCATGTACCTATCCAAATGCCGCTTAAAGGTCGCCAATGATTCTGACTCTACCACTCCCACGGGCAGCGCATTCCATGCCCCCACCACTCTCTGGGTAAAGAACCCACCCCTGACATCTCCCCTGTACCTTCCACCCTTCACCTTAAATTTATGTCCCCTTGTAACACTCTGTTGTACCCGGGGAAAAAGTTTCTGACTGTCTACTCTATCTATTCCTCTGATCATCTTATAAACCTCTATCAAGTCACCACTCATCCTTCGCCGTTCCAACGAGAAAAGGCCGAGAACTCTCAACCTATCCTCGTACGACCTACTCTCCATTCCAGGCAACATCCTGGTAAATCTTCTCTGCACCCTCTCCAAAGCTTCCACATCTTTCCTAAAGTGAGGCGACCAGAACTGCACACAGTACTCCAACTGTGGCCTAACCAAAGTCCTGTACAGCTACAACATCACTTCACGACTCTTGAATTCAATCCCTCTGCTAATGAACGATAATACTCCATAGGCCTTCTTACAAACTCTATCCACCTGAGTGGCAACCTTCAAAGATCTATGTACATAGACCCCAAGATCCCTCTGTTCCTCCACCTTACTGAGAACCCTACCGTTAACCCTGTATTCCGCATTCTTATTTGTTCTTCCAAAATGGACAACCTCACACTTGGCAGGGTTGAACTCCATCTGCCACTCCTCAGCCCAGCTCTGCATCATATCTAAGTCCCTCTGCAGCCGACAACAGCCCTCCTCACTGTCCACAACTCCACCTATCTTCGTATCATCTGCAAATTTACTGACCCACCCTTCGACTCCCTCATCTAAGTCATTAATAAAAATTACAAACAGCAGAGGACCCAGAACTGATCCCTGCGGAACTCCACTTGTAACTGGGCTTCAGGCTGAATATTTACCATCTATCACCACGCTCTGCCTTCGACCGGTTAGCCAGTTTTCTATCTGGTAAGAATAATAGGGTAGTTATGGTAGGGGATTTTAACTTTCCAAACATTGACTGGTAGGTAGAGGGAATGCTGGACAACTAAAGAAATGGAGGGTGTGGTTAAGAAAAAGAAGGAAGCATATGACAGGATAGATCGTGTGAATCCTTAGAAGAGTATAAAGGCAGTAGGAGCATATTTAAGAGGGAAATCAGAAGGGCAAAATGGGGACATGAGATAGCTTTGGCAAATAGAACTAAGGAGAATCCAAAGGGTTTTTACAAATATATTAAGGACAAAAGGGTAACTAGGGCGAGAACAGGACCCCTCAAAGATCAGCAAGGCAGCCTTTGAGTGGAGCCACAGAAAATAGGAGAGATACTAAATGAATATTTTGCATTAGTATTTACTGTGGAAAAGGATATGGAAGATATAGACAGTAGGGAAATAGATGGTGACATCTTGCAAAATGTCCAGATTACAGAGGAGGAAGTGCTGGATGTCTTGAAATGGATAAAGGTGAATAAATCCCCAACACCTGATCAGGTGTACCAGAGAACTCCGTGGGAAGCTAGAGAAGTGATTGCTAGTCGTCTTGCTGAGATATTTGTATCATCGATGGTCACAGGTGAGGTGCTGGAAGACTGGAGTTTGGCAAACATGGTGCCACTGTTTAAGAAGGGTGGTAATGACAAGCCAGGGACCTATAGACCAGAGAGCCTGACCTCGGTGGTGGGCAAGTTGTTGGAGGGAATCCTGACAGACAGGATGTACATATATTTGGAAAGGCAAGGACGGATTAGAGATAGTCAGCATGGCTTTGTGCGTGGGAAATTGTGTCTCACAAACTTGATTTGAGTTTTTTGAAGAAATAACAAAGAAGATTGATGAGGGCAGAGCAGATCTGCTCTATATGGATTTTAGTAAGGCGCTCGACAACGTTTCCCATGGGAGACTGATTAGCAAGGTTAGATCTCATGGAATACAGGGAGAATCAGCCATTTGGATACAGAACTGGCTCAAAAGGTAGAAGACAGAGGGTGGTGGTGGAGGGTTGTTTTTCAGACTGGAGGCCTGTGAACAGTGGAGTGCCACAAGGATCGGTGCTGGGCCCTCTACTTTTTGACATTTACATAAATGATTTGGATGCGAGCATAAGAGGTACAGTTAGTAAGTTTGCAGATGACACCAAAATTGGAGGTGTAGTGGACAGCGAAGAAGGTTACCTCAGATTACAAAAGGATCTGGACCAGATGGGCCAATGGGCTGAGAAGTGGCAGGTGGAGATTCAGATACATGAGAGGTGCTGCATTATGGGAAAGCAAATCTTAGCAGGACTTATACACTTAATGGTAAGGTCCGAGGGAGTGTTGCTGAACAGAGACCTTGGAGTACAGGTTCACAGCTCCTTGAAAGTGGAGTCGCAGGTAGATAGGATAGTGAAGAAGGCATTTGGTATGCTTTCCTTTATTGGTCAGAGTATTGAATACAGGAGTTGGGAGGTCATGTCGCGGTTGTACAGGACATTGGTTCGGCCACTGTTGGAATATTGCTTGCAATGCCTATCGGAAAGATGTTGTGAAACTTGAAAGGGTTCGGAAAAGATTTACAAGGATGTTGCCAGGGTTGGAGGATCTGAGCTACAGGGAGAGGCTGAACAGGCTGGGGCTGTTTTCCCTGGAGAGTCGGAGGCTGAGGGGTGACCTTATAGAGGTTTACAAAATTATGAGGGACATGGATAGGATAAATGGACAAAGTCTTTTCCCTGGGGTCGGGGAATCCAGAACTAGATGCCAGAGTTTTAGGGTGAGAGGAAAGATATAAAAGAGACCAAAGGGGCAACTTTTTCACACAGAGGGTGGTACGTGCATGGAATGAACTGCCAGAGGATGTGGTGAAGGCTGGTACAATTGCAACATTTAAGAGGCATTTGGATGGGTATATGAACAGGAAGGGTTTGGAGGGATATGGGCTGGGTGCTGGCAGGTGGGACTAAATTGGGTTGGGATATCTAGTTGGCATGGATGGGTTGGACCGAAGTGTCTGTTTCCATGCTGTACGTCTCTATGACATAAAATAATCAGAGGGTTAGATAGGGTGGACAGGGTGAGCCTTTTCCAAAGTATCGTGACGGTGAGCACGAGGAGTCATAGCTTTAAATTGAGGGGTGATAGATATAGGTCAGATGTCAGAGGTAGTTCCTTTACTCAAAGAGTAGGAAGGGTATGGAATGCTTTGCCTGTAACAGTAGTAGATTCGCCAAGTTTAAGTATATTTAAGTGGTCATTGGACAAGCATATGGACGTACATGGAATAGTCTAAGTTAGATGGGCTTCCGATTGCTATGGCGCAACATCGAGGGCTGGAGGGCCCGTACTGCGCTGTAATGTTCTATGTTCTATAAGTGTCATCGCGGACCTCCCCCAAAAAGACATTACCAGACTTCAGCCATGCTATGGACAGGAACAGTTGCCATAGCAGACAGCATAGAAGCAAAGGGCGCCACTGCACAGACCCATCAGAGGTTTGGGAAATATTGAAATTACTAAGTTACATTTTTCTTTCATAATTTTACCATTTATTTTAAGTTATTTCCTTTGTCAATATAGGAATTTAGCAATTTAAACTACAGTGGTACTGTATTTCATCATGGCGGGTATAGAAGAAATGCCCTATGGAGTCTAACTCCAATGTTAACATGGATTCTTATCGTAATCCATGTTTCATGAAGCCTTTTCACTTAAAAGTTGTGGTTTCAGGTACTCAACCTGAACTTTAACTGAGAACAACATGCAAATGCCTTTTAAAGCAAAGAACAGACTTAAAATACAAAACTTACATGGTTGTGGTAAATTCTAATTTTCAGCATCATTCTGATGAAAGCAATGCTCGAATTGTCACTATAAGGGATGGTTGAATTATACATGGAAGAGTAAAAGATGTAAAGCTCGAATAAGAGTCTTGCTTAGCTATCACCAAGTATTCAAGGTACTAAGATACCTCAGTTTTTAAAACAAAAGTTGTTAAAATCCAACATACAAATTTACAAGAAAAAGAGATCAAATCTGTTAAAAAATAAAATCCATAGCTAGATTGAGGTGTGGGATGGATTTTTGACCAAAGTATTTACACACACTAAAGTATTCACATGACTAGCCATACACACGAGATGCCAAATGTAACTTTGCAGATTTGATATTTTGCTTTTGCTCGAAGCCTCACTGACTTTTCCTCCTCTCTGACCTATCACCTCCATCCCCACCCTCATTCACCTATTGTACTCTATGCTACTTTCTCCCCACCCCCCACCCTCCTCTCATTTATCTCTCCACCCTGCAGACACCCTGCCTCTATTCCTGATGAAGGGCTTTTGCCCAAAACGTCGATTTTCCTGCTCCTCGGATGCTGCCTGGACTGCTGTGCTTTTCCAGCACCACTCTCATCTAATGAACTTGAAAGACCCTATATAGGCAACAAGCAAAACAGAGGTCATTCACAAAATAACTCGCAAGAACTGTACAAAACACTACATTGGACAAAGAGGCAGGAAACTAGCCACCACAATACATGAACATCAACTAGCCACAAAAAGATATGACCCACTCTCACTAGTATTGTTACATACAGATAAGGAAGGACACCACTTCAACTGGCCAACACATCCATCCTCAATAGCCAAACAGACATACGAATTCCTAGAAGCATGGCACATTTCAACCGGAACTCTATCAACAAACAGATAGACTTGGATCCCATTTACCATCCCCTAAGAAAAAGAACAGGAAGTGATATCACCATAGCAAATGACATCACCACAGGAAATGACATCACCACCCAAGGAACCCAAACGTATAAATAGAAAGCAGACTACACCACCAGTGCTTCTTCCGGAGGCTCACTGAAGATGTTACCTAATATGATGACAAAACGTCTGAAAACGAACCTTCCAGCTCAGCGAGCAAACCCACATCCAGTTTCCCTAAATATTGACTAAAGCTAAATCAGAATTGTCCAGTTGATAGAAAATAAAGTTTGCAGAGCAAGTTAAGGTGGCAGATGTTATCGATTTAATAATGAAACAGTTGGATTTTGTGAACCCTGAGTTGCCATTCAGAAAAATGGAAATGAGAAAATTGGAATTCCAAAAGACTTAGACTTTAAAAACAAAACAATATTGTACAGGGCAGAAAAAGGAGAAAGAAAATGAGGAATGAGAGCAAACAAGAAGTTAAATTAAAAATGACGCTATTCATAAAGTTAAACCAAAGGCTTGAGAAGACCTGGAAGAGAAAATTTCTCGTCATAATCCACAGCTCAGCCAAGAGATGTTTAAATCATTTAAGACAGCAACACAACTCCGGTGGCTAAAAACAGATTAGACCTTGTCCATGCAACATAAATTGACAGGTAAAGCACAAGCAATTTATGCATGCCTGTGAGAGGAACGTTCAAGGGATTATGTAGCGAAAAGGGCTATTCTAAGCACATAAGTTGGTCCTAGACACACGCAAGCTGACATTTCAGAACCTATGGAAACAGCCTGGACAAATTAATGCTGAGTTTAAGAGAATTAAATAAAACAAGCTGACAAATGGTAAGAGTGGTAAAGCCTGAGAATAGTTACAATGCTGTCAGAGAAATTGTTCTTTTAGAAGTATTTAAAACTTCCTTACTTTCTCTAATCAGAACTCATGTGGAAGACCAAAGGTAGCAACAGCAAAACTATAGTGACTGATGATTATGAACAGATAGAACATAGAACAATACAGCGCAGAACAGGTCCTTTGGCCCTCGATGTTGCGCCGACTTGTGAACTATTCTCAGCTCATCCCCCTACACTATCCCAAAATCATCCATGTGCTTATCTAAGGATTGTTTATATCTCCCTAATGTGGCTAAGTCAACTACATTAGCAGGGAGGGCATTCCACGCCCTTACCACTCTGCGTAATGAACCTACCTCTGACATATGTCTTAAATCTATCACCCCATAGTTTGTAATTATTCCCCCTCGTACAAGCTGACGTCATCAGAAAAAGTCTTTTACTGTCTACCCTATCTAATCCTCTGAACAGCTGTAATGTCTCTATCTAATCCCCTCTTAGCCTTCTTCTTTCCATTGAGAACAGACCCAAGTCTCTCAGCCTGTCTTCATACGACCTTCCCTCCAGACCAGGTAAGTCTCCTCTGCATCTTTTCCAATGCTTCCACACCCTTCCTGAAATATGGGGACCAGAACTGTACACAATACTCCAAGTGTGGCCGCACCAGCATTTTGTATAGTTGCAACATGACATTGCGGCTCCAGAACTCAATCCCTATACCAATGAAACCTAACATACTGTATGCCTTCTTAACAGCACTATCCACCTGGGTGGCAACTTTCAGGGATTTACATACATGGACTCCAAGATCCCTCCACACTACCAAGAATCTTTCCATTCACACAGTACTCTGCCTTCCTGTTATTCTTCCCAAAGCGCATCACCTCACATTTAGCTGCATTGAACTCCATTTGCCAACTCTCAGCCCAAATCTGCAGTTTATCCAAGTCCCCCGTAATATTCTTCCAAACTGTCCACTACTCCACTGACTTTAGTGTCGTCTGCAAATTTACTAATCCATCTACCTATGTCTGCGTCAAAGTTATTTATAAAAATGACAAACAGCAGTGGTCCCAAAACAGATCTTTGTGGCACACCACTAGTAACCGGACTCCAGGCTGAATATTTTCCATCAACCACCACTCGCTGCCTTCTTTCAGGAAACCAGTTTCTAATCCAAACTACTAAATCACCCTCAATTCCATGCCTCTGCATTTTCTCCAAATGCCTACCATCTGGAACCTTATCAAAGGCTGATTGAAGTCCATGTATACCATGTCAACTGCACTACCCTCATCTACATGCTTGGTCACCTTCTCCAAAAACTCAGTGAGGTTTGAGAGACACAACCTGCCCTTGACGAAACCATGTTGACTATCTGAAATCAAATTGTTGCTTGCTAGATGATTATAAATCTTATCTCTTACAATCTTTTCCAAAACTTTTCCTACAACAGAAGTAAAGCTCACTGGTCTATAATTACCTGGGTCATCTCTACTGCTGTTCTTGAACAAGGGCACAACATTTGCAATCCTCCAGTCCTCTGGTACTAAACCTGTAGACAATGACTCCTCAAATATCAAAGCCAAAAAAACACTTCACACCATTATCAATATTGCCTTCACTAAACACTGCAAAATGATTTGGAATGTATAATGCTAAAATCAATATGACAACCCTTCAATTAGCACAGGGAATACTTACTTGGAGGACCCAACGGAATGCAAACTTCGGATGCATAAACTGAACTAGACCCAAGAGGAATTCCAGTGTCATGATATCTCCATCAAACCGATCCCGTAGATCAATGAACTGCACCTGGAACAAGAGGAAGTGTTCAATTGCAATCAGACCAAGTTTACAAGCAGATTTAAGAAAAAAAAGAGGAGCTATGAAATGCTTGAGAACATCCCAAAATCTTGAAATGCACAAAAGAGCAAGCTGTTTCTTTATTAAATCATTGTAACTTTCATTCTCATCAACCTTACCATCCCCTCCTTTCCCAAGTCGATATTTGAGATATATCTCCTTTAGTGTACATTGGAGTATAGACTTTTAGCATGTTAACATACCCATCATAGAAACACACACATGACTTGTGTAAGCTCCTAGTCCCAAAACATTTTGATGTCCACTATTTAAATATATTCCTGTATGTGGGGAAGGAATGGTATTGAATGCAACAGGTTCTGGGGACCGTCATTATTGTGAGAATTTTAAGGCCAGCTGATCCATGTTATTGTAATTTATGTTTTAACAGATAAACTATAAGTGAACAGATATTTGAAAAAAGCAAAATGATGTGTTAGCCTTATTTGACTGAATGGTCTATGTATTCTTATGTGGTAAACAGGCACTACTGGCAAGACCAACATCTGTTGCCCATCTCTAATTGCCCTTGAACAAAGTGGCTTTCTGGATGATTTCAGAAGGGCATACTGCCTACAGATCTGGAGTCACGTCTAAACCAGACCGATCCAGGGTGGCATATTTATCTCCCCAAACGGCAGTATTGAACAAGATGGTTAACAATCATTAAATGGTTACTATAATCACTTTTAAAAGTTAGATTTTATTGAATTGTAATTGCACTGCTATGGTGGGATTCAAACCTAAACATTATCTGGAGGCTCTGAATGGCCAGCCCAGTGACATTACCAATATGCCACATCTCCCTATTCCTGTGTTGTTATGAATAAACCTAAGCTCATTAATGACTACACTAGACAAAGTTGAGGGGATGAGGGTGAAATTATTTGCAATTTAAAGCAGTTAAACTATTTATTACTTTGCAATACAAAATGCAAGTGTGGGCGGCACGGTGGCACAGTGGTGAGCACTGCTGCCTCACAGCACCAGAGAAGCGGGTTCAATTCCTGTCTCAGGCAACTGTCTGTGTGGAGTTTGCATATTCTCCCTGTGTCTGTGTGGGCTTCCTCTGGGTGCTCCATTTCCTCACAAAATCCAAAAATGTGCAGGTTAGGTGAATTGGCCATGCTAAATTGCCCGTAGTGTTAGGTGAAGGGGTAAATATAGGGGAATGGGTCTGGGTGGGTTGCGCTTCGGCGGGTCGGTGTGGACTTGTTGGGCTGAAGGGCCTGTTTCCACACTAAGTAATCTAAGTAAATCTAAATCTAATCCACGTAAAATTAGTGTGTGATACCGCCACCACTACTAATGCAGCAGGCTCTACCTACTTTAACAGCCACAGATGTTCCATCATGCAGCTCTGCTTTGTGGACTTGAGATAGACTAGCAGCTGCAAATGGCTCTTCTTCAAAGTGTTTGAATAATTTATCTGGAGTGGTATGAAAGTCTTCAAGGAACAATGCATCGACCTGATGATGTCAGAGGGAAAAAAAAGTTACATATTTCATGGATACATTTAATGTAAAGACATAGCTGGGAGTAAGAGCTAGTTTTGCACTTGATAGGAAGTGCGTGCTGCAATAAATCAGATTCTGATCTAGTTAAAATCTAGCCTGGGAAATGAACGATGCAATGGGTCAAATTCTCATCTGGTGCAAATCTAGTGCAGAGAAGATGTCACCCCAATGCATCAGATGTAGACCTGATGTAGAAGGATTTCTTGTCTCTTCTGGTTCTGAGGATCTTTGCTCAAGTTAATTTTAATTGGTGTAATTTGATTCTCAGATCCCCAGATGAAATAGTCTTTCATTTATAATAACCTGACTTGGGGAACTTACATGAAATGGTTGAGATTAGAAGCGGAAATGAGTAAACTGGTGCATTGGGATTCTGCACATTGGAGATTGGAGCTCAGTAATGGTTTGGTGCAGTACAGAAAGAGTGCTGGATTCTAGACTGAGCACGTTACTGGTCTCCACAGAGTCTAATACAAATGGTGAAAACATTAAGTGCTAAGAATTCCCAGTAATATCTTATAAAGTAATTCTCAAAATTCACCATGGGGCAGCACGGTAGCTCAGTGGTGAGCACTGCTGCCTCACAGTGCCAGGAACCAGAGTTCAATTCCAGTCTCGAGCGAGTGTGTGGAGTTTGCACATCCTCCCAGTGTCTGCGTGGGTTTTCTTCCCACAAGGTGAGGTGAATTGGCCAGGTTGAACTGTCCACACAGTGTTCAGGGATGTGTAGGTTAGGTGAATTAGTCAGGGGTAAATAAAGGATAATAGGGCTGGGGAAATGGGTCTGGGTGGGTTACTCTTAGAGGGTCAGTATGGACTTGTTGGGCTGAAGGGCCTGTTTCCACACTGCAGGGTTTCTAAAAGAAAGAAAACACAAACAGACATACCTCCTTGTACCTCCTGTTGATGGCCTTATCTTCTAGGATTCGCAGAGTAGTAGTATACTCAGGGGGGAGCAGATGGTTGAAGGCGCACAATCCCTGCCCCAGTTTGATGTACAAACCCGAGTTTTTAATGGCTCCCTCCACAATGAGGTCCGCTCCTCGCTGGTGGCAGGCAGACATTGCGTCTTTGAAGTCCTGGCTGTTCTGGCAGGACCCAAGAGGAACACAACACTTATAACAGATCATCACAATCTCTTATGAAGCAGACACCAAAATAAAAGACATTTACTCATTGATTTTCACATTTAGCCTCCTCTACAAAAGACAATTTTGTCTCAGAAATTTTTAGCAAGTTAACTGAATGGCTTAATTGACACAATGTCAGACTTGGCTCAATCATTAGTTCTTTCCTCCCCAAGTCTCAGGTTCCATCCATATTCATATCATACCATACCATATCATGTATCGATTCTAAACATCTGAGCATGTAATGCAGGCCTACAGTCAAATGCAGTTTTAAGAAAGCTTTGCATGGTTGAAGGCGCTATATTTCAAAAGAAAAATAACTGCAAAACAAGGCTCCATTTGCCCTCTCCAGTGACATAGAAGACTTCAGTGGTACAATCAGGATTGGAGCTTCAAAATAATGAGACAAGCACAGATGGAAGGCAAAGACAGAAGATATTGGAAGGACTGAAGTTGCTACAGAAAAAGTGAAACTCTGAAGATCTCCACAAGGTGACAACAGCAGTGAGAGAAACCAAATACCATCAAGAGATAATGTAGAAACAGACAAAACCGGACATCATTTAGTGGGGAAGCTGTTGGAGAAGATACTGAAAAGATTTATTCACTTTTGGAAGCAAAAGGACTCCACAGTCCTCCCTATTGCTGTAACCTCCTCCAGTCGCTGTAATGGACACCATCTATTTAACCTTCTCTGGTCCTGACTATATTCTCCTCCTTCTGGATTAGTGGTGCTGGAAGAACACAGCAGTTCAGGCAGCATCCGAGGAGCAGTAAAATTGACGTTTCGGGCAAAAGCCCTTCATCAGGAATAAAGGCAGAGAGCCTGAAGGGTGGAGGAGGGTGGGGGTGGGGAGAAAGTAGCATAGAGTACAATCGGTGAGTGGGGGAGGTGATGAAGGCGATAGGTCAGGGAGGAGAGGGTGGAGTGGATAGGTGGAGATAGGCAGGTAGGACAAGTCATGGGGACAGTGCTGAGCTGGAAGTTTAGAACTAGGGGGAGGCGAGGGAAGGGGAAATGAGGAAACTGTTGAAGTCCACATTGATGCCCTGGGTTGAAGTGTTCCGAGGTGGACGATGAGGCGTTCTTCCTCCAGGCATCTGGTGGTAAGGGAGCAGCAGTGGATGCGGCCCAGGACCTCCATGTCCTCGGCAGAGTGGGAGGGGGAGTTGAAATGTTGGGCCACAGGGCGGTGTGGTTGATCGGTGCGCGTGTCCTGGTGATGTTCCCTAAAGCGCTCTGCTAGGAGGCATCCAGTCTCCCCAATGTAGAGGAGACCGCATCGGGAGCAACGGATACAATAAGTGATATTAGTGGATGTGCAGGTAAAACTTTGATGGATTTGGAAGGCTCCTTTAGGGCCTTGGATGGAGGTGAGGGAGGAGGTATGGGCGCAGGTTTTGCAATTCCTGCAGTGGCAGGGGAAGGTGCCAGGATGGGAGGGTGGGTTGTAGGGGGGGGCGTGGACCTGACCAGGTAGTCACAGAGGGAACAGTCTTTGCAGAAGGCGGAAAGGGGTGGGGAGGGAAATATATCCCTGGTGGTGGGGTCTTTTTGGAGGTGGCAGAAATGTCAGCAGATGATTTGGTTTATGCGAAGGTTGGTAGGGTGGAAGGTGAGCACCAGTAGCGTTCTGTCCTTGTTATCGTTGGAGGGGTGGGGTCTGAGGGCGGAGGTGCAGGATGTGGACGAGATGCGTTGGAGGGCATCTTTAACCACGTGGGAAGGGAAATTGTGGTCTCTAAAGAAGGAGGCCATCTGGTGTGTTCTGTGGTGGAACTGGTCCTCCTGGGAGCAGATATGGCGGAGACGGAGGAGTTGGGAATACAGGATGGCATTTTTGCAAGAGATAGGGTAGGAAGAGGTGTAATCCAGGTAGCTGTGGGAGTCGGTGGGTTTGTAAAAAAATGTCAGTGTCAAGTTAGTCATCATTAATGGAGATGGAGAGGTCCAGGAAGGGGAGGGAGGTGTCAGAGATGGTCCAGGTAAATTTAAGGTCAGGGTGGAATGTGTTGGTGAAGTTGATGAATTGTTCAACCTCCTCGCGGGAGAACGAGGTGGCGCCAATGCAGTCAATGTAGCGGAGGAAGAAGTGGGGAGTGGTGCCGGCGTAATTACGGAAGATCAACTGTTCTACAGAGCCAACAAAGAGACAGGCATAGCTGGGGCCCATATATGTGCCCATGGCTACCCCTTTGGTCTGGAGGAAGTAGGAGGATTCGAAGGAGAAACTGTTAAGGGTGAGGACCAGTTCGGCCAACGAATGAGAGTGTGTCGGCGGAAGGGTACTGTTGGGGACGTCGGGAGAGGAAAAAACGGAGGGCTTGGAGGCCCTGGTCATGGCGAATGGAGGTGTAGAGGGATTGGATATCCATGGTGAAGATGAGGCGTTGGGGGCCGGGGAAACGGAAGACTTGGAGGAGGTGGAGGGCGTGGGTGGTGTCTCGAACGTACGTGGGGAGTTCCGGGACTAGGGGGGACAGGACAGTGTCGAGGTGGGTAGAAATGAGTTCAGTGGGGCAGGAGCATGCAGAGACAATGGGTCAGCCAGGGTGGTCAGGCTTGTGGATCTTGGGAAGGAGGTGGAACCAGGCAGTGCGCGGTTCCCAGACTATGAGGGTGGAAGCTGTGGGTGGGAGATCTCCTGAGGTGATGAGGTTCTGTATGGTCTGGGAGATGATGGTTTGGTGATAGGGGAGTGGGGTCATGGTCGAGGGAGCAGTAGGAAGAGGTGTCCTCGAGTTGGCGTTTAGCTTCAGCGGTGTAGAGGTCAGTGCTCCAGGCTACCACTACGCCCCCTTTATCTGCTGGCTTGATGGTGAGGTTGGGATTGGAGGGCTGCGCGTTGTGAGGGTGAGAGGTTGTAGTGGGGGAGGGGGGTAGACAGGTTGAGGCTGTTAATGTCCTGGCGGCAGTTGGAAATGAAGAGGTTGAGGACAGGTAATAGGCCAGCGCGGGGTGTCCACGTGGATGCAGTGTGTTGGAGGTGGGCGAATGGGTCCTGATTGTGAAAGTAAGCTCGAAGGCGGAGGAAGAAGTGTTCAACGTCACGGCGTGTATTAAATCCATTAATGCGTGGACGGAGGGGGATGTTCCAATAACCCTCGTGAACTTTGTGATCTGGTCTAATCTCTGGAATGCTCTGTATCATCAGGTACGGGGTTAGCATGGTGGCTCAGGGGTTAGCACTGCAGCCTCACAGTACTAGAGACCTGGGCAACTGTCTATGGGTAATTTGCATGCTTCCCCCCATGTCGGTGTGGGTTTCCTCCAGATGCTCTGCTTTCACCCACAGTCCAAAAATGTGCAAGTTAGGCAGATTGGCCATCATAAATTGCTCATAGTGTTCAGGGATGTATAGTTTAGGTTGGTTAACCATGAGGAATTCAGGGTTAGTAATTGGTCGCATGAGTTTTGGGGTGGGGGGGAGAAAGAGGAGGCCATGTCTCACCAACTTGAGTTTACTTTTGGAAGAGGTGACAATGATCGATGAGGGAAGGGCAGTGGATGTTGTCTACATGAACTTCAGTAAGGCATTTGATAAGATACCTCAGCAGGCTGATACAGCCATGGTCAACTCTAGCCAGCTCAGCAGTCATTCCTTTAATTACCCTCATCTAAGCTTAGTACAGTAGTTTCTGACCCATATTCTCCTCCTCAATCTGAATACTGAATTCAACCATTTATGGTCACTGTTTCCAGGGGATCTTTTACTCTGACATAATTTACTAAACCTACATCACAACATTGCATCTGATCCAAAATAACCTAATCCTCCGTTCAAACCACATCATATTATTATGAATGCACTGTAAGTTCTTCCTAATAGCTTCCTCTGCTAGTCCGACTATCCCATGAATGAAAATAAAAGGAACCAGGAAATGGCAAAGTAGTAAAATAAATTACTTGAGTTTTTACAGTAAGAGACACTAATTGTATTACAAGGTTACTAAATACTCAAGAGTCAAAAAAGGAAAGAAAATAACTACAATAACAAATCGCTAGAGAAAAATTACTAGGGAAACTAGGTCCCCTGAAAGGAAGTAGATTAGATTAGATTCCCTACAGTATGGAAACAGGCCCTTCGGCCCAACAAGTCCACACCGTACATCTCTATGACTCTAATGACCCTCCGAAGAGTAACCCACCCAGCCCCATTTCCCTCTGACTAATGCACCTAACACTATGGGCAATTTAGCATGGCCAATCCACCTGACCTGCACATCTTGGACTGAGAGAGGATACCCACGCAGACACAGGGAGAATGTGCAAACTCCACACAGACAGTCGCCCGAGGCTGCAATCGAACCCGGGTCCCTGGTGCTGTGAGGCTGCAGTGCTAGCCACTGAGCCACCTTCAGAAATAGCAGATACATCAGTAATCTTCAAGCAATCCTTAAATTCTGGAATCACTCCAGAGGATTGGAAAAGTGCCAGTGTAGTGCCTTTAAGATAAATACCAAAAAGGTAACTCCAGGCCAGTTTAACGTCATCACTATTGGGAAAAGATTATGGTCTATTGTAAAATGGCATAATAGCAGAGCATTTAGAAATGCATTATGAGTCCACAAACCTTCATGAACGGGAAATTATGCCTGAAAAATATATCTGAGATTCTTTTACTAGGTAACAAGCAGTATGGATGTAATATATTGAATTTTTAGAAGGTGTTCGATACACTATCACACATTAGGCTGTTTAATAAGATAACACTTGGGTGTTGGAAGTAGAGAGAGGATAGGCTAATGAACAGAAGACAGTTGTGCAAGGGTTGCATTTTCAATCTCAGATTGGACTGGCTGGGTGAAGCTAAACATCGGAGAAGAGTTGGAGTTATGCCTATGGAGCGAGTACTGGACTGTAATTTGGATTTCAAGGGATCATGGAGCCAGGACAGCAGAGTGATCAGAACAGGTGCAGACGTTAAAGCAGTTCTTGGTGGAGTGTGGTTTTGAAAGGGATCGCCAGGTTGACCAAAATGAAGATTCAAAATTCTTTGTGTAGTTTAATAAGATCCCATGACCCACTGTATCATCATCCTGGGGGAGCCAATGAGAAATCATCGGGAACAATCAGACCATATTTGTGGTGTGCTGTAGGGTGTGTCAGCAGAGTGTATTACTAAGGTTTACACCATTTCTAACACAATGTAGATGTATTGCAGATTGTCTTACTATTCAATTTTGATCAAAACTATGGGATGTGTGGCTTTATTCTCTTAAGTTTCCTGGACTTAAGGTCTCACCTGTTGACTACTTTAAAAATAAAAAACAAAGGACACTGATTCCTAACCTGATTGTAACAAAATCAGTGATTGGTCTGGGATCATAATATGATGCCCAGCTTGACCACATCACCTCCTCGCTCAATTTCTCCACTGCTTCCAAGTTATTAATAGCATCCAGTGTTGGAGAAGCAGCAATTTTCTCCAGTTCAATGCTGAAACTTTTCCCCATCACCTTGAATTAGCGACTCCTAGTAATAGAGTCCCCCCACTCTGGGGGGAAAAAAGTTTCTTGCTATCCGCCCTGCCTATACCTCTCATGATTTTGTAGACCTCCATCACGTTCCTCCCTCAACCGCCGTCTTTCTAATGAAGAGAATCCTAATCTACTCAACCTCTCTTCATAGCTAGCGCTATCCATACCAGGCAATGTCCTGGTGAACCTCCTCTACACCCTCTTCAAAGCATCCACATCCTTTTGGTAATGCGGCAACCAGAAGTGTACACAGTATTTCAAATGAGGCCGAACCAAAGTCCGATACAACTGTAACATGATCTGCCAACTCTTGTAATCTGTACCCCGTCCAACGAAGGAAAAACTGGTCCATGTACCTTCTTGACCACTATATTGACCTACATTGCCACCTTCAGGGTGTATGGACCTGAACACCCAGATCTCTTTGTACACCAATTTTCCCCAGGACTTTTCCATTTACTGCATGGTTCACTCTTGAATTGGATCTTCCAAAATGCATCATCTTGTATTTACCCAGATTGATCTCCATCTGCCATTTCTCTACCCGACTCTCCACTCTCTACATTCTGCTATATTCTCAGACAGTCTCCTTCACTATCTGCTACTCCACCAATCTTGGTGTCATTTGCAAACTTGCTAATCAGACCACCAATACCTTCCTCCAGGTCATTTATGTATATCACAAACAACATTGGTTCCAACATGGATCCCTGTTGAACACCATTGGTCACAGTTCTCCACTTTGAGAAACTCCTCTCCACTACTACTTTGTCTCCTGTCGTCCAGCCAGTTCTCTATCTATCTAGCTAGTATAACCTGGACCCCATGCAACTTCACTTTCCCCTTCAGCCTATCATGGGAAACCTTATCAAACGCCTTACTGAAGTCCACATATATGACATCTATAGCCCTTCCCTCAATCAACTATGTCACTTCCTCAAAGAATTCTATTAGGTTTGTAAGACATGACCTTCACTGCACAAAACTATGCTACCCATCACTAATAAGCTCATTTTCTTCCAAATGTAAATAGATCCTATCCCTCAGTATCTTCTCCAGGAGCTTCCCTACCACTGATGTTAGGTTCACCAGTTTATGATTACCTGGATAATCCCTGCTACCCTTGTTCAACGAGGGGATAACATTATCAATTTTCCAGTCCTCCAGGACCTCACCAGTGTTCAAGGATGCTGCAAAGACATCTGTTAAGGCCCAGCTATTTCCTCTCTCATTTCCATCAGCAACATCAGATCCCATCCAGACCTGGGGACTTGTCCACCTTAATGTCTTTTAGAATACCCAACACTTCCTCTCTCCTTATGCTGACTTGACCTAGAGTAATCAAACATCTATCCCGAACCTCAACATCCGTCATGTCCCTCTCTTTGGTGAATACCGATGCAAAGTACTCATGAAGAATCTCACCCATTTTCTCTGATGCCACACAACTTTTGTTATGAAGGTGTAGGTGCATACTGTACCTGTAGAGAGTAAAAGAAAGCTGGCAAGGACTGACTGAAAGCACAGTATGAACTTTCAAAATGTAACATTTGGTTGTGAAACAAATAGCTCGTGCTGCGTTGCTATCGTACACAAATTCAAATTCAGTCAGTTTAAATTATGTCCAAGATACCAAAATCCAATCGAATTTGAATTTTAATGTTTTGATGACCATCAGACCAATGAGATGTTCTGATGTTTTGGGGTAAGTGAAATCGGGTATTTTGAACAACAGGGGAGAACAGCAAAGAGCAGCCGAGCACCAACAGACTGTCAGCAGAATAGATCTCTGAAAGGTACCTGTCCATGACAAAGTTGTGCAGCAGAAGACAGAATACGATCTACAGGAATCTACGTAGTTTGACATCTGGTTTTGAAAATTGATTTGCCGTAAATTTAAGAGGGAATTTATCAGACCAGTATTGTAGAGTGGAAGGAAAAATAGGTTTGAGAGAAAGGAGTTGTAAAGAGTTGTTGTTTAATGCTCTCTTTTGGACTTCAAGAATAAAATTGTTAATTTTTTCTTTTTAATGGTGATATTTGGGATAGTTATTTGCCACTCAAAATTTAACAGATTATGGCGCAAGGCTAGCATTTGTGTGTGTCTGGTTTAAATTTAGCAGAAAGGTTTACCCCATGGCTTAACACTTTCCTCCTTTGTCCTTGAGTGGGCCAACCCTTTCTCCAGTTACCCTCTCGCTCCTTATGTACAAATAAAAGGCTTTGGGATTTTCCTTAACCCGGTTTGCAAAAAGATATTTCATGACCCCTTTTCACCCTCTTAATTCCTCGTTTCAAATTAGTCTTACTTTCCTGAAATTCTTCCAAAGCTTAGTCTGTTTTCAGTCACCTAAACCTTATGTATGCTTCCTTTTTCTTCTTGGCTAGTTTCACAATTTCACCTGTCATCCATGATTCCCTAATTTTGCCATTTCTATCTCTCATTTTCACAGGGACATGTCTGTCCTGCACTCTAACCAACCTCTCTTTTAAAAGCCTCCCACACAGTAGGCAAGAAATTATTGGTCCATTGAAGGGAGCCAAGAGATGGCTCAAGTGGGCAGCACGGTGGCTCAGTGGTTAGCACTACTACCTCACAGCGCCAGGGATTTGGGTTCGATTCCAACCTCAGGCGACCATTTGTGTAGAGTTTGCACATTCTCCCAGCGTCTGTGCAGGTTTCCTTTGGGTGCTCCGGTTTCCTCCCACAATCCAAAGATGTGCAAGTTAGGTGAATTGGCCATGCTAAATTATCCATTGTGTTCAGGGGTGCGTAGGTTAGGCACATTAGTCTAGGGTAAATAGAGGGTAGGGGAATGGGTCAGAGTGGATTGATCTTCAGAGGCGCAATGTGGACTTCTTTCGACACTGCAGGGATTCTATTAAAAACATGAAATGTGGATTGTTCTTCAAACAGCTGTTCCCAATTCACATTCCCCAGTTCCTGTAGAATTTTGCTATAGTAACTCTTCCCCCAACTTAGCACTCGAGCAGTGAGGCAGTATGGGCAGAGCTCAGAAATAGGAAGGGTGCTGTAACAAGGTTGGGGTTGTACTGCAGGTCTCCCAACAGCAAGCGCGAGACAGAGGTACAAATATGTGAACAGATTATGGAAAGGTGTAGGAGCAACAGGGTGGTGGTGATAGGAGATTTTAATTTTCCCAGCATTGATTGGGATTCATTTAGTGTTAGAGGTCTAGATGGATCGGTGTCCCCCTTCAGCGTTGTTCTAACCAGTAATGCAACTCCTCCATCCCTTTCAATTCCCTCTCTATCCCCCCCGAAGCATCTATATTCTGGGATATTTAGTTGTCAATCATGCCCTTCCCTCAACCAAGTCTCAGTAATAGCAGTAACATCATACCCCCAGGTACTAATCCAAGCCCTAAAAAGTTCATCTGCCTTACCTACCACACTTCTCGCATTAAAACAAATGTGCCTCAGACCACCTATTCCTTTGTGTTAATCATTTGCTCCCTGCCTACTCTTCCCCTTAGTCACTCTGACTTCATTATCTAGTTCCTTACAGGCTTTTGCGACTACAATCATACTAACTTCCTCATTTGGTTCCCATACCCCTGGAGCTCAATATCAAACCATTTTCCAAAGCTCCTTATGCAATCTTAGGCATTTCCTGCTGAAGGGCTTATGCCCAAAACATTGATTCTCTTGTTCCTCAGATGCTGCCTGACCGGCTGTGCTGTTCCAGCACCACACCCTCAACTCCGATCTCCACATCTGCAGTCCTCACTTTCTACATTAGAAGATGCTATATATAAATAAATGTAAGTTTTCTTGCCACCAATACTCCTTTCATTTCATGAGCTTCAAACTTTCTGGCAAGCCTACTTTGACAATTCACCAAATCTATTAAACCAAATCAAAAATACAAAGCTTACCTCATCCTTTCCATAAAGTTTTACATTAATAGTCCACCAATAATCTGTAGAGATTTTTATTCCAAAGTAAATGGATCTGCAAAGGTAAGGATACAATACAAAAAGGTGAATGTATACAATAAGAAACCTGCTCCATCCTTCCAGCATTCTCGACATTATTCGGCATTGGAGTAATTATTGCTCGACAGTAACAATGTTGTCAAGCTGCACAATTGGCCCAAATGGAGAGAAATTTTATTCAAAACAGCCAGGTATAACTAGTCAATGCTCGTGTCCAACTGGAAATTAGGAATGTAAACAGGATTATAGACTTTTACGTATATACAGGATTCAAGACCTTCACTCCTATTGCCACTTTTCTTCTTGCCCCTTATAAACGGCCGCAATACAGGATTAAGGCAAATTAACAAGGATTATTTAAGTTTGTGCTAGGATGCCACCTGGAATATTGTACACAATTTTGATTTCCTGATGTTTTTAAAACCTCTTAGAAATTATTCCTGGTTAGATTTTGCCAAGAGCTTTGATCCTCGGCCATTCACTGCCATCAACTGCATTTGATCTCCATGGTTACTTCTTCCACAGTAAGTTCTCTGGATCTAATAGAAGACTCACTGCAACCCTAACCATTCCAACCTTGAAATCATCATTGCCTATTCCCTTGGCACACTGCTTTCCCTTGTCCAGAAGCTTGATTAGACAAGAATAAACTAAAAACAAAAAAAACCTGCAGACAGTGGAGATTTCAAAAGTACAAGTTGCTGGAGAAACACAGCAAGTCTTGAAGAATCAGTGAAGAGAGAAACAAAGACCAGTAAGACACTTTTTCAAAACCGACTATAGCTAAGAAAATGAATGATTCAGCAGATGGGGAGACAGTGGTTATGAAGATATGGATGTACTGTACCTTTGAGTTAAAAGCTATTAAAAATACCTGACAGCACTGAGTGTTCTCAATAAAAGTAACAATGTAACACTTGATCAAAAGCCAAATAGCTGGGTTGCCTGGAGTCAAAAACAGATCTGCCATTCAGTTTAAATTATACCCACACAAAAAAAAACTCCAATCCAGTTTGAATTTAGTATATTGACACAATCTTAAAAGCCAATCATACAATCCGATGCTTTAGGGTATAAGACCGGAGAAAATTGAACAGCTGGGAGGACAACTACAATGCCACCAGCATGTAGAGACTACGCGAAAAATAACTCTTAGAACGTACCTTTAAATCGATCAATAACCTGTGAAGCAGAATCCCCAAGACAACGACAACAACAGGAATACAGAGAATAACTGGAAGCTTCTTAGTTTTGAGATAAGTTTTGTTTCGTAAATGTTAATCGGGATTTTTATCGGACCAATATTGTAGAGGGGAAAGTACAAGACAGGTTGGAGGAAGGAGATGTAACTAGTTGTTAGTTAATTATTCTGTTATACTTCTAGAAATAAAGTCGTTAATTTTTACTTTCAATAGTGTTTAGCCTATCGAATTTTCACAGATTACTGCTCAGGATAAATCATTCCTGTATTACTGGTTTAAATTAAGCATGAGGGTTTACCCTATGTCTTAACAAGAGGGAGGAAAAAAAGAATGAAGGGAGAGAGGGAGAGAGAAAAAAAAAGAGTGGGGGATGGAGGGAGAAAAGAGGGGAGAGGGGGAGAGAAAAAAAAGAGGGGGGAAAGAGAGCCCTTTGTGGGCTCCAAAGACTAAGAAATTTATCCTCATTTCAGTCTTAAACTCATACCCGTTTAGTCTGAGATTGTGCCTCCTGGTCATCGATTCTCTCATGAGGGGAAATATTCTCTCAGCTTTTACCTTTTAACCTACTTCAGAATCCTAGACGTTTGAATGAGATCATTGCTCATTCTTTTAAACTCCAAATGAGTACAGTCAAAATCTGTTCAGCCTTTGTAACATAATCTTGCCTTTTTTTTCCCTCCCTCTTTTCTTTCTCTAGTGAACCTTCTTTGGATCACCTCCAAAGTTATATCTTTTCTTAAATAAAGAGACCAAAACTACACAGTCTGAGATGTGGTCTCATGAGCATCCTGTACAGTTGCAGATATCCTTCGCTCATACTCAAACCATCCCCCCCTTGAAATAAGGGGCAACATTTCATTAGTCTTCCTAATTACCTGCTAGAGGTCTGTGCTAGCTTTGTGTTTCATGTACAACTACCCTCAAGGCTCTACTGTTTTTCTCTATTTAAATAATGCTCTGTAATAATTGTTTTCCCTTCCAAATTGAATAATTTCACATTTTCTCACATTATACACAATTTGCCAACTTCTTACCCACTTATTTCACCTAGTCATGTCTACAAGCTTTTATGACCATCTTGCAACCTTCCATTCCACCTGATTTTGTGGCACCTGCAAATCTGGCTAAGCACACTCACTTCCTTTCTCTAGGTCATTAACATTTATTGTAAACAGGCCCCAGCACGGATCCCTGTGGAATCCAACTGGTCACAGGTCACCAACCTGAAAAAGAAACCCTTATCCCCCATCCCGTTTCCTGCCCATTAGCCAATTCTCTAACCATGCCAATACACAACCTCCAACACAATGGGCTCTGACCTGAGGGCTTAATCTTTGACAAGGTGCTGCACAGGAGACTACGGAGTAAGATAAGGGCCCATGTGTTTGAGCAAGGGACTAGCATGGATAGAAGCTTGGCTGTCTGGCAGAAAGCAGAGAGTAGGGTTAAAATAATCCTTCTCAGGATGGCAGCCGGTGACAAGTGGTGTTCCACAAGGCTCAGTGTTGGGGCCACAACTTTTCACTTCTACATTAGTGATCTAGATGACAGAACGGAGGATATTCTGGCGAAGTTTGCAGGTGATACAAAGATAGGTAGAGGGACAGGTAGCATTGAGGAGGCAGGGAGGTTTCGAGGGAGTTGGACAAAAAGTTAAAAGAGTGGGCAAAGAAGTGGCAGATGAAGTACAACTTGGGAAAATGTGAGATTATGCACTTTAGCAGGAAGAAGAAAGGCATGGGCTCTTTTCTAAATGGAGAGAAAATTCAGATGGCATTTGCTTTCAGAGGATTAGAATAGAAAAATAGGGATGTATGTTTGAGGCTCTAGAAGATTCTGGTTAAACCATATTTACAATAGGGGTGTTGTGTGCAGTTTTGGACCCCATAGCTCAGGATGTACAGGCCCAGGAGCACGTTCAGGGGAGGTTCACAAGAATGGTCCCAGGAATGAAAAACTTAACATACGAGGATCATTTGAGGACTCTGGGTCTATATTCGATGGAGCTTAGAAGAATGAGGGGCGAATCTAATTGAAACATACAGACTAAAATTGGGCCCTTGAAGACAGAAACAGGGGAATATATTACGGGGAACAGAGAAGTGGCAGAAGAATTGAATTGGTACTTCAGATCTGTGTTCATTGGGGAAGACACAAGCAATCTCCCTGAGGTAACAGTCCCTCAACTTAAGGGAATTTATATTTGCCAGGAATTGGTGTTGGAGAGACTGTTAGGTCTGAAGGTTGATAAGTCACCGGGGCCTGATGGTCTACATCCCAGGGTACTGAAGGAGGTGGCTCGAGAAATCGTGGATGCGTTGGTGATTATTTTCCAGAGTTCGATAGATTCGGGATCAGTTCCTGCGGATTGGAGGGTGGCTAATATTGTCCCACTTTTTAAGAAAAGGTGGAAGAGAGAAAGCAGGAAATTATAGACTAGTTAGTCTGACCTCAGTGGTGGGAAAGATGCTGGAGTCTGTTATAAAGGATGAAATTAGGACACATCTGGATAGTAGTAACAGGATAGGTCAGAGTCAGCATGGATTTATGAAGGGGAAATCATCCTTGACTAATCTTCTGGAATTTTTTCAGGATGTAACTCTGAAGATGGACGAGGGAGATCCAGTAAATGTAGTGTACCTGGACTTTCAGAAAGCTTTTGATAAAGTCCTACATAGGAGGTTAGTGAGCAAAATTAGGGCACATGGTGTTGGGGGCAAAGTACTAACTTGGATTGAAAGTTGGTTGGCTGACAGGAAACAAAGAGTAGTGATAAACTGTTCCATTTCAGAATGGCAGGCAGTGGCCAGTGGGGTACCGCAGGTATCAGTGCTGGGACCGCAGCTTTTTACAATATATATTAATGATATAGAAGATGGTATCAGCAATAATATTAGCAAATTTGCTGATGATACTAAGCTGGGTGGCAGGGTGAAATGTGAAGAGGATGTTAGATTACAGGGTGACCTGGACAGGTTAGGTGAGTGGTCAGATGCAGCTTAATGTGGATAAATATATGGTTATCCACTTTAGTGGCAAGAACAGGAAGGCAGATTACTACCTAAATGGAATCAAGTTAGGTAAAGGGGCAGTACAAAGAGATCTGGGTGTTCTTGTACACCAGTCAATAAAGGTAAGCATGCAGGTACAGCAGGTAGTGAAGGCTAATAGCATGCTGTCCTTCATGACAAGAGGGATTGAGTATAGAAGCAAAGAGGTTCTTCTGCAGCTGTACAGGGCCCTGGTGAGACCACACCTGGAGTACTGTGTGCAGTTCTGGTCTCCAAATTTGCAGAAAGACATTCTGGCTATTGAGGGAATGCAGCGTAGGTTCACAAGGTCAATTCCTGGAATGGCGGGATTACCTTACACTGAAAGACTGGACCATCTGGGCTTGTATACCCTTGAGTTTAGAAGACTGAGAGGGGATCTGATTGAGGTGTATAAGATTATTAAAGGATTGGACACTCTGGAGGCAGGAAACATGTTTCCGCTGATGGATGAGTGCCGAACCAGAGGACACAGCTTAAAAATACGGGGTAGACCATTTAGGACAGAGAAGAGGAGAAACTTCTTCACCCAGAGTGGTGGCTATGTGGAATGCTCTGCCCCAGAGGGCAGTGGAGGCCCTGTCTCTGGATTCATTTAAGAAAGAGTTGGATAGAGCTCTCAAGGATAGTGGAATCAAGGGTTATGGAGATAAGGCAGGAACAGGATACTGATGAAGGATGATCAATCATGATCATATTGAATGGTGATGCAGGCTCGAAGTGCAGAATAGCCTACTCCTGCACCTATTACCTATTATCTAATACCGAATGGCCTGGACAGAGTAGATGTTGGGAAGATGTTTCCATTGGTAGAAGAGACTGGGACCAGAGGGCAGAGCCTTAGAGTAAAGGGAATACTTTTTAGAACGGAGACAAGGAGAAACTTCTTTAGCCAGGGAGTGATGGATCTACAGAATTCATTGCCACAGAAGGCTGTGGAAACCGGATCATTGAGTATACTTAAAACTGATATAGATTGGTCCTTGAGTGAATGGGCTGAATGGCCTAACGTCTGCTCCTATGTCTTATGGTAAGGTGCTTTGTCTGACAAACACAGTCATAGAGATGTACAGCACAGAAACAGATCTTTCAGTCCAACTCGTCCGTGCTGACCAGATGTCTTAAATTCATCTAGTCCCATTTGCCAGCATTTGGCCCATTAACCTCTAAACTCTTCCTATTCACGTACCAATGCAGAGGCCTTTTAAAATTTTATAATTGTACCAGGCTCCACCACTTTTTCTGGGAGCTTATTCCATATACGCACCACCCTTTGTGTGAACAAGTTGGCCCTCAGGTTCCTTTTAAATCTTTCCCCAAATATTTAGACAAGACTAAGGTAATGGACAGGGGTTGTTATGAACGTTGTTTATAGGGACTTTCAGTAGGCATTTGATAACATCCCACATAGAAGCCTACCAAATTAAAAGGTAAATTATTGACATGGCTTGGAAATTGGTTGAGCTGCAGGGAACAAAGTAAGGATAGTGAGTAGATACTCAAATTGGGAGGGTGTAACCAGTGATATCCCACAAAGGATCTGTGCTCAATGATTCATATTATTTATTAATGGCTTGAATAATGGCATGGAAAGTCATATTCAAATTTGCTGAATACAGAAGTTAGCCTGCACGGTAGACAGTATAAATGATAGTATTACATTGCATTGATAGACTAAGTGAATTGGCAAAAATAATGCAGAAAGAGTTCAATATAAACAGTTGTGAAATTATCCATTGTGGGCCAAAAAGGGATAGATCAGAGTACTTTCCAGATGGTATAAAGTTAAATACAGGAGATATCCACCAACCTCTCTGTCACAGACTGGAGCAGAAGGATGAAGTAGTACAAAACACTGGTGAGATCCTGCTTGAAGCATAGATCTGGGCACCAAACCTTAAGCTGGATTTACTGGACTTAGAGGGAATACAAAGTAGGTTTACAAGAATGATACCTAGACAAGGCTTACATTATGAGGAGAGATTATACAAATTCGGCTTGTCATCTCCAGAATATTGAAGGTTCAAGGGTGATCTAATCAAAGTCTTCAAATTATCAACAGGAAAAGATAAGGATAAACCATTTTCACTGGTTAGAGACTCTAGAACTAGGGGGCTATAGTTTGAGAATTGTGGCCAGACAATGCAAGAGAGATGTCAAGAAGTACTCTACACACAAAAAGCGTGGTAAAGGTTTGAAACTCTCTTCCATAAATGGCAACAGATGTCAGATCAGTTAATTTTAAATCTGGTGGACTTTGGGCCAAAAGCAGTATATGGAGTTAGGCCACACATCAGCCATGATTGCATTGAGTGATGGGAAAAGCTTGATGGGCTAGCCGGCCTACTCCTGTTCCTATGTTTCTAGCTTGTTTCAATGCCTTCAGACAATAGTGGAACTGGTAGATACCTCCTCAAAACATTCACATTAGTCAGACATGACTGCTCTTTCATGACTGAGCCATGCTGACTCCGCCTTGTAAGATTATGATTTTCCAAATGTCCTGCTATTACTTAGTAATTGATTTGAATACTTTTTCAACAAAAATATTGGACTAATGAGTTTATAGATGTCCACTTTTTACCTCTATCTCTTTTTGAATGTTGACAGTTGATCAATCTGCTGGTACATCTCCAGAATGCAAAGGACATTTGGAAAATTATGACAAATACATTCACTATGTCTGTAGCTCTTTTACATCCTGGGATACAAGCCATTTGCACCAGAGGACTTATCTACATATAGCCCCATTAGTTTGTCTAATACTACACCTTTAGTGATGTTGCTTAATTCCTCCCCTATGTTCTTTAGTATTGTCGGGCTGTCAGAGGTATCTTCCACCATAAAGATTGGTGCTAAATATCTGTTTACTCCACTGCCATTTCCTTGTTTCCACATTACCATCTTCCCAGATTCATTTTCTAAGGGGCCTCGATTCACTTTGACTTTTCCCTTTCTTGTTAAATATTTAAAAGTTATCACTGGCTCTGGCATCTTTATAGGCTTTATTTTTTCTAACTTAATACTCCATTTAACTTCCTTGGTTAACCATGATTGGTTTAACCCTCCCTTAGAATCGTTCCTCCTTACTGGATGTAACTTTTGCAGTTATTCCTACCAAGACTATTCACCCTGTTCATCTTTTACTTGAAGTTAATTTCTTCAACCTATTACCAGACATAAGATAACTTGCTCCCTGGTTGGCTCCACAATATATTGCTCTAGAAAACTATCCCTAATGTACTCCATGAATTAGTTGCTGTGGCTAAGCTTTCCAAGTTGATAAACCCAAAACATGAAATTAAAGTCAGCCATAATCATTGCTTTTTATTCACTTGTGGGCGTGGGAGTTGCTGTCTGCCTAGCATTTATTACCTGTCCCTAATTGCCCTCAAGACATTGGTGGTGAGTTGTCTTTTTGAACCACTGAAGTCCATGTGCTGTAGGTAAACCCACAATGCCCTTAGTGAGGGAATTCCAGAATCTTGACCTGATAACAGTGAAGGAAGAGTGATATATTTCCAATTCAGGTCAGTGAGTGGCTTGAAGGGTAACTTGCCAATGGTGATGTTCCCATACATCTGCTGCCCTGGTCCTTCTAACAGAAGAGGTCATGGCAAACATATTGTGGAGAATCCTTCTCATTGATGGACTATCTCAAGGGCTTTGAGTATTGTTTAAATGTAGTTCAAATTCTAGGTAGAAGCCATGGGCAGGACATCTTTTAATGTGGAAATGTGTCTGCTGATGTGCAACAGCAATGTCCTTGACAGAAGCTCGATCCAGTGACATGGAAGCCTCAATAAGAATCTCCCTATTGTTGCAGCCTTCATTTGTCATCATAGCCATTGATGTTACACAAATATCTTCAACCTGAATCGCCGATGACAAACTTGTTTTGGATCACACTTTGTTTGGTACCTCCCCTCAGACCTTATTGACATGGGTGGCTCTGGCAAAAATTGAGAACATCCAATGGCATCAATCTCAGGATTGACAGATTATTCAAGCCTCAACTGCAACAAGGAGGCAATCCGTAGAAATCCACCCTCTTATACCAATTTTCATTATCAATTCAGGACATTCTAAATCTAGCCAATTTGTTGACATCCAACTTAAATCCACTGTGGGTGCTCTGACTTGATCTCAGGACCCCACCTAAAGTTCTCACTCTATTCCTTGGTTACAACTTTGATACAAGTAATTTCTTTTTTTAATTCATGCATAGGAAGGTGGGCATCACTTGCTAGGCCAGCATATACTGTCCATACCCAATTACCCTCAAAGATCGTGGTGAGCCGTGGAGGCCTTGAAGTAGCAACAATGTCTTTCCAAACGGGGATGGTGTCTGGCATGGACAATAACTTGCAGGTGGGAGTGGCGCCTTGATTTGCTTCCCTCATCTTTCGGACTTGTCAAGGTCAAGTTTTGAAGATGCTGTCAAAGGAGCCGTGGTAAGCTGCTCTAGTGCAATTGTAGATGGTACTCTCTGTTGTCACTCTGCATTTATGCTAGAGGAAGTAAATGTTGAAGGTGTCAGATGGGGTGCCAGTCATGTAGGCTGCTTTGACCTGCACAACGCTGATCGACTGCTGTTGAAGCTAGGTCAGATAACTGTGGAATATTTCATCATACCTGCCTCATAGATGAAGAGTCACTAGGGAGGGAAGTTGGGCTGCTTCCTGCAGAACTTCTGGTCTTCTATTGCAGCCAGCGTTGATATGGCTGGTTCAGTTTGGTTTCTGGTCAACAGCAACTCCCACGATGTTGATTGTACAGTCTCAATGATGATAATGCGTTTGAATGTCAAGGGTTGATTGTTAGCTTAACTTTTGTGGAGACAATTTTTCCTGATGAATCAATGATTCCTGAAGAAGGGCTCATGCCCGAAACGTCGATTCTCCTGCTCCTTGGATGCTCACATTTTCAGCTGGAGACAATTTTTACCTGGTACTTGTGTGGTGAAGATGTGTTACAAATCAGCCCCAATCTGAATATTGTTCAGGTGTTGCTACACACAGAAAAGATTTGTTATGGACAAGGCCAGACCCCTCAAAACCTTTTCAAGAAGATAGCTCAGACTCGAACTTTGCTTGTTGTTTTAAGCAGGCGTAAAGTGGATATTCCTGGACAGGAACAGCTGGTCAAATCACTTTGTAAATAAATTGTTTTGTTGAAAACTAATTTATTTATAATGGAACAGAAAACAGAACACCAAATAACCTATCTTATGCGAAAACCCCTTCGGTCCTCAATGTTGTGCTGACCTGTTATACCAATCTGAAGCCCATCTAACCTACACTATTCCATGTACATCCATATGCTTGTCCAATGACGATTTAAATGTACTTAAAGTTGGTGAATCTACTACCGTTGCAGGCAAAGCATTCCATACCCTTACTACTCTGAGTAAAGAAACTACCTCTAACATCTGTCCTATATCTATCACCCCTCAATTTAAAGCTATGCACCCTCGTGCTCGCCGTCACCATACTTGGAAAATGGCTCTCCCTGTCAACCCTATCTAACCCTCTGATTATCTTATATGTCTCTATTAAATCACCTCACAACCATGTTCTCTCTAACAAAAATAGCCTCAAGTCCCTCAGCCTTTCCTTGTAAGGCCTTCCCTCCATACCAGACAACATCCTAGTAAATCTCCTCAGCACCCTTTGCAAAGCTTCCACATCCTTCTTATAATACAGTGACCAGAACTGTACACAATACTCCAAGTGCGGCCACAGAGTTTTGTACAGCTATAGCGTAACCTCATGGCTCCGGAACTCGATCCCTCTATTAATAAAAACTAAAACGCTGTACCTGGACACTGAGATCTCTCTGCTCATCTACACACGCGAGAGAGCGCACGAGAGAGAGAGACAGAGAGGAGAAATGGCCACGCCCTTTTCATTTTCCAAGTGTATTATTTTATAAAAAACTTGAAAGACTTCTGCCTGAGACAGTATCTGTTAGTTACAAACAAATTGGCCCTAAACCCCTTTTCAAAATTTGTAATATACAACCTCTCTGGGGAAAAAAAAAGCCAAGGACAACATAACCTTGTTAAAGGAACAGCTTAGACTCAAGGATCCAAGAATTCAATATCCAAGGAATTATAAATGTGGAATCACCAGCAAACATTCCCAAATCTGTCCTTATGAAGAAAGGAAGGTCACTGGTGAACTGTCTAAACAGGCCATGACGCTCAGGAACTCCTGCAGTGATGCCCTGGGATGCGGATGAGGTCCTCCAACAACCACAACCATCTTCTTTTGTGCTAGGTATATTTCCGATCTGCAGAGAGTTTTCCCCGATTCTTGCTGCCTCTTGGTCAAATGAAGGCTTAATGTCAAGGACATTCATTCTCACCTCAGCTCTGCAGTTCAGCTCCTTTGTCCATGCTTGGTGTAACTTTTGGCTAAAGGTAATTTCTGATTGTATGTGCACAACTACAGTTAAAAGTGCCTATTTCCCTCTCCATAATATCTTCTACTTGGCTACTGCTTTGAGATGTATTTAATTTGGAGGGCATGGACAAGGTAAACAGCAAAGAACTTTTCTCCCTGAGCGAAGGTATCAATGATCAGAGGACACATATTTAAGGAATACACAGATTTACAAGAGGGGTGAAGAATTTTTTTTCCTCCCTACTCAGTGGTGGGAATCTGAAGCTCACTGCCTATAAAAAAAGGTGGCAGAGGCAGAAACTCTAATTGCATTTAAATAGTATTTAAATGCTCTCATCAAGAGAAAGGCAGGGGCTTATGCGAGGATGAGGCATGAAGGCTCAGTTAGGGGGCTTGAGTGTTATAAGTTAGCCAGAAAAGATCTAAAGACAGGGCTAAGAAGAGCCAGAAGGGAACATGAAAACTGGTTGGTGGATAGGATCAAGGAAAACTCTAAGGCCTTCTAAAATGATATATCAGGAAGATAAGAATGACTAGAATAAGATTATGGCCAAAGATAGTAGTGGGAAGTTTTGTGTGAAATCGGAGAATACGGGAACCGCTTAATAAATACTTTTTGTCAGCATTCACATTGGAAAAGGGCAATGTTAGTGAGAATACAGAGATACAGGCTATGGGATCAGATGGGATCATGGTTGACAAATAAGAAGAGGTTTTAGCAATTTTGGAAGATCTGAAAATAGATAAAACCCCTGGGCCAGATGGGATTTATTCTCCGATTCTCTGGGAAGCCAGGAGGTGATTGCAGAGCCTTTTGCTTTGATCTTTGTCATCACTGTCGACAGGAGTAGTGCCAGAGGACTAAAGTTAGCAAATGTTATTCCCTTGTTTAAGAAGGGGAGTTGGGACAACCCTGGTAATTATAGAACAGTGAGCCTTACTTCACTTGTGGGTAAGGTGTTGGAAAAGGCTATAAGAGATAGGACTTATAATCATCTGGAAAGGAATAATTTGATTAGGGATAGTCAACATGGTTTTTTGAAGGGTAGGTCATGCCTCACTAATCTTATTGAGCTCTTGAAGAGGTGGCGAAACAGGTGGATGAAGGTAAAACTGTTGATGTGGTGTATATGGACTTCAGTAAGGCATTTGATAAAAAGTTCCACACGGTAGGCTACTTCACAAAATAGGGAGTTTCGGGATTGAAGGCGATTTGGATCAGAAATTGGCTAGCTGAAAGACGACAGAGGGTGGTGGGAAATGTTCATCCTGGAGCTCGGTTACCAGTGGATTTGTTTTGGAGCCACTGCTGTTTATCATTTTTGTGAATTATCTGGATGTGGGTGTAGAAGGAGGAGTTAGTAAATTTGCAGATGGCATTAAGGTAAGCAGAGCTGTGGATAGTAGGTAAAATAGTAGGTTTATTCCTGATGAAGGGCTTTTGCCCGAAACGTCGATTTCGAAGCTACTTGGATGCTGCCTGAACTGCTGTGCTCTTCCAGCACCACTCATCCAGAGCTGTGGATAGTGCCAAAGGATGTTGTGAGTTACAAAGGGACATAGATAAGGTGACTGTTTTTGACGGGTGCAGAATCAAGAGGTTTTTTCCCTATCGAGAAAGAGAGGTCTTTTTCAATGTTGTATAATCTTATCATGTGGAGGTACTGGTGTGGACAAGGTCAGAAGTCACACGTTCCAGGTTATAATCTAATGGGATTACTTTAAATCAGAAGATTTCAGAGCACTGCTCCTTTAGAAGGATGATAGTAAGGCAATGCTAAGGGATTTTAACTTTCCAAACAGACTGGGACTGCCATAATCTTAAGGGCTTTGATGTAGAAGAATTTGCTAAGTGTGTATAAGAGAATTCTCATACTCAGTACAAGAGTGTAACTACTCAAGAAGGAGCAAAACTTGACCTTTTCTGAGGAAATAAGGCAGGACAGGTGACTGAGGCATCAGTGGGAGAACACTTTGGGGCCAGTAGTGCACCTGCTGTCTCCCCAGTGCCATCTATAAGGCACAGTCAAAAATTGTCTGAATGGATGCGGCTCCAACAACACAAGAAAATCAATGCCATCCAGAACAAAGCATATGTTTGTCTGGCACCCCATTCACCGCCTTCATCAATCACTCTTTTCACCACCAATGCACTATGATGGCAGAATTTACAAGATATGCATCCACAAGATGGACTGCACAACTTACTACTCTCCTTTGGCAGAACTTTGCAAATCTATGACTCCTATCACATAGAAGAACAAGGGCAACAGACATCGGTCAAATTCCCCTTCAAAGCACACACCATCCTGACTTGAAGCCATATCATCCTTTCATTGTCAATGGGTCAAAGTCCTCCACTCCCCTCCTCCTTGTTCCCCTAAACATTCCATGGACACATTAAAAACTGTAACTGGGGAGATTACATGCCTTGAGGAAAGGATGAGTAGATATCAGGGCTTTCCCAACAGTTGAGTAAAACCCAAAAAACAAACAAAGGAAATAACTATATTTACTCACCTGTAGAAGCGACTAACACCTTCAAACAGTAGCCTCATCTTCCTACGGTCACGGGCATCTGACAAGCTAAATACAGCACCCATAGCCAGTGGGACACCAACCACAGCCCCAAGGAGTAGCTTTTTATAGAGGCTTTGTCGAAGGACATAACTATAGAAGGGCAAAAGAAAGATCCAATGTCATCATGGTTAAAAGCAAAACTTTGTCACAAAATCTTATCTAAATTCTTGCTTCTTTTAATAAAGCATCATGATGCAACATAACTCGGCAAGCTCTCAATTTCAACAATTCCTAGCAGTGAGAATTATTAGTGCTAGCTCTGTATTGAGAAATGACAGACTGCGTTTCGCAGCAGAGAGCGGCGGGAGCTGGGCGGAAGTTCAGACGGAGCGCAAAGCTGGTCGGGTAGGTAAGTGATTGTTATATAAAGAACTTACCTCGACGCCAACGGTCGTTTCGCAGCAGAGAGCGGCGGGAGCTGGGCGGAAGTTCAGACGGAGCGCAAAGCTGGTCGGGTAGGTAAGTGATTGTTATTAGAGTGGGTGTGTTCTAAACCCCAGGTCCTACAAAGTAGGGTCTCCCTCCCTCCCTCCTCCTCTAACCTTAATTAAGAGTCCACAGAGTTGCCATAGGAAGAGGGTCTAAGGAAGTTTAGATCGAAGAGTGAGGCTTCAGCTCAGGAATCTTGATAAAGAGGTTGAGTAAAGAGATTACGCCACAGTTGAAGAGGGTGAAGACATGACTGCTCAGCTGGTTCAGTGCGCTACGTGTTTGATGTGGCAAGTCAACGACTCTGGTGTGTCTGGCTCGTATATGTGTGGAAAGTGTGCGCACATTCAGCAATTGACCGAGCATATTGCAGCACTGACGAAAGAACTCGAAGACCTTAGGCTCATCCGAGAGAACGAGATCTTTCTGGACAAGACCTTCAGTGATGTTATTACACCAATCATGCCAGAAGAGAGCAGAAGAGTGCAGACGAGGAGACAGGTGCAAGAGACGCCGGGAGAAGTACCTGTCAGGAACAAGTTGAAGCTTTTGGAAACAGTAGAGTCTGATGACACTACCAGTTCGCAAGGCGGCCATGTTTGTCAATCAAAAGTTGCCGCAGAAGCAGAGCGGAAGAGTCGGACATCACATAGAGCCGTGGTAATAGGGGACTCCATCGTGAGAGGAACTGACCGGGGGTTTTGTGGCAGCAGACGGGATTTAAGGATGGTGTGTTGCTTTCCTGGTGCTAGAGTGAAAGACATCGCGGACAGAGTGCAGGACATCCTCAAGGACGAGGGTGAAGAGCCCGAGGTGGTGGT
The DNA here is from genome assembly GCF_047496795.1 of Chiloscyllium punctatum. Taxonomy (NCBI): domain Eukaryota; kingdom Metazoa; phylum Chordata; class Chondrichthyes; order Orectolobiformes; family Hemiscylliidae; genus Chiloscyllium; species Chiloscyllium punctatum. The sequence continues at coordinate 126,922,574 of NC_092746.1, read as the reverse complement.
ACACGTCGGCACAAATGATGTCGGGAAGAAGAGGAGGAACATACTACAGCGAGACTTCGGAGAACTAGGAAGAAGGCTAAAAAGCAGGACGTCCAAGGTGGTTATCTCCAGTTTGCTTCCAGTTCCTCGGGCTAGTGTGGCCAGAAACCGGGAGATAATGGACTTGAACGTGTGGTTGGGGAACTGGTGCAGGAAGCAAGGTTTCAAGTTCTTGGATCACTGGGGTATATTTTATGGTAACCATAAATTCTACAAGAGAGATGGCTTGCACCTTAATACAACAGGGATCGGCATTCTGGCAGGCAGGTTTTCTGCTGCAACACCGCTACATTTAAACTAAGTAGCGGGGGGGAGGGGACAAGCTGGATGTTTAAAAAGGAAATTGAAGGGGTAGTTAGAACAAGAGAAGTCAAGAAAGACAACTGTATCAAGGAGGCAGAAAACTGGAAAAGGCATCATGCTGTAAAGTTGAGTGAAATAAGGGTTGAGGGGAAGGGTGAGAGCAGTAACAAATTAAAAATTCTATATATGAATGCACGAAGCATTAGACACAAGGTGGATGAGCTTGAGGCTCTTTTGGAAATTGGCAGATACGATATTGTGGGGATAACTGAGACGTGGCTTCATGGGGACAGGGCCTGGGAAATGAATATTCAAGGCTACACGTGTTATCGTAAGGATAGACTGACGGGCAGAGGGGGTGGGGTGGCCTTGTTGGTAAGGGAGGATATTCAGTCCCTTGCGCGGGCGGACCTAGAGTCAGGGGATGTAGAGTCAGTGTGGATAGAGCTTCGAAACACTAAGGGTAAAAAGACCCTCGTGGGAGTCATCTACAGGCCCCCAAACAGTAGTCTGGATGTTGGAGGTAAGTTGAATCAGGAGCTGAAATTGGCTTGTCGCAAGATGTTACTACAGTTGTTATGGGGGATTTTAACATGCAGGTAGACTGGGTGAATCAGGATGGTATCGGGCCTCAAGAAAGAGACTTTGTGGAGTGCCTCAGAGATGGATTTTTAGAGCAGCTGGTGCTGGAGCCGACCAGGGATAAGGCAATTCTGGATCTGGTATTGTGTAACGAACCAGAATTGGTCAGTGACCTCGAAGTGAAGGAGCCATTGGGAAGTAGTGACCATAATACAATAAGCTTCAATCTGCAATTTGAGAGGGAGTGGGTACAATCTGAAGTGACAATATTTCAGTTGAATAAAGGGAAATATGGAGCTATGAGGGAGCAACTGGCCAAAGTTCAATGGTTTAATACCTTAACAGGGAAGACCGTGGAGGAACAATGGCGGATATTTCTGTGTATAATGCAGAAGATGCAGGATCAGTTCATTCCGAAAAGGAAGAAAGATCCCAGGAGGAGACATGGGCGGCCGTGGCTGACGAGGGAAGTAAAGAAACATATAAGGTTAAAAGAGAAAAAGTATAACTTAGCGAAGATAAGCGGGAAAATGGAGGACTGGGAAGCTTTTAAAGAACAACAGAGGATTAGTAAGAAGGAAATACGCAGAGAAAAAATGAGGTACGAAGGTAAACTGGCCAAGAATATAAAGGAGGATAGTAAAAGCTTTTTTAGGTATGTCCAAGGCAAAAAAATGGTTAGGACAAAAATTGGGCCCTTGAAGACAGAAGCAGGGGAATATATTACTGGGAACGAAGAAATGGCAGAGGAATTAAATGGGTACTTCAGATCTGTGTTCACTGGGGAAGACACAAGCAATCTCCCTGAGGTAACAGTGGCTGAAGGACCTGAACTTAAGGGAATTTCTATTTGCCAGGATTTGGTGTTGGAGAGACTGTTAGGTCTGAAGGTTGATAAGTCTCCGGGACCTGATGGCCTGCATCCCAGGGTACTGAAGGAGGTGGCTCGGGAAATCGTGGATGCTCTGGTGATTATTTTCCAGAGTTCAATAGAATCGGGGTTGGTTCCTGAGGATTGGAGGGCGGCTAATGTTGTGCCACTTTTTAAGAAGGGTGGGCGGGAGAAAGCAGGAAATTATAGACCAGTTAGTCTGACCTCAGTGGTGGGAAAGATGCTGGAGTCTATTATAAAGGATGAAATTACAGCACATCTGGATAATAGTAACAGGATAGGACAGAGTCAGCATGGATTTATGAAGGGGAAATCATGCTTGACTAATCTTCTTGAATTTTTTGAGGATGTAACTCGGAAGATGGACGAGGGAGATCCAGTGGATGTAGTGTACCTGGACTTTCAGAAAGCTTTTGATAAAGTCCCACACAAGAGGTTAGTGAGTAAAATTAGGGCGCACGGGATTGGGGGCAAAGTACTAGATTGGATAGAGAATTGGTTGGCTAATAGGAAACAAAGGGTAGTGATTAACGGCTCCATTTCAAAATGGCAGGCAGTGACCAGTGGGGTACCGCAGGGATCCGTGCTGGGACCGCAGCTTTTTACAATATATGTAAATGATATAGAAGATGGTATCAGCAATAACATTAGCAAATTTGCTGATGACACAAAGCTAGGTGGTAGGGTGAAATGTGATGAGGATGTTAGGGGATTACAGGGTGACCTGGACAAGTTAGGTGAGTGGGCAGATGCATGGCAGATGCAGTTTAATGTGGATAAATGTCTGGTTATCCACTTTGGTGGCAAGAACAGGAAGGCAGATTACTACCTCAATGGTATCAAATTAGGTAAAGGGGCTGTTCAGAGAGATCTGGGTGTTCTTGTCCACTAGTCAATGAAGGCAAGCATGCAGGTACAGCAGGTCGTGAAGAAGGCTAATAGCATGCTGGCCTTCATAACAAGAGGGATTGAGTATAGAAGCAAAGAGGTGCTTCTGCAGCTGTACAGGGCCCTGGTGAGACCACACCTGGAGTACTGTGTACAGTTCTGGTCTCCAAATTTGAGGAAAGACATTCTGGCTATTGAGGGAGTGCAGCGTAGGTTCACGAGGTCAATTCCTGGAATGGCAGGATTGCCTTACACGGAAAGACTGAAGCGACTGGGCTTGTATACCCTTGAGTTTAGAAGACTGAGAGGGGATCTGATTGAAACGTATAGGCTTATGAAAGGACTGGACACTCTGGCAGGAGGGAACATATTTCCGTTGATGGGGGAGTGCCGAACCAGAGGACACAACTTAAAAATACGGGGTAGACCATTTAGGACAGAGATGAGGAGAAACTACTTCACCCAGAGAGTGGTGGCTGTGTGGAATGCTCTGCCCCAGGGGGCAGTGGAGGCCCAGTCTCTGGATTCTTTTAAGAAAGAATTGGATAGAGCTCTTAAAGATAGTGGAGTCAAGTGGTATGGAGATAAGGCTGGAACAGGATACTGATTAGGAATGATCAGCCATGATCATATTGAATGGCGGTGCAGGCTCGAAGGGCAGAATGGCCTACTCCTGCATCTATTGTCTATTGTCTATATATCACTTCTGATTTGAAGATGGGCTGTAGTGGCTGCACCAAGGTCCACTTTTTACTTCCTAGTAGTGATCTTTTCTGCTACCTAGTCACTTCTTTTTTTCTCTGCTTTCTCACTATCCACCTCCAGGAGCACTTGTTAACAACAAGGGTTTCCCAAACATCCACTCTGATCCTAGTCAATTTGAAGTCACATTTGCAGACCGCCCTGCATCACAGATGTGGATACTTTGTTTTCCTCATGTTGATAACAAGCTCTTCTAAGGCATGTGTTTGGTGATACAGCCATCATTCATTTGGCTCACATGACACAGTAAACAGCATCACCACCAGCACAAGAGGGCAAATTTGATGGCAATCACTGCATACTGTTGTACTTCCATACTCTGCATTGTCTTGCCTGGAGATGCCTAATATACATCTGTGACAGTGAAAGTGGAAACTGTTTAGCCAGCCAGCCACATACACCAGTCTTCTGACTACAGTCAGGGAGATTGGAAACAATAATGGATAGAAACCAAAATGAGCACAAGATTTCATCAGCATTGCTGATGCATTCTTGGATCTCAAGTAGAGTTACAATGTTTGACTCCAGCCTAGATAGACCAGGTGCCATTTTCCTGTCTGACATTTTCCTATTTCTCATGCAAGAATATGCACCTTGCCTGTATAACATACCTCATGGGTTGGGAGCTAAGCTGTCGCCTGACGATGCTAGAAGGCAATAGTGGCACTTGCCTTGTCCTCTGCAGTAAGGTCCAGTGATGTCTACATAACCATACCTAATCAAAAAAATAAGAAATTAGAATGCAAGTAGCAAGAGTTCCGAAAAAAAGCATCATCGTATTGTTAGTAACTACCCGTATAGTTTTTGAGCTGTTGAAAGTGAATATTTCATCTAGGATTTTCTAAATGAAACTCTTCAACATCTGGGAGACACAACAGATCAAACTAGATACCAAGAACCTCCAATGCCTACCCCAAATTATTAGGAAAAAAAAGACTAAGTGAATCAGAACATCGTGACCACTGTAGCCTTGAAGCACATAATCCAAGTTGATGCTCCAGTGCATGCTCTTGCACTAATGGAAGGCACTGTCTTTTAAATGAGACATTAGATTGAAGGCCTAACTTGCCCTTCAGTGCATGTCAAACAGACTGCGCCAGTAATTGCCTAGATCAAAGGAAATCTCCCCAACATGCTAATTATTTATTCCTTCATCAACAGCAGTAAGACAGGTGAACTGGCCAGTATCACATGGCTGTTTGTTAGTTAGTGTATACTGAAAATGGTAGCTGTATCCCTTATATTAGAGATAGCACTTCAAAAGTACTTCATTACTGTAAACACTTTGGGGTGTACTGAAGGAGTGATAAGACACTACTTAAATACAAATCTTTCCTTAATAAGTTAACACATAAGTTAAAAGTCTAGCATCAAGCTAAAAGGTCTTACAAAAATGCAAATACGAAAGATACAAAGACCAGCAAATGGCCATAGAGCAGCTTAAATGTGCAACTAAAAGGGATTATGAAAGGAAACTTGGCAGGGACAGCAAAATCACTGAAGAAAAACAACATTAGTTACATAAAAGGGTCAGGAGCATTGTTGACCCACTGAAAGATAGAAAGTGAGGGCATTGTTGTACAATTACTTTGCCTCACTATCCACAACCGAAAAAGGAGGATAACTTGCCAGAAGTCACGAGGAAATTAATAGTAAATTGGGAATAAGGATTAAATAAACTTAATGCAAGTAAAACATCAATAATGGCAAATTTAATAGAAATAAAAAGTGACAAATCCCCAGGATCGGACATACTAAAGGAAGTAGAGGAGCACATAGTAGATGCCCTAACTATAATCTTTCAGAGTTCCTTCTTTGATTTGATTTACTTATTGTCACTAAGTATAACAAAAGCTTTGTTTATGAGCAGTATAGGCAGATTATAGTAAGCAAGGACATACCGGTCATGGGGTGAAATAAATTTTAAGACAGAGGCTTACAGGTTACATCGCACAGAGTGTGCACTAGGCAAGATCAACACTAGCAAGATTAGCATTATTTGAATTTAGAGAAAGTCTATTCATTAGTCTAATGACACAGTCAAGAAGAGCTATTCCTGAAGCTGTTGCTGCATATATTCAAGCTTCTGTATAGTCTACCTGAAAGAAGAGCATTACCCAAAGTGTGATGGGGTCTTTGATAATGTTGGCAGCCTTTACGCTGCAACGAGCCATGTAAATGGAGTTCGTGGATGGAAGGTTGGCTTCTGTGATGGTCTGGGCTGTGCATATAATCTTCTGTAGTTTCTTACAGTCATGGGCAGAGCAGTTGCCATACCAAGCCATTATGCACCCAGACAGTTTGCTTTCAAGAGTGCATCTGTAAAAGTTGGTGAGGGTCCTTATGGACATTCCAAATTTCCTGAGCTGCCTGGAGAAAGAGGAGTCATTGTGCCTTCTTAACCGTCGCATCTATGTGGGACGTCCAGAACAGGTTGTCTAAGGAACTTGACGCTGTCCACCCTCTCAACCTCACCTCCACTGATGTAGATAGGGGCGAGTTCTTCTTTCTTTCTTTCTGAAGTCAATTATCAGTTCTTTAGTTTTGCCGACATCGAGAGAGGTTGTTCCCATTTCACCATGATACCAATCCCTGTATCTCCTTTCGGTATTCTGACATGTTGCACCCTCAACTTGCTTCCCCATCCATTTTGGTACCTGCAGTAAATTTGGAACTATTCTAATTGGCTCCAACATGTAAATCATTTATTTAGATTGTAAATCACTTTAGACATAACACTTATCTTGCAGTGTTCCACAGCCTGCCATTCGAAGAATGATCCATTTATTCCTATTCTCTAACAATCTATTGTTATTAAGGTGTCAACGTGTATGTACCTTTGAGAGAGAGAGGACGCTAGCAAGGACTGACAAAGCACACGTTCTTAACAATTAAAAATGTAACATTTGGTTGAAACAAATAGCTAGAGTTGTGTTGCCATGGAACAAAAACAAATTCAAATTTGGCCATTTAAATTATGCCCCAGATACCAAAACCCAATGGAGTTTGAATTTTACTGTTTGGGGAGAACTGCCAAGAGCACCAACAAAATAGGCTGCTAATCGAATAACTCTCTGAAAGGTACCCATCCATAAGAAAAACTGTGCAGCAGAAGACCAAAGAAGAGACAACCCAGGAAAAGAGAGGAAAATCTACAAAGGAGAATCGACAACTGGTGTTGAAATGAGATTATTTTTGTATAAATTTTAATCTGGGTTTTGTTTTAAAATCAGACGTAGAGTAGGAGGTAAAAGATAGATTTAAGAGAAAGGAGTTGTACATACCTGGTGTTTAAATGTTCCCGGTTAGATTTAAATAACATTGTTAATTTTTACTTTAAATAGTGAGATCTGGGATAGTTCTTTGTCTCTTGAAATTTAACAGATTATGGCGCAAAAGACTCTGTCAGGTTTAAATTAGCAGAGGGGTTTACCCAGTGTCATAACACGATACAATTAATACCAAATTCCCTCCAGTCTAACATGCTCTAACTTTAATTTACTAATCTCCTCTGTGGGACTTTATCAAGAAGTCTTATTAATATCCAATAGCTCTATATTAATATTAACTACTACTTGCTCTCCAATTACATAGTAATTTGGTCACTATTTCTGGGAGATTTTCTGTAAAGACAGGTACAAAGTAACAACTTAATTTCTGCATATCATTACTCTCTCCAATAAATCCTTCTCCCCACTTGGGACAGGCCCATAATGAGCCACCTATCCCTTAGCATGTTTGTATCAGCGGGAAATGTCTATCTATTGTAGATCTTTAAATACTAGTGATACACTACAAATCTTCTCAAAACTCGCTAGATTTGGCTCAGGTTGAGGTTCTGGATGTAGGTTTGCTCACTGAGTTGGAAGGTTCATTTTCAGACGTTTCATCATCCAACCGGAACTCAACAAACACATTGACTTGGATCACATTTGCCACCCCCTGAGAAAAAGAACAGGAAATGACAACACCAACCCAAGGAAACCTAAATACAAATAGAAAGAGGGTTATACCACCAGTGCTTCATCCGGATGTTACCTAGTATGGTGAAAAACGTCTGAAACTGAACCTTCCAGCTCAGTGAGCAAACCTACATCCATACATTAAATCTTTTTTGTGCAATTCCCTAAATCACTGTTGCCAACTTGACCTTCAGTTTCCTCTGCTCAGATTTAAGACTGCAGTTTCAGAATCAACAATATAATGCTTAAAACATATAAAATTCTATCATAAATTATTATTTCCCAAAGGTTCCTTTACAGCAAAGTTATTAGTCATTGCTCATTACACATCACAAAATCCAAAACAGCCCGATTCTAAGTTGGCTCAACATACAGCTTCTCAAACCCATCTTGAGGAATTCATCTTTCACAACATTAGACTGACAGAGTTAAGCCAGTCCACAGGCAAAATTTGAGTAATCAATTTTTACTATATTATCTGTATTACTTGCATCTTCAATTTTGAGTTATTTTGCGATTGGGATTTGGATTTGGATCCTCTGCACGGTACTGGAGTTCGAGTCCCCTTGGGTGGGTTTGATTGGGATTTGGATTAAAGTCCCCTAGTGGCGAAATTTGAGGCTCTGAGAGGCTTTGTTCTGGGAGAACAAGTGTGGCCTTGATTGCAGGGTCATGTGGTCGGCTGCAAGGGTTTTCTCTTTTTATAACTGTAACTTCAGTGAGAGGATGCAAAAAAGACAAGAAACATTGAAGTTAAGGTTGTACTAATACTTGGGTTGAAAAAGGAAAGTTTCAATGTAGATTGTGCCACGTGGAGAGTGTGTTTGATGCTTAAAACTTTCCGTTTGTTAAAATACTGGTTCTGAAAATCCTTTTAAAGTAACTTTTTTGCCTTGTTTGAATCAGGATCTCAATTCAATATGTTTTGTGGGCTGTGTAGTGGGGCAGACCTTATTTTTACATTGAAATTGTACAACATTATGACTTTTTAAAATCAAACTTGTAACCTTAAAACAAATTGATAGAGTGCCTTGAGCCCCTGCTTTGTCTGAAATTCTGCAATGAGGTAAAAACAATGACTGCAGATGCTGGAAAGCAAATACTGGATTAGTGGTGCTGGAAGAGCACAGCAGTTCAAGCAGCATCCAACGAGCAGCGAAATTGACGTTTCGGGCAAAAGCCCTTCATCAGGAATAAAGGCAGTGAGCCTGAAGCGTGGAGAGATAAGCTAGAGGAGGGTGGGGGTGGGACACTTCCCAGGGCATCAATGTGGACTTCAACAGCTTCCTCATTTCCCCTTCCTCCACCTCATCCTAGTTTCAAACTTCCAGCTCAGCAATGTCTCCTTGACTTGTCGAACCTGCCTATCTCCTTTTCCACCTATCCACTCCACCCTCTCCTCCTTGCCCTATCACCTTCATCTCCTCCCCCACTCACCCATTGTACTCTATGCTACTCTCTCCCCACCCCCACCCTCCTCTAGCTTATCTCTCCACGCTTCAGGCTCACTGCCTTTATTCCTGATGAAGGGCTTTTGCCCGAAACGTCGATTTCGCTGCTCGTTGGATGCTGCTTGAACTGCTGTGCTCTTCCAGCACCACTAATCCAGTATATGAAATTCTACAATGCCTGTTTAAAAACAGTTGGGTCAGTGGTCATGCTTTAGCCAGATGACAGTACTGTATTAAAATAACTTTGCTGCTGTGTTTATAATGCAGAGTGTTCACAAAAAGAACATTGCTTTTTTAGTTTAAAGTTTTTAAAATTTTCTAGCGAATATCAGAACTTGAGGGTGAACTGTTTAAATTCTGTTAATTATTGTTAAGACTTCATTAGCCCCCTTCATATTGCAAATTCAAAATGTTGATCTCTATCAAAAGGTTGCCACTGTAATTCTGACTTTTATTTGAGAAGTTTCATTTGGATAACATACTTTAAAATATTCTGCATTTGCTTCCCATGAATTTTTGAGATTTAAATGTAAACGGAAACTGCTTCTTCAATTGTTAAAGAACAGGAAACATTTTGTTATTTGCTTACTGTTCCAGACTTTTGAAATTACTTTACTGAAAGCGTTCACATTAGTCAGGTATTAATTCGTTAAAGGAAAATAATTTTTGAATAAACTGAATGGGGTTCCCCTGAGGGTATGATTTTAGGACCATTGATTAGATTAGATTCCCTGCAGTATGGAAATAGGCCCTTCGGCCCAACAAGTCCACATTGACCCACTGAGTAACTGAGATAGGAACTAAATATCCAAGGATATTCTACAATTGGGAGGGATAATCAAAAAGGAAATGGAGGGGTGGGGATGTCATCTTAATGAGGGATGACATCTGTACATTAAAACTGATTTTGGATTGAAAAAAAAATCAAGAGGTCGGTTGGAGAGACAGATAGAAGAGATGAGGAATTTGCAACAGCAAAAGTATGTGATGGATGGCAGTTGTAGGAAAGGGGGTTACGCCAGCTTCCAAGTACTCAATTGTGTTAGGGGATTCAGTAGTCAGAGGTACAGTCAGACGTTTCTGTGGCCAGCAGAGAAAAAGCAGAATGGTGTGTTGCTTCCCTGGTGCCAGGATCAAGGATGTCTCAGAGAGGATGCAGAATGTTCTCACGGGGGAGAGGAGCCAGCAAGAGATCATTGTCCACATTGGAACCAACGACATAGGAAGGGAAAAGGTTGAGATTCTGAAGGGAGATTAGAGAGAGTTAGGCAGCAATTTAAAAAGGAGGTCCTCAAGGGTAGCAATATCTGGATTGCTCCCAGTGCTACGAGCTAGTGAGGGCAGTAACAGGAGAATAGAGCAGATGAATGCATGGCTGAGGAGCTGGTGTTTGGGAGAAGGACTCACATTTTTGGATCACTGGAATCTCTTTTGGGGTAGAAGGATGATTGCACCTAAATTGGAAGGGGACTAATATACTGGCAGGGAGATTTGCTAGAACTGCTTGGGAGGATTTAAACTAGTAAGGTGTGTGGGTGGGACCCAGGGAGATAGTGAGGAAAGAGATCAATCTGAGACTGGTACAGTTGAGAACAGAAGTGAATCAAACAGTCAGGACAGGCAAAGACAAGGTAGGACTAATAAATTAAACTGCATTTATTTCAGTACAAGGGGCCTAACAGGGAAGGCAGATGAACTCCAGGCATGGTTAGGAACATGGGACTGGGATATCATAGCAATTACAGAAACATGGCAGGACCAGCAGCTTAATGTTCCAGGATACCAATACTTCAGGAAGGATAGAAAGGGAGGCAAGAGAGGAGAGGGAGTGGCATTTTTGATAAGGGATAGCATTACAACTGTGCTGAGGGAGGATATTCCCGGAAATACATCCAGTGAAGTTATTTGGGTGGAACTGAGAAATAAGAAAGGGATGATCACCTTATTGGGATTGTATTATGGGCCCCCTAATAGTCAGAGGGAAATTGAGAAACAAACTTGTAAGGAGATCTCAGCTATCTGTAAGAATAATAGGGTAGTTATGGTAGGGGATTTTAACTTTCCAAACAAACATCAACTGGGACTGCTATAGTGTTAAAGGTTTAGATGGAGAGGAATTTCTTAAGTGTGTACAAGACAATTTTCTGATTCAGTATGTGGATGTGCCTACTACAGTAAGTCAAAACCTGACCTACTCTTGAGAAATAAGGCAGGGCAGGTGACTGAGGTGTCAGTGGGGGAGCATTTTGAGGCCAGCAACCATAATTCTATTTGTTTTAAAACAGAGATGGAAAAGGATAGACCAGATCTAAAAGTTGAAGTTCTAAACTGGAGAAAGGCCAATTTTGAAGGTATTAGGAAAGAACTTTTGAAAGCTGATTGGAGACAGATGTTTGCAGGTAAAGGGACGGCTGGAAAATGGGAAGCATTCAGAAATGAGATAACGAGAATCCAGAGAAAGTATATTCCTGTCAGGGTGAAAGGGGAAGGCTGGTAGGTATAGGGAATGCTGGATGACTAAAGAAATTGAGGGTTTGGTTAAGAAAAAGAAGGAAGCATATCAGGTATAGACAGGATAGATCGAGTGAATCCTTAGAAGAGTATAAAAGGAAGTAGGAGTATACTTAAGAGGGAAATGAGGAGGGCAAAAAGGGGACATGAGATATCTTTGGCAAGTAGAATTAAGGAGAATCCAAAAAGGGTTTTTACAAATATATTAAGGACAAAAGGGTAACAAGGGAGAAAATAGGGCCCCTCAAAGATCAGCAAGGCAGCCTTTGTATGGAGCCACAGAAAATGGAGGAGATACAAAATGAATACTTTGCATCAGTATTGACTGTGGAAAAGGATATGGAAGATATAGACTGCAGGGAAATAGTTGGTGAACATCTTGCAAAATGTTCAGATTACAGAGAAGGAAGTGCTGGATGTGTTGAAATGCATAAAAGTGGATAAATGCCGAAGACCTGATCGGGGTACCTGAGACCTCTGTGGGAAACTAGAGAAGTGATTGCTGGGCCTCTTGCTGAGATATTTTATCATCAATAGTCACAGATGAGGTGCCGGAAGACTGAAGGTTGGCAAACGTGGTGCCACTGCTTAAGAAGGACAGTAAAGACAAGCCAGGGAACTATAGACCGGTGAACCTGACCTCAGTGGTGGGCAGGTTGTTGGAGGGAATCCAGAGGGACAGGATGTACATGTATTTGGAAAGGCAAGGACTGATTAAGGATAGTCAACATGGCTTTGTGCGTGGGAAACCATGTCTCTCAAACTTGACCGAGTTTTTTGAAGAAGTAACAAAGAGGATTGATGAGGACAGAGCAGTAGATGTGATCGATGTGGACTTTAGTAAGGCGTTCAAATAGGTTCCCTATGGGAGACTGATTAGCAAGGTTAGATCTCATGGAATACAGGGAGAACCTGCCATTTGGATACAGATCAGGCTCAAAGGTAGATGGTGGGAGGGTTGTTTTTCAGACTGGAGGCCTGTGAACAGTGGAGTGCCACAAGGATCGGTGCTGGGTCCTCTACTTTTTGTCATTTACATAAATGATTTGGATTTAAGCATAAGAGGTACAATTAGTAAGTTTGCAGATGACACCAAAGTTGGAGGCGTAGTGGATAGCAAAGAGCGTTATCTCAGATTACAAAAAAATCTGGACCAGATGGGCCAATGGGCTAAGTGGCAGATGGAGTTTAATTCAGATAAATGTGGGGTGCTGCATTTTGGGAAAGCAAATCTTAGCAGGACTTATACACTTAATAGTAAGGTCCGAGGGAGTGTTGTTGAACAAAGAGACCTTGGAGTGCAGGTGCATAGTTCCTTGAAAGTGGAGTCGCAGGTAGATAGGATAGTGAAGGCGGTGTTTGGTTTGCTTTCCTTTATTGGTCAGAGTAAAGAATACAGGAGTTGGGAGGTCATGTTGTGGCTGTGTAGGACATTGGTTAGGCCACTGGTGGAATATTGTGAGCAATTCTGGTCTCTTTCCTATCGGAAAGATGTTGTGAAAAAGGATTCAGAAAAGATTTACAAGGATGTTGCCAGGGTTAGATGATTTGAGCTATAGGGAGAGGCTGAACAGGCTGGGGCTGAGGGGTGACCTTATAGAGGTTTACAAAATTATGAGGGGCGTGGATAGGATAAATAAACAAAGTCTTTTCCCTGGGGTGGGGGAAGAGCCCAGAACTAGAGGGCATAGGTTTAGGGTGAGAGGGAAAGGTATATAGGAGCAACTTTTTAACAGAGGGTGGGGTACGTGTACAGAATGAGTTGCCAGAGGAAGTTGTGGAGGCTGGTATAATTGCAACATTTAAGAGGCATTTGGATGGGTATATGAACAGGAAGAGTTTGGAGGGATATGGGCCGGGTGCTGGCAGGGGAGTAGGGATAACCCTAGTAACTATAGGCTGGTGTGTCTCACTTCTGTTGTGGGCAAAGTCTTAGAGAGAATTGTAAGGGATAGGATTTATGATCATCTGGATAGGAATAATGTGATCAAGGATAGTCAGCATGGTTTGGTGAAGGGCAGGTCGTGCCTCACGAACCTTATTGAATTCTTTGAGAAGGTGACTAAGGAGGTGGACGAGGGGAAAGCGGTATATGTAGTGTATATGGATTTTAGTAAGGAGTTTGATAAGGTTCCCCATGGTAGGCTGTTGCAAAAAATACGGAGGTAGAGCATTGAGGGTGAGTTGGAGGTTTGGATTAGGAATTGGCTGGCTGGAAGAAGACAGAGGGTAGTAGTTGATGGTAAAGGTTCATCTTGGAGTGCAGTTACGAGCGGTGTTCCGCAAGGATCTGTTTTGGGACCATTGTTGTTTGTCTTTTTTATAAATGACCTGGAGGGGGGGCTAGAAGGTTGGGTGAGCAAGTTTGCGGATGATACTGAAAGTCGGTGGAGTTGTTGACAGTGAGGAAGGATGTGGCAGGTTACAGCGGGATATAGATAAGCTGCAGAGCTGGGCAGAAAGGTGGCAAATGGAGTTCAATGTAGCTAAGTCTGAGGTGATTCACGTTGGTAAGAGTAACAAAAAGATGGGGTACTGGGCTAATGGTCGGATACTTGGTAGTGTGGAAGAGCAGAGGGATCTTGGTGTCCATGTACACAGATCTCTGAAAGTTGCCACCCAGGTAAATAGTGCTGTGAAGAAGGCATATGGCGTACTGGCTTTTATTGGCAGAGGAATTGAGTTCCGGAGCCCTGAGGTCATGTTGCAGTTGTATAACACTCTGGTGCGGCCGCATCTGGAGTATTGTGTGTAGTTTTGGTCGCCATACTATAGGAAAGATGTGGAGGCACTGGAACGGGTGCAGAGGAGGTTTACCAGGATGTTGCCTGGTATGGTAGGAAGATCGTATGAGGAAAGGCTGAGGCACTTGGGGCTATTTTCATTGGAGAAAAGAAGGTTTAGAGGTGATTTGATAGAGGTGTACATGATGATTAGGGGTTTAGATAGGGTTGACCATGAGAACCTTTTTCCACGTATGGAGTCAGCTATTATGAGTTAGCTTTAAATTAAGGGGTGGTAGGTATAGGACAGATGTTCGGGGTAGATTCTTTACTCAGCGAGTCGTGAGTTCATGGAATGCCCTGCCTGTAGCAGTGGTGGACTCTCCCTCTTTATGGGCATTGGATAGACACGGAGGATAGTGGGCTAGTGTAGGTTAGGTGGGCTTGGATCGGCGCAACATCGAGGGCCAAAGGGCCTGTACTACGCTGTATTTTTCTATGTTCTATGTTCTAGGTGGGACTAGATTGGGTTGGGATATCTGGTCAGCATGGACAGGTTGGATCGAAGGGTCTGTTTCCATGCTGTACATCTCCATGACTATGACTCTATATAGAATCAGTTTAGGTGGAGCTGGGAAAGAGCAAGAGGAAGTAAATGTTGATGGGAATAAATATAGAAAATCCTGCAGTAACTCAGCTGGTCTAGCAGCATCTGTGGAAAGAGAAACAAAGTTAACATTTCCAGTCCAATGACTCCTCTTCAATTGGGCTCAAATGTTAAATCTGTTTAGCTCTCTGCAGACCTATTGAGTTTCTCCAGCATTGTGTATTTTAGTTCAAATTTTCAGCATCCACATAGTATGTTATTTGAAAGCAGAGACAGAGGGTTAGATTTGTGTTCGGTCCTATTGCTTAGTGTGAATTCTGAGTTACTAGAGTGGCAGCATTCAGTCAGGGCTTACCAGTACTTTACTGCATCTTCAGTTCTCATCAATGCCAACTGCAGATTACCAGATTTTATTTACATTCCACCGAGAACTGCTCTGATAATCTTTTTGTGACTGAACAATTTGTTGATCATTCCTTCAAGAATCAATAGTTGCTGTTCAACTTGCTCCATTAATACAGCAAAGCAATTTGTAGAACCTTGGGCCCAAAATTCTCTGCTTTAAAATTCCCATCCCCACCAGCCAATGTTCTTGGCCTTTTGTTCTGACCTGAGCCCAAAGAACGGTATGTTATCTTTATCTCTGGTTTAGTTGTGACACCTTTGGATCGAGTGCTCATTGCGCCAATAAAAACAAACTTTTTGGAAACATTTATTATATCAGACAGAACCTACAGAGCAGAAATGTCAACACATTCAGGTGGTTATGGGGTTTGACTAAGAATTAGGATAACTAAATATGCCTTCCTACATCCACAGGTTCCACCTAATCCAGTATTTCCAAATCTGTTGGTCTTTAAATGAGATTGTAGCGTGCAGCAACTCAAAGCTTTGTCGACAGCACCTATAGCAAATGGTAGTATCGTTTTTATATTATTACACTTATAGATTGTTCACCCAAGTTTCTAGTCTAACTACACATTCAAATCCCATTATGAAAATTGAGAAACTGACTTCATAAATTACACTGGGAAATAAAAAGTTAATCGTGGCTAAATACTGATTGGAATTTAAAAAATCAATTTGGCTCACTGACATCCTTTAGGGAATGATGTTGCCAGCCCTGAGGTCAAGCCTCCATGCGACCAAATATATTCTGAACAGGAACATCGGAAATAGAACCTCAGAGCTACAATGGACATTTGGCCACGAGCCAGCCATTCAATAAGATCATGGCCATTCTGGTTGTTATGGTCTCAGCTTCACTTCACTGTCAATAACCAATCACTCTTGATTCCCTTGTCTCCCAAACATCTATCTTACCAAGCCTTTTAAAAAAAAAAACTGTCTCCACTGCTTTCTGAAAAAAATTCCAAACTCTAAAGGTTGGGGACAAAATTCTTATCTCTCGCTCTCAAACAGGAAACCTTTTTTAAAAACGAAACTGTATTCCCTAATTTCAGTTTCCTCTGTATATTCTCCTCAAAACATACAAACTTCAATACAATCAGCTGTATTTCTTCAAAAATTAATTGGTACAGGTCTAACCTGTTCAGCCTTTCTCAATTGGAGAGTTGAGTCAAGTGAACCTTCTCATAATTACTTTAAGAGCACTTCAACCTTGTCTCGAATTAGGAGAACAAAACCATACACAGTGCTCCAAACTTGGTCTCAACAACACCCTGAACTGCCACAGTAAAAGTTCCCTCGTTTGCATTCCATTTACCTGGCAATAAACAGCAACATTCCATTTGCTTTCAACATCACTTATTGTACCTGTATAGTGATTATGTGATTCACATACCAGGATAGCCAGATACCTCTGCAACTCAAGACTTCTGCATTTTAATATTACTTTCTGATTCTTCCAGTCAAAGTGAAAAAGTTCGTATTTATTCATATATTCCAATCTGCCAAATTTTTGCCCACCTACTTTTTAAACTCATCTGTACCCCTTTGCAGACTATCTCCTGCTCAAAGAAAATTTACAGCCCAGGAAACAGGCCCTTCGATCCTCCAAGCCTGAGGTGATCCAAGTCCACTGTCTAAACCTATCGCCCAGTTCTTAAGCATCTATATCCCTCTGCTCCCCACCTACTCATGCATTTGTCCAGATGCACCTTAAGTGAATCTACCATGCCTGCCTCTGCTAGCAACATGTTCAAGGTACCTACCACCCTCCGTGTAAAGTACTTGCCACGTATATCCCCCTTAAACTGGTCAGACATGGCACAATGCAACAAAGTTGTTGTTGTGGTTCTGTTCACCGAGCTGGGAATTTGTGTTGCAGACGTTTCGTTCCCTGTCTAGGTGACATCTTCAGTGCTTGGGAGCCTCCTGTGAAGCGCTTCTGTGATATTTCCTCCGGCATTTATAGTGATTTGTATCTGCCGCTTCCGGTGGTCAGTTCCAGCTGTCCGCTGCAGTGGCTGGTATATTGGGTCCAGGTCGATGTGCTTATTGATTAAATATGTGGATGAGTGCCATGCCTCTAGGAATTCCCTGGCTGTTGTGTGTTTGGCTTGTCCTATAATAGTAGTGTTGTCCCAGTCGAACTCATGTTGCTTGTCATCTGCGTGTGTGGCTACTAAGGATAGCTGGTCGTGTCGTTTTGTAGCTAGTTGGTGTTCATGGATATGGATCGTTAGCTGTCTTCCTGTTTGTCCGATGTCGTGTTTTGTGCAGTCCTTGCATGGGATTTTGTACACTATGTTGGTTTTGCTCATGCTGGGTATCGGGTCCTTCGTCCTGGTGAGTTGTTGTCGGAGAGTGGCTGTTGGTTTGTGTGCTGTTATGAGTCCTAGTGGACACAGTAGTCTGGCTGTCAGTTCGGAAATGCTCTTGGATGTATGGTAGTGTGGCTAGTCCTTTGGGTTGCGGCATGTCCTCGTTCCGTTGTCTTTCTGTTAGGCATCTGTGATGAAATTGCGCGGGTATCCGTTTTTGGTGAATACATTGTATAGGTGCTCTTCTTCCTCTTTTTGCAGTTCTGGTGTACTGCAGTGTGTTGTGGCTCATTTGAATGGTGTCTTGATGCAACTTCTTTTGTGTGTGTTGGGGTGGTTGCTTTCGTAGTAGCCACACACTCAGATGACAAGCAACATGAGTTCGACTGGGACAACACTACTATTATAGGACAAGCCAAACAGAGAACAGCCAGGGAATTCCTAGAGGCATGGCACTCATCCACAGATTCAACCAATAAGTACATCGACCTGGACCCAATATACCGACCACTGCAGCGGACAGCTGGAACTGACAACCGGAAGCGGCAGAGACAAACCATTATAAATGCCGGAGGAAACATCACAGAAGCGCTTCACAGGAGGCTCCCAAGCACTGAGGATGTCATCTAGACAAGGGACGAAACGTCTGCAACACAAATTCCCAGATCGGCAAACAGAACCACAACAACGAGCACCCGAGCTATAAATCTTCTCACAAACTTTGAGCAACAAAGTGGTCTTCGTTTTTGTTTAAAATAGAGGCAGACTCCATCTGCCAGTCCTCAGCCCATTGACCCAATTGATCAAGCCTACTTTGTAATCCTAGATAACCTTCTTCACTGTCCACTATACCACCAATTTTGGTGTCATTCCCAAATTTACGAACCAGGCCTCCTATATTCTCATCCAAATCATTTATACAAATGACAAAAAAAAAGGGGGTACGCAATACTGAGCCCTGCGGAATGCCATGGGCCACAGACCTCCAGTCCGACTAACAACCCTCCATCACCACTGCCTACTTTAGGCTAAAGGGATCAAAGGGCATGGGAAGAAAGTGAGGACAGGGCACTGAGTTAGAAGATACACCATCATATTGAGTGACAGAGGGCTTTTTTCTATGTTTCTATGCCCTTTGAGTTGGAGGAAGAACTTATCAACAGAGAGATTGTGTTCAGAGATGCACATAGGGGCCTGGAAGCAGAGAGTATGAATGACTCCCAAAGGAAATTGGATGGTGACTTGAAGGCAATTTAACTGGCAAAATACAGGTTCAATTACCCACAGCAGCTTCTTGATGGGTCAAATCGCATCCTTGTGATGAAAGCACAGCAAGTTCCCACAGGCAATGATAAAGCAATGTATCTTAAGAATCTTCTCCAATAAGCTCTCTACCACTGATGTAAGGCTGACCAGCCTGTACCTTCCTGGATTATCCATAGTTCCCTTGTTAAACAAAAAAGGAACAACACTAGCTATTCTACAGTCATTTGGGACCGCTCCTGTGACTAAATAGGATACAAAGGTTTCATACAAGGTGCCAGTAATTTCCTCCCTCAGTATTCAGGGACAGATCCCATCAGATCCTGAGAAATTGTCTACCTTAATGCCTTCCAATACTGTACCTCCTTTTTATACTGATATTCCATGTCAATGAACCCAACTAGACTTACCATCCACCAGGTCCTTCCTTGTGAAAAAAAACACAAATTATTTTGTTAAGGACCCCAACCACTTCCTCCAGCTCCATGCATAAATTCTCTCCTTTGTCCTTGGGGGGACCTACCCTTTCCCTAGCTACCCTCTTGCTCCTTATACAAGTTTAAAATTCCTTTCTATTTTCCTTAACCTTGTTTACCAAGGACATTGAATAGAACATAGAACAATACAGCACAGAACAGGCCCTTCGGCCCACGATGTTGTGCCGAACTTCTATCCTAGATTAAGCACCCATCCATGTACCTATCCAAATGCCGCTTAAAGGTCGCCAATGATTCTGACTCTACCACTCCCACGGGCAGCGCATTCCATGTCCCCACCACTCTCTGGGTAAAGAACCCACCCCTGACATCTCCCCTATACCTTCCACCCTTCACCTTAAATTTATGTCCCCTTGTAACACTCTGTTGTACCCGGGGAAAAGGTTTCTGACTGTCGACTCTATCTATTCCTCTGATCATCTTATAAACCTCTATCAAGTCATCCCTCATCCTTCGCCGTTCCAACGAGAAAGGCAGAGAACTCTCAACCTATCCTCGTACGACCTATTCTCCATTCCAGGCAACATCCTGGTAAGTCTTCTCTGCACCCTCTCCAAAGCTTCCACATCTTTCCTAAAGTGAGGCGACCAGAACTGCACACAGTACTCCAAATGTGGCCTAACCAAAGTCCTGTACAGCTGCAACATCACTTCACGACTCTTGAATTCAATCCCTCTGCTAATGAACGATAATACACCATAGGCCTTCTTACAAACTCTATCCACCTGAGTGGCAACCTTCAAAGATCTATGTACATAGACCCCAAGATCCCTCTGTTCCTCCACCTGACTAAGAACCCTACCATTAACCCTGTATTCCGCATTCTTATTTGTTCTTCCAAAATGGACAACCTCACACTTGGCAGGGTTGAACTCCATCTGCCACTCCTCAGCCCAGCTCTGCATCATATCTAAGTCCCTTTGCAAACGACAAATGCCCTCCTCACTGTCCACAACTCCACCTATCTTCGTATCATCTGCAAATTTACTGACCCACCCTTCGACTCCCTCATCCAAGTCATTAATAAAAATTACAAACAGCAGAGGACCCAGAACTGATCCCTGCGGAACTCCACTTGTAACTGGGCTCCAGGCTGAATATTTACCATCTACCACCACTCTCTGCCTTCGACCGGTTAGCCAGTTTTCTATCCAATTGGCCAAATTTCCCTCTATCCCATGCCTCCTGACTTTCCGCATAAGCCTACCATGGGGAACCTTATCAAATGCCTTACTAAAATCCATGTACACTACATCCACTGCTCTACCCTCATCCACATGCTTGGTCACCTCCTCGAAGAATTCAATAAGACTTGTAAGGCAAGACCTACCCTTCACAAATCCATGCTGGCTGTCCCTAATCAAGCAGTGTCTTTCCAGATACTCGTAAATCCTATCCCTCCGTACCCTTTCTATTACTTTGCCTACCACCGAAGTAAGTCTAACTGGCCTGTAATTCCTGGGGTTATCCCTATTCCCTTTTTTGAACAGGGGCACAACATTCGCTACTCTCCAGTCCCCTGGTACCACCCCCGTTGACAGTGAAGACGAGAAGATCATTGCCAACGGTACTGCAATTTCCTCTCTTGCTTCCCACATAATCCTAGGATATATCCCGTCAGGCCCGGGGGACTTGTTTATCCTCAAGTTGTTCAAAATGTCCAACACATCTTCCTTCCTAACAAGTATCTCTTCTAGCTTACCAGTCCGTTTCACACTCTCCTCTTCAACAATACGGTCCCTCTCGTTCATAAATACTGAAGAGAAGTACTTGTTCAAGACCTCTCCTATCTCTTCCGACTCAATACACAATCTCCCACTACTGTCCTTGATCGGACCTACCCTCGTTCTCGTCATTCTCAGGTTTCTCACATACGCATAAAATGCCTTGGGGTTATCCTTGATCCTATCCGCCAAGGATTTTTCATGCCCTCTCTTAGCTCTCCTAATCCCTTTCTTCAGGTCCCTTCTGGCTATCCTGTATCCCTCCACTGCTCTGTCTGAACCCTGTTTCCTCAACCTTATGTAAGCCTCCTTCTTCCTCTTTACCAGCCATTCAACCTCCCTCGTCAACCAAGGCTCCCTCACACGACCATTTCTTTCCAGCCTGATAGGTACATACATATCAAGGACACGTCGTATCTGCTCCTTGAAAAAGTTCCACATTTCCACCACATACTTCCCTGACAGCTTATGCTCCCAACTTATGCTCCTCAAATCCTGTCTTACAGCATCGTAATTTCCCTTCCCCCAATTGTAAAATCTACCTTGTTGTGCGCACCTATCTCTCTCCATAACCAAGGTGAAAGTCACAGAATTGTGGTCACCATCACAAAAATGTTCACCCACTAACAAGCCCATCACTTGTCCCAGTTCATTACAGAGTACCAAATCCAATATGGCCTCCCCTCTGGTCGGACAATCTATATACTGAGTTAGAAAAGCTTCCTGGACACACTGCAAAAACACCGCCCCATCCAATCTACTTGATCTAAAGAGCTTCCAATCAATATTTGGGAAGTTGAAGTCGCCCATGACTACGACCCTGTGGCTTCTGCACCTTTCCAAAATCTGTTTCCCAATCTGTTTCTCCACATCTCTGCTGCTATTGGGGGGCCTATAGTAAACACCCAACAAGGTGACTGCTCCTTTCCTATTTCTGACTTCAGCCCATACTACCTCCAAAGGCAGATCCCCCTCAAACTTCCTTTCTGCAGCCGTTATACCATTTCTAATTAGCAATGCCACCCCCCCCTCCTTTTTTACCACCCTCCCTAATCTTACTGAAACATCTGTAACCAGGAACCTCCAACAGCCATTCCTGTCCCTCATCTATCCACGTTTCCGTGATGGCCACAACATCGTAGTCCCAGGTACCGATCCACGCCTTAAGTTCACCCACCTTATTTCTGATACTCCTTGCATTGAAGTATACGCACTTGAGCCCATCTCTGTGTCTGCAAGTATTCCCTGTCAGTGCTACCTTCTCCGCAGCCTCCCTACAGTCTTGGACATCCTGACACACAGCTAGCTTACTTGCTGGACTACAAGTCCGGATCCCATCCCCCTGCCAAATTAGTTTAAACCCCTCCGAAGAGTGCTAGCAAACCTACCCCCCAGGATATTGGTGCCCTTCTGGTTCAGGTGCAACCCGTCCTGTTTGTACAGGTCCCACCTTCCCCAGAATGCAATCCAATTGTCCAAATACCTGAAGCCCTCCTTCCTACACCACCCTTGCAGCCACGTGTTCAACTGCACTCTCTCCCTATTCCTTGCCTCACTGTCACGTGGCACCGGCAACAACCCAGAGATGACGACTCTGTCTGTCCTAGCTTTTAGCTTCCAGCCTAACTCCCTGAGCTCTTGAATGACCTCCCCACCCCTCTTCCTACCTATGTCGTTGGTGCCAATGTGTACCACCACTTCTGGCTGCACACCCTCCCCCTTAAGGATTCTGAAGACACGGTCCGAGACGTCTCGGACCCTGGCACCCGGGAGGCAACAAACCATCCGAGAGTCTCGCCCATGTCCACAGAACCGCCTGTCCGTCCCTCTAACTAGAGAGTCTCCTATAACAAGCGCTCTCCTCCTCTCCCCCTTTCCCTTCTGAGTCTCAGAGCCAGACCTCACGCCACAGACCCCTTCACTGCAGCTTACACCTGCAAGGCTGTTCCCCCCCCCAACAGTTTCCAAAGCTGTATACTTATTATTTAGGGGAACGACCAAAGGGGAACCCTGCACTGCCTGCTTCTTCCCCTTCCCACTAACTGTTACCCAGCTACCTCTGTTTTCCGGCGTAACTATGTCCCTGTAGCTTCTATCAATCACCCTCTCAGCCTCTCGAATAATCCTCAGTTCATCCAACTCCAGTTCCAGTTCCCTAACTCGTTCGGTGAGGAGCAGGATCTGACTGCATTTCCTGCAGACGAAGTCGGCAGGAGTATCGGTGGTCACCCCTACCTCAAACATCCTGCAGGAGGAACATTCCACCGCCTGCGCTGCCATGACTGTACACTGTCTCCAAAACAAGAACACTTTCATGGCCCCTTTTACACTCTGTTCCTTCCTTTTATGATCTGATGAAAAACTCCATCACTGACCTGTGATCCTACTTTCTTGTTACTTCCAGTAAGATGGAAGCGTGGGGCTCCTCAGCCTGAGAATATTCCCCTCCGTCAGTTTTTGTTTCTTTCTTTTTTTAAAAAGTCTCTATTTTATTTTACCTCCCTCTTGAAGAGGAGCTCAGTTGCAGAAACAGCATCGGCAGCAGTGAGCGGCTTGGACTCATGGCAGCAACGGAGGTGGGTTTGGGTTCCTGGCAGCTTCTACCATTGTCAAGGCAGTTTGAGTGCTGACTCATGGTTGCTGCTGCAGAGACAAGTTTGGGTTTCCAGCAGCATCTGTCCACAGAACAGATTCATGGAAGCGGCTAGTTTGGGATCAGCATGAGCTCCAGTGGTTGCTTTGGCAAGGTAGGCTCGAAGCAAACCATGGCGGTAGCAGAGTAGAGTTTAGGCTGTTTCAGTTCCTGACAGCATTGACAAGATCCAACGAGGAATCAGTAGCAAGGGTACAGGTGGAGGAGAAATGGTGCTGAAGAGTGGCAACTTTTGTTCCAGTGGCAGCAGCACAGCAAAGGGAACTTGTGCCAGGCCATCAGACCCATAACAGAGCACTTAACAAGGAGGACTATGAAGTTCGACAATTCCTTTATTTCTTCATTTTTCTGCCCTTATATTCTACATTTCGGTTTATTTTTCAGTGTTTTAAAATAGTGCCAGAATTACAACACTTTTCGCTGTATTTTGTAACAAGACACGTGAAACAAACTAAATAAATAAATAAATGTCCTTTGCCTTTGGCTTATAATTTTCTAAGCAACTGAATCTCATGTTTTAAATTAAAACCCTATCTATAGCCTTAGTTATGTGATTGGCCAGGAATCTGGTCCCAGCATAATTCAGATGGAGGCTATCCCACTGCAACAGCAGCCTCCCCTTCCCCATTACTGGTGCCATTGTCCCATGAATTTGAACCCATTTCTCCAACATTAATCTTTGAACCACTCATTTACCTCTTTAATCTCATTGATCCTGTGACAATAAGCTCATAGGTCAATTTCCCTGGAGAGTCAGAGGCTGAGGGGTGACCGCAGAAATTTGTAAAGTCATGAGGGGCTTGGATAGGATAAATAGACAAAGTCTTTTCCCTGGGGTGGGGAGCCCAGAACTAGAGGGCATAGGTTTAGGGTGAGAGGGGAAAATATAAAAAGGGACTTAAGGGGCAACTTTTTCACACAGAGGGTGGTAGGTGTATGGAAGGAGTTGCCAGAGGAAGCAATGGAGGCTAGTACAATTGCAATTTAAAAGGCATCTGGAATGGTATATGAATAGGAAATGTTTGGAGGGATATAGGCCAGGTGCTGTCAGGTCGGACTAGATTGGATAGGGATATCTGGTTGGCATGGACGAGTTGGACCAAAGGGTCTGTTTTCATGTTTTCATCTGTTTTCATCTCTATGACTAAGTGATGATTTGAAAATTACCACCTTTTTGATTCTGCTAATATTCTGCTCATAATTCCCTCAGAATCCCCACTACTCTTTTCTATCCATCGTATGGACCTTATAATTGTATGGACAATCACAAAGGCCAACCTCCCATCTACAGAATCCATCTACCAGGCCCGCTGTCAAGGAAAGGTCACCAGTATTCTCAAAAGATCCATCCCACTCTGGCAAAAGTTTTTCTACAACCTCTACCATTGGGAGTGAAGGCACAGATGTCTGAACACACGCACCAGCTGATTTTGAAACTGTTTCTACCCTACTGATTAGATTAGATTAGATTAGATTAGATGACTTAGTGTGGAAACAGGCCCTTCGGCCCAACAAGTCCACACCGCCCTGCCGGAGCGCAACCCACCCATACCCCTACATTTACCCCTTACCTAACACTACGGGCAATTTAGCATGGCCAATTCACCTGACATGCACATCTTTGGACTGTGGGAGGAAACCGGAGCACCCGGAGGAAACCCACGCAGACACGGGGAGAAGGTGCAAACTCCACACAGTCAGTCGCCTGAGGCAGGAATTGAACCCAGGTCTCTGGCACTGTGAGGCAGCAGTGCTAACCACTGTGCCACCGTGCCGCCCAATTCTGAGGGAACTAATGTTAGAATACTGAATGGACTCAAAAACTCTTAATATTCCTCTGTACCTGTGTTTTTGTTTTTGCTGCTGTTTACCTATTATTTACTTATCTATGCTACTTAACTCTGACCTGCCTGCTGTTTACCTATTAGCTACTTAACTCTGATCTACTTGTATTGCTCACAAGACAAAGCTTTTCACTGTGCCTTGGTACATGTGACAATAAATTCATTTTAATTCAGCAGAACGTCTGCTTTCTATTGATATCGCTGGTAGCTATATGAACCATGATAACTGGATCTTTTCTCTCTCAATCAAAGCAGCCCCAATGAAATATCCTGAACCAGGACACGAGACAGGCAAACCTGCCGTTATGACACTCAATCCTGGACACAGAACACTGTCTACTCCCCTAATAATACCCTCGATAACAATTATATTTCTCTTTCGCCCTACTCTTGAATGGGTTGCCCTACCATCATGCTTATTGACAGTTACCCTCCGTCTAGCCTACATTCTCATCCAGCCAGGGTGCAAGAATCTCAACCCCATTAGACAACTCAAGAGCTGAGGTTCCTTCAACACTAGCTCAAAGATCCCTCTTCCTGCCTTGCTGTTAGCCATACCCTCCCATCTTTGACCACTGATTGAATTCAATATAGTTAATCACGGAGCTGTCTTCTGAAACACAGCTACAGGTAACTCTCCCCCTCCCTTACATCTTGCATTATTCAAAGCTCAGACTCCAGCTCTGAGCCAGAATTGCTCAAACAACTAAGGTTTTATATCAGTCAATCATGCATGCAAGAGACAGCCCCCTGCCACACCACCATAGAAACATGCCACTCAAGAGAATGTAGTGATTTGATTATTTCCAGACACAATGTAATGTAAATTATTCCTTAATGGCAAGATCTGGTGTAAATTTTTTTTTAAAGCTGCAGGGTGTGATCAGAATTTTTAACTGCAATGTTCTTATTAATTTTGAATAGTTGAAGATGGTTATGTAAATCACTTGGAACAGTAGGAGATGACAAAGTCAATTTTTTTACATTCTACCTGCGAGACAGAGAAACCATCCTACACCCTACACCCAGGACATCAAATTTCTTGCAGGCCAGTGGAACAAATTAACCTTCTAACTTCTCACAGAGGTGGGGTATGTTTAAATGAATAGAAATTGAATGGTTTAGGCCTATATTCTCTGGAGTTTAGAAAAATGAAAAGAGATCCTATTAAGATGTATGAGTTACTAAAAGGGGACAAAATGTAGACAGAGAGGATGCTTCCTTTTGTGGAAGCATCTAGAATGAGAGGTCAAAGTTTTAAGATAAGGGAGAGCAGATTAAAAAACAGATGAGCAGAAATTATTTCTCTCAAAAGGATTGTGAACCTATGGAATTCACTTAGAACAATACAGCACAGAACAGGCCCTTCGGCGCTCAATGTTGCGCCAATCTGTGAACGATTCTCAGCTCGTCTCCTTATACTATCCCATCATCCACGTGCTTGTCCAAGGACTGTTTAAATCTCCCTAATATGGCTGCGTTAACTACATTGGCAGGTAGGGCATTCCACACCCTTACCACACTCTGCGTAAAGAACCTGCCGCTGACATCTGTTCTAAATCTATCACCCCTCAATTTGTAATTATGCCCCCTCGTACAAGCAGGTGTCACCATCTTAGGAAAAAGACTTTCAGTGTCTACCCTGTCTAATCCTCTGATCATCTTGTATGTCTCTATCAAATCCCCTCTTAGCCGCCTTGTTTCTAATGAGAACAGACCCAAGTCGCTCAGCCTTTCCTCATAAGACCTTCCCTCCAGACCAGGCAACATCCTGGTAAATCCCTTCTGCACCCTTTCTAATGCTTCCACATCCTTCCCGAAATATGGGGACCAGAACAGTACACAATATTCCAAGTGCAGCTGCACTAGCATTTTGTATAGTTGCAGCATGACATTGAGGCTCTGGAACTCAATCCCTCTACCAATGAAACCTAACACCGTATGCCTTCTTAACAGCACTATCAACCTGGGTGGCAACTTTCAGAGATCTACATACATGGACATCAAGATCCCTCTGCACATCTACACTACCAAGAATCTTTCCATTGATCTAGTACCCTGTCTTCCTGTTATTGTTGGCAAAGTGCATCACCTCACATTTAGCTGCATTGAACTCCATTTGCCACCTCTCAGCCCAATTCTGCAGTTTATCCAAGTACCCCTACGACCTGCAACATTCTTCCACACTGTCCAGTACTCAACCAACTTTAGTGTCATCTGCAAACTTACTAATCCATCCACCTATGCCTGCGTCTAAGTCATTTATAAAAATGACAAACAGCAGTGGTCCCAAAACAGATCCTGTGGCACACCACTAGTAACCGGACTCCAGGCTGAATATTTTCCATCAACCACCACTCGCTGCCTTCTTTCAGAAAGCCAGTTTCTAATCCAAACTGCTTAATCACCCTCAATCCCATGCCTCTGCATTTTCTCCAACAGCCTACCATGCGGAACCTTATCAAAGGCTTTACTGAAGTAAAGTAGGTAAAAACAAGGGCTGCAGATGCTGGAAACCAGAGTCTAGACTAGAGTGGCGCTGGAAAAGCACAGCAGTTCAGGTAGCATCCGAGGAGGAAAACCGACATTTCGGGCAAAAGCCCTTCAGCAGGAACAGAGGCAGAGTGCCTGCAGGGTGGGGGTGGGGAGAAAGTAGCATAGAGTACATTGGTGAGTGGGGGGGGGGGGGGTGAAGGTGATAGTTCAGAAAGGAGGGTGGAGTGGATAGGTGGAAAGGAAGATAGGAAGTAGGACAAGTCATGGGGACAGTGCTGAGCTGGAAGTTTAGAACTGGGGTGAGGTGGGGTGAGGTGTGGTGGGGCGGGGGGGGGGGGGGGAAAGAATGGGGAAATGAGGAAACAGGTGAAGTCCACATTGATGCCCTGGGGTTGAAGTGCTCAGAGGCAGAAGATGAGGCATTCTTCCAACAGGCGTCGGGTAGTGAGGGAGCTGCGAAGGAGGCCCAGGACCTCCATTTCCTTGGCGGAGTGGGAGGGGGATTTGAAATGTTGGGCCACAGGGCGGTGTGGCTGATTGGTGCGGGTGTCCCAGAGATGTTCTCGAAAGCACTCTGCTCAGAAGCGTCCAATCTCCCCAGTGGAGAGGAGACTGCATCGTGAGCAACGGACACAATAAATGATGTTGGTGGATGTGCAGGTAAAACTTTGATGGATATGGAAGGCTCCTTTGGGGTCTTGGACGGAGGTGAGGGAGGTGGTGTGGGTGCAGGTTTTGCAATTCCGGCGGTAGCAGGGAAAGGTGCCAGGACAGGCGAGTGGGTTGTTTGGGGGGGGGGGGGGGGGTTGGACCTGTCCAGGTCGTCACGGAGGGAATGGTCTTTGCTGAAGGGGTGGTGGGGTCCATTTGGAGGTGGCAGAAATGTCAGCAGATGAGGTTTATGCGAAGGTTGGTAGGGTGGAAGGTGAGCACCAAGGGGGTTCTGTCCTTGTTATGGTTTGAAGGGGTGGGGTCTGAGGGCAGAGGTAGGGGATATGGACAAGATGCGTTGGAGGGCATCTTTAACCACGTGGGAAGGGAAATTGCAGTCTCTAAAGAAGGAGGCCATCTGGTGTGTTGTGGTGGAACTGGTCTTCCTGGGAGCAGATACAGCGGAGACGGAGGAATTGGGAATGTGGGGTGGCATTTTTGCAGGAGGTAGGGTGGGAAGTGGTATAATCCAGGTAGCTGTGGGAGTCGGTGGTTTTGTAAAAAAATGTCGGTGTCAAGTCGGCTGTGATTAATGGAGATGGAGAGGTCCAGGAAGGGGAGGAATGGTCCAGGTAAATTTAAGGTCAGGGTGGAATGTGTTGGTGAAGTTGATGAATTGTTCAACCTCCTCGCGGGAGCACGAGCTGGCACCAATGCAGTCATCAATATAACGGAGGAAGAGTTGGGGAGTGGTGCCGGTGTAACTACGGAAGATGGCCTGTTCTACGTAGCCGAAGAGACAGGCATAGCTGATGCCCACGGCTACCCCTTTGGTCTGGAGGAAGAGGGAGGATTCAAAGGAGAAATTGTTGAGGGTGATGACGAGTTCAGCCAAACAAATGAGAAGGTCGGTGGAAGGGTACTGTTGGGGACATCGGGAGAGAAAGAAAACAGAGGGCTTGGAGGCCTGGTCATGGCGGATGGAGGTGTAGAGGGATTGGATATCCATGGTGAAGATGAGGCATTGGGGGCCGGGGAAACGGAAGTTTTGGAGGTGGTGGAGGGCATGGGTGGTGTCTCGAACATATGTGGGGAGTTCCTGGACTGGGGGAGGGGATAGGATAGTGTCAAGGTAGGTAGAGAGGAGTTTGGTGGGGCAGGAGCATGCAGAGACAGTGGGTCGGCCAGGGTGGTCAGGCTTGTGGATCTTGGGAAGGAGGCAGAACCGGGCAGTGTGGGGCTCCCGGACTATGAGGTTGGAAACTGTGGGTGGGAGATCTCCTCAGGTGATGAGGTTCTGTATGGTCTGGGAGATGATGGTTTGTTGAAGGGGGGGGTGGGGTCATGGTCGAGGGGGCGGTAGGAGGAGGTGTCTTTGAGTTGGTGCCTGGCTTTAGCGGTGTAGAGGTCAGTGCGCCAGACTATCACTGCACCCCCTTTATCCACTGGCTTGATGGTGAGGTCGGGCTTGGAGGGCTGTGCATTGTGAGGGTGCTTGCCCAGAGTAAAGGTGGATGCTGGGACATTGAGGAAATTTAAGATAGTGATAGATAGATCTTTAATTCTTAGTGGAGTAGCCAAGGAAGTGGAGTTGAAGCAGAGATGAGATCAGCGATGATCATACTGAATGGCAGAGCAGGCTCGAGGGGCTGAATTGCCTTGTCTTGCTCCGACTTAACTTTTGTATCAGCCTAATGAACCTTCTCTGACTGTACACATATTGCTTCAGACGCAAGGGGCACAAAACTGTTCACAGTATCTTAGCTGTGATCTGATTAGATTTTTGTAACATTTTAACAAAACCTCCCTATTTTTATATTCCATTTGCACTGAAATAAAGGCCAAAACTTAGTGCATCATACAAGGCTGGAGAAAGGACAAGGGAGAGGATTAGGTTGACATTGAGGCAGGAGGACCATAGGATTATTTTTAGATTGACACAGGGCTGTGGGAAGATGGAGAGACAAGTAGATTGGTTTTGAAAACTTCAAAACCAATCAGCATTGAGCTGACACAGACCCACTGGGTTGCTACCTATATTGTGAAATTAATTGAAAATATTTCTAAATAAAAATCAGTTGAGACTGTGAAGTATAACGTTACTTTTTGAAGTCATAAGAAGCAGAAGAAAAGAGAAGACTGGGGAGCTGAGGGGGGAACAAAAAAAAAGGGATAAATTACTATCATCAGAACAGACAAGTCAGTGTCAACATTCCTCATTATTCTGTGCTGACATTGCAGATTGGTGCAACTATTTATAATTGTTCTTCAAGAACAGTCTGAATTATGTCAGGCAGTCAGGGCTGATGCACAGCCTGGTGTGATTGCACAGGACGGTAGGGCAAAGGTGAAGGATATATGTTAACTATATATTGTTGCCATATACGTTAGTGAGGAAAGGTTGGCAAAGAGGATCAGGTCTCTATGTTAGTTGTATGATTCAGCATGGTTGTGTTTGAGGGGGACCTCCATTTTTCTATTGGCACAGATCAATAACATCGTAAAGTAGTAGTCAGTCAGATATTAAAACAATATTATAAAATGCACCAGCAGAGGAAGTTTATTGACCAAACGATCCAGATCCATATTTACAGGCATTAGTACACAACAAAAGAAAGATAGTTTACAAATGCAAGCTTGCTCTGTCTCAAAGTCCAACATAGTGTGAAAGAAAGTCACTAAATATTATGGAAGTGGCAAATATGCTAATAGCAGCTCTAACAAGCGTAAACTTGGTGATACTGGTCAAGAAACAAATATTAGCCAGGTGACCAAAGGATTACACACCCACTTTTCTTTGAAGAATGCTATGGAATGTATGTTACATTCTCCTGAGAGCGCAGATTGGGTTTCAGAAAGATGGAACCTTTTACAGTGAAGTAGTGTCTCAGTGACTGAGAAAGAGCACATATTTTCATTTTTGCCACTAAACAGAAACAGAAGTTGACTGCTGTACCTTGAATGCCATTAAAGTTCTGCGATTTGCAAATCAAATGCTGCATATATTGCTCAGCTGTGAAGTATAACGTTACTTTTTGAAGTCATAAGAAGCAGAATTCAAGACTGAGCAGTACCAACAATCTTTCACGTTAAAAGATTCTGCCTGACAACTGTCCTGATTGATTGAGCTGCAGTGTTAAAAAGCTATAAATGCCAACAGAAGAGAAGAAATATACAGACACTGTAGACAGAAAACAATTCTCTCTCCCACTTCTCTAAAAAAAAATTTGTAGAGATTCCTACTTTGGTGGGACCGTTGCCAGCAGCAATGAGGTGGCAGCGCAGGTGTTGTATCACTGGAAAGCCATCTCAGGACTCATGGAAGTGGTGGCAGAACAAATATAGACGCTTTCAATTATACCTTTTTACTCTTTTTATTCTTAAACTATTCAAAATAGCGCTGGATTGTAGTGACAGTTGAAGCTTTTCACTGTACTTTGAAATAATATCCACTATAAAATGCAAGTGACAATAATTCATTCAAATGCCCCCATAGTGGAGGAAAGACAGAAAAACCAAGAAAGCTTAATGAAAGGAATTTATGCAAAAGACCCAGGTCCACCTGACCAACCGTGATTTAAGGAACAACTTCACCCTCCAGGTTGTGTGTCATAATTGCTAAAATCAAAAAAACCAAGAAAATAACTTTCTACTTAACGGTCTGGACATTTCATCAACAGAATTTTGTTTAATGTGTCTACTTGCTGCAGGCAAGGATGCCCTGAGGCATGGTACATTGGCAAGACTGAGCAGAGGCAAAGACAACAGATGAATGAACACCACACAACAAACACTAGGGAGGAGTGTTCCCTCCCAGTTGGGAAACACTTCAGCAGTCCGGGACATTCGGCCTCGGACCTTCGTTCAGCTAAGGCGGACTTCAGGACAAGCCACAATGCAGAGTGGCTGAGCAGAAACCGATAGCAAAGTTCGGTACCCATGGAACGGCCTCAACCAGGACCTTGGGTTTATCTCACACTACAGCTGACCCCACTGCATGATACACTTTCTCTCAAACACAGACCCGCTACATACTGTCACACCCACACAGACCCTCCTTCATACACAAGTTCTCTCTCATATGCATACACATACACCCCCTGTATGCACGCACGCACCCACACTCACCCAGTCGTTCCTACACACGCACACATAAGCTTATGGGGTGAATTTGTTTCTGCAGAATTACATTTTACTTTGCTCAAAAACTGCATGAATCCATGTAAAACTCTAATACTATATAGAGGGTTTGTCATTCTGACATAGCATTGGGACACAGACTTCACACCTATTATTTAAAAAGCTGAGCTATCTTGAGAATGAAATTTAAAAGTAGTTCTGGGACATACATAATCAAAGAACAAAAACCAGCATACCCATTATAAAAGATGAAAGTTTTAATCTAAGATTGTTTACTGTATCACATCTGCACGACACTGGACTCATTTGGCCACAAATTGTGCAAGCATGATCTTAACCTCCACATCCAACTGATGAAGGAGCAGCACTCCAAACGCTGGTGCTTCCAAATAAACCTGTTGGACTACAACCTGGCATTGTGTGATTTTTAAGCTTTGTTTATAATTAGTTTTCCCATCCATAAAGGTAAAGGTAAAGGTAAAGGTAAAATTACTATATTCCTACAGGACTGTACAGCTGCTCTCTCAGTAGACAGATTGATGGTGGTTTAGCCAGATCATTACGCAAAGAGAGAGATTGACAAGGAGAGTCCGTCATGGAAACCTCAGTCAACTTGGGAATTGAATACACGCTGCTGGTATTACTCTGCATTACAAACCAGCCAGGGTCTAGATTAGAGTGGTGCTGGAAAAGTACAGTAGGTCAGGCAGCATCCGAGGAGCAGGAAAAAAAAAAATCGATGTTTCGAGCAAAGGCCCTTCATCAGGAATGAGGCAGGGATCCTCCGTGGTGGAGAGATAAATGTGAGGGGGGTGGGGCTCGGGAAAAGGTAATCAAGAATACAATAGATGGATGGAGGTGGGGATGAAGGTGATTGGTCGGAGCGACTCAACTGAGCTAACTGACAATCTTTCCGACCATAGTATATGCATTAAACCATTTTTTTTGTTTTAATTGTGGCTGTGAGTACATATAATTAGGGAGTTGAAGGAATATAGATTAAATTACGTAGTAGATATTCTCTATTTTGTCTTGTTAAAAAGTATGTATTGGGGGATCTAAGATCGCACTGCAGAGCTTCGCATCGCAGCAGGAGCAGGACGGTCTTTAACCCACCCAGCCCAGGTCATCAGAATTTCTTGGGATGGTGAAAAGATTGTGCAGCCCCAAGAAACATTTAAAAATTGACTTACCTGTATTTTCAGCTGTCCAGAAATGCCTAAAAAGGGAGGAGGAGCATCTGAGGCCAGGCCTGCAGCAGCCTCTGAGCAGATTACTCTCCAGGACCTGGTGAACCAGCTCTCGAAATCACGTGAGATGTTGGGGAAACAGATTGAAGAGAAGCTGGCTCCAGTCTCTCTCATGCTGCAGAAGCATGAGTAGCAGCTGGGAGACCTGGAGAAGAGGACGGATGAGGTGGAGCACAGGGTCACAGCGGTGGAAGCTGATGCCAATTCATTCAAGGAAGAGATCCAAGCCCTGAAGACGCAAGTTCGTAATTTGCATGACCAAGTGGATGATCTTGAAAACAGGGACAGGAGAAAAAACATTCGGATCATCGGTCTGCCGGAGGGTAAGGAAGGTGAGCGGCCTGTGGAATTTGTTGAAGATTGGCTTCCGAAATTCCTTGACTTGGAGACTGGCATGGGTGGATTGAAGATAGAGAGGGCTCACCGGGTCGCAACACAGATCAGGTCTGGGTCAACGCCCTCGTCCTTTCCTAGTGCGGTTCCATCATTACCGGGATAAGGAGTGTGTCACGGAGGCTTCCAGACTCTAGGGGAAGGATCCAAAGGCCCTAATTTACGAGGGGTCTAAGATCATGTTTTTTCAGGACTTTTCAGCAGCGGTGAACCAGAAACGAAAATCATATGATGGTGTTAAGAGAAGATTGAAGGAGCTCGGGATTCAGTACACCCCAAGATATCCGGCAGTGCTTTGGATCACCTTAGATGGATCCATGCAGCTCTTTGACACATCGGAGAAGGCAAGAGACTTTGTGGACAAACTAACCTAATTTGAACAATTGTTTTATGTATAAATAGTGTTGTTTTGGTATGTATTTATCATTTTGTAAAAGAAACAGAGGAAATCTAGTTGGAGCTTTGTTTTTCCCCTTTTTTTCCCCTCTTTTGATAATAATTTGGCTCAAACTATGTCTGGCGGTGGTTAAGATGCAGATTTTAAATTTCTAAGTTAGGACATACCAAAGGATGGGTGGGGTATTTATTCCCTTTATTTTTATAAAAGGTTTTTTTTTAATTCATATTGATATTCTATGGGGTGTTTATTCTTTTTAGCTTGTGCTTGTGATGCGGCTCTAGCTGGGAGAAGTGAAGGTGGTTGAGATGGTTAGATGCCTATTTATGGGCAGTTCAGGACGGGTAGTTGCCCCCTCCGGGCAGAGGGAGAGTTCCCCTACTCAGCACTATTGGCGCTTTATATGTTAGTTTGTTTTCTGGTTTTTGTTGTTTTTTATTTTTTAATAATTTTGTACGTTTGTTAAATGTAGTGATTTTAGTTTAAGTAGTTTTTATATTTGGTGGACCACGCGACACCAAGGCTCAGCAATTTGTGGTTCGGGTTCCTCCTCTCTGGAAGTTAAATGTAAATGCAGAAGATTATGGCTAATGATTTGATTAAATTGTGTACCTGGAATATCAAGGGAAGTCACTCACCAATTAAGAGGAAGAAGGTACTCTTGAGTCTTAGAAAGGAGAAGATGGATATTGCTTTGTTACAGGAGACACATTTGGATGACAAGGAACATCTGAAATTACAGCAGAATGGCTTTGACCGAGTTTATTTTTCATCATTTAATACCAGAAGTAAGGGAGTGGCTATATTGGTAAGGAAAAATCTCTCATTTAAATTGTTGGAATGTGAGAAAGACACATATGGGAGGTTTGTAAGTCTTAAAGCCTTGATAAATGGGGAAGAATATGACATTTTAAATGTTTATTGTCCCCCAGCTCATCCTCTTAAATTCTTGGTAGATGTTTTTTTCTAAACTGATAAGTCTCAAGTCTCAGCACATTATAGGGGGAGATTTTAACTGCCTCATGGACCCCACAGTAGACAGGTTGCCTAAAGGTCCCTCAATACCCTCTGCACAAACTAAACAGTTATTGGGTTTGTGTGGGGAATTAGGATTGGTGGACGTCTGGAGGTGTCTCCACCCTACAGGTAGGGATTTCACGTTTTTCTCCAATCTGCACAGATGTCACACGAGGATTGATTTTTTTCTGACCCCTGCGATCTGGTGGCATCCTGTACGATTCGAAATATTGCCATCTCTGATCATGCTCCAGTGTACCTCATGGTTAAAATTAAGGAAGTTACAGTGGGTTCAAGGTTCTGGCGAATGGACACCTTTATTCTCACGGACAGCAAGTCTGTGGAGTATTTCTATAGGGAATTTCGGACATTCCTAGACAGCAACATAGGCTCGGTTGATAGCTCATCTGTTTTCTGGGAAACTGCCAAAGTTTATGCCAGAGGGTTAGTTATTTCATATTCCACAAGCAGGAAGCGGCAGAAGGGTAAGCACCAACATCTCCTTGAAGCACGGTTGAAGGCCTACTTTGACAGACCCTCGTTGGTCAAACTACAGAGGATTATGGCACTGCGGTCTGCACTAAATTCCGTGCTCACGCAGATGGCAAAGAAGGAGCTGGCTTTTGCAAAGCAAAGGTTATATGAGCATAGTGACAAGCCAGGCAAATACTGAGCATACCTTGCCAGAAAGAGAAGTGCCCCACAAACCATTACAACGATTAGGGAAGGGTCTGGGAACCTAACATGTGATTCTAAAAAGATTAATGTGGCGTTCCAGAGATTCTACTCTGAGTTATATCAGTCTGAGAATTGTGAGAAGGGGCAGGCCAAAATGGAATCCTTTTTTTAAAAGAGATCTGAAGCTCCCAGGTGTGACTCTTGAACAGTCCTTTCTCAATGCCCCATTATCAGAGCAAGAAGTGCAGGAAGCTGTAAGGCAGCTTCAGAGTGGAAAGGTGCCCGGTCTTGATGGACTTCCCAGTGAATTCTATCAGGAATTTATAAGTATACTGTCAGTCCCAATGCTGAATATGTTTAATGATTCATACTGTCATAATTGTCTCCCACCATCTCAGAGAGGCCAATATGTCACATATCCTTAAAAAAAGAGAAGGATCCAGAAGACTGCTTCATACAGGCCCATCTCGCTCTTAAATGTGGACTTTAAGATCCTCTCTAAGGGTTTTGCGTTAAGGCTGGAGACTGTGTTACCTTCTATTATTAAAGAGGATCAGGCGGGCTTCATCAAGGGTCGCAGATCCTCCAATAACGTTAGGAGGTTGCTTACCGTAATTCAAGCATGCCAACAGCAGTCAATTCAGGGATTGGTGATTTCTTTAGATGCAGAGAAGGCATTTGACAGAGTTGTGTGGCCGTAACGTTTCTATACTCTAGACCGGTTTGGTTTGGGCAAAGTTTTCATAAGATGGGTAAAGGTTCTCTAGATGTTGAACAACTATCAACATGAGGGTTAGTGTTGGTCAGAAATCAGTCTGGGCCAGCCATAGCAATAATACAGTTATAAGAGCAGCTCAGAAACTAAAAAGATTCCGCAGTGATTAACTCACTCCTGACTCCCACAATCTGCCCACTATTTACAAGGACATATCAGGAGGAATGGAGTTCTAACACCAAAGAAGCTTGACACCAGCCAGGACAGAGCAGCCCCCTCAATTAGCACCATATCCACAAACATCCACTCCCTCAACCACCAACACACAGCAGCAGCAGTGTGCATTATCTATGAGGCAGCACTGCAGAAATTCAAAGGCTCCTTAAACAGCACCTTCCAAACTCAAATTATTTTTATCCATGAGAAGGGCAGCAGATACATGGAAATATCACCATCTGGAAGATCCCCTTCAAGCCACTCAACATCCTGACTTGGAAATATATTGTCATTCCTTAAATAATCCTGGGTCAAAACATAGTAACTCCCGCCAAAATATTATCGACCTAAGCCACATGGACTGCAGTTGTTCAAGATGATAACTCACCACCACCTTCTCAAGGACAACTAGGGGTGGGCAATAATTACTTGCCAGCCAGTAACACCTACATCCCATGAATGAATTTCCAAGAAACGCTATTGTCACTGCTGTCGAGAGGTAACTTTAAAGTAGGATTGATTAACCATCTCATCACATTAAATATTACATGTCTAATATAACCTGCTCTCTGGCTGGTTCCAGAATATGTTGCTCCAAGAAACCCTCTTCAGAGCATCGTATGAACTCTGTATTTAGGCCAACATTGTTCATCTGATTTTTAACTCATGACTGTAACCATATCTTTGTCATGGTGCTTGGAGTATAGGAATCATGTTCCAGCTGTACAGGAAATTGATGATGCCACTATTAGAATACTGCATTCAAGTCTGGTGTCCCTGCTATCGGAAAAAACGGTAAACTTGAAGTAGTTCAGAAAAGATTTATGAGGATGCTGCTGGGATAGGAGAGTTTGAGCAATAGAAAGAGGCCGAATAGGCTGGGACTATTTTCCCTACAGCGTTTGAGGCTGAGGGTTACTTTATAGAGGTTTAAGAAAATCTTGAGGAGCATAGATAGGGTGAATAGCCAAGGTCTTTTTCCCAGGAAAGGAGAGTCCAAAACTAGATAGCATAGGTTTAAGGTCAGAAGGGAAAGATTTACAAGGGACCTGAGAGACAACTTCTTCACACACAGGGTGGTGCACGTATGGATCATGCTGCCAGAGCAAGTGAAGGAGACTAGCACAACTACAACATTTAAAAAGCATCTGGATGGCTACACAAATAGGAAGGGTTTGGAGGAATATGATACAAACGTTGGCAAATGGGACTAGGTCAGATTGGAATGTCTGGTGGGCATGGACAAGTTGGACTAAAGGGTCTGTTTTCATGCTGTATAATTTCATGAGTCTTATCAAGAACCCACACTTGCATATTTGATCCAACATTGTTGTTAGTGTCAAGGGTGTTTTATCTTTTAACATGATCATGGCTGATCCTCCCATATCCCTCAATTCCCTGACAGTGCAAAAGAAACTGTCAATGTCAATCTCGGTTTACAGGAGGCAATGACTTTGTGGTTTTAATCGCTAGACTAGTAATCCAGAGACCCAGGAAATGTTGTGGGGACCTGGGTTCGAATCCTGTTGTGGCAGATGGTGGAATTTGAATACAATAAAAAACAAACTTGGATTGAAGACGATGAATCTTTTGTCAATCATTGGAAAAAATCCTTCTGGTTCACTAATATATTTTAGGAAGAAAGCCGCCACCATACCTGGTCTGGCCTACATGTGACTCCAGGCCCACAGCAATGTGATTGACTCCCATCTGGACAATTAAAGATTGGCAGTAAATGCTGGCCTACCCAGTGACACCCTCAACCCATGAATGAATTACAAAATAAAAGTCTTTGCCAGCTTGAATATATTCAACATCTTGGCACCTAAAGCCACTGGGGTACAGAATTTCAAATATTCACATAACTCACTGAGTGAAATAATGTCTCATCTCAGTTCTAAACATTCGGTCCCTTATCCTAAAACCATACACTCATGTTTTAGATTCACTGACCAATGAAACAATCCTTCAGCATCTACCCGGTCAAGCCCCTTCAGAATTATTTTATGACAATGAGAAGGCTCCTCATTCATCTAAATTCCAAACGTTGCAAGCCCAATTTACTCAGTCTGTCAACATACAACCAACTCAGTGAACTTTTGCAATCTTGTCTTCAAGTACAGTACATACAGCCAACTTTATTTTAACCAGCATCTTATGAACTGTCACATTTGATGAACCGGTAAAAATTATACATCTCAAATACCCAGATGTTTACTGTCTAACCATGATCTCTGCAATGTCAGAGTAGTCAGTCGAGGGAGTGAGTGAGATACTTCATGCTGGTATGTTTTATTTCAGGAAAAATTGCTTTATTATTTATTTACAGCATAAATCTCTTAAATAATGTGATGCACATGTCCCCTGTATTACATTTCTAATACTTCGGCTGTATTTTTACATTGATTATTTGGAAATCTTTATCAATAGGCACACTCCTAGTCCCACAGATGCAGATTAATAAAATGTTTGCTGTACTGGTAGGCTAAAAATGCACATAGTAATTCAGATGCGGCTTTACCAAAACCCTGTACATTTTCAGCAAGTATTCTTTATTCCTGAACTCTAAGCCTTCTGCAACACAAGCCAACATGACATTTGCCTTCCTAATTGCCATCAGAAAATATGAAGCCAATGAAGTGCTGGGCACTTAGCATGACTTGGGCCAGTACCAACTACTAGGCGACAGACCCGAGTCATACAGTCAGATGTACAGCATGGAAGCAGACCCTTTGGTCCAATCCGTCCATGCCGACCAGGTATCCCAACCCAATCTAGTCCCACCTGCCAGCACCCAGTCTATAGCCCTCAAAGCTCTTCCTATTCATATACACATCCAAATGCCTTTTAAATGTTGCAATTGTACCAGCCTCCTCCACTTCCTCTGGTAACTCATTCCATACACATATCACCCTCTGCTTGAAAAAGCTGCCTCTTCGGTCTCTTTTATATCTTTCACCTCTCACCCTAAACCTATGCCCTCTAGTTCTGGACCCCCAGACCTCTATTTACTCGATCCATGCCCCTCATAATTTTGTAATCCTCTACAAGGTCACCCCTCAGCCTCTGATGCTCCACGGATAACAGCCCCAGCCTGTTCAGCCTCTCCCTACAGCTCAAATCCTCCTACCCGGGCAACATCCTTGTAAATCTTTTCTGAACCCTTTCAAGTTTCACAACATCTTTCCGATAGGAAGGAGACCAGAATTGCATGCAATATTCCGACAATGGCCTAACCAATGTCCTGTACAACTGCGACATGACCTC
Source organism: Chiloscyllium punctatum (assembly GCF_047496795.1). NCBI lineage: Eukaryota > Metazoa > Chordata > Chondrichthyes > Orectolobiformes > Hemiscylliidae > Chiloscyllium > Chiloscyllium punctatum. Next base: position 126,881,927 of record NC_092746.1, on the reverse strand, counting down.
CCAACTCCTGTACTCAATACTCTGACCAATAAAGGAAAGCATAACAAATGCCTTCTTCACTATCCTATCGACCTGTGACTCCACTTTCAAGGAGCTATGAACCTGCACTCCAAGGTCTCTTTGTTCAGCAACACTCCCTCGGAACTTACCATTAAGTGTACAAGTCCTGCTAAGATTTGCTTTCCCAAAATGCAGCACCTCGCATTTATCTGAATTAATCTCCATCTGCCACTTCTCAGCCCATTGGCCCATCTGGTAACCTTCTTCCTGTCCACTACACCTCGAAATTTGGTGTCATCTGCAAACGTACTAACTGTACCCCTTATGCTCGCATCCAAATCATTTATGTAAGTGACAAAAAGTATTGGACCCAGCATCGATCCTTGTGGCATTCCACTGGTCACAGGCTCCAGTCTGAAAAACAACCCTCCACCACCACCCTCTGTCTTCTATCTTTGAAACAGTTCTATATCCAAATGGCTGGTTCTCCCTGTATTCCATGAGATCTAACCTATGTTCACTTAGCTCTTGCTGTCTTTTGTTTTAATTCATTTGTGGAGAGGACATCACTGGCTGGCCTGTGTGTATTGCTCGAGAGATAGGGCTGGTGAGCTGCCTTCTTGAACCACTGCATTCCACACGCTGTGGGTTCACCCATAATGTCATTAGGGAGGGAATTCAGGATTTTGACCCAGTGACACTGAAGGAACGGTGATATATTTCAAAGTCAGGAGGATGGTGAGTGTCTTAGAGAGGAACTTGCAAGTGGTAGTGGAGTTCCGATGCATCCACAGGGGAACCCTGAATACCAATGATCAAAAAATGGATTATCCAAAGGAGATCGAGGTCCCGACATGTGTCCAACATTTAATTACTGTAAACAAAAGACGCAATCAAAGGTGCTGCCAAGAACAGTCCTGGACTGATGAGAACACAGGCAGTGTCTGTAAATGACTGATCTCTCTCTCTCTCACTCACACAGTAAAATGTTATGTGCGCGCAGGCTATTTGAAGACTCATCCCCCAAAAGGCACTTGCAGCAGCAGCAGCAGCAGCAGTCTTGTTGTTGGTGTCCAGTATGGCTGCCCCGGAGAGGAGGCGGGGGTGGAAGAGGGTCAGGATAGGGGTGGACAGGGGTGGGGTGGGAGGGCAAGGTTGGACAGCTTTTTGGGGGCAGCCGGGGGAGCAGTGTTGGGGCGGGCAAGGGTGAAGGGCAGGCGAGGGCTCACACGCACTGTGCTGCTGCTAGTTTCCTGAATAGGGAGCAGACATAATAGAAAACTCCAAGCCCCAGAAGAAAGACACTGAATCGATTAACCGAATACTCAATTATCCAAACAAAATAGTGCCCACCCACCTCGTTCGTATAATCGAGGTTCCCCTGTAAAATTTGAAAGGGCTCAGAAAAAATTTACAAGGATGTTGCCCGGGTTGGAGGATTTGAGAGGCTGAACAAGCTGGGGTGGTTTTCCCTGGAGCATCCAAGGCGGAGGGGTGACCTTATAGAGGTTTACAAAACTATGAGGGGCATAGATAAGGTAAATAGGCAAAGTCTTTTCCCTGGGGTCAGGGAGTCCCGAACTAGAGGGTATAGGTTTAGGGTAAGAGGGGATAGATATAAAAGAGACTTAAGGGTCAACGTTTTCACGCAGAGGGTGGTATGTGTATGGAATGAGCTGCCAGAGGATGTGGTGGAGGCTGGCACAATTGCAACATTTAATAGGCATCTGGATGGGTATATGACTAGGAAGGATATCCTAGTTTGGAGGGATATCAGCCAGGTGCTGGCAGGTGGGACTAGATTGGGTTGGGATTTCTGGTCGGCATGGACAGGTTGGACCGAAGGATCTGTTTCCATGCTGTACATCTCTATGATTCTATGACTGCACTGGTCTTCTAAATGGTAGTAGTCATGGGCTGCCTAAGGATCTTTGGTGAATTTCTGCAATGCATCTTGTGGATAGTACACACTGCTACCACTGGATTAGCAGCAACATTATCAAAACCTTTAAGAGTCTTAGGGGTCTTGAGAGGATAGGTTGGTTCTCTTTTTGTTTTAGAGATTAGATTAGATTCCCTTCAGCATGGAGACAGGCCCTTCGGCCCAACAAGTCCATGCTGACCCTCCGAAGTGCAACCCACCCAGACCTATTATCCTAGCCCATATTTACCCCCGACTAATGCGCCTATCACTATAGGCAATTTAGCATGGCGAATTCACCTGACCTGCACATCTTTGGATTGTGGAAGAAAACCGGAGAACATGGAGGAAACCTATGCAGACACAGGGAGAACGTGCAAAGTCCACACAGACAGTCAACCAAGGCAGGAATTGAACCTGGGTCCCTGACACTGAGGCAGCAGTGCTAACCACTGAGCCACCATGCCACCATTCTGGGACAGCTTCAGATTATAGGGCATAATCTCAGAGTACAAAGTTAAAAATCACCACACCAGGTTATAGTCCAACAGGTTAATTTAGAAGCACTAGCTTTTAGAGCACTGCTCCTTTATCAGGTGGTTGTGGAGCACCTCAAATCAATTTCAGAGTAGGTGGTCACATAGCACAAAAACAAGGAGAAATTTACTGTTTGAGGATAGGGAATCTGTGAAGTTCTTTAGCACAAAGATCGGTCAAAGTTGTGCCATTAAGTATATTCAAGTCAGAGGTAGATTTTGAATCGGTAGAAAAATCAAGGGTTATGAGAAAATACAAGAGATTTGAGGATAATCAAAGCAGCTGTGATCATATCGAATGGCAGAGCTGGGCCAAATGGCCTACTTATGCTGCTATATCCTATTTGACAATATAGTGGTAGCTTGGTCCAATCTTTAAATGTTGCATTGCTTTACGTAGTTTTTCTCTAAAATGGTGCGTCAATTTATACCCGTTTAACTCAGGACAGCGTGACAGCACTTCCAAAGTAATTACTACCTGCGAGGTGTATAAAATTGAGGGGTATGGACAAGATGGATAAAAACACACCAAGGTCATAAAACATGCAATACATAGACATTATTTTTTCTCTATCCACCACAGCAAGCCATAATTACAACCGCAGACTGATGACTATTAGAAGACTTCCATCAGATATGTGGATGAAAATGTTAACAAGAGAAAGCTCAAAAAATAAGAACTGCAGATTCTAGAAATCAGAAACAAAAGCTGATTTGCTGGAAAACTCAGCATCTGTGGAGAGAAAGCAGAATTAATTTTTCAGGTCCAGGGATGCTTCAGAACGGTCAGTGGTCCCAAAACATTAACTCTGCTCTCTCTCCACAGACACTGCTAGACCTGCTTGGTTTTTCTGGCAATTTCTGATTTTGTTTATGACAGAAAATTCAGGTGTGGTTATTCTCTCTTCTGAACCACAATCACTTTGCAGGAACACACACTGCAAGTGGCCAGTTGAACAGGATACAGGATAACATTTAGGAACCTAATTATGCACTTCACAGGACCTACAGACCTAGCTGATATTTGCATTGAGTCACTGGAGTGAAAATCATGTACAATTTCCAGGATACAAATGCTACAGGAAGGATAGAAAGGGAGGCAAGAGAGGAGGGGGAGTGGCATTTTTGATAAAGGATAGCATTACAGTTGAGCTGAGAGAGGATATTCCCAGAAATACTTCCAGGAACATTACTTGGGTGGAAATGAGAAATAAGAAAGGGATGATCACCTTATTGGGATTGTATTATAGACCCCCTAATAGTCAGAGGGAAATTGAGAAACAAACTTGTAAGGAGATCTCAGCTATCTGTATGGTAGTTATGGTAGGGGATTTTAACTTTCCAAACATCAACTGGGACTTGCCATAGTGTAAAAGGTTTAGATGAAGAGGAATTTCTTAAGTGCGCATAAGACAATTTTGTGATTCAGTATGTGAATGTGCCTACTACAGAAGGTGCAAAACCTGACCTACTCTTGGGAAATAAGGCACAGCAGGTGACTGAGGTGCCAGTGGGGGAGCATTTTGAGGCCAGCCACCATAATTCTATTCGTTTTTAAAACAGAGATGGAAAAGGATAGACCAGATTTAAAAGATGAAGTTCTAAGTTGGAGAAAGGCCAATTTTGACAGTATTGGGCCAGAACTTTTGAAAGCTGATTGGAGGCAGATGTTCGCAGGTAAAGGGACGACTGGAAAATGGGAAGCCTTCAGAAATGAGATAACGAGAAGCCAGATAAAGTATGTTCCTGTCAGGGTGAAAGGGAAGGCTGGTAGGTATAGGGAATGCTGGATGACTGAAGAAGTTGAGGGTTTGGTTAAGAAAAAGAAGGAAGCATATGCCAGGTATAGACAGGATAGATCGAATGAATCCTTAGAAGAGTATAAAGGAAGTAGAAGTATACTTAAGAGGGAAATCAGGAGGGCAAAAAGGGGACATGAGATTGCTTTGGTAAATAGAGTTAAAGAGAATCCAAAGAGTTTTTACAAATACATTAAGGACAAAAGGGTAACTAGGGAGAGAATAGAGCCCCTCAAATATCAGCAAGGCAGCCTTTGTGTGGAGCCGCAGAAAATGGGGGAGATACTAAATGAATATTTTGCATCAGTATTGACTGTGGAAAAGGATATGGAAGATATAGACAGTAGGGAAATAGATGGTGACATCTTGCAAAATGTCCAGATTACAGAGGAGGAAGTGCTGGATGCCTTGAAACAGTTAAAGGTGGATAAATCGCCAGGATAAATCTCAGGTGTAGCCGAGACCTCTGTGGGAAGCTAGAGAAGTGATTGTTGGGTCTCTTGCTGAGATATTTGTATCATCGATAGTCACAGGCGGAAGATCGGAGGTTGGCAAATGTGGTGCCACTGTTAAGAAGGGCGGTAAAGACAAGCCAGGGAACTATAGACCAGTGAGCCTGACCTCAGTGGTGGACAAGTTGTTGGAAGGAATCCTGACGGGCAGGATGTACATGTATTTGGAAAGGCAAGGATTGATTAGGGATAGGCAACATGGCTTTGTGCGTGGGAAATCATGTCTCAAACTTGACTGAGCTTTTTGAAGAACTAACAAAGATGATTGACGAGGGCAGAGCAGTAGATGTGATCTATATGGACTTCAGCAAGGCGCTCGACAAGGTTCCCCATGGGAGACTGGTAGCAAGGTTAGATCTCATTGAATACAGGGAGAACCTGCCATTTGGATACAGTACTGGCTCAAAGGTAGAAGACAGAGAGTGGTGGTGGAGGGTTATTTTTCAGACTGGAAGCCTGTGACCAATGGAGTGCCACAACGATCAGTGCTGGGTCCTCTACTTTTTGTCATTTACATAAATGATTTGGATGCGAGCATAAGAGGTACAGTTAGTATGTTTGCAGATGACACCAAAATTGGAGGTTAGTGGACAGCGAAGAGGGTTACCTCAGATTACAACAGGATCTGGACCAGATGGGCCAATGGGCAGAGAAGTGGCAGATGCAGTTCAATTCAGATAAATGCGAGGTGCTGCATTTTGGGAAAACAAATCTTAGCAGGATTTATACACTTAATGGTAAGATCCAAGGGAGTGTTGCTGAACAAAGAGACCTTGGAGTGCAGGTTCATAGCTCCTTGAAAGTGGAGTTGCAGGTACATAGAATAGTGAAGGCGGCGTTTGGTATGCTTTCCTTTATTGGTCAGAGTATGGAGTACAGGAGTTGGGAGGTCATGTCACGGCTGTACAGGACATTGATTAGGCCACTGTTGGAATATTAAGTACAATTCTGGTCTCCTTCCTATCGGAAAGATGTTGTGAAACTTGAAAAGGTTCAGAAAAGATTTACAACGACGTTGCCAGGGTTGGAGGATTTGAGCTGTATGGAGGGGCTAAACAGGCTGGGGCTGTTTTCCCTGAAGCGGAAGCTGAGGGATGACCTTATTGAGGTTTACAAAATTATGAGGGGCATGGATAGGATAAATAAGCAGTCTTTTCCCTGGGGTCAGGGAGTCCAGGACTAGAGGGCATAGGTTTAAGGTGAGAGGGGAAAAGATATAAAAGAGACGTAAGGGGCAACGTTTTCACACAGAGGATGGTACGTGTATGGAATGAGCTGCCAGAGGAAGTGATTGCTGGTACAATTGCAACATTTAAGAGGCATCTGGATGGGTATATGAATAGGAAGGGTTTGTAGGAATATGGGCCAGGTGCTGGCAGGTGGGACTAGATTGGGTTGGGATATCTGGTCGGCATGGACGGATTGGACCGAAGGTTCTGTTTCCATGCTGTACATTGCTATGACTCTATGACCTAATAGGAAAGTTGAGTCACATTGTAAGCAATGACACAAAACTCAAGCCTAAACATTTCAATTACAGGAATTATTGCAGAAACAAGTGATAAAGGATGATACCCTCCAAAGTAGGAGAAAGTAGCCTTCACAGCTGCCCTAATACAACCAGAGAGGGCTGCCTAATCAGTGTACTTCCATTGTACAGCACTGCCCACATTGTGCCCCACTACTGCCAGATCTCAGCCTGCTATAATGCCCCTAGCATAACTACTAACATAACCTAACATAACACAGCATAGCATAAACTCGAGTTTGCAGTGTGTGTCTCTTAATCCTCCCTACCAACCAAACTCCAGTCAAAGAACATGAGCTACAGATTTTAGAATCAGAATGTCTACAGTGTGGAAACAGGCCCTTCGGTCCAACAAGTCCACACTAACCTCCGAAGAGTAACCCACCCAGGCCCATTCCCCTACTCTGTATTTACTTCTGACTAAATGCACCTCACCTGCATACCTGAACACTACGAGCAATTTAGCATGGCCAATCCACCTAACCTGCACAACTCTGGATTGTGGGTGCAAACTCCACAGGCTGAAGTCGAACCCGAGTGCCTGGCGCTGAGAGGCAACAGTACAAACCACTGAACCCCCATTTTGTTCAATGACTTACTTATCTTACCCTGAGCAGCGTTTCCTTCGCCATGCTCCCTTGCCGTTGCCGTTGCCGTTGCCGCTCTTGACTCTTACCCTCGATATCCTTGAGCAATCTTCCACATCCGAGCAACTACTCGCCAACGTTATTGAGTCGACGTAGAAAACGTAGATCACGTGATATTGTTCCCCGCTGCTTTCTGGGTAATGTAGTTCCACCTTCGTGTTCGCCAAATTCTGCCCGTTCCTCGCTGTCATTCGGCCTTGACGAGTAGACGTGAAAGTTTGAGTGGTGTGCGCAATACCACCTCGGACTCTGATAGTGCACCTTAAGCGCAATGAAATGACTCTTTGTGAGATTGGGCATGGGTACAAGTGTAGGTGTTGAGAAGGGCAGAGGTGTAAGTATTAGGGACGGACCTGACGGTAATGAGATGGTGACGAGGGGAGCGGTCAGACGCGTGGAGTACTATTTCTGCTCAAGTTCATTCATGCCTTTTCACCACGTGTGCTCACCTCTCCTCCAATCACGGCATACGGTTTTTCCCGCTCTTTTCACACCGTGACCGTTTGGAGGGAATCGTCAGGGGCCGGGTTTTGACCTCTGCCCCCGACTCGCGCTCGCCGGTCCTCCAATCGGGTCGCCGCTTTTTCCTGCCTTCGTTCGCCCGCTCGTGCTGAGGCCGTTGGTATTTGAGTCTCCGCCCCTCCCGGCCTCGTGCTGGGAGGCGGCGCGGGATGAGGACGTGCGGCCCTGTCGCTCATCAAGCATCCTCATCCCACCTTCCCAGCCACACGCCACCCTGGCTTGGAAATATAACATCTCCCCCTCTCTTTTCCCAGATCAGTCTCCATACTATCACCAACGGTGGGCATTCCTAACACCCAAAAGAATGTAAGTGTTTCAAGAAAGCAGCAAATAAGGATGGGCAATAAATGCTGGCTTAGTCAGTGAGGCATTTAAGGGAATGAATAAATCTCAGCTTTAGGCTTTTCAAATGTTCCGTTTCAATACTTTTTGTCATGATGGCTCACTGCTGCTTCACAGTGCCAAGGACCCAGGTTTGATTCCACCATCAGGTGAGTGTGTGGAGTTTGCTCATTCTCCCTGTGTCTGCAGCGGCTTTCTCCCCGTGCTTCGGTTTCCTTCAACAGTCTAAAAATGTGCAGGTTAGGTGCATTGTCTTGATTAGAGTGGTGCTGGAGAAAATCAACGTTTTGGACAAAAGCCCTTCCTCAGGAATGGAGGCAGGGAGCCTCCAGGGTCAAGCGATGCCATGCTAAATTGCCTATAGTGTTCATGGACGTGGAGGCTAGATGGATTACCGATGAGAATTGCAGCGTTACAGGAGTGGGAGTGGGTGGGATGTCTTTCAGAGGGTCAATGTGGACTCAATGGCCATGTCGTACTTCCAGACTGTAGGGATTCTGTGATAAATGTCTTGAGGGTTCCTGCCTTGACTGCCATTTCAGGCAGTCAGTTCCAAGTACCTGTAACCTGTTGGGTAAAATAAAATCCTCAAATCTCCTCTTAATTTCCTTAACTTAAAACTGCCAAACCAAAAAAAGGAAATTGCTGGAGAAACTCAGCAGGTCTGGCAGCATCTGTGGAGAGAAAGCAGAGTCAATGAGTCCCGTGATCCTCCTTCATAACAAGTGAACCGTGCCCCTTGGAGTTGGCTCCTCTCCTAAGGGGCAATGTTTCTGTCTATCTACTCTGCCAATGTTCCTCAGAAACCTCAATCAGATTGCGCCTTTCTGGGCCTTCTGTCTTCTCTGCATTAAAGAAAGCAATCCCAGCCTATCCAGTTTCTAAATTTCACCATTCTGTACAGCAGGAGTCAAACCTGTGTCCCCAGAACACGGTCCTTGTGTTCTGCAATGCATGTCCACTAGCATTACTACTACAATGACGCGTCCCCTCTCATTGATCATCCTCCAAGTACGTCAATGATTTATTCTGAGGCATAGGGTTGTACAGCATAGAAACAGATCCTTTGGTCTGACTCATCCATGCAAACCGGATACCCTGAATTAATCCAGTTCCATTTGCCAGCATTTGGCCCATATTCCTCTAAATCCTTCCTATTCACGTTGCCATCCAGGTGTTAGTTGAATTTGTAATTGAACCAGCTTCCACCATCTCCTCTGGCAGCTCATTGAATAAATGCACCACTCTCTGCGTAAAAAAGTTGCCCCTTAGGTCCCATTTTAAATCTGTCCACTCTTACCTTAAGCTTATACCCTCTATTTTTTGACTCCCCTACTCTGGGAAAAAGACCTTGGCTAATCACCCTATTCATACCTCTGACAACTTTGTAAACCCCGATAGGGTCACACTTCAGCCCTCAGTGCTCCAGGGAAAACTGTTTCAGCCTTTTTTTGGGGTGGCATGGTGGTTCAGTGATTAGCACTATTGCCACACTGCACTAGGGGCCCAGGTTCAATTCCACCCTTGTGTGACTATCTGTGTGGAGTTTACACATTCTCCCATGTCTGCGTGGGTTTCCTCCAGGTGATCCAGTTTCCCCCTACAGTTCAAAGATGTGCAGGTTGGGTTGGTTGGCCATGCTACATTGTCAATAATGTTCATTGATGTGCAGGCTAGGTTGATTAGCCATGAAAATGCAAGGTTATGGTATGGGGAGGGGGTGGAGGGAGAGGCTGAGTAGGCTGGGGCTGTTTCCCCTGGAGCATCAGGCTGAGGGATGACCTTATACAGGTTTATAAAATCATGAGGGGCATAGGGTAAATAGGCAAAGTCTTTTCCCTGGGGTGGGAGAGTCCAGAAGTAGAGGCCATAGGTTTAGGGTGAGAGGGGAAAGATATAAAAGGGACCTAAGAGGCAACATTTTCACGCAGAGGCTGGTGTGTGTATGGAATGAACTGCCAAAGGAAGTGGTGGCGGCTGGTACCATTGCAACATTTCAAAAGTATCTGGATAGGAAGAGTTTAGAGAGATTCGGTCCAAGTGCTGGCAAATGGGACCAGATTAGGTTGGGATATCTGGTTGACATGGATGAGTTGAACCGAAGGGTCTGTTTCCATGCTGTACATTTCTATGACTATGACTTGAGAATGTTTTCGTTGGAGAGAAGAAGATTGAGAGGTGACTTAATTGAGACATATAAGATAATCGAGGGTTAAATAGAGTGGATAGTGGAGCCTTTTTCCTCGGACGGGATGGCTGGCACGCGGGGCATAGCTTCAAATTGAGGGATGATGGATATTGGACAGGTGTCAGAGGTAGTTTCTTTACTCAGAGAGTAGTAGGGGCATGGAATGCACTACCTGCAATAGTAGTAGACACACCAATTTTAAGGGCATTTAAATAGTCATTGGAAGTTTTATGGACGAAAATGGAAATGTAGAGGTTAGATGGGCTTTAGATTGGTTTCACAGGTCAGCGCAACATCGAGGGCCGAAGGGCCTGTACTGCGCTGTAATATTCTATGTTCTATGAGTTGATATGGGCTGAATGGCCTGCTTTCACACTGTCGGGGACTCTATGATTCTATTCAACCTCTATCTATCATTCAAACCCTCATCTTTGTAAATCTTTCCTGAACCCTTTCAAGTATAACGACATCTTTCATATAGCAGAGACCAGAACTACAACTGAATGCTGGATTCCAAAAGTGGCTGAACCAATGTTGTGCTCTGACTGTTGGGTTTGAGCGCCCTCTATCCCACCTGCTTGTCACTGACTTTCAACAACCTTCAGCATAACATCCTGGTTCTCCATTCTGCCATTTTAAGTTAAATAGTCAAGCATCAGGAAAGTGAGGATATTAGAGAAGTTTTCAATAGGAATTAAGTACAGCACCCCATCCCCAATTAAAGGAACAAAAGTAAAACAAAGAAGGTGAAGAATTATCAGAAGTAGAGTGAAGGGACAGTGGAGGGTAATGGCCTTTCTCAGATCAAATCCAATGACAAATTGCAGGGAATGGTCAAATCCAGGCATCATTGATAAACAGCGACTTACACATAGAGATTGAATGCAGTTATTACTGTGTGACAATACTGTGGCTTTAAAATATTGTAGAGTCATAGAGATGTACAGCATGGAAGCAGACCCTTCGGTCCAACTTGTCCATGCCAATCAGATATCCCAACCCAATCCAGTCCCACCTGCCAGCACCTGGCCCATATCCCTCCAAACCCTTCTTATTCATATACGCATCCAAATGGCAGCTCATTCCATACACGCACCACCTCTCCGTGAAAAAGTTGTCCCTTAGGTCTCTTTTATATCTTTCCCCTCTCACCCTAAACCCATGCTCTCTAGTTCTGCACTCCCCGACCCCAGGGAAAAGATTTTGCCTATTTACCCTATCCATGCCCCTCATAATTTTGTAAACCTCTATAAGGTCACCCCTCAGCCTCTGACATTCCAGGAAAAACAGTCCCAGCCTGTTCAGCCTCTCCCTATAGCTCAAATCCTCCAACCCTGGCAACATCCTGGTAAATCTTTTCTGAACTCTTTCAAGTTTCACAACATCTTTCTGATAGGAAGGAGACCAGAATTGCATGCAATATTCCAACAGTGGCCTAACCAATGTCCTGTACAACCGTGACATGACCTCCCAACTCCTGTACTCAATACTCTGATCAATAAAGGAAAGCATACTAAACAAGGTCTTCACTATCCTATCTACCTGAACTCCACTTTCAAGGAGCTATGAACCTGCACTCCAAGGTCTCTTTGTTCAGGAACACTCCCTAGGACCTTACCATTAAGTATATAAGTCCTGTTAAGATTTGCTTTCCCAAAATGCAACACCTCGCATTTACCTGAATTAAACTCCATCTGCCACTTCTCTGCCCATTGGCCCATCTAGTCCAGATCCCGTTGTAATCTGAGGTAACCCTCTTCGCTATCCACTACACCTCGAATTTTAGTGTCATCTGCAAGCGTACTAACTGTACCTCTTATGCTCGCATCCAAATCATTTATGTAAATTACAAAAAGTAGAAGACCCAGCACCGATCGTTGTGGCATTCCACTGTTCACAGGCCTCCAGTCTGAAAACAACCCTCCACCACCACCCTCTGTCTCTTACCTTTGAGCCGGTTCTATATCCAAGTGGCTAGTTCTCCCTGTATTCCATGAGATCTAAACTTGCTAATCAGTCTCCCATGGGGAACCTTGTCAAACGCCTTACTAAAGTCCATATATATATATATCACATCTACTGCTCTGCCCTCATGAATCCTCTTTGTTACTTCCTCAAAAAACCAATCAAATTTGTGAGACATGATTTCCCCCGCACAAAGCCATGTTGACTATCCCTAATCAGTCCTTGCCTTTCTAAATACATGTACATCCTGTCCGTCAGGATTCCCTCCAACAACTTGCCTACCACCGACGTCAGGCTCACTGTTCTATAGTTCCCTTGCTTGTCCTTACCACCCTTCTTAAACAGTGGCACTACGTTAGCCAACCTGCAGTCTTCGGGCATCTCACCTGTGACTATCGATGATACAACTATCTCAGCAAGAGGCCCAGCAATCACTTCTCTAGCTTCCAACAGAGTTCTAGGGTACACCTGATCAGGTCCTGGGGATTTATCCATTTTTATGCATTTCAAGACATTCAGCACTTCCTCCTCTGTAATATGGACATTTTTCAAGATGTCACCATCTATTTCCTAACAGTCTATATCTTCCATATTCTTTTCCACAGTAAATACTGATGCAAAATACTCATTTAGTATCTCCCCCATTTTCTGCAGCTCCACACAAAGGCTGCATTGCTGATCTTTGAGGAGCCCAATTCTCTCCCTAGTTACCCTTTTGTCCTTAATGTATTTGTAAAAACTCTTTGGATTCTCCTTAATTCTATTTGCCAAAGCTATCTCATGTCCCCTTTTTGCCCTCCTGATTTCCCTCTTAAGTGTACTCCTACTTCCTTTATACTCTTCTAAGGATTCACTCGATCTATCCTGTCTATACCTGACATATGCTTCTTTCTTTTTGTTAACCAAACCCTCAATTTCTTTAGTCATCCAGCATTCCCTATACCTACCAGCCTTCCCTTTCTCCCTGACAGGAATATACTTTATCTGGATTCTCGTTATCTCTTTTCTGAAGGCTTCCCATTTTCCAGCCGTCCCTTTACTTGCGAACATCTGCCCCCAATCAGCTTTCAAAAGTTCTTTCCTAATATCGTCAAAATTGGCCTTTCTCCAATTTAGACCTTCAATTTTTAGATCTGGTCTATCCTTTTCTAATAGAATTATGGCCACTGGCACCAAAGTGCTCCCCCACTGATGCCTCAGTCACCTGCCCTGCTTTATTTCCCAAGAGTAAGTCAAGTTTTGCACCTTCTCTAGTAGGTACATCCACGTATTGAATCAGAAAATTGTCTTGTACACACTTAATAAATTCCTCTCCATGTAAACCCTTAACGCTATGGCAGTCCCAGTCTATGTTTGGAAAGTTAAAATCCCCTACCATAACCACCCTATTATTCTTACAGATAGCTGAGGTCTCCTTACAAGTCTGTTTCTTAATTTCCCTCTGACTGTTAGGGGGTCTATAATACAATCCAAATAAGGTTATCATTCCTTTCTTATTCCTCAGTTCCACCCAAATAACTTCCCTGGATGTATTTCTGGAAATATCCTCCCTCAGCACAGCTGTCCCTTATCAAAAATGCCATCTCCCCACCTCTCTTGCCTCCCTTTCTATCCTTCCTGAAGCATTTGTATCCTGGAATATTAAGATGCCAGTCCTGCCCATCCCTGAGCCATGTTTCTGGAATTGATATGATATCTCAGTCCCATGTTCCTGACCATGCCCTGAGTACATCTGCCTTCCCCGTTAGGCCCCTTGCATTGAAATAAATGCAGTTTAATTTATTAGACCTGCCTGCCCTGACTGTTTGACTCACTTCTGTTCTCAACTGTACCAGTCTCAGATTGATCTCTTTCCTCACTATCTCCCTGGGTCCCACCCCCCTCCTTGCTAGTTTAAATCCTCCTGAGCAGCTCTAGCAAATTTCCCTGCCTGTATATTAGTCCCCTTCCAATTTAAGTGCAATCCGTCCTTCTTGTACAGGTCACTTCTACCGCAAAAAAGATTCCAATGATCCAAAAATGTGAATCCTTCCCCCATACACCAGCCCGTCAGCCATGCATTCACCTGCTCTATTCTCCTATTCCTGCCCTCACTAGCTCGTAGCACTGGGAGTAATCCAGATATTACTACCTTTGAGGACCTCCTTTTTAAATTTCTGCCTAACTTTCGGTAATCTCCCTTCAGAATCTCAACCTTTTCTCTTCCAATGTCATTGGTTCCAATGTGGACAATGATCTCCCTCTGGCCCCTCTCCCCCGTGAGAATATTCTGCATCCTCTCTGAGACATCCTTGATCCTGGCACCAGGGAAGCAACACACCATTCTGCTTTTCCACTGCTGGCCACAGAAATGTCTGTCTGTACCTCAAACTAGAGAATCCCCTAACACAATTGATCTCTTAGAACCCGAGCATTAGAGCTAGTCTTCATACCAGAAACATGGCTGTTCGTGCTACGTTCCCCTGAGAATCCATCACCCTCTACGTTTTCTAAAACAGCATACCTGTTTGAAATGGGTATATCCACAAAAGACTCCTGCACTAGCTGCCTACCTGTCTTCCCTTTCCTGGACTTAACTCATCTATGTGACTGTATCTGAGACTTTCCCCCCTTCCTTTTACTGCCACCCATCACATACTGTGGCTGTTGCAAATTCGTCATCGCTCCTAACTGTCTCTTCCACCGATGCATTCGATCTGATAAGATTCGCAGCCATCAGCATTTATGATAGATATAATCCGCAGTAACCCTTAAACACTCTTTAAACTCCCACATCTGACAAGAAGTACATATCACTCTATTAAAGGCCATTTTTGCTTCTTCATAATCTACAGACCCAGACAATAACACCGTCTTATTCCTCTACAAACACTGCCCCAGGTTAAATTAATAGTAATGGCTTATATTTTAAGTTTAATCAAGAAACATATCTCCAAAAATATACTTTAGCCTGTTTTTATTTTATGAAAAGAGGTTAGGGCAGAGGTGCCAAGTGGTCTGCTCCAAGCTTGTGAGGTCTTGGATTTTTTAAAAATTGGAACCGTAGAAGCAGCATGAATTGGTGGAGTCAGGTTCTCACAGAACCAGGGTTTTAGTTTAATTTTCAGTAGTTCCTGGGATCTTTAAGGTGTTATTCCTCTCTTTGTTAAAGCTAAAAACTGGAATTCTCTCTGCTGCCAGAATTGCACGTGAGACAATCTATTTTACTGAATTTGCCTTTGCCAAGAATGTCTTTATGGGATATTACTATATTGGAACAGTTGCTGTTTTGTAGTTAAATAATCTATTATTCTGTTAAGTTTTCCAATATTGTTGTTATTCCAATTTTGTTTTGTTTGTATTTTAACTAAAGCGTAAGAATAATGTGTGTTTTGCTTAAAGCCAAGTAGTGTATACAATCGAATTACATCTGAGACACAGCATCTTACACTTGCCTTTAAGTAAGAAAAAGTTAAGGTCCAGATTATCTCCTTGATATATTTCAAGGAGGTTTGGTCTGGTCCATAACAACTGATACCAAGAGGCTGAATCCAGTGATCACTGACAGCAAGAGACAAAGTACTGTGCAGTGATTACGAACAGCAAGAGACCAAATCCAGAGGTCACAGACAGCAAAAGACCAGTTTCAAAGATCATTGACACAAGGGACTAATTTCAGGGATCACTGACGCCTTAGATCAAGATGACCAATTTTCCTGACTGATTGCTATTCAGGACAAAAACAATTCACGTGAGATTTTGTTAATAACAGAAAATAACTAACAAATCGCAGAGAAAAACGAAGGATAACTAATCTACTACTATGGAACTTAAACTCTACTCCTTTAAAACCACAACCACCTGATGAAGGAGCAGTGCTTCAAAAGCTCGTGCTTCCAAATCTGTTGGACTATAAACTGGTAGGTGAAGGTGGGTACTGCAGATGACGGAGATTAGAGTCAAAATTAGAGTGGTGCTGGAAAAGCACAGCAGGTGAGGCCACATTTGAGGACCAGGAAAATCGACGTTTTGGGCAAAAGCCCTTGACCAGAAACAGCTATAACCTGATGTTGTGATTTTTAACTTTGTCCACCCCAGTCCAACACTGGCACCTCCAAATCCTTGAAAACACACATACTTGTTTATGATTAAAACAGACAAAAGACAGACAGTTTGATGCAAATATAATGGACAGAAAGATATAGACAGGGAGAATAAAATTTTGAAGATTGAAAGTCCAAATCACAAGATTGTATTAAATTATCACTCTTAGTTTCTTTTGACTTTAACAATGATAGCAAGCTATTGTTTGTTGGTTGTTTTTCACTTTGATAGTTCATGTATTAGTTGATAGGTGGTCTTAGGCCTTTCCTTGATTTAGAATTCTTCCTCAGAAGCTTCTTGGTTTTTCTGTGTTTTTTAACTTATATCAAGTGAAAAGATAGTTTCTGTTTCCATCTCTGGAGGTCTCTAGCTGCTCAGCATTTATAGGTCTGCACCAAAATGCAGCTCAGTCAATGTGAGGGCTATCTTCACAGAGTTTTCCTTCACTCAAAAACTCCTATTGTCACTCTGACCCAAAAGGTATCAATCTCACTATTTCAATAGCAGGGTTGTCTTGCAGAGCTAAAATGTGTATCACTTGCTTTTTCTAACTTGCAAAACTCATAAAACCATAGATATAGGAGCAGAATTAAGCCATTCAGCCCTTCAAGTCTGCTTCACCATTTCATCATGACTGATGTGTTTCTCAGTCTCATTTTCTGGCCTTATCCATATCTCTTGATCCCGTCACAAATCAAAAACCTAACTATCTCTGTCTTAAATACACTGAATGACTTGTCTTCCACAGTCTTCTACAGCAACGAGTTCCACAGATTAACCATCCTCTGGCTGAAGAAGTTCTTCCTCATGTCAGTTTTTAAATGTCAGCCCCTTCACTCTGAGGGTGTCCCCAAACTCCCCTTTGAGCTTCAGATTTCCAAAGCCTGTCCCTGTTTATACAACAATCTAAGCCTCTATTCTTGCATAACCTCAGATTTTCCCATATTGTGTTCCATCTGCCACTTCTTTGCCCACTCTCCTAACCTGTCCAAATCCTTCTGCAGGCTCCCCACTTCCTCAACAGTACTTGTCCTTCCACCTATCTATGTGTTATCTGCAAATTTAGGAACAATGCCCTCAGTACCTTTGTTGAAATGGTTAATGTATAATGTGAATAATTGTGAATCTCCACTATTCAGTAGCTGCTATCCTGAAAAAAGACCTCTTATTCCAAGCCTTCTGCCAATCAGCCATTCATCTATCCATGCCAGTACCTTGCCCCTAATACCATGTGTTCATTTCTTATTTAACAGCCTCCTGTGCGATACCTTGTTAAAGGCCTTCTGGAAATCTAAAAAGAATTCAGGTCTACTGGCTCTCTTTGTCTAACCTATTTATACCTCCTCAAAGAATCCAACAGATTTGTCATGCTGACCTTCCCTTGATGATGCTTTGTTAACTCAGATCTATTTTACCATGCACTTCCAAGTACTCCAGAATCTCATCCTTAATAATGGACTCTAAAATCTTACCAACGACCGAGGTCAAGCTAACTGGCCTATACTTTCTCATCTTCTGTATAGCTCCTTTCTTAACCAGACTTGATATATTAGCCATTTTCCAGTCTTCTGGGACTTTCCTGACTCCAGTGATCCCTGAAAGAACAACACCACTCCATCTACAATTTCCTCAGATAACTCCTTCATAACTCTGGGGTGTAGTCCATCTGGTCCTGGTGATTTATCCACCTTCAGACCTTGCAACTTCCCCAGCACTTTTTCCTTTGTGATGCCAGTTCACTTATCACTGTCCCTTGATATTCTAGAATGCTGCTGGTGTCTTCAACTGTGAAAACCGATGCAAAGTACCTCCTCCGTTCCTCTTTCATTTCTTTGTTTCCTATTATTACTTCTTCAATCTAATTTTCTGGTAGTCCAATATCCACTCTTGCCTCTCTATTACCAGTATATTTGTTTAAAAAAACTCTTACAACCTTTTTTGTTATTACTAACTAGCTCACCTCATATTTCATTTTCTCCCCCTTATTGCTTTCTTTAAAGATGTGGAGGAGCCGGTTTTGGACTGGGGTGGACAAAGTTAAAAATCTCACTACACCAGGTTATAGTCCAACAGACTTATTTGGAAGCCCTAGCTTTCGGAGCGCTGCAAAGGAGTAGCACTTCAAAAGCTAGTGCTTTCAAATAAACCTGTTGAACTATAACCTGACGTTGTGCAATTTTTAACTTTGCTTTTTTTTAAGTTGACTTCTGCTAGTTTTTAAAGGTTTCTCAATCCTCTGGCTTCCCACTAATCTTCATCACATTATCTGTTTGTTCTTTCGCTTTTAGATATTTTCCTAATAAACCTGCTCAAAGATGGTTGTTTCATCCTCCTAGAGTCGTAGAGTCATAGAGATGTACAGCATGGAAACAGACTCTTCAGTCCAACCCGTCCATGCCGACCAGATATCCCAAGCTGGGGTTGGGGGGTCCAGAACTAGAGGGTATAGGTTTAGGCTGAGGGGGGAAAGATATAAAAGAGACCTAAGGGGCAACTTTTTCACGCGGAGGGTGGTATGTGTATGGGATGAGCTGCCAGAGGATGTGGTGCAGGCTGGTACAATTGCAACATTTAAGAGGCATTTGGATGGGTATATGAATAGGAAGGGTTGGGAGGGATATGGTCCGGGTGCTGGCAGGTGGAACTAGATTGGGTTGGAATATCTGGTCGACATGGACGGGTTGGACCGAAGGATCTGTTTCCATGATGTACATCTCTATGACTCTATGACTACCAGTTTTTAAAACAAACAAACATTTATTCACAAAATTACAGAATGAAACACAAAAAACAGAATAAAAAATACCAACAGAACTCAGTCTATCCAAACTAGACTTAATTATGCTGTTCTGAAAATACATAACAATCCCATAAACATAGAGTAAAAGTGAAACAGAGGCTTACAATTCGAAGTTAGAAGGCCAGAAGGAGAGAAAGTCAAGCAGCCTGTTTCCACACAGCACACTGCGGAACTGCCTCAGTCAAGACTTCATGTTTCAGGACTGACGACTCCCCTTCATTATACAGGTTACTTCCAAAACATGAACTCTGTGGCCTAAAGTCTCATCTGTTTATGTAATAGCAAAAAGGTCTCCCAATTACCCTTTTCATCTCCGTATCAACCCAGTCGATTTGGAGCCCAGACTGTTTTATGACCCCTCTGAAAAAATCAAAGACACAGTATCCTTGAGAAAGGCAACAGCTTTAAGATAAAAGGACCAGCTTTGTTACACAAAAGAGCTGGAGTTCCTAGAATGTGTTCAAGAACATTTTCTAAGGCAGTATATTTCTAGCCCAATGAGAAATGAGTCACTGTTAGTTTTTTTTTCCCCTTTTTACCCAGAAGTGTTATCACCAACAACTGAGCAACCCTACCACCATAAACATAACTGTGACAGTGTTTTTTTGCAAACCACTAATCACCACCAGTAATCACCCATGCACCCAATTAAATATTTACATGCAAAGCCCCTTAAGGGCAATGTAAACCGTCAAAAGTAAAGGAGGAGTAGGGAGAGAGGGAAAAGACTAAATCCAAATGCAGTTGCAGGGGCTAATAAAGTATCCATCCCCCACAGTGCCCTTCTGTCACTAAAGACATTGAGAACATTGATGGGTTCTATGTGCTCCTTCTCCAGAGACACCAGGGCACAAACATAACTGCTAAATGCTCCTCTTCACAGCCCATTGCCTGGTCCTGTTTGTAACCAGTCTGGTCAGGCCCAGGGCAAAAGCCATGAGGAAGTTCTCCGATCTGCCATACTCTTACACTGAAATGCAACTAAAAAAGCAACAAAAGATTTTTCAACAAACTAAAAAAAGGGTGCAGATGTCCACAACTAATACAAACATGATCCACAGACTTCACAGTGCCACAAAATAAATAATTTCACGAAACAAATGAACCATCACAGTCTGCAATTATAAGTGGGTGCAACATCCGCCACCCCAGATTGGAGCCAGTTCATGGAAATGCGGTATGCCAAGTAATCACGTATCAAAAGAAGAACACGAATCATAAGATTTAGGTTGGTCCTGAGAAAGGACAATGTTCAATCCCAAATAAGAATCTTTAACTGGGGAAATGTCACCTTCAGTAGTGTAAGACTAGATCTGAGCCAAATAAATTTGAACCACAGGTTGGCACGAAAAGTGCAAATGAAATAATGCGCTACTTTTAGAGACTGGTGAACTGTATTCCTGATGAAGGGCTCCAGGCCAAAACATTGTTTTTCCTGCTCCTTGGATGCTACCTGATGCTGGCTTTCCCAGCAAACACTCTCAATTCTGATCTCCAGCATCTGCAGATCTCACTGTCTCCAAGTGATCTATATGGACTTCAGTATGGCGTTCGACAAGGTTTC
Organism: Chiloscyllium punctatum; assembly: GCF_047496795.1. NCBI lineage: Eukaryota > Metazoa > Chordata > Chondrichthyes > Orectolobiformes > Hemiscylliidae > Chiloscyllium > Chiloscyllium punctatum. Next base: position 126,861,520 of record NC_092746.1, on the reverse strand, counting down.
CCTTGGAAGAGTGGTTAGCAAGAATGGAATACAGGGAGAACTAGCCATTTGGATACAGAACTGGCTCAAAGGTAGAAGACAGAGGGTGGTGGTGGAGGGTTGTTTTTCCAACTGGAGGCCTGTGACCAGTAGAGTGCCACAAGGATCAGTGCTGGGTCCACTCCTTTTCATCATTTATATAAATGATTTGTTTGTGTGCAAAAGAGGTTTGGTTAGTAAGTTTGCAGATGACATCAAAGTTGGAGGTGTAGTGGACAGTGAAGAAGATTACCTCAGATTACAACAGGATCTTGATCAGATGGGCTAATGGGCTGAGAAGTGACAGATGGAGTTTAAATTAGATAAATGCAAGGTGTTGCATTTTGGGAAAGCAAATCCTAGCAGGACTTGTACACTTAATGGTAAGGTCCTGGGGAATGTTGCTGAACAAAGAGATCTTGGAGTGCAGGTTCATAGCTCTTTGAAAGTGGAGTTTCAGGTAGATAGGATAATGAAAAAGATGTTTGGTATGCTTTCCTTTATTGGTCAGAGCATTGAGTACAGGACATTGGTTAGGCTACTTTTGGAATATTGCATGCAATTCTGGTCTCCTTCCTATCGGAAAGATGTTGTGAAAAAGGGTTCAGAAAAGATTTACAAGGATGTTGCCAGGGTTGGAGCATTTAGCTATAGGGAGAGGTTGAATAGGCTGGAGTTGTTTTCCTTGGACCGTCGGAGGTTTATAAAATTGTGAGGGGCATGGATAGGATAAATAGACAAAGTCTCTTCCCTGGGGTAGGGGAGTCCAGAACTAGAGGACATAGGTTTAGGGTGAAAGGGGAAAGAATAAAAGAGAGCTAAGGAGCAACTTTTTCACTCAGAGGATGGTATGTGTATGGAATGAGCTGCAAGAGAAAGTGGTGGAGGCTAGTACGATTGCAACATTTAAAAGGCATCTGGATGGGTATATGGGCCGGGTGCTGGCAGGTGAGACTACATTGGGTTGGGATATCTGGTGGACATGGACGGGTTGGACCAAAGGGTCTGTTTCTATGCTATACATCTGTACGACTCTGAGATTGTGGAAACATTGATGGTGATCTTTCAGGAATCGAGTCGGGTGAGTTCCAGAGGATTGGAAAATGGCTAATGTACCACCCCCATTTAAGAAGGGAGGGAGGCATAAGACAGAAAATTATAGCTGGTTAGCCTGACTTCAGTGTTGGGACCACAACTATATGATACAATGATCTGGACAAAGGAACTGAGGGCATTATTGCTAAGATTGACGATGACATAAAGATGGGTGGAGGGACAAGTCATGTAGAAGAGGTGGGGAGGCTGCGTTAGGGATTGGATAGGCTAGCAGAATGAGCAAAGAAGTGGTAGTTGGAACACAATGTGGGAGGTGTGAAGTTATGCACTTTGGTAAAAAGAATTGTGGTGCAGACTATTTACGAAATGAGGAAAGGCTTCAGAAATATGAAACACATGGGACTTAGGGGTCCCAGTTCAGGATTCTCTTAAGGTTAACATGCAGGTTCAGTTGTTAGTTAGGAAGGCAAGTGCAATGACAGCATTCATTTCAAGAGGGCTAGAATTCAAGAGTAGGAACATACTGCTGAAATTATATAAGACTCTAGTCAGACACATTTGGAATCTTGTGAGTGGGTTGGGTATCTAAAGAAGGATGTGCTGGCTTTGGAGGGAGTCATAGAGGTTTACAGGTATGAGAAGCAGTTAAGGACTCTGGGTCTGTACTCACTGAAACTTATAGAACACTGAGAAACCTGGATGGATTGGACATGTTGAAAATGTTTCCATGAGTAGGAAAAACTAGGACCTGAGGATATAGCCTCAGAGTGAAAGGTTGACTCTTTAGAACTGAGTTGAAGAGGAATTTCTTCAGCCAGAGAGTAGTAAATCTGTGAAATTTATTGCCATAGGAGACTGTGGGGGCAATATCTTTGAGTGTATTTGAGACAGAGATAGATATGTCCTTGATTAGTAAGGAGTTCAAAGATTACAGGGAGAAGGCACAATAATGAGATTGAGAAACATGTCATCCATGATCAAATGGCAGAGCAGACCTAATGTGTTGAATGGCCTAATTCTGCTCCTAAAATTTGTGATTCCCGACGTTTTAATAATATTATGGCTGGTATGCCTAGATGGTGATGTAAGAAGTTAGACACCAGTCTTTTCTCTTGAATGGTACTTTGCAGGACACAACATTGCATATTACAGGTACATAATCCTTTATCCGAAATCCTTGGGGGCCAGTTGTATTTCAGAATTCAGAATTTTTCAGATTTCAGAATAAATGACATTTTCACAGTGAAATAAAAAAAGTACCTCACAGCAGACGCACATGTGAAAAGTGTCACAAAGCTGGTTCCTTTTTTCTAAAAACTGTTCCTTTTCTCAAGAATACTACGTCCTTGGTTTTTTTCAGAGGGGTCATAAATGCTCCCGGTGCCAATTAGACTGGTTTGGTGCAGAGATTAAAGGATTTTGAGAGGCCTTTTGTTAATTTGAAAACAGATGAGATTTCAGGCCAAAGTGGTCATGTTTTAGAAGTGACCTGTATAATGGAAGCGAAGTGGTCATCTCTCTATCTAAGCAGTTCAGTCCAAAACGGGTTTGGAGTTCAACAGTGAGCTATGTGGAAACTCTCTCTCTCTCACTTTTTCTGCCCATCTAACTTCAACCTGTAAGCATCAGTTTCATTTTTTTTTAAAGTGTATTTTAAGGGGGTTTGCTTATTGTGACTGTTGGATATATTCTGAACAGCATAGTTAAATCTAGTTTGGATAGACTGAGTTCTGTAGGAGTTCTTTATTCTGTTCTTTGTGTTTCATTGTGTAATTTTGTGAATAAATTTCTGTCGGTTTTAAAACCTAGTAGTCAACCTAGCTAGCTTAACTCCTGGTAATTCTCACTGTATACTTAGAAAACAAATTGCAAAGTTATGGTCTGGGTTGTCTGCTCAAGAATGTTGTGTGTGGTCTGGCCTAGTCCGTAACAATAGTGCGAGCACTGAGACACAATTGATGCCTGCCAGTACTCAGCCACACCACCACATCACATTCTGGATTAGTGGTGCTGGAAGAGCACAGCAGTTCAGGCAACATCCGAGGAGCAGCGAAATTGACGTTTCGGGCAAAAGCCCTTCATCAGGAATAAAGGCAGAGAGCCTGAAGCGTGCACATCACATCTCAGTGACGTGGTCTGAGTGAGTGTGGGGTTGGGTCATCTATTCGCATGCCAAAATAACGTTTGACACTCCATGACAAAATTTCTGATTTCGGGTAAAGTATTGTGTACCTGTGTTATAAAGACTTAACTTTCTTCTGTGGACTTAAATTTCAGGGATTGGAAGGTATTTGGATTGTTTTTGCCTGAAATATCAATGAAAATCACATCAGAACTTTGTTTTCAACAAGACATTTTTTGAAAACCATAAGGTTTTGGATAATTGCTTGTCTTGTTTGCATCTCCTTCGGGAAAACACTTGACTGTTTTCATAACTGAATCTGATGGCTGTTCTGTTTGAACAATGTTTCACATTTGTTTTGTTGTTGTCACATGTACTTGAGTACAATGAAAAGTTTTGTCTTTGTGAGCAATACAGGCAGATCATAGGGTGTTTAGACAGAACAATGCATATAGGGTTACAACTGCACAGGAGGTGCATAAAAGGAAGATTAATGTTAGATTTGAAATTAGAGAGGTCCATTCAGCAGTCTAGAAATAGCGGGAAGAAGCTGTTCTTGAACTTTGTAATATGTGTTCAAGCTTCTGTATCTTCTACTTGTTGGAAGAAAGTATTATTAGGTGGGAGGGGTCTTTGATGATGTTGGCAGCCTTTCCACGGCAACAAGAAGTGTAGATGGAGTCCATAGATGGGACATTGTCTTTCATGATACTCAGGGCTGTGTACACAATTTTCTGTGGCTTCTTCTGCTTCTGAGCAGAGCAGTTTCCATACCAAGCTGTTATGCAGCCACATAGAATGCTTTCTATGGTGCATGTGTAAAAGTTGATGAGAGTCCTTATGGACCTGCTAAATTTCCTAAGCCTCCTGAGGTAGAAGAAGTGTTGTTGTGCCTTCTTGACCACCACATCTATCTGGAAGGTCCAGGACAGATGTTTGGTTAACTAGAAACTTGACACTGTTGACCATCTCCACCATTGCTCTGTTAACGTAGATAGGGTTGTGTCCTCCTTTCTTCCTGTAGTCAATGATCAATTGTTTTGTTTTGCTAACATTGAGAGGTTGTTATCATTGTACCCCAACACCAAGCACTCTAACTCCTTCCTGTATTTTAAATGTTTGATGTCCAGCCTACAATGGCGATGTTGTCAGCGAACCTGTAGATGGTGTTCATACAAAATTTAGCTGTATAATCATGAGTGTATAGGGAGTACAGTAGGGGACTGAGAACACAACCTTACTGGGCACTAGTGTTGAGGATTATGGTGCAGCAGATGCTATTGTCTATCTTCATTGATTGTGGTCTGTGGTCAGGAAACTGAGGATCCGGTTGCAGAGGTTGAAGCTGAGACCTAAGTCTTGGCGTTTGGAGATTAGTTTGGTTGGGATTATAGCACTGAAGGCGCTGAACTGTAGTCGATAAGTAAAAGTCTGACGTAGGTATCCTTATTGTCCAAGTGTTCCAGGAATGAGTGTAGAGCTAGGGAAATGGTGTCCACTGTGGACCTGTTTTGCCAAAAGGCAAATTGCAAGGGACCAAGGTAGACTGGGAGACTAGAGTTGATGTGGGCCATGACTAACCTCTCGAATCACTTCATGATTACAGAGGTCTGAACCACCAGACTGTAGTCATTGAGACATGGTGCACCCATTTTCTTTGGTACTGGGATGATAGTGGTTTCCTTGAAGCAGGTGGGGACCTCAGATTGTAGCAAGGAGAGGTTAAATTTGTCAGTGAATACTTCTGCCAACTTGTCCACACAGGATCTGACTGCATGGCCGAGGACTCCATCTGGGTCAGTCGCTTTCCTCAGGTTTGCTCTTGAGAAGGCCAGTCTGATGTCTGCAGCAGTGACTGAGGGAACAGGTGCGTCCGGGGCTGTCGGGGCAGGTGACACTGCGCCACTGGCATTTTGCTTGAACCAAACATAAAAAAAATTCATTACATCAACAAGGGATGTCTTTGTCCACAATTTGGAAGTTGTTTGTATGTTCTGTTGGAGGTGTCTGCCAAAATACAGGCTGCTTAGCTCTCTCTCCAACTTCGTTGTTGTGAAACCTGCTTGTCCTCTTGAAGGTGGCATGGTATTGTTTCCTGAGACAATTGCCTATGTTGTCAACACCCGTCAATACATGCCAGAGTGTCAGACTGATAGCCGAGAATATCTCATCCTTTTTGACTTTGAGACTGAAGACTTAATGGCTAAACGTGTTTCTTCCCTAGAGTGAATCTCAGCAAACAGACATCTGTTACCTCCCTTTGCCTGTTTGTGTGTGTGTGTGTGTGTGTCAATGTTTTGTGTATGTGTTTTAGGTTATTTAGAATAGAGCACATTTATAACTTCATGTTTTAAACGAGCCATTTTTGATTCTTCATTGAATAAGACTTTTTGATCATAAATTAATAAGTTTGTACTTGTTAAAGAAGCCTCAAGGATACAGGGATATATGTGTAACCATGAAAAAGAATTTGAATTAAATGACTCTTCTAACAACCCACTACCTGGATCACCTTCACAAGGCCCAGGAGTAGGCTAATCATGGGAGATCTGGACAGAGCAGTTGACTATGAGATCCTTGATTGGGGTTGTTAACCTGAGCCATTTAGGAAGCGTTGGCTGACCAATTTTAACAAGGGATTTAGAATCTTCTCAGTTCGGGGGACTGACTTCAAGCTGGCTGGCTACAGACAGTATACTATGCACAAGTAAATAAAGGGTGACTTGGGTCAAGGGATTTTGGCCTCTGTGTAGTTATTTCAGAAGCAGTCTTGGTTAGAATCTTGAATGCACTGCTGTGGCAGTATGATGAAGGTAGTTTCAATTGAAGCATCCAAGATGGAAAATTATCTGAAAGGGAAGAATGTTCAGGTAATAAGCACATCCACACCAACTGGTGCTGTTGGACATGGTTGTTTTCTTTGCTGGTAGATTTATTCTTGGAATAAATCGACCAGCCTTACACAGTTTTGCCTCATAACCACTACACCACTGTCCTAACCATGTATTGTTAGAATTGTCCATGAAAATAGGTAGGTTTGTAACAAGCGATAAGGTTACACAATTTCCTATGCTCACTTTTATAATACTTCTGAAGCTTATCACTATATCCTCCAGTGGTAATACTGCAATTCCAGCACTGGTTTGAGAGAGCTATTAGAACCTGACAGGGGGCAGCACGGTGGCTCAGTGGCTAGCACTGCTGCCTTACAGCACCAGGGGTCTGGGTTCAATTCCCACCACATTCTCCCCGTATCTGCGTGGGTTTCCTCCGGGTGCTCTGGTTTCCTCCCACAATCCAAAGATGTGCAAGTTAGGTGAATTGGCCATACTAAATTGCCCATAGTGTTAGGTACATTAGTCAGAGGTAAATGTAGGGGAATAGATCTGGGTGAGTTACTCTTTGGAGGTCAATGTGGACTTGTTGGGCCGAAGGGCCTGTTTCCATACTGTAGGAAATCTAATCTAATCAGGGCCACATAGGTATTTTTATTTTAAATATAGATATCCAATATCATAAAATTATTATAAAAATATTTTTCACGCAACACGTTGCAGCCTTATGCACTAAAAAATACCTTCTCTGGTAATTAAGTGAAGGAAATTAATAGTTAATTATATAGATATGGATTTTCTTACTTAGCAATTCTATGATTTACTGATGAGTATTATTGGTCAATTTATTATAATTTTGTTACAATAATTTTTTTATTGCCACTGTTGGCTTGGCTCAATTCCTAGGTTAGCATGAGGGGACATAGCTTTAAATTGAGGGGTGATAGATATCGGACAGATGTCAGAGGTAGTTTCTTTACTCAGAGAGTAGTAGGGGTATGGAATGCACTGCCTGCAACAGTAGTAGACTCGCCAACTTTATGGGCATTTAAATGGTCATTGGATAGGCATATGGACGAGAATGAAATAGTGTAGGTTAGATGGGCTTCAGATTGGTTTCACAGGTTGGTGCAACATTGAGGGCTGAAGGGGCTGTACTGCGCTGTAATGTTCTATATTCTATTTCAGAGTCCATATATACTGGTAACTCCTAATTCTTGCTAGCCACACTGACCCTCTGTTCCTGAGGAATAAGAGAAGACTTGGCCAATATCAGTTCTGGATGAACAGGATGATCATCCATACCTTTGTGATACCAGTAAGAGAAAAGGTCTTCTGGCTCCATCTCATCTCTCACTCTACATGAAACTGATCTTATCCAAAACATTGCTGCGTATAAATCAACTCACCAACCAACCCAGTTTCCCTGCACACTGACATTGTGAATTTACGTTTTGTTCATAGCCTAGCTAGCTCACATTCCTGATGAAGAGCTTATGCAAGAAACATCGACTGTCCTGCTCCTCAGATGCTGACTGACCAGCTGTACTTTTCCAGCACCACACTTTTTGACCCCTGCTAGCTAGCATATTATAGCCTAGTTTTGGCTTCAGTCTCCCAATCTCTGTAAACTCTAATGGACAGGGGAAATAGAGATAATCTTCCATCTCTTGCCGCATTAACCACCGTTCCTGAGGAATAAGAGAGAGCTTGTCCAACATCAGTGCTCGATAAAAATGAGTCTCCTAAAATTCAACATTGGAACCATTATCTGCAAAATCAACCTCCCACCCTGTTCTCCCTCTTCCCCATGTCCTTCACCTAATCACTGGCTGCTATGTCTTAACTATCCAGTCTCTAGTTCTGAAATTCCATCTCTAGTCCTCATTGTTTTTATTTTTCTCCCCTATGTGCTGCATTAATAAGCATCTCTTATCAAACTTTTAATCAAAGAATGTGGTGCTGGAAAAATACAGGCAGTGAAGCAGCATCTGAGAAACAGGAGAATCGACATTTCGAGCAAAAGCTCTTCATCAGGAATGAGGCAGGAAAAGCTTATGCTCAAAAAGTCAATTTTCCTGTTCTTCGAATGCTGCCTGACTGGCTGTGTTTTTCCAGCACCACTCTTTGACTCTGATCTCCAGCATCTGCAGTCCTCACTTTCTCCTTATCAAACTTTTAGCCTCGACACTACCTAAAATGTCCCCTTCCTTAGTTTGGTGTCATTGTGACTTTGTTGGTGTGGAAGGATGGTGATGTAGTCACGATTTGTAATTCTGAGCTCTGGGCTGAAGCATTGTGCATATGACTTCAAATCCCACCACTGCAACTGGTAGAGTTTTAATTCAATCCACAATTCGGAAACTAGAACCTAATCTCAGTGTTGGCACCTCAAAATTATCATTGATTGTCTTAGAAACAAATCTGGTTCACTAAGATCCTTTAGGGAAAGAAATCTGCTGTCCTTACCTGGCCTGGCCTGTGTGTGACTCCAGACCCACAGCAAGGTGGTTGACTCTGAACTACTCTCTGAAATGACCCAGAGAACCACTCCCAATTAGGGAAATCCTGACCTTGCCAATGACAGTAACATCCCATGAAAGAATAAAAATCAAACAGCACTCCTGTAAAAGACCATTGGAAAGTTTATTTATGTTAGGGGTATTAAATAAATGCATGTTTTTATTATTTTAATTCTGTACTTCATTATTTCCCTGGGACATTCTAATGTCTATTTGCAGTTAATGGAATAAGGCACTAATACAGTTTGACAAAAAAGGAAATTAGCTGACAAGCAAGCAAACAAAAGAAGTACTTGTAAGCCACTCATAACTTGACAAAAATCCTGCAATACCCTTCATGTCTAATTGAGATCCAGAGAACTGACAAGTAATTACTGTAGCTACAAGAGCAGGTCAGAGGCTCGGAATGCTGCAGCAAGTAATTCACCTCCTGACTCCCCAAAGCCTATCCACCATCCACATACTTTCCACTTGCTTGAATTAATGCAGCTCCAGCAATATTCAAGAAGCTTGACACCAAGGGCTTTTGCCTGAAATGTTGATTTTCCTGCTCTTTGGATGCTGCTTGACCTCCTGTGCTTTTCCAGCACCACACTCTATTGTCTCTAATCTCCAGCATCTGCAGTACTCACTTTCGCCTACCATTCCGAACCAAGCAAGCCTTTAAATTGGCACTACATCAACCAGCATCCATGCCCTCCACTACTGACACTCAGTGGCAGCAGTGTGTCCCATCTAAAAGATGTATTCCTGAAATTCACTGAGGCTTCTAAGACAGCACCTTCCAAACTCACAACCACTTCCAACTAGAAGGAAAAGGGCAACAGATACTTGCGAGCAACGTCACCTGCAAGTTGCCCTCCAAGCCACTCACTATCTTGACTTGGAAATATAATCGCAGTGTTGCTTAGTCAAAATCCTGGTCACCCTCCCTAATGGCATTGTGGGTCAGCCTACAGCACATGGATGGCAGATTGCCACCATTTTCCAGAGCAACTTGGGATGAGCAATCAATGCTGGCCCAGCCAACGATGCTGATGTCCCAAAAGTGATTGGAAAAAAGAATAGAACATGGAATTTCATAGATTGTACATCACAGAAAAGGGATATTCAGCCCAACTGGTCTACATGTGACTCCTCTCACTCTATAACCTCTTTGCACCTTACATCTGTAGTTGGAGTCTTTACTCCCTTATGTTTGTAATGTGCATCAAGTAATGTAAATACTCTCCACAGCAGCCACACCATGTGGCTGCAAGCTGAAAATTACTACCGCTTTTTCTGTAAAGATACTCCTCTCAAATGTATTTCTTCTGTTAATGACATTCATATTTATTTTGCCTTATTCAGGACTCACTTGAAAGTAAAAACAAATTGCCACATACCACCCAATTAAATTGCTCTGTCTTTCTGTCAGACCTGTTGCTTCTTAGTCGCTAAACAAAAAAAAAGGTGGCTGCTGGAAATCAGAAACAGTCAGAAATTGCTGAAAAAACTCAGTTCTGGCAGCATCTGTGAAGAAGGAGTATTCACGTTTCTGGTCCAGTGACCCTTCTTCAGAACTATTCTGTAGAAGGATCACTGGACTCAAAATGTTAACTCTGCTTTCTGTCCTCAGATTCTATTGCCAGAACTGTTGAATTTTTCCAGCAATTTCTGATTTTGTTTCCTCTTAATCTGTCCCCATTTCCAGAGTAAAGAGATCCAACCTGCTCAGACTTTTCAAATAGTTGTGTTCTCTCAATTTCTGTTTAATTCTTCCTTGCACTTTTAAATACCTTTTTGCAGTCTGGAAACCATAATTGCACACACCTGACTGCAGCATTCTCAGCAGTATCAAGGAAATACAGCATTGAATAAGGGGGACATTAAAGGTTCCATAGAGTGTAATATTGTACTTAACCAAAAATGGAATACAATTTTATGTAATACTGTATGCTAAATATCAAACAATTCTTTGGGATTTAATACAGTGTTTAAAATTTCTTCTCTCTTACACTTTACTTAAACCTTTCCTTGTGTTTTTTTCCCCCATCCTTTTCTTCCCTCTGTTTGTTTTAACTGACATCGCTAACATTTTTTCCAGTTCTGATTCAAGATAATCAATCTGAAATGTTCACTCTCTTCCTCTCTCCATGTCAATGGGTATTTTGAGAACTACTTAATTTTGTTTAAGATGATACATCATACTGAGGGATGTAATACTTTACTTAATACATCATACAATAATTGGGCATGTAAAATTATATTTATTAATGGTTGGACATGCAGTACAGTACTAGAAGTATACAGGGATATATTATACAACAAATACAAGAACTTAAATACATCATGACAGTACTAAGATTTGCTATATAACATTTGGACATGCCATTATTGGCTTCAAATCATATTTGCCTAAGACAGATGATGTCAGTTTATATCAGACAATACTTGGGTGCACCTCTCAAATATCTCAAAGTACCTGGGTGGATCAGACAACTCTCAGCTTTTTTCTGATAGAACTGGCATATATCAGATAGTACTCAGTTATATCAGACAGAACTCTGGTTTGTCAGATAGTATCCAGGTATGTCAGACAGATTTTGGGCATGTGAGATAGTACTCTGGTGTATGATTATATTCAGGTACATCATACATTATCTGACTGTGTCAGATAGTGGTCAGAAAAGGTAACAATTTTTGAACAAGTCACAGATTTCTAAGGTAGAATTTGCAGTTCTCAAATTTATCATACAGCAGCCTATATAACTCTGGAATATCATAGAAAAAGATTACTATTTTAAAGAACTGGAACACTAGCAAACATGTTCTAAAAGGGTTTGATTCCTCCATTTGCCATCCATAGGGTCAGGCATGTCATTAATACTGTTAATGGACATCTTCATACACCAGTGGACATGATCTGAAAGACTACTAGTTCCTTGAATATGACTACAAATACAATGGATTTTTATGTCAATAATGAACATTTTTCGAAAGAACTGTTGACTTATGTTGACTAAACAATACATTTGTTTTTCTTCTGCCAAAATTTATTGTGAATTCCAACAGACTTTAAACATCTAATATTATAAATCAAGAGAATAATCATAGTTTGGCACTTATCATTGGCAGTTTTCTTCAGTGGGTGACTGATATGTGAAATGTAAATGTTGCACTGCTTTAGTAAAGATTCACTATTTTGTTTTATATCATGGCATAATATTAGGGCAGAATACAAAAATGTTTTCACTGCATCTATACATCGTACTCTGGTCGTTGACACTGGAAGCTTTGCAGATGACGCTAGATTTAGAGATATAATAAGCAAAATCAAGGATAATGATAGATGAAAGAAAACATTCAAACCTGGTGTAATGAAGGGACAAATGGCAGATCAAGTTTAACAGACCATAAGCTGTAGGAGCAGAAGTTAGCCATTCAGTTTATCAAGTCTGCTCCACCAATTAGTGAAATCATGGTTGATCTGATAATCCACAACTCAATTTATCTGCCTTTTTCCTGTAACCATTGATTCCCTTATTGATTAAAAATCTCTCTCAGCCTTGAATTTACTTAATCACCCAGCCTCAACAATAAAGAATTACACAGATTCACTACCTTCTGAGAGAAGAAATTTCTCCCAGTCTCTAAATGTGTGACCCATTAATCTGAGATTATGCCCTGTGGTCCTGCACTGTCTCACAAGGCAAATACCAGCTTTACACAGCTACTCTCTCAAGTCTCCGAAGACTCTTCAACAAAAACAAATTACTGGAGAAACTGAGCAGGTCTGGCAATATCTGTGGAGAGGAAGCAGAGTCCAGTGACCCTTCTTCCCTGAGAATCTTGTTTATTTCAATAAAGTTGCCTCTAATTCTTCTACAGTTGATTCCTGGTGAAGTGCTTATGCCCAAAATGTTGATTCTCCTGCTCCTCAGATGCTGCCTGACCTGCTGTGTTTTTCCAGCAGTACATTTAACTCAACAGATACAGGCCCAATCTTATCCAATCTGTTCTCACAAGACAGCTCCTTCATACATGGTATCACCCTAGTGAATCTTCTCTGGACTGCCTCCAGAAAATACAAGATGGCAGCAGTGGAGTAGGCAAGGTTCAGGCTCCTGTGCCCGAATCTCATCCATTCCATCCACTTTTTTTATCTTCTCAATTTTTAAAAATAAAGTTTTAGTTTTTTTTAAACGTACCTTCTGGAGAGAACTCTGCCATGGAGGCAGTGGCAGCAGCAGAGCACGGCAATCGCTGGGGAGCCCTGAGTGGGACTTTGACAGTCAGCACGAGCCCAGGATGGTGGTTGTCAGCAAATTGACGGTCAACAGCGAAACCTGGCGATCCCAGGTATTGGTTAGTGGCAAAGCAATGGTCATTGGTGAAGCCCAGTGAACCCAAATGGCAGTCAGCAGTGAAGCAGCTGGCGAGCTCCTTAGCCCAGCACAGGGGAAGGCGTGTCCACACGGGGAGAGCAAGCCTTCATGGGGAAAGCCCAGTGAAGAGCGTCTGCAGACCCTTGGCTTAAGAAGGACTGTAATGTTTAACTTTTAACTCTGTTTCTTTATTTTTCTACTTTACATTAAGAAGAGCTGTAATGTTAATTTTTTTAACTTATTTGTTTATTTTTCTATTTTTGTACTTAAGATTTTGAACCTAGGTATCTTTGTACCTAAGATGGCGCAATGGAACTTTGTACTGTACTGATGTATTTCTGTACTTGAGTACTCGTGACAATAAATCCCAATCCTCATCCATTGCCAGTATATTGTTCCTTAGAAAAGGGGCCCAAAACTTCACGGCATTCCAGCTGTGGTCTATCCAGTGTCTTGTATTGTTTTAACACAACCTTCTACTTTTATACTCCATTTCTTTTGAAATAAAGACCAACGTTTAGTTTACGTTCCCTATTACCAGCTGAACTTGGATGTTAATTTTTGGTCATTTATAGACGAAGTCCCCAAAACCATCTCATGCAGCTTTCTGCAGTCTTTCTCCACTTAAGGTTAAGCGCATTAATCAGTGCTAAATGTGGAGTAATGGGGAATGGGTTTGGATGGGATGCTCTTCGGAGGGTTAGTGTGGACTTGTTGGGCCGAAGGGGATTCTATTCTTAAATGATAGGCAGCTCCTCTATTCCTGCCAGCATTTCCCCACATTATATTCCATCTGCAAGTTTTTGCCCACAGCTTGTCTATATGAGAGTTAATATCTGTCTCCACTATTCTACTGGTGTGTATTTACATATAGAACATAGAAGAATACAATGCAGTACAGGCCCTTTGGCCCTCGATGTTGCGCCGATCCAAGCCCACCTAACCTACACTAGCCCACTATCCTGCCGAGTTTTCACCATCCCCCCAGACCTCCCACTCACTGAGGACGAACGATCAGTCCTCAGCAAAGGACTCACCTTCATCCCCCTCCGTCCACGCATCAATGAATTTAATACACGACGTGACATCGAACAATTCTTCCATCGCCTCCGCCTCCGAGCTTACTTTCACAATCAGGACTCCCGCCCACCTTCCGAGGACCCCTTCGCCCACCTCCAACACACTGCATCCACCTGGACACCCCGCGCTGGCCTATTACCTGCCCTCGACCTCTTCATTTCCAACTGCCGCCGGGACATTAACCGCCTCAACCTGTCGTCCCCCCTCCCCCACTCCAACCTCTCACCCTCACAACGCGCAGCCCTCCAATCCCTCTGCTCCAATCCCAACCTCACCATCAAGCCAGCGGATAAAGGGGGCGCAGTGGTAGTCTGGCGCACTGACCTCTACACCGCTGAAGCCAAACGCCAACTCGAGGACACCTCTTCCTACTGCTCCCTCGACCATGACCCCACCCCCCATCACCAAACCATCATCTCCCAGACCATACAGAACCTCATCACCTCAGGAGATCTCCCACCCACAGCTTCCAACCTCATAGTCCGGGAACCCCGCACTGCCCGGTTCTACCTCCTTCCCAAGATCCACAAGCCTGACCACCCTGGCCGACCCATTGTCTCAGCATGCTCCTGCCCCACTGAACTCATCTCTACCTACCTTGACACTGTCCTATCCCCCCTCGTCCAGGAACTCCCCACATACGTTCGAGACACCACCCACGCCCTCCACCTCCTCCAAGACTTCCATTTCCCTGGCCCCCAACGCCTTATCTTCACCATGGATATCCAATCCCTCTACACCTCCATTCGCCATGACCAGGGCCTCCAAGCCCTCCGTTTTTTCCTCTCCAGACGTCCCCAACAGTACCCTTCCACTGACACACTCATTCGTTTGGCCGAACTGGTCCTCACCCTTAACAATTTCTCCTTTGAATCCTCCCACTTCCTCCAGACCAAAGGCGTAGCCATGGGCACACGTATGGGCCCCAGCTATGCCTGTCTCTTTGTTGGCTATGTAGAACAGTTGATCTTCCGTAATTACACCGGCACCACTCCCCACCTCTTCCTCCGCTACATTGATGACTGCATTGGCGCCACCTCGAGCTCCGGCGAGGAGGTTGAGCAATTCATCAACTTCACCAACACATTCCACCCTGACCTTAAATTTACCTGGACTATCTCTGACACCTCGCTCCCCTTCCTGGACCTCTCCATCTCCGTTAGTGACGACCGACTTGACACTGACATTTTTTACAAACCCACTGACTCCCATAGCTACCTGGATTACACCTCTTCCCACCCTATCTCTTGCAAAAATGCCATCCCGTATTCCCAATTTCTCCGCCTCCGCCGTATCTGCTCCCAGGAGGACCAGTTCCACCATAGGACACACCAGATGGCCTCCTTCTTTAGAGACCGCAATTTCCCTTCCCACGTGGTTAAAAATGCCCTCCAACGCATCTCGTCCACATCCCGCACCTCCGCCCTCAGACCCCACCCCTCCAACCGTAACAAGGACAGAACGTCCCTGGTGCTCACCTTCCACCCTACAAACCTTCGCATCAACCAAATCATCCACCGACATTTCCGCCACCTCCAAAAAGACCCCACCACCAGGGATATATTTCCCTCCCCACCCCTTTCCGCCTTCCGCAAAGACAGTTCCCTCCGTGACTACCTGGTCAGGTCCACACCCCCCTACGACCCACCCTCCCATTCTGGCACTTTCCCCTGCCACCACAGGAACTGTAAAACCTGTGCCCACACCTCCTCCCTCACCTCTATCCAAGGCCCTAAAGGAGCCTTCCACATCCATCAAAGTTTCACCTGCACATCCACCAATATCATTTATTGTATCTGTTGCTCCCAATGCTGTCTCCTCTACATTGGGGAGACTGGGCGCCTCCTAGCAGAGCGCTTTAGGGAACATCTCCGAGACACCCGCACCAATCAACCAAACCGTCCCGTGGCCCAACATTTCAACTCCCCCTCCCACTCTGCCGAGGACATGGAGGTCCTGGGCCTCCTTCACCGCCGCTCCCTCACCACCAGACGCCTGGAGGAAGAACGCCTCATCTTCCGCCTCGGAACACTTCAACCCCAGGGCATCAATGTGGACTTCAACAGCTTCCTCATTTCCCCTTCCCCCACCTCATCCTAGTTTCAAACTTCCAGCTCAGTTACTGCCTCCTTGACTTGTCCGACCTGCCTATCTTCTTTTCCACCTATCCACTCCACCCTCTCCTCCTTGACCTATCACCTTCATCTCCTCCCCCACTCACCCATTGTACTCTATGCTACTCTCTCCCCACCCCCACCCTCCTCTAGCTTATCTCTCCATGCTTCAGGCTCACTGCCTTTATTCCTGATGAAGGGCTTTTGCCCGAAACGTCGATTTCGCTGCTCGTTGGATGCTGCCTGAACTGCTGTGCTCTTCCAGCACCACTAATCCACTATCCTCCATATGCCTATCCTGCTTAAATGCCCATAAAGAGGGAGAGTCCACCACTGCTACTGGCAGGGCATTCCATGAACTCACGACTCGCTGAGTAAAGAATCTACCCCTAACATCTGTCCTATACCTACCACCCCTTAATTTAAAGCTATGCCCCCTCGTAATAGCTGACTCCATACGTGGAAAAAGGTTCTCACGATCAACCCTATCTAAACCCCTAATCATCTTGTACACCTCTACCAAGTCACCCCTAAACCTTCTTTTCTCCAATGAAAACAACCCCAAGTGCCTCAGCCTTTCCTCATACGATCTTCCTACCATACCAGGCAACATCCTGGTAAACCTCCTCTGCACCCGTTCCAGTGCCTCCACATCCTTTCTACAGTATGGTGACCAAAACTGCACAGAATATTCCAGATGCGGCCGCACCAGAGTCTTATACAACTGCAACATGACCTCAGGACTCCGGAACTCAATCCCTCTACCAATAAAAGCCAGTATGCCATATGCCTTCTTCACCGCACTATTTACCTGGGTGGCAACTTTCAAAGATCTGTGTACATGGACACCAAGATCCCTCTGCTCATCCACACTACCAAGTATCTGACCATTAGCCCAGTACCCCATCTTTTTGTTACTCTTACCAAAGTGAATCACCTCACACTTAGCTACATTGAACTCCATTTGCCACCTTTCTGCCCAGCTCTGCAGCTTATCTATATCCCGCTGTAACCTGCCACATCCTTCCTCACTGTCAACAACTCCACCGACTTTTGTATCATCCACAAACTTGCTCACCCAACCTTCTAACCCCTCCTCCAGGTCATTTATAAAAATGACAAACAGCAATGGTCCCAAAACAGATCCTTGTGGAACACCGCTAGTAACTGCACTCCAAGATGAACCTTTACCATCAACTACTACCCTCTGTCTTCTTCCAGCCAGCCAATTCCTAATCCAAACCTCCAACTCACCCTCAATGCCATACCTCCTTACTTTCTGAAGTAGCCTACCATGGGGAACCTTATCAAACGCCTTACTAAAATCCATATACACCACATCTACCGCTTTCCCCTCGTCCACCTCCTATACACCTTCTCAAAGAATTCAATAAGGTTTGTGAGGCACGACCTGCCCTTCACAAAACCATGCTGACTATCCTTGATCACATTATTCCTATCCAGATGTTCATAAATTCTATACCTTACAATTCTCTCTAAGACTTTGCCCACAACAGAAGTGAGACTCACCGGCCTATAGTTACTAGGGTTATCATAGAACAGTACAGCACAGAACAGGCCCTTCAGCCCATGATGTTGTGCCAACCATTGATTCTCATGTATGCACCCTCAAATTTCTGTGACCATTTGCATGTCCAGCAGTCTCTTAAATGTCCCCAATGACCTTGCTTCCACAACTGCTGCTGGCAACGCATTCCATGCTGTCACAACTCTCTGTGTAAAGAACCCGCCTCTGACATCCCCTCTTTACTTTCCGCCAACCAGCTTAAAACTATGACCTCTCGTGTTAGCTATTTCTGCCCTGGGAAATCGTCTCTGGCTATCGACTCTATCTATGCCTCTCATTATCTTGTATATCTTAATTAGGTTCCCTCCTCCTCCTTTTCTCCAATGAAAAAATCCGAGCTCAGTCAACCTCTCTTCATAAGATAAGCCCTCCAGTCCAGGCAGCATCCTGGTAAACCTCCTCTGAACCCTCTCCAAAGCATCCACATCTTTCCTATAATAGGGCGACCAGAACTGGACGCAGTATTCCAAGTGCGGTCTAACCAAAGTTTTATAGAGCTGCAACAAGATCTCACGACTCTTAAACTCAATCCCCCTGTTAATGAAAGCCAAAACACCATATGCTTTCTTAACAACCCTGTCCACTTGGGCGGCCATTTTAAGGGATCTATGTACCTGCACACCAAGATCCCTCTGTTCCTTCACACTGCCAAGAATCCTATCCTTAATCCTGTACTCAGCTTTCAAATTCGATCTTCCAAAATGCATCACCTCGCATTTATCCAGGTTGAACTCCATCTGCCACCTCTCAGCCCATCTCTGCATCCTGTCAATGTCCCGCTGCAGCCTACAACAGCCCTCTGTACTGTCAATGACACCTCCAACCTTTGTGTCGAATGCAAACTTGCTGACCTATCCTTCATCCAAGTCATTAATAAAAATTACAAACAAAAGTAGAGGCCCAAGGACAGAGCCCTGTGAAACACCACTCGCCACTGACTTCCAAGCAGATTATTTTCCTCTGCTACCACTCGCTTTCTTCTGTTGGCCAGCCAATTCTATATCCAGACAGCTAAGTTCCCCTGTATCCCATTCCTCTTGACCTTCTGAATGAGCCTACCATGGGGAGCCTTATCAAATGCCTTGCTGAAGTCCATATACACCACATCCACAGCTCAACCCTCATCAACTTTTCTAGTCACATCCTCAAAGAACTCGATAAGGTTTGTGAGGCATGACCTGCCCTTCACAAAGCCGTGTTGACTGCATTTAATCAACCATCTTCCAGATGGTCATAAATCCTATCCCTCAGAGTATTTTCTAACACCTTGCAGACGACAGACGTGAGACTTACTGGTCTGTAATTGCCAGGGATTTCCCTATTTTCTTTCTTGAAGAGAGGAATTACATTTCAGTCCTGAGGTACGACTCCAGTGGAGAGCGAGGATGCAAAGTGGCGAAGCAATCGCATCTCTCATTTCCGAAAGCAGCCGAGGACAAATCTGGTCTGGGCCTGGTGACTTGTCAATCTTAATGTTTGACAAAATTTTCAGCACATCAGCTTCCTCTATCTCTCTCCATTCCAGCATGCACACCTGCTCTTCAAAGGTTTCATTCACTACAAAGTTTATTTCTTTCGTAAAGACAGAAGCAAAAAACTCATTTAGGGATTCCCCTACCTCCTCAGACTCCACACACAAGTTCCCTATGCTATCCCTGATCGGCCCTACTCTTTCTTTGAACATTCTCTTATTCCTCATATAAGTGTAAAATGCCTTTGTGTTTTCCCTAATTTGTTCTGCCAAGCCTTTCTCATGCCCCCTCCTGGCTCTCAGACCATTTTTGAGCTCCTTCCTCCTTTGCCTGTAATCCTCTAGAGCTGAGCTTGACCATAGCTTCCTCCATCTTATATAAGCTACCTTCTTCCTTTTGACGAGACTCTCCACCGCTCTCGCCATCCTTTATCTTACCACTTCTTGCCTGTCTCAGAGGGACATATTTATTCATCACTCGTAACAACTGTTCCTTAAACAGTCTCCACATGTCTATAGTGCCTTTACCATGGAACAATTGCTCCCAGTCCATGCTTCCTAACTCCTGTCTAATCGCATCATAGTTTCCTCTTCCCCAATTAAATATCCTCCCATTTTGCCTAATCCTCTCCTTCTCCATAGGTATGTAGAATGTGAGGCAGTTGTGGTCACTATCACCAAAATGCTCTCCCACCACAAGATCTGATACCTGCCCTGGCTCATTTTCAAGCACCAAGTCTAGAATGGCCTCTCCCCTCGTCAGCCTGTCAACGTACTGAGTTAGGAAACCTTCCTGAACACACCTTACAAAAACAGCTCCATTCAAATCTTCTGCTCAAAGGAGGTTCCAATCAATATTGGGAAAGTTAAAGTCACCCATTACATCCACACTTTTCCAAAATCTGCCGACCTATGCTTTCTTCAATCTCCCTGCTGCTATTGTGGGGGCCTGTAGTATACCCCTAATGAGGTGACTGTTCCCTTGTTGTTCCTAATTTCCACCCATACTGACTATTAATACATTCCCTATTACCAGCTGAACTTGGATGCTAATAGATGAAGTCCCCAAATCCCTTTCCTGTAGCTTTCTGCAGTCTTTCTCAAGAATATGACTTTGATACAAGTTAAGACTCTGACAGCGGAGCTTAATATGAACCCATGTTTACAGATGCTAGAATGTAGAAAGGCAGCCAGATTGTGTTAGAATATACATGTCCCTAGGTAACAAGGTTATGAAATAAGTACCATTCCACACTGAAATGGTTAATAAACACATGTCCACATCAAAACAGTTAACAATTGATCCAAACTGCACTAAAATTATTAATAAGTACTGATACACATCACAAACAGTTAATAATTGATGCCAAACTATATCAAAATGGTTAACAATTGATTGAAGCAAAAATTGTTAACAATCCACGCCAAAAGAACCTCAAAATAGTTAGCAATCTCTACCAAGCACCACCAAAATGACTAAAGAGATCCATACCAACATCAAATAGCTAACAATTGATAATAAACAGCAAAGTAGCTAACAATCAAAAGCAAACAACAACAAATGGTTAACAATCCACACCACATAGCACCATATCATTAACAGTTGATATCAAACACTAAAGCACTGAATCAAATGTCAAAATGTGTAATAAATACCACTAGATGTCAAAGTAAGCAGAGGTGATGGTCTAGTGTTATTATCACTGGACTGTTATTCCAGAGATCCCAGATAGTATTCTGGGGACCTGGGTTCAAATCCCCCATTGCAGATGGTGGAATTTGAATAAATATCTGAAGATTAAGAATCTAATGACTAGCATAAACCCATTGCCAATTGTTGGAAAATCCCATCTAGTTCACTAATGTCCTTCAGGGAAGGAAGTCTGCCATCCTTACCTGGTCTGGTCTACATGTGACTCCAGACCCACAACAAAGTAATTGACTCTCTACTGCCCTCTGAGCAATTAGGGATGGGCAATAAATGTTGTCTAGCCAGTGACACTCATCTTGTAAAGATTTTTTAAAAATGGATATTATCTGATACTCCTAATAATTAATTAGGTTGAAAAATAAAATTCGGTATATGGTTTGACGAAGTTGTTTTTTGAAACATGGCAGATGATTAATATTTTATAAATTAATTTCTCTCTGTAGGAAGTACTTCTCAGCTTGATTTTCCACTGGAGAGAGTAATTAAAGTGAAAGGAGCAAAACTTGCACGAACATTATGCCTGAGAAAAACACATTGAACCAATTTGGAAAGTGGAACTGTAAGAAGGGATATCATCTCCCTCCTCGGTTATATTAACGTCTGTTCGTTGTGGATAAAATAAAAAACTTTGACAAACACTTCTCTCCGATCTACATCAATGCTGCACAGAGAGGCCATCCAGTAGGGGTCTTCAGATGGAGCTATGAAAGGCAAGTAGGACTGAACTTTCTTATTATTTTGGATGTCATAGGTAATAGGTCGTCTCCCAATACATACTTTGCCTTCAAAGTAAGCATCTATGGTGCCATGTAATGGAAGAGAGCTCCTTACCCTGGGAAACTTGGGGTCCCTGTTAAACGCCTCCTGAAAAGCCTCCCTGACAGCTATTGATAGAGTATCTCTGGTCCAAATGTTGGCTTCCGTGAGGGTCTTGGGCTCGTAGTCCTCTGACGCGTCGCTTGGCGGTCGGACTGATCGTCTGAGGTTTCCTGGCTTTGTGCGGGTGTCCCTCTGTGTCACTTTGTATAGGACGTGGACTACACCCATGGGCAAGTGTCTTCTGTCGGAGGTCATGGCTCCTACCACTACCTTTCCGCTCTGGACCAGCTCTATGAAGCGGTAAATGTTGTGGCAACCCTTGACCAACCGGCCGCGCACACTGTAACCATCGTAGTGTTGGAAAGCGCTCTCCAAAATGACCAACCTCCATGGATGACTGGACATAGGGCTAAAGAAAGAAATAGACAAGTCACTGGAGCCCGTTAGGGAAAGTTTACACCAAGTCAACAGGAATCAGCCTTTTGGGCTTGTCCTTCGCTACCCAATCAAAATGTCTCCTGATGAGATGTCCCAGCAATGACCAGCTTAAACAGATTCGATATTTCCTGCCCCTCCCAACTCACCTTTTATTATTGTGTTCGATTAATCGATATGTATCGACAAACTGAAATTATACTGGGTCATCGAAATAACAGTGTATAAATATATAAATATGAGAGAAATAACACATTAAACCACCCGACCAATGTGGAATCCTGCTACATGAATGCGGTAGATAGAATATATTGGATAATGTAAATGACTGTATGTATCAAATATACAAAACATTTTAAATCGCTAAACCAAAATGCCGAACCCTGGTGTTCCGACTTCAGTCAGATTATGAAGAAGTAAAATGCGTATGTAGTTTCCTTTTAATTCCCAAATATTTCTGCGCAAGCAAAATAGCCGTGCTGCCACTGGTCTTTGTAAATTAACAAGTGTAATAATACTTTTACAAAAATGAAATCTCACTTGGACGAAAAGTTCACCTACGCAGTTCTGACGCATCCAAAGGCGTTCCCTCATAAAAAGTGCTGAGCATCTCTAAATGAGTCTGCATTGCGGATGGTGGGCCTCTATTTGCAAGTAACGGTTCCTAACCCTTTGAGAGCCTAATATTTATAAAGCCGCCCCTGATCAATACTGGAGTTTTCAGTATGAGTTTGGAACAATTGACTCCCCCCTTCAGCTGGGAAGATGGTGGGAAAGTGGATTTGGGGGAATATTGGTCAGAGCTCCCTTTCCCCATTAGCGCTTTTCTTAGGCGCCTGGATGACCAAGTGACCTCTCACTACATCGACTGTCTCCTGAGCAACAGGCCCTTCTCATTTGGTGATGGCGCTGGCGTTGAGTTTTGTGGTGATGAATATTTGTATGGGTTACAGGAACCGGGATCGAATGAGGTTCAATTCTACGTGGCTTACGGCGAGATAAGTATGAAAATGAGGAAAAAGGCGCTTTTAAATTTATTGAAACTGATCTTTGAATCGAGATCCCGGCCATTTCTCAAAAACACTCAGGAGAGCTTAACAGGTCTAGATCATCATCTAAAGAGGCTGGAGAGGCAGGGTATGTCTGTTGCTCCGTCTGGGCGTTTCCCAATCTATCTACTGTACCTATTTCCTGTCTATCTTATCTTTCTAACCCTTGATCTTATTTTGTTTATCGCATTTACCATCCATCATTAGCTGTAAACTTTGCATTAACTTGTCTCGGTTTGCCGTTCCATTTCACTTCCCACCTTCTATTTTCAATCTTTCTGTTGCCGTGTTAACTAGAGTACCTCTCGAACGAACATTAACTCTTACGCTTTATATATCAATTTTACCCCTCTTTTTCCATATGATTACCAACCTCTCTCATTTTTGCACCATCTCCCCTTTTATCTTTTTGCTTATATCACTTTATCTCTTCCCATTTATTTGTCTTGTTTCCTTTTAATCTCTATCCAAGACAGAAATAATTGGAGAAACTCAGCAGGTCTGGCAGGATCTGTGGAGAATTAACAGAATTAACGTTTCAGGTCCGGTAGCCCTTTTTCTGAAGAAGTATTTTTGTTTCTGTTTTTCTTTCAGATTTCCAACGTTCGCTGTTCTATGTTTTTTGTTTCTCCTTTAATTTCCTGTGTATTTCTCATAATGTACCTTTATTATTCGTTATGTAACAGCCTCTTTTATTCCCTTTTTAGTTACGTCTTTATTCCCCCTCTCCCCACCCTCCCACCCCTCAAACGTCCGTTCACTTCACCATTCTTTCTCACTTCCTCTTTAACAATTTTTTTTCTCTCTTTTCTTACATTCCCTTTTTTTTGTGTACCGGACCTATTTATCGTCACGTTATTGATCGCAGTGTTTATCCTTTTTGGTCTAGCAGTTCCTCGTCTTCTGTTAAACTTCTCCTTTCTGCTTTGATTTGTAAATGGAACATCAACCAGCGCATAATTCAAACTGCAATTATCGTCTCTTTAGTTCTTTTTAAAAATGAAAATGTATTTAGACTTGCTTAATTAACCAATAAATAGACCACTGTTTCAGATTCTGTTTGAAACCCGAATAAATGTATTTTCTTGAATATATTCAGCATCTGTCTCTGTCATAGGTACAACGCAACCAATTATTTGGTCCATTTTGATTTCGCAGGAATAAATTGCTAAAAAAAATTCTTTATTTTTACGAAAAGTAAAGATCAAATGGCGCTTTTTTTGGAAAATCCTAGTTTCAATCTGTTTAACAGCTCTACGTGTGTCTGACTAGAGCCTTTCTATTTGACAGGAATAAAATATTTTAAGTCATTTGCAGTGTTTTAAGTAAATGCTCCTTACAAAATTCAGCGCATTCTTAGCTTTGATCAATTTTAGTAACGATACGATGACTGGAAAATGTAAATCACTTTACATCCGGAGGTTGTATTATTTATACTTGTAACCATCAGAAGTGAAAACAGCCGGAGTAAATCCTAGAGATATAAAATTATTTGAAACGTTTATGTTTATATTTTTGAAAGAATATCTTATTTCGGTTAAAACGCTCGCAAGTGTAATGTATGTGATTGAAATGTATGTGATTGATCTGTTTGCATGACCGTGTTTCGGGACTGGAAAGGTACTGAAGCCTTCAAACTGAAATCCACACACAACGAGTCAAACCTAAAAAGCGACCCTTTAGACACCGGTAGGAGGCGCGTTGAAATCCACAGCTCCGCTCACTGAATCAGAGACGCTGAAGACATGAAGATGCGAGAAATGGAGCAGAATTCACGAGCAGGCGACGGAAGATTGGAAAAGATGCAAAATGTCTGCCGTTGCACATCACTTTAAGATCCGGAAAATGCATCACTAATAATTCAAAGTTCTGAATTCGTGAGGTGTATTAATAGCAGACAGCACAGATCCCTGCCCTGCTCTTTCTTTACAGTCCTGTAGTTTCCTTTTCAAAAATATAATGAATTCCCTCTTAGAAGTTATTCTTAAACCACCATGCAAAATCTCTCACTTTCCTTTGGTTATTTTACCAACTGTTAACAAGAGAGCAATATATCTTAAATGCCAGAAACATAATTAATATTGCTGGAAGTAATACACACAAACTAAGAGGAGCAAGAGTATCATAGAGTCATAGAGATGTACAGCATTGAAACACTCCCTTCGGTCTAACCCGTCCATGCCAACCAGATATCCCAACACAATCTAGTCCCACCTACCAGCACCCAGCCCATATCCCTCCAAACCCTGCCTATTCATATACCCATCCAAATGCCTTTTAAATGTTGTAATTGTACCAGCCTCCACCACTTCCTCTGGCAGCTTATTCCATACATGGCTATTCCATTCTTCAAGCTCGCCCTACCATTCAACAAGATCATGGCTAATCTACTATGGGCTTCAACTGTTCTTTTGTGCCAGCTCATCATAAGCTCCCAATTTCCTACTTTAAAAAAAATCTACATTCTCTTCAAATACTTTTAGTGATCTAGCCCCCACAACTCTCTGGGGTAAAGAATTTGAGACATTCACTGCCCTATAGGCATTTCAGTTTTCAATAAATATCTCCTTATTCTGCAACAATGTTCTCAAGTTCAAATTTCCTACACAAGTGGAAACATCTTCTCAACATCTACCCAGTCAAGCCCTCTCAGAATCATAAGATCACCCAA
Source organism: Chiloscyllium punctatum (assembly GCF_047496795.1). Taxonomy (NCBI): domain Eukaryota; kingdom Metazoa; phylum Chordata; class Chondrichthyes; order Orectolobiformes; family Hemiscylliidae; genus Chiloscyllium; species Chiloscyllium punctatum. The sequence continues at coordinate 126,835,663 of NC_092746.1, read as the reverse complement.
TTTTAAAAATTCTCATGAGTAAAGACCTAACCTGGTTATCCATTCTCGATAAATCAACCCCTTCACCCCAGGAATCTCTTTTGAACTGCCTCCAGCCCCAGCACATTCTTTCATAAATACAAGAACCAGAACTGTGAACTCATCAACAACATGTACAGTTGTAACAAACGTTCCCTATATTACACTTCAAACCCCTTGCAATAAAGCCCAAAATTCCATTTCCCTCCTTAATTACTTGATACACCTGCATGCTAATGTTTTGTGTTTTATGCACAAAAACACTCAGATTCCACTTTGCTGACCCTTTTTAAGTCTTTCTCCATTTATAATGGTTTACCTTTTGATTCTTCCTAACAAAGTATTTGACCTTACAATGTCCTACATTAAAACTCCATCTTCCAAGTTTTTGCCGTTCACCCAACCTGTCTACATCCCCTCACAATGCTTTATGTTCACATCACTTTGTGCACCCCCCAACCACCAACCACCATCTACTTCTGTATCATCAGCAGATTTGGATACATTACACTGTATTGCCTTGTTTGCGTCATTAACATTGATAGTAAATAATTGAAGTCCCAGGACAGATTCTTGTGGTACTTCACTATTTATCCCTTTCCAACTGATAAAATGCCAACTCTCTATATTCTCTGTGTTAATCGATCCTCAATCCATGCTAATACATTACACCCAATACTGTTAGCTCTATCTTGTGCATTAACCTTTCCTGCAGGACCTTACAAAATACCTTCTGAAATCCAAATGCACCTCTCACTTCTGACTCCCCAAAGCCTGTCCAGCAGCTAGAAGGCACAAGTCAGGAGTGTGATTGCATGCCCCCTACTTGGCTATATGGGAGCAGCTCAATCAACACTCAAGAAGCTTGGCATCATCCAGGACAAAGCAGGCCGCTTAATTGGTGCAACACCGAGAAGGATACACTCCCTCCACCGTATACACTCAGTAGCAGCTACAAGATGCATTGCAGAAATTCACCAGAGATTCTGATATAACATCTTCAAACCAGTGACCACATCCATTTAGAAGGACAAGGGCAACAGATTCACAGGAATGCCACCACAGGGATCAGTGCTGGGTCCACTTTTTATATCATTTATCTAGATGATTTAGATGATAATATGGAAAGTATGATTACTACTTTTGCTGATGACACCAATATTGATGGGTAGGCATAGTGAACAGTGAAGAAGGTTATCTAAGATTACATAGGGATCTTGATCAATTGGATCAGTGGGCTGAAAAGTAGCAGATGGATTTTAATTTGGATAAATCCAAGTTATTACATTTTGGTAAAACAAACCAGGGCGGGACTTGCAATTAAAAGTAGTGTTGTGGAACAGAGAGACCTAGGGTTTCAGGTACATAATTCTTTGAAGTTTGCATCACATTTAGAAAGGGTGGTTAAGAAGGCATTTGACATGTTTACTTTCATTACTCAGACCTGTGAGTGTAGGAGTTGGGATGTTATGTTGAGGTTTCATAAGACATTGGTGAGGCCTATTCTGGAGTTTTGTGTTTTATTATTAAGTTGGAGAGGGTTCAGAAGAGGTTCACCAGGATGTTGTCAGGACTAGAGGGTTTGAGTTATCTGCATAGGCTGGGACTCTCTTCACTGAAGCATGGGAGATTGAGAGGTGACCGGATAGAGGTTTATAAAATAATCAGGGGTGAAGATAAGTTGAAGTGCAGGGATCTTTTCCCTAGGGTGGGGTATTTCAAGATGAGCGAGTATATTTTTAAGGTGCAAGGAGAAAGTTTTTTTTTAAATGAGTGACAATATTTTTACATAGAGAGCAGTTTGTATGTGGAATGAATTACCAGAGAAAGTGGTGGATACTGGTACAGTTACAATCTTTAAAAGAGATTTAGCTAAGTACATGAATAAGAAATGATTGAACAGAAATGGGCCAAGCAGTCAGTTTCTGTGCTGTATGATTCTATGATTCTACACCTGCTTCTCTCTATTTTGAACAGAGACATTACATTAAGAGTTTTCCAATCAATTGGAATTCTCCCAGACTCCAATAAATTCTATAATATTTCAACCAATGATTTTTCAAACTGTGTGTCCAATTTCTTTAAAAACCTTGGATGCAGGCAATCAGGTCCTGACAACTAGTCTGCCTTTAGTCCCATTAGTTTATCAAATTGTTTGTTCTTTGTCATAGAGATTGTTAGATGATTTTTCCTCCCATGAGCACCTTGCATATGTGTTACCTTTAGTACATTTGTCGTGGCCACCACTGTGAAGACCAACACAAAGAAATGGTTTAAATTATCCTCCACTTCCTTGTTCCCTATTGTTAATTCCCCAATTGCATCTTTCTAATGTCCCACACTTACTTTAGCTATTCTTTTATATACCCTTAGAAACCCTTGCTATTTGTTTTTGTATTTCTTGCCAATTTTCTTTCATAATCAATTTTCTCCACCTTTGTTAGAAGCTTGGCTGTCCGGCAGAAAGCAGAGAATGGGAATAAAAGGGCCTTTCTCAGGGTGGCAGCCAGTGACAAGTGGTGTTCCGCAAGACTCAGTGTTTGGACCACAACTTTTCGCTTTATACATTAATGATCTAGATGAAGGAACTGGGGCATTCTGGCTAAGTTTGCAGATGATACAAAAATAGGTAGAGGCGGGGAACCTGCACAAGGATTTGGACAGGTTAGGAGAGTCGGCAAAGAAGTGGCAGATGGAGTACAACACGGGAAAGTGTGAGGTCATGTACCTTGGTCGGAAGAATAGAGGCATGGACTATTTTCTTAATGGGAAGAAAATTCAGAAGTCTGAAGTGCAAAGAGACTTGGGAGTTCTAGTCTAGGATTTTCTCAAGGCTGAGTCTCTAGTTAGGAAGGCAATGCAGTGATGGCATTTATTTTGAGAATATAGAAGCATTAATATACTTCTGAGCTTCGTTTGTGGATGTTGGGATAATTGCTTCTGTAGTTCAGTACACCAGACACCATCAACTTCATCAGCAAGGACAGTATCGTCAAGCTAGTGGACCTGTGCCTTACCACTCACTTCATCACCTTCAACAACAAACCTACAGACAAACCAACTGAATACCCATGGGATCTCCGATATCGGGGTTCTTAGCAGATACAGTAATGCAGGACTCAAACAAACAGCCCAACCCAAACTTTGGTTCCGCTACATGGATGACACCTTTGTCATCACCACACAAAACAAATTAGAGGAAACCTTCAAGACCATCAATAATACCCTTATTAGCGTAAAAGTCACTAAAAAGGAGGAAAACAAAACAAAGCACCATTTCTAGATGTCACAGTCGAGCAAATAGCCAATGAAGAACTTCAAACTAGCATCTACAGGAAAACAACACATACGGACCAAATATTGAACTACAGAAGCAATCATCCCAATATCCACAAACGAAGCTGCATCAGAACATTATTTCAATGAGCCATCACACATTGCAGCACAGAGGAACTACGCAGAGCAGAAGAAAATCACCTACATAGTGTATTCAAATTTCTCAGCAACAAACCCAAACAAGCAGACAAAACATATCCAGAAACCCTAACCACTCTCCCCTACATCAAAGACATCTTGGAAATGACTGTCAGACTACTCAGACACTTGGCATCATGGTAGCCCACCAACACACTAAAACAGTAGCTAATGAACTTCAAAGACCATATACAGACAACAAGCAAAACTAATGTCATTTACAAAATACCGTACAAGAACTGTAACAAACATTGGACAAGCAGGCAGAAAACTAGCCACCAGGATACATGAACATCAACTAGCCACAAAAAGACATGACCCTCTCTCACTGGTATCCTCACATACAGATAAGGAAGGACACCGCTTTGACTGGGACAACACATCCATCCTAGAACAAGCCAAACAAAGACACACATGATAATTCCTAGAAGTATGGCATTCTAGGAAATCTATCAACAAACACATTGAATTGGACCCCACTTACTACAGCTGGAGAAAAAGAACCGGAAATGACATCACCTTAGGAAATGATATCACCACAAGAAATGACATCATGAACCCAAAGAAACCCAAACATATAAATAGAAAGCAAGAATCATCAGCAGTGTTTCGTTCGGAGCTCACTGAAGATGTTACCGAGTATGTTGACGAAACATCTAAAAATGAAACTTCCAGCTCAGCAAGCAAACCTACATCCATAAAGCATCCATGTTCAGTGGGGAAGGCAAATTGACTGTTGGCTTTTATTTCAAAGGGAATTGAGTTTTAAAAAAAGGAAGGTCTCACTAAAACTATGAAAATCAGACCACACCTGGAATACTGTGAACAGTTTTGATCCCCTTAGGAAAGAAATTCTGGCATTGGAGGCAGTCAGAGAGGGTTCACTGGGTTGATTCTGCATGTGGAGGATTTTCTTAATGATGAGTAGAGTCATAGAGATGTACAGCATGGAAACAGACCCTTCGGTCCAACCCGTCCATGCCGACCAGATATCCCAACCCAATCTAGTCCCACCTGCCATCACCCAGCCCATATCCCTCCAAATTCATATACCCATCCAAATGCCTCTTAAATGTTGCAATTGCACCAGCCTCTACTACATCCTCTGGCAGCTCATTCCATACACGTACCACCCTCTGCTTGAAAATGTTGCCCCTTAGGTCTCTTTTATATCTTTTCCCTCTCACCCTAAACCTATGCCCTCTAGTTCTGGACTCCCCGCCCCCAGGGAAAAGACTTTGCCTATTTATCCTATCCAGAAGTTGAGTAGTTTGGACTTGTACTGATTACAGTTCACAGTAATGAGAGGAGACATGATTGAAACATGCAAGATTGTTAAGGTGTTTAACAGTTTAGATGTGGAGAATTTATTTTCCCTTGTGGGAGAGTCTAGGACCAGTGGGCATGATCTCAGTGAAGGGGGTTCCCATTTAAGACAGGGATGAAGAGTAATTTCTTCTCACAGAATTTTGTGCATCTGTGGAATTCTTCACCACGGAGAGCTATTGAAGCTGCATCATTATGTTATATTCATGGCTGAGGTAGACAGATTTTTAATCAGTAAGAAAATCAAGGATTATAGGTAGAAGGCAAGAAGGTGCAGTTGAGAAATGTCAGATCCTATTGAATGGCAGAGTAGAGCCAATAGACCAAAAGGCTACTTCTGCTCCTACATCTTTTGGTCTTACATTCAAATTAGCAGGCTGTAACTAGTGTTTAGCTGCAAAGATCAGTGCTGAAGCATCAGCTATCTACAGTCTATACTAATGACTTGACGTGAAGAGATAAGTAATGGTGTAGTTAAGATCTGAGTCTACATGAATGTAGGAATAGAATTAAAGTATGGAGAGTGAGTTAGCAACGAAATAAAAACAGATTAAGTGATGGGGCAAAAAATTGACAAATGGAATGTACTGTTACGAAGTTTTGTGATTATTTACTTTTTAACTGAGCACAGAAAATTGGAATATTTATTGAAGGACGTAAAACTTCTAAATATTGATGTTCAAAGAGGCTTGGGTGTTTCCATACACAGAATGATTATCAGAATACAAAATGCATGTGACCGGTGCAGAAATGGCAAAAGGGTTGAACACTGTTTCTATGCTGTATGACTCTATGACTCTGGCTTCACAAAAGAGGATACAAATATCCCCCTCCCCCACAAATGTAAGGGCAATGAAGGCACGGTGGCTCAGTGGTTAGCACTGTTGCCCCATAGTACCAGGCACCTGGGTTCTATTCCATCCTCGGGTGACTGTGTTGTGTTTGCATGTTCTCCCTGTGTCTGTGTGGGTTTCCTCCAGGTGCTGTGGTTTCCTCCTACAATCCAAAGATGTGCAGGTTAGGTGAATTGTCCATGCTAAATTGCCCATAATGTTCAGGGATGTCTAGGTAAGGTGCATTGGTCAGGGGTAAATATGGGGGAATACATCTGGTGGATTACTCTTCCAAGGGTCGGTGTCTTGCTTGTTGGGCCAAAGGGCCTGTTTCCACACTGTAGGGATTCTATAAAAGAAGGTCTAGTGAAAGGGTGAAATTGTTGGAAATCGATATGTTAAGAAAATGATGCATGTAAAATTAATTGACTTAAAGGCTGACAAATCCCGAAGCCGTAATAGTGACCCCAGAGTACTAAAGACTGTTAACTTTGAAATATTAGATACATTGATGGTTATCTTCCAAATCTCTCTTATGGCATTGTGGGTGAACCCACAGCGGATGAACTGCAGCAGTTTAATATGGCAGCTCACCATCACCTTCTCAAGGGCAAGTAGAGACGGGCAGTACAAACTGGCTAGCCAGCGGTGCCCACATCCCGCAAGAATGAATTTTAAGAAAACTTCTGGAAAGTCTGGAGCAATTCTTACAGGTCAGAGGGTCACCTATGTAACCCCACTATTTAAGAGGGAAGGAAGAGATAAAACCCCCAGTAGAGATGAAAATGCTGGAGTCCATTATAAAAGATGTGATAAAGAAATATTTGGAAAACATTAACAGTATTGGACAAAGCCAGAAAGGGTTTATGAATAACAAACCATGTTGATCAAATCAACTGGAGATTTTTGAGGATGCAACTAGTAGAGTAGATAATGGATGTGGTGTATTTGGATTTTCAGAAGGCTTTTGATATGTCTCTCATAAGAGGTTAGTGGGCAAAGTTAAAGTAGGTGGAACAGATGCAATATATTGGCATGGATCAATAATTGGTTGACAGGCAAGAAACAGAGAGTGTGTTTTTGCAAGGTTTGTGAAGGTTTGTAGCTCAGGATGAGGTTTAGGGTGTAGGTTTGCTCGCTGAGCTGTAGGTTTGATATCCAGACATTTCATTACCTGGCTGGGTAACATCATCATTGGCGACCTCCAAGTGAAGCAAAGCTGTTGTCTCCTGCTTTCTAGTTATAAGTTTGACCTGGATGGGGTTTCTGGGGTTTGTGGTGATGTCATTTCCTGTTCATTTTCTGAGGGGTTGATAGATGGTATCTAGATCTATGTGTTTGTTTATGGCATTGTGGTTGGAGTGCCAGGCCTCTAGGAATTCTCTGGCATGTCTTTGCTTAGCCTGTCCCAGGATAGATATGTTGTCCCCGTCGAAATGGTGTTTTTTTTTTCCCCCGTGTGTAGAACTACGAGGGAGAGAGGGTTATGTTTTTTTGTGGCTAGCTGGTGTTCGTGTATCCTGTTGGCTAACTTTCTTCCTGTTTGCCCTACGTAGTGTTTGTGGCAGTCCTTGCATGGAATTTTGTAGACGACGTTGGTTTTGTCCAGAGAGTGTGTATAGACAGCTCTTTTTCCAAGTGAAAGCCAATGTGACTAAGGGGTTACCACAAGGATCACAGCTTGGGCCCAGTAGCCAATCTTGATATATATAAATGACCTGATAAAGGAATCAAATGAAACATTTCCAAATTTGCTAACGACACAAAATTGGGCAGATCATCAGTTGTGAAGAGGATGCAAAGAGATGGATTCAAACAAGTTGAAAAAGTGAGCAAACACATGGCAGAAGCAGTACAGCATGGTTAAATATGTAGTTACATGCTGGTGTGAAAACCAGAAAGGAAGAGTATTATTTAAATGGTGATATATTAGGAAGTGTGGATTTACAACATGATCTAGATATCATTGTAAATCAGTCAATGAAAGAAGAGAGGCATGTGCCACAAGCAATTAGGGAGACAAATGGTATGGTGACCTTCATTGCAAGAGGATTTGAGTTCAGAAGTAGGGATCTTATTGCGGTTATACTGGGCACTGGTGAGATCACAGCTGGAGTATAGAATGCAGTTTTAGTCTTTCTACCTAAGAAAGGACAGGGTTGTCATAGAGAGAGCGTAGTGGAGGTCCAACAGATTCATACTGGGGCTGACAGCGCTGTTCTCTGCAGACAGATGGTTCAACTGGGCTTGAGTTCACTAGAATTTAGAGGGATGAAAGGGGCACTGATTGAAATATATAAAATTCTAACAATCTGAGCAGACGAGATGCAGGGAGGATGTATTTGCTGGTTGGGGAGTCTAGAACCAGGGCGCACAGTCTTAGGAACTGGAATAGACCATTTAGGACTGAGATGAGGAAAGATTTCCTTATGGAAAGGATAATGAACTTGTGGAATGCACTTCCATAGAAGGTTATTGAGGCTGTGTCACTGAATATATACAAGAAAAAGACATTTTAAAAACATTATGGAATATGGGGAGGAAACAGGTTTGCTGCTTTGAGATAGAGGATCAGCTATGATCATATTGAGTGGTGGAGCATTCCCAAAGGTCTTCTATTTGTATGCTACAAAGAAGACAAAGCAAGTTGAAAATAAACTCTTTTTATTTTATCATATAGTTAGTTTATCTTTCATCCTGCAGTCCCATCTTTAAACAGACTGTGCTTTCCATCACTTAACTATTATGTCAGCTTTCTTTCTGCTTTTTTGCATCTTCAAGAGGTGGCATTTATAAGATACTCATTCTATCTTGGAACCTTGATTATCCGAATATCAGTTATCTGAATTTCGGATTATCCGAACAAGGTCTTAAGGTCCCATAAAAACATTACATCAAAGAAGTAAGTGAATTCGGATTACCTGTACTAAAGAACATGTGAAAACACTGGCAAAAACAAAGACACACAAGCATCTCAAGCAACAGCAACTGGACTTTTTTTAAACATAAAGGTTAGCTACATAGTCCTTTCCAAAAGTAAGTGCTTTATTTCCATCACTTTACTGGTCCATGCATAACAAAATGGCAGAGGAGGTAAACACATGTACGAGGCATTGCTTCTGTCAATCTATTGCGAAACTGAGTTCAGTGGAAACTGACAATTACACTCATGATTGTGAAAGCTGTTCTGGACCTTGCTTAATGCTGGGGTTTCATATATTTATGTGATGGTAAGGGTTTAGTCGTTCTCAGTTTAACCTGCAATTTGCAGAATGCAAAGATTAGTGTGTTTAAGTAGCAGACTCATCAAAATTATAGATTTAAACAAATCTCTGGTAGAGCACAGTGCTAGGTCAGTATGGCTTCCCTCGTTTAGGATAAAATCGATTATCAGAATATCAATTACCTGAACAAAATACTTCCCGCCCGACTCATAGAGTAATAGAGATGTACAACATGGAACAGACTCTTCGGTCCAACTCGTTCACACTGACCAGATATCCCAACCCAATCTCATCCCACCTGCCAGCACCCGGCCCATATCCCTCCAAACCCTTCCTATTCATATATCCATCCAAATGCCTTTTAAATGTCGCAATTGTACCAGACTCCACCATTTCCTCTGGCAGTTCATTCCATACATGTACCACCCTCTGCGTGAAAAGGTTGCCTTAGGTCTCTTTTATATCTTTCCCCTCTCACCCTAAACCTATGCCCTCTAGTTCTGGACTCCCCCACCCCAGGGAAAAGACTTTGTCTATTTATCCTATGCATGCCCCTCATAATTTTGTAAATCTCTGTAAACCTCAGCCTCCGACGCTCCAGGGAAAACAGCCCCAGCCTGTTCAGCCTCTCCCTCTCATTCAAATCCTCCAACCCTGGCAACATCCTTGTCAATCTTTTCTGAACCCTTTCAAGTTTCACAACATCTTTCCAATAGGAAGGAGACCAGAGTTGCACGTAATACTCCAATAGTGTCCTAACCGTGTCCTGTACAGCCACAACATGACTTTCCAATTCCTGTACTCAATACCCTGACCAATAAAGGAAAGCACACCAAACACCTTCTTCACTATCCTATCTATCTGCGACTTCACTTTCAATGAGCTATGAACCTGCACTCCAAGGTCTCTTAGTTCAGCAACACTCCAAGGACGTTACCATCAAGTGTATAAATCCTGCTAAGATTTGCTTTCCCAAAATGCAGCACCTCGCATTTATCTGAATTAATCTCCATCTGCCACTTCTCAGCCCATTAGCCCATCTGATCAAGATCCCATTGTAATCTGAGGTAACCTTCTTCCTGTCCACTACACCTCCAATTTTGGTATCATCTGCAAACTTACTAACTATACCTCTTATGCTCTCATCAAATCATTTATATAAATGATGATAAGTAGAGGACCCAGCACCGATCCTTGTGGCACTCCACTGGTCACAGGCCTCCAGTCTGAAAAACAACCCTCCACCACCACCCCCTGTCTTCTACCTTTGAGCCAATTCTGTATCCAAATGGCTAGTTCTCCCTGTATTCCATGAGATCTAACCTTGCTAACAAGTCTCCCATGGGGAACCTCGTCAAACGCCTTGCTGAAGTCCATATAGATCACATGTACCACTCTGCCCTCTTCAATCCTCTTTGTTACTTCTTCAAAAAACTCAATCAAGTTTGTGAGACATGATTTCCCATGCACAAAGCCATGTTGACTATCCCTAATCAGTCCTTGCCTTTCCAAATACATGTATATCCTGTCCCTCAGGATACCCTCCAACAACTTGCCCACCACCAACGTCAGGCTCATTGGTCATAGTTCCCTGGCTTGTCCTTACCATCCTTCTTAAACAGTGGCACCATGTTTGCCAACCTCCAGTCTTCCGCCACCTCACCTGTGACTATCGATGATACAAATATCTCAGCAAGAGGCCCAGCAATCACCTCCCTAGCTTCCTCACAGAGTTCTAGGATACACCTGATCAGGTCTTGGGGATTTAACGACCTTTATGTATTTCAAGACATCCAGCACTTCCTCCTCCGTAATATGGACATTTTGCAAGATGTCACCATCTATTTCCCTACATTTTATATCTTCCATGTCCTTTTACACAGTATATACTATGCAAAATACTCATTTAGTTTCTCCTCCATTTTCTGGGGCTCCGCACAAAGGTCACCTTGCTGTTCTTTGAGGTGCCCTATTCTCTCCCTAGTCACCCTTTAGTTCTTAATGTGTTTGTAAAAACCCTTTGGATTCTCCTTAATTCTATTAGCCAAAGCTATCTCATGTCCCCTTTTTGTCCTCCTGATTTCCCTCTTAAGTATACTCCTAGTGCCTTTATACTTTTCTAAGGATTCACTCGATCTCCCCTGTCTATACCTTACATATGCTTCCTTCTTTTTCTTAACCAAGTCCTCAATTTCTTTAGTCATCCAGCATTCCCTGTACCTCCCAGCCTTTCCTTTCACCCTAACAGGAATATACTTTCTCTGGATTCTCGTTATCTCATTTCTGAAGGCTTCCCATTTTCCAGCTGTCCCTTTACCTGTGAACATCTGCCCCAATCAGCTTTTGAAAGGTCTTGCCCAACACTGTCAAAATTGGCCTTTCTCTAATTTAGAACTTCAACTTTTAGATCTAGTCTATCCTTTTCCATCACTATCTTAAATCTAGTAGAATTATGGTTGCTGGCCCCAAAGTCCTCCCCCAATGACACCCCCGTCACCTGCCCTGCCTCATTTCCCAAGAGTAGGTCAAGTTTTACACCTTCTGTAGTAGGTACATCCACATATTGAATCAGAAAATTTTCTTGTACACACTTAACAAATTCCTCTCCATCTAAACCTTTAACACTATGGCAGTCCCAGTCTTTGTTTGGAAAGTTAAAGACTCATTTGGATAATTGAGGTTCCTCTGTAATTAGCAAGTTCAGTGAATATTTTGGAAGGCAAATGGAATGCTGATCTTTATTGCAATGGAATTAGACTACAGGAATAAAGAAGTCTTGATACAATTGTTCAGACTTTTCAGTTGATCATATCTGGGATACTTTATGCAGTTTTGGTCTCCATATTCAAGCAACAATAATACATGTAATCCATTTTAATGCATTTTTATGGTCAAAAGACTCTTGATCATCCTTATCATGGTTATTCTCTTATGTTTGCTTATGTTGAATAGATGCCACAATCCAGAAGTTGTTCAAAGCAGTAGCCCAGAATGATTGGAAAACCCTCATCTGCATTCTCAACAAAGAAAACTTTAGTGAATCAGAATTCCACCTGGAAGATTATGAGATACATTTGGATGCATTTGTGAGGAATGAGAATGGCTTCACACTTCTTCACCAAGCAGTCTGTGCAAACAGACCAGAGATGATAGACTTTTTGTGGGATCTTTCTGACGCTTGGGAATGTCTGGTAGACTTGACGATTGACTCTCCATGGTGCCCAAAATGGCCTGTTGAGATCCTTCAACAAAAGCCAGTGGATAGTGAATTAGTGGGACATCTTTCTGGTAAGAATGCTATGCAAATGGCAGAAATACTGCATTACCATAAAGTGTTGAAGGCATTAAATGCCAAAGTAAAGCTTCAGTCATCTTTGTTGAACATTCATTGTGCTGTGAAATTCAAAGACACTGAATGGCTGAAGAACATCATATTAGAATCGCAATGTATAAAGACAATTGTCAATGACTGCATAGAGAACATGGTCACTCCACTATGGTTGGCTTGCACCAAAGGGGATTTGCAGACTGTAAAGCTTTTAATAGACTTTGGAGCAGATACCAATATGAATTCCACAAATGAACAGGAGCAAACTATCCTGCACAGAGCAGTGTGCTTTGGAAACATAGCAGTGGTTCAGTATCTCATTGAGGGCAATTACCTTGGGGTCGATGTCAAAGACAGATATGGTTGCACACCCTTGTATTATGCTTTGCAGCTGAATCTTCCAAGAATGTCCAAGCTTCTACTCATGTGTGGGGCTGATTTGGATTTACAGTGTGTTAACCCCCACACACTCACAACAGATTCTGCCAGACTTCTACTGGAACGCTTAGAGTTTCAGCGCCTGAGACAGATCCTGCTTGAGACTCCACAGCTGGAAGCAGAAATTGATGATTTCCCTATAGAAGTGGATGAAAGCACATCCTTTAGTGGAGTGCCTATCAGAATCATGTCCTGGCCTTTTAGTCTTACAGGATCAGCTGCGTTCCGTAGCTGTTTGATGCAAGGGCTCTCATGTGTTTCCATGAAACCAAGAACTGAGCTGACTGTTCATTATTACTTCAATTTATCTCATTTCTGATTGTTAGTATAGACTGCTCTTAAGAAAATGGAATTGTAAGAACAAGAATAGTCATTCACTTAGTCTAGCTTCCTTAGTCCTAAATCTACTTGCTTTATGCTGACTTTACTTCCTTTATCGTACTTTGCTTACTTATATAACTTTATTATATTGACCCTGACTTTCAGTTATTCCTGCTTTTCTCAGTGAATCCTTTCTTCCAAAAAACATACTTTTTAAAATCTTGATACAATCAACCCACCACTTCCCTGTGATGTCACTGATATGTTTTTCCTTATCAGCAGTATCCCGATTAGGTGCAGCTGTTAATCTATGCTTTCTCTCTCGTTGCTGAGTTGAAGCTGAAGTGCTAGCCTCTCAATCCTGGGCCTTAATGTATCTTATTGCTGCTTCCCTTCTTATTGCTTTACTGTAACTAAAATGCCACTCACAAATCATTTTGGAAACTGATGAGGGCACCGGTTCCTCAAGGAGTGCAGTCAGAGCCACATTTGTGATATCACTTATATTGGAGGAAAGGAAGAAGAAGAAGAAGAAAGGAGGAACAATAGTGATAAGGAATTCATTGATTAGGAGAACAGGCAGGTGATTCTTCGATCATCAATGTGACTGCAGAATGGCATGTTGCCTCACTGGTGCCAGGTTCAGACATTCTTCTGGGGGAAAGTGAACAGCTATAAATCATGAAGGGCTTTTGCCCAAAACGTCGATTTTCCTGCTCCTCAGATGCTGCCTGACCTGCTGTGCTTTTCCAGCACCACTCTAAGCTAGACTCTGATTTCCAGCATCTGCAGTCCTTGTTTTTACCACCGCTATAAATCATGGTCAGTGTTGGTACCAGTGATTTAGATAGGTTGCAACCTCGGGATTATTCTCTGTGTCTTGTGCTAGTGAGGCCAGAATTAAGAAAATAAACAGCTGAAGCACCGTTATAGGAGGGTGGGATTCCAATATCTGGATCATTGGGATATCCTCCAGAATCTGTACAAAAAGCATGTGTTCCGAGTAAATTCGCACCAATATTCTTGCAGAGAGATTTGCTGGTGCCACGCAGGACAGTTTAAAGTAGTGTGGCAGAGAGGTGGGAACCAGAGCAGTTGGTCAGCTTGTGGCATGTTAGAACTGAAGAGAATCTAGTAAGTGTAGGAAGAACAGACAAGGCTGGGTTAATGAACATGGTGGGACTGTGTTTGGAAATATTTTAATGGAAGGAGTATAACAGATAAGGAAGTTGAGCTTAGTACATGGAACTATGATATTTCAGTCATTATAGAAACCTAATTGAGAGAAGGTCAGGTGTGGCAGCACAATGTTCCAGAGTTTAGATGTTTCAGGTGTGATAAAGAGAGATATAAAAGTGGTGAAGGAGTGCATTACTGATTAAGGAGAATATCACAACTACACAAAAGGAGGATATCTTTGAGGGCTTATCCAATGAGGCAATATGGATAGAATTTAGGAATATGAAAGGTGCAATCACTGTGATGGGGTTATACAATAGGCCTCCCAACAGCGAGTGGGAATGAGAACAGAAGTATAAACAGATGATGGAAGATGTAAAAGCAACAGAGTTGCGGTAGTAGCTGATATTACTTCCCCTGATATTCACAGGGACTCCCTTAGTGCCAGGGCCTTGGATGGGGCAGAATTTGTTGGGTACATTCAGGTGGGATTCTTGAAACGATTTGTAGTTAGTCCAGCTAGTGAAAGGGCTGTATTACACTTTGTATTGGAGAATTAGCTTGGCCAGGTGATCGAAGTTTCAGTGGGAGACCATTTTGGGAACAGTGACCATAATTCTGTAAGTTTCAATGTAGGTATAGAATAGGATAGGACTGGTCATCAGGTGAAAGTGCTAAAATAGAAGAAGACTAATTATAGCAGTAATAGGTCAGAACTGGAAAATTTGCATTGGAGGTAGCTATTCGAAGGTAAATTCACATCTGACATGTGGGAGATTGTTAAAAGTCAGTTGGCCAGAGTTCAGGACTAACATATTCCTCTGAGGATTAAAGATAAGGATGGCAAGATTTGGGAATCTTAGATGATGAGAGATGTTGCAAATTCAGTTAAAAAGAACAAAGAAGATGCTCTATAAAGGTAACAGAAAATAATTTAAGAAATAAATTAGGAGGGCTAGAAGGGGCCCTGGAATGTCCTTGGCAAGTAGGATTATGGAGACTCCCTTTTTTATCTGTATTGGGAGCCAGTGGGTAACAAGGGAAAGAGTAGGTCCACTCTAGGACAAAGGAAGGAATTTAAATGTGGAGTCAGAGAATGTAGGTGAGGTCTTTAATGAGTACATTACATTGGTAAGTTTAGAGAAGGGTTTGTTGATACTCTAAGGCATGTCGATATTAAGAAGGAGAGGTGATGGGTGTTTTGAAAAACAGTAGGGTAGCTATGTCCCAGGGCCTGATGGGATCTATCACAAGGTACTGAAGGTGGCAGAGGAGGAGATTGCTGAAGCCTTGACAGAGATCTTTGTATCCTTTTTAACCACAGGCAAGGTCCCAGACACTGGAGATTAGCCTCAAAACAAACAACAGGATAATCACCTTTGAAACCCATCTAAAAGGATAAAGGTAACAGATACATGGGAACACCACCACCTTCAAGATCCCCTCCAAACTAATCACCATCCTGACTTGGAAATACATCGCTGTTCCTTCACTGTCACGGAGTTAAAATCCTGGAATTCCCTCCCTAATGGCATAGTGTGAAAACCTACAGCAGGTGGACTGCATTAGTTCATGAAAGCAGCTCACTACAACCTTCTCAAGGGGCAACTAGGACGAGCAATAAATGCTGGCAGTCAACGATGCCCACACGTGACAAGTGAATAAAACAAAAATTTACAAGGCTGAGATCTTTATAGATAGCACATATAATGACCTGGTCACATCATGGGTAAAGAATGCAAGGGCAGAAAGCAAATTGGTGGCAACACAAGTGGGTAACATGGAAGAGAAGGCATACAGCACACTTGTCTTCATCAGTCAGGACATTGAGTATAAAAGTTAACAAGTCATGCTGCAACTGTATAGGAGTTTGATCTGGCCACATTTGAAGTACTGTGCACATTTTTGGTTGCTGCATTAGATGAAGGATGTGGAGGATTTGTAGAGGGCACAGAAGAGGTTTACCAGGATGTTGCCTGGATTAGAGTGTATTATCTATAGGAGAGGTAGGACAAACTTGGATTGTTTTCACGACAGCATAGGAGGCTGACGGGTGGCCTCATAGAAATATTTTAAATTATGAAGGGCACGTATAGGGTGGATAGTCAAGGGTTTTTTTTCCCCTAGGTAGAGAAATGTCAAATACCAGGTAGCATACGTTTTAGGTGAGAGGAGGCAAGTTTAAAGAAGTGAAGCAAAGTTTTTTACACAAAGGTTTCAGGAATGTGCTGCCAGGACAAGTGTAGAAACAGATCTGATAGCAAAGTTGAGGCATTTACGCAGATACATAAAGAGGCAGAGAATAGACATTGCAGACCATGTGCAAGCAGATGGGATTTGTTTAGAATGACATCATGATTGGCACAGACATGGTTGCCTGAAGGGCCTGTTCCTGTGTTGAACTGTTCTATGTTCTATGATGGGGAATGTGGTCTGGTAATCATAATTTATTGTGGAAAGATTGCAAGCAAGACCCCACATGAAGTAATATCTGGGTTACTCCCAGTGCCATTTGCAAGTGGGTACAGAAATAGAAGAATAATGTAAATGAATGTGTGGCTGTTAAGATGTAGAAGAATTAATATGCTTTAGACTCCTGGAACAATGGGACTGGCACTGGGGAAGACGGCACCTGTAGAAGCAGTAAGGACTGCATCTGAACAAAGCCGGGACTCAGTTTCTTGCAAGACATTTTGCTATGGCTATTGAGAAGGCTTTAAAGTTACATGGCAAGGGTCTGGGAACCAAGTAGTCGAGAAGACCAGTGTTCACAAAATATTTTGATATAAATCTAGCGGTAGAGGAGACAATAGCAAGTTGGTAAGTGATGTCAGATTTTAAAAAAAGAATATGTAGTCTAAATCAGGATTACAGTGCAGGTATATAAAGGTACACAATATAGTCTTAATAACTCAGGAAGTCCGACTGGAAAGGAACATCATTCATTGTTAAACACCAAAATAGAGCCACTACTCATTTGTAGTGGTAACCCTGGATCTGTTTAATAAAAGGCTTAGGTAATGATTTCTAGATGGACAGGCCCTTGCCTGTTACCAAGAAAATTCATACCCAACAAGTTCCACGAGGAGATTAATTAGTGATTCCCCTTGGGCCTTATAGGTGTTATCACAATAGTAAATAAGATAGGGAAGTTACAGGTGCAGATTGCCACCTGCAACTTTGATGTGGCAATAACAAAAACCTAGCTCAGGAAAGGGCAAAACTGGGTGTTAAATACCCCTGGGTACAAGTTATTCAGAAAAGATGAGAAAAAGGAGGAAAGGAAGATTAATTAAGGAGAAAGACTATGTCTCAGAAGTACAAGCACAGAATCGATTTGACTAGAAGTAAAGAACAAAAAGGGTATAATTACATTGCTGGTGTAGTCCATCGACCACCAACTTGTGGAAAGGATGTAGAAGAGTTAATATCCAAGAAAATTATTGAGTAGTTATAATGGGAGACTTGAATTATCCAAACATAGACTGGGATATTTATAGTATTCGGGGCAATGAGGCGCAAGAGTTACTAGATTGCAAATTGGAAGCTCTCCAATTGGACAGCTTCCTAAAGCAGTGTGTTTCCATTCCAGCAGTCAAGACCATAAGACATAGGAGTGGAAGTAAGGCCGTTCAGCCCTTCAAGTCCACTCCATCATTCAATCATGGCTGATGGGCATTTCAACTCCACTTACCTGCACTCTCCCCGTAGCCCTTAATTCCATGTGAGATCAAGAATTTATCAATAGACAATAGGTGCAGGAGTAGGCCATTCTGCCCTTCGAGTCTGCACCACCATTCAATATGATCATGGCTGATCATCCTTAATCAGTATCTTGTTCCTGCCTTATCTCCATAACCCTTGATTCCACTATCATAGCGAGCTCTATCCATCTCTTTCTTAAATGAATCCAGAGACTGGGCCTCCACTGCCATCTGGAGCAGAGCATTCCACACAGCCACCACTCTCTGGGTGAAGAAGTTTCTCCTCATCTCTGTCCTAAATGGTCTACCCCGTATTTTTAAGCTGTGTCCTCTGGTTCAGCACTCACCCATCAGCAGAAACATGTTTCCTGCCTCCAGAGTGTCCAATCCTTTAATAATCTTATATGTCTCAATCAGATCCCCTCTCAGTCTTCTAAACTCAAGGATATACAGCCCAGTCGCTCCAGTCTTTCAGCGTAAGGTAATCCCGCCATTCCAGGAATTGACCTCGTGAACCTACGCTGCATTCCCTCAATAGCCAGAATGTCTTTCCTCAAATTTGGAGACCAGAACTGCACACAATACTCCAGGTGCGGTCTCACCAGGGCTCTGTACAGCTGCAGAAGAACCTCTGTTTGCTTCTATACTCAATCCCTCTTGTTATGAAGGCCAGCATGCTATTAGCCTTCTTCACTACCTGCTGTACCTGCATGCTTACCTTCATTGACTTACCTTACCAATCTCTGCCTTGAAGACATTTAACTCCCAGCCTCCACTGTGCTCCGTGGCAATGAATTCCACAGGCACACCATTCTCTGGCTAAAGACATGTCTCTTCATTTCCATTCTAAATTGACCCTCTCTAATTCTAAGGCTGTGCCCATGAGTCCCAGTCTGCCTGCCTAGCTGAAACTAACTTACAGCGTCCACCCTTTCTAAGCCATGCATTATCTTGTAAGTTTCTATTAGATCTCCCCCCAACCTTCTAAACTGTAATGAATAAACCCCAGGATCCTCAGCCATTCATCATATGTCAGACCTACCATTCCAGGGATCCTCCATGTGAATCTCCACTGGACACGCTCCAGTGCCAGTGTGTCCTTCCAAAATTGGACACGGTATTCTAAAAAGGATGCACTGTTGGACCTGATTGTTAGAGATAAGGTGGGCCAAGTAGATCAAGTACCAGTGGAAGAACATTTAGGAATCAGTAATCATTGTATTATAAAATTCAGGATGATGGTAGAAAATGAGATGCAACAATCTAGTGTGGGAAAAATCAATTGGTAGAGAGTGGACAGCAATAGAGAAAAAATAGAGATGGGCAAGAATGACTAGAACAAGAAATTCGCAGGAGAAACAATAATCAAATGATGAGCTACCTTCAAAGAGGAGAAGTTTCAGGTCCAGTCAAGAGTTCCCTCGATGACACAGAAGACAGATTTTAAGATAAAGAAGAAAAAGTGTGCTTATGGCAAGTGTCAGGAAGAAAATAAAATTGAGAACCAAGAAGAATATCAAAGGCTCAGAGGGTCTATGAAAAACAATTAAGAGAAACAAAGAGGAATTATGAGAAAAAAAGGCTGGGAGCCAATATGAAAGGGCGGCGCACAGTCTCCTATGGACATATCAATTGTAAAAGGGTGGTAAAAGGAGAAGCAGGGCTGATTACCAACCAAAAGGGGGACTTGTACCTGGAGGTGGTGGATTGGGGTTGGGTGGTGGTATATGCAAGGCCGAGTTGCTCAATGAACACCTTGCATCTGTTTTTACCAAAGAGAGAGATGTTACTGAGGCCATGGTGAAGGAGGAGGGCAGTCAGTCACTGGAAGGGTTCAATATTGACAAGGCAGACTGGTGGCACTTAAAGTTGATGAGATTCTCTACAGTGTGGAAACAGGCTCTTTGGCCCAACCAGTCCACACCGACCTTCCAAAGAGTAACCCACCCAGACCCATTTCCCTCTGACTAATGCACCTAACACTATGGGCAGTTTAGCATGGCCAATTCACCTGACCTGCACATCTTTGGAATGTGGAAGGACACCGGAGCACCCGGAGGAAACCCACGCAGGCGCAGAAATATGGGATAGAATATAGCTTAACATTCTACATGATTGTCTTAAAGACAAACTACCCCTCCTCATTCGGATCGACATGGGCGAGTTTGACCGAAGGGTCTGCTTCCATGGTGTACATCTGTATGACTCTATGACTCGCACTGATCTTTGTCACTGCTGATCACATCTTCTTTCTCCAACATTTCTCTGCTGTTATTGAACTGAGTAAGACTGCACTTGTTCCATTCCCATCTATCTGATTGGAATTGAACACTGTTCAGCTTTTCTTCCCATTCCTGCACAGTTATCTCTTGACTCCCAAAAGATTCCCACTTCTCATCTAGTCTTTCCTGACATCCAATGTCCATGAAATGTTGTAGGCCATCAGCAATTATGATCACCAAAGTCTCAGAGGACCATACAGCTGTTACCTTATTACACAGAGAGAGATATACAACTGGTGGTGAGTTTAACCTAAACGTCACTACACTTCAGACAAGAGATAAGTTTGAGAAGGTGAGACTTTTATAGTGATGTCAGCTGGTGTGGGAATTAAACCCACATTACTGGCGTCATTCTGCAACACAAGTCAGCTGGCCTCCCAACTAAGCTAACTAAGCCCTCTACTATCAGCAGCTGCTGAATGATATTCAACCCCAATTTGTAACATCTTGTCCCAGTATTTCCCCCCATTTGCCATTATCATCGAGTCAGGACCTCAACCCTGGTTCGACGAAGAGTTTAGGAGGGCATACCAGGAACAACATCGGGCACACTTAAAAATGAGGTGTCGGCCTGGTGAAGTTACACATAGGACTATTTTTCATGCAAAACAGTGGAAATAGCATACAATAGACAGAGGAGAGAGTGAGGACTGCAGATGCTGGAGGTCAGAGTCAAAAAGTGGGGTGCTAGAAATGCACAGCCAGTCAGGCAGCATCTGAGGAGCAGGAGAATCACCATTTTGGGCATAAGCCCTTCATCAGGAATTTGTGTGTGTGTGGGGTGGGGGGGGGGGGGGGGGGGTGGAGGGTGGCTGGGGTGAGAGAGGCCAAGGGGGCTGAGAGATAAATGGGAGGGGGGCTAGGGCCAGGGGCAAGGTAGCTTGGAAGGCAACAGGTAGATGAAGATGGAGGTAATGGTGATAGGTTGGAGCAGAGGGTGGAGTGGATAGGTGGGAAGGAAGATGAATAGGTAGGACAGTTCAAGAGGGCAGTGGCGAGTTGGAGGTTTGTATCTGGGATAAGGTGGGGGGAGGGGAGGGGAGATGAGGAAACTGGTGAAATCGGCATTGATGCTGTGAAGTTGAAGGGTCCCACAACAGAGGATGAGGTGTTCCTCCTCCAGGTGTCGGGTGGCTTGGATTTGGCGGTGGAGGAGGCCCAGGACTTGCATGTCCTTGGCAGAGTGGGAAGAGGAGTTGAAGTGGTCAGCCACAGGGCAATGGGGTTGTTTGGTGCATGTGTCATGGAGATGTTTCCTGAACCGTTCCACAAGCTGGCGCCTTGTCTCCGCAATGCAGCGAGACCATATTGGGAGTAACGGGCATAGTAGATGAGGTGCTTGGTTGTGCAGAAAAATCTCTTCTGGGTGTGGAAGGATCCTTGGGGCCTTGGATGAAGGTGAGGGGGGAGGTGTGGACGCAGGTTTTACACCTCTTGCGGTGGCAGGGGAAGGTGCTGGGAATGAAAGGTGCGTTGGTGGGGGGATGTTGACCTAATGAGTGAGTTGCAAAAGGAATAGGCTCTGCACAATGCTGATAGTGTGGATAGGGAAATATATCCCTGATGGTGGGGTCTGACTGTAGGTGGTAGAAATGGCGGAGAATGATGCGTTGTATCCAGAAGTTGGTGGGGTGGAAGATGAGGACGGGGCGGTCTATCCTTGTTGTGGTTGAAGGGGTGGGGTTCAAGGGCAGAGGTGCAGGAAGTGGAGGAGCTAGGCTGGAGGGAATCATCAACCATGTGGGAGTGGAAATCGTGATTCCTGAAGTAGGAGGCCGTCTGGGATGTTCTGGAGTGGAATTGCTCCTCTTGGGTGCAGAAGAATTGGGAGTAAGGGATTACATTTTTATGGGAAGGGGAGTGGGACGAGGTGTAGTCAAGGTAGCTGTGGGAGTCGATGAGTTTGAAGTAGACATCCATGTTGAATCGGTCTCCAAAAATGGAGACGGAGAGATCCTTGAAGATGATCCAGGTGAACTTGTGGTCAGGTTGGAAGGTGTTCAGCCTCCTCGTGGGAGCATGAGGTGGCGCCGATACTGTCATCACTGTAGTGAGGAAAAGGTGGGGAATGGTGCTGGTGTAACTGCAGAAGATGGACTGTTCCATATACCCAATGAAGAGGCAGGCATAGCTGGGGCCCATGCGGGTGCCCATAGGTACCTGGTTGGTCTGGAGGAGTGGGAGGATTTGAAGAAGTTGTTGAGGGTGAGGAGCAGTTCAACTAATCAAATGAGTGTGTCGGTGGAGGGGTATTGGATGGGTCAGCTGGAGAGGAAGAAATGGAGGGCTTGGAGGCTTTCATCGTGGTGAATGGATGTGTACGGGGTCTGGATATCCACGATGAAAATGAGGCATTGGGGGCCTGTGAACCGAAAGTCATGGAGGAGGTGAAGGGCATGGGTGGTGTCCTGTATGTATGTGGGGAGTTCCTGGACCAAGGGGACAGGACAGTGTCAAAGTATGAGGAAATGAGTTTGGTTGGACAGGAGCAGGCGGAGACGATGGGTTGACCGGGGCAGTCGGGTTTGTGACTTTTGGGTAGGAGGTAGAACCGGGAGGTGCGGGGTTCCCAGACTATGAGGTTGGAGGTTGTTGGTGGATGATCCCCGGAGGTGATGAGGTTGTGGATGGTCTGGGATTTGATAACTTAGTGATGGGAGGTGAGCTCATGGTCGAGGGGACAGTAGGACGAGGTGTCCGTGAGTTTGCGCCTGGCTTCAGTGGTGTAGAGGTCGGTGCACCAAACTACCACTGTGTTCCCCTTGTCCAGTAGTTTGCTGGTGAGGTTGGGGTTGGAGTGGAGGGATGCGCATTGCAAATGTGAGAGATTGGAGTGGATGAGAGGGATGGTCAATGTCATGGTGACAATTGGAGATGAAGAGATCAAGGGCGGGTAACACACCAGCATGAGAGATCCAGGTGGATGGGGTATGTTGGAGAAGGAGAAAGGGTCCTTGGAGAGTGGTTGGGAGTCCTGATGGAAAAATTAAGCACAGAGATGGCGGAAGAGAAATTCAACATCACAACTAATATATAATTAATTGATCTGGGAACATAGTGGGATGAAGGTGAGCCCTTCGCTGAGGACTGATCATTTATCTTCAGTGAGGGGAGGTCTGGGAAATGGTAAAAACACAACAGGGCTGGGGGCTAAGATCTGGTGTAGAGCTGGAGTTGTGAATGGGGCGGAGACTGTCTCTGGAATGGGTGTGGTCATGGTATCAAGGGTGACATCACCAAAGGAAATGACACACACCATGGGGGTCGAGGGGGGCAGAAGCAGTGAATTCGGTGGCAGCTGCGGGGGCAGAGGTATCGTTTCGTGTGATGTTCGAGGTGGCTCAGCGGTGTCTGCATGGTTATCGGCAGTGCTCCGATGAGTGACGTCAGTGGGGGCAGAAGTGGATAAGGTGGCGGCAATTACGGGGACAGATGTGACATGTCGGATTGTCTTGGCAGTGGTTTCAGCAGCAGTGTTTCTGGCAGCAATCACGGAGGAGGTGGTCCAGGTGGCAAATTGCAGAGGTGGTATAGTCAGCAGTGGCCACAGTCTGTGGCAGAAGTGACATCATGGTTTGCTGCAGTAGTGGTGGCTGTAGCGGCCGGTTGGCTAATGCTGTCCGAGTGGTTCCCCAGGCCGAGAGAAGTTTCTGGAATGATCAAGGATCCCACCAACAACCCCACTAACCTGAGGCTGACCACTTCAACTCCCCCTCCCACTCCACCAAGGACATGCAAGTCCTGGGCCTACTCCCCTGCCAAATCCAAGTCACCTGATCCCTGGAGGAAGAAAACCTCATCTTCTGCCTTGCTGCCCTCCAAACATGCGGG
Organism: Chiloscyllium punctatum; assembly: GCF_047496795.1. Taxonomy (NCBI): domain Eukaryota; kingdom Metazoa; phylum Chordata; class Chondrichthyes; order Orectolobiformes; family Hemiscylliidae; genus Chiloscyllium; species Chiloscyllium punctatum. The sequence continues at coordinate 126,811,705 of NC_092746.1, read as the reverse complement.
ATCAATGTTGATTTCACCACTTTCCTGATCTCTCCTCTCCCCACCTTATCCCACATCCAACCCTCCAACTCGGCACCACCCTCTTGTATTGTCCTACCTATCCATCTTCCTTCCCGCCTATCTGCACCCCCACACACATTCCTGATGAAGGACTTATGCCTGAAATGTCGAATCTCCTGCTCCTTGGATGCTGCCTGACTGGCTGTCCTTTTCCGATGCCACACTTTTTGACATGCAATAGACAGAGCTAAGTGATCCTGTACTCATGGGTGAGATCTCAGCTCTACAATACTGCCAATCCAATTGTGAAAAATGGATACTAAAACAAATATCCTCAGTGATAGTGAAGCCCAGCACATCAGTGCAAAAGATATTGAGTCATAGAGATATATAGCACGGAAACAGACTTTTTGGGTCCAACTTGTCCATGCTGACCAGATATCCCAACCCAATCTAGTCCCACCCATCAGCACACCAGCCCAATATCCCTCCAAGCTCTTCCTATTCATACATCCATCCAGATGCCTTTTATACGTTGCAATTGTACGACCATCAATCTTCAGCCAGAAGTGCAGAATGGATGTTCCATATCTCTTCATGAGATACCTAACATCACAGATGCTACTCTTCAGCCAGAAGGTTTTAGCAGAAATGTTGACTTCTTCACCTCCTGATACTGCCTGGCTTGCTGTGTTTTTCCAGCCTCCTGCATGTCTATTCTTCAGCCGTACAATTCAGACATGATATCAGGAAACAGCTGAAGCGACTGGATACTACAATTGCTATGGCCTGACAAAGTTCTGGTAAAAGTCCAATAATTTTGTGCTCCAGAACTAGCTGCATCCCTAGCTAAGCTTGTCCAGTACAGCTACAACATTGGCATCTACCCAAAAATATGGAAAATTGCCAGGGTATGTCCTGTCCACAAAATGCCAGAAAAATGTAACAGGGCCAAGTCCTACACTATCAGTCTACTCTCAGTTATTAGGAAAGTGATAGAAGGAGTCATCAACAATGCTATTGAGGGACAATTGAAAATGAACAACTCCTATTGAAGCTAAGTTTAGGTTCTGCTGAGGCTTTATTGCAGCTTTGGTGCAAATATTGGCAAAATAGCTGAACCCCAGAGGCAATGTGAGGTGAGAATAATTGCCTTTGACCTCAATTAAGATAATATTGTCTCCATCAACGTCATCAAAATTAAGGAACTGGTCATTGACTTCAGGAAGTGGAGTGGAAGGCATCCCCCTGCCAGCATCAATGGTGCTGAAGTGGAAATGGTCGAGAGCATCACTGTCCAGAGCGTAATGATCACCAACAATCTGTTCTGGCCGACCCACATTGATGTGATGGTCAAGAAACCACAAAAGCGTCTTACTTCCTCAGGAGGTGAGGGAAATTTGGCACGTCCACAAGGACTCTTACCAATTTTTGTAAACACACTTTTGAAAGCATCCTATCTGAATGCATTACAGCGTGGAATGGAAACTGCTGTTCCCAAAATCGCAAGTAACTACAGAAAGTGGTGAACACAGCCCAGTCCTTCACGCAAACCAGCCTTCCATCTATTGACTCCATCTTTACTATCTGCTACCTTGGGAAAGCAACCCATAATCAAAGACCCTCCCACAGTAGTTAAACTCTTCCATTAGGAAGAAGATATAAAAGTTTGAATACACATATGAAAAAGATTCAAGAACACCTTCATTCCCGTTATTATCAGACTTTTATACAGACCTTTCAAATGTTAATTCTGATCTCTGTCTCTCTATACTTTCTCTGTGGCTGTGACACTATAATCCACACTCTGTTCTGCTACCCGGATGCACATTGTATGGTACAATCTGCCTGTATAGAAACAAGAAAACTGCAGATGCTGGAATCCAAAGCAGACCAGCAGGAGGCTGGAAGAACACTGCAAGCCAGGCAGTATGAGGAGGTGCAGAAGTCAACGTTTTGGGTGTAACCCTTCTTTACAAGGAAGGGTCCTGAAGAAGGGTTACGCCTGAAACATCAACTTCTGCATCTCCTGATGAAGCTTAGCTCACTGTGCTCTTCCAGCCTGCTGCTTGTCTACAATCTGCCTGTATCTCATGCCAAACAACAATCAATTATTCAATGCTGTATTTGACTGGGTAGGGTATCAAGGAGTTATAGTGAAGTTGAAGGCATTGGAAATTGGAAGAAAATTCCCACATAGTGGTGGTGGTGGTATGAGGACCTTCATGGCACCAAAGGTCTTCAGCTGGCCTCCTGACAGGAATCACACAATACCAGGTTATAGACCAACAGGTTTGACTCACGCACACACCCTCTCACAGACATGTGTTCCATCACACTCTATCAAGAATGCACATACACACATGCTCTCTCACTCCCTCACACACACACATATAAATCTATGGGGTGAATTTGCATTTGCAGATGCATTCTATTTTGTTTAAAAAGCACACAATCTGTAGGCAGTCAATCCATGTGACATTTTATAAATTCCTACTTTAGACATAGAACCAGTCAGACTCTGATCTCACACATTTAATGCATTGTTTGAGCAGAAATGTCACCTTTTACAAAATAAAACATTAAGTTATCTCAGGAATGTGATTTGAAAGAAGTTCTGGGATTTACATATTAATAAATCTCAGGGCAGCAAAGTGGCTCAGTGGTTAGCACTGCTGCCTCACTGCACCAGGGTCCCATGATCGGTTCCAGCTTTGGGCAACTGTCTGTAAAGTTTGCACATTCTCTCTGTGTCTGCGTGGGTTTCTTCCAGGTGCTCCGGTTTCCTCCCACAATCCAAAGATGTGCAGGTTAGGTGAATTGGCCATGCTAAATTGCCCATAGTGTTCAGTGATGTGTAGGCTAGGTGCCTTAGTCAAGTGTAAATGCAGAGTAATGGGGAATGAGTTTGAGTGGGTAATCTTCGGAGGGTTGATGCAGACTTGGTGAGCCGAAGGGCCTGTTTCCGCACTGTATGGATTCTTCTATGATTGAGTGAGTTGCAGGTTTTGAATCTAAGTGATTAAAGACTTAACAGCAATCAAGGTTTGTTCAATGCATTGCATCAGTTGTATGACACTTTGATATTTTACTATAAGTTGAGTGTCCTGTGATCCTACTCCACTAGCTACCTGACAAAAAAAACATCACTCCAAAAGCTTGTACTTCCAAATAAATGTGTTGGACTATAACCTGGTGTTGTGTGATTTTTAACTTTGTCCACCCCAGTCCAACACTGGCTCCTCCTCATCCTGACAGGAAGATCATCCCCAGGTCTCCTTGGCACCTGACTTAATGGGAGCAAGGCAGGAAGGATTCCACCTCAGCCTGCAGGACTGTTTGTATTAAATCCCACCCAATGTTTCTGGAAGGGTAGAGACTAAAAGTAGAATATAAATAAAAGATTGTCACTAATAAATCAATTGGAAGTAGTTAGTATGGATATAAAGGCATTTAAGTATATCAGCAAAGAGAAATGTAAGGAAATACTGATAACACAGTTATTCGTGCTGTAAATTATGTATTAATGTTGGACCTCAAATGTATGTGAGGCAATGTCTCCATCTACTGGTGCAGTATCATAATAACAAATAAAGATGACAAAAGCCTCAAAACAAAGTCATCTGACATTGATCTTGTTACACCAGCTAAGGTTACCATGAAGCACTCTTTTTCGAAACCTTTACCTCGCCTGAGATATGGTGGTCCTCAGTTAAATCACTACCAGTTGTTTTTCTCTCTAATGAGAGAGTAGCCTTTTGGTCTGAGAACTTAGGTAAAAACAATGACTGCAGATGCTGGAAACCAGATTCTGGATTAGTGGTGCTGGAAGAGCACAGCAGTTCAGGCAGCATCCAAGGAGCTTCGAAATCGACGTTTCGGGCAAAAGCCCTTCATCAGGAATAAAGGCAGTCAGCCTGAAGTGACCCCACCCCTCCAACCGTAACAAGGACAGAACACCCCTGGAGCTCACCTTCCACCCTACCAACCTTCGCATAAATCAAATCATCCGCCGACATTTCCACCACCTCCAAACAGACCCCACCACCAGGGATATATTTCCCTCCCCACCCCTTTCCGCCTTCCGCAAAGACCATTCCCTCCGTGACTACCTGGTCAGGTCCACACCCCCCTACAACCCACCCTCCCATCCTGGCACTTTCCCCTGCCACCGCAGGAACTGTAAAACCTGCGCCCACACCTCCTCCCTCACCTCTATCCAAGGCCCTAAAGGAGCCTTCCACATCCATCAAAGTTTTACCTGCACATCCACTAATATCATTTATTGTATCCGTTGCTCCCAATGCGGTCTCCTCTACATTGGGGAGGCTGGGCTCCCCCTAGCAGAGCGCTTTAGGGAACATCTCCGGGACACCTGCACCAATCAACCACACCGCCCCGTGGCCCAACATTTCAACTCCCCCTCCCACTCTGCCGAGGACATGGAGGTCCTGGGCCTCCTTCACCGCCGCTCCCTCACCACCAGACGCCTGGAGGAAGAACGCCTCATCTTCCGCCTCGGAACACTTCAACCCCAGGGCATCAATGTGGACTTCAACAGTTTCCTCATTTCCCCTTCCTCCACCTCACCCTAGTTCTAAACTTCCAGCTCAGTACTGTCTCCATGACTTGTCCGGACTTGTCCTACCTGCCTATCTCCTTTTCCACCGAATCCACTCCACCCTCTCCTCCCTGACCTATCACCTTCATCCCCTCCCCCACTCACCCATTGTACTCTATGCTACTCTCTCCCCACCCCCACCCTCCTCTAGTTTATCTCTCCACGCTTCAGGCTCACTGCCTTTATTCCTGATGAAGGGCTTTTGCCCAAAACGTCGATTTCGAAGCTCCTTGGATGCTGCCTGAACTGCTGTGCTCTTCCAGCACCACTAATCCAGATATTGAGAACTTGCCAAGATTGTTTATTTTTCTATCACTGCTGGATAAAAAATAAAACACAATTTGATAGAATAAAATAAAGAACTGCACATGCTGGATATCTGAAACAAACAAAGGAATTGCTGGAGAAACTCAGCATTTACTGTGAAGGAATAGAATTAATGTTTCAAGTCTAGTGACCCCAGAACATAGCCCAACAGGAGATGCCTGTCTGGGAATGTCTGCCACTCAACTGTACCAAACTTTAATGTGTCAAGGTGATGATATCATGATTAACCTGAGAATGACAGGAACTCACCAAGACACCTTCAAAAGACCATAAGATTAAGGAACAGATGAGGGCCATTCAGCCCATCAAGTTAACTCCACCATTCAATAAGATCATTGCTGATCTGGTAAAAGGATCTACAAATAAGCAACTTTAACCACCAAGGTCAGCAAATACATGTGAACATCATTACCTGCAAATATCTTCAAGGTCACATATTGTCATGCCTTTAAATATTTGTTCATTTCTTACTGTCATTGGAATAAAATCTTGGAACTCCGAAACAGCCTTGTGAGTGTACCTATATCACATGAACTGTAGCAATTCAAGTAGGCAGCCTATGACCACCTTTGAAAGGCAGTTAGGAATTGTCAATAATGAGGTCTAGTTTCTAGGTTGTTGTTAATTGAAATGAAACACATTACAGCAATTACTAATCTTTTATTTGAATATAGTTTTCAGATTAATCATCTTACTATCAGAGACAGATCTTCAATCATCAAACCCAAACATGTCAGTTGCAAAGTTGCACAAAACATGTGGCACATAGAGCCACAGGAATAAGTACCCAACTGATGGGCTATTTGTAGTTCTGAGTTCAACTAAATTGGAAAGATGTGCTTGGTTAACATTCCTACTGCATACTCTCTAATCTAACATAATTGATATTGAGATTTAGATCAACCTTTGTGATGCATAACACCAAGATCCCAAAGTCAGACATAATTAGACAGGAAGTGAACAAGTTACTTAATTATAATCTCTGAATAGAAAGTTCAAGAAGATGCATTCAGGAGCCATATCAGACTCTCCCTTCATTAATCGGAGAATCCTATAAGAGTTAGAATAGTCCATATTAACAGAGATGTCCTTAAAAAGCTCTAGAAGAGGTGATGTCAGATTTCCAACTGCAGATAATTGAAGTCATAACACCGAGTCCTAAAAGAAAAGCAAGATATCAATACGTTATGAAATAGTCCATACTTGCCTAGATTATCGCAGCTCCAACAACACTCAAGAAGCTTGACACCATTCAAAACAAAGCACCTGCTTGATTGGCACTACATCCACAAGCATTTATTCCTTCCATCACCAATGGTCAGTACCAGTGGTGTGTGCCATCTAGAAGATGCACTGCAGAAATTCACCAAGGTTCCTCAGAAGGCATCTTCTAAACCTGTGATCATCACCATTTAGAAATCAAGGGCAGCATTTTTGTATTCATTCGTGGGATGTAGGCATCGCTGACTGGCCTATTGCCCTTCCCTCGTTGCCCTTGAGAAAGGTGGTGGTTAGCTGCCTTCCTAAATCACTGCAGTCCACATGCTGTAGGTTGACTCATAATGCCCTTAAGGGAAGAAGTCCCACAATATTGACCCAGTGACAATGAAGGAGTGATGATATATTTCCAAGTCAGGATGATGAATGGCTTGGAGGGAGACTTGGAGGTCGTGATGTTCCCATGTAGCTACTGCCCTTACTCTTCTAAGTGGAAGTGGTCATGGCTTTGGAATATGTTGTTTGAGGATCTTTGGTGAATTTCTGCAATGCGTCTTGTAGGTAGTACACCCTCCTGCTGCTGAGTGTCAATGGTAGAGGGAATTGATGCTTGTGGATGTGGTGTCAATAAAGTTGGCTGCTTTATCTTGAATGGTGTTAAGTTTTTTAACTGTTGTTAGAGCTGCCTTCATCTAGGCAAGTGGGCAGTATTTCATTATACCCCTGACATGTGCTTTATAGATGGTGGACAGGCTTTGAGGAGTCAGGTGGTGAGTTATTCACTACAGAATTCCTAGTCTCTGCCACTGTGTTTATTTGGTGAGTCCAGTTGAGTTTCTAATTAATGGTAACTCCAAGGACGCCAACAGTAAGGTAATACCATTGAATGTCAAAGGGTGGTGATTAGATTGTCTCTAATTGGGGATGGTCATTGCCTGTATTCATTCGTGGGATGTAGGCATCGCTGACTGGCCTATTGCCCTTCCCTTGTTACCCTTGAGGAAGTGTGAATGTTATTTGCCACTTGTCAGCCCAAGTCTGGTTTTGTTCAGGTCTTGCTGCATTTGGACATGGACTGCTTCAGTATCTGAAGATGGAATGGTGCTGAACATTGTGCAATCATTGGCGAACATCCCCACTTCCGACCTTATGACGGAGATGAGTTCATCAATGAAGCAGCTGAAAATTGTTGGTCCCAGGACACTCCCCTGAGGAACTCCTGCAGAGATGTCCTGGTGCTGAGATGACTGACCTCCAACAACCATAATCATCTTATTATGTGACAGATATGATCCCAACCAGTAGAGAGTTTGCCCCCTGTCCCACTGATTCCATCTTTGATTGTGCTCCTTGATGCCACACTCAATTGAATGCAGCCTTAATGTCAAAGGCTGTCACTCTCACCTTATCTCTGGAATTCAGCTCTTTTGTCCATGTTTGAACCAAGGCAGTAATGAGGTCAGGCCCTGGTGGAACCCAAACTGGTCATTACTGAGCAGGTTATTACTGATCAAATGTTACTTGATAGCACCGTTGATGACACCTTCCACCACTTTACTAATGATTGAGAGAAGACTAATGGGGTGGTAATTGGATTGGTTAGAGTTGTCCTTTGTACAGTGTCTATCTCGGCAATTTTCCACATTGTTGGATAGATGCCAGTGTTGTAACTCTACTGGAAGAGCTGGACTTGGGGAGCAGCAAGTTCTGGAGCACAAGGCTTCAAAACTATTGCCTGAATGTTGTTAGGGCTCATAGCCTTTGCAGTATCCAATGCCTTCAACTGTTTCTTGGTATCATGTGGCGTGAATCGAATTGGCTAAAGAATGGGAACACCACCATCTGCAGGTTCCCCTTAATCCCATTCAACACCCTAACTTGGAAATATATTGTTGTGCCTTCAGTGTTGCTGAGTTAAAATCCAAGAATTCCCTCTCTAAAAGCATTGTGCCTTATCTAAATCAAGTTGGTAATTCTCCATCAGCTTATCAAGGGTATCATTGACATGTGTGATTAAGAAAATGTTGCAGTGTTTTATAAAGAATGAAAAAGTGGAACATTTAGAAATATGTGCTATAATTAAGCAGAGTTACCCATAGCTTCATGAAGGGAATCATGCCTGACAAATTTATGAGAGTTCTTTGAGGAGACAACAAGCAGGATAGATAAAGGAAAATCAGTAGATATATTTGAATTTCAAAAAGATGTGTAATATGGTATCACATATAATGAGAAAAAAAAATCACATGGTTTTGGGATTAGCATATTAGCATGGACAGGTGATTGGCTAACTAATAGATAGTAGAGGGTTGGGATAAAGAAGGCATTTTCTGAATGGCACCTTGTAACTTGTGGAGTCCCACAGATATCAATGCTGGGGGCACAATTATTTGCAATATGGTTGGTTCTGCTATAACGCATGTTTCTTCAATGCAAATTGGCTTTAACACAATTGAAGAATTTAGACCGTTAGAGCCAAAACCCTGTCCACTATCTACAAGACACAAGCCAGGAGTGTGATGGAATACTCCCCACTTGCCTGGATAAGTGTAGTTCGAACAACACCAAGGAAACTTGACACCATCTAGAAGACAGGCACTACATCATCCACCACTAATGCTCAATGGCAATAATATATCAGTAGTCATATCTACAAGTTCACCAAAGATCACTGGATGGAAATCCTGGAACTTCATCCCATCCCCCACCACTACCTCCAACAAGATTGTGGATCCACCCACAACACATGGACTTCAGAAGTTCAAACTGGCAGTTCATCACTCCCTTCTCAAGGACAAATAGAGATGAGCAATAAATGATGGTACAAACAGTGATGCGCCCATGTGCCATGGACGAATAAAAGGAATCCTCATGCATGAATTTCATATCTAACATCCAAGTTCAGTGGGTATTATGGAGGTGAAATAAATGTTAGCCTTTATTGTGAAGGGAACAGAGTATAAAGTATAGGGGTGGCACGGTGGCTCAGTTATAGCACTGCTGTCTCACAGTTCCAGGGACCTGGGTTAGAATCCAGCCTCGGGCGACTGTCTGTGTGGGGTTTGCACATTCTCCCTGTGTCTGCGTGGGTTTCCTCCAGGTGCTCCGGTTTCCTCCCAAAATTCAAAGATGTGCAGGTCAGGTGAATTGGCCATGCTAAATTGTCCATTGTGTTAGGTGCATTAGTCGGGGGAATTGGGTCTGGGTGGGTTACTCTTCGGAGGGTCGGTGTGGACTTGTTGGGCCAAAGTTTCCACACTGTAGGGAATCTAATCTACAAAAGATAAGGTGGTCTTGCTAAAACTACATAAGGCACCAGTCAGACTACAACTGAAATACTGTGAACAGTTTTGGGTCCCTTATCTAAGGAAAGATAATGAGCATTTCTTTTCACTATGAGGGTAGTAAATCCACTGAATTCTTTAGTTAAAACTCATACAACACCAGGTTATAGTATAAGCTTTCAGAGCGCTGTTCCTTTATCAGACATCTACCTGACGAAGGAGCAGCGCTCCAAAAGCTTGTATTTCCAAATAAACCTATAACCTGATGTTGTGTGGTTTTTAACTTTGTCCACACCAGTCCAACACCAGCACCTCCATATGCTGAATTCTTTAGGCAGCTATTGAGGCTGGGCTATTAAGTATTCATAGCTGAGGTAGATAGATTTTTGATCAGAATGGGAATCAGTGGTTATTGGGATAAGGCAAGAAGGTGGAATTGAGGATTATCAGATCAGCCATGATCTAATTGATTGGAAGAGCTGAATGGTCTATGTCTGCTCCTTTGTCTTATAGTCTTCTGGTAAATCAGTGAAGGGCAATGAATGCAGGTCCAGCCAGCGATGTCCATGTCCCATGAATTAGTTTTTAAAATTCTAAAGACAAAAGTATCAAGAGCCAAACAGTACTTGGTATGTTTGTAGCACATAATCTCAATTTCATTTTGTCCTTCTATACTGTTTATACCTCTGTGCTGTCTTGGAATTTCTCCAGAATCGCAAACAGAAATTGCCTCCATAATATTCCCAAACCCACACCTGGGATCTATAAATCTATCCAAGTGGGAAAATGAGCTTTAAGTTTAACTCTTCATCTGAAAGACAATTCTAACAGTACAGAGCTCCCTCACCAAAACACTGCTTGTTGGCACAGATGTGATGTTCAATTTTCTAAAGTAGAACTTGGACCCACAATGTTTTCACTCAAATGTGACAACAGTACAACTCAACGTAGTTAAATATTTCATTCAGCATTACTAATGCTTACAGCTTTCTGGTTTAAAGCTCCAATTCAAATTTCAGATTTCAAAAGTTTTCAAATCTAGAATAGTCATTACTGCATAATTTCAATCAAATGACAGAAATGCATGCAATTGGTCAGTTATTGAAGAAACATAACAATCAAAATTGGCTATTACAGTTAATGAACTTACAAGATATTCTGTACTTCTGCTACTTGGAGCTCTTAGGGCCAGTCGCACACTTTTGTTTCTGGGTTGAAAACCAAAGAAGTAGGACATGACATATAGAATGTAATTTCTGATGCACACTGAAGAAAGCTAGACTCATCCTTTGGATTTGGATATAACCCATCATCTTTCCCACAGCAGAGGTTTGGCCTTCTAGTGGTGGTTGCCATGGTGGATCCTACAAGAGAATCACAACATCATGAAGTATAGAGAAAACATCTAAACAAAGTTAGTAAAATGAGATTTACATCAGAAAAACTAAATGATCAGACTCATGGTTCTGCATTCCAGACAATTTTGGAAACTTGGTGTATCTGATCTTAAATGAATGAGGCAAATCATTCAATGTTAACGCACAGGAGTTCATCATGCCTGTTGCTCCTCTTAGAAAGATCTATATAATTAGTCCCGTTTCTGTTCCCATTCTCCATAACCTTACAATTCTTTCTCTTTTGAAACACACCGATGAATCTGTACCATCATCCTCTTAGTGACTCATGGGAACTCACTGGATAAAAAGAAGAAATCTCATTCATTCTTCAATTCTTTTCTAAGTATCTTAAATTTTCTTCAGTTGTGTTATGGACTAGGCCAGACCACCCAAAATATTCTTAAGCAGGCAGCCCCAAACCATAACTTTGCAATTTATTTCAGTAAGTGTACAGTGAAAATTACCCAGAGTAAAATAGCTGGGTTGACTACTAGATTTTAAAACAGACAAAAAAAATTATTCACAAAATTATACAATGAAACACAAAGAACAGAATAAAGAACCCCATACAGAACTCTGCCTATCCAACTAAATTATGCTGTTCTAAATATACACAACAGTCCCAATAAGCAAATTCCCTTTAAAAACTAGTATAAATGGAACACATGCTGACAGGTTGATGTTGAAGATCAGAAAGAGAGAGAGACAGTTTCCACACAGCTCCCTGTTGAACTTCTCACCGGGTCAGACTGAACTAAACTGCTCAGCTCAGCTAGAAAGCTGTCCACTCCCCTTTCTTTATACAGGTAACTTCTAAAACATGACCACCTTGACCTGAAGTCTCATCTGTTTACATATAAACAAAAGGCTTCTCAAAATCCTTTTCATCTCTGTACCAAACCAGACTGATTGGAGCCTGGCCTGGTTTATTGCCCCTCTGAAACAAATCAAGGACAGAGTCTCCTTGAACCAAGGGATAGCTTTTAGAAAAAAAGGGACCAGCTTTGTGATATCTCCCACCTTAAAAAAAATGAACTATCAATACCAAACGATGGCTTTATTTTTAACCCTTCAAAACCTGGTAAGTAGTCTAAACACACATATACACTATACTAACTATAAACATGCACAACCACATGCAAATTCAGGCCGTGGTACACCCACCACCGAACGCTTTGTGACTGTTGGATGTTGAGTCTTTCACTAAAGGATGCAGTTTCTCCTTATTTATTCTGTATAAGGCAGGTAGTACCTGAAAAGATTAACTAATATCACAAGATAAGTTCTGCCTATCAGCATATAAAGGACTGTACCTGGGAGGAGCTATCGAATGTCTTAACTGATTCTGCTCTGGTCTGCGCATGTTATCAAGACTGTGTGAACATGTTTAGTTGTTGTAATTACTCTTATATTGAGCATGATGTCTCATTAGAGACTATCACTTATTTTATATGTAATAAACCTATTTACTGTTCATCAAGATTAAGTCTATCTTTTGTTTAACACATCATGTGGGCATTCTTCCATACATGTATTGGAAACCAAGACTAATACCAGCAAGAAAGATTGGTCACAATGAATCTATCCAAAATATTCCTAATTATATCCAACTTCTCAGATATGCCTGGTTATGTAAAGCATCTTGTTCACTATCAGTTTAATAACAACGTTCTTTATTAATCCATTATTTTCTATCTCATTATATACCTCTATGGAATTGACCATTCTTCGATAATAGGGCAGTTACTAGGATCAATTACCAAGGGTAAAAACGAGGACTGCAGATGCTGGAAACCCGAGTCTGGATTAGAGTCGTGCTGGAAAAGCACAGCAGGTCAGGCAGCATCCAAGGAGCAGGAAAATCGACATTTTGGGGCAAAAGCCCTTCATTCCTGATGAAGGGCTTTTGCCCGAAATGTCGATTTTCCTACTCCTTGGATACTGCCTGACCTGCTGTGCTTTTCCAGCACTATTCTAATCCAGACTCAATTACCAAGGGGTACAATTGCCTAGCCTACTCTGACATTCAATTAGGTGATGTCTGATTTAATCTCAGTGTCATTTCTCAGAACCAGTAACACTCATTGACCGAGAGGGGAAGTCAAGAGCAGAGAAAAAAGAAATTAAGAACAAATTATCAATTCCCTCAATAAATAATAAATTGAAATAGCTGCAAAAGCAGAATTCAGATTACCTGTGATTTCTTGCAGTGTGCAACTTGCTTCATATTTTTATTGTTATTGATTAGAAATTGGACAAAAACATAGAGTTGGGTGAACAGAGATATTTTAAATTGAAGGGAGGTATAGAATGGAGTTCTGCAAGGTCCAATATGGGACTGCTGCATCTTTTGATATACATTAATGACTTGAAATTGGTGACACACAAATACAATATAGAACATAGAACAATACAGCACAGAACAGGCCCTTAGGGCCTCGATGTTGCGTCAACCTATGAACTAATCTAAGCCAATCACCCTACACTATCCCATCATCATCCGTATGCTTATCTAAGGACTGCTTAAATCCCCTAATGTGTCTAAGTTAATGGATAGTGAAGAAGGTGTTTGGTATGCTTTCCTTTATTGGTCAGAGTATTGAGTACAGGAGTTGGGAGGTCATGTTGCGGCTGTACAGGACATTGGTTAGGCTACTGTTGGAATATTGCGTGCAATTCTCGTCTCCTTCCTATCGGAAAGATGTTGTGAAACTTGAAAGGGTTCAGAAAAGACTTACACGGATGTTGCCCCAGTTGGAGGATTTGAGCTATAGGGAAAGGCTGAACAAGTTGGGGCTGTTTTCCCTGGAGCGTCGGAGGCTGAGGGGTGACCTTATAGAGGTTTACAAAATTATGAGGGGCATGGATAGGGTAAATAGGCAAAGTCTTTTCTCTGGGTCAGGGAGTCCAGAACTAGAGGGTTTAGGGTGAGAGGAGAAAGATATAAAAGAGACCTAAGGGGCAACGTTTTCACACAGAGGGTGGTACGTGTATGGAATGAGCTGCCAGAGCAAGTGGTGGAGGCTGGTACAATTGCAACATTTAAGAGGCATCTGGATGGGTACATGAATAGGAAGAGTTTGGAGGGATATGGGCCGGGTGCTGGCAGGTGGGACTAGATTGGGTTGGGATATCTGGTCGGCATGGACGGGTTGGACCGAAAGGTCTGTTTCCATGCTATAATCTCAATGACTCTATGACATTGGCAGGCAGGACATTCATTCTCTGAGTGAAGAACCTGCCCCTAACATCTGTCTTAAATCTATCACCCCTTAATTTGCAACTATGCCCCCTTGTACAAGCATCATCCTAGGAAAAAGACTCTCACTGTCCACCCTATCAAATCCTATGATCATCTTGTATGTCCCTATTAAATCACCTCTTAGCCTTCTTCTCTCCAATGAGAACCGACCCAAGTTCCCTCAGCCTTTTCTCATAAGACCTTCACTTCCGACCAGGCTACATCCTGGTAAATCTCCTCTGTACCTTTTCCAATGCTTCTACATCCTTCCTGTAATGGAGCAACCAGAACTGCACACAATTCTCCAAGTGAGGCTGCACTAGTGTTTTATACAGTTGCAGCATGACATCATGGCTTTGGAACTCAATCCCTCTACCAATAAGACCTAATACTTCGTATGCCTTCTTAACAGCACTATCAACCTGGGTGGCAACTTTCAGGGATCTATACACATGTGAGAATCTAAAATCTGGAATTAGACCATTGTCAAGAGTAACCGTTTTTTTATGCATGCTTTTACTAACCACAAAATGGCTTCTTAATACAAAGTAACATCACAAAATGGCTTCAGGCTGTGTTTAAATTGGCTTCTCACCCTGCTAAAGGCTGCATTCCTGCATTGCCGAGATAACTGAATTAAAGATAAAGCAGAACAATGGACCCTTCACAGCCTGGAATTACCTAAGCTAGATAGGACATTACTAACTATTTTAATTAATCTTGAAATGCAGTTGGGGAGAGGTAAATGTGTAGTCCACAGCTTTTTTCCAGAAAATATCATTGGGTTAACCTGCTGTCCATTATGTCATTTATTACATTTTATTGGATTTATTCTGTAATTAAGGCTGTACTATTTCTTATAAAACATATTTAAAAATGCCTTTATTCTAAGTGAAATTGCACAGTTTCTCCAAGGAACACAGAAGCTATTAAGCTCTGTGTTGCTGGACAAACCTGTGCCCATCGTCAAAATAAACTGTGAAACTTTGCTGAAGCAAACCGCATTCCTGTTGTTTATTTGACTGATCACGGAACTGAGAGACCCCTCCCGGGGGTCGAGATCTTCACCTGGACACCAAGATCGCTCTGCATATCCACACTACCAAGAATCTTTCTGTTGACCCACTATCCTGCCTTCCTGTTATTCTTCCCAAAGTGAATCACCTCACATTTATCTGCATTGAACTCTATTTGCCACCTTTCAGCCCAGTTCTGCAGTTTTTCCAAGTCTCCCTGCAACCTGCAACATTCTTCCACACTGTCCACCAGCCCACCCAACTTTAGTATCATCTGCAAACTTACTAACCCATCCACTTATGCCTGCGTCCAAATTGTTTATAAAAATGACAAACAGCAATGTTCCCAAGACAGATCCTTGTGGTACACCGCTAGTAACCAGACTCCAGGCTGAATATTTTCCATCAATCACCACTTGTTGCCTTCTTACAGAAAACCAGTTTCTAATCCAAACTGCTAAATCACCTCCAATCCCATGCCTCCACATTTTCTCCAATAGCCTACCATGTGGAACCTTATCAAAGGCTTTGCTGAAGTCCATGAACACCATGTCAACTGCCATTCCCTCATACACATGCTTGGTCACCTTCTCAAAAATCTCAACGAGGTTTGTGAGACACAAAATACTTTTGATTAATCCATGTTGACTATTTCCAATCAAATGGTTGCTTACTAGTTGATTATAAATCCTATCTCTTATAACCCTTTCCAAAACTTTTCCGACAACAGACATAAAGCTCACCGGGCTGTAATTACCTGGGTTATCTCCACTGCCCTTCTTGAACATGGGCACAACATTTGCAATCCTCTAGTCCTCTGGTACTAAACCTCTAGACAATGACGGCTCAAAGATCAAGGCCAAAGTCTCATCCAACTCCATTCTAGCTTCCCAGAGAATTCTTGGAAAGATCCCATCCAGCCCAGGGGACTTATCTACTTTCACACCTTCTAGAATTGATGACACCTCCCCCTTACTAAACTCAATCATTTCAAGTCGAGTAGAAAAGAAGTTTGCAGATGACACAAAACTTAAAAATGTAGTAAACAGTGAAGAAAATAGCTATAGGCTATTCTCAGGAAAACAAGCTGGTGAAAGATAGGACTGGAACCAATTTTACATGCTTCATTTATTTACAGAATTAACCATAACAGGAATACACCTCCTAACCCATTAACCACAATTTTAGACTATATTTTTTTAAAATCTTTTTCCTCATCAATCTGTTCAGAGATGTTATTACTTTGTTACGTTATTACATAAAAATGAAAAGAAACTGCAGATGCATGAAATCAGAAACAAAACAGAAATTGCTGGAAAAGCTCAGCAGGTCTGGCAACATTTGTATACAGAAATCAGAGTTAACATTTCAGTTCCACTTGAAGTTTCACTGGATCCAAAATGTAAATTCTGATTTTCTCCACAGATGCTGCCAGACCTACTGAGCTTTTCCAGCAATTTCTGTTCTTGTTTCTGATTTCATGCAACTGCAGCTTTTTTTTTCATTTTTATGAAGTAGGCAGGACTTGAGTTTGTGGCTCCCGTTCCATGGGAAGGGACACTACCACTGTGCCATAAAAGGGCCCTAAATACTGTGTTTATTTATAACAGTCTCAAGTGAATCCCCAATTAATACCCATCATCTGCTTGCAAATTTAATTTCCAATATATGCGGTTTAATTTTTTTTTAACATGAGATAACTGTTCTCTGATGCATTTTCCACGGTATTGCCTCAAACAATCAGAGCCTTTTTGTAAGTCAGTCAGCAACCTGTTTCTCATGGAGTAGACATACATTGAAATTTGGTATTCTTGAACTTAACCTTACATTTTTGGCTCAGTATCACTTTGTAGAATCACATAACAGTTACAGAGCAAAAGAAAACCATTCACTCATCCTGCCTGCACCAGTTCTATTAACTAGTGCCAAACCCTTGCCTTTTTGCCATATCCCTGCACACCATTTCTAACCAAATAATCATCAACCCTCTTTTGAATGCCTGGATTGAACCTGGTTCCACCACATTTCCAAGCAGTATGTTCTAACCCTAATTACTTGCTGTGTAAAAAGGCTTTTCTCATATCTCTCTTGCTTTGTTTACAGATCGTTTTAAATTGATGCCCTCTTGTTGCTTTCTTTTTTACTAGCAGGGTTAGCTTTTCCCTATCTACATTGTCCAACCTAGTCATCATTTTTAACACCTTGTTTATTCTCCTCTCAGCCTTCTTCATTCTAAGGAGGACAATCCAAACTTCTTCAAACTATTCTCAGAACTGAAGTTCCTCATACCGTAGTCATTCCTATAACTCACTTCTGCACTCTGTCCAATAAATTCACATCTTTGGTGTAATAAGACACCCACGACTATACACTTCAACTGAGGTCTAATGAGTGTCTTATACAAGTTCAACATCACCTCCTTATTCTTGTACTCTGAACCCCTTTGAATAAAGTTGAGAACACTTGTCCTGCACCTTCAATGATCTATGCACATGTATACCCAGGTCCTTCAGCTTCTGCAAACCCTTTAGAATTGTACCTTTATTTTAGATTGCCTTTCAATGTTCAACCAAAGTGGATCACCTCATATTTCTCCACATTGAAATGTATCTGCCTAATGTCCTTTTGGAGATCCACATTATTATCCTCACAATTTGCAATTCCTCTAACTTTTGTGACATCCACAAACTTTAAAATTGTACCTTGCATACCAAGATCCGCTAGGCAAAAGTGAGGACTGCAGATGCTGGAGATCAGCGCTGAAAAATGTGTTGCTGGAAAAGCGCAGCAGGTCAGGCAGCATCCAAGGAGCAGGAGAACCGACGTTTCAGGCATAAGCCCTTCTTATGCCCCAAACGTCGATTATCTTGCTCCTTGGATGCTGCCTGACCTGCTGCTCTTTTCCAGCAACACATTTTTCATACCAAGATCCGCATCATTCATGGGGTATTGGCACCAGAAGGAGGGAACTGTTTCAATGGGATAAGCTCCATCTGAATCATGCTGGGACCAGAGTCCTGACAAAATGCATAATTAGGGCTGTGGATAGGACTTTAAAGTTGGATGGTGGAGGTGGTGTTGTAGATGCAGTTGCATGTAAAATTCTAAACAAAAAGGTTATAAAGGGGCAGGGGTGGGGTCAGCAGACGTTATTATGATTTCCATATGAGTAATAGGACAGAGATTATGGAAAGGCCCAGAAATCTAATGTCAGGCTCAGGAGATAAGGGGACAACTGTGAGAAGGTGAGAGTCAATGCTGGACTGAGGGTAGGAGCAAATGACTGTAGATGCTGGAATCTATGCTGAAAACAAAAACTGCTGTAAGTCACAGCAGGTTAGGTAGCATCAGAGCTTTGATGAAAAGTCATCTAGACTTGAAACATTAGCTTGTTGCCTCTCCAAGGATGCTGCAGGACTGAGGTGGTTGCACTTAAATACACACAGTATACAAAACAAGGGAAATGAGCTTCCAGTAAAATTGGTGGGTGCGATGTTATGAGCATCCAGAGATGTAGCCAAAAGGGGGTCAGGGCTGAGAACTACTGAGAAGGAAACACGACCTGTCGAAATGACAGGGAGAAAGTGAGGACTGCAACTGCTGGAGATCAGAGTCAAAGTGTGAGATGCTGGAAAAGCACAAGTGGTCGGGCAGCATCCAAGGAGCAGGAGAATCGACGTTTCAGGCATAAGTCTTTCATCAGGAATGAGGCTTATGGGCCAAGGGGGCTGAGTGATAAATGGGAGGGAGTAGCGGATATGGGGAAGGTAGCTGGGAATGCGATAGGTAAATTAATTTAGGGGTGAAAGCGATAGGTCAGAGCGGAGGTTGGTGCGAATAGGTAGGAAGGAAGATGGATAGATAGGACTGTTCAAGAGGGTGGTGCCAAGTAGGGAGGTTGGGACTGGGATAAAGTGGGGAGAGGGGAGACGAGGAAACTGGTGGAATCCACATTGATCCCGTGTGGTTGATGTTTCCCAAGATGGAAGATGAGGCGTTCTCCCTCCAGGCGTTGGGTTAGGATTTGGCGATGGAGGAGGCCCAGGATCTGCAAGTCCTTGGCGGAGCGGGAGGGGGAGTTAAAGTGTTCAGCCACGAAGTGGTGGGTTTGTTTAGTGCGGGTGTTCCCAGAGATGTTCTCTGAAAAGATCCACAAGTTGGCATCCTGTCTCCCCAATGTAGAGGAGACCATATCGGGTGGAACAGATGCAGTGGACGATGTGTGTTGAAGTATTGGTAAATATCTGTCAGATGTGGAAGGGTCCTTTGGGGCCTTGGATGGAGGTGAAGGGGGAGGTGTGGGCTCAGGTTTTGCACTTCCTGCAGTGGCAGGGGAAGTTGCTGGGAGAGGAGGGTGGATTGGTGAGAGGCATGGACCTGACAAGGGAGTTGCAGAGAGAATGGTCTCTCTGAAATGCAGATGGGGTGGGGAGGGAAATATATCTCTGTTGGTGGGGTCTGTTTGTAGGTGGCGGAAATGGTGGAGGATGTATGTGGTATATCTGGAGGTTGGTATCATGGTATCCCACAAACCTACCAACACACTAAAACAGCAGCTAATGAACTTGAAAGAATCTGTACAGACAACAAGCAAAACTAATGTCAGCTACAAAATACCATGCAAGGACTGTAACAAACACTACACTGGACAAACAGGCAGAAAAGTAGCCACCAGGATACATGAACATCAACTAGCCACAAAACGACATGACCCTCTCTCGCTAGTATCCTTACATACACATGAGGAAGGACACCACTTCGACTGTGACAATACATCCATCCTAGGACAAGCATGAGAATTCCTAGAAGCATGGCATTCCAAACAGAACTGTATCAACAAACACATTGACTTGGACCCGATTTACCATCCCCTGAGAAAAAGAACAGGAAATGACATCACCACCCCAAGGAAACCCAAACATATAAATAGAAAGCAGGAGTCAGTAGCAATGCTTCATCTGGAGGCTCACTGAACATGTTAACTAGTATGGTGACAAAACGTCTGAAAATGCACCTTCCAGCTCAATGAGCAAACCTACAACCAGAACCTCAACCTGAGCTACAAATCTTCTCAATACTCGCTATTCGGGTGAACTGAAAAAATCAGGTTGGTAGCAGATCCCAAGAAAAGAAATTTGTGGAATACTATGAGATGGTGTTTTGGAACAGCTTGCAGTAGAGCTTACTAAGAAAACAGGCAATTCTACATTTGGTGATGAGTAATGAGGCAGACTTGATTAGGGAGCTTAAAGTGAAGGAACTCCCTAGGGGTCAGTTTGAGAGAGAGAGAGAAAGAGACACTGGAATCAGATGTAACGGTATTACAATTGAATAAAGGTAACTACAAAGACATGAGGGAGCAGCTGGCTAGAGGATCCCAGCAGGGAAGACAGTGGAGCAGCAATGGCAGAAATTTATGCCAAGGAACAAGCAACACAGTAAGGAGAAGATGAGGCAACCATGGCTGACAGGGGAAGTCAGGGATAACATAAAAGCAAAAGAAAAAGCAAACATTGTGATGAAGATTAATGGGAAACCAGAAGATTGAGAAGCCTTTACAAACCATTAGAGGTCTTCTAAAATAACAGTGGGAAGGGGGAATAAAATATGAGGGTAAATTAGCTAGCAATGTAAAAGAAGATTGCAGGAGTTATTTTAGATATTTAAAAGATCAGAACCAGATAAAAGTAGGCATTTGGGCCACTGGAAAATGAGCTGGACAAGTAGTAATGGGGAACAAAGAAACTGGTGAGGAACTAAATAGGTACTTCTCATCAGTAGATAGTGCAATACACCAGTAGCATACCAGAACTTCAAGAGAATTGAGGGCAGAGTTGAATGTAGTGGCTATCACTAAGGAGAAAATGCTGAGGAAATTGAAAGGTCTGAAGGTGGATAAATCACCCTGACTGGATGGACTACACCCAGAGTTCTGAAGGAGTTAGCTGAGGAGATTGTGGAGGTATTGGTGGTGATCTTTCAAGAATCATTGGAGGCATGGAGGGTCCAAGAGGACTGGAAAATGACTAAAGCAACACCCTTGTTTCAGAAGTGGGGAAAGCAGAAGACAGGAAATCATAGGCCAGTTAGCCTGAACTCAGTTATTCGGAAGATCTTGGAGTGCATATTAAGAATGAGACACAGAAGACTTGGAAGTGCATGGTTAGAAAATGGCTGAGTCAGTATGGCTTGATCAAAATGAGGTCATATCTGACACATCTGTCAGATTTCTTTGAGGAAGTAATGAGCAAGTTGGGCAGTGGTCGTGATATATTTGGATTTCCAGAAGGCCTTTGACAAATGCCACACCGGTGGCTGTTAAATAAGACAGGACCCAATGATGTAAGGAGTAAGGTGCTGGCATGGATGGAGGATTGGCTGATTGGCTGAAGGCAGACAATGGTGATAAAACGGTCTTTTCAAGATGGCAGCCAGTGACTAATGGAGTTCTGCAGGGGCCAGTGTTGGAACCACAACCATTCACATTATGTATTAACAATGTGGACGAAGGAACTGAGGGCATCATTGCTAAATTTGCAAGTGACCTGAAAGCAATCTCTTTACCCATGTTCTATTCCAGAAAGGTAAAGGTTAGAACTGAAGCCAATTATTACAGACTTATGTAGTTGCTTATAGTATTTATACATTGCAAGTACATATCTCCTAACTCAACAACCATTATTTTGGTCAGTGTCTAGTTATTTATAATCAACCTGCTCAGACACACCTCCAGGGAAGGTAGGACTTTTTTCTGACTCAGAGGTAGAGACTCTTCTGGGTCAGTGTATATTTATTGGAGCTCAATTGCCTGAATCTTTCTAGTCAGAAAATGTGAGAAGACAATATGCCAAATGATACAATTTTAAAAAGGACTCAAATGGAAAGTCATGTGGATATTTGAGCACAAAATTTGGAGATGACAGGAAAGGTTAAAACAAAGCATTTAATAAAACAAATAGGATCCAAGGTTTTATAAATAAAGGCAGAAAGTTCAAATGCCAGAAAGGTGATACTAAACCTATATAATACCACTTAATTAGCCTCAGATGGAATACTGCACTCAATTCAGCATTAAGAACAGTAGCACAAACTCAGTGATACAGTTTTCTATGGTTTCATTACAAAAAAGGAGTATTTTGATAGATCATATTATGTTTTTTACCCTCTTCCTACTTGCAAATACCTCCCCAAGACTGTCATCTTTTCCCTTACCTTGTGTAGTAAGCTGTGGCAGTGCTGTTGTTGGGGTACTATATGGCCAGACACAGGCATTTGATATTGCATCATAAACCAAACCAGTCTGGCAAGCCCCGTGGTAAGTTATTCCTCCAACACATTGGTAGTACATATTGAGATTAATAGGATCAACATAGTTTCCATCTGCTTTATCTCTGCAGAATGTCATATTAAAAACGTCTGCAAAAAAAGCACAATATTAAAGAAAATTCAATGGGTCAAGTTCTGACACTTGCATTTCAAAGTAAGAGTGGGAAAATAAATTGTAGGTCATTCAGCCACTTGAGCCTGTTCAACCATTGAATTAAATCATGACTGATTTGTATCTCAAATCAATCGTTCTGCCTTTCATCCATATTCCTCAATACCCCTATCAAAAAATGATTTATTAATCACACTTGCAAAGGCTCCAACTTACCTTGGTATCCACAACCTTTTTGAGAGAGTTCCAAATTTTCGTTGCATTACCTGTGAAATTTTGTTCTCTGATATCCTTATTTCTCCAAGAGTAAATACTTTGTTAGAATCAGTCAAAATATATTCCCATTTTTCCACTGCAGGCAGGTTCCAAACCAAATTCTGTTATAGATTCCTAATTATTTGGCAACTTTCTGTTTCTGAAATATCTGACTAGTGTGTGACCAGCTGATGTTTTCTTCCATAAGTGCTTCACTTTGAATCTCTACTTTATATCCTCAATTCCATCATTGAATTCAGTTATCTGATTCTCTGATACATTCATCAGAGATATCATAGACAGGATTATTATCAATTTACAGAAGGGATGGCAATGAGAGATCCAGAGAGATCCAGAGGCCAACAACAGGAGGATCTCACTTGAAGGAGTGCACACTTTTAATTCCTTCACTATTGCTGGGACAGTATGCAGGAAGTCCCTTCCTAACATTACTGTGTGGGTGTACCTACACACTAACGAATGCAGGTGTTCAAGAAGATAGCTCACCACCAATTTCTTCAAGCCAATTAGAGATGGACAATAATTTTTGACCTAGCAAGCAAAGCTCATATTCCTTAACCAAAGAAAAATCTAGTTGAAATTAAGATGTCAATTAAGCTCAATCTAGAAACAAACAATTCCAACCCAACTAATCTGGTTCAGTACTTACACACCATGTTTCCCCCTCCTGCATCTCCACTCCCTATGTGAGGAAATATTTTGGCAGATTAGTCAGACATTCTCCTGGTATTGACACTGCAGTCCTGCTTACATCTCTTGTTTATATCTCCTGTTTATATAATTTGAATTATTTGCTCATTCAAGTTCATAATGTACAAAACAATTGTGTTTAGGACTCAGACCATATTCAGGAGAGCTAATTCAGACAGCAGCATTAATTAGTTCACTGATGTTCAAGTAGTTCAAAGTTCTATGAAGTCCCGTTTAACATTTTTACCCGTTATTGTCATGTTTCAAATGAGTGCACAGATTGACAGGTTGTTCTGCTATAACTCACGTTTTATCAGCACGAATTGGCTATAATGCTATTGACGAAATGTGGACTTTGTTTGGATAACGCAAACCTTCTACTGAATGGGTATAGCAATTTTCTATTAGCAATCTTCTACAGTGTGATTTTCTATAGTGGTTTTCCATAATGTGATTTTCTATAGCATGAGGTTGTAGAAGAACACAACTATTACATTATAGCAGAATAACCTGTAGAACATGGAACAGTACAGCATGGTAACAGACCCTTCGTTCCATGATGTTGGGCTGAACATAACACCAAATTAAACTAATCCCTTCGGCCTGCCCTTGGTCCATATCCCCCCATTTCTTGCATACTCATGTGCTTATCTGAAAATACCTTAAACACCCCCATCGCATCTGCCTCCACCACCACCCTGGTGTTCCAGACTCCAATCACTCTTTTTGTAAAAAAAGCTGCCCCTCACCTCTCCTTTGAACTTTCCCACTCTCACCTTAAATGCATGCCCCCTGGTAATAGGCATTTCAACTCTAGGATATAATTCCATGCTATAGTGCTTTCACCAAGTGCAACCTGATGGTGAGCTTCTTGGTTCTGAGGTAGCTTCCATTTTGTGATAGGCCTGTAAAGGTTCTTGCTCTGGGTTGTAATTTTGCTACAGCTGCCTGAGCAGATTGACACTATCTCTCTAGTACCTTTAATGGATAACTGAGGGAATTGATACATGGCCTGGCTCAAACAACTATCTTGATTTCTGCCACAACTCTAGTTCAAAGGCTCAGGAGCAATAACGGGTAAAAATGTTAAACGGGACTTCATAGAACTTTGAACTACTTGAACATCAGTGAACTAATTAATGCTGCTGTCTGAATTAGGTGCCACTGATCAATTCAAAGAGTTGATTTGAAACTTGCCTCTAATTTCTGAGCCCAAGTAGTAGTTCTTGGAAACTAGTCCCAAGTGACTGGAAATCAGAAAAAAAAAATGTTCTCTCCAGTCAATCCACCCAGACCCCCAAGAGTAGCACTCTGTCCTTCCAAGTAAAGAAGTCACACAACACCAGGTTATAGTGCAACAGGTTTATTTGAAATCATAAGCTTTTGGAGCGCTGCTGCTCCATCAGGTGAAGTGACTTTGAAAGCTTGTGATTTCACATGCTGTAATCCTCTTGGATTATAACCCAGTGTCATGTGACTTCTGACTTTGTCCACCCCAGTCCAACACCGGCACCTCTACATCATGGCTTCCAAGCAAAGGCATCTAACACCCCTCGACACTCTTGGTAGAAGGAGTTGAAGAAAGTCATAAACTTCAACAGACATCTGTTGATATCTTCACTATATTCAGATATTGCTCCATTGTGACCTTTATCATCTGCTGCAATCCTTGAAGAACCACATATCTGAAGTGTTAATCAAACCACCTTTATTTCACCAAGGACCATAATATTTGAGTGTGCTGACCCTTCATTCTTGTGTTGCTAAGCAATGGCAAAATGCTTTTCAAACTCCTCTCTCCTTTATCTCTTTCCTGCTTGTGACTCATCCAGTGTAAATTCCTCAAGCCCTTTCTACCATTTTTCCTGAGTGCATGTATCTGAATTGGTGAGGTTGAAAATAATGGCAAGTGATTTAGGGTGGAGAATAGTCGTTCAAAATGCTCCTCCTCCTATTCTTTCTGTTTTTCCTCCTTCTTCTTTGTTTACCATGCTGTAATTAATCTGCAGAAGAAGAAGAAAGGTTAGGCTGTCAAAGGTCACCAAGAAAATATGACATAATTAATCTTTTGGGTTGTATTACTAGTTGTTATACTGTGCTTTTGGATGAGTAAACAAAAGAACATTCAAATTAGAAGTATGAAAGTGTGATGCTGGAAAAGCACAGCCAGTCAGGCAGCATCCGAGGAGCAGGACAGTCAATGTTTCGAGCATAAGCTGTACATCAGGAATCAGAGCTTATGCTCAAAATGTTGACTCTCCTGCTCCTTGGATACTGCCTGATCTGCTGTGCTTTTCCAGCACCACACGTTTTGATTCTGATCTCCTGCATTTGCAGTCCTCACTTTCTCTCAAATTAGAAGTACAGGTGTCCCCCCCCCATATCTGTGGGTGATATGTTCCAAGACCTACCGCTGATGCCTGAAACTGCAAATAGTAGCGAACCTTATCATTTAACTGGGAATCTTATCTCTCCAACAGCCCCCTGAATTTTTTTTTGGAATGTACCATGTAATATTTTCAGGCCGCAGTATACTGCAGATAACTGAAACCGTAGAAACTGAATCCATGGATATGGGGGTTCTACTGTACGCCATTCAGGCCATAAAATCTCTTCAGCCATTTGATAAGATCATGGCTAATCTAATTGGAACCATTATTACTTTCCTGACTACCTGTCTTGAATCTCATTGGCTTGCAGATGTTTACAGCATGGAAGGAGGCAATTCAGCACACTTTGTCCAGGTTGGTCAAAGATCTGGCTACATGAATTCCATTTTCCAGCTTTTAGCCAATGACCCTGTCAATGAACATAATTATCTAAATACTGCTTAAATGTTGCAAGAATTTCTGACTCAAGCACCCTTTCAGGCAATGAATTCCAGACTCACAGTAGTCTCTGAGTGAAAAACATTCTCTACAACACTTTTATTAGCCTTCTATCTTTTACCTTAATTCTAGCTCCCTGGTTACTGATCCCTCTACTAATGGAAATGTGCCTTCCTGTCCATACCATTTACACCCTTCATAATTGTATGCACATCTGTCAAGTTCTCATTCAATTTTGATGAGATGCCAGTCAAATATTAACCTGCCTCTACCTTAAAAAGCTTCCACTGCTGTCTATGGACTAAATTTCCACAAACTAATGACGATCAGAAAGCAAAAATATCCCCTTGCCTCTGTCTTAAATGAAATTCCCCTTATTTTAAATTGTATCCCCTCATTCTAGCCTCTCCTACAATCATTTATCCTGTCAAGTCCCCTTAGCATTTTATGTGTTTCAATAAGATCTCCTTCCATTCTTCTAATTCCAATGGATATAGGCCTGACCTGTTCAATCTTTCCTTGGAAGCTAGCCCATTCATCTCAGGAATCAGTTGAGTGATCCTCTTCTGAACTGCAGTTAATTTCAATATATTGCTTCTTTAAATCAGGAGAACAAAACTGCATTTATTACTTGTGCATTGTATTAACTGTATCAAAGCTTTCTGCTTTTACATTCTATTTCTCTTGCAATAAACAATAGCATTCTGTTAGCATTCATAATCACGTTCTACATCTGTGTACTAACTATGATCCATGAGCCAAGCATCCAAATCCTTCTGGTATTGAAAGCTCAAATTCAGAGTACTTCTCTATTAATGCACAATCAAATTGGAGATTTACCCTTTCCGTGGCTTCCCTCTGATAGCACTGTATGCCACATTCTCCCATAAAGGAATTATACATGTTAACAGAAGTTTGGCTGCTCATCGTTTATGTTGCAACTCATTCATACAGTAGTTAAAAATCACATGACACTAGGTTATAGTCCAACAGGTTTATTTTGAAGCACTAGCTTTCGAAGCACTGCTTCTTCATCAAGTGGTTGTACTGCTCCGCAAACACCTGATGAAGAAGCAGCACTTTGAAAGCTAGTGCTTCCTAATAAACCTGTTGGACTATAACCTGATGTTGTGTGATTTTTAACTAGGTCCACCCAATCCTGCACCCCCAAATCATTCATACAGTAAGAGGTGAAAGGAAACCCATTGTATCAAAATGAATCAGAGAAATGGAAATTCTATTGCATCACCTTCCTTTTGATCAATTCATCTTGAATATGGCAGAGTCCAAACCACTATCACCCACATCTAACTCTCTCAGTTTGAGACTTGAGTTGTGGGAAACATCAGTAGTAGCAGGTAACTAAGAAACTGTGATTTTCAAAGGTCTGTACCAACGGGGAGTTTTTCTTGCCTCATGCACACTAATTATCGGAGATGTCACATACCTTAGGTTTGGACATGGCACAGTTCTGTTCGCCATTAGGGATAGGAGATCTTTCAATTCAGACAGTTAAGGGGATCCCAATACAGTAGGTCATCAACCTTGTACCTACTTAAAAGGTTTTTACGGCCTGTGTGGTTGATGATGACGTGGATGAGCAATCAGATCATGGCACCAGCTATGAGAAACTATTCAAGTGTGGAGAATGTAAAGGAATGTGGCAGAGGTAGGGGGTCAATACAATTAATGAGTTAGGTAGTGTTCTGCACCAGCCACAATCATAACTAAAATGATTGTGTTGCATGTCTGATCCCAAGGTTAAAGACATCTTGGGGACATAGGTTTAAGGTAAAAGGGGGTAAGTTTAAAGGAGACTTGAAAGGCAAGTTTTTTTACACAGAGGGCGGTAAGTGCATGGAATATGCTATCAGAGGAGGTGGTAGAGACAAAAAGACTACAGATGCTGGAATCCAAAGTAGAAAGCAGGAGCCTGGAAGAACAGAGCAAACTAGACGGAATCAGGAGGTGGCTTGGCGGCATGGTGGCTCAGTGGTTAGCACTGCTGCATCACAGCACCTGGGTCCCAGGTTTGATCCCAGCCTCAGGTGATTGTCTGTGTGGAGTTTGCACATTCTCCCTGTGTCTGCGTGGGTTTTTCTCCGGGTGCTCCGGTTTCCTCCCACAGTCCAAAGATGTGTAGGTAAGGTGAATTGGCCATTGTGTTAGCTGCATTAGTCAGAGGGAAATGGGACTGGGTGGGTTACTCTTCGGAGGGTCAGTGTGGACTTGTTGAGCCAAAGGGCCCGTTTCCACACTGTAGGGAATCTAATCTAAAAGGAGGTGGAGAAGTCAACCTTTCGAATTGAACCCTTCTTTAGGAAATAACCTTCTGCACAAGGTGGTAGAGGCAGATACAAAAGCAATGTTTAAGAGGCATCTGGACAGATACATGAATAGACAGGGAATAGAGAAATACAGACAACATGGAAGTAAAAGGTTTTTAGTTTAGAAGGGAGTCATGTGTCAACACAGGCTTGGTGGCCCAAAGGGCCAGTTGCTATGCTGTTCTTTGTTTTAAAGGATATTAGTAAACCAGATGAGCTTTTCCAGTAATCAACAATGGTTTTATGGTTGTCATTAGACTCATAATTTCAGATACTTACTGAATTCAAATTCCACCATCTGCCATGGCAGCATGCAAATCCATTACCATGATCATTGGATTAATAGTCTAACAATAATATCATTAGGCCATTACTTGTAGTGATACTGTGGAACTGAACCGTGGACGCAGTATGTGCCCCAATGTTATATATGTGATAAAACAGCTTGGCTCAGGTTGTGACAAGTTCTGAGCACATCTTAAGTACTGTGGCTGGAACTTTGTCAGGATCAATAGCCCTTGCAGTATCCAGTGTACTTTTTGATATCACATGGAGCAAATTGGCTGAAGACTTGCATCTGAGATAAAACATAGAACATTACTGTGCAGTACAGGCCCGTTGGCTCTTGTTGTTGCATTGCCCTGTGAAACCAATCTGAAGCCCATCTAAACTACACTATTCCATTCTTGTCCTTTTGCCTATCCAATGACCATTTAAATGCTTGTAAAGTTGGTGAGTACAAGAGGCTGAGGAGAGGCTTGATCGAAGTCTGTAAAATTATGACATGCATAGATAGAGTTGGCAGGCAGCATCTTTTTCCCAGAGTTGAAATGTTTAATACTAGATGGCATGCATTTAACGTGAGGGGGGGAAAGTTCAAAGAAGATATGAGGGGCAAGATTTTTACACAGAGGGTGGTAGGAGTCTGGAACCCGCTGCCAGAGTGGTGTAGAGGCAGATATAATAGGGGTGTTTAATAGGGGACTTTTAGATAAGCACATGAATGTACAAGGAATAGAGGGATATGGACCAAGGACAGGCAGAAGAGATTAGTTTAATTTGGCATCATGTTCGGCAAACATTGTGGGCCGAAGGACCCGAACTTGTGCTGTACAGTTCTTTGTTTTAAGTTTTAACCAATCCAGTCAGAGCTAATGAATTTAGCTCTGACTCTGACTGTTGGTAATTATATTCTCATCCCGCCTGTTTCTCTTGAAGAATCCATCTTTCCCTGAGTCCTTACCTTGCCTATCCTCTCCTCTCATCACAACAGGCAATCAGCATTTTTAAGATATGCATGTGAGGTGAAGACCTGGAGGTATATTACAATATATTAATATGAAGTGTAGAAAGAGGCCATTTGGCTAGATCTGTGAATGATTTAACCAATTGGTTTCACTCCCTAATGAACTTCCCCACAGCTTTGCAACTTTTGTTTTAGTTTTAAGTGTACCTCCAATTCCCTTTTGTTTAAAAACCAAAATTTACTTTTTAGTACGGCATTAATTTCAAGTATGGAAGTGAGGAATCCTAATATTGAAATCAATGGGATTAAGGGGCATAACTTTCTCCTGGATAATAGCATGGATGCATTTAGAAGGAATAAGAACATGTAAAAAAATCAGCAAAGTAGCCCACCTGATTGATACTTCATCTGCCATCTTAAATATTCATGTCTTCCACCACTTTTACACTTTCGCTGCAGTATATACCAGCTGACACACTGCAGCCACTCACTACATTTTCTCCTAGAGCCAAACCATCATAAATCTAGAAGAACAAGGGTGGCTGGCGCTAGGGAACACCAGTATCTGCGCATTAAGCTCCAAGCCACACACCACCTGGACCTATATCATTACTCTTTCAATGCCTACCTACACCAGGCATTGCTTCCAGAGATGCAAGAAGGACAAAAGAGTAACTAGGGAAAGAATAGGGCCCCAGCAAGGCGACCTTTGTATGGAACCGCAGGAGATGAGGGAGATCCTAAATGAGTATTTTGCATCAGTGTTTACTATGCAAAAGTACATGGAAGATATAGAATGAAGGAAATAGATGGTGGCATCTTGAAAAAAGTCCATATTAGAGAGGAGGAAGTGCTGGATGTCTTGAAACACATAAAAGTGGGTAGATCCACAGGACCTGATCAGGTATACCCTAGAACTCTGTGGGAAGTGAGGGAAGTGATTGCTGGGCCCCTTGCTGAGATATTTGAATCATCAATAGTCACAGGTGAGATGCCGGAAGACTGGAGGTTGGCTAACGTGGTGCCACTGTTTAAGAAAGGTAGTAAGGTCAAGCCAGGGAACTATAGACCAGTGAGCCTGACGTTAGTGGTGAGCAAGTTGTTGGAGAGAATCCTGAGGGACAGGATGTACATGTATTTGGAAAGGCAAGGACTGATTAGGGATAGTCAGCATAGCTTTGTGCATGGGAAATCATTGTCACAAACTTGATTGAGTTTTTTGAAGCAGTAACAGAGGCATAAAGAGGGCAGAGTAGTGGATGTGATCTATATGAACTTCAGTAAGGCGTTCGACAAGGCTCCCCATGGAGACTGGTTAGCGAGGTTAGATTTCATGGAATACAGGGAGAACTAGCCATTTGGATACTGGATTGGTTCAAAGGTAGAAGGCAGAGGGTGGTGGTAGAGGGTTGACCAGTGGAGTGCCACAAGGATCGGTGCTGGGTCCACTACTTTTTGTCATTTATATAAATGATTTGTTTGTGTGCATAAGAGATATAGTTAGTAAGTTTGCACATGACACCAAAATTGGAGGTGTAGTGGACAGGAGAGAAGGTTACCCAAGATTACAACGGGATCTTGATCAGATGGGCCAATGGGCTGAGAATTGACAGATGGAGTTTAATTTAGATAAATGTGAGGTGCTGCATTTTGGGAAAGCATATCTTAGCAGGACGTATACACTTAATGGTAAGGTCCTAGAGAGTGTTGCTGAACAAAGAGACCTTGGAGTGCTGGTTCATAGATCTTGAAAGTGGAGTCACAGGTAGATAGGATAGTGAAGAAGGCGTTTGTATGCTTTCCTTTATTGGTCAGAGTATTGAGTACATGTTCGTGTTGCAGCTGTACAGGACGTTGGTTAGGCCACTGTTGAAATATTGCGTGCAATTCTGGTCTCCTTCCTATCGGAAAGATGTTGTGAAACTTGAAAGGGTTCAGAAAAGAGTTACAAGGATGTTGCCAGGGTTGGAGGATTTGAGCTATAGGAAGAGGTTGAATAGGCTGGGGCTGTTTTCCCTGGAGCATCAGAGACTGAGTGGTGACGTTATAGAGGTTTATAAAATCATGAGGGGCATGGATAGGGTAAATAGCCAAAGTCTCTTCCGTGGGGTAGGGGGCAGTCCAGAACTAGAGGGCATAGATTTAGGGTGAGAGGGGAAAGATATAAAAGATACATCAGAGGCAACAAACCCATGCAGAGGGTGGAACGTGTATACAATGAGCTGCCAGAGGAAGTGGTGAAGACTAGTACAATTGCAACATTTAAAAGGTATCTGGATGGGTATATGAACAGGAAGGGTTTGGAGGGATATGGGCCGGGTGCTGGCAGGTGGGACTAGATTGGGTTGGGATATCTGGTCAGTGTGGACGAGTTGAACCGAAGAGTCTGTTTCCGTGTTGTACATCTCTATGGCTCTATGACTCTAAGGCCGCTCACCACCATTTTCTCATAGCAAATTAGCGATGGACAATAATGCCAGCAACTCTAATATTCAATAAATGAACAGAAAAAATAATTCAACATCTCTATTTACCTTTTGGATCAACAGTTTGCCAATCACAAATCTTCAGTATTGGATTGAAAACCAGTGGGTCTGGACATGACAAGTGAAATGTTTGACCAAATGCACATTGATAGAAGCGAAACCTATCCACTGGATCAGGAAAATATCCATTATTCTTCTTTTGGCAGAAGTCTGGATCCACAATACTGGGACCTAACAAAGAATCACAGAATCAGCCAAACACACATAGAAAACATTATAACAAACTGTATGAGTTTAATCATGGAAATTGGTGAGAGTTGGTTAAATTTACTAAGTGGAATGGTTTGCCAAACAATTTAATAATGAAACTTTGTAGTAGAAGAATTGAATCAGATGGTGAAAGAGGTGCTAAATTAAACCAAGTGCAAATGTGGATAAGTAAATGTCTAAATGAGTAGATAAAACCAAAAAAACTGCCAATGCTGTAAATCAGAAACAAAAACAGTTGCTGGAAAAGCTCAGCAGGTATGCAGCATCTATGAAGAGAAATCAAAGTTAACATTTTGGGTCTGGTGACCCTTCCTCTGAGCTCTGAGGAAGGGTCAATGAATCCGAAACGTTAACTTTGATTTCTCTTCACAGATGTTGCCAGGTCTGCTGAGCTTTTCCAGCAACTTCTGTTTTAGCATTTAAATGATTAGATTTGATATAAGATGTAAGGCTAATTTTATCTCCTTATTTGATATTAGTAACAATTACTATCAAAATTTTAAAAACCTGGATTGTACTAAATAAAAATCTTCTTATCATAAATAATAAATCGTATTACATAACAAAGTACACAGCTAAGACCAATCACCTACAACTGATGTGTTATGTAGTAACTACAGCAGAACAACTAACTTTCTAGGAGAACCAGGCAGGTGGTTATGTTGCAGCTGTATATGGTGCTGGTGAGGCTACACCTGGAGTACTGTGTGCCGTTTTGGTCTCCTTGAGGATGGACTGGCACAAGACAGGGTGCAGAGGAGGTTCACTAGGTTGATTCCGGAGTTGAGGGGTTTGGCTTATGAGACAAGACTAAGTAGACTGGGATTCTATTCATTGGAATTTAGAAAAATGAAGGAGGATCTTATAGAAACATGTAAAAGTATGAAGGGAATAGATAAAATAGAAGTAGAGAGGGTGTTTCCATTGGCAGGTCCAACTAGGACAAGAGGGTATAGCCTCAAAATTAGGGGGAGCGGATTTAAGACTGAATTGAGAAGGAACTTCTTTACCGAGAGGGTTGTGAATCTATGGAATTCCCTGCCCCGTGAAGCAGTTGAGCCTTCCTCAGTAAATGTTTTAAAGCTAAGACAGATGATTTTTTAAAACAATAAACGAATTAAGGGTTATGGTGACAGGGTGGGTAAGTGGAACTGAGGCCACAAAAAGATCAGCCATGATCTTATTGAATGGCAGAGCAGGCTTGAAGGGCCAGATGGCCTACTCCTACTCCTAGTTCTTATGTTCTTATGTATGGAGGGGAAGAAGGAAGAATGGTGGGGAAATTTTGGTAAACATTTGGAAGGGCTATTTCTGTGGAACTAAATGTGACTCCAGGATGGTGTATTGTCTCACTGGTGCCAGGCAAAACCAATGGAGCAGCAGCAGGACTTCCTTTTGAAGGAGGGGATCAGTCACATATCATGGTCCCTGTTGCTACCAGTGACATGGGTATAAAGAACTTTATGAAGTCCTTAAAGTAGATTTCAGGGAGTTTAAAAGAAAACTAAAATGCAGGACTTCAAGAGCAATAATCTGTGATAAGAACTGGTGAGCATAACATGGATTGATTGACTGAGGAATTGGGATGGTTTCTGAGGCAGTTGGGAAATGTACACACTGAATTGGTTACATCTTAATAAGAATCTGACTGATGTCATTGTAGGGAGTCCTTTTTGTTTATTCATAGGATCTGGACTGGTCTAGCATTTATTTCCCATATCTAGTTGTCCTTGAGAAGACGGAGGTGAGCTGCTTCTTGAACTGCTGCAATCTATTCTGTGTAGGTAAAGCCACAGGGAGGGAATAGGGAGGGACGGAGTCCAATAGGGAGGGAATTCCATGATTTTCCCTCAGCAACACTGAAGGAACAGTGCTATATTTCCAAGTTACGATGGCAAGTGACTTGGAAGTGAACCTCCAATTGGTAGTGTTCCAGGTATCTGCTGCCCTCGTCATTCTTGACAGTAGTGATCATGGGCTTGGAAAATCCCACCTAAGAAGCCTTGGTGTGTATCTGCATCTTGAAGATGGTAAACACTGCTGTTTACTTAGCATCAGTGGTGGAAAGACTGGATGTTTGAGGATGTGCAACCAAACAAACAGACTGCTTTGTCCTGGATTATATCAAACTCCTTGACTGTTGTTTGAGCTGCAGTGATTCAAGCAAGTGGAGAGTATTCCCTCACACTTCGGACTCTTGCCCTGTAGATGGTGGATAGGTTGAGCGGAGTCAAGAGGTACGTTATTCACTATAGGATTCCTAGCCTCTGGCCTGCTCTCATAGCCACAGTATTTATATGGTGAGTTTAGTTCCATTCCTCACCGATAGTAACATCAGGATGTTGAGAGTAAAGAATTCAGTGATGGTAACACCATTGAATGGAAAGGGGCAATGGTGAGATTCTGTCTTATTGGAGATGGCAATTGCCAAATGTTACTTGCATTTGTCAGCCCACGCCTGGCTATTGTTCAAGTCATGCTGTGTTTGGACGGGGACTGCTTCAGTATCTGAGGAATGACAAATGATGCTGAATATTGTTTAAACACCAGTGAACATCTCCACTTCTGACCTTACAAGACATAGGAACATTCAGACCATTGAGTCTGCTCCTCTATTTAATAAGATCATGGCTGATCATGGATAATCCTTAACTCCAGTTTATTGCCTTTTCCCCAAAACCCTTGATTTCCTTACTGATTAAAAATATATTTATCTCAGCCTTGACATGGGGAGAATGTGCAAGGTCCACACAGACAGTTGCCCAAATCTGGAATCAAATCTGGCTTCCTGGCACTATGGGTATCACTAGCAATGCCAGCTTGTATTACCGTCCCCAAATTGCACTTAAGAAGCTGGTGATGAGCCAGCTTGATGAGCTACTGCTGTCTAGGTGATGAAGGTGTTCCTACAATGCTGTGCTTTACAGTGCAGAGGATAAAGAGGGGTAGGAATGATTAAAATGTACAAAAGTTGGATTTCAAGCTGATAAATGTTGTACTTACTTGTAATAAGTCATGATAAGTACATTTTCTTCAGAAATAAATGAAACAATTTGGATGACATAAATATATAGTAAATAATTTTTCTACCTTACCTGGAGTGGCTGTTGTGACATTCCCAATTGTTGAAGGAGCCACTGTTGATGCCTTTGTCATTGCAGAGGTTTCCTTTATTGTTAAAGGGGTCACACTTGTTGGAGCCTTTGTTGTTATTTTGGTGGTCTTTGTTGTTGTTGGGACCTCTGTTGTTGTTGGGGCCTTTGTTGTAATTACTGTGGTCTTTGTTGTTAGGGCCTCTGTTGTTGTTGGGGCTTCTGTTGTCATTATAGTGGTCTTTGTTGTTGTTGGGGCTTCTGTTGTCATCACAGTTGTTGTTGTTGTTGGAGCCTCTGTTGTCACTACAGTTGTCGTTGTTGTTGGGGCCTCTGTTGTTGGGGCTTCTGTTGTCATCACAGTTGTGGTTGTTGTTGGGGCCTCTGTTGTTGGGGCCTCTGTTGTCACTACAGTTGTCGTTGTTGTTGGGGCCTCTGTTGTTGGGGCCTCTGTTGTCATTACAGTTGTCGTTGTTGTTGGGGCTTCTGTTGTCATTACAGTTGTGGTTGTTGTTGGGGCCTCTGTTGTTGGGGCCTCTGTTGTCATCACAGTTGTGGTTGTTGTTGGGGCCTCTGTTGTTGGGGCCTCTGTTGTCATCACAGTTGTGGTTGTTGTTGGGGCCTCTGTTGTTGGGGCCTCTGTTGTTGGGGCCTCTGTTGTCATCACAGTTGTCGTTGTTGTTGGGGCCTCTGTTGTTGGGGCCTCTGTTGTCATCACAGTTGTCGTTGTTGTTGGGGCCTCTGTTGTCATCACAGTTGTCGTTGTTGTTGGAGCCTCTGTTGTTGGGGCTTCTGTTGTCATTACAGTTGTTGTTGTTGTTGGGGCCTCTGTAGTTGGGGCCTCTGTTGTCATCACAGTTGTTGTTGTTGTTGGGGCCTCTGTAGTTGGGGCCTCTGTTGTCATTACAGTTGTCGTTGTTGTTGGAGCCTCTGTAGCAGGAGCCTCTGTTGTCATCACAGTTGTCGTTGTTGTTGGGGCCTCTGTTGTCATTACAGTTGTTGTTGTTGGGGCCTCTGTAGTTGGGGCCTCTGTAGTTGGGGCCTCTGTTGTCATCACAGTTGTCGTTGTTGTTGGGGCCTCTGTTGTCATCACAGTTGTCGTTGTTGTTGGGGCCTCTGTAGTTGGGGCCTCTGTTGTCATTACAGTTGCCATTGTTGTTGGGGCCTCTGTTGTTGTTGGGACTTCGGTTGTCATTATGGTGGTCTTTATTGTTGGAGCCTTTGTTGTAATTATTGTGGTTTTCTTTGTTGCTGGTGCCTCTGTTGTCATTATAGTTGTCTTTATTGTTGTTGGGGCCTCTGTTGTCATTATAGTGGTCTCCCTTGAAGTTGTTGGGGTCTTCTTTGTTGTTGTCGCTGTGGTTGAGACTAAGATTGGTAGCAATGTTGGATGCACACATGCAACAACCATCATAGTAAAGACTAAATTGGGTTCACAAGCGAGATGTTGCGTTTTTTCTGACAGACAGAAATAGTAACTGGTGTTGTCCTGCGGATCTTCATAGAATCCATTAAGTTTCCCATTGCAAAAGGATAAATTTCCTACAAAAGAATTGTATAGCAACAACAAGATACGAATGAAATATCCAGCCCTTGAAGTTCAGTGGTATTGCCATTTCTAAATCCTACACCATTAATATAAAGTGGTTATGATTGACCAGTACTTAACTGGAGCAGCCATATAAATAATTTGGCTACAAGAAGAAGTCAGAGGCTGGAGATTCTCCAACAAGTTACTGACCTCCTGACTCTCCACAGCTTGTCCATCATCTCCAAGACAAATGTCTGAAATGTGATGGAAGCATAGGTCAGGTGCATGATAGAGTATTCTCCACTTATCTGGATGAATGGAACTCCAGAAACACTCCAGAAACGCTCAACATTATCTAGAACAAAGCAGCAGCAGATCTGTTTCATATCCATTACATTAAATGTCAACCCTTCCACCACTAATATCCTGTAACATGAGTGTGTACCATAAACAAGACGCAGCGCAGTAATTTGCCAAAGGCTGCTTTGACAGCACCTTCCAAATCTCTACTACGAAGAAAGATAAGAGCAACAGATGCATGGAGCACATATCACCTGCGAGTTCCTCATCAATCCATACTTCATCCTGACTTTGTGTCACTTGTACAAAAACATCAAATCCCAAGTGGCACACCTTTTTGAAGAAGTCTGCTTTTCTATTATGGATTAGTGGTGTTGGAAGAGCACAGCAGTTCAGGCAGCATCCAAGTAGCTTCAAAATCGACGTTTCGGGCAAAAGCCCTTCATCAGGAAGGGCTTTTGCCCGAAACGTCGATTTCGAAGCTACTTGGATGCTGCCTGAACTGCTGTGCTCTTCCAGCACCACTAATCCAGAATTTGGTTTCCAGCATCTGCAGTCATTGTTTTTACCTCGTTGCTTTTCTATTATTGCAACTAAAGTGAATAACCTCACAACTGCCCACATTATGTTCTATCTACTACATTGTTCCCCAATCACTTAATAATTCTCATACGGTTTATTTTTAATTTATTTTTTACTATATATTAAAATTTGATGTTATTTTGTTAAAAGTACATTGGCAACCTCTTGTGAATATGTTCACTGAATGACCACCATGATAAACAAATTTCAAAATTGAATTTATGGTCTATCAAGCCAGGTTTCACGCTGGGATCTAACTTGCCTAGTGTTACCGTCAAAGAGTGGGGTGCTGGAAAAATACAGCCGGTCAGGCAGCATCCGAGGAGCTGAAGAGTCGACGTTTTGAGCATTAGCTCTTTATTAGGAAGAGCTTAAGCTCAAAACATCGACTGTCCATGCCCCTCGGATACTGCCTGACCGGCTGCGCTTTTCCAGCACCACATTCTTCAACTCTGATCTCCGGCATCTGCAGTCCTCACTTTCTCCTAGTGTTACTGTCAGCTGTGATCACAATTCTATTCTCTTCCCTTTTATATAATTGTTAAAGCTCTTATAATCTGCTTTTATATTGTATGACATAGAACACAGTACAGGCCCTGCAGCCCATCATGTTGTGCGGAGCATTTACCTTAATCTAAGATCAACCTAACCCACACATCTCTCAATTTACTGCCATCCATGTGCTTGTCGAACAGTCGCTTAAATGTCCCTAATGTTTCTGACTACACTACCACCGCTGACAGTGCATTCCATGTACCCACCACTCTTTGTGTAAAGGACCTACCTCTGACATCTCCCCTAAACGTTCTTCCAATCACCTTAAAATTATGACCCCTCAAGACAGCCATTTCTGCCCTGGGGAAAAGTCTCTGGCTATCTACTCTATCAATGCCTCTCATTAGCAAGTCTCCTTTCTTCCTTCTTATCTCCAGTGTGAAAAGCCCTAGCTCACTCAACCTCTCTTCATAAGACAAGCCCTCCAATCCAGGCAGCATCCTGGTAAATCTCCCCTGCACCCTCTCTAAATCATCTACATCTTTCCTAAAAAGAGGCAACCAGAACTGGACACAATATTCCAAGTATAGTCTAACCAGGATTTTATAGAGCTGCAGCAAAACCTCGCAGCTCTTAAACTCAATCCCTCTGTTAACGAAAGCCAAAACTCCTTCTTAACAACTCTAACAACTTGGGTGGCAACTTTGGGGAACCTATGTACATGAACCCCAAGATCCCGCTGTTCCTCCACACTGCCAAGAATCCTGTCTTTAACCTTGTATTCAACATTCAACTTCAACCTTCTAAAATGAATCACTTCACATTTATCCAGGTTGAAATCCATCTTCCACTTTTCAGCCCAGCTCTACATCCTGTCAATGTCATGATGTAGCCTGCAACAACATTCGACACTATCTACAACACCACTCTCCTTTGTGTCATCGCCAAATTAACTAACCCACCCTTCCACTTCTTCATCTAAGTCATTTATAAAAACTACAAAGATCAGAGGCCCAAGAACAGATCCCTGCAGGACACCACTGGTCACCAACTTCCAGGCAAAATTCTTTCCATCCACTACCACTCACTGTCTTCTTTTGGCCAGCCAATTCTGTATCCAGACAGCCACACTTCCCTGTATCCTATACCTCCTAACTTTCTGAATGAGCCTACCGAACCTACTGAAATCCATATACACCACATCCATTACTCGACCTTCGTCAACTTGTCTCATCACATCCTCAAAGAACTCAATAAGGCTTGTGAGGCATGACATGGCTCTCACAAAGCCACACTGACTATCTTTAATCAAACTATATTTTTCCAAATAGTCATCACTCCTATCTTTCAGAATCCTTTCCAGTACCTTGCTTACCACAGACATAGCACTGACTGGTCTGTAGTTACCAGGGATTTCCCTATTGCCTTTCTTGAACAGATGAACAACATCTGCCTCCCTCCAATCAGCAGGTATTACTCCCATGGAGAATGAGGATGCAAATATCTTCACCAGAGGCGCAACAATCTCATTCCTCACTTCCCGTAGCAACCTTGGATATCTGGTCCGGTCCTGGGGACTTACCTATCTTGATGCTTCCCAGAATTTCCAGCACATCCACTTCCTTAATATCAATCTGTTCGGGCCTATTAACTTGGTCCATGGTGTTCTCACTATCAACAAGGTCCCTCTCTCTAATGAATACTGAAGCAAAAAACTTATTTAAGGCCTCCCCTATCTCTTTAGACTCCAGGCACAAATTCCCTCCAGTATCCCTGATGGACCCTACCCTCTCTCTGATCATTCTTTTATTCCTCACGTAAATGTTGAGCCTTTGGGTTTTCCCAAATCTTTCCCGCCAAAGTTTTTTCGTGCCCCCTCCTTGCTCCCCTCAGTCCATTTTTGAGTTCTTTCCTTGTTACCCTATAATCTTCTAAAGCTGTGCCAGTTCCTTGCTTCATCAACCTTAAGTGTGCTTCCTTCTTCCTCTTGATGAGAAGTTTCTCTG
This sequence comes from Chiloscyllium punctatum, assembly GCF_047496795.1. Taxonomy (NCBI): domain Eukaryota; kingdom Metazoa; phylum Chordata; class Chondrichthyes; order Orectolobiformes; family Hemiscylliidae; genus Chiloscyllium; species Chiloscyllium punctatum. The sequence goes on along the minus strand of NC_092746.1, from coordinate 126,771,034 downwards.
CTCTTGTCATCCAAGGCGCCTTCACCTTACCACTCCTTGCCTGTCTCAGTGGGACAAAGTTATCCAAAACTCGCAATAAACAGCTTCCACATTTCTGTTGTGCCTTTTCTGTAGAACAATTATTTCCAATTTATACTCCACAGCTCCCATCTGATAGCAGTATAATTTCCCCTCACCCAATTAAATATCTTCTCATACTGTCTGTTCCTATCCCTCTCCACGGCTATGGTAAAGGTGAGGCAGTTTTGGTCACTGTCACAGAAATGGTCTCCCACTGAGAGATCTGACACTTGGCCTGGCGTGTGCCTAGCACCAGATCCAATATGACCTCTCCCTAGTCACCCTATCTACATATTGAGTTAGGAATCCCTCCTGGACACACCTAACAATCAGCTCCATCCAGACCACCTGCACTAAGGAGGTTCCAATCGATATCGGGGAAGTTGAAGTCACCCATAACAACAACTCGTTTATTATCTCATCCATCTCCTGGGGTTCCGCACGTAGACAGTCAATTTGATCTTTACGGGGCTCTTTTCTCTCCCTCATTACTCTTTTGTTCTTAATGAATTTGTAGAATCTCTTTGGATTCTCCCTAACCCTGTCTGCTAAAGCTCATGTCCCCTTTTGCCTTCCTGATTTCCATCTTGAGTATACCCCTACATCTCTTAATCTCATAGAAAGTGGCTCACCACCACCTTCTCAAAGTCAATTTGGAATGAAAAATAAATGCTGACCTAGGTGGCAAAACCTATATCTCATGAATGAAAATTTTAAAAACTCCAGAGACTTGAGGACAAGATTCAGCTCACATTTCAGTTCAGCACTGTTGGAGTGCTACACTATCAGAGGTGGTATTAGATTAGATTACTTACAGTGTGGAAACAGGCCCTTCAGCCCAACAAGTCCACACCGACCCGCCGAAGCGCACCCACTCCTCTACATTTACCGCTGCACCTAACACTACGGGCAATTTTTAGCGTGGCCAATTCACCTGACCTGCACATTTTTGGACTGTGGGAGGAAACCGGAGCACCCGGAGGAAACCCACGCAGACACAGTCAGTCACCTGAGGCAGGAATTGAACCCGGGTGTCCGGCGCTGTGAGGCAGCAGTGCTAACCACTGTGCCACCGTGCCGCCCACATTAAACCAAGCATTAAACCAAGCGCCAACCTGCCTCTAAGATAAATAAGTATACCATGTCACAAACTGAAGATGAGCAGCATAATTCTCTGCATTTTTCTGGCTAATAGTTAGCTGGCAATGGTTGATAAATGAACAAATTTTTGCCTGATCCTCCTTTCTATCAGCAGAAGTCCAGGCCAGGTAGATTGATTTTGTTCTTGTTCTGCCAACCCACAGACTTTGACATTACGCCGGTAAGATTGGAGATAGGAGATAATGCCATAATAATAGGAAATAGTACCATCGGAGATAATGAAAAATACTGCGAAAGGCTCAGTGTGAATTGAACTATGGATATCATGTTATCCATTTTGTGTAATTGCTGATGACCGTTTTGACTTGAAACATATTAAAAGTTTACCTGAAACTGTTTATTAATATTGAAAGTGACATAAGATGAAAACAGAAAATGCTGGAGAAACTCATCAGGTCTGGCAGCATCTGTGGAGAGAGAAAAAAACAGTTCATGTTTTGAGTTCGATATGATTCACCTACAGAACTGAAAAGAGCTGGAAATGCTTTTTTCTTTATGCTGTTGAACTTCATGCTTGTTTCTATGCTTGCTCTCAGTGCAGTGGACCTATTTTCTCCTTTTCACACTTATCATTTATACCTATTTTACATCGTTTCTCCGACCACCATTAACACTCCCTCTGATTTGTTCTGGGCACCCTTGCTATCTGTTCCTGTCACTCTTCCTGTGAAAGTCACCATCTTCATTTCTGAAGAACAGTCAAATCAGACTTGAAAAATTCTCTCTCCTTAGATGTTGATAGACACGCTGAGTTTCTCCAGGTTATTCTGTTCTGGTGTCATATTTCCAGCATCCACAGCATTTTACTTTCAGTTAAGTTCATATGCTGCTATGGAAAAAAATCCTTTCTATCTAGAATGCATGCTACACATAAAACATAGAACATAGAACATAGAAAAGTACAGCACAAAACAGACCCTTCAGCCCACGATGTTGTGCCGAGGATTAATCCTAATGTAAAATAAAATAACCTAACCTATGCACCCCTCAATTCACTGCTGTCCATGTGCATGTCCAGCAGTCGCTTAAATGTCCCTAATGACTCTGCGTCCATAATCACCGTTGGCAACGCATTCCATGCATTCACAACTCTCTGTGTAAAAAACCTACCTCTGACGTCTCCTCTGTACCTTCCTCCTAATATCTATGGGATCTATGTACTTGAAGGATCTATATACTTGAACACCAAGATCCCTCTGTTCCTCCACACTGCCAAGAATCCTGTCTTTATCCTATATTCAGCATTCAAGTTCGACCTTCCAAAATGCATCATTTTGCATTTATCCAGGTTGAACTCCATTTGCCATTTCTCATCCCGGCTCTGCATCCTGTCTATGTTGCACAATAGCCCTTGATGCTATCAACAACACCTCAAACCTCTGCAAATTTACTAACACACCCCTCAACCTCCTCATCCAAGACATTTATAAAAACTACAAAGAGCAGGGGCCCAAGAACAGAGCCCTGCAGGACACCACTCAACACTGACCTCCAGGCAGAATACTTTTCATCTACAACCACTCTTTGCCTTCTGTCAGCCAACCAATTCTGAATCCGGACACCCAAATCTCCCTGTATCTCATACTTCCTTACTTTATGAATGAGTCTACTATGGTGAACCTTATCAAATACCTTGCTGAAGTCCATATACACCACATCCATTGCTCGACCTTCATTGACCTGTCTTGTCACCTCCTCAAAGAACTCAATACGATTAGTTAGGCATGACCTGCCCCTCACAAAGCCATGCTGACTGTCTTTATCTCACTATGTTTTACCAAATAGTCATAAATCCTATCCCTCAGAATTCTTTCCAAAACCTTGCTGACCACAGACATAAGACTGACTAGTCTGTAATTGCCAGGGATTTCCCTAATACCTTTCTTGAAAAGAGGAACAACATTCGCCTCCTTCCAATCCTCCGGTACAACTCCCGTGAAGAGTGAGGAAGCAAAGATCTTCGCCAGTGGCTTAGCAACCTCCTTTCTCACTTCCCAGAGCAGCCTGGGATAAATCTGGTCTGGCCCTGGGGTCTTAACTATTTTATTATCTACCAGAATTTCCAGTACATCAACTTCATCAACCTTGATCTGTTCAAGCCTGTATCTCAGATCGTCAAAGTTCTCATTCACAACAAGGTCCCTTTGCTTCGTTAAAACCAAAGCAAAAAACTCATTTAGGGCTTCCCCTAGCTGCTCAGACTCCACGCACAAGTTCCCTACGCTATCCCTGACCAGCCCTACCTTATCCCTGACCATACTTTTATTCCTCACGTATGAGTAAAATGCCTTTGGGTTCTCCCTAATCCTTCATGCAAAGCCTTTTTCGTGCCCCCTCCTGGCTCTCCTCAGTCCATTTCTGAGCTCCTTTCTACTAAGCCTGTAACCCTCTAAGCTGTGTTAAATCTTTGTTTCCTCCACCTTATGTAAGCTGCCTTCTTCTTTTTGACGAGAAGGTCCTCTGTTCTCGTCATCCAAAGCTCCTTAATCTCACCCTTTCTTACCTGTCTGAGAGGGACAAATTTGTGCATCACTCACAACAACTGCTCCTTAAAATACATAAAATGAAAGTAAAAAACAGAAAAAGGCTATAAGAAACTCAGGAAGTCAGACCACCTCTAAAGAGAGAAGCACAGTTAATATTTGAGATTGCTAGTTTTGCAACAGAACTCTGCAATAAATAGTACAACTTGGATATGCTAGAGTTGGTACAATGATAGGAAATATAACTCTTTCAGCACAGCCACTTGAAGCACTTATTCTAATTTAACAAGACTAAAAGGTCATTCGAGAATTAGTCACATGATAGGAGATGCCACTTCGGCCATCCACCAAGAAAGAATCTAAAATGCTAAAAAGCATAGCCCTACCAAATCACAGGGCTGCTTTCTCATTAGGGAGAGATGACTGGTGGTAGTTTAACCTGAGGGTCAACACACCTTGGGCAAGGGGAGAAGTTGAGAAGGAGAGTCCTTCATGATAACTTCAGCTGTGGTGGGAATTGAACCCTTACTATTAGCATCACCAACTGGCCAGCCAACTAAGCTAATCCAACACCTATTTAAAATGCTATAGTTAGTCTAACTATAAATAATCTACATTATATATGGCCCTATAGAAAATAATTGGGGGTAAGTGCACTCAAGAAAATTACAATTACTAGGGAAGTGGTACTGAGTAAATTATTGGAACAATGAATTGACAAGTACTGATGGATTTCATCCTAAGGACTTAAAATAAGTAGCTAGTGAGATAGTTGGTGCATTGGGTTTACTTTTCCAAATCTCATTAGATGTAGGGAAGCTTCCTTTGGATTGGAAAATAGCTAATTTAACTCCTTTATTCAAAAAAGGAGGGCAAAAAGCAGGAATCTATTGGCAAGTTCGCTGTCACAGGGAAAATGTTAGAGGCTATTATTAAAGACGTTATGCTAGGGCACTTGGTTAAGTTCAAGATAATCAGGCAGAGCTTACATGGTTTTGTAAAAGGGCAGTCATGTCTAACTAATTTATTGGAATTATTTGAAGAAGGTATTTGTGCTGTTGATAAAGGGCAACCAGTGAGACCAGTAGCAGACTAATGCCACAAACCACAGTGTGGTATGATGGTGTGATAGGTCCCCAGAGAGAAGCTATTTGATTAGCAGATTGATGAGTATTTCTAGTCTTTAAAGTAAAAGTAAGATCTTTCATTTGTGTATCGATCTCTAGCATTCCTTTTTCTCTTTTTTTGTAAAAGAATTTTACTCGTGTACAAAAAATTCATTACAATGAAGTGTAAAAAGGTGGAGTGATCCAAATAGAGCTCATCTGTAAAAAGTGCTTATAACTTGAGCAACTTTGGTTCCAAGTTGAGAAGCTGGAGTCCAAGCTGCAGACATTGTGCCACATCAGTGTCACAAAGCTGATCCTTTTTTTCTAAAAGCTGTTCCTTTCCAAGTCGCCTGAGACTGTGTCCTGGTTTTTTTTCAGAAGGATCGTAAACAACCCCTGGCTCCAATTGGACTGATTTGACACAGAGATTCAAGGGTATTGAGAGGCCTTTTTGTTTATACACAAACAGATGAGACATTACACCAAAGCTTTTATGTTTTTGGAAATAACCTGTATAAGTCAAGGGGGTGTGGCCAGCTCTCTAGCTGAGCAGTTTAGTTCAGACATGGGTTGTGTGGAAACAGGCTGCGAGACTCTCTCTCCTCTGCCCTTCTAATTTCGACCTGTAAACCTTTGTTTTGTTTTTACTGTGTTTAAGGGATTTGCTTATTGGGTCTGTTGTGTATACTCGGAAGAGCATAATTAAGTCTAGTTCGCATAGACTGAGTTCTGTTGGGGTTCTTTATTCTGTTATTTGTGTTTCGTTGTGTAATTTTGTGATTAAGTTTTTATCTGTTTTATAACCTGGTAGTCAACCTAGCTAACTTACTCTGGGTAATTTTCACTGTACACTTACCGAAACAAATTGCAAAGTTATGGTCTAGGCTGCCTGCTTCAGAACGTTTTGAGTGGTCTGGCCTAGTCCATAACATCAGGGAAGGGGTATATTTCCTGGACACTGCTTCAGAGGGTGGTCATACCTGGGGGTTTTCTTCCAGCAATGTGGCAGCAGAGTAGGATGCTTCACCCACAGGTCCTCTACCTGTTTTTTTCTTTCTTTCTTTTTAGCAGTCCTAGCGTGCGAGGAAGCAAACCGAGAGCAGTGTGAGGGGAAACCAGAGGACTGGGAGCAGTGCAACTTACCTTGGTGCAGCTGAGTGCCCATGCAGAACAGACAGGAGGCTTGAAGCAGAGTGGGACAGTTGTTGGACTGGCGCCTGGTGCAGATGGTCAGACCATATGCTCACTAATGTAATGTCTACTTGAAACTTTTTTACCGGACTGTAATATCAATCCTTTAACTATGTTTTCACTATCGCATTTCTAACTTTTTTTTCACTAAGTAATGCTACTACTTTTCCTGTTATTCCTTTTTTTAGTATGGAAATAGGCCCTTCGGCTCAACAAGTTCACACGGACTCTCTGAAGAGTATCCCACCCAGACCCACTCTCCTACTACTCGACATTAGTCTGACTATTGCCCCTAACCTATATATCTCTGAACACTATGGGCAACTTAGCTTGGCCAATTCACCTGACCTGCACATCTTTGGAGTGTTGGAGGAAACCCATGCAGGCACAGGGAGAACGTGAAAACTCTACATAGTCGCCTGAGACTGGAATCGAACCCGGGTCCCTGCTGCTGTGAGGCAGCAGTGCTAGCGTGACAATAAAAGGATATTCTATACTCTATTCTACCCTTCAGACTGAATAATTCAAATTTCATCTGTGATCAAGGACAGGGGAGTGTGATTAGAAGTGAGGCAGGTATGGGACTCAGGGACTAGTGTTCAAGGAGCCACACCTCCTGAAATTTTCCAACACTTACGAGATCTTGTAAGCATTGTGTATGCGAGTGTAGGCTCAGGGAAGATTAGAAAACCGATCAGCACATTGTGGTGCATGGAGCCATTCAAGTGGGGGTTAGCAATGGTAGGCAATAAGACTGTCATAATAGACAATAAACAATAGACAATAGACAATAGATGCAGGAGTAGGCCATTCAGCCCTTCGAGCCTGCACCGCCATTCAATATGATCATGGCTGATCATTCCCAATCAGTATCCTGTTCCAGCCTTATCTCCATAACCTTTGACTCCACTATCTTTAAGAGCTCTATCCAATTCTTTCTTAAATGAATCCAGAGACTGGGCCTCCATAATTATGGAGATAGAAACAGTTCCCTGCAGCCATGAGAGGATGCTTGAAAGCAGTGTTGACTGTCAAGGTTAAGGACATCTCCTCAGGGCTGGAAAAGACCAACCTGGGAGTGGGAAGGCAGAAATTCAGTTTGTCCTCATCCATGTTGGTACTAATGACTTTGATAGGCCTAGAAGAGAGATTCACCTGAAAGAAGTTGAACAGTTAGGAGGTAAATTGAAAAGCAGAACCTTCATGGTAATAATCTCAGGGTTTCTACCCTAACCATGGATAAATTGAGATAGTGTAAATAAAGTAAAGGAGTTCAATATTTGGCTTAAAGACTGATGTGGGTGATGATAGGACCATAAGATAGACACACAGAATTACACCATTTGGCCAGTTGGGTCTGCTCCGTTTATAGCCTCACTTCTAATCACACTCCCCTGTCCTTGATCTCAGACGAAATTTGAATTATTCAGTCTGAAGGGTAGAATAGAATATAGAATATCCTTTTATTGTCACGCGTACTCCAGTGCAGAAGTACAGGAGCACAGTGAAAAATGTTTACGATAGCTTCCTTTAATGGCGCCATCTTAGGTATAAGTACCTAGGTACAAATGTACCGTGGGTGGCAGGGTGGCTCAGTGGCTATGGATGTTACAAGGAATTAAGGGCGACGGGGAGAATGCGGGTAAGTGGAGTTGAAATGCCCATCAGCCATGATTTAATGGCGGAGTGGACTCGATGGGCCGAATGGCCTTACTTCCACTCCTATGTCTTATGGTCTTATGGTCTTATAGTTCATGGCTGATATAATTCTCTACCCCATTCTCCCACCTTGTCCCTGTGACCCTTAATCCCCATACTAATCGTAAGAGAGCATAGTTTTAGGGTAAGGGGCAGGAGATTCACAAAGGATTTAGGGAAAAAAACCTATGCCCTCTCATTTTGGATTCCGCTACCTTGGAAAAAAGACTTTGGCAACTCACCCTATCCATGCCCCTCATGATTTTATAAACCTCTATAAGTTCACCCCTCAGCCTCCGATGCTCCAGGGAAAATAGCCCCAGCCTATTCAGCCACTCCTGATAGCTCAAACCCTCCAACCACAACAACATCCTTGAAAATCTTTTGTGAACCCTTTCAGGTTTAACAACACCTTTACTACAGCAGGAAGACCTCAATTGAATGCACTATTCCAAAACTGGAGCCTTCTCACTTCTTCAACACTACCTATCTCTCAACCTTTCTTTGTGTCATCTGCAAACCTAGCAACAATGCCCTCAGTTCCTTTGTCCAAATCATTAATATATAACATGAATAGTTGTGGTCCCAACACTGACCCATCCAGGAAAAGACCCTTTTATCCCCACTATCTGCCTTCTGCCAGTCAGCCAATCCTCTATCCACATCAGTACCTTGTCCCGAACACCATGGGCTCTTAGTTTATTTAGCAGCCTCCTGTGCAGCACCTTGTTAAAGGCTTCTGGAAATCCAAATAAAACACGTCCACTGGCTATCCTTTGTCTAACTTGCTCATTACCACTTTAAAGAATTCTAACAGATTTGTCAGACATGACCTTAACTTGGTGAAGTCATGCTGACTCAGCCCTATTTTACCTTGCACTTCCGAGTATTCCACAATCCCATCCTTAATAATGCACTCCAAAATCTTACTAATGACCCAAGTCAGACTAACCAAGCTATAGTTTCCTCCCTTTAGCCTCCCTATCTTCTTAGACAGGATTGTTACATTAACCATTTTCCAGTCCCCTCCCTGAATCCAATGTTCCCTGAAAGATCGCCACCTGTGCTTTTACAATCTCCTCGGTTATTTCCTTCAGAACTCTGGGGTGTAATCCATCTGGTTGGGTGATTTACCTACCTTCAGACTTTTCAGCTTCCCCAGCACCTTCTCCTTAGTGATAGCCACCACATTCACCTCTGCCCCCTGATTCTCTTGAAGTTCTGGTATGCTGGCAAAAAGTGAGGTTATGCACTTTTACAGGAAAAAATAAAAGAGCTGAATATTATTTAAATGAAGAAAGACTGCAGCAAGATGCAGCACAGAGGGATACGGCCCAAGATCAGCCTCCAATAACTTGCTTGTGGTAGTCTAATCCAGGATCTGCTCCTCAAAATTGATGAGGAGCTGAATAACTGGCAACACACCACCTGTCTTGAATCTTCTGCTCTGTTATGGGTTGTTCTCCTCCTGGAATGAGAGAGAGGCAGAAAGTTTGGAAGTTGAAAGTCAGTGGTACAGCTATCGCATTGGTGCAGGTTGGAGATATCCTGGGTGAATGAGTAAGTAGCACACTGCCACGCAGGGTTAGTGGTGTCTTGAGTTGGGATGGGTGAGGGTGAGTAAAGGAAGTTGTTACAAGCAATTGTGAAAGTGGTGAAGCATGAGCCTTAATGGTAGATGGATGCAATAGCTGAAGGAGGGTGAGTGCGAAGTATCAGAGAAAAAAATGATGTATGTGTGCTGGTGAAGTGGAGAAGGACATTGATCTTCTTACATTGCTGTGCATTCCTTCAGACATATGGAACTACTTTAATCCAAGAGACAGCCTCGACCTGGCTGGCAGGATCTGATGTCGTAGCCCCACTGCTTATCCTGTGGCAGAAAGCAAATCCTGCCTCTGCACTATCCCATTCAGCAAGACCTACAGGACCCTGCCCAGAAAATAGGTTAGCAACTTCCCCCATTTGCCATGTCCAGATCAAATGTCAGCAACCATGAATGGCAGCTCCAGACTGACAGTGCTTGTCTGGGTGCAAAACAGGCATTCAAAGATGGCATGATTGAAAGGGATGCCAGTGAATTCCAGAATATCTGCAGAGTGGCAAGTTGTTTCAGGAATGGCACAGTTTAGACAGGGTGGAAGTTGGATATGGGGGGGTGGCCTGTGGGTCTGGTAGGTAATTAATTGTTTGGTAAGATGAGGCAAGAAAACTTGCTAGGCCTCATGGCAAGAAATTTGGTGCAACTTGGACTTAGGCAAAAATTGTAAGATTCAGCCCTATATAATGGAATCATCACCACATTTCGATGGTATTTCCATAATCATAAACTAAGGCTTTGCTGTCATTAGCTTTACTGATTTTTATTATGTCTGGAGTATATATATGGACACCCAAATCCCTTTGCATCTCCATAGGTCTCAGTTCGAAAACTACAAAAAAATTGAAAACACTCCAGTTAGTTTTATTTTGGTCGAAAGTAAATGACCTCAGGCTCCTATATATTGAACTTTATTCACTACACATGTTTTAATGAGATCACCTCTATTCTTCTAAATTCCAATGAATAGAGTTCCAACTTGTTCAACATTTGCTCATATGGCAATCCTTTCATAATGGGGATCGTCCTAGTGAACTTCGCTGAACTGCCTCCAATGAACTGATACTTTGCCTTTAATGAGAGGATCAAAACTGCTCACTGTAATCCAGATGTGGTCTTATCAACATCTTGTACTCAACTTTATATTTCTTCAAGCAAATGAATAACACATGTAGTGAAATTCTGAGTATCCAGTATAGATCCTTGGGGCATCACAGGTCACACGTAAGAACTCACTCATTGATCAAAATTTGAAATGTAATCACTTGCCATTAAAGAAATAGCGTACTGCAAATTCTCATATCATTCAAAAGGATTGCTTTAAAAATCAAGTGTTATCTGCTTTCAAATAAATTACTTACCATAAAACTACATGAAGAGAAGTAGGTTAGTCAACCCATCAGATCATGGCTGATCTGATAATCCTTCACTAACTAAATTTATATGCATTTTCTCTATAACCCTTAATTCCCATACTGATTAAAAATCTGTCTCTCTCAGCCTTGATTATACTTAATGACCCAGACTTCTGTGGTAAAGCTTTCCACAGATTCTTTCAGAGAAGAAATTCCTCCTCATTTTTTACTTAAATGTGTGACCCCTTATTCTGAGATTAAGCCCTCCGCTCCTAAACTCTCTCATAAGGAGAAACAATCTTTCTGCATTGACCTGGTCAAGTACCCTAAGAACCTTGTATGTTTTAACAAGATCACATCTCAATTTTCAATTTTTCAATGAGTACAAGGCCCAACCTACTCAACTTCTCCTCATAAGACGCTCCCTCCGTACTTGGTATCAGCCTCATGAATCTTTTCTGGACTGCCTTCAATGTCAGGATATCTTTTCTTATATAAGGAAATCAAAATATTCCAGCTATGTTAGTGATGTTAAATTGATAATATGTTTACTACCTTTAGGTCAGAAACTTGCCAACATTCAGCTATATTCCCCAAGGTTGGTTCTTAAGCTCAGAGTCTAAGGGAGTACAGTATCATTAGAAATGTTCACCTTCCTGTGAGACATTTAACCAAAATCCCTTTGGAATTGCAGGAACTTGTCCCACTCAACATGAAAATTATTCATTTGCTTGGAGTCTGTGGGACTTTTCTGGTAATGGATATCTACAAGTCTGCACTTTTGAGTTTATGTAAAATATTGTTGTATATTCCTTTTCCCTAAGGTGAAATTGTTTTATAATATTGTCATACATCTTTATCTCTAAGTCAAGTTCGAGGATGCTCAGTAGGTCAAAATCCCCAAATGAGATCCACCTTTTAACATTGGGAACTGTGCTGAAAAAAATGTGACCACAATATGCCATTATGTTCTGGGCTATGCTTTGACATGTGATTTAGTGAAATAGTTAGCTACAACCAATTGTTAATCATGTTCACTAATGTCTTAAGTAGTTCATTATATTTCAGACAATCCCACTTACTGGCCTCTGTCATATTCCAAGACTTATTCCCTTTTTGTAACCTGTACAGAAGAAAGTTGTAGTATAGCCATCCCTTACACATTTTTTCAATGACTTATTTTATACTTTTCCTATTTTCTATCTCTTTCAATGAAGAGCTAGTGAGGTAATGGCTACTCTCTACTTCTGACCTTGTACTTTTCAACTCATGCAGAATGATCCTTTAATATTTAGTTATATATTTTGTATTAAGAAAAGCTTTCTAGGGCAATACTACCTCATTACTACCTTCCCAAGCGCAAATATGGATGGACAAGAGACTTTGTCAATGGAATCGGCATCTCATGAAAGAATTTTTAAATTCTGTTAAGTCTATACTCGCATGCACCAACAGTCCTTTTACCATTCAGTAAACATGAGATGCATTTTTAAAATAAAATTTCTAAAAGATAGAGACTGATTACAATTATGATATAGTTGCTACTCTCTGCATTTCTTACCTGAGATGGATACTGTTGTATGTGAGGTGATGACTGGAGCCTTCGTGGTGGCTGTTGGGGCTTTTGTGGTGACTTCTGGAGCTTTTGTGGTGGCTACTGGGGCCTTCGTGGTGGCTACTGGAGCCTTCGTGGTGGCTACTGGAGCCTTCGTAGTGACTACTGGAGCCTTTGTGGTGACTACTGGAGCCTTTGTGGTGACTACTGGAGCCGGGGTTGTGGTTGTTGGAGCCTTTGAAATGGTTGCTGTGGGCTGCAAAGTAGTTTTTGGAGTCGGTAGTGCTTCTGTTGTGCTCTTTGTTGGTAAGACAGTTGGTGGGTGAACACACCACATTTTCTGTATGTCAAAGATCAGGTTATTTTGGCAGGTGCTGTAGATAGTTATGTTCCCCATGCATTGATAGAAACTGGAAATGTCATTTGGATCCACGTATATCCCAATTTCTTTGTCATCACAAAACGATACAATTGGTGCACAGGAGCCTACAGGAGAATTTCAATTAGTAATATAGAAATTTAAACCTCAAACAACCTTATAATCATGTGATATGGTGGCAGTATCCCTACCTCTGAGCCAGGAGGCCTGGGTTCAAGTCTTATCTGCTCTCAAGGTGTGTCATAACATCTCTGAACTGGTTGTTTGGAAAATACCTATAATTATTTCCCACTGCAGACCATTTGTCACGTTACTTGTTCGCAGATTGACAAGGTAAATCAAGATTATGTAAAGTCTCGGTTGATTTTGCTCTGTGTCTCACATCCTACACTATTTGAGTTCCTTGACATAGCAGTCCCATGTTCCCAAGCATTTGGGGATACTTCTGATATAAAATACTCAACAGCAACTATGAAATAATGGGGGCTTGTAGACCAGGTTTTATGTTAAAATCCTAATTCAATGAAAATCATGGAATCATACAGCACAAATTGGAGGCCATCATATCTGTGCTGTCTCTTTGAAAGGATTATCTGATATGTCTCATTCCCCTTCTCTCTTCCCCCATAGCCTGGCAATTTCTTTCCTTTTCAAAGTATGTGCTTGGGAAATTACGATTAAACTTTCTTCCACCATCTTTTCGAGTGATACAGATTAGAACATATCATAAATAAAAATATTCTAATTTCCCCAGGCTTTTTGTTTTTCATCTCCAATCAATTTATTAAATTCTTTAGGGATAGAATAATCTCATCCTTATCCAGTTAAGTCCATATATATATATATGACTCATACCGATATCTTATAATACCGGCAATAAATGCTGACATTATCAAAGATGTCTACATTCCTTGAATGAATAAAGACAAAGAATTGTACAAGATCTCATAGTCAATGTCTGTAATATTTCTCATAATAAACTGGGGGATGTACATTTACTAGATTTTTGTCCTCAACTAACATTACTAAAATTGATTATTTTATTATTATAACGTTACTATTTGACAAAGCTTGCTGCATGCAAATTGCTTGCATGTTTCCGACATTACAATTGTGACTAAAATTTTAAAAAACAATTAACTGGCTGTAAAGCTCATTGGGTCATATAAGACACTACATAAATGCAAGCTCTTTTCATTCTTTCTATCTGACTCTGAAGCTAGTAGGTGCTTTAAGTGGAGTGGGCAGAATTGGACTCTATTTGTGGTTTGTTGAACACTTGCAGGTGAAGATCACAACTCACCCAGTTGTCCCAGTAGCATCAGGACGAGAACCCCTAAAATAAATGGTAATAAGAATTAATGTCAACATGCAAGAGGTGTTAAATTAAAGGATTTTATATTATTAATCTGTCCCAGAGTCACTACTTGGTTACTTTCAACATGCTTTACCACCCCCCCTTCCAATTTATTTTCATTCCATCTCTTCAGAATAATCTATAAATTGTAACTTGAGTTTCTTCTATTGTTCTTAAGCTGTATGATTTCAAGTAAAGAACTCACTTATTTAAAGCATACAACGCTACACTTTTTTGTCTTATTTCCAGCACTTGGCATTTGTATGTGTTAATAAGGCAATGAACATATCCATTCTCTATCCTTACCAATTTCTCCCCTTTCCTTTGCCTCATTTCTTTCACATAGTTTCCCTCAATTTAATTGGGACAGAAGGATTGAGAAAAGCCTTACCTGAACAAAAATGCAGAGCTCCCATCTTCAGTAAGTTCTCAGCACTGGTTTCTGCTTCATCTGGATGTCCTTTGGGTATATATTAGGGAGTTCAATCTCCTACATTTTTTTAATATGCAAAATAGGTGTTAGTTTACTAGGAGTCAAGTAGAAATGCACAGTCACTCAAATTACAAGCTTAGATTTCTGTGGAAGCTCCTTCGCCCAGAGGTAGAAATTAATGGTTAGGATGGAAAAAAAATAGTTGTTAGGAATTAAGGACTTGCCAAACAGCTTGGCATCAGCACCATTATTCACTTACTGTTGTCTGCCATTGATTACATGAAGGGAAGGCGGATATCATGTACTGTACTGGCCAATATTTTCCATTCTGAAGTTAAAAATATAACAGCAGGGGAGGCGATGACACAGCATAATTATCACTAGACTATTATTCTAGAGATTTAGACAATGTTCTGGGCACCCAAGTTCAAATCCTGGCAGATTGTAGAATTTGAATTCAATAAAAATCTGGGATTAAGAATCTAGTGATGACCAGGAAACTATTGCTGATTGTCAGAAAAACCAAAATGGCAAATGACAAAAATGTCATTTAGGACTTTGCTAATGTCCTTGAGCAATGTGGTTGACTCACAACTGCCCTCTGTGCATTTAGGGATGAGCAATAAATACTGGCTAACGATGTCCATATCCTGTAAATGGATAAAAAAAAAGCATGTGTCTTAGATGGTTTGCATTTGATAATGCCCGGGATGAGATATGTCATGCAATCCTGTGCTTTTCAGCTCATTATCTATTCAGTGAGGTACTTCACAAGTTAAGTTGATCCTATTCCCAGATCATGACACCAGGAGGCCAACATATTAGTCCCAGCCAGCTTGGGAGCAGATTGTAGCATAGGTTGTCATCACTGGCCCACTGAAAAGGGATAGCAAGGGATGCCACATAAGAGTAAGTGGTACCATCTTCATTTTACACAGGGAGGGGCATCAATCACTTTCACTCAGCCACTGCAAAAGCAACTGACAAACAGTCATAGTCTGCAAGCCTCAGCATCACATGCATGATATGCATTCAAAGGCTCACACTTGCCTCATCCTTACAAACGGCAAACCCTTCATGCCGACTGCACTGCACTGCATGACGCGTTCACTGGGGCGATTCACCACTTGGCCTCATTATGCATGCTCACAATTTGCTCCTGAGGCCATACCCAACAGACTGAATCCTTTCTTTATCTCATTGAAGAACCGAAATAGACCCTTTGAAACAACTCGTCCATGCCAACTATGTTTCCTAAACTTAACTAGTCCCATTTGCCTACATTTAGCCTATATGCTTGAAACTTTTTTTTATCCATGTACCTGTCCAAATGTCTTTTAAATGTTATAATTGTACCCACCTCTACCACCTGTTCTGGCAGTTTGTTCCATACATGCTGCAACGTATGTGTGAAAAAGTTACCCCTCAGGTCCCTTTTAAATGTTTCTCCTCTCACCTTAAACTTATGCTCTTTCGTTTTGGACTTATCTACCCTGGGGACAAAGACCTTGGCTATTCACCTTATCTCTGCCACACATGATTTTATAAACCACTGTAAGCCTCATGTGCTTCAGGGAAGAAAGTCCCAGTCCATCCAGTCTCCTGTTACAGCACGAAGCCTCTACACTTGGAAATATCCTTATACATAATTTTTTGTTAAAATTCACACAATATCAGGTTAGAGTCCAATGGGTTTATTTGGAAGCACTAACTTTCGGAGCGCTGCTCCTTCATCAGGTAGTTGTGGAGCAGGACCATAAGACATAGAATTTACAGCAAAAGATTACAGTGAAATGATATATTGAACCAACCTAAATTGTTGTTAAACCTTTCATCTTTTAGAATGGGTTGCACGTTTGGGTTCATTAATATGTAAATCCCAGAACTTCTTTTAAGTCACATTTTTGAGATAACTTAAGGTTTTATAAAAAAAAGGTGAGCTTTACCAAGCTTTCACACACGTAAACACACACTCTCTCACGAGCATTCACACTCACACACACATGCTCACTCTCGATCTCTCTCATGCAAGCACGCACACATATAAGTCTATGGGGTGAATTTGTATTTGCAGAGTTATATTTGCAGGAACTTTCTATTTTGCTCAAAAAATGCACAATCTGCAGGCAGTCAATGCCGGCAGTCAATCCATGTAATATTTTGTAAATTCCACTTTGGAAATAGAACCAAACTGACTCAAAATTGGGATACAGACAGACTCTGACCTCACACCTTTAATGCATTGTCTGAGCTGAGATGTAACCTTTTTTCATAAAACCTTAAGTTATCTTGAGAATGTGACTAAAAGACTTAAAAGAGGTTCTGGAATTTACATATTAATGAACTGAAACCTGCAACCCATTCTAAAAGATGAAAGACTTAATAACAATCTAGGTTGGTTCAGTATATCATTTCAGTTACATGACACGATAATCTTTTCCTATAAATTCTGTGTCTAATGCTTTGTCCACCCCAGTCCAGTACCAGCTCCATCACATTTTTTTTTGTGCCCTTTCCATTTTAATAATATCATTCCGATAGCAGGGTGATCAAAATTGTACACACTACTCCAAATCTGGCTTTATCAATGCCTTGTACAGCCATAATGTGATGTCCTAACTCCTGTAGACAATGCCTTGACTAATGAAAGCAAGTATACCAAATGCTTTCTTCCCTACCCTGTCTGTCTATGACACAACTTTCAAGGAATTATGTGCCTGAAACCTTAGTTCTATCTGTTTGACAACAGTACCCAGGACTATACCATTAACTGTATAAATCCTGTATAAAACTGTATAAATGCAGCTACACTGGCACCACCCCCCACCTTTTCCTCCGCTACATCGATGATTGTATTGGCGCTACCTTGTGCTCCCACAAGGAGGTTGAATAGTTCATCCACTTTACCAACACCTTCCACCCCGACCTCAAATTTACTTAGACCGTCTCAGACTCCTCCCTCCCCTTCCTAGACCTCTCCATTTCTATCTTGGGCGACCGACTCAACACAGACATTTACTACAAACTGATCAACTCCCACAGCTACCTAGATTACACCTCCTCCCACCCTGCCCCCTGTAAAAATGCCATCCTATATTCCCAATTCCTCCGCCTCTGCTGCATCTGCTCCCAGGAGGACCAATTCCAATACCGAACAACTCAAATGGCCTCCTTCTTCAAAGACCGCAATTTCCCCTCCGACGTGGTCAACGACGCTCTTCACCATATCTCCTCCACTTCCCGCACCTCCACCCTTGAACCCCGCCCCTCCAATCGCCACCAGGACAGAACCCCACTGGTCCTCACCTTCCACCCCACCAACCTCCGGATACATCATATCATCCACCGTCATTTCCGCCACCTCCAAACAGACCCCACCACTAGGGATATATTTCCCTCTCCACCCCTATCAGCATTCAGGAGAGACCATGCCCTCCGCGACTCCCTCATCAGGTCCACACCCCCCACCAACCCAATCTCCACTCCCGGCACCTTCTCCTGCAACCGCAAGAAGTGCAAAACTTGCACCCACACCTCCCCCCTCATCTCCCTCCAAGGCCCCAATGGATCCTTCCATATCCGTTGCAAATTCACCTGCACCTCCATACACATCATTTACTGTATCCGCTGCACCCGATGTGGTCTCCTCTACATTGGGGAGACAGGCCACCTACTTGCGGAATGTTTCAGGGAACACCTCTGGGATACCCACACCAACCAACCCAACTGCCCCGTAACTGAACACTTTAACTCCCCCTCCCACTCCGCCAATGACACACAGGTCCTTGGCCTCCTCCATCGCCAGACCCAGGCCACACGATGCCTAGAGGAAGAGCGCCTCATCTTCCGCCTAGGAACCCTCCAACCACACGGGATGAATGTAGATTTCTCCAGCTTCCTCATTTCCCCTCCCCCCCACCTTATCTCAGTCCCAACTCTCGGATTCAGCACCGCCCTCTTGACCTGCAATCTTCTTCCCGACCTCTCCGCCCCCACCCCCTCTCCGGCCTATCACCTTCACCCTCACCTCCTTCCACCTATCGTATTCCCAGCGCCCCTCCCCCAAATTCCCTCCCCCCTACCTTTTATCTTAGTCCGCTTGGCACACCAGCCTCATTCCTGAAGAAGAGCTTATCCCCGAAATGTCGATTCTCCTGCTCCTCGGATGCTGCCTGGCCTGCTGTGTTTTTCCAGCACCACATTTTTCAACTCTGGTACTCCAGCATCTGCAGTCCTCACTTTCTCCTCCCTGTATAAATCCTGTCTTGTTTGTCTAATCAAAATGGAACACCTCACATTTATCTGAAATAAAGCCCATCTGCCACTCCCAGTCCATTGGCCAAATGACCAAAATTCCTTTGTAATCTTTGATGTCCTTCTTCGCTGTCCACTGTACGACCAATTTTGATGTCATCCGCAAACTTACTAACTATATCTTCTGCATTCTCATAGAGTCATAGAGTCACAGAGATGTACAACATGGAAACAGACCCTTCGGTCCAACCCGTCCATGCCGACCAGATATCCCAACACAATCTAGTCCCCACCTGCAAGCACCCAGCCCATATCCCTCCAAACCCTTCCTATTCATATACCCATCCAAATGCCTCTTAATTGTTGCAATTGTCTCAGCCTCCACCACATCCTCTGGCAGCTCATTCCATACATGTACCACCCTCTGCGTGAAAAATTGCCCCTTATATCTTTCCCCTCTCACCCTAAACCTATGCCCTCTAGTTCTGGACTCCCCGACCCCAGGGAAAAGACTTTGTCTATTTATCCTATCTATGCCCCTCATAATTTTGTAAACCTCTATAAGGTCACCCCTCAGCCTCCGACGCTCCAGGGAAAACAGCCCCAGCCTGTTCAGCCTCTCCCTGTAGCTCAGATCCTCCAACCCTGGCAACATTCTTGTAAATCTTTTCTGAACCCTTTCCAGTTTCACAACATCTTTCCAATAGGAAGGAGACCAGAATTGCATGCCATATTCCAACAGTGGCCTAACCAATGTCCTGTACAACGGTGACATGACCTCCCAACTCCTGTACTCAATACTCTGACCAATAAAGGAAAGCATAACAAATGCCTTCTTCGCTATCCTATTTACCTGCGACTCCACTTTCAAGGAGCGATGAACCTGCACTCCAAGGTCTCTTTGTTCAGCAACACTCCCTCGGAACTTACCATTAAGTGTATAAGTCCTGCTAAGATTTGCTTTCCCAAAATGCAGCACCTCGCATTTATCTGAATTAAACTCCATTTCCCACTTCTCAGCCCATTGGCCCATCTAGTTTCGGATCCTGTTGTAATCTGAGGTAACCCTCTTAGCTGTCCGCTACACCTCCGATTTTGGTGTCATCTGCAAACTTACTAACTGTACCTCTTATGCTCGCATCCAAATCATTTATGTAAATGACAAAAAGTAGAGGGCCCAGCACCAATCCTTGTGGCATTCCACTGGTCACAGGCCTCCATTCTGAAAAACAACCCTCCACCACCACCCTCTGTCTTCTACCTTTGAGCCAGTTCTGTATCCAAATGGCTGGTTCTCCCTGTATTCCATGAGATCTAACCTTGCTACTCAGTCTCCCTTGGGGAACCTTGTCGAACGCCTACTGAAGTCCATATAGATCACATCTACTGCTCTGTCCTTGTCAATCCTCTTTGTTACTTCTTCAAAAACTCAATCAAGTTTGTGAGATATGATTTCCCACGCACAAAGCCATGTTGACTATCCCTAATCAGTCCTTGCCTTTCCAAATATATGTACATCCTGTCCCTCAGGATACCCTCCAGCAACTTGCCCATCACCGAGGTCAGGCTCACCAATCTATAGTTTATTGGCTTGTCTTTACCGCCCTTCTTAAACAGTGGCACCACGTTTGCCAACCTCCAGTCTTCCAGCACCTCACCTGTGACTATCTATGAGACTAATATCTCAGCAAGAGGCCCAGCAATCACTTCTCTAGCTTCCCACAGAGTTCTCGGGTACACCTGATCAGGTCCTAGGGATTTATCCACCTTTAACTGTTTCAAGGCATCCAGCACTTCCTCCTCTGTAATCTGTACATTTTGCAAGATGTCACCATCTATTTCCCTACTGTCTATATCTTCCATATCCTTTTCCACAGGAAATACTGATGCAAGATATTCACTTAGTATCTTCCCCATTTTCTGTCACTCCACACAAAGGCCGCCTTGCTGATCTTTGAGGGGCCCTATTCTCTCCTAGTTATCCTTTTGTCCTTGATATACTTGTAAAAACCCTTTGGCTTCTTCTTAATTGTATTTGCCAAAGCTATCTCATGTCCCCTTTTTGCCCTCTTGATTTCCCTCTTAAGTATACTCCTACTGCCTTTATACTCTTCTAAGGATTCACTCGATCTATCCTGTCTATTCCTGACATATGCTTCCTTCTTTTTCTTAACCAAATCCTCAATTTTTTTTTTGTTTTAGATTAGATTAGATTACTTACAGTGTGGAAACAGGCCCTTCGGCCCAACAAGTCCACACCGCCCCGCCGAAGCGTAACCCACCCATACCCCTACATCTACATTTACCCCTTACCTAACACTATGGGCAATTTAGCATGGCCAATTCACCTGGCCTGCACATCTTTGGACTGTGGGAGGAAACCGGAGCACCCGGAGGAAACCCACGCAGACACGGGGAGAACGTGCAAACTCCACACAGTCAGTCGCCTGAGGCGGGAATTGAACCCGGGTCTCAGGCGCTGTGAGGCAGCAGTGCTAACCACTGTGCCACCGTGCCGCCCAGAATTTCTTTAGTCATCCAGCATTCCCTATACCTACCAGCCTTCCCTTTCACCCTGACAGGAACATACTTTTTCTGGATTCTCGTTATCTCATTTCTGAAGGCTTCCCATTTTCCAGCCATCCTTTTACCTGCAAACATCTGCCTCCAATCAGCTTTTGAAAGTTATTGCGTAATACCGTCAAAATTGGCTTTTCTCCAGTTTAGAACTTCAACTTTTAGATCTGGTCTATCCTTTTCCATCATTATTTTAAATCTAATAGAATTATGGTCGCTGGCCCCAAAGTGCTCCCCCACTGACACCTCAGTCACCTGCTCTGCCTTATTTCCCAAGAGTAGGTCACGTTTTGCACCTTCTCTAGTCAGTACATCCACATAGTGAATCAGAAAATTGTCTTGTACACACTTAAGAAATTCCTCTCCATCTAAACCTTTAACACTATGGCAGTCCCAGTCGATGTTTGGAAAGTTAAAATCCCCTACCATAACTACCCTATTATTCTTACAGATAACTGAGATCTCCTTACAAGTTTGTTTCTCAATTTCCCTCTGACTATTGGGGGGTCTTTTATACAATCCCAATAAGGGGATCATCCCTTTCTTATTTCTCAGTTCCACCCAAATAACTTCCCTGGATGTATTTCCAGGAATATCCTCCCTTAGCACAGCTGTAATGCTATCCCTTATCAAAAATGCCACTCCCCCTCCTCTCTTGCCTCCCTTTCTGTAGCATTTGTATCCTCGAACATTCAGCTGCCAGTCCTGCCCATCCCTGAGCCATGTTTCTGTAATTGCTATGATATCCCAGTCCCATGTTCCTAACCATGCCCTGAGTTCACCTGCTTTCCCTATTAGGCCCCTTGCATTGAAATAAATGCAGTTCAATTTATTAGTCCTACCTTGTCCCTGCCTGCCCTGACTGTTTGACTCACTTCTGTTCTCAGCTGTGCCCCTCTCAGATTGATCTCTTTCTTCATTATCTCCCTCGGTCCCCTCCCACCATCCCACCTTACTCGTTTAACTCCTCCCAAACAGTTCTAGCAAATTTCCCTGCCAGTATATTAGTCCCCTTCCAATTTAGGTGCAATCCGTCCTTCTTGTACAGGTCACTTCTACCCTGAAAGAGATTCCAATGATCCAAAAATGTGAATCCTTCTCCCATACACCAGCTCCTCAGCCGTGCATTCACCTGCTCTATTCTCCTATTCCTGCCCTCACTAGCTTGTAGCACTGGGAGTAATCCAGATATTACTACCCTTGAGGACCTCCTTTTTAAATTTCTGCCTAACTCCCTGTAATCTCCCTTCAGAGTCTCAACCTTTTCCCTTCCAATGTATTGGTTCCAATGTGGACAATGACCTCCTGCTGGCCCCTCTCCCCCGTGAGAACATTCTGCACCCTCTCTGAGACATCCTTGATCCTGGCACCAGGGAAACAACACACCATTCTGCTTTTTCTCTGCTGGCCACAGAAATGTCTGTCTGTTCCTCTGACTACAGAATCCCCTAACACAATTGATCTCTTGGCATCTAAAACATTTATATGAATAATGAACAACAATGGATCCATCATCAATCCTTGTGGCTCATTGCTAGTCTTAGGCCTTCACTCTGAATGACAACCCTCTACCACCACCCTCTGTCTCCTAACGCCAAGCCAATTTTGTAATCAATTGGCTAGCTCTCCCTGGATCCCATGTGATCTAAGCTTATAACCAGTCTACAATACAGAATCTTGTTGAAGGCTTTGCTAAAGTCCATGTCAGCAATGTCTACTGCTATGCCTTCCTCTATCTTCTTGGTCACATCTTCAAAAAACTCAATCAAGTTTGTGAGGCAC
Source organism: Chiloscyllium punctatum (assembly GCF_047496795.1). Lineage (NCBI taxonomy): Eukaryota > Metazoa > Chordata > Chondrichthyes > Orectolobiformes > Hemiscylliidae > Chiloscyllium > Chiloscyllium punctatum. Next base: position 126,748,040 of record NC_092746.1, on the reverse strand, counting down.
GATTTCCATGCACAAAGTTGTCTGTCAGAATCACCTCCAACAATTTATCCACCACTGACATCAGGCTCGCCAGTCTCTAGTTCCCTCGCTTTTTTTTGCAGCCTTTCTTAAACAATGGCACAACATTAGCCACCCTCCAGTCTTCCAGTACCTCACCCAAGTCGCTCTTCCTTGGCATCCTCCATCGCCAGACCATGGCAACACAACGCCTGGAGGAAGAGCGACTCATCTTCCGCCTAGTAACCCTCCAACCACAAGGGATGAATGCAGATTTCTCCAGCTTCCTCATTTCCCCTCCCCCCACCTTTTCTCAGTCCCAACCCTCAGACTCAGCACCGCCTTCTTGACCTGAAATCTTCTTCCCAACCTCTCCGCCCCCACCCCCTCTCCGGCCTATCACCCTCACCTTAACCTCCTTCCACCAATCGCATTCCCAACGCCCCTCCCCCAAGTCCCTCCTCCCTACCTTTTATCTTCGTCTGCTTGGTACACCCTCCTCATTCCTGAAGAAGGGCTTATGCCCGAGACGTCGATTCTCCTTCTCCTTTTCCAGCAACACATTTTTAAACTTTGATCTCCAGCATCTGCAGTCCTCACTTTCTCCTCTTTCTTTTTGTCGACCAGAGCCTCAATATCTCCAGTCACCCAATGTTCCTTACTGCTACCAGCCTTTCCCTTTACACTAACAGAAACATGCTGTCCCTGAACTCTCAATATCTTGCTTTTTAAAGCCTCCAGGCATTCTGTTATCTGCAAACAGCCTCCTCTAATCAACTTTTGAAAGCTCCTGTCTCCAACATCAAAATTGACCTTGTCCCCCAGTTTTGAAATTTTAACTTGTGGACCAGGCCGATCCTTTTCAATAATTATTTTTAAACTTTTAGAATTATAGTCATTACTCCCAAGTACTCCCCGACTAACACCTCAGTCACTTGCTCTACCTTATTTCCCCAGAGGAGATTGAGTTTTGCCTTTCACCTGTAGGGTCACCTGGATATTGGTTGAGAAAGTTTTCTTGAACACACTTAACAAATTCCTCCTCATCCAAGCCCTTAACACTGTAGCAGTTCCAGTCAACATTTGGAAAGTTAAAATCCCCTAGTTTACAACCCTATTGTTCTAACAGTTACCTGCGAAAACCCTACATATTTGGTCCTTAATTTCCCGCTGACTGTAGGGCAGCCTTAATACAATCCCACCAAAGTGATCACCACTTTATTTCTCAGTTCCACCCATATAGCTTCACCGGACAATTCTCCAGGAATATCCTCTCTAAGTACTGCCGTGATGTTTTCCTTAATCAAAAACATCACTTTCCTTCCTCTCTTGCCTCCTTTTCTATCACTCCTACAGCATCGGTACCCTAAAACATTGAGCTGCCTGTCCCTCCTTCAGCCATGTTTCTGCAATAACTATCATAGCCCAGTTCTATGTTACTATCCATGTGCTGAGTTAATCTGCCTTACCTGTCAGGCCTTTTGCATTTAAATAAATGCATTTTAGCCATAGTTTTACCTCGTTCTCTGCCATGCCCTTGTCTGCCTTGTCTATTTAACTTGTTGCCTTTGACTTCTGTACCAGACTTCTTGTCTTACGACTGCTTGGGGTCCCATCCCCTGCCAGACTGGTTCGAACCCTCCCAAGTACCTCCAGCATATCTCCCTGTTAGGATATTGGTCCCCCTCTAGTTCAGGTGCATGACGACACTCTTGTGTAGGTCACCTCTGTGCCAGAAAGATCCCAATGATCCAAAAATCTGAATCCCTTTCCTCTATATCAGCTCCTCGGCCATGCATTGATCTATTCTATCTTCCTATTCCTGCAGTCACTAGCACATGGCACTGGGAGTAATCCAGCGATTACTACCTTGAGGTCATGCTTTTCAACTGGCTGCCTAACTCCCTATATTTACATTTAGATGAGTACAAAGGCTAACACATTGGTCTACATATCTATTCAACTGATTCACCAAGACACTGCTGCCTGAATCCAACCACACCAGCACCAACTTGGAGAAGGAAGCCTATGAACCCTTGGAAGATGCACTAACTGTCATCACAGCATGGGCTCTTGCCAACCTGCTCCAGATGTGTGCTAAAATACATCTGAACATGTTGATTAGAAAATAATTAAATGAGCCACAAGGTAATCAGCTTAACTGATTATCGTAAATTGGTCTAACAGTAGCCCTTTGGCTTTGTGTTTTGCAGGAGTTGGCCAGTTGAATACCATTCATCCTTTGCCTATTACAAACAACTGAAAGAACAATGTATTTGATTTAATCAGCCAGTCATTGAGATGCACCGCCTATATACCTGACATCACAGCCTCACTGAAGCTCCTTCAAAACATTGATTATGTGGCAGGTAGATCCATTTTATTTGGACTGATGACAGCTTTCTGTTGGTAGATAATACTAAATATAGCCATTGAGAGTAGTAGTGTGAATCAGTTTCCTTAGCCTGTTGTTGAGCTTATGGAAATAAAACAAAATTGCTGGAGAAACTCAGCAGATCTTGCAGCATTTGTTGGAAGAAAGCAAAGTCAATGTTTCAAGTTCAGTGACCCTTCTTCGGAATGTTAACTCTGCTCTCTCTCCACAGATGCTGCAGACCTGCTGAGTCTCTCCAACAATTTCTGTTTTTGCTTCAGATGTTCAGAGTCAGCAGCTTGTTTTATTTTAGTTGAGACTATTGAAATCATTTGCTTTGAAGGAGTCTGACTACTTTACAGGTCCAAAAGTAGCAGCCTTCAGCCAATTGTGGGTTTGTGTGATACACAGTGAACAATGATCTGATTTAGAGAGTCCATTTCCATCATGGGGAAGATGAGATAATCACTAATAAATTCATGGGGGACTCAACAGGTTTGTCTTGGAGAGAGGTTAGAGTGGTTAGAACTACTCCAGGAATAGTTGAAGTAAATGCATTGAGGCAATTAGTTAAACGCATGAAGGAGAAAGAAATGGAAGATTAAATCAATGAAGTTTGACAAAGATGAGTGCAAGGACTGTTGAGCCTAAACATTAGTATGGACTTGTTGGACCAAATGGTCCATTTCTGTGCTTTTAATACAATGAAATACTCAGGGAACTGCCAGATTGCAGGCACATGCAGAAGATGTACCACTGTACTTAACGATAAATTACATAGTGGTTAACCTACAGAGAAAGTTAAAAAGTGTGATGCTGGAAAAGCACAGCCAGTCAGGCAGCACCTGAGGAGCAGGAGAGTCGACGTTTTGAGCATTAGCTCTTCATCAGGAAGGTGGGGGAGGGCCTGGGGAGGGGGGGAAGGGGGTGGGGGTGGGGAAAGGGAAGCAAAAGATAAATGAGAAAGGGATAGGGCTGGGGGTAAGGTAGCTGAGAATGCAGTTGGTAAATGAAGATGGGGGTGATGGTGATAAGTCAGAGTGGAGGGTGGAGCAGGTAAGTTGGACAGAAGTTGGACAGGTAGTACGGTCAAGAGGGTGTTGCTGAGCTGGAGGGTTGGATCTGGGATAAGTTAGGGGGAGGGGCGATCGGGAAACTGGTGAAATTGGCATTGACCCCGTATGGTTGGAGGGGAGAGGAGCTGCTGTTCCTCCAGGCTAGAATTAGGCGATGGAGGAGGCCCAGGAATTGCATGTCCTTGGCAGAGTGGGAAGGGGAGTTGACGTGTTTGGCCACAGGGCAGTGGGGTTGATTGGTGCATGTGTCCCGGAGATATTCTCTGAAACGTTGTGCAAATTGCGGAATGTTTCAGATAACTCCCGGTGCTGTAGCTCCCCTCCTCCTGGGTTACATTGGTGAGAGCACTTTTGGAATATTGCATGCAATTCTTGTCTCCTTCCTATCAGAAGGATGTTGTGAAACCTGAAAGGGTTCAGAAAATATTTATAAGGATGTAGCCAGGTTGGACGATTTGAATCATAGGGAGAGGCTGAACAGGATGGGGCTGTTTTTCCTGGAGCTTTGGAGGCTGAGGGGTGACCTTATAGTGGTTTATAAAATCATGAGGAGCATGGATAGGATAAATAGACAAAGTCTTTTCCTTGAGGTGTGGGAATCCAGAACTAGAGTGCATGGTTTAAGTTGAGAGGGGTAAGACATAAAAGGGACCTAAGAGACAACTTTTTCACACAAGGGGTGGTGCACATTTGGAATGAGCTGCCAGAGGAAGTGGTGGAGCCTGGTATAATTACAGCATTTAAAAGGCATCTTCATTATATGAATAGAAATGATTTAGAGGGATATGGGCCAAGTGCTGGCAAATGGGACTAGATTAGGTTAGGGTATCTGGTTGGCATGGACAGGTTGGACCAAAGGGTCTGCTTCTGTGCTGTACTTCTTTATGACTCTATGATTCTATAACTGTTCTCATTCCATTTTCAAACACTTTGCATATAGTCTTATATGTCTTGTATTGCAAGTGTGCATCTGAATACTTCTTAAGTGTTATGAGGGGTTCTGTTCCTCCCACCCTCACAGGCAGAGAGTTTCAGATTCCCACCAGCCACTGTGGTGAAAATGGTTTTCCTCACACCTCCTCTAAACCTCCTGCACCTTACCTTAAATCTATGCACCTCTGCTATTGATCCCTGCAGAAAGGAGAGAAGTTTCTTCTTATCTATTTTGCAACAAGATTATACTTAACCCTAACCCTGTTTAAATAATTTTGTGCATCTCAATCATGTCCCATCCCATTCTCCTCTGCTCTAAAATAAACAAACAACCCTAGTCTATCCAATCTCCAAATATCTCAATCAATACCAAGATAGCTGCCCAAATCTACATGTGAACAGATAGCCCAATGATATCAGTCACCTGTATCAGATGCTCTATTGCCTGCATGTATATGCATCAGCCTCTGAACTTGCCCGGTTCAAATATGTGAATGATAATGTCAGCATGAAGTTTAAATTGCACCAGAACAATTCTGTTTCTGTTTTGCAGCAACCCATAACTAATTTGACCTTCTATAAACATTGAAAACTGGAGCTTTTAAATTAGTGACATACCAAATATTAAGAAAGAAAACCTAATGTTGACCTGCTATTTTTACTTGTTTTATAGAATCAGCTTAGCAGGACTTATACACTTAATGGTAGGTCCTAGGGAGTGTTGCTGAACAAAGAGACCTAGAATGCAGGCTCATAGCTCCTTGAAAGTGGATAGTGAAGAAGGCGTTTGGTATGCTTTCCTTTATTGGTCAGAGTATTGAGTGCAGGAGTTGGGAGGTCGTGTTGCGGCTGTACAGGACATTGGTTTGGCCACTGTTGGAATATTGCGTACAATTCTGGTCTCCTTCCTATCGGAAAGATGTTGTGAAACCTGAAAGGGTTCAGAAAAGATTTACAAGGATGTTGCTGGATTGGAGGATTTGAACTTTCAGGAGAGGTTGAATTGGTTAGGGCTGTTTTCCCTGGAGCATCGGAGGCTGAGGGGTGATGTTATAGAGGTTTATAAAATCATGAGGGGCATGGATAGGATAAATAGACAAAGTTTTTTCCCTGGGGTGGGGGACTCCAGAACTAGAGGGCATAGGTTTAGGGTGAGAGGGGAAAGATACTCAGAGGGTGGTACGTGTATGGAATGAGCTGCCAGAGGAAGTGGTGAAGGCTAGTACAATTGCAACATTTAAAAGGCATTTGGATGGGTATATGAATAGGAAGGGTTTGGAGGGATATGGGCCGGGTGCTGGCAGGTGGGACTAGATTGGGTTGGGATATCTGGTCAGCATGGACGAGTTGGACCAAAGGGTCTGTTTCCATGCTGTACACCTCTATGACTCTATGACACTATGGAATCCCTCCAGTGTGGAAACATGTCAATTAGCCCAATAAATCCACACCGACCCTCCAAAGCGTAACCCACTGCTACCCTATTACTCAACATTTACTCCTGACTAATGCACTGAACCTACACACTAGGATTCTGTGTCTCAAACAGGAATTTGTGAATTGCAGCCAAGCTGTCAAAAATGCAACTAGAAATGGGAAGCTGACAACAAACTAAACAATTACAGGAATATCAAGTAATATTTTGTATAACTAGAGTGATATTTTGAATGGATTCCTTCTTTCAATTAATTGTACAAAAACACAATCACCTTTTGTAAATGTTGAATTATTGGTGGCTTCTGGAAGAACATGAATAATTGACTGATCTTTGTTACCCTTCCTTGCAAACATATGGACAATGCCAACTTTGTGACAGGCAGCTGCTGTTCTGTTGTTGTGCAACTATGTAGCACTGCGACTGTGTTTCTGCACATGTGCAGTCATTGAACCACCTAGCGATGACATTGATAACAAACGTGGCTTTCAAAAAGAACTTATTCTACCTATCTTGAGTGCTATGTTGCTCATGGCAAAAGTTTGCCGTTGATTTTCAGACCAGTATGGTGAACCAAGAACATAGATCATTTCAGCACAGTACAGGCCCTTCGGGCTTCAATGTTGCGCTAACCTGTGAAACCAATCTGAAGTCTAGATTAGAATGGTGCTGGAAAGGCACAGCAGTTCAGGCAGCATCCGAGGAGCAGGAAAATCGACATTTCGGGCAAAAGCCATCTAACCTACATTATTCCATTATCATCCATATGTTTATCCAATAACCATTTAAATGCTCTTAAAGTTGATGAGTCTACTACTGTTGCAGGCAGGGCGTTCCATGCCCCTACTATTCTGAGTAAAGAAACTACCTCTGACATCTGTCTTATATCTATTGCCCCTCAATTTAAAGCTATGTCCCCACATGCTTGCCATCACCATCCTAGGAAAAGGGCTCTCACTGTCCACCCTATGTAACCTTCTGATTATATGTCTCAATTAAGTCACCTCTCAACCTTCTCTGTAACGAAAACAGCCTCAGGTCCCTCAGCCTCTCCTCATTACACCTTCCCTCCATATCAGGCAACATCCCAGTAAATCTTTTCTGAACCCTTTCCAAAGCTTCCGCATCTTTCCTATAATGAGGTGACCAGAACTGTACGCTATACTCCAAATGCCACTGCACCAGACTTCTGTACAGTTGCATCATAACTCATGGCTCCAAAACTCAATCTCACTACCACTAAAAGCTAACACACTGTTTACCTTCTTAATAACTCTATCAACCTAGGCAGCAACTTTCTGGGATCTATGTACATGGACACAGAGATCTCTCTGCTCAACTATCCTACCAAGAATTTTACCAGTAGCCCAGTACTCTTTACCTGTTGCTCCTACCAAAGTGAATCATCTCACACTTTTCCACATTAAACTCCATTTGCCATCTCTCAGCCCAGCTCTGCAGCTTATCTATGTCCCTCTGTAATCTGCAACATCCTTCAGCACTATCCACAACTCCACTGACCTTAGTGTCATCTGCAAATTTACTAACCCATCCTTCAACACCCTCATCCAGGTCATTTATAAACATGACAAACAGCAGTGGCCACAGGACAGATCCTTGCGGGACACCACTAGTAACTGAACTCCTGGATGAACATTTCCCATCAACCGCCACCCTGTGTCTTTTCTCAGCTAGCCAATTTCTGATTCAAACTGATAATTCACCCTCAATCCCATGGCTCCGTATTTTGTGCAATAGCCTACCATGGGGAACCTTATCAAACAACTTACTGAAATCCATAAACACCACATTAACTGCTTTACCCTCATCTACTTGTTTGTTCTCCTTCTCAACGAAGTCAATAGGTTTGTGAGTTACCTGCGGTAAATCACCACCTAACTCCCCAAAACATTTCCACTGCCTACAAGGTACAAGTCAGAAGCGTGATGGAATACTCTCGACTTACCTGGGTTAGTGGCTCCAACAACATTCAAAAAGGTTGACACCATCCAGGACAAAGCAGCACAGTTCATTGGCACCACATCCACAAACATCCATTCACTTGACCTCTGACATTCAGTAGCAGCAGTATGTATTATCACAAGATGTACGCAAAGATCCTGAGACAACACCTTCTGAATCCACGGCTAAGGACAAGGACAAGGGCAGCAGATATATGGAGATCACAACAGGTCAGACAGCATCTGTGGAGAGACAGCAAGCTGAAGTTCTCCTCCAAACCATTCATCACCTTGACTTGAAAATATATAAAAATTTCCTTCAGTACTGCTGGGTCAAAATCCTGGAATTCCCTCCCTAATAGTATTATGGGTCTACCTACAGTTATGGACTATAACTTGAGAAGGTAGCTAACCACTACCTTCTCAAAGCCAACTTGGGATCAGCAATAAATGCTGTCCCAGCCAGCAATACCCACTTAACATGACTGAATTTAAAAAAGGAGGTTCTCTTCTTTCTTACACATAATACACAAAAATCACGGTTTTTTTAAAAAAGATCTTTATGAAAATAACCAATACCATATGCCACTATTTTAAAATCTAAACTCTAAAAATGTTATGAATAACATTTAAATCACATCTCTTTCAATACACTGTCCAAACTCCTTCCTAACAAACCCCCACTACTACATTCAATTGCCCCCTATGATTTTTTACTATTGTTGTATAAGGTACTTCGGAACTGAAAGAATTAACTGACATGGTAAGAAATTCTCTACCCATTGAGATATAAAGGACTGTGTTTGGAGGATCTAACCAGAGTTGGAGAGAGATGCAGGGTTCTCCATGTGTTCTCAGAGTTTGCACTAATGCTGGACCAATTACTATACTCTTAAATTGAGTCTGATGTCTCATAGGAAATAAAATGTATTTTAAATATAATGTAACTATCCAATAGTAAACCTTTACTGCTTATCAATTCTGCCTATCTTCTGGCTAAGACATCATGTGACATCCTTCTCCAATTGATATTTGTAGCTTAACTAATACCTAAAGATGAATCAGTGGCAGTGTATTCATTCATGATTCATAGCCACTCAGCTTTCTCCTCTCATGCAGGATGAAAGCTGGTTTTCCTTTTGAATTTATATCCTTGAGAAATGTATTGATGAATGAAAGACAGAATGTGTCACTTTTTCAGCAATACTCCACTCAGCCATGATCTTATTGAATGGTGGAGCAGGCTCAGAGGGCCAGATGGCCTACTCCTGCTCCTAGTTCCTGTGTTCTATCCTCCCGAGTGACTATTCATAGTATAGGAATAAATTACTGCAGATGCTGGAATCTGTACTGAAAAAGGTCAGACAGCATCTATGGAGAGAGAGCAAGCTGACATTTTGAGTCTAGATGACTCTTCTTCAAGGCTGAAGTGGAGTGCGGAGGGGGCAGCATTTATATTGTAGTAGGGTGGGGGGGTGGGGGGTTGGGTGCTGGTGGAGAAAAGATGTTGATAGTTTAGATTAAATGATCTGAATGTGAGAATGGCAAAAGAATGGTGTATCTAACTGCCAGATTTGAGAGCAGACAGTCCCATTGGGGTGAGGGGAGGAGAGAGAGGACATGGTGACAGAGATTGTGATAAGTAAAGTTAAAAGAAAGGAAAGAAATGGGAATTGGTTTATAATTTGAAGGTGTTGAACTCAATATTTCAGTCCAAAAGACTGTAAAGTGCCTAGTCTGAACATAAGATGTTATTCTTCCAGTTTGTGCTGTGATTCACTAGAGCACTGCAGCATGCCTAGGATGCTATTCATTGTATGTTGGTCAGCAGGCAACCAACATTATAAAAACTGATCCCTCAGCTAGCAAATACAATCAGGCCAATCTACTGATTTGAGCAGCATGCAGCCTTGACAATACTGTAGACAGACTCTAAAAGGCCCTGAACCATGTATGATTTCCCCTGCATCCACCCAACTGGCCATTACTAATGCAGCAGACAGACTTTGCAGGGCAACTTCAACTTTCTGTGACCCACCTATGGATTGAATTTGCAAGACCAATCAACCAGCAAACCCAAACTATTTTTGATTTGGAGATGTTGGTGTTGGACTGGGGTGTACAAAGTTAAAAATCACACAACACCAGGTTATTTTTGTTTTACCTGCAGGACCAAAGCCCAATCCCTGACATTACATGCATTTGACCAACACCTGACTGACCAACATCCTGCCCCCTGCCACCCCCCCACGCCCCCACCCCCACGCAACCACTCCCCCCTCACCATTCACCTAGAGTAGAAATGGATCAGTCACTGGACTGCTTGTATCAGTACCTCCAGGCTGATTAGAGTCCATCTTTATCCCACTAAGCATGCCCTCCCCCTTTTCTTTCATTTCATCATACTCTTCATACACGTGCAGTGTGTTTGCTACATAAAACACACACTGCATAACCCCTCAGCACATCGGCATGCTGCGACAGTCTGGTGTAACAGTGCTGTACAATGACATGTATCCCCTTTCATACTGATGCTTCACACTTTCTATAATCACACACTTGCTAAAAATCATCCTCTCAACCACAAGCTGTCAACTTGTTTCTGCACTAAAGTGCTACCTGAAAAGCTAACGCACTTGCCTGATTCTGTGTGTTAAAGTGCAGCTGAAGTCATTATCTAGTTTGGAGTGGTGGGCCAGGGACATACTCTGCCTTTGTCCCCAAGGATGCACCTACTGCAAAGGTTACTGCAAATGTGAAGATGAGGAGGTTGGAAAAGACATAAAGGAAAACGTTGTGGAATGTGATTGTTAATGAAAGCTTGAAGTAGTACAATTATGAGAAAGGGTACTTGCACAGGAAATCGAGGTGTCGATTCACTCTTCCTTAGAATCATAAAACATTTTCAGCACAGAGACAGGTCACTTGGCCCATTGTGTCTGTGTCATCTGAAAAACAAGCTATGCAGCCTAACTCTATTTTCCAGCATTTAGTCTGTCACCCTACAAATCATGTCTCTATGCCTTATTTTACTTCTCAAAATGCATCACCTCACATTACTCCAAACTGAATTTCACTTGCCACTTTTCTGTCCACCTGATCCATCCACCTTACCTTCCTGCAGTACTTTTTGTGACATCTGGAAACTTTTTGGTCGTGCTCTTTACCTTTACGTCGAACTCATTAATATATACTGCATAAAGCAGAAAATATCTAGTACTGAGCTCTGTGGAAGCCCACAGGTAACAACCTTTCAGTCACAAAATTAGCAATCAACAATAACCCTTTGTTTCCTGCCTCAGTCAATTTGTCAGCAGCTTGCTTCATTCTTCTGGATCCCAGCTACCAGTCTGCTAGTGGGATCTTGTCAAAAGCCTTACTAAAATCCATGTAGAACACACAATTGCACTGCCAACATCAATCCTCCTTATGATTTCCTCAAAAAAATTCAATTAAGTTATTCCTTTATCCAATCCATGCTGACTGTTCTTTATTAATCCATGCATTTCGAAGTGACTTTATCCTGTCTCTCAGAATTGTTTCCACTAATCAGCGCATTACTGAATTTGGCCTGACTAGCCTGTAATTACTTGATCTATCCCTTGTTCTCTTCCCAAACAAAAGAATAACATCAGCAGACCACAATCCGTCAACACCAAGTCCCCATTCAGTGAAGGTTGGAAAATGATAGTTACACCTTCTGCTATTTTCTTTCTTGTTTTAGTAACCTGGGATTCGGCCTTTGTGATTTATTGAATTTCAAGGATGCCACTCCCATGAATACTTCTTCTTTTCCCACTTGTATTATATCCAATACTTTACACTCCTCCTTACTTTCAATATCTGCATTGTCCTCATTTTTATGAAGACAGATGCAAGATTTCATTAAGAACCATACCAACAAATTATCATTTTAGTCTTTATTGGCCCTGCTCTTGTTATACTTATTCCTTTACTCTTAATGTATTGATACAACATATTTAGGTTCAACTTAATTTTGCTTGCCAATATTCTTTGATGCTGATTTTGTTTTCCAAATTTTCTTTTGATTTCACCCCTCCTTTTTATACCTCTGTCAGCTTTCTGTACTAAAGGTGTCAGATATAACTTTTCCTTTCCTACCTTATCTTACCCTGTGTGCTCCTTGACATGTCAGGGATTCAGGAGTTGGCTGTCGCATCCATTTTCTTTGTGAAAAGTGTTTACCACTTTTTCTCAATTCATATACCTGGAAAAGTCTTTTAGAGTTGCTTTTACAGTAGTTACATGTTTCTTCCGATATTTGGATTCATGTCTTCTTGATGTTAGTCCAGGCCTTTGGATTACTAATTCAGTAACATGAACACAATGCTACCATACCAACTTTTGCTGTACTTATCCTGGGAGTGTTTGACAGAGCAGCACAGGAGGAGCTTTTATCAAACCCATGCATTATCTGCTCAAGTGGTTTTTAATGGAACAGTGTAAAAGAGATTTACTCAGTATCTAAATTTTGATGTATCTATGCTGAGTGATTTTGTTGGGACAGTGTCAAGGATGTTGCACATCATTGTAATATAATTAATTTAGCAGGTGTACTTGCACACTTCAGGGTGGTGCAGGTCTTCAATATGCCTGCAGGACTGGGAGGGATGTTCAAATTACAGTACTGGCCCCAAATCAGCATAGCTAGCAGCATTGCTAGTCAGTGTAGCATTGTACAATACAATGCCTGTGTGTGCGACAGATGACTGCCATGTAAAATGACGAACAGAAAAGCAATTGTTTGCTATTTAGTGGAGTCACTGTAGAAATGAAAGAGTTGTTGGCAAAGGATTCATCTTCGTGAATCTTTCAATCCGTCTTTTTCACAAACAATTGCTCTAAAAATACTTTTCAAGAAAATCCTCCAGGGCAGTATCAAATGAGTGCTCAAAAAGTCTTTGGTTTCTTAAAGATTACAGTCTACTCATGCAAATAACAGATAATGTGATTGATCCAAGTTCCCATTAGACAAATTCTCTTTATATATGGATTGCTAGGAAGATCAATAAAATCACCTTTCATTCTTAACTTCAATATAGAAACACAGAAGATAGGAGTAGGCCCCTCAAGCCTGTTCCACCATTCAATATGATCATGGCTGATCATCAAGCTCAATATCCCAATCCAGCCTACTGCCACATCTCTTGGCCCCTTTAGCCAAAGAGATACCTTTGAGGTTTTGGCTTCATCCACTTTCAATGATAATGAAGTCCACAGGCTCACCACACTCGGAGTGAAGGAATTTCTCCTCATCTCGGTCCTAAAGGTTTACTTGTTCTTATTCTTAAATTATGACCCCTGGTTCTGGACTACCTCACTATTGGGAACATCTTTCCTGTATCTAAACTGATAGACCTGTTAGAATTTTATAGATGTCTATGAGTTATCCCCCTCATTCTTATAATCTCCATGGACATAGTCCTAACTGTTCCAGTTTCTCCTCATACATCGGGCTTGCCATCCTAGGAGACAATCTGGTAAATGTTTGTTGCACTTCTCCATAGCCAGAACATCTTTCCTTAGATAAGGAGACCAAAAATAGCACCCAATTTTCCAGGTATTGTCACACCAGGACCATGTATAATTGCAGCAAAATATCCCTGCGTCTGTATTCAATTTCTATCACAGTGAAGGCCAACATACTATTTGTCCTCTTCACTCCTGTTGCACCTCCATGCTTACTTCCAACAACTGATGTACAAGGAAACCCAGGTTTTGTTGTACCTCCCCTTTCCCAATCTATTGCCTTTCAGATAATGATTCCGGATTTTCCAACCAAAGAGCATAGTGTCACATTTACCCATGTTATACTTCATCTGCCATACATTTGCCCACATGTCCAAATCACAATGAAGGACCTCTGCGTCCTCCTGGCAGTTCAACCTCCCATCCAGCTTTGTAATGTCTGGTAACTTGGAGATATTACATTTAGTTTCCAGATCAAAATCATTAATATATATCGTGAGTAGCTGGGGTCCAAGCACTGATCTCTATGGTACCTCACTATTCACTGGCTGTCACTTGAAAAAATGACCCATTATTCCTTACTCTGTTTCCAGTATATCTATCCATATCAGAAAACTAACAACAATCCCCTTGTGCTTTAATTTTAGATGCTAATCTCTTATGTGGGACTTTATCAAAAGCCTTCTGAAAGTCCATGTAGACTATATCCACTGACTCCCCTTTATCTGCTGGATGCAATTTCCTTAAGTTTCAGGAGATTTTTAAGACATGATTTCCCTTTCGTAAGTCCATGCTGACTCTGACCAATCCTGTCATTGTTTACCCTGTGCTCAGCTATTAAATCTTTTATAACGGACTCTAGCATTTTCCCCACTACTGATGTCAGACTAACTGGTCTATAATTTCCTGTTATCCAGCTGCCTCCTTTTTTCAAATAGTGGGGTTCCATTAGCTACTCTCCAATCCATAGGAACTATTTCAGAGTATATAGAATCTTGAAAGATGACCATCAATTCATCCAATATTTCTAGAGCCACTTCTGTAAGAGTTCAGGAATTCAGGGCACTGGGAACGTATTGGTCTTTAACCCCATGAATTTCCACAATGCTGTTTCCCTACTTATATTGTTTTCCTTTGCTTCCTCCCTTTCATTAAACAACGTGTTCCCCAAGTTTTTGGCATGTTATTTATGAAGACACAACAAATATGTGTATTTAATGGTCTGCCATCTCTTTTACCCCCATTATAAATTCTCCTGTGTCATATAGTTCTGATACATTTGTCTTTACCAATCTTCTCTTCACATACCAATTGAGAAGTTCAGAATCTTAGGAAGTCATAGAGTCATACAGCACAGAAACAGACTATTCGGCACAACTTGTCCATGCCAACCAGGTTTCTGAAACTGAACTAGTCCCATTTCTCTGAGTTTGACCCATATCCTTCTATCTATATATCTATCCAAATGTCTCTTAAATGTTGTAATTGAACCGTCCTCTACAACTTCCTCTGACAGTTCGTTCCATACACACACCTTCTGTGTGAAAAAGCTGTTCCTCAGGTTCCCTCATCTTAAATCTATGCCCTCTAGTTTTGGACACCCCTTCTTTGGGGAAAAGATCCTGGCTATTAACCTTAATCATACCCCTCATGATTCTGTAAACCTTCAGCCTCCTATTCTCCAGGAAAAAAAGTCCCTATCCATCCTCTCCTTATAACTCAAACTCTCCAGTCTCAGTAACATCCTTGTAAATCTTTCTTGCATTCTTTTCAGTTTAATAACAGCCTTCTTATAGCAGGGTGATCAGAATTGTATGCAGTACTCCAAATGGGGCCTTACCAATGTCTTGTACACTGTCACATCACATACCAACTTCTGTACACAATGGTCTGAATCATGAAGGCAAGCGTGCCAAATGCCCTCTTCACTACCCTAGGTGAAAGTGGGTACTACAGATGCTGGAGATTAGAATCAAGATTAGAGTAGAGCTGGAAAAGCACAGCGAGTCAGGCAGCATCTGAGGAGCAGGAAGATCGATGTTTTGGGCAAAAGCCCTTCATCAGGATGTAGAATTTCCTGATGAAGGGTTTTTGCCCAAAACATTGATTTTCCTGCTCCTCAAATGCTGCCTGACCTGCTGTGCTTTTCCAGCACTACTCTAATCTTGACTCTTCACTACCATGTCTACCTGTGTTACCACTTTCAAGGAACTATATACCTTCTCCTCTACGTCCCTCTGTTTGACAACCCTCCCCAGGGACTTACCATTAGCAAAGTAAATCCTGCCCTTGTTTGTCTTACCAAAATGCAATATCTTACATTTATCTGAATTAAACTCCATCTGCCATTCCTCGGCCCACTGACCCAGTTGATCAAAAACCTGTTGTATTCTTGGATAACCTTCTTCACTGTCCACTATACCATCAATTATTGTGCCATCTGCAAACTTTCTAACCATGCCTCCTATTTTCTCATTCAAATCATTTATGTGAATGATAAACAACAGTGGACCCAACACCGACCCTTGCGGCACAGCGCTGGTCACAGTGGTCACAGGCATCCAGTATGAATAACCCACTAACACCACCCTCTGTCTCCTACCAATTTTGTATCCAATTGACTCACTCTCCCTGGATCCTGTGTGATCTAACCTTACTAACCAGTCTAATGTGCGGAATCTTGTTGAAGGCCTTGCTAAAGTCCACATAGATAACGTCCACCACTCTGCCTTCATCTATTTTCTCAATCACCTCTTTAAAAAGCTCAATCAAATTTGTGAGACATGATTTTCCATGCACAATGCTATGCTGAGTATCACTAATCAAACGCATGTAGATCCTATCTGTCAGAATTGCCTCCAACACTTTACCCACTACTGACATTAGGCTTATCCATCCCTGGCTTTTCCTTACCACCTTTCTTAAATAATGGAATGAAATTAACCACCCTCTAGTCTTCCAGTACTTCACTTGTGGCTGTCAATGTTACAACTATCTCCGCTAGGCTCCCTGCAATTTCTTCCTTAGCTTCCCACAATGTCTTGAGATACACTTGTTCTGGTCCCAGGGATTTATCTACCTTGATATTTTAAGATTTCCAGCACCTCCTCCTCTGTTGTGTGGATTCTTTTCAAGGCATCACTATTCTTTTACCCTAGTTCTCTAGCTTCCATGTCTTTCTTCACAGTAAGTACCGATGCGAAATATTTGATTAGGATCATACCCATCTCCTGTGGTTCCACACGTAGATGGTCTTGTTGATCTTTAAGGAGCTCAATTCTATCCCTGGATATTCATGGTTCCTAACATCCTATGTTCTGCCTTCATGACCATGTCCCTTTTCTTACCCATGTCTTTGGTATGCCACTGGCTGTTCACTCTCCCACTGTAAAATGTCCTGGAGCTGCTCCAAGAAGTTAAGCAGATACTTGACAATGCTCAGCAAAAATGTATTCTGGTCAAAAAGAAGGACTCAGTGAGAAAGATGAGCTACTCATGGATAACAAAGGAGGACAAGGAGAGTATCCAATCAAAAGCTAAGGCATAAACAATAGTGGTAGGCCAGAGCGTTTGGAATTTGTTTGACTAAAACGCTGGTAAAGAATGCGAACATTTACTATGAAAGCAAATTGGTAAGAAATATCAAAACAAACAAGCATGTAACAAAAACATGGAAATAGCTTATGAAAGTGGTGGACCTTTGGAGAATACAACTGTTAAATTAATAATGAGGAACAGGGAAATGGCAGATAATTTAAATTGATACTTTGCAACAGTCTTCGTGGTGAAAGACACAATAAATGGCCCAAAAATAACAGGTAAGCAAGGTGATGTGGGGAGATTATGTTGGAACTGTGTAAAACATTGGCTAGGCCACACCTAGAGTATTGTGTGCAACTTTGGAATCCACATTATAGGAGGGACATGATTGCACTGGAGAGGGGGCAGAGGAGATTTACCAGGATGTTGTCAGGGCTGGAGAGCTGTAGTTATGAAGAGAGATTGGAAAGAGGAGATTGATAGGGAACATGATTGAGATGTCTAAAATTATGAGGGGCGTAGAAAGGATAGAAAGGAATGTATGTTACCCCTTGGTGGAGGTATTCATGACCAGGTTGCATAGATTTAAGGTAAGGGGCAGACAATTTAGAGGGGATCTTAGAAGAATTTTCATCACCCAGAGGATGGTGGGAATTTGGAACTCACTGCCTGTCAGGGTGATAGAGGTGGAAGCCCTCATAACATTCAAGAAGTATTTAGATGTGCACTTGCAATGCCAATGTGTACAAGGCTATGGGCTAAGTGCAGGAAAATAGGAATAGAATAGGTGGGTGGTTGCTTTTGACTGGTGCAAATTTAATGGGTCAAAGAGCCTTTTTCTGTGCAGTAGACCTCTGGCTATATGATCCTATGACAGGAGAAACAAACTAATTGGACTAGAGGCAACAATTCGCCAGATCTAATGGTCTGCATCAAAGTGTTTTACAGGAAGTGGCTGAAAAGATAATGGCGGCAACAGTCAAAATATTCAGAATTCACTGTATTTTAAGATGGCTCCAGTGACTATAAGACCATAAAATATCGGAGCAGAATTAGGCCATTTGATCCATTGGGTCTGCTCTGCCATTCAAAACAGATTCTCCTGCCTTCTCCCTCTCACCATTGATCCCCTTACTAATCAAGAACCTATCCATCCCTGTCTTAAATATACTCAATAACTTAGCCTCTACAGTCCTCTGCAGCAATGAGTTCTGAGAGTCGCCACCCTCTGGCTGAAGAAAATCCTTCTCATTTGTGTACTAAAGGGTTGTCCCTTCACTCTGAGGCTGTGCCATCAGGTCCTGGTCTCTTCTACAGTTGGAAGCATCTTCCCCACAACCGTTCTATCCAGGCCTTTCAGTTTTCTGTAAGTTTCAGTTAGATTCCACTCCCCTCATCCTTTTAACTCCATTAAGTACAGACACAGAGTCCTCAACCACTTTTCATATGACAAGGCCTTCATCCCTGAGATCATTCTTGTGAATGTTCTCTAGATCTCCTCCAATAGTAGCATGTCGTTCCTCAGGTATGGAGCAGTGGATTAAAAAACTGCTAATGAGGCCTTCTGTTTAAGAAGAGATGCAGACAGAAAGCAAGAAACTATAGGCTACTTAACTTCACATCGGTTGTTGGGAAAGTGTTAAGATTATGAAAAGAATAATAGGATGTTTGGAAAAGATTACTGCAAACGAACAGAGTCAACATGGCTCTGTGAAAAGGAAAAAATGATAAACAAATTTGCTCGAGTTCTTAGACAATAAAACCATAAAACGGAAGACCATAACAAGACCATCCATCCTATTTCATCCACTCCACCATTCATTGAGATCATGGCTGATCTGATATTCCACTTTTATGCCTTATCCTCACATCCTTTGATTTCCTAAATGATTAGAAATCTGTCTGTTGCAGCCCTCTAAGAATCATATATGTTTCAGTAAGGTTTCCTCTCATTGTTCAAAACTTCAATGATTACAACCCGTAAGCCTAACATCTGCGGTGGGTAAATTACTTGAGAAGATTCTGAGATAAGATGTGCATGCATTTGGAAAGACAGGGTTTGATTAGTTCTTTGAAGTGACCAGGAAGGTTGACAAGGGCAGAGCAGCAGATGTAGTCTATATGGATTTCAGTAAGGTCTTTTGATAAGGTTCCACATGGTAGGCTGCTCTGGAAGGTTAGATAGCATGGATTCCAGGGGAAGCAGGCAAATTGGATGCATAATTGACTTGATGGTAGGAAGCAGAAGGTAATAGTGGAAGGATGCTTGTCAGACTGGAGGACTGTGGCTAGTGGAGAGCCTCAGGGGTCGGTGCTGGGCCCATTGCTGTTTGTTATCTATATCAATGATTTGGATGAGAATGTACAGGGCATGATTAGTAAGTTTGAAAATGACACTAAAATAGGCGGTATCGTGGACAGTGAAGAAGATTATCAGAAATCGCAGCAGGACCTCGATCAGCCGGGGAAGTGGGCTGAGAAATGGCAAATGGAGTTTAATATAGATAAGTGTGAAGTCTTGCCTTTTGGGAAGCCAAATCAAGGTAGGAGTTTCATGGTGAATGGTAGGGCCTTAAAGATTGTAGTGGAACAGAGGGACCTTGGAGTTCAGATGTACGGTTTTCTGAAAGTGGTAGATAGGGCAGTGAAGAAGGCTTTTGGCACCCTGGCCTCCATCAGTCAAGTTACTGAGTACAGAACTTGCGAAGTTATGTTGCAATTGTGCAGGACATTGGGGAGGCCACACTTGGAGTGTTGTGTTCAATTTTGGTTTTCAGTTTTCATAGGAAGGATGTTATTAAACTGGAAAGTGTGCAGAAGAAATTTACAAAGGTATTGCCAGATCTCAATGGTCTGAGTTATAGGGAGAGGTTAGACAAGCTAGGACTTCTTTTTTTCAAGCATAGGAGACTGAGGGGTGATCTTCTAGAAGTGTATAAGCTCATGAGAGGCATGGATAGCGTGAAAGTACTTAGACTTTTTCCAGGGTTTGGGAATCAAGGACTAGAGGGCATCAGTTTAAGGTTAGAGGGGAAAGAATAAAAGGAAACCTGACAGGAATCTTTTTTCCACAGAGGGTGATATGCATATGGAATGAGTTGCCAGTGGAAGTGCTTGATGCAGGTACACTAACAACATTTAAAAAGCATTTAGACAAATACATGGATAGGGAAGACTTAGAAGGAGTTGGGCCAAGTGCAGGGAAATGGGGTTAGCATTGATGGACATTTTGGTCAGCATGGACCAGTTTGGGCCAAAAGGCCCGTCTCCATTTTGTATGACTCTATGACTCTACAACCAAACCTACTCAACCTCACTTACAAATCCCATCCATACCTTGGGACCAAGCTAGTGAACCTTCTCTGGACCGCCCCCAATACAATATGTTTCCTTAGATAAGGGGACCAAAACCGTTCACAGTATTCCAGCTATGATCTGACTAGTGCCTTGTATCTGCAAACTTGATGATAGTATATTCACTCTTCTCATTAATAGTACATAGATAGAACACAGAACAGTACAGCACAGGAACAAATCCCCTGGCCCACCATATCAGCTTGGGCTCGAACTCACAACTTCAATGTGGACTCAACTTCCCGAACTTGGTGTGGACTTGAACTCCTGGCCTCAGCCTGGACTTGACTCTCATTGAATTCAGTAAGCTTTATTGTCACATGTTTGTAGAGTTAGAATGAACAGAGTTGTTGTCTCTGGTTTGTAGAGTTAGAACGAACAGAGTTGTTGTCTCTGGTTTGTTACCCGTGCCACGTGATAGAGAGTCGAGGAATAGGGAGAGAGAACAGTTAAATACGTGGCTACAGGGATGGTGCAGGAGGGAGGGATTTCGGCACTTGGATAACTGGGGTTCTTTCTGGGGAAGGTGGGACCTCTATAAACAGGATGGTCTGCACCTGAACCTGAGGGGCACCAGTATCCTTGGGGGGAGGTTTGCTAGTGCTCTTGGGGGGGGTTTAAACTAACTCTGCAGGGGCATGGGAACCCAGACTGTAGCTTTAGGGTGCAGGACCTGGAGTGTAGGGAGGTTAGGAATATGGCATCAATCTTAAAGGAGGGTGCCTGTAAACTGAAGAGTGGCTTGAAGTGTGTATACTTTAATGCCAGAAGTATACGAAATAAGGTAGGTGAACTTGCAGCGTAGGTTGGTACCTGGGACTTCGATGTTGTGGCTATTACGGAGACATGGCTAGATCAGGGACAGGATTGGCTGTTGCAGGTTCCAGGGTTTAAATGTTTTAGTAGGGTCAGAGGTGGGGGTAAAAGAAGGGGTGTGTGGCTTTGCTTGTCAAAGATAGTATTACAGCGGTGGAAAGGAAGATGGACGAAGATTTGCCATCTGAGGTAGTTTGGGTTGAGGTTTGGAATAGGAGAGGTGAGGTCACCCTGTTAGGAGTCTTTTACAGGCCTCCTAATAGTCCTAGAATTGTTGAAGAAAGGATTGCGAAGATGATTCAGGAGAAGAGTGACAGTAATAGGGTGATTGTTATGGGAGACTTTAACTTTCCTGATATTGATTGGGAAAGCTATAGCTCAAGTTCGTTAGATGGGTCAGTGTTTGTGCAATGTGTGCAGGAGAGTTTCCTGACACAATATGTAGATAAGCCAACAAGAGGTGAGGCCATACTGGATTTGGTTCTGGGTAACGAACCAGGCCAGGTATTAGAACTAGAGGTAGGTGAGCACTTTGGGGACAGTGACCACAATTCGGTGATTTTTACTCTCGTGATGGAGAGGGATAAGTGTGTACTCCAGGGCAAGAGTTATAGCTGGGGGCAGGGAAAGTATGATGCGTTGAGGCATGACTTAGGATGTATGGATTGGAAAAGTAGATTCCAAGGCAAGAGCGTAATTGATATGTGGAACTTGTTCAAGGAGCAACTATTGAGTGTCCTTGATAAGTACGTACCTATCAGGCAGGGAGGAAAGGGTCGTGTGAGGGAGCCGTGGTTTAATAAGGAATTGGAATCCCTTGTTAAATGGAAGAGGGCGGCCTTTGTAAAGATGAGGCGTGAAGGTTCAATAGGGGCGATTGAGAGTTATAAGGTAGCCCGGAAGGACCTGAAGAGAGAGCTAAGAGCAGCAAGGAGGGGACATGAAAGGTCCTTAGTTGGTAGGATTAGGGAAAACCCTAAGGCTTTCTATAGGTATGTTCGGAATAAAAGAATGACTAGGGTAGGAATAGGTCCAATAAAGGATAGTAATGGGAAGTTGCGTGTGGAGGCTGAAGAAATTGGGGAGGCACTGAATGAATACTTTTCGTCAGTATTCACTCAGGAACAGGACATTGTTGTCGATATGAATACTGAGGCACGAATAAGGAGAATGGATGGCTTTGAGATATGTAGAGAAGAGGTGTTGGAAATTCTGGCAAGGGTGAAAATAGATAAGTCCCCTGGGCCTGATGGCATTTATCCTAGGATTCTCTGGGAAGCAAGGGAGGAGATTGCAGAGCCATTGGCCTTGATTTTTGTGTCCTCTTTGTCTACAGGAGTAGTGCCGGAAGACTGGAGGCTAGCAAACGTGGTTCCCTTGTTCAAGAAGGGGAGTAGGGATAATCCTAGTAACTATAGGCCAGTGAGTCTCACTTCTGTTGTGGGCAAAGTCTTAGAGAGAATTGTAAGGGATAGGATTTATGCACATCTGGATAAGAATAATGTGATCAAGGATAGTCAGCATGGTTTTGTGAAGGGCAGGTCGTGCCTCACAAACCTTATTGAATTCTTTGAGAAGGTGACTAAGGAGGTAGATGAGGGGAAAGCGGTAGATGTGGTATATATGGATTTTAGTAAGGCGTTTGATAAGGTCCCCCATGGTAGGCTACTGCAGAAAATACAGAGATATGGCATTGAGGGTGAGTTGGAGGTTTGGATTAGGAATTGGCTGGCTGGAAGAAGACAGAGGGTAGTAGTTGATGGCAAAGGTTCATCTTGGAGTGCCGTCACTAGCGGTGTCCCGCAAGGATCTGTTTTGGGACCATTACTGTTTGTCATTTTTATAAATGACCTGGAGGAAGGGTTAGAAGGTTGGGTGAGCAAGTTTGCGGATGATACGAAAGTCGGAGGAGTTGTAGACAGTGAGGAAGGATGTGGCAGGTTACAGCGGGATATAGAGAAGCTGCAGAGCTGGGCAGAAAGGTGGCAAATGGAGTTCAATGTAGCTAAGTGTGAGGTGATTCACTTTGGTAAGAGTAACAAAAAGATGGGGTACTGGGCTAATGGTCGGATACTTGGTCGTGTGGAAGAGCAGAGGGATCTTGGTGTCCATGTACACAGATCTCTGAAAGTTGCCACCCAGGTAAATAGTGCAGTGAAGAAGGCATATGGCGTACTGGCTTTTATTGGTAGAGGAATTGAGTTCCGGAGTCCTGAGGTCATGCTGCAGTTGTATAAGACTCTGGTGCGGCCGCATCTGGAATATTGTGTGCAGTTTTGGTCGCCATACTATAGGAAGGATGTGGAGGCACTGGAACGGGTGCAGAGGAAGTTTACCAGGATGTTGCCTGGTATGGTAGGAAGATCCTATGAGGAAAGGCTGAGGCACTTGGGGTTGTTTTCATTGGAGAAAAGAAGGTTTAGGGGTGACTTGATAGAGGTGTACAAGATGATTAGGGGGTTAGATAGGATTGACAGTGAGAACCTTTTTCCACGTATGGAGTCAGCTATTACAAGGGGGCATAGCTTTAAATTAAGGGGGGGTAGATATAGGACTGATGTTAGGGGTAGGTTCTTCACTCAGCGAGTCGTAAGTTCATGGAATGCCCTGCCAGTAGCAGTAGTGGACGCTCCCTCTTTATGGGTATTTAAGCGGGCATTGGATAGGTATATGGAGGATAGTGGGTTAGTGTAGGTTAGGTGGGCTTTGATCGGCGCAACATCGAGGGCCGAAGGGCCTGTACTGCGCTGTAATGTTCTATGTTCTATGTACTCAAATGAGTAAAGTGAAAAGTTTACAACTGCTGCTATCTTGGGTCCAAAAGTGCCTAGGTACAGATACTTCAGATCAAGTTCTTAGGAAATCGAAGAAATAAAGAGTCCGGCATTTTAGGTCATAGGAATAAATTAGAAAAATAAAGAAGTAAACAGTTCAGAATATCAGTCTCTCTAACCCAGTCTGTGCTGGCACCTACCCTCAAGGGAGACCTCCACTGTTTTGCTGTCACCTGCAAAGGACCCAACAATATATGAATCATCCCACTTTAGGAGTCATCTCTTCACCACTAGGCCCACTTCACTGACATTGCTGAACCCACACTGACTCTGGAACCTAGAGTCCCAGCCTCCGCTGCCAGAGCAGGCTGCTGCCAGGCCACATGTCCCGCTTCAGCTGCAGATGTCACCTCAACAATGCCGACATCTTGAAGAATCCACTGCCACTGGTCCCACTGTCCATAATCAATGAAGGAGCTTTGCTGCTGCTACTGGCCCTGAATGCTAGGAGAATGGCCCCATTGCTGCTGCCACTGGCCCTGAATCTGGGAGAGTGACCCCACTGCTGCTGCCACTGTCCCTGAACGCTGGGAGAATGACCCCATTGCTGCTGCCACTGGCCCTGAACGCTAGGAGAATGACCCCATTTCTGCTGCCACTGTCCCTGAATCTGGGAGAATGACCCCATTGCTGCTGCTACTGGCCCTGAATCTGGTAGAATGATGCCGCTGCTGTCGGTCCCGATGGCAGGTTAACGCACTCATCTGCCACCAGCCTCCTATCGCCAGGAGAAGCCATGTTTCGCCCACTCCACATGTGGCCCACTCTTACTGCTGTGCCAGTTCTGCCAGCCAATCAACCATAGAATATAAGGAAAAATGGACCAAAATGAAATAAAGTGAGAGAAAAGAGCAGAAGCAAAAGTAAAACAAAGCAAGAAAGCAGATAGGAGAGGATGGGCTCTGGTCAAGAGCCCGCATGCAGCCTTATTACTGCACTGCCAGCTTGCACTGGAAATACATGCCATCCCTACAGCCCTGATCACCTATGAATCATGTGCCTTGGAGGCATTATTCCAGCCTCAGTGAGGACTCAGACACCCGGCCTCAGTGAGGACTTGGACCCCCCTGGCCTCAGTGAGGACTTGGACCCCCCCTGGCCTCGGTGAGGACTCGGACCCCCGGCCTCAGTGAGGACTCGGACACCCGGCCTCAGTGAGGACTCGGACCCCCGGCCTCAGTGAGGACTCGGAATCTCAGCCTCAGTGAGTACCCAGACCCGAACACCTGACCTCAGTGAGGACTCGGACCCGAACACCCGACCTCAGTGAGGACTCGGACCCGAACACCCGACCTCAGTGAGGACTCGGACCCGAACACCCGACCTCAGTGAGGACTCGGACCTGAACACCCGACCTCAGTGAGGACTCGGACCCGAACACCCGACCTCAGTGAGGACCCGGACCCGAACACCCGACCTCAGTGAGGACCCGAACCCGAACACCCGACCTCAGTGAGGACTCGGACCCGAACACCCGACCTCAGTGAGGACTCGGACCCGAACACCCGACCTCAGTGAGGACCCGGACCCGAACACCCGACCTCAGTGAGGACTCGGACCCGAACACCCGACCTCAGTGAGGACCCGAACCCGAACACCCGACCTCAGTGAGGACCCGGACCCGAACACCCGACCTCAGTGAGGACCCGAACCCGAACACCCGACCTCAGTGAGGACTCGGACCCGAACACCCGACCTCAGTGAGGACCCGAACCCGAACACCCGACCTCAGTGAGGACTCGGACCCGAACACCCGACCTCAGTGAGGACTCGGACCCGAACACCCGACCTCAGTGAGGACCCGAACCCGAACACCCGACCTCAGTGAGGACTCGGACCTGAACACCCGACCTCAGTGAGGACCCGGACCCGAACACCCGACCTCAGTGAGGACCCGCACCTGAACTTCCAGTCCCACAGTGAGGACCCAGACTTCCCACCCTCAATGAGGACTTGGACCTTCCAGCCTCAATGAGGACTTGAACCCCAGGCCTCAATGAGGACTTGAACCCCCGGCTTCAGTGAGGACTTGGACCCCGGCCTTATTGAGGACCCAACCCCCTGCCTCAGCAAGGACTCGGACACCCCCACCCTCGGTGAGGATATGGACTCACAGCCTCCGTGATGATTCGGACCTCCCAGCCTCAGTGAGCACTTGGGTTCCCGGCCTCAGCAAGGACCCAGACCTGACCCCACCCCCCACCCACAGCCTCAGCGAGGACCCGGACACAACCAGTCGGCCTCAGTGAGGACTCAGACTCCCAACCTCAGTGAGGACTTGGACCCAACTTCCCAACCTCAGCAAGGACCCGAACCCCACCAGCCTCTAGTGAGGGCTCAACCTCTTGGCCTCAGTGAGAACTCGGACTCATAGCCTCAGTGAGGATTCGGACTCCCTGCAGAGTGTTTGCTGCATTAGCTGCTAGCACATTGCTGCATGTGTGAGATTGATTAGAACAGTTGCCTGACAGTCCAGCACCTTGACTGCTGACAACAAAGATAATCTACTTGGAGAAACTGAGGACTGTCCCTCGAATTGCTACAAGGGAGCCCCAACCCCTCAAATCCGCAACAAGGAATCTTCTACAGCTACACTAGCACAACTTCCTACCTTTTCCTCCACCATATCGATGACTACATCAGCGCCACCCCGTGCGCCTACTTGTCCATCTCCATTCCCACCTATCCAATCCACTCTCCTCACCGATCTATCACTATCACCCCCCAACTTCATCTACCTATCGCAGTCCCAGATACCTTCTCCCCCAACACCACACCCCTCCCATTTACCTCTCAGCCCACCCCCCCACCCCCATTCTTGATAAAGAGCTTATGCTCAAAACATCGACTGTCCTGCTTCTCGGATGCTGCCTGTGCTTTTCCAGCACCACACTTTTTAACAAAGATAATCTGCCAGATTATGTCTGCACTGGACAAAGGAGGGAATTTAAATGTGAGTCAGAGACCGTGGGTGAGGTCTTTAATGAGTACGTTACATTGGTAAGTTTAGAGAGAGGTTTGTTGGTACTCTAAGGCATGTCCATGTTAAGAAGGAGAGGCGATGGGTGTTTTGAAAAACATTAGGGTAGCTAAGTCCCAGGGGCTGATGGCCTGATGGGATCTCTCACAAGGTACTGAAGGTGGCAGAGGAGGAGATTGCTGACAGAGATCTTTGTATCCTTTTTAACCACAGGCAAGGTCCCAGACACTGGAGATTAGCCTCAAAACAAACAACAGGATAATCACCTTTGACCACTTCCATCTAGAAGGATGAGGGCAACAGATACATGGGAACATCACCACCTTCAAGTTCCCCTCCAAACCAATCACCATCCTGACCTGGAAATACATCACCATTCCTTCACTGTCACGCAGTTAAAATCCTGGAATTCCCTCCCTAGTGGCATAGTGCGTCAGCTACAGCAGGTGGACTGCATCAGTTCATGAAAGCAGCTCACCATAACCTTCTCAAGGGGCAACTAGGATGGGCAATAAATGCTGGCAGTCAACGATGCCCACACGTGACAAGTGAATAAAACAAAAATTTACAAGGCTGAGATCTTTGTAGATAGCACATATAATGACCTGGTCACATCATGGGTAAAGAATGCAAGGGCAGAAAGCAAATTGGTAGCAACACAAGTGGGTAACATGGTAGAGAAGGCATACAGCACACTTGTCTTCATTAGTCAGGACATTGAGTATAAAAGTTAACAAGTCATGCTGCAACTCTATAGGAGTTTGATCTGGCCACATTTGAAGTACTATGTACATTTCTGGTTGCTGCATTAGATGAAGGATGTGGAGGATTTGTAGAGGGTACAGAAGAGGTTTACCAGGATGTTGCCTGGATTAGAGTGTATTATCTATAGGAGAGGTAGGACAAACTTGGATTGTTTTCACGGTGAGAAGCTGAATAGGTTGGCGTTGTTTTCCCTGGAGCACGGAGGCTGAGGGGTGACCTTATACAGGTTTATAAAATCATGAGGGGCATTGGTAGGATAAGTAGACGAGGTATGTTCCCTGGGGTGGGGGAGTCCAGAACAAGAGACCATAGGTTTAGGGTAAGAGGGGAAAGAGATAAAAGGGACCTACGGGGCAAAGTTTTCACACAGGTGCTAGGTGTGTGGAATGAGCTGCCAGAGGAAGTGGTGGAGGCTGGTTCAATTACAGCATTTCAAATGTGTCGAGATGGGTATATGGATAAGAAGGATTTAGAAGGATATATGCCAAGTGCTGGCAAATGGGACTAGATTGGGTTGGAATATCTGGTCAGCATGGACACGTTGGACCGAAAGGTCTGTTTGCCTGCTGTACATCTCTATCACTCTAAACAGTCTGGGAAGATAGTACTGTGAAACTTTAAGTTCTGGCTGAAGCAACAAAGTGCATAAAAGCCGAAGATGTTATTCCAGTCCCTTAAGCAAAACATAGCTTGGGTGTCACAAAGTCCGGAGTATTCTTACAGCACTAGTAAACCTGCAGTTATCATTTCTGACCTCTTCCCATAAGCAAGATTACTTTGTTTCTTCTATGTTTCTCACATGCTGTTCTCAATTTTGTGTAGTTGTCTCTTTGCTTTCACAATGCTTTTCCCAGTTTGTGTACAGGCAATTCCACTTAATCCTGCACCACCTCAGTTTACTCTGGCTCATGTCACCAACTCTGAAAATGTCTATTGCACTTGCTAATGTAAGAATTGGCTCTCTGAGTAATCTGCTTCTGACTTGTTCATTTGTGATACTATACACAGTTTTGTCTCGTGTCAGTGAATTGGTAAATTGCCAAAACTCATAGGCCTTGCATTATTTTTCAGGTCAGTTAGATACCTATCGTTTCCAACTGCCCTTGCAGTCTAATGAGAAACATGCGTCTTAAATAAATCAGGTTTTTCTCTTGACTCGCAGTGTTCATAAAATCTCTATTATCAATACATCCAAGTTATCCACACTGCCATCAAAGTCAAAGCTATTGAAACCTTGATAGCTTTATCGCTGGCAACATGGAGGAACATAAAACACTTCACCTTTTTTGGTTTTACTGAAACGCCTTTTGCAATGAGGGAAAACTGGTGGACGGCTTCAGTTTTACCATCTCCCTTTTTTTTGGTGCCACTTCTGATGCCATGTGGTGACATTCGGGAGAGGAGGCATAGCCTGCAGCAGGATGAGGTAATAACATTTAGGTATACAGAGAGAGGGAGAGAGAGCTGAACAACTCATTTTTGGAATGAGTAGATTTGCACCAGAGTGAGTTTGAGTTGAGTGACTGGCAAGGGATTTGCATGTTTGTATGGAAAGATCGGGGTTCAACGTATGGACAGATGCAATGTATGAGAAAAGAAACACTTTTTAAGCACTCGGTACACATTTAGAAAAGTAGGCAAAAGTAAGGACTGCAGATGCTGGAAACCAGAGTTTAGATCAGAGTGGTGCTGGAAAAGCACAGCAGGTCAGGCAGCATCCGAGGAGCAGGAAAATCGACGTTTCGGGCAAAAGCCCTTCCTACCCTACACATTTAGAAAAGTTGAGCAGTAAAGTGCAAACTATCAAAGAAAAACCTAGTGCAGGCACAGGAATAAACGCTTGAGCTATTTTAGCAAATTAATGTTGTTAGGTTTGTGAATGAGGCGTGTGCTGACAGAAGCCTCCCGGTCCTCACCTTACACCTCACCAACCACTGGATACATCACATTATCCTCTATTATTTCTGCCACCGACAAACAGATCCCACCACCAGGATATATTTCCCTCCCCACCCCTATCTGCATGCCGTAAAGACCATTCCCTCTGCAACTCCCTTGTTAGGTTCACACCCGCCCCCACCCAACCACACGAACCTAGCCTTCACTCCCATCACCTTCCCCAGCCAATGCAAGAAGCACAAAACCTGAGCCCACACCTCCCCCCTACCTACCTCAGTCCAAGGCCCCAAAGGATCCTTCCACATCCATCAGAGACTTCCACACACGTCATCTACTGTGTCCATTGTTCTTGCTGTAGTCTCTTCTACACTGGGGAGACAGAACGCCAACTTGCAGAACTTTTCAGTGAACATCCCCAGAACACACGCAAAAAACAACCCCAATGCCCTATAGCCGAACAATTTAACTCTCCCTCCCACTCCACCAAGTATGCAAATCCTGGGCCTCTTCCAACACCAAACCCTTAGTACCTGACACCTGGAGGAAAAATGCCTCATCTTCCACGTTGGGACTCTCCAACCATACGGGATCAATGTGAATTTCACCAGTTTCCACATTTCCCCTCCCTCTACCTTATCCCAGATCCAAACTTCCAACTTGGCACTGCCCTCTTGACCCGTCCTAACTGTCCATCTTTCTTCCTATCTATCTGGTCCACCCTCCTCTCTGACCTATCACCTTCACCCCCAACTTCATCTACCTATCCCATTCTCAGCTACCTTCCCACCAGTCCCTTTCCGTCCCACTTATTTCTCAACCCCCTTGGGTCACAAGCCTCATTCCTGATAAAGGGTTAATGCCTGAAACGTCGATTCTCCTTCTTGGATGCCGCCTGACCAGCTGTGCTTTTCCAGCTCCAAACTCTTTGGCTACTACAATATTGAGTCAATGCATGGGGTATATGGAGCAAGCCCTATTCCACGTCCCTGATCCAAAATCAATTTATTGTGTGGTCTCCAGATGAAGGACATATCAGATATTAAACTGATAAGAACAGATTCCTTGTTTAATTGCAAAAATATACATTATTCATAAAAATGATTACGATGTACATTCACATATACTAAAGCTGTTTGATGCAGTCTTTGTCTTAAAGTCATAGAGATGTGCAGCATGGAAACAGACCCTTTGGTCCAACTTGTCCATGCCGACCAGGTATCCCAACCTACTCTAGTCCCATTTGCCAGCACTTGGCCCATATCCCTCTAAATCTTTCCTATTCATATACCCATCCAGATGCCTTTTAAATAATGTAATTGTACCAGCCTCCACCACTTCCTCTGGCAGCTCATTCCATGCACACACCACCCTCTGTGTGAAAAGGTTTCCCCTTAGGTCTCTTTTATGTCTTTTCCCTCTCACCCTAAACCTATGCCCTCTATTTCTGGACTCCCCGACCCCAGGGAAAAGATTTTGTCTATTAATCCTATCCATGCCCATCATGATTTTATAAATCTCTATGAAGTTATCCCTCAGGCTTCAATGCTCCAGGGAAAACAGGCCCAGCCTATTCAGCGTTTCCCTATAGCTCAAATCCGTCAACTCTGGCAGCATCCTTGTAAATCTTTTCTGAACCCGTTCAGGTTTCACAACATCCTTCCAATATGAAGGAGATCAGAATTGCACACAACATTCCAAAAGTGGCCTAATCAATGTCCTGTACAGTTGCAACATGACCTCCCAACTCCTATACTCAATGTTTTGGCCAATAAAAGAAAGCATACTAAATACCTTCTTCACTATCCTATCTACCTGCGGCTCTACTTTCCAGAAGCTATGAACCTGCACTCCAAGATCTCTTTGTTCAGCAACACTCCCTCGGACCTTACCATTAAGTGTATATGTCCTGCTAAGATTTGCTTTCCCAAAATGCAGCACTTCACATTTATCGAAATTAAACCCCATCTGCCACTTCTCAGCCCATTGGCCCATCTGATCAAGATCCCATTGTAATCTGAGGTAACCTTCTTCGCTGTCCACTACACCTCCAATTTTGGTGTCTCCTGCAAATTTATTAACTATACCTTCTACGTTCATATCCAAATCATTTATATAAATGACGAAAAGTAATGGACCCAGAACCGATCCTTGTGGCAATTTACTGGTCACTGGCCTCCAGTCCAAAAAACAACCATCCACCATCACCCTCTATCTTTCACCTTTGAGCCAGTTCTGTATCCAAATGGCGAGTTCCCTCTATGGAACCTTGTCGAACGCCTTACTGAAGTCCAAATAGATCACATTAACTACTTTGCCCTCATCAATCCTCTTTGTTATGTCTTAAAAAAACTCAAATGAAGTTCGTGAGACATGATTTCCCACACATGAAGCCATGTTGACTATCCCTAATCAGTCCTCGCCTTTCCAAATACAGACACGCCGGTTTCCAAATACATGTAAATCCTGTTCCTCAGGATTCCCACCAACAACTTGTCCAGCACTGACATCAAGCTCACTGGTCTATAGTTCCCTGGCTTGTCCTTACCACCTTTCTTAAATAATGGTACACATTTGCCAACCTCCAGTCTTCTGGCACCTCACCTGTGACTATCAATGATACAAATATTTCAGCAAGGGGCCCAGCAATCACTTCCCTAGCTTACCACAGAGTTCTAGGGTACACCTGACCAGGTTCTGGGGATGTATCCACCTTTATGCATTTCAAGACATTCAGCACTTCCTTCTCAGTAATATAGACTTTTTTTTTGTGTATAAAGAAAAACAAATATTGGCATTTGCCATTCCCTGCAGTTGCAACACCAAATGCATTCCCTACTCACGCAAGACTCTATTTACATATGTTGAAGGAAATAAAAGGTCCTATAACTGAATGGGCCCTCATTATACTTTGGCAGAAAGACCCTAGATGGTGATCTTGCACAGTGCTCCTGTGTGGTAGCTGCTCCAAAGCTTTCGTGCATCCCTCAGCACATAGTTCTGGACCTTGGAATGTGCCAGTCTGCAACTCTCACTCAAGGCCAATTCATTACACTGGAAGACCAACACTTTTAGGCAGACCAAAGAGCATCTTTTACCAAGTTGATGATCCTACAAATGCAATCAATATTGGTCTCGGTGTGCGTCTGGGGAACAGACCCTGGAGAACAGAGTCCTGTGTCATGGATCTACTCGAGATGAACCTCAACAAAAACTGCCACATTTTTTTCCAGATCAATTTTGAAATGGCTTTCCCCACCCCAGCCATTTCAAAGGTAGCATGTGGTGGCACAGAGGGTCCAGGCATATTTTCATGCACCCACCATATGAATGGATCGTGTCCTTTTCGAGTTTTATCGTCGCTCGTCGACGAAAGGAACCCCACAGCTAACCACAGCCAGATGATCTTAAAGGGACCGGGATAAAATGTTGTAAACCAGAATCATCAATTAAGCGAGGAATGAGCTGGGCTTTTCAACCAGGTAAAAGCAATGACTGCAGATGCTGGAAACCAGATTCTGGATTAGTGGTGCTGGAAGAGCACAGCAGTTCAGGCAGAATCCGAGGAGCAGTAAAATCAACGTTTCGGGCAAAAGCCCTTCATCAGGAATAAAGGCACAGAGCTTGAAGCGTGGAGAGATAAGCTAGAGGAGGGTGGGGGTGGGGAGAAAGTAGCATAGAGTACAATAGGTGAGTGGGGGAGGGGATGAAGGTGATAGGTCAGGAAGGAGGGTGGAGTGGAAAGGTGGAAAAGAAGATAGGCAGGTAGGACAAGTCATGGGGACAGTGCTGAGCTGGAAGTTTGGAATTAGGGTGAGGTGGGGGAAGGGGAAATGAGGAAACTGTTGAAGTCCACATTGATGCCTTGGGGTTGAAGTGTTCCGAGTTGGAAGATGAGGCATCCTTCTCCAGGCGTCTGGTGGTGAGGGAGCAGCGGTGAAGGAGGCCCAGGACCTCCATGTCCTCAGCAGAGTGGGAGGGGGAGTTGAAATGTTAGGCCACAGGGCGGTGTGGTTAATTGGTGCGGGTGTCCCGGAGATGTTCCCTAAAGCGCTCTGCTAGGAGGCCAGTCTCCCCAATGTACAGGAGACCGCATTGGGAGCAACGGATACAATAAATGATATTAGAGGATGTGCAGGTAAAACTTTGATGGATGTGGAAGGCTCCTTTAAGGGCCTTCAATGGAGGTAAGGGAGAAGGTGTCGGCGCAGGTTTTACAATTCCTGCGGTGGTAGGGGAAGGTGCCAGGATGGGAGGGTGGGTTGTAGGGGGGTGTGAACCTGACCAGGTAGTCACGGAGGGAACGGTCTTTGCAGAAGGCGGAAAAGGGTGGGGAGGGAAATATATCCCTGGTGGTGGGGTCTTTTTGGAGGTGGCGGAAATGTTGGCGAATGATTTGGTTTATGCGAAGGTTGGTAGGGTGAAAGGTGAGCACCAGGGGTGTTCTGTCCTTGTTATCATTGGAGAGGTGGGGTCTGAGGGTGGAGGTGTGGGATGTGGACGAGATGCGTTGGAGGACATCTTTAACCACGTGGGAAGGGAAATTGCGGTCTCTAAAGAAGGAGGCCATCTGGTGTGTTCTGTGGTGGAACTGGTCCTCCTGGGAGCAGATACAGTGGAGGCGGAGGAATTGGGAATACGGGATGGCATTTTTGCAAGAGGTTGGGTGGGAAGAGGTGTAATCCAGGTAGCTGTGGGAGTCGGTGGGTTTGTAAAAAATGTCAGTGTCAAGTCGGTTGTCATTAATGGAGATGGAGAGGTCCAGGAAGGGGAGGGAGGTGTCAGAGATGGTCCAGGTAAATTTAAGGTCAGGGTGGATTGTGTTGGTGAAGTTG
Organism: Chiloscyllium punctatum; assembly: GCF_047496795.1. Lineage (NCBI taxonomy): Eukaryota > Metazoa > Chordata > Chondrichthyes > Orectolobiformes > Hemiscylliidae > Chiloscyllium > Chiloscyllium punctatum. Next base: position 126,713,754 of record NC_092746.1, on the reverse strand, counting down.
ATGAATTGCTTAACCTCCTCGCGGGAACACGAGGTAGCGCCAATGCATGCATCAATGTAGCGGAGGAAGAGGTGGAGAGTGGTGCCGGTGTAATTATGGAAGATTGACTATTCTATGTAGCCAACAAAGAGACAGGCATAGCTCGGGCCCATATGGGTGCCCATGGCTACCCCTTTGGTCTGGAGGAAGTGGGAGGATTCGAAGGAGAAATTGTTAAGGGTGAGGACCAGTTCGGCCAAACGAATGAGAGTGTCGGTGGAAGGGTACTGTTGGGGATGTCGGGAGACGAAAAAACGGAGGGCATGTAGGCCCTGGTCATGGCGGATGGAGGTGTAGAGGAATTGGATATCCATGGTGAAGATGAGGCATTGGGGGTCGGGGAAACGGAAGTCTTCGAGGAGGTGGAGGGCGTGGGTGGTGTCTTGAACGTATGTGGGGAGTTCCTGGACTATGGGGATAGGATAGTGTCGAGGTAGGTAGAGGTGAGTCCAGTGGGGCAGGAGGATGCTTAGACAATGGGTAGGCCAGGGTGGTCAGGCTTGTGGATCTTGGGAAGGAGATAGAATCGGGCAGTGCAGGGTTCCTGGACTATGAGGTTGGAAGCTGTGGGTGGGAGATCTCCTGAGGTGATGAGGTTCTGTATGATCTGGGAGATGATGGTTTGGTGATGGGGGGGTGGGGTCATGGTCGAGGGGGCGGTAGGAAGAGGTGTCCTCGAGTTGGCGTTTGGCTTCAGCGGTGTAGAGGTCAGTGCGCCAGACTACCACTGCGCCCCCTTTATTTGCTGGCTTGATGGTGAGGTTGGGATTGGAGCAGAGGGATTGGAGGGCTGCACGTTATGAGGGTGAGAGGTTGGAGTGGGGGAGGGGGTAGACAGGTTGAGGCGGTTAATGTCCCGGCGGCAGTTGGAAATGAAGAGGTTGAGGGCAGGTAATAGGCCAGCGCGGGGTGTCCAGGTGGATGCAGTGTGCTGGAGGTGGGCGAAGGGGTCCTCGGAAGGTGGGCGGGAGTCCTGATTGTGAAAGTAAGCTCGGAGGCGGAGGCGACGGAAGAATTGTTCAACATCACGGCGTGTATTAAATTCATTGATGCGTGGACGGAGGGGGATGAAGGTGAGTCCTTTGCTGATGACTGATCGTTTGTCCTCAGTGAGGGGAAGGTCTGGAGGGATGGTGAAAACTTGGCAGGGCTGGGAGCTGGGAATCTGGTTTGGGTGTGGAGCTGGGAGTGTGGGCGGAACCTGTAACTGGAGTGGGTGTGATGGTGGGGGAATGGGGGTGGAGTCATGAGCAGGAGTAGTGTTCCCCTCGGGGTTCTGGGGGGTGGGGATAGTGACAGTGGGATCTGTTGGGAGCGTGTCAGCAGAATGCAGGTGAGTGGTGTTGGTGGGGGAGGAAGTGGTGGCAGACACGGCAGTAGGGGTGGGCTTTTCAAACGTTTGATTATATTACCGCTCATTATTTGTTATGTGTTGTGTGCACTTTAATTATATTACACCAATATTACCCACCACCCTTAATCAGTGACTTAAAATAATTTATTTTTATTAATAAAATGTTAAAATCATAAAATACTAATTTAAAATTAATACTAATTTAAAATTAACCTAAAACCTTATTTAAAATAATCTAAAATTAAAAATTATTAAATTCTGTCAAATGGAGAATCCTATGAGTCCATAAAAACCCTTAAAAGCTCGAGAGTCAAAGATAGCACAAGATTTGTGATGTTTTGAGCAAAGGTTTTTAATTTCTCGATCCCGAGGTCTTTCAAACCATTTTCCTCGGGATCCCATCATGAATCCATAAAAGAATATTCTTGTTCCTTTTGTGAGGACCATTATTTCCTTTTCTAAATGTTTATATTTTTCTTTCTTTTCTTCCCAAGCCTGTTCCAGTGAGTTAATTTGCATGTCCATTCTAATCGTTACGTCTACCACGATAACATGATTTTCCTTCTTAAAAGTTAAATCCGGTATCCATAATTTCCCAGTATTATCTTTTATGCGTGATTCCACGTATGTTATCCATCTTTTTATCTTAATAAACTTTATTAATTCTTCCATTATTCTATTGTATCTCTTAATCCTCATATTTTTTACATAGGGACGCCATTCTGAAATATGTGCAATCATTTCTGAGTTATCATTGCATCGCCGACAATTCTTGATGTTAAAAGGCCTTCCATAAGCTGGAGATGCCCTTGGAGGATACAAATCCATTTGTAATAAAATTGAATTTATTACTTTGGACGTCTTCATATATTGAATTTTTGTTAACCAACTATTGGAGCTATTATTATTCTTGAAGTAATGGATGCCTGCCCCTTGACAGGGCAAGGCCATCCATTTCTGAAGTTCCATAGACCTCCGGTTGGTACAGTTCTTATTACGAAATTCCTCGATACCATTATTCTCCTCATCAGTGATATTCATTTCTTCCTATTGTCGATTTATATTTGGATTCCAAATCTTCTCTAAAGCTTTCAATTTACTAGGTTTTTGCATTTTTGTAGCTATACTAACACCCTCGAATGAAAATGAGGCATGTAAAATTTCATCCTTGGATTTGTATAGCATTTCGTATTTCTTTAAAATAGCAATTGGAATAAATGTAGACAATTTATTCAATGCAAGGCCATCATCACGGGTCTTAGTATATAAAAACCCATCTGTGATGGATTGTGGGAGATGTAATATTTCTTTTACTGCACTTTTAATTATATTATCAAGTTTATTAAGATAGTTTAATGATACTTCCGATAAAATTAAATAGTAATAAAGTCTAGGGATAAAATACACTTTTAAGAGTTCCAATTTCTGTACAGGTTTTAAAAGAGATCCTTTAAGATTATCTATCCAAATACCTAATTGGTCTTCCCAGTTCAATTGGCTTACCCCAATCCATGGATCAATTTTTGCACCGAGGTATTTATCGGTGCTTCCAGGATCTATAAACCGTATATTTCCCTCATTAAATTTCCAATTTGCCCTATCGTTATAAATAAAGGTTTTATTTTTATAAGCAAAGTAGAATCCTTTAGTTTTTCTTACATTAACTTCCATCCCAGTATTACTACAAAACTTTTCTATCAGTTTTAAATTGTATGCCCTTCCTTCATAGGATTGGCTGATCAAAGCTATATCATTGGCAAACGCTAAGGTTGCACAATAATAACTCTCTTTATCTTAACCCAAAAATATTCCTTTTTTTTCTTTCTTCAATAGTACTTATAAGGGGTCCATAACTATATTAAAAAGAATTGGTGAAAAAGAATCACCTTGTTTAACCCCTCTTAAAATTTTAATCTTATTCGTTTTACAATTAAAACTTTCGATCCTAGTAAAGTTATTATTATATAAGCTCATAATTAATTTAATAAAAACTAGAGGGAGTTGAATTCTCTTAAGGGCATTTATTATCAATTTGTGCCCAACGGTATCAAAGGCGTTAGCCAAGTTCATGAATACCGCAGCTAAGTCGATTTTCTTTTTCTTAGCTCCACTCAACAAAATTTTAATGTTCTCTTCACAACCTGTTGCTCCTGCCATAAAACTTTTTTGCCGTTTATTTAGATTTATAACTTCACTTAACCTATTAGCTATAATTTTCGTAAAAAGCCTAAGCAAAATTGGACCTATTGTGATGGGTCTCCAATTATTAATATCCTTTAACCCAACCTCATCATTAATTTTGGGGATTGATACTGCTCTACTTATTTTTATTATATCGGGGATACTGCCTGTTTTCAACCGAATGGTATAAATTCTGGAGATTATCGTATTATCTTTATTAAATATTCTAATCACTTCTTTAAGCATCATCTGATCCAACGGCCTGCTTGACATCCTCTACCGTTATAGGGCTGGTCAGCATGTCACACATTGATCCCTCAATTTGACCTTTGTATTTGACAAAACCTCTCAAATTACTTTTATCATTAAGATTAGATAATCTATTTTTAAAATAATCCTCCAATTCCTCCTTGCTAAGCAGACATTCGCATTTAGCCGGAGCTAAATTTAGTTCTAGCTAAATATTGTCATTTATTCTTATATAAAACCTGTGTTTCTTTAAACTTTCCTTTTTTTCCTACTATATCTTCTTTTAGCATTATTTACCCTCGTCTTACATTCTTGTCTACTATCCTTCTGCTTAGTAATTAATTCCTTTTTATATTTCGATTTCTTTGACCTATTGCTCTCATCATTCGACCCTAATTTACCAATTATCATATCCATAATGCTGTCAAAATCATTTATTATACGTTTGCTTTTACTTATTTTGTCCTCCATCATCTCTACTAATTCAATTAATGATCCATCTTTAGATTCTACATTCCCATTAATATTATTATTTGCTCGATGGTTATATTCATTAGATTAGATTAGATTACTTACAGTGTGGAAACAGGCCCTTCGGCCCAACAAGTCCACACCGACCCGCCGAAGCGCAACCCACCCATACCCCTACATTTACCCCTTACCTAACACTACGGGCAATTTAGTATGGCCAATTCACCTGACCTGCACATCTTTGGACTGTGGGAGGAAACCGGAGCACCCGGAGGAAACCCACGCAGACACAGGGAGAACGTGCAAACTCCACACAGTCAGTCGCCTGAGGCGGGAATTGAACCCAGGTCGCTGGCGCTGTGAGGCAGCAGTGCTAACCACTGTGCCAATTCATCTATTACTATCTCCTCTATTGGAGTATCTAAATCTAGGTCACTATTCTCTTCACTTCTATTGTCATTAATGGGGACTACTTCCTGACTTGTGCCCGCAACTTTCCCTCTAAAATCTTATTATGTTTAACTAACAATCTTCTTTTATCGGAAATTTGTTTTGACGTCTTAGTTTTCAATTTTTCAGTGATAAGTTTATTAATATTTTTACAACCTATAAATTCCTGTTCTAATTGTTGTAACATTTTTATTTCGGAATTGGACCACTCTCCTCTTTTACCTTTCTCTACTTTTTCCAATTTACCTTTTTTCTCTTTATTTCTTTTAGCATTTCTCAAATTAGGGTGCACGTGCCTCTCGTGCTGTCCTAAACCTATAGCTGTTGTAAATCTAAGCAGGCAAATTTCGCATTGGAATGATTTACCTTCTTCCTTCTCTTTTATGTTACTATTACATTTAGGGTAGTGATGTGCAACTGAGTGGTAACTACCCTCCCAGCCACATTTACTACATTTAACTCTCACAGCTTTAATCCCTTTACACAATTTAAATGTTTTCTAAACATTCCCGTTGTATTAAAAATTTACATATAAAATTATCTAATGGATATTCTATTATTATTTCTATTTTATCTTTCTCATTAACAACCGGATGAATAATCCTACTCTCACTTTTCTCTTTATTGCTCTCTGGTTCTCCAATTTGACTAAAATCAAAGGGCCCTTTAAAGTTTGAATTAAAAATTGTCCGGCTATTAAAAGAACAAGATTCTAGAGGGGCCTTCTCTATGAATCCTTCAATTCGAACTTGATCCTGAGTCCTCTGGACTTTATTACCGGCTTCCTCGTGCCTGCCAGAGGGCAGCCGTGCCGGAGTAACTATTATGGTCTCTTCCGTTTGCATGGAAACAGATAGTCTAGTCCTTGTTTGGCCAACACATTTAGCACACGGTGTTGCCAATAACAACCGTGCAGGGCGGTTATTTTCCTGGCCTCCCACTCAACCGGAAATTTTGGAATTTGACATAATTGCCGCTGCCAAAATAGGTTTCTAGCATTGACCGAGAGGTTTCTAACATTGACGCCAACGGTCTTTTCGCATCAGAGAGCAGCGGGAGCTGGGCGTAAGTGAAGGCAGAACGCAAAGCTGGTCGGGAAGCTAAGTGATTGTTATTTGAGTGGGTGTGTTCTAGACCCCAGGTCCTACAAAGTAGGGCCTCCCTCCCTCCTCCTCTAACCTAAATTAAAAGTCCACAGACTTTCCCGAAAACGAGGGTCCAAGGAAGATTGAAGAGTGAGGCTTTAGCTCAGGAGTCATTGACAAGGAGGTTGAGTGAAGTGATTACGCCACAGTTGAAGAGGGTGAAGACATGACTGCCAAGCTGGTTCAGTGTGCTACGTGCTTGATGTGGGAGGTCAACGACTCTGGTGTGTCTGGCTCGTATAAGTGTGGAAAGTGTGTGCACGTTCAGCTACTGACAGAGCATATTGCAGCACTGATGAAAGAACTCGAGGACCTTAGGCTCATCCAAGAGAACGAGATCTTTCTGGACAAGACCTTCAGCGAGGTTATTACACCAATCGTACTAGAAGAGAGCAGAAGAGAGCAGACGATGAGGAAGGTAGAGAGGAGACAGGTGCAAGAGACCCTGGGGGAAGTACCTGTCAGGAACAAGTTGAATCCTTTGGAAACAGTAGAGACAAATGACACTCCCAGACCGCGAGGCGGCCAGGTCAGTCAATCAAAGGTTGGCGTGGAGACAGAGCGGAAGAGTCGGACATCACACAGAGCTGTGGTAATAGGGGACTCCATAGTGAGAGGAACTGACCGGGGTTTTTGTGGCAGCAGACGGGACTTAAGAATGATGTGTTGCCTTCCTGGTGCCAGGGTCAAAGACATCACAGACAGAGTGCAGGAAATCCTCAAGGATGAAGGTGAAGAGCCAGAGGTGGTGGTACATGTCGGCACAAATGATGTCGGGAAGAAGAGGAGGAACATACTACAGCGGGACTTCGGAGAGCTAGGAAGAAGGCTGAAAAGCAGGACGTCCAAGGTGGTTATCTCCGGTTTGCTTCCAGTTCCTCGGGCTGGTGAGGCCAGAAACAGGGAGATAATGGACTTGAACGTGTGGCTGGGGAACTGGTGCAGGAAGCACGGATTTAAATTTTTGGATCACTGGGGTATGTTTTGTGGTAAGCATAAATTCAACACAAGAGATGGTTTGCACCTTAATAGGTTAGGAACCAGCATTCTGGCAGGCAGGTTTGCTACTACAACACAGCTGCATTTAAACTAAGTTGCGGGGGAGAGGGGACAAACTGGATGTTTAAAAAGGAAATTGGAGGGAAAGTTAGAACAAGAGAAGTCAAGAAAGACAACTGTATCAATGAGGCAGAAAACTCAGAAAGGGATCATGCTGTAAGGTTGAGTGAAATAGGAGTTGATGGGAAGGGTGAGGGCAGTAACAAATTAAAAATACTATACATGGATGCACGAAGCATTAGACATAAGATGGATGAGTTTGAGGTTCTTTTGGAAATTGGCAAATACGATATTGTGGGGATAACTGAGACATGGCTTCAAGTGGACAGGGCCTGTGAAATGAATATTCAAGGCTACACATGCTATCATAAGGACAGACTTACGGGCAGAGGGGGTGGGGTGGCCATGTTGGTAAGGGATGATATTCAGTCCCTTGCACGGGGGGACCTAGAATCAGGGGATGTAGAGTCAGTGTGGATAGAGCTGAGAAATACTAAGGGTAAAAAGACCCTCTTGGGAGTTATCTACAGGTCCCCAAACAGTAGTCTGAATGTCGGATGTAAGTTAAATCAGGAGCTGAAATTGGCCTGTCGCAAAGATGTTACTACAGTTGTTATGGGGGATTTCAACATGCAGGTAGACTCGGAGAATAAGGATGGTATTGGACCTCAAGAAAATGACTTTGTGGAGTGCCTCAGAGATGGATTCTTAGAACAGCTGGTGCTAGAGCCGACCAGGGGGAAGGCAATTTTGGATCTGGTATTGTGCAACGAACCAGAATTGGTCAGGGACCTCGAAGTGAAGGAGCCATTGGGAAGTAGTGACCATAATACAATAAGCTTCAATCTGCAATTTGAGAGGGAGAGGGTACAATCGGAAGTGACAATATTTCTGTTGAATGTAGGGAACTATGGAGCTATGAGGGAGGAGCTGGTCAAAGTTCAATGGTGCAATACCTTAGCAGGGATGACAGTGGAGGAACAATGACAGATATTTCTGTGTATAATGCAGAAGTTGCAGGATCAGTTCATTCCAAAAAGGAAAAAAGATCCTAGGAGGAGGCATGGGTAGCTGTAGCTGACAAGAGAAGTTAAGAAACATATAAAGGTAAAAGAGAAAAAGTATAACATAGCAAAGATAAGTGGGAAAACAGAGGACTGGGAAGCTTTTAAAGAACAACAGAGGACTACTAAGAAGGAAATATGCAGAAAAAAAAATGAGGTACGAAGGTAAACTGGCCAATAATATAAAGGAGGATAATAAAAGTTTTTTTAGGTATGTGAAAGGCAAAAAATGGTTAAGACTAAAATTGGGCCCTTGAAGACAGAAACAGGGGAATATATTACAGGGAACAAAGAAATGGCAGAAGAATTGAATTGGTACTTCAGATCTGTATTCACTGGGGAAGACACAAGCAATCTCCCTGCGGTAACAGTGGCTGAAGGACCTGAACTTAAGGGAATTTATGTTTGCCAGGAATTGGTGTTGGAGAGACTGTTAGGTCTGAAGGTTGATAAGTCCCTGGGGCCTGATGGTCTACATCCCAGGGTACTGAAGGAGGTGGCTCGAGAAATCGTGGATGCGTTGGTGATTATTTTCCAGAGTTCGATATATTCGACATCAGTTCCTGGCTAATGTTGTACCACTTTTTAAGAAAGGTGGGAGAGAGAAAGCAGGAAATTATAGACCAGTTAGTGGGACCTCAGTGGTGGGAAAGATGCTGGAGTCTATTATAAAGGGTGAAATTAGAACACATCTGGATAGTAGTAACAGGATAGGTCAGAGTCAGAATGGATTTATGAAGGGGAAATCATGCTTGACTAATCTTCTGGAATTTTTTGAGGATGTAACTGAAGATGGATGAGGGAGATCCAGTAGATGTAGTGTACCTGGACTTTCAGAAAGTCCTACATAGGAGGTTAGTGAGCAAAACTAGGACACATGGTATTGGGGGCAAAGTACTAACTTGGATTGAAAGTTGGTTGGCTGATAGGAAACAAAGAGTAGTGATAAACGGCTCTATTTCGGAATGGCAGGCGGTGATCAGTGGGGTACCGCAGGGATCAGTACTGGGACCGCAGCTTTTCACAATATATGTTAATGATATAGAAGATGGTATTAGTAATAACATTAGCAAATTTGCTGATGATACTAAGCTGGGTGGCACCCTGAAATGTGATGAGGATGTTAGGAGATTACAAGGTGACCTGGACAAGTTAGGTGAGTGGTCAGATGCGTGGCAGATGCAGTTTAATGTGGATAAATGTATGGTTATCCACTTTGGTGGCAAGAACAGGAAGGCAGATTACTACCTAAATGGAATCAATTTAGGTAAAGGGGCAGTACAGAGAGATCTGGGTGTTCTTGTACACCAGTCAATGAAGGTAAGCATGCAGATACAGCAGGTAGTGAAGAAGGCTAATAGCATGCTGGCCTTTATAACAAGAGGGATTGAGTATGGAAGCAAAGAGGTTCTTCTGCAGCTGTACAGGGCCCTGGTGAGACCACACCTGGAGTACTGTGTGTAGTTCTGGTCTCCAAATTTGAGGAAAGACATTCTGGCTATTGAGGGAGTGCAGCATAGGTTCACAAGGTCAATTCCTGGAATGGCGGGATTACCTTACACTGAAAGACTGGAGCGACTGGGCTTGTATACCCTTGAGTTTAGAAGACTGAGAGGGGATCTGATTGAGACATATAAGATTATTAAAAGATTGGACACTGTGGAGGCAGGAAACATGTTTCCGCTGATGGGTGAGTGCTGAACCAGCGGACGCAGCTTAAAAATACGGGGTAGACCATTTAGGACAGAGTTGAGGAGAAACTTCTTCACCCAGAGAGTGGTGGCTGTGTGGAATGCTCTGCCCCAGAGGGCAGTGGAGGCCCAGTCTCTGGATTCATTTCAGAAAGAGTTGGATAGAGCTCTCAAGGATAGTGGAATCAAGGGTTATGGAGATAAGGCAGGAACAGGATACTGATGAAGGATGATCAGCCATGATCATATTGAATGGTGGTGCAGGCTCGAAGGGCAGAATGGCCTACTCCTGCACCTATTGTCTATTGTCTATTGTCACCAGCCATCTCGTATCTTTTCTCTGGTTGTATTAGCCGACCTGAACAGAGTAATGCTCATGCAACAGAAAGAGAACGATAAAATTGTCAGTAGCTACACAGCACTGGATAAAGCCAAAGGTAAAATCAATGATAAGTCCACGCCAATATAACCTCTTAAACAAGTTAAAACCACTCCTCTGTTACTGAGCTTCCTCTCACAGATCGTTTCCAGGGGGAACCACGTGGAGGTTCGACCAACTTTGCAACCGATAAGATATGTAGAAACAATTGCAAAGGTGACTACACAGGCACCGTTGGAAGACCAACCAACCAACCAAATGAACTGTATTCACATCCCCCCCAAGGATCTCACAAGTAGTATCCTTCTCACCAGCAGCCAAGCTACATCTTGGTGCTTGTGGAAAAGTTCTAGCACAAATGACTTTCACAATCTGTTCAGGAAACACACCCGACAGGATCCACCCTCTCCGTTCCCCACAGCGTCTCAAGAATGTAATGTGCTGATCACTTCCTGATGGACTTGTGGTCAAAGGTGTTCTCCTTTACAAATTTTTCCATGAGGGAACAGATGATATGGAATGGCCCAATTACTTGGAGCATTCCGCAGTAAGGAGGCCAGGTGGATCCTTTGTAACACTGGGGACAGGTAGAACCTCAGTATGTTTGGTGTTTGCGTACTGAAGGTCTATGCAAAGCTTGAGGCGGTAACACACAAAGGTGGCCATCAGGATGAGGGCAGCATTGGGTACCTCTTCCCCTCCTGATCCAGGGCTTTGTACACAGTGTCCCTGCAGATACAATCTATCTTTGACCTTCAGATGAAGTGGAATATAACTTGGGTGACTGCAGTGGCACAAGCTCAGGGAAAAGGCCAGATCTGTGCCACATACAGCTAACACCAAGAGTACCTCATACCTGATGATCAGGTTTTTACCCACAAGGGAGAGGGAGCGATTTGGTAATTTTCTGCCTAATCTTCACAACATGCTTCTGCCAAGTTTATTGTAAATAATTGTGGCCTTAGGAGAAGAATAAAGTGTAGGGAGAATATTGCTTGATTCATCTATATGCTAATCTTTTGTATTTCATGCACAAAAATAGCCAGATACCTTTGCGCTGCTCATCCTGGAGTCTCTCCCTTTGAATATCAGTCTGCCTTTTGTTGTTTCCAATCAAAGTTCATAACCTCACACTTTCCTCCATTAAACAATGATAACTCTCAGACTCCAGCAGCGGCTTCCTGCAGCAGCCTCCTGTAGCAGCCTATGGGCGGGGCAGAGTAACCTCTCAGCCTGGCGCAGCAGCTTCCCTGTGTAGTGTGGCAACCTCCCAGCCTGACTCAATGGCGTCCTGGCCTCCCACAGTGGCCTCCTGGTGTTGGTAAGGAAACCTCCTGTTCTGGCGCAGTGGCTTCCTCCCAAAGGGGCCTCCCAATGTGACGGGGCAACCTCATGGCCTGGTGGAGTGACTTCCCGATGTGGTGTGTTGCCAGCATGGTGTGGAGTCAGGCCTGGTGCAGATTAGAAGCTATGGGTCAGCATGGTCTGCTGTACTGAACTCTTTTCTGTATTGCTGGTCATTAATATAGATAATGAATAATTGAGATCCTAAGATTGATCCTAGTGGCACTCCACTAGTTAGTCCTTTCCAATTTGAACAATATCCAAAATCCCAACATTCTGGTTTCTGCGTATTAATCAATCCTCAATCCGTCTACATCATCTACTGGTATCCTTTTGGCAACACTGCTTTTTACAGTTGCAAAACAAGACTACTTGTATGGGAAACAGCATAAGCTGCAAGTGATAGACAGACCTAAATAATCCCAAAACCAACAGATCAGATCTAAGCTCTGTAGTCCTGCACATCCAGTCATAAATGGTGTTGGACAGTGAGATAACTCACTGGAAAAGAAGTGGTTTATGGTACAGTATAAGCAAAGATTATAGGCTTGCAACATTCCAGCAATAGTATTGAAGTCTCATGTTCCAGAACTTGCTGCACTCCTAACCAAGCTTTTCCATTGCAACAAGAACACTGACACCTACCCAGCAAAGTGGAAAATTGCCCATTATTTCCTGTTAATAAAACAAATCAACAGGACAAATCGAACCTAGCCAGTTACCACCCATTGATTTACTCTCAATTATCAGTAAAATGATGGAGGGAATCAGTACATTGCTACTTAGCAATACCCACTCAGCAATAACCTCCTCAGTGACACTCAGTTTGAATTCTTTTCCTTATTCGTTCATGGGATGTGAGCGCTGATGGCTGGGCCAAGATGTATTGCCCATCCCTAGTTGTGCTTGGTGGTGAGCTGCCTCTTGAACCACTGCAGTTCACTTGCTGGAGGGATTTCCAGGATTTTGACCCAGCAACAGTGAATAAAAGGCAACATATTTCCAAGTTAGGATGGCAAATGGCTTGGAGGGGAACTTGAAGGTAGTGGTATTCTCTGTCATTCAGCTCCTGTCTACATTACAGCCTTGGTTCTAACATGGACAAAAGAGCTTAATTCAGGAGTAAGATAAGAGGGACAGCCCTTGACATCAAGGTTATATTCGATCAAATGTGGCATCGAGGAGCCCCAATAGAAATGGAATCAATGGGTATCGGGAGCAAACTTTCCGATGGTTGGAGTTATTTCCAACACAAAATAAGATGGTTGTGGTTGTTGGATTTTAGTCATCACAGATCCAGGACATCTCTGCAGAATTGCCTCTGGATAGTGTCCTGGGCCTAACCATCTTCAGCTGCTACATCAATCATCTTCCCTCCATGTCAGAAGTGAGAATATTTGCCAATGATTGCACAGTGCTCATTCACAACTCCTCAGATACTGAAGCAGTCCATGTTAAAAATGCAGCAAGACATTGATAATATCCAGGTTTGGATACATTTCCAACAATAGACAATTTAACCATTACTCCTTTACATTCATTTGATTTGATTAATTAGCTAGGTACAGTGAAGAGTTTTGTTTTGCTTACAGTACAGACAAATCATACCATACAAAGCGCATTAGGGTAATAGAATAGAGCTAGGAATACAGCTGGAGAGAAGGTGCACAAATGACGAGGTCAGCATTGAATTTGAAATTGAAAGGTGCATTCAGAAGTCTGATAACATGGGGAAGAAGCTGTTCTTGAATCTAATGGTCCGTGTGTTTAAGTGTTTATATTTATACCTGAGGGAAAAGGTTGGAGGAGATTATATCTGGGGTGGGAAAGCTCTTTGATTATGTTGGCTGCCTTTCTGAGGCAGCGAGAATGGCATTAGTATCACTGAATGGTCCAGGACTACGTGCCGAGGGAAGCACTAAAGCTTTGGAGCAGCTACCATCAAGGAACACTGGGCAAGATCACCATCTAGGGTTTTTCTGCCAAAGTATAATAAGGGCCCATTCAGTTATAGGATCTTTTATTTGCCTCAACATATGTAAATAGTGTCTTGCATGAGTAGGGATATTATTACCAATTATGAACATTCTGCAGGGTACAGCATGGATCAGCAACTGAACTGGATTGGACTGTTCATATGAATTCTGTGGCTACAAGATCAGTTTGAGGCTAGGAGTCCTGTGATGGGTAACTCAGCTCCTGACTCCCCAAAACCTGACCACTCATGCAAGACAAGGCACAACTCAGGAATGTGAAACAATATTCTCCACTTGCCTGAATGAGTGCAGATCCAACAACACTCAACAAGGTTGACATCATTCAAGACAAAGGAGCCCACTTCATTGTCACCAAATTCACAAACACTCACCATCTTCTTAGAAATATATCACCAGTCTTCAGTATGGCTGAGGCAAATTCCTGGAGCTCCCCTCCTGATTGCATTGTAGGTTTACCTACATCAAATGGGCTGCATCAATTCAAGAAGGCAGCTCTCCACACCTTCTCAAGAGGAATTAGAGTTGGATAGTAAATGCTGGTCAATGCTGTGATACCCACATTCCATGAATTTTTTTAAAAAAACACAGGATTTTCACTAAGGACTGATCAATAAATTATCTTCACCAGAGTACCAGCTAATTAAGTAATTGTTGACACTCAGAAATTTTTATGTTTTCTTCAGCATTCCAGTCATGTATTAAGTAATTTAGTGGATGGATTTTTTAAAAAATAGAGATGCTGAAAATGTTTGAACCTGGGGCAGTACCTGAGGAACTTCTGCAGTGATGTCCTGGAGCTGAGATAGCTGACCCCCAACAATCACAATAATCTTTCTATTTGCTAGGTATGATCTAATCAATGGAGAGCATTCTTCTGATTCCCAAAAGAACTCTAACTTTGCCAGGGTTCCTGATCAAATACAGCCTTGATGTCTTGGACATTCACTCATGCCATAGTTAGAATATTCCCCTGTGACAGCTTAGGAACACAGCACCAAAGTGGTAATGTGACAGGATTAGCAAGACAGAAGCCTAGGATAAAATTTTAGGAGAACAGGCAGTGTCAGGCACTAACATCCAGCAGCTTTTGGAATTAACTTCAAAATCTGGTATTGAAAGTTAGTTTTAGTAATTTTGATTGGAGTAGCCAATATTAATTGTTGCGAAAGCCTTGATGGTTTTCTAGTGTCCTTAAGCAATGGAAATCTGCCATCCTTACCTGACGCCATGATCCACTTGGGAAAATGTGCTGATACTTGAGCCTCACTCCTGCCAGGGTCATCATAAAAACTAAATATTTAATCAAATTCATCAAAATCCCCAGTTTACCTGTTTGTTGGACTCAGGTTACGGAAAACACTGACTGGGTTTCTGTACTTAATATGGACTGCAATTTATTACAGTTAAATTAATTCTGTCTACAGGCAAACAAAAATATAAATTATTACCATATAACTCTGTTAGATGAAAGTCTAAATCCCTGCCCTCACATGCAGACAGCGACAGTCCAACAAACAAACGTTGATGCTCTGGAGTGAGGAATACAAAATCAACATTAATTAACAGCTTTAATGTAAAACATTCCAAGGAGCTTCATAGGAAGAATAGCATTCAAAATTGGTCCGAAAGCACCAAAGGGAATTATTACTAGGTGGCACGGTGGCTCAGTGGTTAGCACTGCTACCTCACTGCACCAGGGACCCAGGTACGATTCCAGCCTTGGACGACTGTCCGTGTGGAGTTTGCACATTCTCCCCATGTCTGCGTGGGTTTCCTCCGGGCGCTCCGGTTCCTCCCACAATCCAAAGATGTGCGTCTCAGGTGAATTGGCCATTCTAAATTGCCCATTCTGTTAGGTGCATTAGTCAGAGAGAAATGGGTCTGGGTGGGTTACTCTTCAGAAGGTTGGTGTGGGCTTGTTGGGCCGAAGGGCCTGTGTCCACACTCTAGGGAATCTAATTAGGTCTGATAATCAAAAACTTGGTTAAAATGGTTTTCGGGGTATCTTTAGAGAAGAAGTAGACAGGTTGAAAAGATTATATGAGGAATTCCAGAGCTTAGGATCCAGGAACTGAAGGCACAACAGCCAATGGTGGTACAACGAAAATCGGGAAAGACCCAAAATTAGAGGAATGCTGAGATCTTAAAGGATTATTGGGATGGAGGAGGTTCCAGAGTTAGGATGAGATTTGAAAGAGAAAAATGGTGGAGAACTTTGTGAGATACTGGTCCAAAGACATCTGATCCTATCATTTGAGTTTCTAGATGTTATGTCTCAAATTACTTGTTTATTACAACCCAAATTGTTATTTCTGGAATAGATCCATCCATTTCATTCTACCATTACCCTGTTCCATAGATTGAACATTGCTTCTATGAAGCATCATTTCAGCCAATTGGTTTTGAATTTAATCCTACCGCACAACTCACCTTCAAACACAACTGAGTCCTCTGGTTCTATTGTTGCATTAAAATGGTTTAGAAAAGCTTTCTCTTTCTTCTACATTATATTCCCCTTTACAAATGAAGCTAAACACTTTCCCTTATGACCCTCCTTTCAGTATTCTTTATCATCTTTTGACGGATTATATTACTTAAGTACATTTATGGATTTATTTAGATTGAATTATTCTGTGGATACTAATGGCTGCAAATCTAACACCTTATTGCAAACGTACACCGTCAGTGTGAAAACATCTTACAGAATTTCCTGCTCATTATTTGCATTAAGAACAAACAACTTGCTTGCTTGTCCCCTGTTGACTATGTGGTAGAGTGATTCCTCTGACAGAAGAGATAAGCAATGAGAGAATGGATAAAAGTAGAAAGGATGGAGCAGGAAAACAAAGAATATGGAGAGGGAGAGAGAGAGACAAAGCAATGAGTGAAGGGAGACAAAGTTCAAAAGGAGGATGGTATTGATTGCAAGAGATTGTATTTCCTTCTTACTGGATATTCCCTTAGCTCTTCCGTTTCAGGGCCAAACAGTCCAAAGTTTGAATAGATTGATCTTTTGGCAGACTAGTTAATTTTAAAATTGTCTGTCTCTCACCTTAACTGGTGTTACAGGATATAAAAGACTGTGGGACATTTACACCCTGTGCTGTCCTCTGTCACAATTAAACTGTGTTTTAATGGTCGTCTTATAACTTTTTCAGTTACAAAGGCATACTTATTTTTAATTATCTCTTTGTGATTACGTTCAGTGATCCAATGTGTTAATCTGCACCCTGTGTTACTTGTTGCACCCAAAAGGTTTCCTAACCTCACCTAAAGTTCTGAATACAAGCCAACACCCTTCGGCTTGTGACTGAGATATGATAGTCTTTCCCACATCTGGTAGAACAATGACAGACTTTGGTCATTGCCAATACGGTTTTCTATATATATCGGTTTCCAAAACTCTGCCAGAAGATGGGTGAAGCTACAGAACACAGAGTGAGTTCAAATCCAACTGAGATTAGTTAAAAGGGTATTTTCTCCCTCAGAGGATATTATAAGAGGATGAAGATACCTAGCACAAACTAGCAAATACAACAATGCAACTATGTGTAAATTATTTGGAAAGACATACAAAACCTAAGAGGAAAGCTTCTGAGTTTGGGGTTAACACGCACAATCAATACAATGTAGGAGAATAATTCTTACATAAGCAATTTATTGATTCATACACTCTTTCAACACAAGGGGTTAATTATATCTATAATGATTATGTAAAAGTTCCTTCCAATCAGTTTCAGTTGTAGATTAGATTAGATTACGTACAGTGTGGAAACAGGCCTTTCGGCCCAACAAGTCCACACCAACCCACCGAACCGCAACCCACCCAGACCCATTCCCCTACATTTTATCCCTTCACCTAACACTACGGGCAATTTAGCATGGCCAATTCACCTGACCTGCACATCTCTGGACTGTGGGAGGAAACCAGAGCACCCGAAGGAAACCCACGCAGAACACGGGGAGAATATGCAAACTCCACACAGAGGGTTGCCTGTGTATAAAGGGTGCTGAGGTGGAGGTGCTGAGAGCTTCAAGTTCCTAGGAATAAATATTACCAACAATCTATCCTGAGAGAAAGTGAGGACTGCAGATGCTGGAGAGTCAGAGTCGAAAAGTGTGGCTCTGGAACAGCACAGCAGGTCAGGCAGCATCCAAGTGGCAGGAGAGTCAACATTGCGGGCCTAACCCTTCATCAGGAATGTACCTGAAGATGGGCTTATGCCCGAAATGTCGAT
The DNA here is from genome assembly GCF_047496795.1 of Chiloscyllium punctatum. Classification (NCBI taxonomy): domain Eukaryota; kingdom Metazoa; phylum Chordata; class Chondrichthyes; order Orectolobiformes; family Hemiscylliidae; genus Chiloscyllium; species Chiloscyllium punctatum. Next base: position 126,696,093 of record NC_092746.1, on the reverse strand, counting down.
TCTCCTGCTCCTCGGATGCTGCCTGACTTGCTGTGCTTTTCCAGTGCCACACATTTCAACTCTCACAACCCATCTTGGCCCACTCACAATGTGCTACAGTCAAGAAAGTACACCAATGTCTCTACTTCCTCAGAAGATTAAGGAAATGCAGCATGTCTACAATGACTCTTACCAATTTTTACAGATGTACCATAGAAGGCATCCTATCTGGATGCATCACAGTTTGATATGGCAACTGCTCTGCCCAAAACTGCAAGAAATGCCAGAGTTGTGAATATAGCCCAAAACAGCCTTTTTTTCCATTGATTCCATCTATACTATCCACTGCATTAGGAAGGCAGACGATATATTCAAATACCTCTCACTCCCCGGTTATACTCTCTTCCATCCTCTTCCAATGGGCAGAAGATACAAAAGTTTGGAAATATATACTAACAGATCCAAAAACAGCTTCTTGCCCTCTGTTAACAGACCTTTAAATGGACTTGTCATATATTAGAGTTAATCTTTCTTTGCATCTCCTTTGTAGCTGTGATACTATATTCTGTGTTCTGTTCTATTACTCTGATGTACTTATGTAAGATATGATTTGTCTGCATAGCATGCACAACAATACTTTTCACTGTATATTGGTACATGTGACAATAATAAATCAAATCAAATCATCCTCTATCACCTCAGTGCATGTCCACCATGTACAAGGCAGAGGTCATGATGCTATACTTTGTACTTGCCTGGATGTGTGCAGCTCCAAATGAACTCAACGTAGCTTGCACTATCCATGCTAAAACAGATTGCTTGGTTTCCAACTCATTTATTACCTTCAATATTCACTCCTTCACTGCTGACACAGTGGCAATGTTTAAATATCTTGGATCGATGCAAGGCCCATTTCCAACTACAAGAAGTTTATTAATGAACTTTTACAATATCCTTTAAAATATCTCGACCATGTCTTGTAGTTTCTGTCACAGAATCACTGAATTATTATAATATGGAGGGAGGCCATTCTGTCCATGGTGTCTGCACCTTTGTGTCTGCTTACTTTCCTCTGAGTCAACATTCATACTTAGCCAATCACAATTTGAGCAAAGATCATTTAGTAGGCTCAAATAATCAAATAGAGATGTTGGTGACCAGAGACCTTGGAGTGCAAGTTAATAGTTCCTTAAAGTGGCGGCTCGGATAGATAGGATAGTGAAGAAAGCTTTTGGTACACTTGCCTTTATTGGTCAGTGCATTGACTATTGGAGTTGGGAAGTCATGCTGTGGCTGTACAGGACATTCTTTATGCCAGTTTTGGAATAGTGCATGCAGTTCTGGTCTCCTTACCAAAGGAAGGGTGTTGTGATACTTGAAAGGATTCAGAAAAGATTTACAAGGATGTTACCAGGACTGGAGGGTTTGAGCTACAGGGAGAGGCTGAAAAGGCTGGGGCTATTTTCCCTGAAGCTCGGAGGCTGAGGGGTGACCTTATAGAAGTTTATAAAATCATGAGGGGCACAAATAGGGTAAATAGACAAGGTCATTTCCCCAGAGAAGGGGAATCTAAAACTAGAGTGCATAGATTTAAGGACAGAGAGGAAGGATTTAAAAATGACCTAAGGGGCAACTTTTTCACGCAGAAAGTGGCCCATGTATGGAATGAGCTGCCAGAGGAAATGGTGGAGACTGGTACAATTACAACATTTAAAAGATACCTGGATGGGTATGTGAATAGGAAGAGTTTCAAGGTATATGGGCCAAGCGCTGGCAAATGGGATTAGATTTTTATAGGTTATCTGGTTGCATTGGATGAATTGGACTGAAGGATCTGTTTCCATGCTATACAGCTTTATGACTCTAAGTCTTCTGAACAAAAGCTTATGTTTCTTGGCACTTTAAAATAGTATGTCCTAAGCTGTTTCATTGCGGTGCTTTAAGACTTAATTAGTCACCAAGCCACAGAGGGTGATGTTCAGACAGATGTCCAAAACTTTGGTCAAGGAAGTAGGGTTTTAAGTAGCATTTCAAAGGAAGAAAAGAAGACAGAGAGTCAAAGAGGTTTGCAGACAACCTAAGAGGTCGAGATGAGATCGTGGGGAAGGTTGTCAAAGGATACAGTAGGATATAAATCAGTTAGAAAGTTGGGTGGAGAGATGGCAGATGAAGTTTCATCTTGACAAGTGTGAGGTGATGCATTTTTGGAGGTCATTGCAAGAGGAAAGTATGCAGTAAATGGCAGGACCCTTTGGGAGCATTGATATATAGTAGAATCTTGAGGTACAAAGCCAAACCTCCTGGAGAGTAACTATACAAGTGGATAAGATGGTAAAGAAGGTATATGGCATGCTTTCCTTCATTGATCAGGGCATTGAGTACAAAAGTTGGCAAGTCATTTTGCAGCTGTATAAAACTTTAGTTTAGTGACATTTGGAATATTGTGTGCAGTTCTGGTGATCACACTATAGGAAGGATATGGATGCTTTGGAGAGGGCGCAAAGGAGGTTCATCAGGATTTGGCCTGGATTTGAGTGTCTTCGCTCTAAGGAGAGGTTGGATAAACTTGAATTGCTTTTGCTAGAGCTTCAGAGGCTGAGGAGTGACCTGACAGAAGTATATAAAATTATGAGAGGCGCAAATAGTGTGGATCGCCCAAGTCTTTTTCCCAGGGTGGAAATGTCAAATATCAGGGGGTATAGGTTTAAGGTGTGACAGGGAAAGTTTAAAGATATGCGAGACAATTTATTTTGGAATGTGCTGACGGTGGAGGCAGAAACAGATATGATACTAATGTTTGAGACACATTTAGACAGATACACAAAGGGGCTGGGAATAGAAGGGTATGGACCATGTGCAGGCAGATGGGATTAGTTTAGAATGGCATTATGGTTGGCAGGTTCTGTTCCTGTACCGTACTGTTCTATATTCCTGCTGCTGAAGGCATGGCTACCCATAGTAGAGCATTTAAAATCCTGGATGAACAACAGATCAGAATGAGATAACACAGATAGCTGTGTGATTGCGGAGCTGGAGCAGATTGCAGCAATAGAAAAGAACTGTGCCATAGAGTGGTTTGAAACCAAAGTTGAGAATTATAAAATTAAGATGCTGCATGACTGTCAGCCAATGTAAATCAGTAAATATAAGGGAGATGAATGAAAATAACTTTGTACTGTGTTACCAGGGTTCTAAGTGATCTTGAGTCTAGCAGGGTAGATTGTGGATGGCCTGGAGTGAATTTCAATAGTTAGGTCTTGGGGTATCAAAGGCATGAATGAGGGTTTCAGTAGCAACTGAACTGAAGCACAGGTCAAGCCAAGTGTTATTCTAAAAGTGGAAATGGACAATCTTAGAGAATGCTCAGTAATTGGTCACCTAAACTTGAGATCAAATATAACACCAATATTGTGAACACTGTGATTTAGTTTCAGACAGTTGTCAAAGAGAGGGCTGGTGTCAGTAGCTAGGGAATCGAGTTTGGATCAGAGACCAAAGACAATGGCTTCAGTCTTCTAATTTTTAATTAATGTGATAAAATATCCCAAGGCACTTCAGAGGAGTGTTAGAAAGCAACATTTGACACTGCACTATATAAGATGATATTAGGGCAGTTGGCCAAATGATTGGTCAAAGGTATGGGTTTAAGAAAAAGTAGGAAAAAGAGGTAAAGTGGCTTAGGCGGGAAATTCTGGAGCTCGCACCTCAGTAATTAGTGTCATAGCCACTAGTAGTGGCAGGGCTGAAATCCTGGATGCTCAAGAGGTCAGAATTAGATGAGCAATACTGCTGAGGAATTTGGAAATGAAAATGATAATTTTAATATTGAAGTGTTGCTTTATTGTGTGTCAGTAAGCACAGAGATTATAAGTGAACAAGATTTGATATGAGTAAAGAAAAGCGCAGCGTTTAACTCACCTCAAGTTTATAGAAGGTAACGTGGGAGGCCAGCCAAGAATGATTGGAATTATCAAGTCCAGAGGCAAAATAGCATGAATGAGGGTTTTAGCAGTCAGTAATGTCTTATGGGCCATGGGCTGCTGAGTCATTGGAGTGAGACATCTGATAGTGGTTTAACCTGAGGGTGATCATAGCTCAGGCAGTGAGAAAGGTTGAGAAGGTAGGACCTCCATGGCAATCTCAGTCAGTGCAGGAATTAACCTACGCTATTGGCATCACTCTGCATCACAAATCAACAATCCAGTCAACTGAGCCTTCACTGGATCTGAAATGTTAATTCTGCTTTCTGTCCACAGATGCTCCTCCAGGGGTTCCCAGCATCACAGATTCCATCTCCAGCCAATTCCATTCATTCCACATAATATCAAGAAATGGCTGGAGGTCCTGGACACTGCAAAGGCAATGGGCCCTGATAACATTCCAGCAACAGTACTGAAGATGTGTTCTCTGGAACTTGCCGCTCCCCTAGCCAAGCTCTTCCACCACAGTCACAATACTGGTATCTACCCGACAATGTGGAAAATTGCTCAGGAATGCCCTGCACACAGAATTGAATTGAATTGAATTTATTGTCACATGTGTCGTTTGCAAAGGGACTTAGATATGATGCAGAGCTGGGCTGAGGAGTGGCAGATGGAGTTCAACCCTGCCAAGTGTGAGGTTGTCCATTTTGGAAGAACAAATAAGAATGCGGAATACAGGTTAACGGTAAGGTTCTTAGTAAGGTGGAGGAACAGAGAGATCTTGGGATCTATGTACATAGATCTTTGAAAGTTGCCACTCAGGTGGATAGAGTTTGTAAGAAGGCCTATGGAGTATTATTGTTCATTAGCAGAGGGATTGAATTCAAGAGTCGTGAAGTGATGTTGCAGCTGTACAGGACTTTGGTTAGGCCACAGTTGGAGTACTGTGTGCAGTTCTGGTCGCCTCACTTTAGGAAAGATGTGGAAGCTTTGGAGAGAGTGCAGTGAAGATTTACCAGGATGTTGCCTGGAATGGAGAATAGGTCGTACGAGGATAGGTTGAGAGTTCTCGGCCTTTTCTCGTTGGAACGGCGAAGGATGAGGGGTGACTTGATAGAGGTTTATAAGATGATCAGAGGAATAGATAGAGTAGACAGTCAGAAACTTTTTCCCCGGGTACAACAGAGTGTTACAAGGGGACATAAATTTAAGGTGAAGGGTGGAAGGTATAGGAGAGATGTCAGGGGTGGGTTCTTTACCCAGAGAGTGGTGGGGGCATGGAATGCGCTGCCCGTGGGAGTGGTAGAGTCAGAATCATTGGCGACCTTTAAGCGGCATTTGGATAGGTACATGGATGGGTGCTTAATCTAGGTTAGAAGTTCGGCACAACATTGTGGGCCGAAGGGCCTGTTCTGTGCTGTATTGTTCTATGTTCTATTCAATGTTCTATGTACTGAGGCACAGTGAAAAGCTTTGTCTTGCGAGCAATACAGGCAGATCACATACTTAAATAGCATAGAGAAGTAAATAATAGGTAAATAGCGGTAAAAATCAAAACACAGGCACTGGTGAATACTAAGAGTTTGTGAGTCCATTCAGTATTCTAACAACAGTAGGGTAGAAACTAGCTGGTGCATGTGTTCAGGCTTCTGTATCTTCTCCCCAATGGTAGAGGTTGTAGAAAAACATTGCCAGGGTGGAATGGATCTTCGAGAATACTGGCGGCCTTCCCTTGACAGCGGGTCTTGTGGATGGATTCTATAGATGGGAGGTTGGCCTTTGTGATTTTCCGGGCCAAGTTTACCACTCTCTGGAACTGTCTCCGATCTTAAATGGCAGTTGCCACACATACAGAGAACCTATAAAAGTTGGCAAGGGTATTCACCATCATGCCAAATTTTCTAAGCTGCCTGAGGAAGAAGAGACATTGTTGGGCCTTTGTAACCAGTGCATCTACATGAAGAGTCCAAGAAAGCTTGTAGTTAATGACCACTCCCAGGAGCTCTATCACTCCACTTGTTCCACCTCTGTGCCGTTAATGTGTGTGTGTGTGTGTGTGTGTGTGTGTGGGGGGGGGGGGGGGGGGGGGGGCATGAGTAACATCCCACTAAAAGTCAATAATGAGTTCCTTGCTTTTGCCAGCATTGAGAGCTAGGTTGTTCTCAGTGCACCATTTTTCCAGGTCTTCCACATCCCATCTGTCGTCTGTTCCGTCATCATCTGAGATTCAAACGACATGATGGCGTCATCAGCAAACTTGTAAATGCCATTAATCTGGTATTTGGTGACACAATCATGGGTATACAGTGAGTACAGTAGGGGGCTGAGTATGCACCCTTGGGGGGCTCCAGCGATGAGTGTTAGTGAGGATGAAAGCAGAACAAATCCAACCAGCCAATTACCGCCCAATCAGTGTACGCTCCATCATCAGTAAAGAAATGGAAGGGGTCATAAACAGCACCTGCTCAGCAATAACCTGCTCAGTGATGCCCAGTTGGGATTTTGCCAGGGTCACTTAGCTCCTGATCTCATTACAGCCTTGGTTCAAATATGGACAAAAGAGCAGAATGCCAGAGGTGAGGTGAGAATGACAGCCCTTGACATCAAGGCCACATTTGACTGAGTATGGCATCAAGGAGCTCTGGCAAAACTGGGATCAATGGGTATCAGGGGGCAAAGACTCCGCTGGTTAGAGTCATACCTGGCACAAAGGAAGATGGTTGTGGTTGTGGAAGGTCAGTCATCTCAGCTGCAGGACATCTCTGCAGGAGTCCCTCAGGGTGGTGCCCTAAGCCCAACAATCTTAGCTGCTTCATCAATGACCTTCCCTCTGTCACAAGGTCAGAAGGGGGAATGTTCACCAATGATTGCACGGTGTTCAGCACCATTCCCGACTGCTCAGATACTGAAGCAATTCATGCTCAAGTGCAACAAGATCTGGACAATATCCAGGCTTGGGCCGACATGGCAAGTAATATTTGTGCCACATAAATGCCAGACAATAACCACTGCAATAAGAGACACTCAAACCACCACCCTTGACATTCAACGATATTACCATCATTGAATCTTCCACTGTCAACATCTTTGGGGTGACTATTAACCAGAAACTCAACTGGACTCACCACATAAACACAGTGACTATAAGAGCAGGTCAGAAACTAGGGATATTGCGGCAAGTAACTCACCTCATGACACCCCAACGTCTATCCACCATCTGCAAGCACAAGTCAGGAGTGTGATGGAATACTCCCTACTTGCCTGAATGGGTGCAGCTCCACCAACACTTAAGAAGCTTGACATCATCCAGGTCAAACAACCCGCTTGATTGGCACCACATCTACAAACATTTAATCCCTCCACCACCAGCACTCAGTAGCAGCAGTGTGTACTATCAACAAGATGCACTGCAGAAATTCACCAAAGATCCTTAGACAGCACTTTCCAAACTCACAACCACATCCATCTAGAAGGACAAGGACAGCAGATACTTGGGAACACCACCACCTGCAAGTTCCCCTCCAAGCCACTCACAAAGAACATAGGCTATACAGCGGAGAACAGGCCCCTCGGCCCTCAATGTTGCCCCGACTTGTGAACTAATCTAAGCCCATAAACCTACACTATCCCATCATCATCCATATGCTTATCCAAGGACCATTTAAATGCCCCTAATGTGCTGAGTTAACTACAGTGGCAGGCAGGGCATTCCACACCCTTGCCACTCTCTGAGTAAAGAATCTGCCTCTGACATCTGTCATAAACCTATCACCCCTTAATTTGCAGCTATGTCCCCTCATACAAGCAGATGTCACCATCCTAGGAAAAAGACTTTCACTGTCCACCCTATCTAATCCTCTGATCATCTTGTATGTCTCCATTAAATCCCCTCTTAGCCTTCTTCTCTCCAATGATAACAGACCCAAGTCCCTCAGCCTTTCCTCATAAGACCTTCACTCCAGACCAGGCAACAACCTGGTAAATCTCCTCTGCACCTTTTCCAGTGCTTCCACAGCCATCCTGTAATGGGGGTGACCACAACTGCACACAATACTCCAAGTGAGGCCGCACTCGCATTTTATACAGTTGCAGCACGACATCATGGCTCCGAAACTCAATCCCTCTACCAATAAAACCTAACACACTATATGCCTTTTTTAACAGCACTATCAACCTGGGTGGCAACTTTCAGGGATCTATGTACATGGACACCAAGATCCCTCTGCACATCCACACCACCAAGAATCTTTCCATTGACCCAGTATTCTGCCTTCCTGTTATTCTTCCCAAAGTGAATCACCTCACATTTAGCTGCATTGAACTCCATTTGCCACCTTTCAGTCCAATTCTGCAGTTTTTCCAAGTCTCCCTGTAACATCTGTCTTTACGAAAGAAACAAACTTTGCAGTGAATGAAACCTTTGAAGAGCAGGTGTGCATACTGGAATGGATAGAGATAGAGGAAGCTGATGTGCTGAAATTTTGGCAAACATTAAGATTGACAAGTCACCAGGCCCAGACCAGATTTGTCCTCGGCTGCTTTGGGAAACGAGAAATGCAATAGCTTCGCCACTTGTGAAATCTTTGCATCCTCGCTCTCCATTGGAATCGTACCTGAGGACTGGAGAGAGGCAAATGTAATTCCTCTCTTCAAGAAAGGAAATAGGGAAATCCCTGGCAATTACAGACCAGTAAGTCTCACGTCTGTCGTCTGCAAGGTGTTAGAAAGGATTCTGAGGGATAGGATTTATGACTATCTGGAAGAGCATGGCTTGATTAAATGCAGTCAACACGGCTTTGTGAGGGATAGGTCATGCCTCACAAACCTTATCGAGTTGTTTGAGGATGTGACTAGAAAAGTTGATGAGGGTCGAGCTGTGGATGTGGTGTATATGGACCTCAGCAAGGCATTTGATAAGGCTCCCCATGGTAGGCTCATTCAGAAGGTCAGGAGGAATGGGATACAGGGGAACTTAGCTGTCTGGATACAGAATTGGCTGGTCGATAGAAGACAGCGAATGGTAGTAGAAGGAAAATATTCTGCCTGGAAGTCAGTGGTGAGTGGTGTTCCACAGGGCTCTGTCCTTGGGCCTCTACTGTTTGTAATTTTTATTAATGACTTGGATGAGGGAATTGAAGGATGGGTCAGCAAGTTTGCAGACGAAACAAAGGTTGGAGGTGTCATTGACAGTACAGAGGGCTGTTGTAGGCTGCAGCAGGACATTGACAGGATGCAGAGATGGGCTGAGAGGTGGCAGATGGAGTTCAACCTGGATAAATGCGAGGTGATGCATTTTGGAAGGTCAAATTTGAAAGCTGAGTATAGGATTAAGGATATGATTCTTGGCAGTGTGGAGGAACAGTGGGATCTTGGTGTGCAGGTACATAGATCCCTTAAAATGGCCACCCAAGTGGACAGGGTTGTTAAGAAAGCATATGGTGTTTTGGCTTTCATTAACAGGGGGATTGAGTTTAAGAGTCATGAAATCTTGTTGCAGCTCTATAAAACTTTGGTTAGACTGCACTTGGAATACTGCGTCCAGTTCTAGTCGCCCTATTATAGGAAAGATGTGGATGCTTTGGAGAGGGTTCAGAGGAGGTTTACCAGGATGCTGCATGGACTGGAAGGCTTATCTTGTGAAGAGAGGTTGACTGAGCTCAGACTTTTTTCATTGGAGAAAAGGAGGAGGAGAGGGTACCTAATTGAGGTATACAAGATAATGAGAGGCATAGATAGAGTCGATAGCCAGAGACTATTTCCCAGGGCAGAAATGACTAACATGAGGGGTCATAGTTTGAAGCTGATTGGAGGAGAGTATAGAGGCGATGTCAGAGGTGGGTTCTTTACACAGAGAGTTGTGAGAGCATGGAATGCGTTGCCAGCAGCAGTTGTGGAAGCAAGGTCATTGGGAACATTCAAGAGACTACTGGACATGTATATGGTCACACAAATTTGAGGGTGCATACATGAGGACCAGTGGTCGGCACAACATCGTGGGCTGAAGGGCCTGTTCTGTGCTGTACTGTTCTATGTTCTATGTAACATTCTTCCAAACTGTCCGCCACTCCACCAACTTTAGTGTCATCTGCAAACTTACTAACCCATTCACCTATGCCTGCGTCCAAATTGTTTATAGAAATGACAAAACAACAATAGTCCCAAAACAGACCCTTGTGGCACCACACTAGTAACCGGACTCCAGGCTCAATATTTTCCATCAAGCACCACTTGTTGCCTTCTGACAGAAAGCCAGTTTCTAATCCAAACTGCTAAATCACCTCCAATCCCGTGCCTCCGCATTTTCTACAATAGCCTACCATGTGGAATCTTATCAAAGGCTTTGCTGAAGTCCATGTACACCACGTCAACTGCCATACCCTCATCCACATGCTTGGTCACCTTCTCAAAAAACTCAATGAGGTTTGTGAGATAATGACCTGCTCTTGACGAAACTATATGACTATTTCCAATCAAATTGTTGCTTGCTAGATGATTGTAAATCCTATCTCTTATAATCCTTTCCAAAACTTTTCCTACAACAGACATAAGGGTCACTGGCCTATAATTACCTGGGTCATCTCTACTGCCCTTCTTGAACATGGGCACAATATTTGCAATCCTCCAGTGCTCGGATACTAAACCTGTAGACAATGGCGACTCAAAGATCATGGCCAAAGTCTCCGCCATCTCCTCCCTAGCTTCCCAGAAAATTCTCAGAAGACTCCCATCCAGCCCAGGGAACTTACCTACCTTCACACATTCTAGAATTGATAACTACTCTTCCTTACTAACCTTACTAACTTCCTTTCAAGTCTGATAGCCCTTATCTCAGTCTTCTCCTCTACAATATTCTCCTTTTCCTGAGTGAAAACAGATGAGAAATATTCGTTTAGCACCTTTCCAATCTCCACAGGCTCCATACACAACTTCCCACTTCTGTCTTTCACAGGCTCTATTCCTACCCTTGAGGAAGTTAAAATGTCAAGGGGGGAGGGTCAGTTCCATGCTTTGCTTCTCTTCCAGGGCACTTTGGGAACTTTAGAGTTAAAAATCTCACTACCAAAAAAAAACTTACTGCAACAGCAACTGAAAGCCTGTACTCTTTCAAGCCACACATGTGGAATCCCCCATTCCAAGTAAGCCGAGACAAAACCTTTGTCCTTTCCAGCAAGGACTACTAGCCTTGACCCCAACCCAGCTAGCTGCCTCCCTCTCCCATTGTCTCACTTCCCCTCCATATTAGCATAGGTGTGTAAATTCCCCCCAGCTACCTCATCTCCATATTAGCATAGGTATGTGAGTTCCTCATTTGTGGTAGGCAAAACCTTTCGGCTTTACTTCCTTTCCATTAACACATAATCATGGAAGATATGATAATCGGTTTCTATTGTCCATTCACACATTATTACAGGACATCGACATTCATCAGGTTTTGTAAAATTATAATTGCCTGCTTTAACTTATGTGATGTCAATCATCCGTGTGACTAATAAATGTTTGTTCAATTCCTATAAAATATACCGTCTCTGGGTGTAAGTAAGAGATTCGTGAAGAAAAGCTGCTACAAGTAGGCACTCGGCCACTTTAGTGATGCTTTCAATCTCTTGCTGGCTATCCGATAATAAAGCTACTGTTGTTGAACAGAAAACTTGTGTCGTCCAGATTTGTCGAAAAAAGCAGACCTCAACCTTGTCATCCTTCTATTCCTCACATACCTATAGAAAGCTTTAGGGTTCTCCTTTATTCTACTTCCTAAAGACTGCTCATGTCCCCTCCTTGCTCTTCTCAACTCTCTCTTTAAATCCTTCCTAGCTAATTTGTAACTCTCCATCGCCTCATCTGAACTATCTTGTCTCAACATTACCTAAGCCTCCCTCTTCTGCTTAACAAGAGATATAATTTCTTTAGTAAACCACAGTTCCCTTATCTTATCACTTCCTTCCTGCCTGACAGGGACCTACCTATCAAAGACACGCAGTATCTGTTCCTTAAACCAGCTCCACATTTCGATTGTCCTCATTCCCTGCATTTTGCTGCCCTATTCTATGCCTCCGAAGTCTTGCCTAATCGCATTATAATTGCCCTTCCCCCATCTATAACACATGATCTGGTACATTACCAAATACCAGATCTAGTGTGGCTTCCCCTCTTGTCGGCCCTTTGACATACTGTACCAGGAAACCCTCCTGCACACATTGGACAAAAACTGACCCATCCAACATAATAGTTGTAGCATTTTCAATCAATGTTGGGGAGGTTAAAGTCCCCCATAATGACCACCCTGTTATTTTCACTCCTGCCCAGAAACAATATACCAATCCTCTACTCCACATCTATGGACCTTTGCGGAGGCCTATAAAAAAACTCCCAGCAGTGTGACCTCTCCTCTCCTGTTTCTAACCTCAACCCATACCACCTCAGTGGATAAGTCCTTGTCAAAATTTCTTTCAGCCACCATTATACTGTCTTTGACTAACAAAGCCACATTCCCCCTCTTTTACCACCTTCCCTGATCTTAATGAAAGATCTAAACCCTGAAACCTGCAACATCCATTCCTGACCTTGCTCTATCCATGTCTTAGAAATGGCCACAACATCAAAGTCCCAGGTAACTATCCATACTGCAAGCTCACCTACCTTATTCCAGATACTCCTGGCTTGGAAATATATTGCCGTTCTTTCGCAGTCATTGGGTCAAAACTGAACTGCAGCGATTCAAGAAGGCAGCTCAGCACCACCTTCTTAAGGGCAAATAGGGACGGGTATCAATGCTGGCTAGACAGCGATGCCCAAGTCCCACAAATTAGTTTTTAAGAACTGCCAAATTTGCTACATTTTTCCAGCACTCTGCGTTTTTGTTTCTGATCTCCAGTATCCACTTTTTAAAAAAAAATTCTAGACTAATTCCTAGAATGGGAGAAAGTGAGGACTGCAGATGCTGGAAATCAGAGTCAAAAAATGTGGTGCTGGAAAAGCACAGGTCAGGCAGCATCCGAGGAGCAGGAGAGTCGATGTCTCGGGTATAAGTCCTTCATCAGGAATGGGTTTGATGAAGGGCTTTTGCTCAAAATGTCAACTCTCTTACTCCTTGGATGCTGCCTGACCTGCTTTGCTTTTCCAGCGCCATACTTCTCAACTAATTCCTAGAATGAGTCATTTGCCTTATGGGGAAAGGCTAGACAATATAGGCTTTGCATCCTCTGGAGTTTAGAATGGTCAAAGTTGACTTAATTGAAACATACAAGATCCTGAGAGGAATTGATCAGGCCGATGTGAAAAAAAAGGTCATCCAGGTAGAATCAAAATAAGAATTCTTTTTCTGTCAGAGGGTTGAGAGGCTTTGGAATTCCCTTCCTCAAAAGGCAGTGAATGTAGCACTTTTTAAGGTAGAGGTAGATACCAACGTGATGGAAGATTATCATGAATGTGCGCGGATATAGAGTTGATGCTAAAAACATTTTATTCAATAGCAGTGCAGGCTTGAAGGGTCATGCTCATTCCTTGTTTGTATGAATAGCTTCAACATCTCTTCCATTTACACAATGTTTAAGGTCAGTCCTACCAAGCGATTATCCTAGGATAGGAATGGAACCAGGAAAGAGCAGGTCCTCTTGTCCCATGTTGGAAGATAATGGAGATTTATTGGAGGAGGATGGTTTTGTTAACAATGTTAAAGGCTGCAGAGAGGCTGGGAATGACTAGAAAATGCAGTTTATCACAGTAACATCACTAAAGATTTCACACACATCTTAAAACAGCAACTTTTTTCCCAAACTATGTGGACATATGGACATGCACAGAGGAAATATAGCACGTAAAGATGCAGGGGATAAAATGTTCAAGGACTTGAGAGAGGAAAGGGAAAGTGGAGAGGAATTTCTAAGAAGGTTGGTGACCCCTTCCTTGAGGAAGAGGGGGACAATATCTTAAGAGGACGAATTGCTAAAAATACTAGACAACATTGGAATCAAGTGTGAAGATTAAGTGATCAGTACTTAATAGAAAGAAGGTAGAAAGCAGAAGGTGAGTTTAAAATGACAAAATGAGCCCAAAAATAACAAAGGTGAATGAAATAGAAACGCGAGAAAAGTTCTATTAATTTTAAGTAGTTATGGAGAAGGACAAAACTGGTCCAAGGTTTAAGTTTTAAATTGGGGCAAGGTGAAATTTGATGGAATTAGTCAGGAGTTTGCAGGGATTGATTGGAGTAGTTTGTAAGCAAAGGGACCTCCGTCAAGTGGGAGACCTTTAAAAGTGTGATAGCTAAAGTTCAAGGTCTATATGTTCCTGTGAGAGTGAAGGGCAAGGCTGGCAGGACTATGGATGACAAGAGATATTGAGGCTTTGACCAGAAAGGAGGAGGCTTGGCTCAGGTACAGGCAGCTGGGATCAAGGGAATCCCAGGAGGTATAAAAGGGATACAGGAATTTATTGAAGAAGGAACAGAGGGACCTTGGCATTCAGGTGCACGGTTCTCTGAAAATGGAGTCACAGGCAGACAGAACAGTAGAGAAGGCTTTTGGTACAATGACCTTCATCAGTCAAGGTATTGAGTAAAGAATATTTAAACTGGGAAGAGTGCATAAGAAATTACAAAGAGGTTGCCAGGACTCAAGGGATTGAGTTATAGGGAGTAGTTGGACAAGCTAGTACTTTTTCGTTTAGAGTGTAAGAGACTGAGGGGGTCTTATAAAAGTGTATGAGATCATGAGAAGCATGAAGAGGATGAATTCACTCAGTCTTTTTCCCAGGGTTGGAGAATTTTGGATTGGAGGGCATCAGTTAGAGGGGAAACAATAAAAGGGAACCTGAGGGGAAACTTTTTAACACAGAAGGTGCTACGAGCTGCCAGCAGAAGTGTTTGAGATGAGTACAGTAACAATATTTAAAAGGTGTTGGGACAAATACATGGATAGGAAAAGTTTAGAAGAATATGGGCCAAGTGCAGGGAAATGGGTTTAGTGGGGGTGGACATTTTGGTCGGTGTGGACCAGTTTGGGCCAAAGGACCTGCCTCTGTGCTGTCAGACTCGAAAAGTACTATTTTAAGACTAGGACAGGGTCTAATGGAAGGAAGAGTTGTGACAGAAACAGCTGATCAGATTATATTAACCTTAGTTGCAAAGAACTTTTCACACTTATCGTTGAAAATGAAGCTGGAGGTTTGGAGAGGAGTTTAAGATGGTTTGCAGTATGAAACCAAGCTATGGAATTTCTCCATTCCAGGATGAATCTGGAATAGAAAAGAGTTTTAGCAAATGAAGGATCTGACTGCTTTGTCATCCGAGGGTAAAACAGAATAATCTAGGGAGCCTGATCTTCATTTTCCAGTATCAAAATTAAACATTTAGGTGTCAGCTCTCCTCTGAATTATGAGATTGTGGATTCAGGTTCCAGCCCAGAGGCCTGTACCTGTGCACTAAGGCATGAAGTGCAATGTCAATGTGCTTTTTTTCTCAACTGAGATTAAACCAAGGCAGATTCTAACCTCTTAGAGGGATGTAAAAAAAATCCATGGCACTATAAATAGAGTTCAGGTGATTTCTCTCTGATGTGATGACCAATAAAGTCATAGAGTCACACAGCACAGTAACAGACCCTTTGGCCCACTGATAAAGTGTTTTAAGACATCTGATCCTCAAAAGGTGCTTGAGAATTGCAATTCCTTCTTGTTTGCCAAAGATGCTCAGAGAGAAATAATAAATTGGTAGCAATTCTCTCCCTTTGAGTTAATTTCCCATTACAGATTGAGAGGTTAAATGGTAGATGGTTGGTGCATGTGATTGCACTGTATTGGAATTCAGTGCTCTTGATCACCATTGACTGTTGCTTTTCTCCATTTGTATACTTTCATGGGTGGTCTTTCAAATGTTCTGGAATCTACAGCGTTGAATGGAAAGGAGCAAAATACTTTGTACTACCAAAGAAGGGGGAAGTTTTTTCATGAATCAAACACAAAACATCAATTCAAATTGAACCACAGTAAACATTCCAAATGCAAAGAGTGTTATTTACTCTTGACAGATACTTTATTGTGTAATATTTTGTATGCCAAGCCAGTTTGAAATAAAATCTGTCAAGTCTTTAATTAAAATAACTAAAAACTAGAACCAGAGGATGAGTCATTAAATATTTCTTAATACACTAATGGCAAGAGTTGGGATAAAGGCAACAGAAGGGAATAAATCAGAGACCAAGGTAGAGAAAAATACAGTTTATCTCATTTAAAATTATGCAGCATCATACTCTGAGCAGAATACCTTCCGTTTTTGCTCAAAGAGAATGGTCCCTCAAAGGTCCTTCCACTGATTCCATCCCTGCTTAGGCATACAATCATCCATTTAATTTTACTTCCCTTCCATAGAAACAGAAGAACTAGCATTCTACGAATTGAACAAAGCAACCAATTCAAACCTTTTTTTGATAAATTAAAATTCCCAAGAACAATGCATCACTTTGGTTGCCATCCTTTTCTGAATATATGGACATGATGGGAAGATATGATTGCATCTCTGGGGCTCTTGCTGACCTCCATTCTCACCTCTGAAATTATGACATAATACTGGGAGAAATCGCTCCAACCTCAGTAAATTCTAATGTTACCTAGGGATGGCAAATACTTGAGACAGAAGCTTTGACTGACATCTGCACCGTAATCTCCCCATGGTACGAGTAAACAGGTTGTAGGTCCTCCTTAATCTCCAGTCTGTTGCTACCTTTTTATTTTATTTTGCCCTCCAACTGTCTGTAGGTGTCAATTACAGAAAGCACTTGGTGTTGCATGGGTCACCAGATTGAAACAGGTTGTAGATGCTGACCAGGGGGAACATGGTGAGCGCCCCCAACATAGAGCCCAGTTGCACCACTGCTCCACACCAGACGAGGGCACTGTGACCTTCATCACGCAGAATGATACCAATCATCACCTTCACGTATGACAGCGTTCCAACAAATAGGATCCATGACATGACCTGATGGGGAGAGAAAAAGTGATACCAGTTGGACTTTCAGCTCAATATGATGTCAGCTGTGGCTCAGTGCAATCCCAAAGCAGAAGACTCCACATTCAAGCCCCACGCTACAGGCTCAAGCATATAATCCAGGCCAAAACTCCCAGTGTATTGATGGGGTTTTACACTTGCAAAATTGCCATTGCTCAGACCAGGGGTTAAACTGCCCTCCTAAGTGCTCTCATGATGACAAAACCTTGCAGTTCTACAGCACCTTTAACATGGTGAAACATCTCAAAGCACTGCAAAAAGAAGGTAACCTCAGAATCAGATAGAATGGTTACAGCACAGGAGGAAGCCATTCAGCCCATTGTCTCTGTGCTGGCTTTCTGAAGAAAACAAAAAAAATCAGAGCCATACCCCCACCTTCTTTACATAGCATTGCATTTTTATTTCCAGGTACCAATCTAATTCATTGAGAGCCTCAAATACCCCATTTTCAGGCAGTACCTTCAATCCAAACACTTGCTGCATATAAAAGTTTCTCCACATGTCACCGTTGTTTTTTCACACCTTAGACCTTACCCCGCCAATTCTCAAATTCTTCCATCAATTGGAAGGATCTCCCTATCTATACTGTCTAGGTTCCTCCTGATTTTGAAAACCTCTATTAAATCTGCTCCAAATCTTCTCTTCTCCTTGGAAAACAATCCCAACTTCCTCAATCTTTCTATGCAAGGTCCTCATTCCTGGAATCATTATGTGAGTCTTTCTACACTCTCTCCAATACCTTCACATCTTTACTGAAGTGTGGCATTGCAGAACTGAACATTACACTCCAGCAAAAACTTCTCTTTCATACAAACTTAACATCACTTCCTTGCTCATGCACTCCTTGCCCCTTTTTTAAAAAGCCTAGGATACTGTATGCTTAATTAACTTCTCTCTCACCTTCAGTGATTTATACTGATATACACTCAAGGCCCTCTGCTCCTGCACCCCCTGTAGAATCCCACTGGGTATTTTGTGTCATCTCTCTGCCCTTATCCCACCAAATTAATCACTTCACAAGCCTAAAGCAAAACTAACTTTGACACCAAATCATGCAAGATGATATTAGGACATGTGATTAAAGAGGTAGGTTTTAAGGAGCATGATCCAAATGAAGGCACTATGTGAAGAAGAGCAGATAAATTCTTGACATCTAAGACAATATTCATCTTCCAACACATTGATCAGTCAAATAACCTGGCTATTGTAGAAAAAAAGTTCATTGTAACTTCTAGCTGTCTGCAAATTGGTTGTGTTTCTTGTGTTTTAACCACAAAGTTAATTTTTGTATCATCCTCAAAACAGCTTAATGATGTTTATAATCAGATCTAAACCATCAATGTTTACTTAGTGAACCTAGTACTGAACCCAGCAGAAGACAATGACTCAGTCACAAAACTCATTGAACATTATCCTTTGCTCTCTGCCAATGAGCCAATTTTGGATCCACCAGCCATTTTCCCATTAATGTCACGGACCTCCACATTTCTTATCAGTCTGCCATGTGAGACCTTGTCAAAAGCCTTTCTAAAATCTATGTCGATTACAGCAAGCATCACAAAAATTGTTACCTCCTCAAAATTTTGAATCAAGACACGACCTTTGCTTAAAAAAACCTATGGCGACCTGAGTCAAATTAATCTATGGATTTCGAAATTGTACATTTCTATCTGGACTGGGTTCAACTCAAACCACCCACTTGGAAATACAAGTAACATAGAATAGCAGGGACTGGGGCTGACAGGAGTGTTGCTGGATTCTGGGTTTCAAGTACAATCTGAAGATCAAGGATACATCAAGTACTTGTGCAACTCCTCTGAATCTGATCCAAGTTGAGCTGTATAGATTGGAAATTCAGAAGAGAGATGCAAGGTGAGGAAAGTAGGAAGTTTCCTGGTGTGGCTCATATCTAGTTCCACTGCTTCTAGTTTCCTCTATTATTTTTAACACTATTGCTCACCTCTCTCCTCGGCCCCTCTCTATCATTATGCCTCCTTTCAATTTTGTCTAACCTAGGTATGCTATGCTCCACAATTCCTACCCCAATGGTATAGTATTCGATGACATTCCTACACTCTTGCTGCTGTCCCAGATACAGCCAATTTCTGGATACTGTTCCTTCTGAGACTTTTTTGGGAACTCCCAAAAGGCTTATTGAGGCACTCGCAATAGTGGCCAGACTGGATGCAACTGCAATTCCGACCCTTCTGCTGAACCTCACACCCAGCTGGTCTACTAACAGTCAATCTCACCAATGTCACCAAGTTAATCTTCCCAAACTGCTAACCTTTTGAACTCTGCTACAAACCAGTTATCACTGCCACTGTCTACATCGCAATCCAAGATCTCCATTAATTTGTGCACATGGTCTTTACATCAACATCATAGCCAGAGCAGAAACCTGTTTGAGGGATGACGATACCTTCCCACTAACTGAAGCTTTCCACCTGGCTACGAGTTCCAGCAACCAGACTAATCACAATAATAGTGGGTGTATCATCATCAAAACGTCTCTTAGATCAAGTAGTCAGGAAGGAGAGATCAAGTTAGGAGTGAGACACAGCCTGAGTGACTACAGAGAAACTCGATTATGCAAAGGACACTGGCAGGGTGTATTTCATTCAGTTAATCGAATTCAGGATAATCAAATGCCGGATAACATAGTTTAGCCAAGCATCGGGACATTGTGATCTTGCTGGATAATCTGATAATCGAATGCCGGATAATCAAAGTTCCTCTATATATACTTTGGGGATTTTGGTGACAGCGTGGGAATTTGGTGCAGAGGGATAAAGGTGGTTTCTGCTGGCTTTTACAGTTTAAGTTTAAACAGGATCAGTTAAAGCTCAGGATTGGGGGACTCAGCACAAAAGAAGGAGTGACATCACAGGAGAACAGCCATTTCATTGGTTGGTGATAGCTGCTAATCTGACTAGTATAGGTAATTTCATGTTCAGAGGTAAATAGGACAAATATTAACAGAGTAAAAGATAAAATAAAAAGACCAGTAGGAAATTTTTTTAAAATGAATTATATAAAATAGAGTTGCAGGGTAAGGCTATGTGTTGTACCTGCATGATGTGGAAGTTGGTCAACCCCATTGTGGTTCCTAGTGACCACATTTGGAGTAAGTGTAGGCCTCTTGAGGAACTCCAGCTCACAGTTGATGAGCTGGAGTTAGAGCTTCGAACATTGCAACACATCAGGGTCTGGGAGAGTTACCTGGGTGCTGTGTTTCAGGAGGCAGGCACACCCCCTAGATTGAAAATGTGTTGCTGGAAAAGCGCAGCAGGTCAGGCAGCATCCAAGGAACAGGAGAATCGACGTTTCGGGCATGAGCCCTTCTTCAGGAATGAGGAAAGTGTGTCCAGCAGGCTAAGATAAAAGGTAGGGAGGAGGGACTTGGGGGACGGGGTGTTGGAAATGCGATAGGTGGAAGGAGGTTAAGGTGAGGGTGATAGGCTGGAGTGGGGGTGGGGGCGGAGAGGTCAGGAAGAAGATTGCAGGTTAGGAAGGTGGTGCTGAGTTCGAGGGTTGGGACTGAGAAAAGGTGGGGGGGAGGGGAAATGAGGAAACTGGAGAAATCTGAGTTCATCCCTTGTAGTTAGAGGGTTCCTAGGCGGAAGATGAGGCGCTGTTCCTCCAGCCGTCGTGTTGCTATGGTCTGGCGATGGAGGAGTCCAAGGACCTGCATGTCCTTGGTGGAGTGGGAGGGGGAGTTGAAGTATTGAGCCACGGGGTGGTTGGGTTGGTTGGTTGGTTGGTCCAGGTGTCCCAGAGGTGTTCTCTGAAACGTTCTGCAAGTAGGCGGCCTGTCTCCCCAATATAGCGGAGGCTTCATCGGGTGCAGCGAATGCAGTAAATGATGTGTGTGGAGGTGCAGGTGAATTTGTGGCGGATATGGAAGGATCCCTTGGGGCCTTGGAGGGAAGTAAGGGGGGAGGTGTGGGCGCAAGTTTTGCATTTCTTGCGGTTGCAGGGGAAGGTGCCGGGAGTGGAGGTTGGGTTGGTGGGGGGTGTGGACCTGACGAGGGAGTCACGGAGGGAGTGGTCTTTTTGGAACACTGATAGGGGAGGGGAGGGAAATATATCCCTGGTGGTGTGGTCCGTTTGGAGGTGGCGGAAATGACGACGGATGATACAATGTATATGGAGGTTGGTGGGGTGTTAGGTGAGGACCAGTGGGGTTCTGTCCTGGTGGCGTTTGGAGGGGTGGGGCTCAAGGGCGGAGGAGCGGGAAGTGGAGGAGATGCGGTGGAGAGCATAATCAATCACATCTGGGGGGAAATTGCAGTCTTTGAAGAAGGAGGCCATCTTGGTTGTACGGTATTGGAACTGGTCCTCCTCGGAGCAGATGCAGCAGAGACGAAGGAATTGAGAATATGAGATGCCGTTTTTACAGGGGACAGGGTGGGAGGAGGTGTAGTCTGGGTAGCTGTGGGAGTCGGTTGGTTTATAGTAAGTGTCCGTATTGATTAGGTCGCCCGAGATAGAAATGGAAAGGTCTAGGAAGGGGAGGGAGGAGTCTGAGACGGTCCAGGTAAATTTGAGGTCGGGGTGGAAGGTGTTGGTAAAGTGGATGAACTGTTCAACCTCCTCGTGGGAGCATGAGGCAGCGCCGATACAGTCATCGATGTAGCGAAGGAAAAAGGTGGGGGTGGTGCCAGTGTAGCTATGGAAGATGGACTGTTTTACACCCCCTAGATTAACCACCTCGAATTCAGTGCTCAGGGTCAGGAGGGTGTGAGCACAAGCGAGGCAGGTAGAGGGATACCGACAGAGCGTCAGTCCTTGAATATGTCTGACAGGTTTTAGATTCTTGCTCCCTGTATGGATGACAGCAGGAGCTGTAGAGAGGATGAGGAAACTAATCATACTGTGGACCATTCAAGAGGAGAGAGAATAACGAAATGTAGCTGTAATCGGGAATGAACCATGAGCTAACTGGCAGAGGTTCAACAGATAAAAGAGTTAGTGCTTGGCTCAAAGATTGGTGTGAGAGAAATGGGTTCGGATTTATGGGACATTGGCATCAGTATTGGGAAAGGAGCGAGCTGTTCCAATGGGACAGACTCCACCTGGTGGACCAGTACCCTGGTGAATATGGGGAGAAGGCAGGAGAATGAGGTTGAGAAACATATCAGCCGTGATCAAATGGTAGAGCAGACTCAATGGGCTGAATAGCCTCATTCTGCTCCTGTATCTTATGGTCTTAAAGATCTGTCCCCAATTTCTTCTAGCACTTTTGACTCCTCTACTTCCTCTCATTAACAATAAAATATTTCTCTCCAAGACACTGTCATTCTTTTCTTCCCTCAGTTTCCACCCTGAATGACCTCCTGTGCTCGATGATTTCTTGCACAGCTGCATTCCTTTCGGTATCTAATCACGGTCAGAGTTATTCCTGCAACGGCTGCTGTTCTGACCCTTGAGCAGAAGGTGCAGGAAGAAACATGGTATGGTCATTGTCATTATTGTACCCCATTGGTGGGAACTTTGCTCAGCCAGTGTCAGAGGGTCTTGAGAGTAGGGAGAGTGGCCATATCAAAACACAAGCTTTTATCATCAAGCAGCAAACATCAAGATGAACTTAACAATAAACATCAGGAAGAGTTGAAAAGCGTGGCACTGGAAAAGCACAGCAGATCAGGCAGCATCCAAGGAGCAGAAGGATCGACGTTTCGGGCAGAAGCCCTTCATCAGAATGCCTATACCCAAAACCTCAATCCTCCTGCTCCTTGGGTGCTGCCTGACCTGCTGCGCTTTTCCAGTGCCACACTTTTCAACTCTGATCTCCAGCATCTGCAATCCTCGCTTTCTCCAAACTCAGGAAGAGGTACCAAGAAGTAGTTCAGTGACCCTTAGGTCTTGCCTACTTTAGGTCACTGAACTCAAAATGTTAATTCTATTTCTCTCTCCACAGATGCTGCCTGACCTGCTGAGCTTCTGCAACAATCCCTGTTATTATTTCAGATTTCCAGCATCTGCAATTCTTTGTTTTATTAAGGAGTCACATCACTGGATTGAGGCAATATGGAATGTTCAGAAATTATTAATTGGCATGAATGGCAACTGTAGTATTAATGGAGTTTAAATGGAGCAAAACATTCAATCAAGATGCAAAACTTCAGAGGCCCTAGAGCTGAGGAATACTATGTAGAAACTTAAAGCCAAGCACAAAATGGAGCTGAAAGGTTTTCAAATTAAGCAAGACTGGTGAAGTCTGAACAAATACAAAGACTGCCAGAGTAAATATTATGAGTCACATGGCACCATCACACCTCAGAGACTGCAAATAAGCTTTCTTGAGGAAAGCAAATGTTGGTAGTGATGTGATAAGGTAAATGTCTAGATTCCAAAGTGACTGCCCTTCTACAAAAGGAATGCCATTTGTTGTTCAGTGCTTTGGAACACCCTGTGGTGGGGGAAGGGTGCTATAGAAATGCTAAATGTGTTTTGAGGCTGATTTCAGGAGTTGCAGAACTTCAAACTTAATGTAAAACATAACTCACTATGAGGATACTGCCAGCCCGAGTCTGAACCAGCCAGGGGCATGGGCTGAGGACTGCCATAACCATGATATAGGATCCCATTGCAGTGCCTGTTAGTGTCAGAAATCCCATCAATCGCAGCGATCTGGAATGGAAAATGCAAAACAATAACATCACCCAGTGAGACAGAGATGGCATTCCAAGAGAGGCGTTGGCCTAGTGGTATTTTTAATAGGCTATTCATCCAGAAAACCTGCCATAGAGTCGTAGAAATGTACAGCACGGAAACAGACCCTTCGGTCCAACTCATCCATGCTGACCAGATATTCCAACCTAATCCCATTTGCCAGCACTTGGCCCATATCCCTCTAAACCTTTCCTATTCATTTACCCATCCAAATACCTTTTAAATGTTGCAATTATACCAGCCTCCACCACTTCCTTTGGCAGCTCATTCCATACATGGACAACTCTGTGTGAAAATATTGCCCCCAAGGTCCCTTTTATATCTTTCCCCTCTCAACCCCTCTCCCCATCTATGCCCTCTAGTTCTGGACTCCCCCACCGCAGGGAAAAGACTTTGTCTATTTATTCTATCCATGCCCCTCACGACTTTATAAACCTCTATCTATAAGGCCACCTCTCAGTCTCTGACGCTCCAGGGAAAACAGTCCCAGCCTATTCAGCCTTTCCCTATAGCTCAAATCCTCCAACCCCAGCAACATGGGGAATGTGAGGACTGCAGATGCTGGAGATCAGAGTTGAAAAGTGTGGTGCTGGAAAAGTACATCCAGTCAGGCAGTATCCAAGGAGCAGAAGAGTTAATGTTTTGAGCATAAGCTGTTCTTCAGGATTCATTTGAGTGCATGTGACAATAAAGGCTATTCTATTCATTGGTCATACCCCAGCTGGACTAAGTGCATTCAGCCCAGGCACTACGACTCAGATAGCATCTAAGATTCAACGTTTCGAACGTGAGCTCTTCAACAACATTAGTTCATGCTCAAAACATTGACTCTCCTACTCCTCAGATGCTGCCTGACCAGCTGTGCTTTTCCAGCACCACACTTTTCAACTCAAATCCTGTCAAGGCAAATGGTGAAATTTAAATCAATTTCTTTAAAATCTGGAATTAAGAATCTAATGAAACTGCTGTGGATTGTT
This sequence comes from Chiloscyllium punctatum, assembly GCF_047496795.1. Lineage (NCBI taxonomy): Eukaryota > Metazoa > Chordata > Chondrichthyes > Orectolobiformes > Hemiscylliidae > Chiloscyllium > Chiloscyllium punctatum. The sequence goes on along the minus strand of NC_092746.1, from coordinate 126,671,536 downwards.
TGAAAAACCTATATGGTTCACTAATGTCTTTTAGGGAAGGAAGCTGCTGAACTTATCTGGTCTGGCCTACATGTGACTCCAGACCCAAGGCAATATGGCTGACTCTTAAAACATCCTCTGGGCAATTACAGATGGACAATAAATGCTGGCCTAGCCAGCATCACCCACATCCTGGGAAAACTGGATGGCAGCCTATTGAATGCCAATCTGTACTGGGCCAGTTAGCTCCAAGATCCTACTCTGCCGAGGATATGCAGGTCCTGGGCCTCCTCCACCGCCGTTCCCTCACACCCGACACCTGGAGGAAGAACGCCTCATCTTCCACCTCAGAACACTTCAACCCCAGGGCATCAATGTGGACTTCACCAGTTTCCTCATTTCTCCTCCCCCCACCTTACCTCAGTTCCAACCTTCCAGCTCAGCACTGTCCTCATGACCTGTCCTACCTGCCAATCTCCCTTCCCACCTATCTGCTCTACCCTCCCCTCTGACCTATCATCTCCATCCCCACCCCCATTCACTCTTTGCTACTTTCTCCCCAGCCCCACCCCACCCCCATTTACCTCTCCACCCTGGAGGCTCCCTGCCTCTATTCCTGATGAAGGGCTTTTGCTTGAAACATTGATTTTCCTGCTCCTCAGATGCTGCCTGACTTGCTGTGCTTTTCCAGCACCACCCTGATCTAAACTCTAAGATTTATCTGTCCTTTCTGTCAGGAGCAATCTTGACATCCCACTTCCTACATTTTGGGGCTTCCAAATGTTTTGCAGAGAACAGTTTTGTCTAGAAACAACCTATTTTCACTGAATGAGTCCAAGGACTCTGGAGTCAGCTGAACTATTCTCCAGCCCACCCAATCTTTTGGCTGGAGAGAGGAAACGAAGCAGAAGGAAGTGGGGGTGTTCAGTGATACAGAGATATACAGTTATATGGTGGAATAGAGTGAGTACGCAAGCCAGCCAATTCCTGGAGTGAGTCCTGGATGGAGGCCAGCATGTGGAGGTAGTGTGGCCTCATACTCTAGGGCCAGCAAGCACAGACGAAGACTTAAGTATTTACCGTCACTTTTATTAACATTTGGGACAACTGTTCCATGCTAATCGACTTTTAAAAAAATGCTGTAATTATACTTATAAGTATCTGTACCTAAGTACCCAGTAGCTAAGATGGCACTGAAAGTTGACATTACGGACCTTTCATTCACGTGACAATAAGGGCTATTCTATTCCTTGGTAAGACCCCAGCTGGACGAACTGCATTCAGCTCAGGCACTACAACACTGGTAGTTTTGGAATGGATGCAGGGCAAATTCTTTTTAAAAAAGATATATTTGGTCATGCCTGGGTATCACTGGCTGTGTTGCACATTAGAGAGTGATAATAAGGGTTCAAGGACTAAATCAGGAGAACAGGCTGAGTGGTGATATGATGAAAGTGGTTAAAATGTTTAGGATTCAACAAAGTCAACATTGAGGAATTATTTCTTCTGATCAGGAAATCTCAAAGAAGTCAAGAACACGGAGAAGATGCCACAATCAGATCAACTCATGAGTAGAATCAAGAAGCCAAATTATTTAGCCCTGCTCTTCATCATACATTCACTTGTTCATATTGAAACGTAACAAAACAAAAAGGCACTCTGATTTGGTTCCAGATCATTTTACAGGGCCCTGGTGAGACCACACCTGGAGTACTGTGTACAGTTCTGGTCTCCAAATTTGAGGAAAGACATTCTGGCTATTGAGGGAGTGCAGCGTAGGTTCACGAGGTCAATTCCTGGAATGGCAGGATTGCCTTACACGGAAAGACTGAAGCGACTGGGCTTGTATACCCTTGAGTTTAGAAGACTGAGAGGGGATCTGATTGAAACGTATAGGATTATGAAAGGATTGGACACTCTGGCAGGAGGGAACATATTTCCGTTGATGGGGGAGTGCCGAACCAGAGGACACAACTTAAAAATACGGGGTAGACCATTTAGGACAGAGATGAGGAGAAACTACTTCACCCAGAGAGTGGTGGCTGTGTGGAATGCTCTGCCCCAGAGGGCAGTGGAGGCCCAGTTTCTGGATTCATTTAAGAAAGAATCGGATAGAGCTCTTAAAGATAGTGGAGTCAAGGGGTATGGAGATAAGGCTGGAACAGGATACTGATTGGGAATGATCAGCCATGATCATATTGAATGGCGGTGCAGGCTCGAAGGGCAGAATGGCCTACTCCTGCATCTATTGTCTATTGTCTATTTCTATACCCGACCATTGGCTAGTTTGATGTTGAACCTCTGCCCTTTTCTGAAGAGTGGTGACCCCCAGGTTAAACTACCATCAGTCATTTCCCTCTGTAATGAGAGAGCACTTCCATTTCTATGGTCTGGCAGGACTATGGTGACTTTACCTTACCTGACTAAAGCCTACTATCATATGTCTGCACATACCAGCTCCATGGATATAGGCAAACAAAGTCATATGTGATGTCAAAATGACCTGCAGTGCCAGTTTACTACCACAAGATGGAGACCATGAGCTTTGATTCTTTAGAGCATGGTTACTGCCCCCACATGGAGGAAGAATAGTATTGTCATATGGACAAAGTCAGAAGTCACGCGACACCAGGTTATAGCCCAATAGGTTTATTTGAAATCACAAGCTTTTGGAGTATAGTCCCTTTGTCAGGTGACCCACCTTAACCCTACACACCAAAAGCTATGTGAAAGAATGGTTCAGGTAAGTCCCTAAGATGAGGCAGGGGAAGGGATGGGAGGGAGGTATGATTAAGAATTTTAAAATCGGTGAAAATATTGCTTTTTTATATCAGTGGGTTTCAGGACCAGTGAATGTTCCTCAGGATTTTTCATTAACATTTTAAAAAACAGGCACTTGCAGTGCAATTAGGAGCCTGACTTAAATACAACAGTTGCCAATTATGTTGGCTAAGCTTGAGATCTTGCAGTGAAAGGCAATTCCAACAGCTGGCTCTACAAGTGAAATGCCTTTTACTGTACTCCTTGTGGGTCAGCAGGAGTGACTGGATGTGAACAGCCCATGGGTTTAAAACAAAATATTCCTCTCCTCAATTCTTGTTCTTCACCATAGAAGATGGTTCTTATAGCATACTGAATTAATAATTAATGTCTAAATGGTCAATATGATCTTTTGCTTTGACAACATGAGAAGGGTCAGTGATGGGTTTTCCAGATCATTTCTTTCTTTTGGGTCTGAAATTTCTTTTCTGGAATTTTTATGCCTGCCCCAAATGACTTCATGGGTTCATACAGGGTGGCAGCGGGGATGGGAGGTGAAGGAAGTGTTAGGGAAAGAGTGTCAGTCATCAGGTAGAAAATGCCCAGTCATAGAATGAGAGCATGGAAACAGATCCTTTGGTCCAACTCACCAATGCTGACCAGATCTCCTATAAAAATCTAGTCTCATCTGTCAGCATTTGGCCGACATCCCTGTAAGTTCTTCCAATTCATGTTATATCTACACTCCAGTGGAAAAAGTCCCAAACTATCCAAGCTTTCTTTATAACTTAAACCTTCCATGTCTGACAACATCCTAGTAAATCTCTTCTGAGTCCTCTCTAGTTTAATAATATCCTTCCTATAGCAAGCTACTCCCAGTGTCGTGGTGGTGAAACTGTATCAATGGACCACACGGGGCTTTCCTGCCCATCAGCTTTGAACATTTGCAGCCTAGATATCATGCACTAAAATGGGATTTTGGGAAATTGATCAATAAATCTGGTCCTTTGTGAGCTGACAACAGGAACAGCCACAAAATAATGCTATAAGACTCAGCGGTTGGAGTCTGCCTGATCAAGGTGTGACTCTGTACCTACAAACAGTGTTGGACTCTCAACCAGGAATTGGTGTAGCTTGTATTTCAATACAGGTGTTAACAGGAACAACAGCTTACCGGTTTGTGTAGAACATGGCAATGAAACAGGCCAGAGGATTGGCCATGGCACCAAGGGCAGCAGACAAGTGATAGGCCAAATTCCCATATGGTAGGCATGAGTAAGACTGGACTGAAGGAAGGACAGCATTGGTCAGTGCATTTACCCATCCTAGGATTAGGAAGATCAGGACCATCTCTGAGCGGGAGTACTTCCCAGTCCCAAAAATGGCTTTCACCCTGGCTTCATGTTGACTGTCTGAAGGACTGATCATGGGTCTCTGTTCTGTCACCTCTATTTTGTTCAATTCTGCCTCTCCGTTGGCAGCCTCTGTCTGTTCATATTTACCGGTTGTTCGCTGTTGACGGGACTGTGGGAGGTAGTTGAGGAGAATAAATGCCACCAAGCATAGCGCCATCACACCGCTGAGGAAAAAGAAGAAAATCTCTGGCGGGAAGTTGGCTGGCTGGTATTGAGCTACAATACTGTAATCGTTGCTGCCATCACCAGTCAAGTTTGATGACACGTTGCCAGTTGTGCTTTGGGTGGTGTTGACACAACTAACAACTCCGACACCTTGGCCTAATGCGACAAGGCCCGGGACCAGCCCACTGAGGCCCTCTCCGATGAAATAACTGGTCAGGTACTTGGGCTGCAGGCGGGTCATGAAGGGCAGGAAGGTCACTGAAGATGTACAGTCCACCACTGAGAGGAAAAACGCCAAGACCAGGAGTGCCGTGCTGTGCACCGCACCAGCCAACATGCTTGTCACTTTCCAGAAGAAAGGCAATAGAAAGGAAGCTGCAATGCCTAAGCAGACAATGGCATAGATCACAGCGGACTCATTCAGCTTTCTGGGTGAAAACCTGTGCATCAATGTGACAAACAAAGGCCCCACATTAGCAAACTGGATGATGATGGTGAGGTACGATGGGAGGTACCAGCCCTCGGGTATTTCTGGCACAATGAGAGGTAGTTCTACCCAGAGGCCGTTGATCGCTATCCAGGACCCCATTCCAAAAACAGCAGCCAATACGTGGACAATCGATGCCATGGTAATGGCTGGATTCATCAATTACTCAAAAGATCTCCAACAGTGTCCACTCAGTTGCCAAAGCTCTCCTTCAAAAACAAAAAAGAGAAACAAACAAAGTCAGTAAAACATCGAGTTGCTGAGGGGTTCCAACAGTAAACAAATTAAAATTGGACTATTTACGATTGCAAGCTCTAAGAATTTTCTGTTCTGGGTGTCCAGTAACAACAAGCATTCCCTGGGTCAGGCAGAACACAAGCAAACAGGGAGACAGGCTCCTTCCACTCTGTTATGAAAAAATGTTTTAACTCATTTTTCCCCCAATTCCACCCACCCCAGAACAACTGCCCCTGTTTTCTGAGTTTAACAATAGCTTAAAAATTGCAGGACGCTTTGTGAGGAGTTCACAGTATTACTACTCTAAAAGAAATAATTATTTGTTAAGTGAAAGAGATGTGCTGTGAGTGCTGAACCTCTACAAATTGCTGAACCATTCATACTGTTAGCTTTGACAAAAAGAAAAATATTACCATTATAGGGCTGGTAGATCACACCAAAGTTCCCAATGATAATGAGGTTTATAGTCCCTAGCACAAAACTCAACCTTCGAGATACAGAGAGGGAAAATAAACACTCCAGCTCCAGCTCTTTTCCAATTGAGTGCACACAGATTAAACCAGAAAATATGATCCATCACAGAGCCCCTACCTACCTCCCTCCCTCCAGTAGGGGGTCACTTGATAACAATCAAACCAGGATTCTTCTATTCTGTCCAAGATGCGGAGGTTGACAACAATATCATGCCTGAAATCACACCACCTCTGCAGAGGCCAGGCGTTGAAGTCATGAACTTATAACAACTGAGACAGATAGATAAGAATTGCAAAATAGGAGCCACAGTAGGATGTTGAGGTCCTCTACTCTACATTAACATGCATCACAACTGATGTTTGACTTCAACTCCACACTTTCCCATCCGATTCCCATATCCTAAGATTTCTTTGATTCTAAGGAAATCCATTTATCTCAACCTTGAGTACACTCAATGACCACGCATCCACAAGCCTCTGGAGAATCTGCAAAGATTCACAATTCTTTGAGAACATAGATTTCCCTTCATCTTCGTTTTAAATGACTAACTCCTTACTTGGAGACTGTGACCCCTAGTCTTTGACTCTCCAATCAGGGGATACAGACCCTGATGAACAATCTATGAATGTTATGGAGCTCAATGAGACCAACTCTCAGTTACAAATCTCCAGAGAATAGAAGCTTATTTAAATTCATGCTCTCATTACGGAACACCTTTCTTCCCAAGAATCAATGCAGTGAGCCCTGGCCGCACTCCTTCCTTAATGAGAAGACCTGCCATTCCCTTCCCAAGATGCATTATCTGAACAAAATGCTACATCACAGAAACATGCAAAATCTCTACTGAGATGACAAACTAGGACATGATGAAATGTGTACATTACAAGAGTTTATAATGCACATACATAGGCATGCAATAATGCACGCTCATGGGCAAATCAGTGGCACTGACACAGGCAAAGTTGCAATTAATTAATAGAATTTATAGGGATTTGGCCGACTTTTCATTCCCTCCACATTCACTTCCCCCCACAGAACACTAACCTTTGATCATTGGTCAGGTTGAAAAAAAAGTCTCTTCTTCCCTACATGAACAGTGTTGGCTGATTTTAGCTCTGTCACTTAAACAAAACAAAATTACTACAGTTTCACCAAAAACACAATTTCTACATCTCGAATAAATATATAACAATCTTTAGTTTTATTTCTTTATCACTACTTATTGTGCCAGTGCTTTCCTTTTCATTCCTATCTATTTAAATTTTAAATGCTAAAAGATTTTTCAATCTTCTCAAATACTCTATTAGTCCCTGTCAATTTTTGAAGCTTTATATTTCCATTAATCTGCCTCTCCTTTACATTTCTAATGATCAAATCATAGAATTTTATAGAAGAGATGTTTGGTTCATCAAGCTGTCTCTGAAACAGTAATTGATGAAACGCGTTGCCTCTTTCTCCCTACAGCCCTTCAAATACTCCTTTATAAATTCCCCTTTCAATTTTCTTTTACTGTCCATTCAGGCAGTGTCATCCAGACTATGACAACGCAATGTTTCAATAAAACATTCTCCTCACCTTGCTCCAGGTTCTTTAGCAAATTATTGTAAAAAAGGAGCAGGTTGTGTTACTTCTCAAACACACCAACCTCCCACCCCGTCAAGTTCAACAGCTCCCAGAGAGAAAGAATCACCCTTACCTCACCTAACTCCTTGTCGATTACAACCTTTCTCCAAGCCACAGACTCGAGTCAGATATTAAGTAGACAGAAGATGCAGCGAGAGAGAGGCATCACCACTGCACAACAGCTTATTCCCTGAACCAAGTGCCAGGGAAAGCTAGCCTCCCCTCTGCCCTCCAACTACCAAGGCCAAACCAAATGTACTTAATGTACCAGCAACAAGGGTAATCAGTTGTTTCAAGGATACGTATCTTTAGTAACACTCATAACACGCTGATACAAATATAACAAACTTTGTGATATGTTGATCAAAAAAATCCTTGAAAACTGCAGCATGTGCAGGTTCAGGAGACTGGGTGAAAGGAATATGTTCTCCACTGTCCCTGCGTCTTGTATAATCATTTATCTACGTTACCCAGGAAAGCAAAAAAGGTCATTGTTTCATACCTCGTCTGGCAGAAACACAGTGGGTGAATGAATATCTGATTTATCCTTTTCATCTGTATCAATAAACCTCATTTAGTTCTGCTGTCCTTCATGTTATGTACCTTTGTGGATTATCATTGAGTGAGGGCCCAGATCATTATTCAACTCCTCTGCTTTTCCTGCCAAAGGGCATAACCTCTCATTTTCCCATATTATATTCTAGTAAGTTTTTTCGCCCACTCACTTAACCAGTTTATAGCCTTCCACATTTGTGTCATGTTCACTACTTTCCTACCCACCTGCTTTTGTGACATCCACAAACTTGGCTATGGTACATTCACTTCCCTCATTCAAGTCAGCAACATATATTGTAAACTATTGTGGCACCAGCATTGATCCCTGGAGCAATCCACTGACAGGTTTACCATCCTGAACACAACCCTTTATTTCAACTCTGTCTTCTATTGATTACTAATCCTCTACGGTAACACATTGCCAGGACCATGACTGCATTAAGTAGTCTAACATGCGGTACCTTATCAAATGCCTCCTAGAAATTCTAACATAGTACATTTACTGGTTCCCCATTACCTATCTTGCAATGATAGATCCTCTAAGAATTCTAATAAATTTGTCAGGCTCCCCCCTCATGAAGCCATGTTGACTCTGCTACTGCATCCTTTACAATAGACTACCATTTTCCCAGTACCAGATGTTAAGATTACTACTGAACTTTGCTATATTGTATATTTATTTCTTTCAGTCCAATTCTTAACTTCCTTAGTTAACCATGGTTAACTAAGCTTAGCTCCTTCCTAGAATCCTTCTTCCTTCCTGGAAGAAGAGTGGAAACCTTTACCCTAAATCCAACCTTGTTCCTTTCTGTTCCCATAAACCTTAGCCTCAACCATCAACCCTTTGTCATTGAATATCTGTTGCCTTCCAATCTCTCAGGCACCTACTCTTTTAGACTTTATAACTCCCCATTTTCCTACTTTCGAAAACTCTATCACACCTCCAACTTTTTCCAGCTCTGATGAAAGATATTCACTTTGATTCTCTCTCCAAACCTGCCGTTTGACCTTATTTGGTTCATTAACTTCCTTACTGAATCTGGGTGATGAGTGATTCCAATTCACACCAACCCTTAACTGACCTAGAATACTCTCGATTTACCAGGGAACCAGGAGTGAGCCACATCCAAGAATGATTCCTTTTTAAAATTGTCCACCCCCATCGTTTTCCTGAGCAGTAGGAAAATCGATTAATGCATCTTTCAGTCAATACAGATGTCTCTGAATCCCCCTCCTTCCAGTATACAATCTATAATATACTCATGTTTAACAAATGTTTACATGTACAACAATTAGGAATGTAAGAACATAGGAGCAGGGGTCCATGCATCAAGCCTTCCTCATCATTCTATACAATAACAGTAATAGTACAATTATTACAGTACAATCAATAATATAATCAATCAATCAATCTCTTAAGGTCCTTTCCCACACTATCCCCATATTCCTTAATGACACTAGTATTTAGAAATCTTTCTACTATAAATATGCTCAAAGACTGAGCTTTCACAGTCCGAAGGTAGCGATTCCCAAACATACACAACACATTTTGTTACACTGCATTTTGACTAGAAACAGGACACTTTTTTTTACGATTAAGAAAACTTTACCTTGTCTTATATTAATTTATCATTTGATTGCGTTTCCAAACCGTCCTGTTTGGTTTCAATCCCTGAATCCGGGCTGAAATAACCCTGTGATATTAACCTACCCGCCTCTCCCTCCCGGTTGGTGGTTGGACAGCGGGAACGCCAGTCACTATCCAGCCCCTTTACATCTCTCCTGCTCAGAAATGACAGGCGAGCAACTTCCTTAGAACAGGAATGAACGGAACAGATACAAGGTCGTTCTTTTGTAGCAAGTCGTGTCTTCCCAAAAAGGGGGTGCAGCCACAACACTGAGGAACCAGCCCCCACTCCCTCATTTTCACTTCCTATTTCTTCTCAGTCGGGGATGTCCTCTGACACACTTCGAGCTAATTTCTTTTAGAAAACTAACACGTTCAAAACGTTAAATTATATGTTAAATTATTCTAACACGACACTACACAGACCGCGCCCGCTCCACTCTCCCTCTGGTACAACCACATTCTCTCCAGTTCAAATCAAACAAGGAATTAGATCCAGCGATGTTCACATTAAGGTTTTAGCCCAGTTTCAAGGTGATATTGTGACGGACCAGGAAGCTTTAGAAACAGCTTCACTCCGGGTCATTGTAACCATGGGGACTGTTCTTTAAACACGTTCCCCCACCCCCTACCCAGTGTGAGAGACCACACGGTCTCCACAAAATATTCAGTATAAGACATAATGGAGGCTGAAGGAAAACCACTCACAGTGCGTCAATCCCATCCACATGATATGAAGAGGAAGCGTTTGCAATGAATGAAGAATTGTCCTGCCCACTTACCCCACAAGGCAGCGGGCGATGACTCAGCATTCTGGCTGGGTTCAAGTGAAAGCAGAGACACAGCACTGTGTATTCTTTCCCGGTACACAAAGTGTTAAGGGGAGAAACAGTTTTCAATTAGGAAACAAGAGACAGGATGGCCCATATTTCGTCAACCTATTGTTTTTTAAAAAAAACCCTCAGTTCCATTGCGACATTCAAGTGTATCTGCAATGACACAAGCTCCAACTATATTTTTTTAAATTCATTCACAGGATGTGGGCATCACTGGCTGGGCCAGCGGTTATTGCCCAGAGGACAATGCAGAGTCAACCACATTGCAGTGGTTTTGGAGCCACAGAGTCCAGAGCAGGTAAGGGTAGCAGCTTCCTTCCCTAAAGGGCATTAGTGAACCAGATGGGGTTTTCCAACAATGTTTTCATGATCACCATTTGACTCTTAATTCCAGATTTTATTTTATTGCATTCAAGTTTCCCATCTGCCACAGTGTCGAACCTGGGTCCCCAGACTGCGTTTCTGGATTAATAGTCTGGCGATAGCACCACTAGGCCATCGCTTCCCCACGACTGCTTTGTCTTTAACTGAAACAAAATGGCCATATCTTGTAAAATATCAGCTTCTGGATTCTAATTTTCCCTTTAAACTGTTGTGGACACAAATCCTTGCTGGAAAAAAAACAAAAAAAAGGAACACAAGGCTCCATAAGGGGATAATAGTCACTGCATCATTTTATTGGGGTTGGATAGGGATTGCGCTTCCACTGCCACTGAACTCGAAACGTTAGCTCTAACTTTCTCTCTCTGCACATATTGCCAGACCTGCTGAGTTTCTCCAGTCTTTCTGTTTTAGTTTGTTTATCTTCGGTTACTTCTTCCTTGCAGATCTGAGGCTGTAACATAAAAACTTAGCATCATAAGTCACTTAACTCCTGTGGATCTTAACACTGACTTTCTTGAAATTTTCCTCCTCACTTCATGCCTGCCACTTTACCACAGTGTATTTTGTTTTCAGCTGTCAGGGTTACCGATGCGAGTCAGTTGTGATCTCACCACATGCTCAATCCTTCCTTTTCGAATTCCCTTTATTACCAAATAGTTCAATTATTTTTTCGGCTGAGTTGCTTGCATAACACCCTGGAAATTAATCTTGATTTCCTGGAGATTTGGCACACCCTTGGGAGGGAGGCAGCAACGAACATTTCCCGCAATGAGTGCAGAAGCCAGTCATTCTGAATCTGCCATACCAGGAAATGATTTCATAAGGTCGTGAAACTTGGAGCAAGTTAAAATAAGGACTGCAGATGCTGGAAACCAGAGTCTAGATTAGAGTGGTGCTGGAAAAGCACAGCATCCAATAAGCACGAAAATCGACGTTTCGGGCAAAAGTCTTTCAGAAGTAGGCCGTTCAGCCCAGCCGTTCAATGGGACCGTGGTTGACTTGATAATCTTCTACTTTCCTTATCTTTTCCCCATAACCCTTGATTCCCTTACAGATTAAACATCTGTCTATCTCGACCCTAAATGTACTTCACAACACAGCCTCAGCAACCCAGTGTGGTAAAGAATTCCACAGATTCACCAGCCACAGGATTAAAAGAAACTTCTTCATCTCTATTAAACAGGAACCCCCTACTCTAACATCCCACCGCCTGATCCTAGACTCTCTCAAGGGGAAACAACCTCTCTGCATCTACTCTGTCAACCCCGGAAAGAAGTTTATCTTTCAATAAGATCACATCATTCTTCTAAGCTGCATGGGGAGCATGGATAAGGTCAATAGCCAAGGTGTTTTCTCAAGGGTATGGAGTTTAAGGTGAGAGAGGAAAGATTGAAAATGGAGCAAAGGGGAAACTTATCCATGCAAGAAAGTGGTGTGTGTACATAGAACATAGAAAAATACAGCACAGTACAGGCCCTTTGGCCCTCGATGTTGCGCCAATCCAAGCCCACCTATCCTACACTAGACCACTATCCTCCATATGCCTACTCAATGCCTGTTTAAATGCCCATAAAGAGGGAGAGTCCACCACTGCTACTGGCAGGGCATTCCATGAACTCACGACTCGCTGAGTAAAGAACCTACCCCTAACATCTGTCCTATACCTGCCACCCCTTAATTTAAAGCTATGCCCCCTCGTAATAGCTGACTCCATACATGGAAAAAGGTTCTCATGGTCAACCCTATCTAAACCCCTAATCATCTTGTACACCTCTATCAAGTCACCCCTAAACCTTCTTTTCTCCAATGAAAACAGCCCCAAGTGCCTCAGCCTTTCCTCATACGATCTTCCTACCATACCAGACAACATCCTGGTAAACCTCCTCTGCACCCGTTCCAGTGCCTCCACATCCTTCCTATAATATGGCGACCAAAACTGCACACAATACTCCAGATGCGGCCGCACCAGAGTGTTATACAACTGCAACATGACCTCAGGACTCCGGAACTCAACTCCTCTACCAATAAAAGCCATTTTGCCATATGCCTTCTTCACAGCACTATTTACCTGGGTGGCAACTTTCAGAGATCTGTGTACATGGACACCAAGATCCCTCTACTCATCCACACTACCAAGTATCCGATCATTAGCCCAGTACCCCATCTTATTGTTACTCTTACCAAAGTGAATCACTTCACATTGACCTCCATTTGCCACCTTTCTGCCCAGCTCTGCAACTTATCTATATCCCGCTGTAATCTGCCACATCCTTCCTCACTGTCAACAACTCCACCGACTTTCGTATCATCCGCAAACTTGCTCACCCAACCTTCTAGCCCCTCCTCCAGGTCATTTATAAAAATGACAAACAGCAATGGTCCCAAAACAGATCCTTGCGGAACACCACTAGTAACTGCACTCCAAGATGAACCTTTACCATCAACTACTACCCTCTGTCTTCTTCCAACCAGCCAATTCCTAATCCAAACCTCCAACTCACCCTCAATGCCATACCTCCGTATTTTTTGCAGTAGCCTACCATGGGGAACCTTATCAAACTCCTTACTAAAATCCATATACACCACATCTACCGCTTTACCCTCGTCCACCTCCTTAGTCACCTTCTCAAAGAATTCGATAACTTTTGTGAGGCACGATCTGCCCTTCACAAAACCATGTTGACTATCCTTGATCACATTATTCCTATCCAGATGTTCATAAATTCTATCCGTTACAATTCTCTCTAAGACTTTGCCCACAACAGAAGTGAGACTCACCGGCCTATAGTTACTAGGGTTATCCCTACTCCCCTTCTTGAATAAGGGAACCACATTTGCTATCCTCCAGTCTTCGGGCACTATTCCTGTAGACAACGAGGACATAAAAATCAAGACTAATGGCTCTGCAATCTCCTCCCTTGCTTCCCAGAGAATCCTAGGATAAATGCCATTAGGCCCAGGGGACTTATCTATTTTCACCCTTTCCAGAATTTCCAACACCTCTTCCCTACATACCTCAAAGTCGTCCATTCTAATTGATTGTGACTCAATATTCACATCGGCAACAATGTCCTGTTCCTGAGTGAATACTGATGAAAAGTATTCATTCAGTGTCTCCCCAATCTCTTCAGCCTCCACACGCAACTTCCCACTACTATCCTTGACTGGACCTATTCCTACCCTAGTCATTCTTTTATTCCTGACATACCTATAGAAAGCCTTTGGGTTTTCCCTAATCCTACCAACGAAGGACTTTTCATGTCCCCTCCTTGCTGCTCTTAGCTCTCTCATCAGATCCTTCCTGGCTACCTTATAACTCTCAATCGCCCCAATTGAACCTTCATGCCTCAGCTTTACATAGGTTGCCCTCTTCCCTTTAACAAGGGATTCCAATTCCTTATTAAACCATGGCTCCCTCACACGACCCTTTCCTCCCTGCCTGACAGGTACATACTTATCAAGGATACTCAATAGCTGCTCCTTGAACAAGCTCCACATATCAATTGCGCCCTTCCCTTGAAGCCTACTTTTCCAAGCCACGCATCCTAAGTCATGCCTCACCGCATCATAATTTCCCTGCCCCCAGCTATAACTCTTGCCCTGCAGTGCACACTTATCCCTCTCCATCGCTTGAGTAAAAGTCACCGACTTGTGGTCACTTTCGCCAAAGTGCTCACCTACCTCCAATTCTAACACCTGGCCTGGTTCGTTACCCAGAACCAAATCCAGTATGGCCTCACCTCTTGTTGGCCTGTCTACATATTGTGTCAGGAAACCCTCCTGCACACATTGGACAAACACCGACCCATCTAACGAACTCGAGCAATAGCTTTCCCAGTCAATATCAGGAGAGTTAAAGTCCCCCATAACAACCACCCTATTACTTTCACTCTTCTCCTGAATCATCCTCGCAATCCTTTCTTCTACGTCTCCACGACTATTAGGAGGCCGGTAGAAAACTCCTAACAGGGTGATCTCACCTTTCCTATTCCTAACCTCAGCCCAAACTACCTCAGATGGTGAGTCTTCATCCATCGTCCTTTCCACCGCTGTAATACTATCTTTGACAAGCAATGCCACACCTCCCCCTCTTTTACCCCCACCCCTGACCCTACTAAAACATTTAAACCCTGGAACCTGCAACAGCCAATCGTGTCCCTGTTCTACCCATATCTCCGTAATAGCCACAACATCGAAATCCCACGCTGCAAGTTCACCTACCTTATTTCGTATACTTCTTGCATTGAAGTATACACACTTGAAGCCACTTTCCTGTTTACAGGCACCCTCCTTTGAGATTGATGCCATATTCCTAACCTCCCTACACTCCAGGTCCTGCACCCTAAAGCTACAGTCTAGGTTCCCATGCCCCTGCAGAGTTAGTTTAAACCCCAAGAGCACTAGCAAACCTCCCCCCAAGGATACTGGTGCCCCTCAGGTTCAGGTGTAGACCATCCTGTTTATAGAGGTCCCACCTTCCCCAGAAAGAACCCCAGTTATCCAGATACCAGAATCCCTCCCTCCTGCACCATCCCTGTAGCCACGCATTTAACTGTTCTCTCTCCCTATTCCTCGACTCTCTATCATGTGGCACGGGTAACAAACCAGAGACAACAACTCTGTTTGTTCTAACTCTGAGCTTCCAACGTAGCTCCCTGAAAGCCTGCCTAACATCCTCATCCCTCTTCCTACCTATGTCGTTGGTGCCAATGTGGACCACGACTTCGGCTGCTCCCCCTCCCCCTTAAGGACCCAGAAAACACGATCAGAGACGTCACATACCCTTGCACCTGGGAGGCAACATACCAAACGTGAGTCTCTCACCCCCACAAAACCGCCTATCTGTGCCCCGAACTATCGAGTCCCCAATAACTATTGCTTTGCTCTTCTCCACCCTGAGTGACGGGGATAGGCTCCGTGCCAGAGGCCTGAACCCCATTGCTTACCCCTGGTGTATGAAATGACTTGCCAGAGGAAATGATGGAGGCTGATACAATTGCAACATTTAAAATGCATCTGGATGGATACATGAATGGGAAGTATTTAACTGAAACAAAATGGCCATATCTTGTAAAATATAATGAATGGGAAGTGTTTAGAACATGTGGGCCAAATGCTGGCAAATGGGCCTATATTAATTTCCGATATCTGGTCCAGACAAATTGCACCAAAAAGTCTGTTTCTGTGCTATATATCTCTATGACTCTAATATGTATAGGACCAACCTACAGGTCTTGTCGTAAATCCCTCCATACCCAGGATCAATTTAATGAAACTCTTCTGGACTGTCTCCTTAGATAAGGCAACCAAAACTGTTCACAGTATTTCTAGTTGTGGTTTGTTTTGTGACTTGCATCGTTTTAGCAAAACCTCCCGATTGTATTTATTAATATTAATTAAGTTCCCTGAGCACTCAGTGAAGCTACTTGTCCTAATTCTCTTTGCAAAATCCTATGGAATTGTGGAAAATTTGCATACCTTCCTCATATTTGGCAGTTTACAGGTCACATGGTGGGATAATACTGCTCAGCCTGAAAGCTCAGTCATCTCAACAAGTATTGAATATATCAGCAAATTCTACAACAAAAAGGAAATAAAACCTGAACAAACGTTCCCTTGTTATTAAAGACTGCCACTGAAAGCTCACTGTAGAGCAGGATTGTAGTGTGGTGGTAATGTTCCTGGATACATCATCCACAGAATCTGGCAAATGCTCTGAGGGCGAGAGTTCAAATTCGACCATGAGGCAGTAGAATTTTAAAAATTACACATAATTCAGGATTTTACCCTACTGTGTTGGCAATCGTGAAATCATTGTCAATTGTCTCTTCTTTTTAAAAGCTTGATTCACTAATGTTCTCCTGGGAATTCTTGAACATGGAATTTCGAAGCTGCCTGGCTAATCTGTTAGTGGTTAACAAACCATAAGACATCTTGTGCTTGAGTACAAAAACCCGGAATTTATTCTGAACCTTTCCAAAGCTCTGGTTGGACCACAACTACAGAATCATGCCCAGTCCTGGCTGTCACATTTCATAAAATTCACTTGATGTGTACTGAATATAGAGCAGATTTATCAGAATGGTTCTGGGGAGAAGGAATCAGTTAGGTTGGAAAATAGAGGCAGTCATCTCCTTGTTTCAAGGCTGAAGGACTATGGTTCAGCTGCATTTAGAATACTGCGGACAGTTCTGGTCGCCACATTCCCAAAAGCATGTGGATGCTTTGGAGAGGGTGTGGAGGAGGTTCACCAGGATGTTGCCTGGTATGGAGAGAGGTTGAATAGGTTAGGATTATTTTCATTAGAAAGATGGAGGTTAAGAGGGGATCTGATTGAGGTCTACAAAATCATGAGAGGTATAGACAGGGTGGATAGCAAGAAGCTTTTTCCCAAAGCGCGGAACTCAATTACTAGGGGTCATGTGTTCAAAGTGAGGGGGGAAAGGTTTAGGGGAGATATGTGTGGAAAGTTCTTTATGCAGAGGGTCGTGGGGGCCTGGAATACGTTACCAGTAAAGACGGTAGGGGCGGGAACGATAGCGTCAATTAAGATGTATCTAGACAGATACATGAATGGGCAGGGAGCAAAGGGATACAGATCCTTAGAAAATAGGTGGCAGGTTTAGATAGAAATATGAATTGGTGAAGGATTGGAGGGCCTGTTCCTGTGCTGCAACAATCTTTGTTCTTTTTGTTCTCTTTAAGGGAAATCTGATAGATGTACAAAATGATGGGCAGTACAGGTAAGGTAGATTTAAAAAAAAGCTGTTCCCATAAGCTCATGTATATTTAGCATATTGGGCAAGAGATGAGGAGAAATGTTTTTTAAAAACACATCAAGCAGTTAAGACTTGGAATTCACCATCTACAAGGTGGAAATGGAGGTAATCAATAATTTTAAATGGAAATTAAATAATTTGACATTTTCAACGCAAGGGGCTTAACAGGGAAGGCAGATGTACTCAGGGCATGATTAGGAACATGAGACTGGGATATCATAGCAATTACAGAAATATGGCTCAGGGATGGACAGGACTGGCAGCTTAATGTTCCAGGATACAAATGCTACAGGAAGGATAGAAAGGGAGGCAAGAGAGGAGGGGGGAGTGGCGTTTTTGATAAGAGATAGCATTACAGCTGTGCTGAGGGAGGATATTCCTGGAAATACATCCAGGGACGTTATTTGGGTGGAACTGAGAAATAAGAAAGGGATAATCACCTTATTGGGATTGTATTATAGACCCCCTAATCGTCAGAGGGAAATTGAGAAACAAACTTGAAAGGAGATCTCAGTTATCTGTAAGAATTATAGGGTGATTATGGTAGGAGATTTTAACTTTCCAAACATAGACTGGGACTGCCATAGTGTTAAAGGTTTAGATGAAGAGGAATTTGTTAAGTGTGTACAAGAAAATTTTCTGATTCAGTGTGTGGATGTACCTACTAGAGAAGGTGCAAAACTTGACCTACTCTTGCGAAATAAGGCAGGGCAGGTGACTGAGGTGTCAGTGGGGGAGCACTTTGGGGCCAGCGACCATAATTCTATTAGTTTTAAAATAGTGATGGAAAAGCATAGACCAGATCTAAAAGTTGAAGTTCTAATTTGGAGAATGTTGATGGTATTAGGCAAGAACTTTCGAATGCTGATTGGGGGCAGATGTTCGCAGGTAAAGGGATGACTGGAAAATGGGAAGTCTTCAGAAATGAGATAACGAGAATCCAGAGAAAGTATATTCCTGTCAGGGTGAAAGGAAAGGTTGGTAGGAATAGGGAATGTTGGATGACTAAAGAAATTGAGGGTTTGGTTAAGAAAAAGAAGGAAGCATATGTAAGGTATAGTCAGGATAGATCGAGTGAAAACTTAGAAGAGTATAAAGGCAGTAGGAGTATACTTAAGAGGGAAATCAGGAGGGCAAATAGGGGACATGAGATAGCTTTGGTAAATAGAGTTAAGGACAATCCAAAGGGTTTTTACAAATACGTTAAGGACAAAAGGGTAACAAGGGAGAAAATAGGACCCCTCAAAGATCAGCAAGGCGGCCTTTGTGTGGAGTTACAGAAAGTGGGGGAGATACTAAACGAGTATTTTGCATCAGTATTTACTGTGGAAAAGGATATGGAAAATATAGACTGTAGGGAAATAGATAAAAACAATGACTACAGATGCTGGAAACCAGATTAGTGGTGCTGGAAGAGAAGCAGTTCAGGCAGCATCCGAGGAGCAGTAAAATTGACATTTCGGGCAAAAGCCCTTCATCAGGGTGAGAGAGATAAGCTAGAGGAGGGTGGGGGGTGGGGAGAAAGTAGCATAGAGTACAACAGGTGAGTGGGGGAGGGGATGAAGGTGATAGGTCAGGGAGGAGGGTGGAGTGGATAGGTGGAAAAGAAGATAGGCAGGTAGGACAGGTCACGGGACAGTGCTGAGCTGGAAGTTTGGAACGAGAGGGAGTTGGGGGAAGGGGAAATGAGGAAACTGTTGAAGTCCACATTGATGCCCTGGGGTTGAAGTGCTCCAAGGCGGAAGATGAGGCGTTCTTCCTCCAGGCGTCTGGTGGTGAGGGAGCAGCTGTGAAGGAGGCCCAGGATTTCTATGTCCTCGGCAGAGTGGGAGGGGGAGTTGAACTGTTGGGCCACAGGGCGGTGTAGTTGATTCCTGATGAAGGGCTTTTGCCTGAAACGTCGATTTTACTGTTCCTCGGATGCTGCCTGAACTGCTGTGCTCTTCCAGCACCACTAATCCAGAATGTAGGGAAATAGATGGTGACACCTTGCAAAATGTTCAAATTACAGAGGAAGTGCTGGATGTCTTGAAACACATAAACGTGGATAAATCCCAGAACCTGATCAGGTATACCCGAGAACTCTGTGGGAAGCTAGAGAAGTGGTTGCTGGGCCTCTTGCTGAGATATTTGTATTATCGATAGTCACAGGTGAGGCGCCGGAAGACTGGGGGTTTGCAAACGTGGTGCCACTGTTTAAGAAGGGCGGTAAAGACAAGCCAGGGAACTATAGACCAGTGAGCCTGACCTCAGTGGTGGGCAAGTTGTTGGAGGGAATCCTGAGGGACAGGATGTACATGCATTTGGAAAGGCAAGGACTGATTAGGGATAGTCAACATGGCTTTGTGTGTGGGAAGTCATGTCTCACAAACTTGATTGAGTTTTTTGAGGAAGTAACAAAGAGGATTGATGAGGGCAGGGCAGTAGATGTGATCTATATGGATTTCAGTAAGGCGTTCGACAAGGTTCCCCATGGGAGATTAATTAGCAAGGTTAGATCTCACAGAATACAGGGAGAACTAACCGTTTGGATACAGAACTGGCTCAAAGGTAGAAGACAGAGAGTGGTGGTGGAGGGTAGTTTTTCAGACTGAAGGCCTGTGACCAGTGGAGTACCACAACGATCGGTGCTGGGTCCTCTACTTTTTGTCATTTACATAAATGATTTGGATGTGAGCATAAGAGGTACAGTTAGTAAGTTTGCAGATGATACCAAAATTGGAGGTGTAGTGGACAGCGAAGAGGGTTACCTCAGATTACAACAGGCTCTTGACCAGATGGGGTAATGGGCAGAGAAGTGGCAGATTGAGTTTAATTCAGATGAATGCGAGGTGCTGCATTTTGATTAGATTAGATTAGATTACTTACAGTGTGGAAACAGGCCCTTCGGCCCAACAAGTCCACACCGCCCCGCCGAAGCGTAACCCACCCATACCCCTACATCTACATTTACCCCTTACCTAACACTGTGGGCAATTTAGCATGGCCAATTCACCTGGCCTGCACATCTTTGGACTGTGGGAGGAAACCGGAGCACCCGGAGGAAACCCACGCAGACACAGGGAGAACGTGCAAACTCCACACAGTCAGTCGTCTGAGTAAGCAAATCTTAGCAGGATGTATACACTTAATGGTAAGGTCCTAGGGAGTGTTGCTGAACAAAGAGACCTTGGAGTGCAGGTTCATAGCTCCTTGAAAGTGGAGTCGCAGGTAGATAGGATAGTGAAGGCGGCGTTTGATATGCTTTCCTTTATTGGTCAGAGTATTGAGTACAGGATTGGGAGGTCATGTTGTGGCTGAACAGGATATTGGTTAGGCCACTGTTAGAATATTGCGTGCAATTCTGGTCTCCTTCCTATCGGAAAGATGCTGTGAAACTTGAAAGAGTTCGGAAAAGATTTACCAGGATGTTGCCAGGGTTGGAGGATTTGAGCTATAGGGAGAGGCTGAACAGGCTGGGGCTGTTTTCCCTGGAGCGTCGGAGGCTGAGGGGGTGACCTTATAGAGGTTTATGAAATTATGAGGGGCATGAATAGGGTAAATAGACAAAGTCTTTTCCCTGGGGTCGGGGAGTCCAGAACTAGGAGGCATAGGTTTAGGGTGAGAGGGGAAAGATATAAAAGAGACCTGAGGGGCAACTTTTTCACACACAGGGTGGTACGTGTATGGAATGAGCTGCCAGAGGAAGTGGTGGAGACTGGTACAATTGCACCATTTAAGAGGCATTTGGATGGGAATATGAATAGGAAGGGTTTGGAGGGCTACGGGCCAGGTGCTGGCAGGTTGGACATGGATTGGATTGGGATATCTGGTCGGCATGGACAGGTTGGACTGAAGGGTCTGTTTCCATGCTGTACATCTGACTGTATAACTGACAGGCTTGTTTGAAGAGTTGGTGCTAGCATGATGGGCTGAATGGCCTCCTGCACCTTATCAATTCTGAGAGTACAGCAGTGGAAAGGATCTGACTGATTTGTTCTACTGAGACCCACAAACACTCAATGAATCAAATGACCTCCATCTGTGTCGTAATGAGTCTATTCTATGTAGAACGTTACATTGAACAAGCACCACACACTGAGTTGCAGATTGATATGTATTGTCTTGTCTACTTTGTTGCTTAATCATTTAGTCTCTCTATTAGAGATTTTTGTATTCTAAGAACATTCTTTAATGGAGAACTCAATGTAAAGAAAACACCTAACTACACTTAACAAGAAGTATCAAGCAGTATTTGACACAAGAAATCAGTGCATTCATCAAAAGATTTAAAAAAAGGAATCAGTGAAACACTGTCAGAATGCCAGAAAGCTCTGTACATTGTTAGCATTGTGATACTGAAAGCTCTGCAGCAACACGGACTGGATTCCTACTTGAGGATCTTATCCAGTCGCTGTTCATTAAGGAAACCTAAAAGCTCAAGTATTTGGAGCATAAGACAATAAGTCTTATGAACCATGTAATTAAAATTGTTTTAATCACCACTTTGAGAAGAAATGATTTGGAGATGCTGGTGTTGGACTGGGGTGTACAAAGTTTAAAATCACACAACACCAGGTTGTAGTCCAACAGGTTTAATTGGAAGCACTAGCTTTCGGAGTGCCGCTCCTTCACAAGCACCTAATGAAGGAGCAGTGCTCGAAAGCTAGTGTGCTTCCAGTTAAACCTGTTGGACTACAACCTGGTGTTGTGTGATTTTTAACTTTGAGAAGAAATGACTAGCCTGTCATTTAGGCCAGTCAAGAAAGGAACAAAAGTTTGCATCTATAATGAGTTCATTTTGAAAGATGTGGTTGTATCTGAATGGTTCATTACTGTAAGAAGGCATTTGACAGAGTCTATCAGAAAATAATGGAGTGCCTCTACAAACTAGAAATGGACATAAATTATAAAAGGACATAAAATATCCTTGATGGCATCAATGATGGAATTTTACAGTGGCCTATCAGACAGCTAGGTCATCAAAAGAGGAGGGCAGAGATATGTTATTGCCCAAACCTGTTCAACATGTTCACTAAAACCACCTTCAGAGGCGTAGAAGATCTACTAGTTGATAACATTGACAACTTTGAGATACACAGGTGATAACAGAGTGAAGAGGCAGTACAGGAAATCACAAATAAAAGGAAGGCAAGGAATGTGAATGATGCATTAAGAATGAATGTGAAGACAAATAAGCAGTGGTGATAAGCAGAGAACGGAGGTAGTTGGTTAGCTCGCTGAGTTGCTGGGTTATCATACAGGTGTTTTGTTACCGTGCTGGATAACATCATCAGTGCGAGTTCCATGAAGCACTATTGTTCTGTGCTGCTGGGTTTTTACGTAGTCTGGTCTGTTGGGTTGAACAGAGAACGAACCCTGGAAGTGAAAATTGAAGTAAACCAACAAGTCCTGGAATGAGTGGAAAGGTTCACATGCCTTGGACAGATTAAAGGGACACATGGTGGGAGGTGTGATTGTGAAATCCATTGGAGAATTGAAGCAGATAAGACCACTTTATTGGAATAAAGGTGGTGTTAACATTAAAGAAACTGCTGAATCTTGCAAAGAGTGCTGAGGTGTAACACATTGCCATCCATTTGAGATTGTCTCTGTGACATGAACAACCAAACAGAGAATGAGATGAATGTATTTGAGATACAGACATGCAAGAGAATGTTCTATAAATCCTGCAAAGTTCCACAGATGGACAGAATAAAGAAAAAGTGGTGGAAATGCTTGGAGAGAAGAAATTAGTGTGTTAATTTTTTAAAAAAGTACTATTTTGGTCACATCATTTGAGCAAATGGCAAGCAGAGATAATTATTGCAAGAAAAGATTAACAGAAAATGGAGGGAGAAGCAGAGGAGAAAATTAAGTTGAATATATTAAACTACACCTACCTGTCTAGATGGAATGTGTAAAAGTATGGGAAAGGCAGAAGTGGAGATTCATGGCCATTAACCTTTTGTGAAGATGGTGGCACCAGTGCACGAATGAACATTCCCTTCTGGTCCACCTCACTGTATACCTGTGAGCAACTTATTAAACTCAGTGAGACCCTCTGAAATTTAATGGAATTTAAGTGCGTCAGTGGAGCATGTGGGAAGAACCAAGGTTTTTATTTATACAGAGTGTGGGCGTTTTTATTTATTCACAGAATGTAACCCAAGGTTATCTTAGGAGGACAGATCTAACAGACTTGGCCTGTTTCCACAGGAGTTGAAAAGTGTACGAGGTGATTGAACAAGTGGACATGTAATGCATGTTTTCTGGGCCAACATTTATACCCCTTCCCCAAGTGCTGTTGACAAAGTGGTGCGCTGCCTTCTTGAAACACTGCAGTCCTTAGATGTAGCAACAGCCACAATGCTGCTGGGAGGCAGCTCCAGGGTTGTGACCCAGCAACACTGAAGGACTGGCAATATATTTCAAGTCAGGATGGGGCATGCGGAGGTGGTGGTGTTCCCATGTATCTGTTCTGTAGGTGGTAGTGGCTACAGGCTTGGAAGATGCTGTCTTGGGGAATTTCAGCAGTTGTAGATGGTATACAGTGCAGTCACTTTGCATTGGCAATGATAGGAGTGAACAGAAATTAAAGTGTTTAGGTGTTGTAATGCACAAATCACAAAAAGTCAGTATTTTGGCACAACACATAATTAAGATGGCTAATGGGATGCTATCCTTTGTGACGAGAAATGTTGACCGTAAAAGCAGGGGGTCTGCCTTGATATACAGGGCACTGGTGAAACCACATCTCAAATACTGAGTGTATTTTGGCCTCCTCATTTAAGGAAGGATAGAAATGTGTTGAAGGCTGTTCAGAGATTTACTGGATTGATTTCTGGAATCCTAGGGTTATCTTAGGAAGATAGGTTTAACTGACTGGGCTGGTTTCCACAGGAGTTTAAGAATGTCTGGGGTGACGACTGAATGGTCTTGACAAGTAGACATGGAGTGCAGGTTTCCTGTCGTGGATGAGTTCAGAACCAAGGGTAGACATTGGGTGATTTTGTTTCTTTGAGGGCTGTGTGATTTTGCAATGCTTTGCTTCTGAAGGTGGTGCAAGTGGAGTCATTGATTGCTTTAAGAGAGAGGTTTGTAAAATCCCAACAGTGTGGAAACAGGCCCTTTGACCCAGCAAGTCCACACTGACCCTCTGAAGAGGAGTAACCCACCCAGACCCATTGTCCTACCCTATATTTATTCACCTGATCTACACATCCCTGAACACTATGGGTAATGGACTGAGGTTTGCTCACTGAGTAAACCTACATCCAGAACCATGACTTGAGCTACAAATCTCCTCAAACTCACTCACAGATAATTTAGCATGGCCAACTCACTTAATCTGCAAACTTTTGGATTGTGAGTGGAAACCCACACAGACACAGGGAGAACATGCAAACTCCACACAGTCACCTGAGGCTGGAATCAAACCTAGCTTCCTGGCATTGTGAGGCAGCAGTGCTAACCACTGAGCCACCGTGCTGCCCTAAAAATCTCACTGAAAATGGTGAAATATATTTTCACATTCGAAGTAAATTCTCATGACCATGTTGCAACACTGTTGGCTTGGCCAACTCTCTGTAGAGCATTCATTTAATCCCAACAGTGGGGAAATAGCCCATTCAGCCCATCAAGGTAGAGAAATACCTGTTAGACAGGGGCCTCAAGCGTGTTGTGGGAATGTGGAATCATCATCCAAAATCTTATCTAATGGCCAACGTGGGCTCTTCCTTTGTATGTTCACACAAATTTAGCAGATAGGGTACCAAACAGGTAGCTTCATCCTTATTGGTTATAAGACCTTAAGAAATAGGAATGAGTAGGCTGTTCAGCCCTTGAGCTAGCTGTGCCATTCAATAGGACCATGGCTGACTCTAACATTCCTCCCATTCACATTCCTACATTTCCCTGAATTTCAGGTAAGTGGCCCCAGAGGTGGTGGACTGGCAATGGGAGACAGGAGGTCAGTTACTCACTGCTGAAGTCCAAAGCCTCTGACCTTCTCATCATCAAAGTATTGCTATTGCTAGTCCAGTCCATTTTCTCGTCTATAATCATGTCATAGATGTTGCTAGTGGAGAATTCAGTGATTGTTATGACATTGAACGTGAAGGGGAGATTTAAAAGTAAGGAGCAGAAGGTTTAGAAGAGATGCAAGGGGGGAAAAAAAACATTTTCACCCAGAAGGAATCTGGAACTCATTGCCTCTGAGGGTTGCAGAGACAGAAACCCCTGTAACAATTAAGCAGCTTTCTTAAAATGTGTATTTGATGCCAGGCATACAAGGCTATGGGCCAAGTGCTGGAAAGTGTTGTGTTTGACCAGTGTTGATGCGATGGGCCAAAGGGCCTTTTTGTGTAGGTCTTTATGATTGCTGTATTTGCGATGGTCATTGCCTGACACTTGTGTTTTGCAAATATTAAAAATCACTTATCAAGTCTGGATTTTGTCTTATTCCATCAGAAGATGAGTTGCTTAAGTGGTCGAGTAGTTATAAACGGGAACAGTGAAATTCATCATTCTGAGCATGTGATGGAAGTAAAGTTCCATCCGTAACCAACTTTTTGATCACTTGTCTTAATGTCTTTTGTTGACTGTTAAAGTTTAAAACAGCAATATGTGTCACCATGTTATAACAAGGGCTTTTTAAATGCAAATTCTTGCTAGCGTGCAAGAGATCAATCCAGGCCAGATCACACACTTATGCAAAGAAGGAATTGGAGAAAAGGTCACAAACATGTTTGAACAAGCCAAGTTTGGCTCTGAAATCCATGCTGACTGCCATTGTCTGGTGATTTGATAAGACTCTAGCTGGTTATCAAATTAGAAGTTTGTTGCTACAACATGCGAATTAGAAAGACTGATTCCAAATTCCGAGATTCTGTTTAAAAAAGGTAATGGTATAGAGTATGCAAATCAAAGCTGTGGAAATGCTAGCAGTAATTAGGCACACAGAATGAAAGAGGAACATGGACACAGTAAAAAAAACTAAAATCAGTAAGGAATTTAAAGGTTCATAGGGAAAAAGGAATCAAAGGATATTGGGGGGTTTAGGTGTGAAGGTTACAGAAATAGAGCTGGGTGCCTGTAGAGCAGAGAGATAAATGAGGTGGGGGTGGGGAGAAAGTAGCATAGAGTACAATAGGTGAATGGGGGTGGGGATGGAGGGGATAGGTCAGAGGGGAGGGTGGGGGAAGATGGCCACCTTCTTTAGAGACCACAATTTCTCTTCCCATGTGGTTAAAGATGCCCTCCAACGCATGTCGTTCACACCCCACCCCTCCAACTGTAACAAGGACAGAACACCCCCCCAGTGCTCACCTTCCACCCTACCAACTTTTGCATAAACCACATCAGCCGACAACATTTCCGCCACCTCCAAACGGACCCCACCACCAGGGATATATTTCCCTCTCCACCCATTTCTGCCTTCCGCAAAGACCGTTCCCTCCGTGACTACCTGGTCAGGTCCACGCCCCCCCCAACAACCCACCCTCCCTTCCTGGCACTCTCCCCTGCCACCGCAGGAATTGCAAAACCTGCGCCCACACCTCCTCCCTCACCTCCACCCAAGGCCCTAAAGGAGCCTTCCACATCCATCAAAGTTTTATCTGCACATCCACTAATATCATTTATTGTATCCGTTGCTCCCGATGCGGTCTCCTGTACGCTGGGGAGACTGGACGCCTCCTAGCAGAGCGCTTTAGGGAACATCTCCGGGACACCCGCACCAATCAACTCCACCGCCCTGTGGCCCAATATTTCAACTCCCCCTCCCACGCTGCAGAGGATATGCAGGTCCTGGGCCTCCTCCACCGCCGCTTCCTCACCACCAGACGCCTGGAGGAAGAGCGCCTCATCTTCCACCTCGGAACACTTCAACCCCAAGGCATCAATGTGGATTTCACCAGTTTCCCCAATTTCCCCTATCCCACCTCATCCCAGCTCCAGCTCAGCACTGTCCCCGTGACCTGTCCTACCTGCCTATCTTACTTTCCACCTATCCACTCCACCCTCCTCCCTGAACTATCACCTCCATCCCCACCCCCATTCACCTATTGTTCCCTGCTATTTTCTCCACACCCTCACCCTCCTCTCATTTATCTCTCCACTCTGCAGGCACCCTCCCTCTATTCCTGATGAAGGGCTTTTGCCCGAACCGTCGATGTTCCTGCTCCTTGGATGCTGCCTGACCTGCTGTGCTTTTCTAGCACCACTCTCATCTAGACTCTGGTTTCCAGCATCCGCAGTCCTTGTTTTACCAGGTTACAGTAATAGGCTATTTTAGATGGACTTGAAGGGCCAGATGGCTTCCTCCTGCTCCCATTGTCTGTGTTTCTACTTCCAAGTTGTACAGTTTTACAGACATAGAAGGCCAACAGGGAAGAATGTTAGGAGAGAGTTATACAGCATGGAAACAGATCCTTCTGTTCATCCAGATATCTTAAACTGTCTAATCCCATTTGCAAGCTTTTGTCCCATATCCCTCTAAACCCTTCTCATCCACATACCCATCCAGATGCTTTTCAGATCTTGTAATCATACCTACCTCAACCGCCTAATTCCATACATGCCACCAGCCGGAGGTGAAAAAAGCTGCCCCTCATGTCCATATTAAATCTTTTGTCACCTTAAACCTACATCCTCTAGTTTTGGATTCCCTGCTATTCACCCTATCCATGCTCCTTATGATTTTTATAAGCTTCTATAAAAAAGGTCACCACTCTGCTTCCAAGGCTCCAGGGAAAAGAGAGAATCCCAGCCTATTCAGCCTCTCCCTACACACAGTTCTGCTATAAATGTGGTAGTTCCATTTTCGTGCAATCCAGTGTTATGAAAATTGCATAATAGTAGCACCTTTTAAAGGGGGCTGGAGTCATGTTATAACCAATACACGAAGTTTGTGTATAGAAAGTATTCCCTCTGCAGACCTCCTCGTGGGTCTGCTCCTGGGCCTGGCCATAAACAGATCCAGGCAGCAGGCTGTGGAGTGGGACATTAGGGCTGACTGCCTGCCTGCCCCTCTTCTGCAGTTACATTAGAGCCCGAGTGTCTCCAGAGAAGGAGCACGTGGTCTCCAACACCCTTGAGCTGTTCAGGGAGAGGTAGGTGCTGCAGGGAGTGGAGTGTATTATGTCCCTGTCCAGTTCTATTTTGATTTAACTCCTGCCCTCCCTTTTACTGTTTGATCACACAGCATTGCCCTTTGATGTCAAAGGTACTGCTAGTCACTGGCCACTTGGGTATTTCTTTTCTTCCTGGTGGTGGAAACTGAATAAAGATTCATGCACCTTGTGTCTTTCATTATGTCTCATACCTGCACACACAGAACATGGGTGGAGGGGAAATAAATAAGATAAACAGGACGGGCCAAGGTTCTGTTCACTCAGCTGGATCAGTGTGGTGTGAAGGGAAGAAAAAAAAAACATCTCCAATTCAATAGTGTTTTGGTGAATTCACATCAACAAAATGCACATTAGCAGAATGACCTGTGGTTAAGCCCTCCAATCCAAACAAAATAACAATTTAATGAACTCAATGAAAAGAAATCTAACCACTTATTTATAACCCTTGAGAGATGAAGAGGGCGTGCATAATGAGTAATAGAGTGTGACTCTGTAAGATAATGATATTTTGGGTCTGTAGCTTTAAATTTGTAGAAAATGAAGATAAGCCAGGAGCTTGTGTTGTATTAACTCATTTTCTGTTCAGGTAGGCACACTACAGCCTAGAGCTCAGGGGAATTTCTCATCTTCAGAAGCTGACTGCATCGTTTGTTGTCTTTCTTACATCCTTTCTCTCCCTGCAACCCAAGTCCCACCACTGTTTACTCTCAGTAGAAGGGACTAATTCTCTCACCACCACCTCCCCCCAACCACTCATTTTATTTCTCTTTCACCACTACTGCATGGTTGTTCAGTGATTAGCACTGCTGTCTCAGTGCTACGATGCCAGGTTTGATTCCAGCTTTGGGGGACTGGCTCTGTTGAGTTTGCACATTCTCAGTGTCTGCAGGGGTTGCCTCCCACAATCCAAAGAAGTGCAGGTAAGGTAGATTGGCAGTGTGAAATTGTCCAGGGCTGTGTTGGCTAAGTGGATTAGCCATGGAAAATGCAGGGTTACAGGGGTAGGGTAGGATGATTACTAGGGGTGGGATACATTCAGAGGGTTAATCTGGACTTAAAAGGACCTGCTTCCACACCTGTAGGGATTAAATGATTTATACTAAAAAAGCCCTTTGTCTGGGCCTCTACACCATCTGTTCCCTCTATTGCCCCTCCACTTGTTAGAAGAGTTAAAAAAGTCACTAACTTCTTTCAGTTTTGAAGCATCACAGAGTTAAATGTTTCAAATCCAGTCTCTTGCTAGAGGCTGTCAGACCTGCAACCTTTGTTTGTTAAAATAAACATGAGCAATTAGACTCACATCAAAACAGAAAAGTGCTCAGATTGTTTCACTAAAGGAGGATAATAATCCTAGTCTTCAAATGTACTCAGTCTCAAAGGCAATAGAAATTAAAATACCGTGGATACTGGAAGTCTGAAAGAAGCTCAGGAGAAGGTAGAATAAGCAGTGAGAGGGACTCAGCAGATACCTTTCAGAATCAAGAACCCGGTCACTTTAGCAATCAGCTAAGAGGTACGAAGTGTTCAAACACTCAATGGACATACCAATGCCAAAAAAAAAGGGACTCCAGTTGAGAAATAAGTATATTTATTTTTAAAAATGGTCCATACTCCCCTCAGGAAGAGAAAATAAGGAACATGAAGACTAAGTTATTGTTTCTTTCCCCAATCCTATAAACCATCCCTTTATTCACCTGACAATACTAAACACATCAAGGTACTGTTACTCCCAGGTTTCTGAAGAAATTAATGGACCGTGGAGTGCATAACAGGATTTTGCAATTTGCTCTCACCAAGTTACATATGGAAAATAGAAGAGAGGATATGAAAGGTGAAGCCAGAGGCAATAGCAGCAACCCCTGCCCTGGGCAAATAAGGCCCAGCTGAGGAGCTGCTAATGTAAGCAATATCAAGGCTTCAACACTGACATTTTTATACTGCAACATTCTCTTGAGAAACCTTTGTACCAGTTTCTTCTTTGAAAGAAAAAACTCTAGCAGCATAAACAGTTGACTATTTATCAAGATAACCACTTTAAAAAAATTGCATCGAGAGGAACAAAAAAGTAGTGATAATAATCTCTAGGTTTGTATTTAAAATACTGATAGGCTCCTTTTCATGGGCAATTGAGAGAGCCAGTATTCCCTAGTCCCTGCTACCTCAATATGGAGTCAGTCTCAGGTCTTCCATCTTTAAATGGTGATTAACCTACAGGTGAATTAGAGAAAATAATTTTTTAAAAAGTGCTGAGGAAGGAGTGCTGAGAGATGAAATTTTGAACAGGTGACATAAATCCAGGCCCAATTGCAAAAAGATGGAGCACCTTCCAATAAAGGTGCTCTGATTATCCATTGTCAAGCACAATGGATTTGAGGCTCCTTTGCATAGGCAATTAGTCTTTGCTGTGATTTGGAGGCTTCCTCCGGGTTCAGTCTGATGAGATGTCCCTCTGCCAGTC
This sequence comes from Chiloscyllium punctatum, assembly GCF_047496795.1. NCBI lineage: Eukaryota > Metazoa > Chordata > Chondrichthyes > Orectolobiformes > Hemiscylliidae > Chiloscyllium > Chiloscyllium punctatum. Next base: position 126,640,643 of record NC_092746.1, on the reverse strand, counting down.
ACTGCCCACAGATATCCACACATGCCTGCCCTGATGTGAAGAGCTGGTAGACACTAACCAATGGGAACATGATTAAGGCACCGATCAGTGAGCCGATCTGAATGGATGCTCCACACCAGACCAGGGCCAGGTGACCTGCCTCATGGAGGATGCTGCCAATCACCACTTTCACATAGGAGAACAAGCCAGTAAAGAGCATCCATGCACTCACCTGGAGAAGAACCACAAAGATGGCAAAAATCAGGCAGTGCCACAGCCACACACCAATTAGACCAACCCACAACAAATGCCCCCAAATCTGATCCTCTTAGTACACTGACCAATATGAATCCCTCAGCTAAAATCACAAACTAGCCACTTCTCTCATTGTGCAGCTTAGCCACTACACTTCCTGGGGGTATATTTTGAAGGCATTGCACTGGCTGTAAAGCCGATTGGAATGTCAGAGGGATGACCAGTGTTATGGTTAGACTGGTATATCACAGATCAAGAATACGTTTTTTCCTTGCAGAGACACCTAGGGACGATAAAGAGTAATAAAGCTAGTAGCAAATTAAAAAAAAAAGGAGAAACTTCCAAAAATTTCTTTTTATATTTTTCATGCATATAGTCAGCATTACTGATATGGCCAGTATTTGTTCCCCATTCTCAACTGCCCTTGTGACAAAGTGGCTTGCTGGATCATTTCAGAGGGTGGTTACGATTCAACCATATTGCTCTGGGGCTGGAGTTATGTGCAGGCCAGATTGGGCAAAGATGGTAAAATGTCCTTCCCTCCAGGAAAGGAGGGTTTTGATGACAATCCAGTTAGTTACAGTCATCGTCACCATCATGGAGACCAGTTGCACATTCCAGGTTCATAAACGAAATAAAAAAACAAAACACCCAAGTGGTGGAATTTGAACCCATGCCCTAGGTCATGATCTGAACCTTTGGACTGTATATCCAGTGACATTACCACCACAGCATCATTATTCCACAATAATTAGATGCTCTGGAGGAAGCTCACTGCACTTGAGACAAATTGTTTTGCTCCATAAATACTGCCAGACTGAAGTTTCTCCTGCACTTTGTTCCAGATCTCCATAAACCAACCTTTGTTTTATTTTAATTAAATAGATGTGTTTAGTTGAGCTTTCCTCAAAGTGTCTCAATAAAATAGTATATTGTTTAGGTTAGTCAAGGAGGGATGGAGGTTGGAGAAATAGATGGAGCCCAGTTGCCTATTGTTATGCAGTAAAACAATGCCATGCATCTCCATGCTAGTGGTTTACACAATAGCCTGAATGGGATCCTAGAGCATAGTCTTTTTTCTTTGCTATACTCACCACTAAAACAACACCCATTGAGCTCCCCAGCAGCAGGGGGCATGGACTGAATGCCGCCAATGTCAAAATGTAGACTCCACACAGTAATCCTAGAAATGCCAGGACACCAAGTCTAATACTGGACCTGCACACAATTAAATAGCACAGAATAGATTAAACATGATATTCTGCTGTAGCATTGACATTAGTGATAAGGAAAAAGGGGTCACGGGAGTAAGGGTCTAAGAGATAGATGAGCAAAGGAAAAGACAAGATAAGGGAATGGTTTCGGAGCTTCAGGGGGTTAAATTTAACAATGGTAAACTGGAGAATGCTGCCAATATTTATCAGGAGGAAACAGGAATTAACTAAAGTTAAGAGGGTAGCTAAGGCAGCATATGGGATGCTTGGCTTGTGACAGAGGTTATAACTTCCCTCCTCTTATGTGGGAGCTGTACAGAAAACTCTGGCTCAGCTACTTCTGGAGTAGTATGTGCAATTCTGGTCCCCACACTATAGGAAGGATGGGATTGGATTGCACTGGAAGAGTGCAGAGGTGCTTCACTAGGGTGCTGTCTGGGATGGAGCAGTTAGCTATGAAGAGAGGCTGGATAAGCTCAGGTTGTTTTTTTTGGAACAGGAAAAGAGGAGGTGGGGGCAAGGGGAAACCTGAAAAATGTAAAAAGATTATTGGGACATGGATAGGGTGAACAAAGAGCAGCTGTTCCTGTTAGGCAAAGGGTCAATAACAAAAGGAACAATTTTAAAATAAGAGGCAGAAAGTTTATCATACAATTTTATGTACAGAATGTGGGCATTCAACCCATCATGTTTGTACTGGCTCCCAAAACAGCTACCCAGCTAGGCCCATTCTCCAGCTCTGTAGCCCTCTAAATTCATCCCTTTCAAAGTATGTATAGCTGTCTTCTGAAACCTCCTCTTATGGAATCCACTTCTACCACTCTTCCAGGTAGTGCATTCCAAATCCTAACTACTGAGTAAAGTTTCTCCTTATTTCACCCCTAACTCTTGCTGACAATCTTGAAATAATTACCCCTAGTTACTAACAAGCCAACCTAGTAGAAACAGAAAATCTTTTTTACCCTGTCAAATTATTCATGATTCTGAGCACCTCAAAAGGTCACCTCTTAATCTCCTTTACTCCAAGGAGAATAAGCCCAATCTCTAATCTTTTCTCCTCATTCCAGATTTAATTCTAGTAAATCTCCTTTCTAAAAAAGGCTCTCTCCAGGGCTTTAACATCCTTACTGAAATACAGGTGCCCAGAACTGAACTCAAACACTCCAAATATGCTTTAGAGAGGATTGGAGGAAAACATTTTCACCTAGAGGGTGCCAGGGGTCTGGAATGCACTGCCTGGGAGGGTAGTTGAAGTAGGAAATCTCAACCTTAAAAAAGTACTTGAATGAACACTTGAAATGTCATTATAACATTCAAGACTACATGTAGAGTGCTGGAAAGTGGAATTAGTTCAGGTTTAGTGTAGCTTTGCTAGTACAGTCAATGACTCAAAGCACCTCTTCCATACTGTATAATTTTGCAATGAGAATGTGGAGACTGGAAGAGAGGAGGCTGTTCTTTCCTGGTCAAATAACAGAAGTGATTGAAGAGATTTTTCAGAATCATGAATAGCTGCGATAGGGGGAATTCCATGAAACTTGATAATGGAGGTAAAAGCACTTAAGGAAAAACACCAGATCATCATAATGACAATAAAATGTAGCATGTTGTGATTTAGAAAGCAGATATAATAGTAATTTTAAAAAATAGAAAAAAAAGTGCTCTCACCTTGAGTGCACAAACATGGCAATGAAGCAGGCCAACGGATTGGAGAGATTCCCAAGCACCACTGCCAGGTGGAAGGTGGTGCTCCCATAGGGTAGGCAGGAGTACGTCTGGATTGATGGCAGCACCCCATTGGTCAGAGCATTGGAGACAGCCAGCAAGATAAGCAGGTAGGCGTTACGGGTAGTGCAGAATGGAGCTGGGGTTTTGGAGGTTGGCTCACTCTCTGTAGTCAGTTGGCACAATTCCTTGCCGTTGTGCGTCGTGTGCTGCTTGCTGTTGCTTTTTCGGGCCAGTCCAGCAAAGGACAAGAGGGAGATAGACATTAGCCCCATTAAAAGCCAGAAAAAGGTACCAGCTGTGAAGTTCTCCTCAAGGTAGTGTGGTTGAAGAGATTGGGAGCCATTGGCAGCAGAGCTGTTGCGACATTCCAGCTGACCAACACCCTGCACTAGGGCTGCCACACATGGGAAGAAAGCACTGAAGCCCTGGCCTACAAAGAAGGTCTTGATGTACTTAGATGATAGGCGGAACATGAAGGGCAGGAAAGTGACATTGGAGGTGCAGCAGACAAAGGCTAGAGCAAAGGCCAGGGTCAAGAAGGCAACACTGTGCCGCTCCCCGCCAATCAGCACAATCCGATCCCAGGTGAGCGCTAAGGCAACAGAGGAGATCACACCAAGTGCTTGGATGGAGTATATAAGACAATGTTCGTTCAGCAGGCCTGGGGAGAACCGGTGAGCAAGGGTGACCAATAGGGGGCCAACATTTGAAAAGGCAATCAGTACTGTCAAATAGGCTGGCAGATTCCATGCTAGGGAACAGAAAGAAAGAATACAAAAAGGTGAGTTATAAAGACAAACAGAGAAACAGGCCCTTCTGCCCAACACATCTATGTTAACCAACAAACCCCAAACTAAACTAATCCCATTTACCTATGCGTGGCCCATATCCTGTGCCCTATTCATCTTGATGCTTCTTAAAGTGTACGAGTATCCACCTCCACACCCTCTTAGCAAGATTTCCCACATTTCTACCATCCCGCGCAAAATATTTTTTCCTCAGATCTCAGCTAAATCACTTGGTCTTCACCTTATACTTGTGTCCTGATCTTAGATACATCTTCAAATGGGAAAGAGATTCTTATGATCTACACAGTTTATGTCTGTCAATTTTGTATACTTCAGTTTCTCCCCCCCTCAGCCTCCTCTGCTCCAGGGAAAACAAACCCAGTCTGTCCAGGCTTTCCTGGAAAGACTCTTCATCCCAGGCAATAGAGAACAGTACAGCACCCTTATTCTCATATCTCACCTACATCAAATGGGTCCATACACAGATCACCCCTTTGGTCACTTATCGGCCCCACTCTTAATCTGGTAATACTCATTCTTAATATACTTACAAAATGCCTTGGGGTTTGTCTTAATCCTCATATATATTGTGGCACCTCTTTACCTTCATAATTTCTCTGAGAGAGAAAAAAAAAAACGAACTTCTCTGTACTTTAAGGGTCTCACCTATTTTTAAATAGGCTGTATTTAATATGACATATGCTTCCTTTTGTTTGTAAAAGAAACTCTTGGCATCTAGGGTTCCCTGGACTTGCCTCTGTTGCTAATAAGAGTTCAGACCCAGCATGTTCCTCTTAGCATACTACTTTCAAAAGACTCCTGCTTTCAAAACAGCCTTACCTGCAAACAGCTGCTCCTAGTCTGTATTTGTCAGATCCTGTCTAATGATATTGAAATTGGCACTCCCCAGTTTAGAGGGTTAACTTCAGCACTATCATTATCCCTTTCCATAAGGACTTTGAAACGTATGGAGTTATACAGTCACCATTCCAAAAATGCCCACCCACTGACACTTTACCAGCTTCATTCCCGAGCACTGCTAGAGTAGGGCTATTTATATACTAGCAAAGTTCTCCTGGATGCATTAATAATTCCACCCAGTCTAATTCTTTCACACTAAAAAAGGTGCTCCCAGTTAATGTTGGCAAAGTTCAATCCCCCTCTAACTACAACCCTGCAAGATTACAGATATGGGGCAGTACAGAACAGGCCCTTTAGCCCATTGTCTTTGTCCTGATCATGATGCAACTTTCAACTAATCCCATTTGCCTGCACTTGGTCCATGTCCCTCTATGTGTCTGTCTAAATGCCTCTTAAGCATTACTATCATATCTGCTTCTACCACCTCCCTAGTAGCATATTCCAGACACTTAGCACCCTCTCCAAATAAAATTGGCCTTGCAAGTCTGCTTTATAAACGTTTCTCCTCACCATAAACCTATGCCCCCTAGTGGTGACTAGAACTGCACACATTGCTCCAAACGTGGCCTAACTACAGGGGAACCTCAATTATCTGAATATCGGATTATCCAGCAAGATCCCAAGGTCCCAGTGCTCGGCTAAACTATATTACCTGGCATTCGATTAACGGAAGGAAATACTCCTTGCCAAGTCCTTTGGATAATTGAGGTTCCTCTGTATAGTTTTATATACCAATTTTTATACTTCATGCCCTGACCAATGAAGGCAAGTATGCTGCAGGCATCCTTTAACACCTTATTCCACTAGCGTGGCCACTTTCAGGGAGCTATAGACTTATATCCAGAATCCCACTGTACATCAATGCTCCTAAGGGTCCTGCCATTAACTATATATTTTTCTCTTACATTTGACCTCCCAAAATGCATCACCTCACTTGTCCAAATTAAACTCCAAGTGACATCTCTCTGCCCAACTTTCCAGCTAAGCCATATCTTGCTGTATCCTTTCACAGCCTTCCCCACTTTCCGTAACTCCACCCATTTTCATGTTGACAGCAAACTTACGAATCAGACCGCTTCCAAATTTCACCTATTAGCAATAATTGTTAAAAAGAAACCCAAAGCACAGTCACCCCATAACCATTTTTGTTCCACAAGGAACCATTACCCTAGGATCAGTTCAGGTCTTTTTCTTTCCATTTAGATCTTGAGAGCTGGCTGCACAAGAACGCAGGCATGACAGGGAAAATGGTCTCAGTGCTGTGCAATTTAGAGATAGATGGAACTGGACTAACATCAGTAGAGGTAGTTATAGAGGCCTACAGCCCAGAGTGTACGCTAATCAAGAACTCTAATCCCATTTGCCAGCATTTGGAATATAGCCTCACATGCCTTGACATAGAAGGATTTAGATGGGCACTTGCAATGTTAGGAGGATTTCTGCCTTTACCACTCTGACAGACCGTGAGGTTCAGATTCCCACCACTCTCTGGGTGAGAATTATTTGCTCACATACCCTCAAACCTTCTGCCCCTTAAATCCATGCCCCTCACCAGGGGGAACAACAAAAAGCCTCTTCCTGTCTATGCCCCTCAATTTTATACATCTCAACCATGTCCCCTCTGCTCTAAGGGAAAACAACCACAGACTATTCAGTTTCTCTAGCTAAGGCAACATCCTGGTAAATGTCCTCTGCACCCTTTCCAATGCAATCATATCCCTAGATTACAGAAGAGTAGACGTTCTAGCTGAGACCTAACCGATATTTTACACAGGTCCATCCTAACCTCCCTGCCTCATCTAATAAAGGCAAACATCCAAATGCCTTCTTAACCACCTTATCTCCTGTCTTGCTACCTTGAGACTCATGTACATATATATCCCAGGTACCTCTGATTCTTGGTTCTTCCTAGGGTCCTCCTGTTTATCATATTTCTTTCCTTCCCAGCCCATCTATACCCTCCTGTAATCTAAAGCCATCTTCAATATTTATCATGTGAACTTACTGATCAGATACAGGAAGGGGTTAACCCAGCCAGAATAATAAACAGTATCTGGACAGTCCACTAAACAACAACGTTTTGATCTTTCCACTCTACAAACTGCACAAAAGAAAATGTCTTTATGGTCAGAGATGAGAAGCTGTGCTGATTACATAATTAAATCATTAACTCATTTAACATGGCTCCAATACAGAAGGACAAGCACATGGAGAATCTCCTCCAGTTTGATCACTTGACCAGACTGATTGCTGGGATGGCAGGAGGATGGAGGAGATTATCAGAGACTGAGCAAGTTGGTAAGGACTTTATTCACTAATTTGGAGAATGAAGGGAGGATAGCACAGAAGCGTAGGGAATTCTAAACAGGGCCACACAGGAAGAAAGTTACCAATGGGAACGGAGGGTGAGAAAGACTCCAGAACTAGGAGTCATGGTTTAAGAATGGGGTGAACTTCTATATTAAAAAAATGACAAGAGGAGAAATGTCTTCACTCCGTTTTAAACCTCTGGAATTCACTACCACAGAAAGTGGTTAAGGCCGAAACAACATTGTGTTTGGGGAGGGGAGGGAAGGTAAGGATTCACTGATCAACCATATGTTGAGTGGCAGAGCAGACTCTGCCAGTCAAATGGACCCATGCCCATGTTTTTATGTTTAAAAACAAGTTTCTATAGCACCTTTAGCTCAGGGCACCAAAAGCATTTCACAGCCAGGTGTAGGTGCTGCCACAGTAAGAAGCACTTCTGGCAATTCAGATCAACTTAGTGATAGGAGTCAGAGGGTAGTGATAAAGGCTGTTTGAGAGACTGCAGCCCATTGTGCAGTGCCGTACCACAGATGCTCGGTCCCTTATTGTTTGTGATATTCATATCATTATATTAGAATGCTGGAAAGGGGGCGGGGAAGTGATCAATGAGTTTGCTAATGACTCAAGCTTGGCCCAGTGACTGACATTGTGGAGGAAGATGTTACGTTACAGGAAGATATAACTAGATTGGTCACATCATTGGCAGATGGAATTTAACCCTGATAAATGTGAGGGGTTGCACTTAGAGAAAAAACAAGACAAGGGAGTACTCAATGAATGACAAGATATTAGGGGAGCAAGGGGAAACCTTGGGGTCCTTGTCCACAGATCACTGAAGATGGCAGGGCAGATTAGTAAAAGTGTATAATGAGGTAAAAACAATGACTGCAGATGCTGGAAAGCAAATACTGGATTAGTGGTGCTGGAAGAGCACAGCAGTTCAGGCAGCATCCAACGAGCAGCGAAATCAACGTTTCGGGCAAAAGCCCTTCATATTCCTGATGAAGGGCTTTTGCCCGAAACGTCGATTTCACTGCTCGTTGGATGCTGCCTGAACTGCTGTGCTCTTCCAGCACCACTAATCCAGTAAAGTGTATAATGAGACAATTCTGTGCCTTTAAAGTGAGTCCTGTCCTGTCTCTCTTGCACAGGGGTTTTGTCATGTGGTACAGAAAAGGGTCTCCTCCTGACAGGCAGTTTGTAAATAGCTTGGGATTCTCCCTGAGTGTGTTTGTTCAAAATAAGAACAGAGAAAAAAAAGTGGGCAGGGTCAGGTTCACACAGACCCAGAGAACTTTGGTTTTGCTTTCAGTTGGTTTCCTTGTTAGTTAGCTGCTGGAATGCATAGCAAGACTTCACAGAATCATTGGTGTGGAAGCAGGCCATTCAATCCATCAAGTCCACACCACCCCTCCAAAGAGCAGCCTGACCAGACTCCCCCCCCCCCCCCCCCACCTTGTTTCTGTCACTCCATTTCATGGCCACATCCCTGGATACTACAGACAGACAATTTGGCACTGCCAATCTACCTAACCTGCACATCATCTCTGTTGCTAGATTGAAGACAGAGACAGATTTCCTCATAAGAATCTGCATCCCTTAGAGGGCTAGACAGCAAAATGGGAAGCTCTTCAACTGCCAAGTAAATGTGGATGACTGTGCTCTTATACACACATCTACACATCCCAGGCAGAGTGTAACTCTGTTTAAAAGGGAGGTAGTGGCCTACGGTATTTCTGCTAAAGTATTAATTCAGAGAGACCCAGATAATGTTCTGAGGACCCCAGTTTGAATCTCACCGTGGCAGATGGTGAGCTTTGAATTCACTAAAATAAAGTTTGGAATGAGAGTCAAATGGGGATCATGAAATCCTTGTCAATTGTCAGAAAACCCCATCTGGTTCACTAATGCCCTTTAGGGAAGAAAACGACATCCTTACCTGGTCTGGCCTACATGTGACTCCAGACCCACAGTGGTGTGGTTGACTCTGCATTGCCCTCTGGACACTTAGGGATGGGCAATAAGTGCTGACCTGGCTAACAACACCCACATCAAGAATGAATTTTTTTTAAAAGTTGGGGATTGCATCATTGCAGAAACACTTTAATGTCACAAAGGAATGGAGCTTCCCCCCCCCCCACTCCAGGGACTGACTCAGTGGGCTGGCCACAGCCAGTGTAAAAGAAAGGAAAATGGCTGGACAGTTAATCCCAAGACCCAGATAATATTCTGGAAACCCAGGTTCATATTCCAAAGTGAAAAAAACATTGGTGGAATTCTGAAATTAAAGGGTTTAAGAACAACCACAAAGTCATTAAGGTGTGTCAGAAAAGTCACATCTGGTTCACTAACATCCCTTAGGGGAAAAAAAAACCTGCTGTCCTTAGTCTGGATTGCTTATGACTCCAGGCCTACAGCTCTCAATTGAGCTCTGGGATAAGCAATAAGTGCTGGTCGAGCCAGCGACACACACCGCACAAAAGAATAAAAACAAACTTAGGCATCCAGGAAAATCAATCCAGAAACTTCTAAATCTAAATACCCAAAACCACCAGAAGGGATGTCATGAAGAGAAGTATTTGGTCACCCTCACCTTCAGGGAGAATCTTTGTTATTACTGGAAGCTCAACCCATAAAGAGTTTACTGCAACCCAAGACCCCATTCCAAACATGGCCACCAGCAGGTGGGTGAAGAGAGTGTTTCTGAATTCTTGTGTCGGCATCGTGTGGTGACGAGCTCCGATTCCTTGAAAATCAGCAAAGAGAAGTGTCACTCAACATAACCAAGGTAGGTATTAACTTGGGAGTTGGGTTTGGTCGCAACTCCCATCATCACTATCCCATTTCCCCTTTCCCACCCACATTTGAAACAATTTAAAGTCAATTACACTTAATTAATGTACATTAAAGTGAGAACGTCACCCTCCAGTGGTGACTGGATGCACTGCACCCACTGGATGAGGAGACAAATTCAAATCACAGGAATGCTGGGGGATGCATTTCATCCTTCATGCTTGGTGCAGTGTTGGTTGTGAAGGATTGGTCTACTCCTTATATAATTTTGTACATTTCAATCAAAAGTGAGGACTACAGACGCTGGAAAATCAGTCTAGATTAGAGTGGCACCCGAAAGGCACAGCAGGTCAAGCAGCATCTGAGGAGCAGGGAAAAAAAGAAATAAGTCGATGTTTCGGGCAAAAGCCCTTCATCAGGAATGAAGGATGAAGGGCTTTTGCCCAAAACGGTGATTTTCTTGCTCCTCGGATGCTGCCTGACCTGCTGTGTTTTTCCAGCACCGCTCTAATCTAGCCCATGTCCCCTCTCATTCCCTTCTGCTCCAAGGAGGATCAACCCCAGTCTGTCCAATCTCTCTTCATAACTGAAACTCTCCAGCCTAGGCAACATCCCAGTAAACCTCCTTTGGGTCCTCACTAATGCAATCACATCCCTCCTATAATGTGGATTCTAGAACCATATGCGATATTCTCTGTGACCTAACCAATCAATTCCAGCATAACTTCTCTGCTGTTAAACTCAATGCCTCAGCTAATAAAGGCATGCGTTCCACTTACATTTTCTAGCTCAATACGAAAATTGAGATCCTCATGACTAATCACTTTCTGATATGCTCTCATTATTTTATTGTTTGTAACCACAATACCATGTTGTGAATGATAGTACTCCCACAGGAGATTTCTTGCTTTTATATCTACCCCAACTATTATTTCCACATTTTAGTTTCCTGAACTTATTCCTCTCCATTGTGCTATGATCATTACAGACAAAACAGATCCACCCTCCACTATAGCCTTTACAAATTAAAAAAAACTGGATAGTTTTTAAACCAGTAAGTCAGAGCTTTAAACAGAAGGCTATTCAGCTACGTTCTAACACTAATCTCCCATTCAGTTAAAAAAAAAGATAACAAATCCCTAATCAATATTAACATGGTTCTGTAAACCTTGCAGAACAAAAAGATCAATAGCTGGTCATCGTCCCAAACAATTCTCTCCCCACTTCAGTTACTTAGCCTGCAAACATACACTTAACATGTTCTACTGTCACTTCAGATTTCCAGTATCTACATTATTTCACTTATATTTTAAAAAAAAACATTTGACATTGTCAATTGACCTCCAATTTTAATGGCTTTGGGTGGGGGCTCCAAATTGCCACTATCTTTTACAGGAGGAAATACTTCCGAGCAGCTGAGTACGTGGTTAAGTCCCCGGTTAATAACCTTGTCAAAGAAAGTCAACAACCAATTTTTTTTAACCACTAAAGGTGCACATTTAGCAAGGAGCCAGTTATTTAGAACTAAGAAGCCAACTTTGACAGTACTTATACCTGGTATGCTGTACTTTTCGTGGTCAGTGCTGAATAACTCAATGCAACTAGTGCTTTATCCAAAATTATTTCCCCATTCAACAACTCCTCTCCGACAAAAGAAAGGGCAAACCTGAGATCATTTAAACAGACCCTATTACCCACACTCATTAACACATCTAGACTCCACAATAAGAAGTATGCGGATTGGCCTTGTTTTACTTATACCATCCAATCGAGGTGCACATTGTCTTAAAGGGGCACCCTCTTCAAGGGATGATCCAATATTTTGTCGACAAAATGCAAACTTCCAGCGAAACTTTTCAGCCTCCAAAAATAAGACAGAAACAGAAACCTGTCAATGCCCCTGGCCTTCACTCACTCGGTAACTCGGGAGATATGCGGGAATCAATCCCAAACAAAAAAAGATGACTCCTTTATAAGATGCAGAAATCCAATCGTGAAAGGCTTAGCGAATTTCACGAGGAAATGTCACATTACGAAATTTCACAAGAGGAAATGTCACATTACGAAACACATAACAGCGGCTAGCAATCTGCAGAAAAAAAGAACAGAATGAACAATGCACAGCCAGCTAGTCTGGGAATCTGCTCTGTGGCACGTACTGCAAGTGGGAACTTGGATAAATATGCTCAGGGCACCCCACTGCGCTCTCATCTGCAACATCACTTGTGATACATCATCATGGTTCAAGTCTCTTCCAGAGGCTATGATCCACGGTCTAAGTGTTACACTGTCACAGACAGAGTGTGAAGAAGCAATACTACAGGAATGCTAAAGCGGAGAAGCGGTACAGTGCGGGTGTTGTTACAATGGGGAAGACAGTACAGTGGGAGTGTTGTTATAATAGGGATGACTGTACAGTGAGAGTCTTGATTAGTGGTGCTGGAAGAGCACAGCAGTTCAGGCAGCATCCAACGAGCAGCGAAATCGACGTTTCGGGCAAAAGCCCTTCATCAGGAATCTTGTGAGAGTGTTGTTATAATGGGAAGTCAGTACAGTGGGATAAAAACAATGACTGCAGATGCTGGAAACCAGATTCTGGATTAGTGGTGCTGGAAGAGCACAGCAGTTCAGGCAGCATCCAAGTAGCTTCGAAATCGACGTTTCGGGCAAAAGGAGGAGAAAGTGAGGACTGCAGATGCTGGAGATCAGAGCTGAAAATGTGTTGCTGGAAAAGCGCAGCAGGTCAGGCAGCATCCAAGGAGCAGGAGAATCGACGTTTCGGGCAAAAGCCCTTCATCAGGAATAAAGGCAGTGAGCCGTATTGTTATAATGGGGAAGACAGTGCAGTGCGGGTGTTGTTACAATGGGGAGGACTGTACAGTGCGGGTGTGGTTATAATGGGGAAGACTGTACAGTGGGAGTGCTGTTATAATGGGGAAGATAGTACAGTGGGAGTGCTGTTATAATGGGGAAGACAGTACAGTGCGGGTGTTGTTATAATGGGGAAGACTGTACAGTGTGGGTGTTGTTATAATGGGGAAGACTAGATTGGGAGTGCTGCTATAATGGGGAAGACTGTACAGTGCAATGTTGTTATAATGGAGAAGATGAGAGTGGGAGTGTTGTTATAATGGGGAAGACAGTACAGTGGGAGTGCTGTTATAATGGGGAAGACAGTACAGTGCGGGTGTTATTACAATGGGGAAGACAGTACAGTGGGAGTGTTGTTATAATGGGGAAGACTGTTCAGTGCGAGTGTTGTTATAATGGGGAAGACTGTACAGTGGGAGTGTTGTTATAATGGGGAAGACTGTACAGTGGGAGTGCTGTTGTAATGGGGAAGATAGTACAGTGGGAGTGCTGTTATAATGGGGAAGACAGTACAATGTGGGTGTTGTTATAATGGGGAAAACTAGATTGGGAGTGTTGTTATAATGGGGAAGACAGTACAGTGCGGGTGTTATTACAATGGGGAAGACAGTACAGTGGGAGTGTTGTTATAATGGAGAAGACTGTTCAATGCGAGTGTTGTTATAATGGGGAAGACTGTACAGTGGGAGTGTTGTTATAATGGGGAAGACAGTACAGTGGGAGCGTTGTTAGAATTGGGAAGACTGTATAGTGGGAGTAGAAATGTTATAATGGGGAAGACTGTTCAGTGGGAGTATTGTTATAATGGGGAAGACTGTTCAGTGGGAGTGCTGTTATAATGGGGAAGACTGTTCAGTGGGAGTATTGTTATAATGGGGAAGACTGTACAATGGGAGTGTTGTTATAATGGGGAAGACTATGATTTTGGGGTCAAAAGAACTGCAGATGATGGAACCTAAAGTAGACAGGCAGGAGGCTGGAAGAACAGAGCAAGCCAGGCAGCATCAGGAGGTGGAGAAGACAACATTTTGGGGATAAGCCTTTTTCAGGATTGGAGGTGGGATAGGTGAAGTTGCAGATAAAGGAGGGGGGGGATTAGTTTGGCGAGAGAGGCAACATGGTGATGTTGTGATCGGTGAACATAGGCAGTTAGTTGATGGAGGATGAATCCAGTTGGTACCGGAAGGAAGGGCCGGTAGGCAGAATGGAAGGGGGGAGGCGGGTCTGAAAAGGGAGCCAGGGGATGGGTGGGAAGGTTATCTGAAAGTGGAAAACTCAATGTTGAGTCCTCTGTGCTGTAGGCTGCCCAGGCGGAAGGTGTTGTTCCTCCAATTTGCAGTCTGATTCATCCTGGCAACAGAGGAGGCTGAGGATGGACATGTCAGAGAGGGAGTGGGAAAGGGAATTGAAATGGGCGGTGCCTGGGAGGTCAGCCTGGCCCTTATGGTACTGGCTGAGATGCTCGGCAAAATGTTTCCTTACTTCATGTTTGGTCTCACCGATGTAGAGAAGACCACATCAGGAGCACCGAATGCAGTAAACTAGGTCGGAGGAGATGCAGGTGAACCTCTGGCTCACCTGGCAGGACTGCTTAGGGTCCTGGATGGAAGTGAGGGGGGTGGTGTGCTAGCAGGTTTTGCATCTTTTAGGATTGCAGGGGAAGGTGCTGGAGGGGCTTGGGGGTTAGTGGGGAGTGTGGTGTGAATACATTGGATGCAGAGGCTGGGGGGTTGGAAAGTGAGGACAAGGAGGATTCTGTCTTTATTATGTTTGGATGGGGTTTGGGGTTTAGAGCAATAGAGTGGAGAATGGAAGAGGTGAAGTGGAAAGCTGTGTGGATGATAAAGGGGGGGAAAGAATGTTGTTTAAGATAGGTGGACATCTGGGATGCTTGAAAGGAACATCTCCTTGTCAGAGCAGATGCAACAGAGACAGAGGAATTGGAAGAATGGGATGGAGTTTTTGCAGGATAAAGGCTGGGAGGAGGTGTAGTCTAGGTAGTTATGGGAGTCTGTGAGTTTATGGTAAATGACAGTCCATAAACTGTTGCCAGATTTGGAAATGGAGAGGAAAAGAAGTGGGAATTGTCCGAGATTAACTGACAAAAAAAATGCTGATGCTGGAATCCAAAGTAGGTCGATAAAAAAACCACACCACATCCAACCCTCAATTATCACATGCTCCCAGCACACCACATCCAACCCTCACCCATCACATACTCCAAGCACACCACATCCAACCCTCACTCATCACATGCTCCCAGCATACTACATCCAACCCTCACCCATCACATGCTCCCAGCGCACCACATCCAACCCTCACTCATCACATGCTCCCACCACACCACATCCAATCTTCACCCATCACATGCTCCCAGCATACTACATTCAACCCTCACCCATCACATACTCCCAGCACACCACACCCAACTCTCACCCATTACATGCTCTCGCTCTTCGCTCCCTTCCTTTAGCCTCATCGAAATCCCCCAAAACCCCACCCGTGAAACTTGCTGCATATTCACCATCCACCCAACCTCAAACTCTTTGAGGCCGATCAGTCTGTCCTGAGTAAAGAGCTTATGTTCGTGTTCCTCCACCCTCACCTCAATGAGTTCCATGCCTGCCATGATGTGGAGCTCTTCTTCTGCCGCCTCTGTCTCTGTGCCTTCTTCTCTGATAAGGACTCCCAACCACTCTCCGAGGACCCCTTCCCTGCCTTCCTTCTGCTTCCTCTTGGACAAGCCTTCCTGGCCTCTTACCCACCCTAGATCTCTTTATTGTTGACTACTGACGTGACATCAACCACCTCAATTTCTCGACAACCCCTCACCCACTCCAGCCTCACCGCCTCTGAACGAGCAACTCACCATTCTCTCCACATCAATCGCCGTTTTACTATCAAACCTGTTGACAAAGGCAGGGTGGTGGTCTGGAAGATGAACCTCTACGTTGCAGATATCAATTGCCAACTCTGACACCATGTCCTACCTTGACCTTGACCACGACCCCACCTTGGCCCACCAAGCCATCATCTCCCACACCGTCCATGACCTCATTGCCTCTGGTGATCTCCCCTTCACCACCTTGAACCTCATAAAGCCCTAGCCCGACAGTGCCCAGTTTTACCTGTCCCCAAGATCGACAAGCCCAGCTACCCCAACCATCTCCACATGCTCCTACCCCACCGAACTCATTTCTTCCTACCTCAACTCCATCCTTTCCTTCCTACCTACATCTGAGAAACAAACCATGCCCTCCTCCTCTTCGGAAACTTCCAGTCTCCGGCCCCCAGAATTTCATCTTCACTATGGACAAGCAGTTCTCATACACGTCCATACCCCACAACAATGGCCTGCGGGCCCTCCATTTTTTCCTCTTCAATAGACCCATCCAGTTCCCACCCCCACCACTACCCTCCTCTGCCTCGCTGAATTAGTCCTTGCCATCAATAATGTTCCTTCAATTCTTCCCACTTTCTCCAAATCCAGGGGATGGCAATGGGCACTCACATGGGCCTTAGCTATGCCTACTTCTTTGTCAGTTACATTGAACAGTCCCTCTTCAGTATGTACAACAGTACTATTTCCCAAATCTTCTGCCATTACATTGATGACTGCATTGGTGCTGTATCCTGCATCCAGGCTGAACTGGAGCAGTTCATTAACTTCCAACCCGCCCTCAAATTCACTTGGTCTATCTTGGACTTGTCCTTCCCCATTCTTCACCACTCCATTTCCATCTCTGGTGACAGTTTACAGACTGACATTTACTATAAACCCACAGATTCCCATAACTACCTGGAGTACACCTCCTCCCACCCTATATCCTGCAAAAACTCCATCACATTTTCCCAATTCCTTTGTCTCCGTCACATCTGTGCTAATGGGCAAGCAGCCCAGATGTCCAATTATTTTAAATAATGTTCTTTTCCCATCCCCTGTCACCCAGAAAGCCTTCCATTGCATCCTCACTCCATTGCTCTAAACCCCAAACCCACTCATACATAATAAAGCCAGGCTCCTTCTTGTCGTCACTTTCCAACGTATCATCCTCATACACTTCTGCCAACTCCAAATCCCCCTACCGCCAAGAATATCTTCCAGCTTCCAATCTGGTCTTCTCTACATTGGTGCGACCAAACATAAAGTAAGTGAATGTTTCCCCAAGCGTCTCAGCTGGGACCATAAAGGCCGGCCTGACCTTCCAGGCACCACCCATTTCAATTCCCCTTCCCACTACCTCTCCGACATGTCTATCCTTGGCCTCCTTCATTGCCTGGGTGAATCAGACTGCAAATTGAAGGAACAACACTTTACCTTCCATCTGGGCAGCCTACAGCCCGGAGGACTCAACATTGAGTTCTCCAATTTCAAATAACCTTCCCACCTATCTACCGGCTCCCTTTTCAACCCCATCTCCTCCCTCCCATTCCACCTACCAACCCTTCCTTCTAGCTACAACCGGATTCATCCCTCCAATCAACCAACCAGGTCCTACCCACCACCTGTGTTCATCTATCACTATGTCACCATTCTGCCACTCTGCCCACCCAAAACCCTTCCAAATCTCCCCCTCCATCTCCATTCTTGAAGAAGAGTTATATCCGAAACGTTGACTTCTCCACCTCCTAATGCTGCCTGGCTTGCTGTATTCTTCCAGTTTCCTGCCTGTCTATGTTATACTGGGGAGGGCAGCATTGTGGGAGTGCTGATATATCGGGGGCACTACAGTACAAGTCTGTTATATTGGGGGCAGTACAGTGGAAGTGCTGTTAAATTGGGAGGGCAGTACTGTGGGAGTGCTGTTATATTGGGGAGGGAAGTCCTGTGGGAGTGCTGTTACATTGAAGGGGAACAGTACCGTGGGAGTGCTGTTATATTGGCGAGGGCAGTATTGTGGGAGTGCTGTTATATTAAGGACGGCAGTACCTTGGGATTACTGTTATATTGGGGAAGGCAGTACTGTGGGAGTGCTGTTATATTGGGGAGGGCAGTCCTGTGGGAGAGGTGTTATATTGAAGGGGAATAATAGTGGGAGTGCTGTTATATTGGAGAGGGCAGTACTGTGGTAGTGCTGTTATATTGGGAAGGGCAGTACCATGGGAGTGCTGTTAAATTGGGGAAGGCAGTACTGTTGTAGTGGTGTTATATTGGGGAGGGCAGTACTGTGGTAGTGCTATTATATTGGGGAAGGCAGTACCGTGATAATGCTGTTATATTGAAAGGGAGCAGTACCGTGGTAGTGCTGTTATATTGGGGAGGGCAGTACTGATTTTGCTGCTCCTCGGATGCTGCCTGAACTGCTGTGCTCTTCCACGACCACTAATCCAAAATCTGGTTTCCAGCATCTTCAGTCATTGTTTTTACCTAGTAAAGTGGTAGTACTGTTATATTGAAAGGGAGCAGTACTGTGGGAGTGCTATTATATTGATGGGGAGCAGTATTGTGGGAGTGCTGTTATATTGAAGGGGAGCAGTACCGTGGGAGTGTTGTTATATTGGGGAGGGCAGTACCATGGGAATACTGTTATATTGGGGAGGGCAGTACTGTGGGACTGCTGTTATATTGGAGAGGGCAGTCCTGTGGGAGTTTATTTTTAGGGATCCTACAACTACACCACAAGAAGGCTCCCATGGGTCTGCTTTTTTTTAACCTATCTTTCAAATTAACCTTTTCACAGATGTGAGTACATAGCTCTGGAGTAGGCAGGACTTAAACCTAGGCTGCGTGGGTTTCCTCCGGGTGCTCCGGTTTCCTCCCACAGTCCAAAAGATGTGCAGGCCAGGTGAATTGGCCATGCTAAATTGCCCATAGTGTTAGGTAAGGGGTAAATGTAGATGTAGGGGTATGGGTGGGTTACGCTTCGGCGGGGCAGTGTGGACTTGTTGGGCCGAAGGGCCTGTTTCCACACTGTAAGTAATCTAATCTAATCTAATCTCTCAGTCCAGGGGTAGGATCATTACCACTGCACCACAAGAAGGTCCCCGTGGGTCTGCTTTTTTTTCCTCTCTCTATTAACTATCACCAGTAATCAACTGTGTTCGTTAGTTCAACATTGTGGGGTGCTGTTATTTGATTTTGTTATTGTCACATGAAAAGTATTGTTTTGCATACGAACTAGAAAATCATACCTTGCTGAAGTATATCAGGATAATAGAACAGAATGCAGAATATAGTGTTATAACTGCACAGAAGGTGTAGAGAAAGATCAACTCTAATATATGAGAGATCTGTTCATAAGTTTGATAACAGCAGGAAAGCAGCTGTTCTTAAATCTGTCAGTACGTGTTTTCAACTTTTGTATCTTATGCCCGATGGAAGAGGGTAAAAGGAGTGGGCAGGCTCTTTGATTATGTTGGCTGCTTTCCTGAGGCAACGGGACGTACAGATGGAGTCAATGGTGGTTGGAAGGCTGGTTTGTGTGATGGACTGGGCTGTGCTCACAACTTTCTGAAATTTCCTGTGGTCTTCAGCGGAGCAGTTGCCATTTCAAGCTGCAATGGATCTATATAGGATACCTTCTATGGTGCATCTACACAAATTGGTAAGAGTCATTCTAGAGACTGCTAAATTTCCTTAGCCTTCTGAGCATGTAGAGGCGTTGGAGTACTTTCTCAACTGTAGTGTTGTTGTGGATGGACCAAAATAGATTGTTGGTGATATTTACTCCAAGGAACTTGATGCTCTTGACTACCTCCACCTCAGCATCATTGATACAGACAGGGGCGAGTTCGCCCCACTCTTTCCTGAAATCAACGAGGTGAAAATGAGGACTACAGATGCTGGAGATTAGAGTCAAGATTAGAGTGGTGCTGGAAAAGCACAGCAGGTCAGGCAGCATCCGAGGAGCAGGAAAATTGAAACGTCGATCTTCCTGCTCCTCAGATGCTGCCAGACCTGCTGTGCTTTTCCAGCACCACTCTAATCTTGACTCTTTCCTGAAGTCAATGACCAGTTCATTTATTTTACTAACATTGAGGGAGAGATTGTTGTCTTTACACCATGCCACTAAGCTCTCTATCTAGTTTTTTTTCTCTTATTTATTTTATTTTACTTATCTCTTGGTGAAGAGCTTGGTCGCAGCTTCAGCAGTGGTGAGTGGACCCAGCAGTGTGGATTCGAGTGGGCACAGCGGTGCAGACTCGTGGCAGCAGTGTTGGAGAGAGTTTGGGTTTGCAGTGGCCTCTGAATCGATGAGGTGGTCCTTGTGCCAACTCATGGCTGCTGCGCCAGAGGTGAGTTTAGATTCCTGATGGCATCCATTGCAGATTCATGGAGTTGCTGGCAGAGGCAAGTTTGGGCCTAGTATGAGCTTTTGCATTGGCAAGGTCCAGCAAGGGTGTTGGTGGAGGTCAGATGGTGCCGAAGAGGAACAACTTTTGTTCCTGTGGTGGTGTCATAGTGAAGAGAAACTGTACTGGCCACCAGACTGATGGCCCATGGTGGAAATTTAACACGAAGGACTGTAAAGTTGGACACTTTCTTTATTTCTTCATGTTTCAGCCTTTATGTTCAATGTTTATTTTTCTGTGTTTTAAAATGGTGTCAGAGACTAGTGACACTATATTTTTACTGTATTTTGTAACAAGATACATGTGATAATAAACACATGAAAACACATGAAATCTTTCCTTCGCCTAAGAGTCATAGAGCTACACAGCACGGAAAGAGATCCTTCAGTCCACCTTGTCCATGCCAACCAGATATCCTAAATTAATCCAGTCCCATTTGCCAGCATTTGGCCCGTACCCCACTAACCCCTTCCTATTCATACACGCAATTATACCAGCCTTCACCATTTCTTCTAGCAGCTTATTCCACCCTCTGCAAGAAAAGGTTGCCCCTTAGGTCCCTATTAAATGGACGTAGGTTTGCTCGCTGAGCTGGAAGGTTCATTTCCAGACACTTTGTTACCCTACTAGGTAACATCTTCAGTGGGTCTCAGGCGAAGCAATGCTGAACATTCCTGCTTTCTATTTATATGTTTGGGTTTCTTTGGGTTGGTAATGTCATTTCCTGTGGTGTTATTTCCTGTAGATGGGGTCTAACTCGATGTGTTTGTTGATAGAGTTCCGGTAGGAGCCATGCTTCTAGGAATTCTCGTGTGTATCTTTGTTTGTCTTGTCCTAGGATGGATGTGTTGTCCCAGTCAAAGTGGTGTCCTTCCTTATCTGTATGTGAAGATACGAGTGAGAGAGGGTCATGTCTTTTTGTGGCTAGTTGATTTTCATGTATCCTGGTGGCTAGTTTTCTACCTTTTTGTCCAATGTGGTGTTTGTTACAGTGCTTGCATGGTATTTTGTAAATGACATTAGTTTTGCTCGTTGTCTGTACAGGGTCTTTCAAGTTCATTAGCTGCTGTTTCCAACCAGAACTCTATCAACAAACACATCAAGTTAGACCCCATCTTCCAATCCCTGAGAAAAGGAACCGGAAGTGACTTCACCACAGGAAATGACATTACCAACACAAAGAAACCCAAACATATAAACAGAAAGCAGGAATTATCTGCCTTGCTTCGCCTGAAACCCACTGAAGATGTTACCTAGTAGGGTAACGAAATGTCTGGAAATGAAACTTCCAGCTCAGCGAGCAAACCTACATCCAAAACCTCAACCTGAGCTACACATCTTCTCAAAATTCGCTAAGTCCCTTTTAAATCTTTCTCCTCCCATTTTAAACCTGTGTTCTCTAGTTGTGGCCTCCCCCACCAGGAGAAAAGACCTTGGGTATTCAACCCAACTATACCTCTCAAGATTTTATAAACCTTTATAAGGTCACTCTTCAGCCTTCAATGCTCCAGGAAAAATAGCATCAGTCTAGTCAGCCTCTCCCTATAGCTCAAACCCTCCAACCCTGTCAACAATCTTGTAAATCTTTCCTGAACCCTTTCAAGTTTCACAACATTCTTCCTGTAGCAAGGAGATCAGAATTGAATGCAGTATTCCAAAAGTGGCCTAACCAATGTACTGTAATTTGCAAAATGACCTCCCAACACCAGTATTCAATGCACTGACCAATAAAGACAAGCATTCCAAATACCTTCTTCACTATTCTGTCCACCTGGTACTCCACTTTTAAGGAACCATGAATCTGCAATGTAATTATACAAATTCCTCTGGCAGCTTATTTAACCCTCTGCATTAAAATGTTGCCCCTTAGTCCCTTTTAAATCCTTTCCCTCTCACCTTAAAACTATGTGCTCTACTTTTGGACTTCCCAAGTCTGGGAAAATAAGGTTAGGGTTGTTTTCCTTGCGATCAAGAAGGCCGAGGGCTGACATGATTGAGATTATACAAAATTGTGAAGGTTAGAGGTTGAGTAGACAGGTAAAAACAATGACTGCAGATGCTGGAAACCAGATTCTGGATTAGTGGTGCTGGAAGAGCACAGCAGTTCAGGCAGCATCCAAGTAGCTTCGAAATCGACGTTTCGGGCAAAAGCCCTTCATCAGGAATTGGGGCAACATGTTTCCCTTGGTAGAGAGTTCAAAAACCAGGGTGCAAAGATTCAAGCAAAATTGCAGAAGGGTTAGAGGAGAGGAAAATCTTTTTTTTAATGCAGAGGCTGATGGGCGCCTGGAATTAACTGCTTGACTTGGTGGTGGAGGCAGAGAGAACCTAAATTCTTTTTAAAAGAATCGGGGTGTCTTTGGGTCAGCATGAACAAAATGGATCGAATATCACCCCTGCTGTGCTATATCATTTCTGTGGTTCCATCCATCTTCACAGCATTGTGCAGTTTTCATTTGAATTTGACACCAACCTTAATTCCAGTAGTTATCCATGAATGATCATGGCCACCTTTGCCAGTTAGGAGACACCTGTTGGGTCGAATGGCCTGCTCTGCACTACATTGTATATAAAGTTTCCATGTCCAACATGTTTCTTTAATTGTCTACACATGAAATGCGAGTTTCCTTCTTTAATAACTTAGAACAGTCACTAGATTGATAAAGAATTGTAAGATCCTGTGGTGATTCGCAGAAATGCAAAGCGTCAAGTAAAAGAAACAAATTAAATCGTGCGATTAAATGAAATTGCTAAAGTTTTTTAAAAACTTCAAAAACTACCTGTTTATGCAAATGAGCAACTACAAAATAAACGTCAGCATTTTGCTTTGTGCCACGCATTTAACGCAAAATAAAAATAAAGTATATATTTAAGGTTTTAAAATGAAAAATTCTGCCAGTTTAAAAAAATTCAGTCGCTTCGGTCGTTGTCCCCTCCCCTTTAAATCGTTACCTTTAAGTTTACGGGAGAAGCGCGACGCAGGCGTCGACCCAGCCGCAGGCGTGTGGTGATTGACAGGAACCTTGGACCAATCGACTGCCGCGGAGAAACAGCCAATCGGCGTGAGGCGAGGGCGGGACTTGGTGACGGTGTCTTCCGGTGAGTGCGAGCGGAACAAGATGGCGGCGCTGAGTGAGTGAGGGCCGCGAGTGAGAGGAGGGGGAGAGTAGAGTGAAAGCTCCAACCACCTCTACCCCACCCCCCCCCCCCCCCCCCTCCATCGTCCTCAACTACACCCTACTCCCCTCATTAGTCCTTTCGCGTCCCCACTCTCCCCTCCCCCTCCCATCACCCTACTCCCCCCTTCCCGCCTCTCACTCTTTCCCCCTTGACCTCGCCCCCCCCCCCCCCAAACAAACTCTATAATAGGAATGTGTCAATGTCCAGCTGCTAACAAATAAAAGCACAACAGGCACAGCGAGGCTTTGCTTGCAATTTATATTATTTGGCTGCCTGTTTGTGAAATTGCATATATGTTTGCCTTTAATATTTAAAAAATAATTTTTCTTTTTCCTGAACATATTCAGTAGCTTGGCATCCGTAACCACCTGTGGTAGATGATTAATTATCCTTTGAGTGAGGAAGTTTTTCTCTGTCTTTCCTGATGAAGGGCTGATGCCCGAAACGTCGATTCTCCTGCTCCTTGGATGCTGCCTGACCTGCTGCGCTTTTCCAGCAACACATTTTCAGCTCTGATCTCCAGCATCTGCAGTCCTCACTTTCTCCTTTCTCTGTCTTTCCCATCCAGGGAAAACATCCTCCTTGCATCTAGTATGTCCAACCCTGTTAAAATTTTATATGTTTTAATCAGAGCTCCTCTGATGACTGCAGTCCCAATAGAAGCAAACCCTCCTCCCCACCAGCTGTCCCTAGTATGAGCTTCATGAACCTCCATGACTCCCTCTATGGTGAATGTATTCTCTCCTAGGAAGAGTAAAACTGCATACAGTACTCCAGCTGTGGTCTTACTAAGGCCCTGTTTAGCTGCAGTAAGACATCCTTCCATCTGAACTCCAGTCCTTGATACCGTTTTTCCTCCATCCATTTGTGATATTGTTTTGGTAATTGTGACTGTAGTGATTTTTTTTTCTCTTGTTCTAGTGACGCTGAGACATTCCTCTTTACCATTGAATAAGGTTACTTGTGCAGCTGAAGAATTTCATGAGGAGGCCTGAGGTGATACCGAGATGGAAGGCTCTTCAACTCCCCACACCTCTAGGCCTACCCCTTCCCGGAAGAGGGAAGGGAGTGTGGAAAGCCAGAGCCGGTCACGTGTCCGAGTGACTTCTAAGCCAGTGAGGAAAGTGCGGCGAACAGCAAAATGGAACACCAGGGACTATACAATCCATGATACTGACAACGACATGCTCCTGATCATTTCTAATGAAAACGGGATGCAGAAGAGGCCAAGGAAACTGGCAGGGAAGAAAAGCAGCTGCAAGTTAAACACACAGCGTAGCTCCCACAAAAACAAGGGGCTCCTGAAAAATGCAGGATTGAAGCAGGCCAGCTCCGTGGGTTTGGCAGGCCAGCATAAGCAAACTGATTCAGATTTGGAGCCTGAGAAGCCAGAAGCCCTAGACCGATGGGGTCAACAGCTTCCAATTGAAGTCTTGGTTCATATCTTCCATTATATCGTGTCATCGAATGGCGCTGTGCCATTTCTCTGTAGGTGTGTGTGATAAAGAGGATTTCTTTCTTGTTGAAATGTGACCTCCTGCAAACTGCAAAGGTGGTGAGATGGGAGTAACTGACACTGTATAAAGATTTTTGTTAAATGGTTTCCCCTTTTGTAAAGACTGTGAAGGATTCAGACTTCCAGATAGAACTGCTAGCCATGGCTAATAAGACCGGGTTATGGTTAGATCTAGTCCATATAATTTTGATATAGTTTTCCACTCAACTTAGCTCTTGCATTTCAGTCTGTGTGGTTATTTGAATTGATCTGTCCAAGCTTTCTCTTGTTTTTAAACAGGATGGCCCGAGTATGTCATCTGTGGTATGGAGCTGCTGCCAACCCCAAACTCTGGCAGAAAGTCACAATCTCCTATTGCTGGGTGGAATCTGGAAAGAAATTGGTGCCGCCAGTTCAGAGAAAAATCCAAAACACCCTCAACTGGCTGAAAGACAACCGGTTTGTATAAGTCTGATTGCTGAAGAAACCATGTTGCCAGTGGTGTGGAGAAACATAGAACATATAAAATAAGTGCAGGAATAGGGCCTCTGGCTGTTCAAGCCTGTACTAATATTCAATATGGTCATGGTTGGTTATGCAATTTCAGTATCCGCTTCCTGCTTTTCTCTCCCATACCCCACCCCTTGATCCCTTTAGCTGCAAGCACCATATCCAGTTTCCTCTTGAGTATATCTAATGAACTGGCCCCAAAGCTTCCTTTAGTAGAGAAACCCACAGGTTCACAACTCTCCAAGTGAAGAAATCCTTCCTCATCTCCGTCCTGATTGGCTTACCCCCTATTCTTAGACTGTGACCCCTAGTTCTTGACTTTCCCAACATTGGGAATATTCTTCCTGCATTTAGTCTGTTCAGTGCCATCAGGATGTTATACATTTGTATAAGATTCCCCTCCCCATCCCTCATTTTTCTAAATTCCAGCGAGTACAAGCCCAGTCAATCCAGTCTTTTCTCATTTGGCAGTCGAAATGAGGAAATGGGAGTGTAAGTAGTGGGGCCAATGTGTGGTATCTTATGGGGCCAACTGTTGGAACAGCAAACGATGAAAAAGTTACATTACATATCCCAAGGAAGAAGGAACATGTTAAGGGGAGGATGAGGGAATTGTATCTGATGAGGGCAGGCACAGACAGCATAAATGAAAAGCATGCAATGTGAATATTAATGGGAAGCCTTTTAAAAACTAGCAGAGGATAATTGAAAAAGCAAATAGCGGAGTAAAATGAAATATGATAGTAAGCTATTTATGATGAAGAAAATTACAAGAGTGTATTTAGATGTCTAACAGGTAAGAGAGGGAAGAATGGACTTTGGAGTGTTAGAAAATGAGGCTGGAGAAGTAGTAGTGGGGAACAAAGAAATAGAGGAACGGAATAAGTAGTTTGCATCAGTTTTCACAATGGAAGAACCTCAAAAGAGTCCGGGGCAGAGGTGGGTGGCAATCTGGGCAAGCTGAAAAGTCTGAAGGTGGTTAAATTGCGCAGACCAGAGATAGCTGTGGAGATTGTGGAGGCATTGTTGGTGATCTTTCAGGAATCACTGCGGTTAGGGAGGGTGCCAGAGGACTGGAAAATGCTAATGTAATAATCCTGTTTAAGAAGAAAGGGAGGCAGTAGAAAGGAAATTATAGACTCCTTAAGTTGGCCTTAGTAACTGGTAAAATTTTAGAGTCCATTATTAAGGATATAGTGTTAAAAATCGCACAACATCGGAATTTATCCCAACAGGTTTATTTGGAAGCAGTGGCTTTCGGAGTGCTGCTCTTTCATCAGGTGGTTGTGGTTACTCCATAACCATCTGATGAAGGAGCAGTGCTCCAAAAGCTACTGTTTCCAAATAAACCTGTTGGACTATAATCTGGTGTTGTGTGATTTTTAACTTTGTACAACCCAGTCCAACACCGGTATCTCCAAATCATTATTAAGGACGATATTATTAGATTACTTACAGTATGGAAACAGGTCTTTCGGCCCAACCAGTCCACACTGACTCTCTGAAGAGCAACCCACCCAGACCCATTCCCCTTCATTTATCCCTTCACCTGTTACTACGGGTAATTTAGCATGGCCAATTCACCTAACCTGCACATCTTTGGACTGTGGGAGGAAACCAGAGCACCCAGAGGAAACCCACGCAGACACGATAGAATGTGCAAACTCCAAACAAACAGTCGCCCAAGGTTGGAATTGAACCCGGGTCTCTGGCGCTGTGAGGCAGCAGTGCTAACCACTGTGCCACCATGCTGTATGGAGTACTTGGAAGTGCATGGTAAAATAGATCTGAGTCAGCGTGGCTTTGTCATGGGGAGGTCATGTTGACAAATCTGTTAGAATTCTTTGAGGAGGGAACGAGCAAGATAGACAAAGGGAAACTCATTGATGTGATCCATTACTAGGAAGGACTTTGACAAGGTGCAGCACAGGAGGCTGTTAGAAAATGAGTCCATGGTGTTAAGGACAAGTTCCTGGCACAGATAGAGGATTTGCTGACTGGCAGAAGATAGAGGAAGGGATAAGGGTTTTTTTTCAGTATGGCAGCAAGAGACTAGTGGAGTTCTGCAGGAGTTAGTGTTGGGACCACAGGTTTTTATGTCATTCTTTAATGATCTGGACGAAGGAACTGAGGCATTGTTGCTCAGTTTGACACAAAGCTAAGTGGAGGGACAAGTTCGGGTTGAGGAACCGGGGAGGCTGCAGAATGATATGAATAGGCTAGGATCCTGGGCATAGATGGAATACAATATTGGAAAATGTGTGGTGATGCACTTTGGTAGAAAGAATAAAGGTGTAGATAATTTCTAAATGGGGAAAGACCTCGGAAATTTGAAGAACAAAGGGACTTGAGATTCCTTGTTCTGGATTTTCTTCAAGTTAACATGTAGGTTCAATTGGGAGTTAGCATTCATTCCAAGAGGGCTAGAATATAAGAGTAGAGATATATGCTGAGGATGTGCAAGGCTATGGTCAGACTGCATTTGGAGTATTGTGAGCTGTTTTGGGCCCGGCTTCTAAGAAAGAATGTGCTGGCATTGGAGGGAGACCAGAGGAGGCTCATAAAAATGATCTTGGGGATGAAGGGCTTGTCATATGAGGAGCAGTTGAGGACTCTGTGCCTGTACTTGATGGAGTTCAGAAGGATGAGTAGGGATCTGGTTTAAACTTACAGAATAGTGAGAGCCCTGGATGGAGTGGCCATTGAGAAGATGTTTCCACTAGTAGGAGAGATTAGGACCTGAGGGCATAGCTCAGTAATGAAGGGACGACTGTTTAGAACTGAGATGAGGGCGAATTTCTTCAGCCAGAGGGTGATGAATCTGTGGAACTCATTGCTGAAAGGGCTGTGGAGGCCAAGTCATTGAGTGTATTTAAGACAGATAGAGAGCGTAAGGTGATCAAGGATTATGTGGAGA
This sequence comes from Chiloscyllium punctatum, assembly GCF_047496795.1. NCBI lineage: Eukaryota > Metazoa > Chordata > Chondrichthyes > Orectolobiformes > Hemiscylliidae > Chiloscyllium > Chiloscyllium punctatum. Next base: position 126,612,389 of record NC_092746.1, on the reverse strand, counting down.
AAGGAGAATGGATTTGGGACACATCAGCTACGATTGAATGGTGGAGCTGACTCCATTGGCGGAATTGCCTAATTCTGTTCTAATACCTGATAGTCTTATAGTTTTACAATTAATATTGTAAAACGACCTGAGGAACTTCATGGTAGCATTACCAAACAAAACTTGACACCAAGCCACATTAAGAGATGTTGGGGCAGCTGATGGATTTTTGGTATTGAAGAACATTTTAAAGGTGGCTAGGTTTAGAAACAGTCTTCGAGTTTAAAATCCAGATAGTTAACAGTGTGGCCATTGGTGAAACGAAGGAAGTGAGGGAGAGGTAACCACAGTTGGAAGATCTCTACTGTCTTAGTGTTATGGAGTGGTGAGATAATGAGTGAAACCACAGAAGGATTTGAATTTAGGGCTCTGACTTTTGAGATTTTGTAAGATTGAGAACTACTGTATGTCAATAGCATGGGTGATGGTTCAATTCGACTTGGTTTGGGGTAGGATATGGCATCACGGTTTTGGGTGAAGTTACTTTCAAGGAACTGTGGCTCTAACCCTCTCTCCCCTTCCATGAAATCCATCTTGTCTTGTTTAAGCATTTGGACTGCACTCTCTTGTCCTGGCCCTGTTTCTTTTCTCACAGTAATTCCCCTGAACCCCTCAGGCCCCCCATTTAAGGGTTATAGCTGGTGTGAAGTGAAAAGACCTAATTATTCCCGGTAGCAAAGAAGGAACTGCTTAAATTATTTTCAAGTTGAGATTTGCATGCATTTATTCTTAGACTTCAGGGAAAGTGAATCATTTCTGTTGAGCTAAGTTGCTGGCTTTCAAAATGAAGGAGTCCGTCTCCGTGGTAAGTTGTACTGTTATAGCTGATTTTATCTACATTTCTTTTTAAACATACAGGTTTTCACAGCTTCGGGAATTTTCTCTCTGCAACTGGAATAATCTAGTGAGTTACACCATGAAGGTAAGACTGAAAATAGAGTGTCTATGTACAGCTAGTTAACAACACTCACTTCATAAGTCATGTCAAGTCATTTGTAGAAATATCCACCAATCTCGCTTATATTTGAGTGAATAATCTGTCAATAGTTCTCAATTCGCTGGGACCAATGTCGAATTTTGTTTTCTATTTAGTATTTTGTATCTTGCTTGGGTTAGTTCTGCTTTATACTTTGCATACAAAGGGAAGATAGGTTAATAGTAATCAACTTAGCTGACAAAATATATTTAAAGAAGGCAAAGACATAGACTGCTTGCTTCTAAGTGGGGGTTGTTAATCAGAGTTTAAATTAATCAGGATGCTGGTGTTGGTAGTGGTGTCGTCCCGTTTCCCTATCCCTGTATCAGTTGAAGCAAACACTTAGAGACACATACTGGATTAGTGGTGCTGGAAGAGCACAGCAGTTCAGGCAGCATCCAACGAGCAGCGAAATCGACGTTTCGGGCAAAAGCCCTTCATCAGGAATAAAGGCAGTGAGCCTGAAGCGTGGAGATATAAGCTAGAAGGAGGGTGGGAGTGGGGAGAGAGTAGCATAGAGTACAATAGGTGAGTGGGGGAGGAGATGAAGGTTAGGTCAAGGAGGAGAGGGTGGAGTGGATAGGTGGAAAAGAAGATAGGCAGGTCGGACAAGTCAAGGAGACAGTAACTGAGCTGGAAGTTTCAAACTAGGATGAGGTGGGGGAAGGGGAAATGAGGAAGCTGTTGAAGTCCACATTGATGCCCTGGGGTTGAAGTGTTCCGAGGTGGAAGATGAGGAGTTCTTCCTCCAGGCGTCTGGTGGTGAGGGAGCGGCGGTGAAGGAGGCCCAGGACCTCCATGTCCTCGGCAGAGTGGGAGGGGGAGTTGAAATGTTGGGCCACGGGGCGGTTTGGTTGATTGGTGCGGGTGTCTCGGAGATGTTCCCTAAAGCGCTCTGCTAGGAGGCGCCCAGTCTCCCCAATGTAGAGGAGACCACATTTACTTAGAGACACAGTATGGCTTTAGTTCCATTATCTTTATTCTGGGCCCTGGAGGAAGAGGGAACAATCGTCCATGTGCACAGAGACATCCGTTCACAGTCTTCTCTGGAATAGCAGTTTCTTAATGAATTATGTAGTCACTCACAGCAGCATCCAAAAAAGGCAACATCTATATTCATTGGGTGACCGTTACAATTAGCGAGCATTAACAGTAAAGATTAAGCCATCTGGCATTATACAATGGATGTTCCTAACCTTGTTAACTGACATTACATAATGGGTCCAAAAGAGAAAACGCTGGAAAATCTCAGAAGGTCTGGCAGCATCTGTAAGGAGAGAAAAGAGCTGACGTTTCGAGTCTAACTGACCCTTTGTCAAAGGGTGCTTTTCACTTTTCACTTTGTTAACCCACTACCCTTGCCTCCAGCACCTCATTGTTTACTGCACGTTCTTATCTGGCAAAGTCATGCTAGCTGAACCTTTGTTACACAACCCAAAACTGAACTCCTTCCCGACCTGCTCATACCTTATACACTTTCTCATTCCCTCCTTTTATCATTTCATGATAACCACCTAGATGGCACTACCAGCTTTTATAAGACATTGACAGCCAGTGTTTAAGCAAGTTATTGACACAGCATACAATCATTATAACAACAAAAATTACCAGTCTGTGCAGTAAATAGAATTTCTAGGATCCTCCCATGTGGAAAAAATTCACTAGTAAAGTTCTTAAATTCACAGTCCTTAATGACCACTTCATCCCTGCCAACTTGAGTGGAAACAAGCCAGCTATCCAAGATCGCCTTCAGTAAAGTCCAAACTGAAAACAAAATCCAGTCTGTCCTTCTGCACCATTCCATGGAGAAATCTGATTTCTTAGAAAAGGGCAGTTAAATACTTAACAAAACTGACAAGACTTCCATCCTCCTGGAGATGCTTCAGATGGAGGATACCAGCACATCTGAGTGCAGCAAGCTAGGTGAACCCTGAATTCTTTGCTGCTTCAGCTCCTGCTCTGCTGTTAAAGCTGATGTTAGCTTGATCAGTGAACCTTCATATCCCTTAAATGATCGAAAGACAAGGTAAAGCTCATGTAGTTTAAGGTCTATAGGAAGGCGACTGACAAAAAGCATATAGACTTCCTCTTCACTGTAGTTAGCTTCTTCACTTTTCATGCTCATGACTGGGAAGCTGATTGAATCCGGGGGATCAGGTTGTGGAGGGGTTGGTGGTGGTCCGATGGCATGTTTTACCTGTGAATGGAGAAATTCGAGAAAATATGTTAGCTGCTGAAAGTATCTTTGTATTTCCTCTCTCATTCCCTCTTACAAAGGTGATTATCAGTATGAAGACAGTCACACATTTAACTGTGACTGCCTATATTAACATTCTCAGTTATCTTGAAGTCTGTTACTCTGTTCACTATTTATGACATTATCAAGTTTTATGCAATCCATAAATATCTAAATTGTACTGTCTAAACAATTCAGTCAATGGTCCTAAAGTCAAATCCCTCAGGGGACCCCATTGAGGGTATTCAAAAACTTTCCTTTAACAAATTAATACTTGGTTAATGAGAAAGACGTCACAAAAAGTATTTCAAAAGTCTGGAACAGTAAGAAAACAACAAAAAGTTTTATGTGCTTTAACAATTGAAGAGGCAGTTTCAGTTCAGATTTAAATCTCAAATAGTTGTGGGGAACAAATGGAGAATATTTTAAAACATGTTCTCCAAATGAAACTGCCAAAATGAAACAGTTAGAATTTCAGTGGCAACTTTGGTAGAGATCAACATTCTTTGAGTTTGCAATATGAAGGGGGCCAGTTAAGTCTTAATAATAATTAGCAGAGCTGAAACAGTTTCAAGTTCTAATATTCTCTAAAACCTTAACAAAACATCAGACTCAAAATGCATTCTTCTTTTAGTGAGCACTCTGCGTTTAAAAATACAGCAGCTAAGATATTTTAATACAATACTCTCATCGGGCTAAAGCATGACCACTGATCCAACTTTTTTTTTAAACAGGTATTGTAGAATTTCAACAAAATCAGGGGTTCAAGGCACTCAGTTTGTTTTAAGGGTGAGATTCTCAATGATAACTTTGCGTCAGTGTTTACTGAGGAGAGGGACATGATGAATGTTGGGATTAGAGACAGAAGTTTGTTTTCTCTGGATCACAATGACATAAGCAGGGCAGATGTGTTGGGAAGGCTGAAGGATATTAAGGTGGACAAATCCCTAGGACCAGATGGGATCTGTCCCAGGTTGCTGGGGGAGGCGAGAGAGGAAATAGCTGAGGCCCTGACAGATAACTTTGTAGTATCCTTAAACACAGGTGAAGTGCTGGAGGATTGGAGGGTTGGTCATGTTGTTTCCCCCGTACAAGAAGAGTCATAGGGATATTCCAGTTAAGTACAGATCAGTGAGTCTGACGTCAGTGGTGAGAAAGTTCCTGGCAAAGGTACTGAGGGATAAAATGTATTTATATTTGGAAAGGAATGGGCTTATCAGTGATAGGCAACATGATTTTGTGCAGGGGAGATTGTACCTTACCAACTTAATAGAGTTGTTTGAAGAAGAGACCAAGTTGATAGATGAAGGAAGGGCTGTTGATGCCATATACACGGACTTCATTAAGGCGTTTGATAAGGTTCCCCATGGTAAACTAATGGAGAAAGTGAACTCACATGGTGTGCAGGGTGTTCTAGCTAGGTGGACAAAGAACTGGTTAAGAAACAGGAGACAGAGAGTAGGAGTTGAAGGGAGTTTCTCAAAATGGAGAAAGGTGACCAGTAGTGTTCCACAGGGATCAGTGCTGGGGCCACTGTTGTTTTGAGAAGATTTGTTGCTCAGGTTGAGGTTCTGGATGTATGTTTGCTCACTGACCTGGAAAGTTCATTTACAGACGTTTCGTCACCATACTAGGTAACATCTTCAGTGAGCCTCAGGACGAAGGGTTCCAGTTGGAATGCCATGCTTCTAGGAATTCTTGTGTGTCTCTCTGTTTGGCTTGTCCTAGAATGGATGTGTTGTCCTAGTCAAAGTGGTGTCCTTCCTTAACTGTATGTAAGGATACAAGTGAGACAGGGTCATGTCATTTTTTGGCTAGTTGGTGTTCATGTATCCTGGTAGCTAGTTTTCTGCCTGTTTGTCCAATGTAGTGTTTGTTACAGTTCTTGCACGGTGGCTAGGATTTCTGGATAGTCTTTTCTGCTAGCCTAGCCACTCTTGCCTCCATCAAAGACATCCTTGGAAATGACTGCCAGACTACTCCAACCCCTTGGCATCATGGTACCCACAAACTCACCAATACACTAAAACAGCTGCTCATGAACTTGAAAGACCCGATACAGATAACAAGCAAAACTAATGTCATTTACAAAATACCGTACAAGGACTGTAACAAATACTACATTGGACCATCAGGCAGAAAACTAGCCACTAGGATACATGAACGTCAACTAGTCAACTAACAACATGACCCACTCTCACTAGTATTCTTACGTACAGATAAGGAAGGACACCACTTTGACTAGGACAACACATCCATCCTAGGACAAGCCAAACACAGACATGCACGAGAATTACTAGAAGCATGGCATTCCAATCGGAACTCTATCAACAAACACATTGATTTGGACCCCATTTACCACCCCCTGAGAAGAAGAACAGGAAACAGTGGATTCAGATCAGCTCAGGCTTGGAAGGCTGAACGGCCTGGCCTGGCCTGTTCCTGGGCTGTAAATTTTCTTTGTTACAAGTTTGATCATTTTAAAAAGGACATAATGTTATACAATTTCAATGTAAAAACAAAATCTGCCCCATTGCATAGCCCAGAAAACATTCATTGAGATCCTAATTCAAACAAAGCAAAACAGATACTTAAAAGGATTTTCTGAACCAGGATTTTAAACCAAAATAATTAAATATCAAACACTCTAAGCATGGCACAATTTAGATTTAAACTTCTTGTTTTTGACCCAAGTATTAGTACAACCTTTAACTTCAGCATTTCTCGTTTTTTTTTGTTTTGAAGAGCCTCTAGTCAAACAACATCTTCTCATTTTAATTCGAGGGGAAACTGCGCACATTTGAGAAACCCCCCCCCCCCCCACCCAGTTCACCCGGTGATGATTCCATGAAATGACAAACGAGGAGCGAAAAAGATGGAGCAGGGGCCCCCAAAAGATCCACACCAGAGTCTTGACAAAAATGAGTCCCGTCCACAGACTCCCAATCAACCACCACAGCACAGGAAAAAGAAAACACAAGCATTGGTCCAAGATTCCCAAAGCTCCGCAAGCCCCACAGCACCTGGCGCACACACACAAAAAGATCACTGAAACCTCCTGACCTTGGTGGAAACTGGACTAAAGAATGCCACCCCACTACCAGACAAGGCCGCGAAGGAAAGAAAGACCAGCCATACCCTCATAATGAAAGAAACCTCGCAGTATAACACACGAAGCTGCAGTCCAAGCCACACTCTTACCCCCCAGAACAAAGACTTGCAGAGCTTCAAATTTTGCCACTAGGGACTTTAACCTCTTTCTCACAGGGACTCGAACTCTATGTCAGAGAACTCTAATCCCAATTAAACCCTAGGGGACTCTAACCCTAATCAAACATAATTGGCTCGAACCTCAATTAAACCAAGGGGACTTGAACCCAATGAAACACAATGGACTTGAACCCCAGGGTCAAAACCCAGGGCATTCGAACGCCAGTCAAAACCCAGGGCACTTGAATGCCAATCAAAGCCCAGGGGAGTCAAACCCCAATCAAAGCACAGAGGACTTGAACTCCCGTTTATCAGCGTCTTTACGAAACTGTTTCTCAAATGAACTGATTACCGTTCGAGGAGTCCTTAGAATAGAAAGCGATTAAACAAGGGGACAGTTTCTGACACACAGGAATATCAAGAGAGACCAAGGTTTAAAATCTTACCTTGTGGGCCTGTACGTCTTGAGATAGCGATGTTCCAGATGATCGCTGACACCGGCTGATCGTAACTATTTGTTTGGACTCCTAGCTGGCTTGCCATATTATCGTCCAGTTTCCCTATCCGCGTATCAGTCGATGCAAACACTGAGTCACAGTATGGCTTTACCTGCTTCATCTTTATTCTGGACCCTGGAGTGAGAGAGAATGATCACCCATGTGCACAGAGACACGAGTTCTTGGTCTTCTCTCAAACAGCAGATTCTTAAGGAATTATATAGTCGCTTACAGGGAGCAACATCTAAATAAGGTCCAATCTATATTGATTGGGTGACCGTTATATTCAGCAAGCATCAACAGTAAGGATTAAGCCACTTGGTATTACATAGTGGATGTTCCTAACCTTGTAAACTGGCATTACATAATGGATGCTTTTCACCTTGTCAACCTACTACCCTTGCCTCCAGCACTCATTGTTTACTGCAAGTTCTTATCTGGTCAAAGTCATGCTAGCTGAGCTGTTGTTACACAATCCAAAGCTTAACTGTTTCCCTACCTGCTCATACCTTACACTTCCTCAGTGGACCATTGATTAAGATACAATTCTACTGTTGTAGTTAAACTGCAGAAGGAGCTTTACCGTTTCATGTTACCTGAGCATACTTCATAAGGAGAGAAATGAGCTTTATCCTGCAATTTAAAAAGTGATATTGGTGATTTAAAGAGATTTTTATATCGTACAGTTTATCTGATTTGTCACCTAATGTTGAGATAGGATGAAAATTGATCGAATATTTGTGCTGGAACTGAGTCTAATTCCTGTAATATCACATATAACATCACCCCATCCTGTTTGACATAGAAGCAGTGTTCCTGGTCTTGCTGCTGTCCCAGTATTTTTACAATCTGACTGAAAGGAGAAATGTGTTGCTGAAGCTTTTTGTCTTGAACTTGTCAGGACAATTGCAAAATATCAAATTTCAAACCATCACAACAATTTATATCACAGGAGGACAGGGTACTGATCGGCTTTTATTTTGGCTTAAACAGAACAGGCTTGTTACCTTGAAGAATGCCATGGACAACTATAGCTCCCTAGATTACCTGATAATTTCAAATCTGTGTAAGACATTTGAGAAAAAATTCCTTTTATTTGCAGAGAATGAGTGTATGGATTTGAATATATGTTGCTCTCAATAAGCGTAAATGAAACGTGACTTCCAGTGATTATGTTGGTTATTAATGTAGCTGTTACAGAACTCAGTTTTTCAATGAATGTTGCTCAAATGTAGAATTACATTTAAGTGTAGAGATTTTCTTCTGAATTTTACATGCACAGCTGTCTGTTTATAGTCTGATATCTGCCTTTTACAAACTACTGAGGGAACATACTGTTTGATTCGACCAGCCAATCACTGGGCCGTACAGTGTATGTACTCCCTTTGTACTGGCACTAAAATTTGTAAACTATATTACTCGATGAAGTGATGTGCAGAATGGCTTTTTGGATTAACAGCGGCATCCTGTTGGAGGGAATTACCACTCAGACAGCAGTGACTATATTTTTCTTAATAATAATCTGGTTAATAAAGATGTCCAAGGGGAGCATTCAGTCAAAAACTAGGACATAAAGTGGTGAAATATAGCAGGCCTGAAGATTGGGGATTTTTTGGGAACCAGCAGCACATGATTAAAAAGCTAATAAAGAGGGACAGAAATCGATTATGAAAGTAAATTGGCAGGAAATAATGAAAACAAATAGCAAGAGCTTCTGCAGGTGTACAAATATAGAGTAACTAAAGTAAACATAGGCCGTCGACATTGCGCCGACTTGTGGAGCCAATCTAAAGCCTATCTAACCTGCACTATTCCATTAACATCCATATGCCTATCCAATGACTATTTAAATGCCCTTAAAGTTGTTGAATTTACTAATGTTGCAGGCAGGGCATTCCATGCCCCTTCTACTCTATGAGGAAAGAACTACCTCTGACATCTGTACTATATCTCTTACCCTGCAATTTAAATTCATGTCCCCTCATGTTAGCCATCACCATCCGAGGAAAAAGGCTCTCCTGACCACCCTATCTAACCCTCTGATCATATGTCTCAATTAAGTCACCTGCCAACTACCTTCTCTCTAATGAAAACAGCCTCAAGTCCCCAGCCTTACCTCATAAGACCATCCCTCCATAGCAGGCAACATCTGAGTAAATCTCCTCTGGACCCTTTCCAAAGTTTCCACATATTTCCTATATTGTGGTGACCAGAATCGTATGCGATACTCCAAGTGTGGCCACACCAGAGTTTTGTACAGCTGCAACATAATCTCATGGCTCTGAAACACAGTCCCTCCACCAATAAAAGCTAACACCCCATATACCTTAATAACCCTATCAACCTGGGTGGCAACTTTCAGGGATCTATGTACATTGACATAGAGATCTCTCTGCTCACCTACACTACCAAGAATCTTCCAGTAGCCAAGTACTCTTTATTCCTGTTGCTCCTTCCAAAGTGTGACTACCTTCCTGTAACTCCCCTCAATAACCCCTTCCACCTCCCAAATGATCCAAAGTTCATCCAGCTGCAGCTTACTAACATGGTTTTCGAGGAGCTGGAGTTGGATGCATTGCCTGCAGATGAAATCAGCAGGGACATTCTTGGTGACCCTTACATCCCACATTCTGCAGGAGGTACATTCAACTGCCCTAACCTCCATCTGAGGAGCAGGAGAATTGATCTTTCTGTCATAAGCTCTTCATCAGGATTCCTGTTATGGAGGTTAGATCACTGAAAATATTTAAAGATAAGATTTTTGTGGTAATGGGAGCTGGGGGATATGAGGAGTTGAAGCCTAGAGCAGATCAGCCATTATCTTTTTGAATAATGTAGCAGAATTGTGGTGTTGAATGGCCTTCTCCTGCTCCTATTTCTGATGTTATTATGTGATGCTAAGTACAGTAAAGGCTGCACTTGCAACTGTTTCTTTATCAATGGCAATTCCTTGGCCAATTGGAATCTAAATGCCAACCAATCAATCAATCAATCATCCTTGCCTTCTGTAAGATAAATTGTTGTGATGTTTTGTCCTGGTGAGTCCAAGATGAAAAGCTTTGGCAACATGTTTCTCTTTATTATTCAAGTTCTGTAATATTAAGTGACCATTTTTCAAAACAGCAATGCTGTTTTGTTTTCTTTCCAGACCATTACTGAATCCTGTCCACACTTAATATCGTTGCGGCTGACCAACTGCACTGGTGTCACATCTGATGTCTTTGAGGCATTGGCCACCCATTGCCAGAAGCTGGAAAGTTTAAACCTGCAGCATTCAGTGGTAAGTGAGCTACTTGTGAATTGTGGGCTTAAACTCCAGTTAATGTGCACAATTGCACCAGTTTAACTAAGAGTTTAGTCAGCCTATCGCATGTAGGCTAATAATAATTCATTATAACTTTCATTTTTTTAAACAAAACTTGATCTAAAAAAAATTCCTTTTCACTATGGTCAACCTTATTTCAATGACTATTTCTTGGTTTTTCACATTGGGAAAAACTTTTTTTAAAATCCTGAGTTCATGTCTATTGCTACTGATTCACTAACCCCTGTAGTTTTATCCCTTAATATAACTTCTAGGAGTTTTGCACTAATGTGAGTCTAATCAGTCTGTAGTTAACCTTTGTAATTTTAGGATTATAGATATCAATGTTTGAAATAGATGCAATAGCTCATTTAGCCCCTTGAGACCATTCAATAAATGGCTAATCTGATTGAGATTCTGGTCTTCAAATTTGTACTTCCCTCTCCATTAACCCTTGAGCTCCTGTAGATGTGAATTCTGTGTAACTTGTGCAGACCTGGAGTTTATTGAATGGTTGGAGATTTTAATTGGATAGAAGGCAAATGTTCAATTTCCAGATGGCGGATCAAGTTCTCTGAACCTTTTCTGGTCGGTTGGGTTAGCAATACTTATTAACACTCAGCCATTGCAATAATAATCATGGGCACAATCTTATTGGCTAAGAGTGTGGAAACCGCTGAGTTCACAAACTGACATATAGCTGAGGGTGGGGTACTGCTTCCTGCTAACGTCAGTGAGTAGAAATTTCACAAACTTGGCTCCTTAATAAACAGGCTGTTACTTTATGAAAGCATTTCCAGTGTTAGGAGTGAAATCATTCTATTTTGATCAGCCCATGAGAAATCTCAATCATATGGTGGCACAGTGGTTAGCACTGCTGCCTCACAGTGCCAGAGACCCGGGTTCAATTCCCGACTCAGGCAACTGACTGTATGGAGTTTGCACATTCTCCCCGTGTCTGCGTGGGTTTCCTCCCATACTCCAAAAAATGTGCAGGTTAGGTGAATTGGCCATGCTAAATTGCCCGTAGTGTTAGGTGAAAGGGTAAATGTAGGGGAATGGGTTGCACTTCGGGTCATTGTGGACTTGTTGGGCAGAAGGGCCTGTTTCCACACTGTAAGTAATCTTAAAAAAAAATGCAATTTAACTTGTTAAATGCTTGCATGATTGAGGCTGCCAATAAGCTGGTCCGAATGAGACAGCCAGATTGGTTAATGCTAATAAATCTGACTGGAGCAGGCAAATGTGGATCAACCGAAAAAGGGGTTCTAGTCAAAAGTTTGTGGTTGTGTCCATAACACTTCAGTGATAACTAGGAGACCATACACATTTGATTCTCTACAGTGTGGAAACAGGCCCTTCAGTCCAACGAGTCCACACTGTCCCTCCGAAGAGTACCTCCAAAGAGTAACCCACCCAAACCCATTCCCCTACCCTATATTTACCCCTGACTAATGCACCTAACGCCGTGGACAATTTAGCACGGCCAATTCACCTGACCTGCACATCTTTGGCTTGTGGGAGGAAACCAGAGCACCCGGAGGAAACCCACGCAGTCACGGGGAGATTGTGCAAACTCCACACAGGCAGGCGGGAATCGAACCCACGTCCCTGGTGCTGTGAGGCAGCAGTGCTAACCGCTGAGCCACAATGCCGCCCACATCTGCTAGCTTAGACCACAAGCCTTCCAGAACAAGAGGTTGTAGTTTTAGGAGAAGGGGTAGCAGAATTAAAACTGAAATGAAGGAAATTACATCTCTCAAATAATCATGAATCTGTGGAGTTCACCATAGAGTAGATTGGATGCTGGGACATTCAGTAAATTTGAAGAGATAGTCAGATTTTTGACAGTAATGTGTTGAATGTTATGGACAATGAGCAAGAAAGCAGAGCTGAGGCCAAGATGAGATCAGATATGATTGTATTAAATGGTGGACGAGGCTTGAGAGGCTGAATTGCCCACTCCTAGTCCTTGTAAGTAGGCTGTTTGACCCTTCAAACCTCCTTTCCTATTCTATGGGATCATGGCTGATGCAACATACCTCACATTCACACTCCTATGTTTTTCCCATAACCCTTGATTCTCTGATCAAGAGTCTATCAATATCAGTCTTAACTATACATAAGGACACTGCCGTCATGGTAAGGAGTTCCAAAGACACTGAACCCAAGAGAAGAAATGCCTCCTTAACTCATTTTTAAATAGACACCCCTTTATCTGAGGCTCATCCTGCATGATTTGTCACCAAAATCGACTTGTGGAAAGGTTATTGGTACTTTCCATTGACTGAGAACCAGATAAATATCAGCTATAGTAACAATGTGTGGACTTTATCAATGTAAAGACATGCTGTTTGGAATCTTACTGCTGCATTTTCATTTTAACATATTACCAATAAAGTCTTTGAGGGACCATGTTACTACATAGTTTCCATCAACTTGTATTTTACCAAACCTGGATTCAGGCAGAATTTTTATGCAAGCTGTTAAACCCTTGCTAAATGCTTTGTGAAACGGTGTTGGAAATGATAGCTGGGATTTCCCCATTTACTTATGTGAATGATAGGTCTGGCAGAGTTTGAGCACATTTTTATGGAATCCTCACCAATAGAAATGATTTGAGAGCCTTTGTTTTTCCGCATGCCTAAAGTGACCATTGTAACTTTGTGTATCACTCATAACATTTAGAGAGTCATAGAGGTGTAGCACAGAAGCGGACCTTTCGGTCCAACCCGTCCATGCCGACCAGATATCCCAACCCAATCTAGTCCCACCTGCCAGCACCCGGTCCATATCCCTCCAAACCCTTCCTATTCATATACCCATCCGGATGCCTTTTAAATGTTGCAATTGTACCAGCCTCCACCACTTCCTCTGGTAGCACATTCCATATACATACCACCCTCTGCATGTGAAAACGTTGCCCCTTAGGTGTCTCTTATATCTTTCTGATGGGATTAGTTTAGAGTGTTGTCACAGTTGGCATAGACATGGTGGGCTGTAGGGTCTGCTCCTGTACTGCATTGATCTATGTAATAGGATTTTGGTGTGCCAGTAGTCTGATTGTGTTTATGAATAATTGGAGACAAATTTTCTTACCTGTCCCCTTGTTACATTCTAAGAAAATGTTCTCTTTGTGCTCTTGCTTCAGTTTAATACTAATTTCCTTGCTTGATTTCCCCTTCTTGTGAGGATTCTTTAGACACTCATACTGTAGTTGGTCTTCCATTTAATATTCAATTTATAGGGGCTGGCACGATTGCTCAGTGGTTAGCACTGCTGCCTCACAGTGCCAAGGACCTGGGTTCGATTCCAGCCTTGGGTGACTAACTGTATGGAGTTTGCACATTCTCCCCATGTCTGCGTGTGTTTCGTCCATGAGGACCACCTACATATAGAATAGTAGGATAGGGGAATGGGTCTGATTGGGATACTCTTTGGAGAGTCAGTGTGGACTTGTTGGGCCAATTTGATACATCCAGTCTTATTGCAGTGAAAACATTATATTCTTTATTTTTAGATTTTTATTGAGACTTTTTGAGTCGAGCCTTTCCCTTTTTCCTACACTGGCATCTTTTGTTTGTTCTCTATATCTAATACCTTTTCCATTTACAGATTTTCTGGTCCACACTTCCCTTGGGGATTTCTATCTGACTATCACCCCATCTATAGCTGTTTGTAACAGACATCATAGTTACCTGCCAGAATTTGGTGCTTCTGTGAACTTTGGCACTTGATGGTCATCTACATCATTTTAGGCTTAGAAGAATGCTATTTCTGAATTCTTCAGTGATCATAATTTTTTTTGTTTTCTCAATTTTTTTCTGTAATTTCAGTGATCGAAACAACTGATTCGGTTACCTTTAGAAACCTATAAAATTCTAGGACCAGACAGGGTTAATGCAGGAAGGATCTTTCCAGCGACCGGGGTCCAAGCTAGGGATCGCAGTTTAAGAATACAGGGTAGGCCATTTAGGATTGAGATGAGGAGTCGTGAGACTGTGGAATTCTCCGTTGTAGAAAGCAGTTAAGACAACGCACTGAACACTTTCTACCTAGAAATATCTCTCAACCAGTCCTGTCCTTCCATGAGATAAATCTTTGTTTTAGCCATAATGTTATATTTTCACTTTGTAATCTGTGCCTGTAACTCTTAAATCTTATTTACTACATTCCATGCATTCTCAGTAGCCTTGTTTTAAACTTTATTACTTTCTCTTGTAATGACTGCATGTATTAGCTGACCAATCTATTTTTCCCACAGTTTTACATCTTGGTCTTCCTAAAAGACATTACCTGCTGGTTCCCACATTCTGTCTTGTTAGTCTCAACCTTTCTCAATAGCATTAGCAAAATACCCTGTGAGGATCTTAGTCCTAGTTCTGTTCAAGTGTAAACTATCTCACCTGAAGAGATCTCAACTTGCCCAGTAGTGCTGGAAAATGGAACTAGTGCAGGTAAGTTGACACAACATGATGGACTTAAAGGCAGTTCTAGTGCTATGTAACTGATCCCAAGTATCTAAAACACTCTCTCCTGCACCAAATCTCCACCCATGCATTTATCTGCATTTTCCTCTTATTTCTATACTCACTCGTACATGACAGTGGAAATAATCTGGATTAGTGGTGCTGGAAGAGCACAGCAGTTCAGGCAGCATCCAAGGAGCTCTTCCAGCACCACTAATCCAGTATTTGGTTTTCAGCATCTGCAGTTATTGTTTTTACCTAGTGGAAATAATCTGGGCTACTTCTGTCTTTTTTTTTTACTTAACTACCTAAATTCTAAATGAAGGATCCCATCCATTTTTCTACACACGCTTTTGAATCCAGTGTGGACCAGAGCTGCTGGTTGTTTTACTTTCCCTTTTTAGAGTTGCTTAATGACATCATTCACCCCAGTACCATGGAGGCAACATGCCATTATGGATTCACGGGGAAAACTGCAGACATGTTGAACTTGTATCTGCTGATGTTTAGACGATTGAAGGTGGTCTTATTTAAAGCACAGATCCTGAGAGGGCTTGACTGAGGGATTTCTGATGGCGTATCTCCCTTTGTGGTTGACACCAGACCTACAGAATAGAGTTTTAAAAAGAAAAGATGCCTCCTATTAAGGATGGAGAAGAGGGAAGCATTTTTTCTCTCAACAAAGATTGAGAGTCTGGAATTAATTTCCGTAGAGAGAAGTGAGTAGGTTCATTGAATGTTATTAAGATAATGAGAGAGGCTTTTTTGATTGACAAGGCAGTCAGAGGGTATGGGGGTAGACAGAAAAGTAGAGTTGAGACCATCAGTTGGATCAGCCATAATCTTATCTCATGCAGAGCAGGCTTGAGGGGCCAAATGACTCCGACTACTTAGAACATAGAACAATACAGTGCAGAACAGGCCCCTCGGCCCTCGATGTTGCGCCAACCTGTGAACTGTTCTCAGTTCGTCCCCCTACACTATCGCAAAATCATCCATGTTCTTATCTAAGGATTGTTTAAATCTCCCTAATGTGGCTGAGTTGACTACATTAGCAGGTAGGGCATTCCTGTATAAAGTAATTGATGTTGCTATAAATGCACCTTGTCTATTGCATTGCTCCCTTGGTTTCTTACCTGTTCAGCTTCTGGCCATCAGCCATTGTGTTGATTGTTCTTTTTGTATCATGACAGCAAATTCATAGTTCTCACTATCCTCAAAAAATCATTGTTATTCTTTCCAGCCCTGTTGCTGTAACTTCCTTGATCAGCATGTTGAGACTGTCGCTTTTTTGACTATTATTCTCATTTTTCTTTTTGTTTGGAACTAAGAATTGAAGTAAAGAATTGAACTTTGAACAGCAGCTTGGTTTAGAAGAGATCAAAGGTAGATATTTACGATGGCAAACTTGACTGGGAAGAATGCAACTTAATTACTGCTCTAAGGACATTGTAGGCAACTTGACAACGAGTGGTTACAATGCTCAAGGCTGGCACCTGGTTTGGATGTTGAATTGCTCAATCAAGGGAGGACAAGTGCTAACCAACCAATGTAGTTTGAAAAGAAAAAACAAAAAGAAAGAGTTCTGACTTGGTTTGGTAGGAGACAGTATGATGTTGGAACTTTCTAGAGACTGTCTTTCTTTTATTTTGCTCTCTCTCTAGTTTCTCTTCTGTTATCGAATTGTTGATTGTTCTGAAAAAAGAATCCAAGTCTGTAAGAAATAAGTAAATAATTCTGGAAGTCTGCTGAAACTGGCTGCATTAACCGGTGACTTCGAAATTGAAGCAAGATATACAGTTCTACTTGGCTATGAACAACCCATTACCCAAGGATTTCAGGAAGGCCTGGTATCCATTGTTTGAAACAGTTTATTGAACTGGCAAATTAAAATTCTTTTATTTTCTTTCGAATTTATCTCAACTCTGTTTGTGTCTGTCCGCTAGAGAGTGAGGGTTATGATCAAAGAGAATTAGGCTTTAGATTGTAGCTATTAATAAGATTGTCTTGTTTATCTGTGTTTAGCTAAAGTTACATTATGAATTTTCTTATTTTTGTTTAAGTTATGAACTTGCTGTGACAAGATCTTTATTCATAAGGTTTGGTTTGGATCAATTTTGAAATTTTGAGGGTCACTGACTATTTTAATTTCACTGGGTTGAGAATCCAGTGATAATGAGGCTGATTTTGTTTAGCATGCTATCCTTGCCTCTGAACACTCAGAACCCTTCAAAAAGCTGAGACTTCGTCAGGGAGACCTTTTAGAACTATGGATTCTGAAAAGCGGGAAGCTGTTTCCTTTAGTTTTGACTCCCATGTTGTTTGCTTTTTGCAGGTTGACACTGCCGCTGTTGTTAATTTTCTTGAAGCAGCAGGTTCAAATCTCAGACAGCTTTGTGTGACATACAACAGTCGCCTGCACAACATCTTCAATGCCATTGTGGTAAGGCATGCTATAGCATCAAGCCAGAATCATGGAATGGTTAACAGCAGGAAGCCTATTGTGTCTGTGCCTGCTCTTTGCAAGACAAACTCATTTAATCCCGCTGTCCCATCTTTACCATGCATCCCTGAACATTTTTTCCCCTCAGGAGCCTATTATGTTTGAATGGGAGAGAAAGCCTTTTGTTGAATGTAAAGTACGTTCTACATATTGTCCTTGTATTCCACCACCAGAGTATCAGAAAAGGTGCAATAATGTTTAGGAGGCTGAATAGACTGACAGGCTGGCCAAGGCTTGTCTGATGCACATGGTCTTCATTTGTTTAATATGTTATTGTAATAAATTAATATTTTAAGTTAAAGCTTACCTGATATTACTTTGTTATTTTGATTATTTTCATTATTTTCCTTTTGTTTTATTGCTCTCAGGTTGCAATTCACTTTTCCTGTGATTTAGTGAGGCAGTCTCTGGATCAGAAGGATATGGGTTCAGTATTGAGTGTGTGTTGTACGGGGGAGGTGTTGTCTTTTGGAGAAGTTAAACTGAAGCCTCACCTTTTCTTTCAAGTGAACATAGAAAACGTTTCCTTGAAGAGTAATGGAATTTTTAATTGGTGCCCTGGCCAATATTTATCCATCAAACAACTTCACTTAGAAAACAGACCACATTTCTGTTTGTGAGAACTTGCAATATGCAAATTGTCTGCTGAGTTTAAATATTCCAGTGATGATTACTTTTTCAAAGTAATTTTAATTACCTGTAAAGGTCTTTGGAGTTGTGATGTTTTGTAAAATATTAAATAAATGCACATTATTTCTGAATGTTCCCATTCCCAGCATGGCCCTCCATTTACATATCTCTACAGAATGTGGGGCTCACAGATGGATTGACCTCTTGAGTCTAGTTCTCTCTGGCTGTGACCTGAACCAGTCCTCATCTGTTAGCTTGTTTGAGATTCTAAACTGTCTGTCAGCACAACAGCAGGACAGAAAATGAGGGAGATCAGGAATTACTAGATATCCCTAAACATCTGAGCTTTAATAGATTTTAAACATTTGACAGCTATTATAATTATAAATGTAATTATAAATTTAGCCACTGCTATAATGTAGTAAATGTGGCAACCAATTTGTGATCTGTAGCCTCCTGCAAAAACGCAATTTGGTAATGATCAGATCAGTATCAGTAGTGTTGATTGATGGATATTTATTGGCTGGGACACATTAATTTCCCCCATCGAAATAATGCTGTGGGATCTTTCCACTTTGAAAGAGCAGTGAAGCTTTTGATTTATACTCTCATATGAAAAGAGGACCTCTAACAGTGCAGCATTCCCTCAGTACAGCACTGGGATGCTACTTTTAGTTTTTATTGTGAATTCCTGGAGTGGGATTTGTTCATGGTACCAACAGACACAGCCAATGACCAGTTAATCTTATTTCGTTAAAGCAACAGGTAGTGACCAGGGAGAATTCTGCCAAGCATTTGGAATGTTGTGAGCAGTTTTGGGGCTGGTATCTAAAGTGGTCTTATGTTAGTGTGGGACTTTGAAAGGGCTTGGCGAGGTTGCAGGGTAATAAGCAGACACTGGCAAATGATGTTGAATGCAGCAAACCATGAAGAGGTTTGTTCTGCTGGAAAAAGTGCAGAGATAAAATATAATAGGATTGCAGGGACAGAGAAACTTAGGTGTATATTTGCATAAATCATGGAAGGTAGAAGGAGAAGCAAATATACTGCCCTTGGATGTATCAATAAACACACAGAGCACAAAAGCCAAGGAAGTTATGTTCAACCTATATAAACACCAGTTCAGTCTCAGTGTATTGTATCCTCTTCTAGACACAACATTTTGAGAAAGATACACAGACGTTACAGATAAAGTGGAGAAAAGATTCATGAGAATGAAGTTCCTTTTGTCCTTTGAACCAGTAGCATAGATTGGAGAAGTTGGGACTGTTCTCCTTGGAGAAGGCTGAGAGGAGATTTCATGGAGGTGTTCAAAATCATGAGGGTGCTGGGGGTAGAGTAGATAGGGAGAAACTGTTCCCTTTATTAGAAGGATTGAGAACTGAAGACCACAGTTTGAAGATAATTGCCAAAAGAAGCAATGATGGCATGAAGAGAAACGTTTTCAGGTGGCAGGAGGTTAAGATCTGGAATGCACTGCCTGAGACTGTGGTGAGATTAAGCTACATTTGAGCCTTTCAGAAGGGAATTGGATCACGATCTGGAAAGGAAACATTTCAACACAGTGAGGTAAACATTTGAGAGTGGCACTTTGTGAAGTGCTCCATCATATGTCTTGCACAGACTAGACTGGTTGAAAGGACTCCTGTGCTGTTACCATTCTGTGTGAAAGTGATATTCTGTTCCAGTTTGTTCAGAAGAACAAGCTAACAGAGCAGCATCAGTTACAATGAAACATTTTTCAATTGGCTGCCTGCTTTATTCATTCATTTTCTCTTATGATTCTGCCCTGTAGGCAGGCTGCTGTACTGAGCTTCGACTGCTGGAGGTGAACACTGAAATCAAGCAGACCAACCCCTACTTCCAGTTCTGCATTGAAATGTTGCAGGCAGGCTGTCCCAAGCTGCAGGTATTTCAGGAGAAATTGTTTTCCTGTCTTGTCTTTTAGATAGGAAGTCCATCACCCTTTCAGTGCCCTTCCTTAGAAATACAGCATCCATTTTTGCAAACTAATGACCCGTCTCCAACTTCCCTTCATCTTCAAATCCCTCCAGGATGTTTGTATGTTGATTCCTCTCAACTGTCAGTTTCAATCCCTCCTATCAGGCTATTGCTCTGATCCCGAAATCAATTTGAAGAGTAGAATTAAAGTTAATCTTTACACAGTTCTATTTATGGAGTTGCACATTACTGCATACCCCAGCTAACCCACCAACCACAATTTTAGTCTATCTACTGAAATTGATTTGATTTATTATTGTCAAGTACTAAGGTACAGTGAAAAATTTTGTTTTGCATGCAGTACAGGCAGATCATACCAAAGTGCATAGGATGATAGCACAAAGCGAGGAATACAATGTTACGGCTGCAAAGAAATCGCACAAAGAGTGAGGTCAGCATTAAATGTGAAATTTGAGAGGTCCATTCAGAGTCTAATAACAGCGGGGAAGAAGCTGTTTTTGACTCTGTTAGTCCATGTGTTTAAGCTTTTGTATGTTCTGCCTGATGGAAAAGGTTTGAAGAGATTATGACCAGGGTGGGAGGGGTCTTTGATTATGTTGGCTGCCTTTCCGAGGGAATGAGAAGTGTAGATGGAGTTAGTGAATGGAAGGTTGGCTTGGGCAATGAATTGCGTTGCATTCACAACATTCTATAGTTACCTATGGTCCTGAGCAGAGCAGTTGCCATCCCAAGCTACAATGCATTCAGATGGAATGCTTTCCATAGTCTATACATAAAAAATAGTAAGAGTCTTTATGGACCTGTGAAATTTCCTTAGCCTCCTGAAGAACAGGCATTGTTGTGCTTTCTTGACCATCACATCAACCTGGCTGGACCAGGACAGATTGGTGGTGATCATAACTCCTAGGAATTTGATGCTCTCGACCATCTCCGCCTCGCACCATTGATGTAGATAGAGTTGTGACCCCCATATTGCTTCCTGAAGTTGATGACCAGCTTTTTTGTTTTGCTGATGTTGAGGGAGAGATTGTTCTCTTTATTCCATTCATCAAGCATTCTATCCTGTATTCTGTCTTGTCATTTTTTTGAGATCTGGTCTGCAAAGTTAGTGTTGTCAGCGAAATGGTCGATGGCGTTAGCTCAAGATTTGGCCAGACAGTCTTGAGTACACAGGGAGTACAGTAAAGGGCTGAGTTTGCAGCCTTGTGGGAATGCCACTGTTGAGGATTGTCATTGAGGAGGTGCTGTTGCCTCTTCTCACTGACTGCTGTCTGTGGGTCAGGCAGTTGAGGATCCAGTTGCAGAGGGCAGAGCAGAGACCTAGGTCTCGGATTTTGGAGATTAATTTGTTTGGAATTATTTTGTTGGAGTCGGAGCTGTACGCCATGATTAGGAGCCTAAGCAGGTCTCCTTGTTATCTGGATGTTCCAGGGATGAGTGTAGGGCTAGGGAGATGGCTAGGGACCTGTTGCAGTGGTGGGTAAATTGCAAGGGATCAAGGCAGGCTGGGAGGCTAGAGCTGATATGAGCCATGATTAACCTTTCAAAGCACTTCATCATTCTGGAGGCCAGACCACCAGGCAGTAGTCATTGAGGCACACTATGAGTTTTCTTTTGATACCGAGATGATGGTAGTGGTCTTGAAGCGGGTGAGGACTTCAAATCTGCTTAGAGGGCAAAATTTAAATCCTTAGTTCAATATACAACCTATGTACAATTGAACATAATTAGTATAGAGTTATTAGGAACTGAACCATACAGCACCAAAATTGTTACATTGGTCCTTTTTGTTTTCTTCTTCCTCTGGGAAGAAGGTTGCACACCCAAGTGTCACAGAAGGACATGAGTTAGGCCTTTTAAGACCAAAATGAGAATTTTTTTTCACCCAGAGAGTGGTGAGCCTGTGGAATTCCCTGCCACAGAAAGCAATTGAGGCCAAATATTAACTGCTTTCAGAAAGGAGTTGGATAGTTATTGGGGCTTATAGGAATCATAACTATGGGAGAAAGTGGGAACAGGATACTGAGTTGGATGATCAGCCATGATATTGAGTGGTGGAGCAGGGCTTGAAGGATTGAGTGGCCTATTTGTCCTGTTTTCAATGTTTCTATATTTCTACGTGGCCAGCAAGCTTGGGAAGTGATAACAGGACCAGTCTGTTCTGCCATTCAGTGAGATTATGGGTGACCTGTAGCCTTAATTCCATAGAGGAGAAAGTGAGGACTGCAGATGCTGGAGATCAGAGTCAAGAGTGTGGTGCTGGAACAGCACAGCAGGTCAGGCAGCATCTGAGGAGCAGGAGAGTCGACGTTTCAAGCATAAGTCTTTTATCAGGAAAGCTTAACTCCATATACCTGTCTTTGGCGCATATCCCTTAGCATCGTTACTTGTCAAACATTTATCTATCTCCGATTTAAAATCAGCAATTGATTCTGTATCAGCTGGCACTTGTGGAAAAGAGTTCCAAACATTTATTTATTTATTGTCATGTCTACTGAAGTACAGTAAAAAGCTTAGTTTATGAGCAGTACAGCAGATCACAGTAAGCAAGAATGTACAGATCAGAAAGACTTAGACAGACCCATACAGGTTACAATCTTAGCAAGGTCAGCATTATTTGAGGCTAGAGTGTCCATTCATCAGTCTTACAATGGCCTGTAAGAAGCTGTTCCTGAAACTGCCTGATAGAAAAGTTGTAGGCGATCGTTACTGGGGTGCAGTGGATCTTTGATGATATTGGTAGCCTTTCCATGGCCGCAAGCCATGTAAATGGTGTCCATGGATGGGAGGTTGGCTTCAGTGAAGGTTGGGGGGGGGGCGGGGGTGGGGAGGTTCAGTGACAGGAAATTAACCAGTCAATAATAAAGTAAAGCAGCATATAATGGAACAACAGTTTGAAGAACAGCTCCTTGCCTGCTGTTAGCAGACTTTGGAACACACCCCTCAAGCATTAATGTTGATCTTTGTTACACCTTCTCTGCAGCTGTAACACTGTTACCGTAGAATCTCTACAGTGTGGAAGCAGGCCGTTCAGCCCATCAAGTCTACACTGATTCATTTCCCCCCCCCCACACACACCATTGCTGTAACCCTGAACTTATTATGGCTAACCCACCGAACCTGCACATTCCTGGACAGTATGGGCAATTTAACATGGCCAACTCACCTGATCTGCACATCTTTGGACTGTGGGAGGAAATCAGAGTACCCGAAGGAAACCCACACAGTCACTGGGAGAATGTGCAAACTCCGCACAGAGACCTGAGACTGGAATCAGGCCCAGGTTCCTGGCGCTGTGAGGCAGCAGTGCTAACTACTGAGCTACTCTGCCACCCAGTGTACAGTGTAACAGTCATTGTGCACTCTATTCTGCTACCTGATGCAATTTGTATGGTATGATCTGTCTGTACAGCAAGCAAAACAGTGCTTTTGGTTAATTTGTTAAAACAACAAATTAACATTCATGTCAGGTCATCATTGTTAGTAATGGCCTTGCAGTAGCTGGTCTAGTTTTGCACTGTGATTTCTTATTCTTTTCCTGTACATACAGCAACAGTTTAGACCTCATCCCTTATCATTCTAGGTATTCAGAACCTAATCTAAAAAATTCTTGTGCAGGTGCTGAGACTCCTGAACTTAACCTGGTTTCCGAAGGCTTGCACTATGATTGTTTCACCAGAGGTTGGTTTCTCTGAATTGGAGGAATTGTGCTTGGCCACGTCATCATTTTCATTGGTTACTGATGAAGTTCTGGTAAAGCTACTGCACTTGTCATCGAGGCTACGGACATTAGATCTGAGAGGCTGCTATCGGATCACATCAGCGGGGTTACAACTTCTACCTTGCCAAGGTAAGGACATGTTTCTCTGAAGTCACCCTTTATGACCACTTTACCTTCATTATGAGTAGGGTCATTTGTTTTATGCTTGTTTAACATTTGAGTTGTATTGTTACAAATAAATCAATTTTCTAGTTCATTGATATCCTCAGGCACTCCCAAGTCTAGTCCAAAATATTTTATGTGCAGATAAGTCATTATTATGTCCTAGGAGAAGGTGAGGACTGCAGATGCTGGAGATCAGAGCCGAAGAGTTTGGTATTGGAAAAGCACAGCCGGTCAGGCAGCATCTGAAGAGCGGGAGAATCAATGTTTCGGGCCTAAGCCCTTCATCAGGAATGAGGCTTGTGGGCCAAGGGGGCTGAGAGATAAATGGCTGGGGGAAAGTAGCTGAGGGTGCAATAGGTACATGACATTGGGCGTGAAGCTGCTAGGTTGGAGAGGAGGGTGGAGCAGATAGGTGGGAAGGCAGATTGACAGGTAGGACAGGTCAAGAGGGTGGTGGCGAGTTAGAAGGTTGGACCTGGGTTAAGATAGAGGGAAAGGAAATGAGGAACCTGGTGAAATCCACATTGATCCTGTGTGGTTGGAGGGTCCCAAGGTGGAAAATGAGGCTTTCTTCTTCCACGTGTCGGGTGGTAATGGTTTGGCGGTGGAGGAGGCCCAGTACTTGCATGTCCTTGGCGGAGTGGGTGGGGGAGTTAGTGTCCCAGAGATGTCCTCTGAAACGTTCCGCAAGTTGGTGTCCTGTCTCTCCAATGTAGAGGAGACCACAATGGGAGCAACGGATACAAGAGATGATGTGTGGAAGTATAGATAAATCTCTGACGTATGTGCAAGGATCCTTTGGGGCCTTGGGGAGAGGTGAGGGTGGAGGCATGGGCGCAGGTTTTGCAATTCTTGTGATGGCAGGGGAAGCTGCTGGGAGTGGAGGGTGGGTTGGTGGGGGCATGGACCTAACGAGGGAGTCACGGAGGGAATGGTCTTTATGAAACGCTGATAGGGGTGGGGAGGGTAATATATTCTGGGTGGTGGGATCTGTTTGTCGGTGGTGGAAATGGCGGAGGATAATGCAATGTATCCAGAGGTTGGTGGGGTGGAATGTGAGGACAAGGGAGGGTTCTGACCTTGTTGCGGTTGGAGGGGTATGATTCAAGGGTAGAGATGTGGAAAGCGGCGGCGATATGCTGGAGGGCATCATTGACCATGTGGTAGGGGAAATGGTGGTCTTTTGAAGGAGGAGGCCATCTCGGATGTTCTGTGGTGAAATTGGTCATCCTGGGAGCAGGTGCGGTGAAGGAATTAGGAATAAGTGATAGCGTTTTCACAAGAGATGGTGGGAGGAGGTGTAGTCCAGGTCACTGTGGGAGTCGGTGGATTTGTAGTAGATGTCCAGGTAGCTGAGGGAGCTTGACCTGTCCTATCTGTCAGTCTCTACCCACCTATCCGTTCCCCCCTCCCCTCTGACCTATCATCTTCACCCATATTGCATTCTCAGCCCCTTTGGCCCATAAGCCTCATTCCTGATGAAGGGCATGTGCCCGAAACATCAATTCTCCTGCTCATCGAATGCTGCCTGAGCGGCTGTGCTTTCCACCGCCACACTCTTTGACATCATTATGTCCCGTTGTGTTCTCCCAGCCAAGTATAGTATGGGTTAGATATGAAGTAAAGTTTCCAATGCAAAGTTCTCAGGGCAAGTACAGCAGTTCCACACAATATAAAGTTTTGTCAACATTTTCTTGTCAAGCGTTCCCAGGACAAGTACAGCGCAGTTGCGATACTGAGTAAAACTCCCTGTACACTGGCCCTTCAAACAATAGAGGAGATCAAGCATGCATCAGATGCAGATGGCACTTGCTGACCATAGCTTGTTGCCCTGACATTATGGTGGTGGGCTTTTGTCTTGTGCTTCTACAGTCCAACCCATGTATGTGTTTGTGCAATTTTGGTAGAAGTTTGCTTTCTTTATTTGATTTTGGATGCGTTATCCTGTAGATAAATTTTAGAGGATCTGCAGCAATAAATGCATTGTTCTTACCACAGTGACCATATCCTTGCATTTAGACCTGAAAGAAACCATTGGTCTCCGTATCCCATGATTTTAAAAAAGACCTTGAGCACTTTGGATTTCTGGAACCTGCAATAAGATCCAAACACAACTCCTCTATTCATCATTCATGAGTAAAACAGACATGCATGGATTTATCATAGCCTGAATAGCAAATGGTCCATGTCCAAACCAAAGAAAACACATTAGACAGTAGAAATAGAGGCTAATAAGAATGAGGAACATCTTGTACCGTATTAAAGAAACTTAAGGCTTGAAGCTGACAAATCTCTGGGACTGGGATTGCCTGCATCCTACGGTTATCAAGATAGTTGTAGATTCAATGGGTTAACAAATGTGACAGGGTGATTCAAGAAAAGAGAGCGAGGAAACAGGAAATACATAGAGTCAGGAACATGCTAGGGTTTATTACTATAACATTTATAAAATTAGAGTGTGGCAGTCAGCCAGGCTTTACAAAGGAAATGGTGTTTAATAAATATATTTGCATTTTTTGAGGAAGTAATTAGTTGGATGGTTAAAGGGGAATTAGTGAAATCATACTCTTGAATTTCTGAAAAGCATTGATAAGATGCCACATGAAATATTAATACACAACGGCTTTATGGATTGGAGGGGATTTGTATAGAAAGAGAAATGGTTAATGGAAAGGAAGCAGAGAGTAGGGATAAATGGGGCATTATTAAGTTGGTAGCTTGTAACTTGGAGTGCCACAATGATCAAATTCATTGAAATTCAACGTGAGTAAATGCAAGGTCTTGCACTTTCAAAAAAAGAATCCAGGCATGGATTATTTTCTAAACAGTGAGAACATTCATAAAGCCAAAGCACAAAGGGATCTGGGAGTACTAGTCCAGGATTCTCTAAAGGTTAACTTGTAGGTTGAGTCCGTGATTAAGAAAGCGAATATAATGTTGTCATTTATCTCGAGGTTTAGAATATAAAAGCAGCGATGTGCTTCTGACACTTTATAAAGCGCTAGTTCGGCCCCATTTCGAATATTGTGCCCACTTTTGGGCCCCACACCTCAGGACAGACATATTGGTACTGGAGTGTGTCACATGGATGATCCCTGGAATGGGAGGCCTAACGCACAATGAACGGCTGAGGATCCTGGGATTGTATTCATTAGAGTTTAGAAGGTTATGGGGAGATTTAATAGAAACTTACAAGATAATGCATGGCTTAGAAAGGGTGGACGCTGGGAGGGCGGGGGAGGCGTGCGTGGGGAGAGAGAGAAAGAGGGCATGAGGTCGGTCATTTGGAGGTGGTGCTGTTCTTGGCAGCATTTCAGTGAGTCAAGTTCGTTTTTAATCATTGTACCTGTCAACAAAAGATGTGATCAGGGTTGAAGCAGCTCTTTACAGTAATGTGTCTATCGGGGTTTCTAATATAAGGGAGGTTGACCTGTCATGAGAGGCTGAGTAAGTGTGGTGTATTCTGTGTAGGTTCGAAGAATGAGAAGTGATTTTATTGAAATTGTTTTGCTGGGATTTACTGGGTAGGCAGAGAGAGCTGGAAAATGTGGAACACTGGTGCAGTCTCTGGGTAAGAGGGAGAGAAAAGACTAGCATTGATCTAGGACTTGTCATTTTTGCTGGGCAACTTGAAATGCTGTCTAGCCAATCGAACCCTGTTAAGGTGCAGTCACTGCAATAATGCAGAGTTGAGGTGTTTGCCATTTCAGATTGAAGTAAGCGGTTTTTCAGTCAGGGAGTGGTGAATCTTTGAAATGCTTTACTCGAGAGGGTTTTGTTCCATCATTCACTGTATCCACTAGGATGGAGTGGTTTCTGATGTCTGTGTATCAAGGAATCTGATGCAGGCAAGAAAAGAGATTTGAGTTCCAAGGTCAGGCCTGATCAGACTGATTGTGGAAGTGGGATCTTTGAGCCATGTGATCTGCTCCTATTAAATTCTTAACAAACTGACAAATTTGAGTCAATCTTGGCTCAATTCTTGAAGGTTGCAAGGCATAAGGCCCTTGTCCAGCCTATTGTGCAGCTGCACTGATTTTTAATGTCTAGTCTTGATTTTTAATTTGGGGAATGATGTATATTTTTAATCAAGCTTGTGCAGTTTATATTTATCAGACCCATCCCATCTACTTTCAGTGTGTAATCAAAGACAAAACTCTCCCAAGAGACTGAGCTCTGAAATTTCTCCTTGGCCTAAAAGGTCATTTGTATGAAATATACAGCTTAACTTTCATGACAGTCTTATGAAGCTGGAGAAATAGAGTTTCAATGCATTTCATTGTCTTTACCAATGGCACTCCATCACATCCTCCCGTGCTCTCTATTGACTGTTGGGAATGTTGTTGTCCACCATTTCCGGATCTCCATTCAATTCACTTGTAGATTATTGACTAAAGATATTGGGCTATTATTGCTATGTTCTGGTGGTTTTAAACAGAGGAATTGAGCAAAGGGGTGAAGCTGTCCAAAACAAAATTCTATGTTAAATCTGCAGCTGCTATAAACTGTACTCCTATCCTCCTGCCAGCCTACTCATTGGTCTGTGGCTGCACAGTTGTCAAGATCTTACCCTAGAGGAATTGTGTGTACATTTGTACGCTGCCTATGCAACGTCTGCATTTAAGTACCTCCTCTTAACTTGACAAGCACAATGGGAGGTTCTAGTGAGTGATTGTCAAACAGAATTTGATAAGGTAAAAACAATGACTGCAGATGCTGGAAACCAGATTCTGGATTAGTGGTGCTGGAAGAGCACAGCAGTTCAGGCAGCATCCAAGGAGCTTCGAAATCGACGGTTCGGGCAAACTCCCTTCATCAAAAGCCCTTTTTATTCCTGATCCAGAAACTAATCCAGAAACAGAATTTGATACCAAGTCATAAAAAGAGTTGTTAGGACAGTTGAAATAATACAGAAGGAGAGAGGGAGGAATTCACAATTTTACGGCCTGGCCATTATACAACAGTATAGAATGTGAAAATTGGGAATTGCAAGAGGCCATACAGAATTGGAGGTGTAGAGCGTAGAAATAGACCCTTCAGTCTCACTTGGAGAAAGTGAGGACTGCACATGCTGGAGATCAGAGCTGAAAATGTGTTGCTGGAAAAGCGCAGCAGGTCAGGCAGCATTCAGGGAGCAGGAGAATCGACGTTTGGGCTCATGCCCGAAACGTCGATTCTCCTGCTCCCTGGATGCTGCCTGACCTGTTGCACTTTTCCAGCAACACATTTTCAGCCATTTAGTCTCACTTGTCTATGTTGACCAGATATCCGAAATAAATCTAGTCCCATTTGTCAGGATTTGGCTCATATCCTTCTAAATCCTTCCTGATGATATACCCATCCAGATGCCTTTTAAATGTTGTAATTATACCAGCTTCCATCATCTTCTGGCAGCTTCTTCAATATAGGTTCCACCCTTTGCGTGAAAAAGTTGCCCCTTAGGTCCCTTTTAAATTTTTTCCCTCTCACCCTAAACTTAAGCCCTCTAGTTTTGGACTCACCACACCCCAGGGAAAAGATCTTGTCTATTTACCCTATCCATGCTCCTCATTATTTTATAAACCTGATGTGGATAGAGATGCTGGAGTTGGGTTGGAGTGGACAGGGTCAAAATCAAATGACCACTAGGTTATAGTCCAACAGGTTTATTTGAAATTGCAAGCTTTCAGCGCACTGCTCCTTCCTCAGGCATGGTACAGAGGAAGGAGCTGAGCTCCGAAAGCTTGCAATTTCAAATAAACCTGTTGGATTATAAGCTAGTGTCATTGCACTCCAAATGTGAGAAGTGCAGAGATATCTGGATTGTAAGGCTGAAGGTGGTTACTGACATTCAGAAGGTTGAGAGGCCATTGGGTTTTAAGGTAAGTTTTTTAAAATGGAGTTGCCAGGTTAGGAGCCGATGTAAGTTAGCAAGCACAGGAATGATGATTGCATTACTTCAGACTGTTCCTGACAGTCAACTCAATAAGCTTGCAGCCCATGCCTTCTACACATCTGTGCAAACTAAAGGACTACCTTTGTTTTCTTATGAAACTCTACTCGTTTCAATTCTAGACCTGGCACGGCTGTTCTTGGGACTTTACTGTAGTACCACCACCCTGTTGCTGGCTAAACAGGGCTCTGAGCAGATGGCATTGAAGTGGAGGCATTCTTTACAAGAACTGGATCTCACTGGGCAGTGCTACAATGAAAAAGACCTCGAGCTGGCTATGCAAATCCTAGCAGGGACTGCGGGAAACCATCTTCTGCGATCTTTAAACCTGGCTGGAACAAAGGTCACATTGGATGCCATCAGGTATTCATCATGTAGATGTGGTAATCAGTATGGTCTTTTTCTCTTAAAAATTGTAAGGAAAATTAGAATGAAAAAAATACATTAAGCAAGTTCTATGATTCTGCATCAAAATCTGAATTGGATATGTATTGAGGAAAGAAACATTTGTTGGGTTATGGGGAAAGACAATGGACTGAAATTGTTTAGGCTTATAGAATAAAACAAAGAACTGAGAATGATGGAAATCTGAAACAAAAACGGAAATTGCTGCAGCAACTCTAGTCTAGCAGCTTTTGTGGAGAGAAAGCAGAATTAATGTTTCAAGTTCAGTAACCCTTTGACGTGGCACTGTCGCTGCACTTGTAATCCAGAGCCTAGGCTAATGTTTTGTGAACATGGGTGCAAATCCCACGACAGTGGATGGTGAGATTTGAATTCAATATAAATCTGACCATGAACTGCCAATAACTGCTGACCTAGCATACAATGCCCACATCACATGAATGAATAAAAGACAAGCAACCCCTCCCCTGTTTGATAGACACCAAATAATGACATTGACATTTTTCTTGGGAATAAAGTGGCAGAAGTGAGCTCATCATCAGAAGGTGATGGCCATTACCAGAACATGTGCCCCAGGAGTGAATGTCAGCCTGAGGTATAATGAACATGGGGCTTCAGGTATTAAATTACTGACCCAGATCAGTGACTGATGGGGACAGTCTCCTGTGAATGAATTACTAGTCCTAGAGCAGGAAAATTGGATGGATAAAGCTCATCTCCATACTTGGAGGTGAGTATTTCTTTTGATCTCAGTCTTCTAGAGCTGGCTAACGGGTTGCATTAGGTGAAACTATAGCCTCCTCTGAGACCATTTGGCGTATTGTTTCCAAGCTGGTCAACAATGATCTGAATATACTCCTCCATTTTTTTATATATTGGAAAGCTCTTTTCAAAGTGGTTTCATTCTCTCAAGCTTTTTTTTTACAGCCTTTTACTCAGACAATTGTTTACTTATGGGTCAATTGAAACTTATCAGATTTAGCAATGCATTACTTTAGGACCCACAAGATGGAATATAATGTACAATTCATGTTAAAATTGTACAAGGCATTGGTTTGGCCTCATTTAGAATACTGCGTGCAGTTCTGGTCGCCACATTACCAAAAGGATGTAGACACTTTGGAGACAGTGCAGAGAAGGTTTACAGGGATGTTGCCTGGTATGGAAGGTGCTAGCTATGAAGAGACATTGAGTAGGTTAGGTTTATTTTCAGTAGAAAAAAGGAGATTGAGGGGGGACCTGATTGAAGTTTACAAAATCATGAAGTGTATAGACAGGGTGGATAGAGACCAGCTTTTTCCCAGGGCGAAGGATTCAATAACGAGAGGTCATGCTTTCAACGTGAGAGTTGGAAAGTTTAAGGGGGATACATGCGGCAAGTACTTCACACAGAGGGTTGGAACGCATTGCCAGCAGAGGTGGGAGAGGCATGGTCAATTCATTTAAGATGTGTCTGGACAAATGCATGAGTAGGTGGGGAGCAGAGAGATACAAATGCTTAGGGATTGACCGACTGGTTTAGACAGTACATTTGAATTGGCTCAGGCTTGGAGGGCCGAAGGGCCTGTTCCTGGGCTGTAAACTTTCTTTGTTCTTTGTTCGACTTGTGCTACAGATAACAGGCCTAGGCTGCACTTTGTTTGTCAGCCACTGAGCTGCTATAGAAGCATCTTCTTTAAGATGGAGGAGAGAGAGCTTTTATAATATTTAAAAAAAACTATATATATAAAAAAAATTTCTTAGATTTCATATAGTTATTAGACAGCAAGCTCAGAA
Source organism: Chiloscyllium punctatum (assembly GCF_047496795.1). Classification (NCBI taxonomy): domain Eukaryota; kingdom Metazoa; phylum Chordata; class Chondrichthyes; order Orectolobiformes; family Hemiscylliidae; genus Chiloscyllium; species Chiloscyllium punctatum. The sequence goes on along the minus strand of NC_092746.1, from coordinate 126,580,564 downwards.
GTGAGGCAGCTAATTTGTGTATAGCACCATACCGCTTAAAGTAGGAAATATTTATATGGGACAAATGTTGATGTTGAGGATGGCAGAAAAAAATTTGATGGGCAAAATCTTGCAAGATGGAATATAATGTGGCAATGTATGAAGTTATGTATTTTGGTGGGAATGATCAGTTAAATAGAGAAAATCTGCAGAAAGCTACAGAACAGGGAGATTTGGAGTCTTTGTGCATGAGTCATAGAAAGCTAGCAAATAAGCTTAGCAGGTTATAGGAAAGCTAGATGAAATGTTGGTCTTTATTTCAAAATCAAGGAAATCTTGTTAGAACTGCAAGCCTTAGACCACATCTAGAATACTATGGGCCCCTTCAGTAAGGATAAATATACTGGAGTTGGGGACAAACCAGAGAAAGTTCACTAGTTTGATCCTGGGTATGATCACTGACTCTGCATCTTAACTTTTCCACCAGTTTATCCCTATTTGCTTTTAGGTTTTATTAAATATCCTCAATTTTTTTCTTCTCCATATAGAATATCCATAGCTTCTCCAATTTATCCACATAACCAAATTTCCTAATCCCTGGATCCATTCTTGAGTCCTTTCTGAAGCCCCTCTAATGTCTTCAAATCCAGTGCCAAACATGACATGTAATCAGGAGGGGGGGAGAACAGATAGCCCAGTGATAATACCACTAGGCTATTTATTCAAGAGACCCAGTTAATGTTTTTGGAATCCACTTGGTGGAATTTGAATTCAATAAAAGTTTTGGAGTTAAGAGGCCAATGATGACGATTGTCAATTTTTGGAAAAATCCATCTGGTTTGCAAATGTACTTTAGGGAGGGAAAACTTCTGACCAGGTCTGGCCTGCATGTGACTGCAGACCCTTGGTAATGAGATTGCCTCTTAACTGCCCTCAGGGCAATTAGGGATGGGCAGTAAATCCTTGCCTGGTTAGTGATGCCAACATCCTATGTACGAATAGACCGAACCAGTGTGTTATGACACCAAGATAGCAAGCCAGACTGAATTGGACTCGCAGTCACTGGATTCACAACATGATGACATTAAGCATTTGATAACCCTCAAAATTGCTCAGTTGTTCCTAACCAGACTTTACAAATGACAGGGAGAAGGTGAGGACCGCAGATGCTGGAGAGTCTGAGTCAAAAAGTGTGGAGCTGGAAAAGCACAGCAGGTCAGGCAGTATCCGAGGAGCAGGAACGTCGATGTTTTGGGCATAAACCCTTCAGGCATTCCTAATGAAAGGCTTATGCTGAAAGCGTGAATTCTCCTTCTCCTCTGATCCTACCTGACCTGCTGTGCTTTTTCCAGCGCCACACTTCTTGACTTTTACAAATGACAGACCTTAGACACCCAAGTTTATAACTCAATACATTGTTAATTAATTTTGTAACTTTAGCAGAACACAGATGACCGACATGGTAATCAATTAATTCTACAATCTGTCTTCAGTAAGGTATTTGATAAGGTTCCCCCTGGTAGACTGATGGAGAAAATGAACTTGCTTGGGGTCCAGGGTATACTGGCTAGATGGACAGAGAACTGGCTGGGCAGAAGGGGACAGAGTAGTAGTGGAAGGGAGTTTTTCAAAATGGAGACCTATTACCTGTGGTGTTCCACAGGGATCCGCATTGGGACCACTGTTGCTTGTGACATACATAAATGATTTGGAGGAAGGTATAGTTGGGCTGATTAGCAAGTTTGCAAATGACACTAAGATTGGTGGAGTTGCCACTAGTGAATGGGATTGTCAGAGAATGCAGGAGAAAGTGAGGACTGCAGATGCTGGAGACCAGAGTTGAAAAATGCTGGAAAAACACAGCAGGCCAGGCAGCATCTGAGGAGCAGGAGAATCCACGTTTTAGGCATAAGCCCTTCAGGGATGAGGCTGGTGTGCCAATTCGGCTGAGATCAAAGGTAGGGGGGGAGGGAATTTGGGGGAGGGGTGCTGGGAATAGGATAGGTGGAAGGAGGGTGGTAGGCCGGAGAGGTCAGGAAGAAGATTGCAGGTCACGAGGGCGGTGCTGAATCCGGGGTTTGGGATTGAGATAAGGTGGGGGGAGGGGAAATGAGGAAGCTGGAGAAATCTACATTCATCCCGTGTGGTTGGAGGGTTCCTAGGCGGAAGATGAGGCGCTCTTCCTCCAGGCATCGTGTGGCCTGGGTCTGGCGATGGAGGAGGACAAGGACCTCCATGTCCTTGGTGGAGTGGGAGGGGGAGTTAAAGTGTTCAGCCATGGGGCGGTTGGGTTGGTTGGTCCGGGTGTCAGAGAATGCAGCAGAATATAGAGAGATTGGAGAGTTTGGGCAGAGAAATAGCAGATAGTGTTCAATCCGGACAAATGTGAGGTGATGCATTTTGGAAGATCCAGTTCAAGAGTGAACTATACTGTAAATGGAAAAGCCCTGGGGAAAATTGATGTACAGAGAGATCTGGGTGTTCAGGTCCGTTGTTCCCTGAAGGTGGCAATGCAGGTTGATAAGAGTGGTCAAGAAGGCATATATGGCATGCTTTCCTGCATCGGATGGGGTATTGAGTACGAGAGTTTGGCAGGTCATGTTATAGTTCTATAGGACTTTGGTTCTGCCACATTTGGAATACTGCGTACAGTTCTGGTCCCTACATTACCAAAAGGATATGCATGCTTTGGATGGGGTGCAGAGGAGGTTCACCAGGATGGTATGGTTGCCTGGTATGGAGGGTGCTAGCTATGAAGGATTATTTTCATTAGAAAGACAGCATGTGAGGGGGGAAACCTGATTGAGGTCTACAAAATCATGAGAGGTATAGACAGGGTGGATAGCAAGAAACTTTTTCCTAGAGTGGGAAAAATTATTAGGGGTCATGAGTTCAAGGTGAGAGGGGAAACGTTTAAGGGAGATATGCATGGAAAGTTCTTTACCAAGAGCGTGCTAGGTGCCTGGAACGTGTTGCTAGCAGAGGTGGTAGAGGCAGGCACGATAGTGTCATTTAAGATTTATGTAGACAGATACATGAATAGGCAGGGAGCAAAGGAATACGATAATAGACGACGGGTTCGATAGAGCATCTGGATTGGCACAGACTTGGAGGGCCGAAGGCCTGTTCCTGTGCTGGAATTTTCTTTGTTATTCTAAAGCAGTCTCCTGCCCAAAAAACCCAATAGAAAACAGTTGACCCTCTAGTTTGTCTTTCTCCTCCCTTGATGGACCATTTCAGCATGCAACCAGCTGCAGGTCCCTGAGCATAGCAACATCATGGTGCTGGTTCGTATACAGTGTTCTTGAAGCAGTGATTAACCTGCTTTGTTTTTCCATCCCAGTCCCCAAGAGCAAGCCTGGTTTTGTTCTTTTTTTTGAACTGCGTTATTGTTCAAAGTTCAGTTCTCAACTGCAACTCCGTTTCAAACCAAAACGAAAAAAAAAATTATATTCTCAACAAATGTTTTAGAGTTTTGTTATAATACCCTTGCTTTTGTTATGTGGTACTCTAAACTAGATTAATAACACTCAGCTATCCTATTTGATTCATTATCTCATTCTCAACTTGCCCTTCCCGCTTCAATAATTCATACAGATTCTCCTGCTCCTGGTTCCCCTTTAGAATGGTAGGTATATCCTGATCAACTTGTTCAGTCGTGTTTTAACACCTGTCAAACAGATGACTGTAGAACCCAGGCCTTGTGGCTTAGAGGTAGAAACACAATCATTATGCCACAAGTCCTTAAAGTATTTTACGTAAACCTGTTCAAACATGATGTGACACATTTCCATCGCAGGTTGGGCTTGATCCTTCAACCCCTGGCCTGGGGCTAGGGAAAGTATACTACCCCTGTGCCACAAGCATTACACCCTTTACTTTGTGTTCATACCAACATTGATCATTTCCCACTTCTCTGAATTAAATTTCATGACCATTTACCTGCATATAAATCCTCTAGGTGTATCACTGTCCTTCTGACTATCCTATTCACAATACTTGCACCTCAGTATGCTATGGCTTTGAGCTGTTTTGAGTCCAAATTATGATAGATGACCAACTAAACTGAATTAGCTGAAGCATAAAGAATATTGAGGTGAAAGCATAGATGCATTTAAAGGTGGATTTACTTCCGTAAACATAGCTGTGATAAAGAAACTTTCAGTACAGGTCGTTCAGCTATAAAGCATGTTTTGTCAGCGCGAATTAGCAAAAATAGAATTGATGAATTGTGGGCATTGTTTGGATAACATGAATGTTTTACTAAATGAGTATGGTGATTTTCTATTAGTCAGCTTCTACAGCGCGATTTGCTACAGCAGTTTCCCATAGTGTGATTTTTCTATAGCGCGAGGTCACAGAGGAACACAATTGTCATGTTATAGCAGACTGACCTGTACTTGAGCCTCAGTTGCTTATTAACTTTGACACGAATATCAAGAATGAAAGGAAGGGACTGAGTATATGTTCATGTTGGCTGATTCTACAGAAAATGGAAAGTAAGCTGTGAAGAGAAGCAAAAGAAAATAAACCGGGTAATTGAGTAAGAAATTAGCAGATGAAGTTATGACATGGGGAGACGTGAAATTATCCACTTTGGTTGAAGATGGAGAAGCAGCTTTTAAAAAATAAAAATAAAAAACCCAGAGATCAGTAAATATAGTTTTGCAGGGTTTGGAATTGGTCCTTGCACACGTAACATGCAGATACAGCAAACACCTTGGCATGCGTTTTCTTTCATTGGATGTGGGCATTGCTGTATCTGGTGCCAATCCTTAATTACTCTTGAACTGAGTGGCTTGCTAGATTATTTCTGAGGGCATTTAAGGATCAATCACATTCCTGTGGATCTGGAATTGCATGTGGACCAGATCAGGTAAGGACAGAAATCCACTTCCTAAGAGGCCAGTAGTGAAGCATGTCGAGTTTTATCAGTATCAACTATAGTTTCAAGGACAGCATGACTGAGAGTAGCTTTCAATTGCAGATTTAATTAATTGAATTTTAATTCCACCAGCTGCTTTGATAGGATCTGAACCTGTGATGTCAAAGTGCTGGTCTTTAAAGAGATACATGGGAGTAAGAAAATTAAATTAAGATTCGATTAGATTAGATCCCCTACAGTATGGAAACTGGCCCTTCGGTCCAACAAGTCCACACCGACCCTCTGAAGAGCAACCCACCCAGACCCGTTCCCCTACATTTACCCCTGGTTAATGCACCTAACACTACAGGCAATTTAGCATGGCCAATTCACCTAATGTGTGCATCTTTGGACTATGGGAGGAAACCCACGCTGACACGGGGAGAATGTGCAAACTTCACACAGACAGCTGCCCAAGTTGGGAATTGAACCCAGGTCCCTGGTGCTGTGAGGCAGCAGTGTTAACCACTAAGCCACCGTGTAATTGTTCAGCCATGATCTTGCTGAATGGAATAGTAGACTTAGTGACTTTGTCCTCCTGTTTAGATCTTGTATGGTGGAGTATATGCTGATAATGTTGGATGAAAAGAAATGATAGGAAGCTCACATGCAGCTGAAATGCTGGTCTGGATGGTTACATGGAATACTGGATTAGTGGTGCTGGAAGAGCACAGCAGTTCAGGCAGCATCCAACGAGCAGCGAAATCGATGTTTCGGGCAAAAGCCCTTCATCAGGAATAAACTGATGAAGGGCTTTTGCCCGAAACGTCGATTTCGCTGCTCGTTGGATGCTGCCTGAACTGCTGTGCTCTTCCAGCACCACTAATCCAGTATTTGGTTTTCAGCATCTGCAGTCATTGTTTTTACCTGGTTACATGGAATAGCCTATGTCTGTTCAATAGTATGTAACTATCCAGATGCTGAATGCTTGCACGTAGATCTTAACTCTCTCAGGAAACTTCTGATTTTCTGGCTGTTTTTCATGGTCATTGGAGTAATATTTGCCCTTTCTTTTACTTGCCTTTATCCTGCAGAATTGTGGTGAGCAACAGCCCCAATTTGAACTACCTGAACCTGACTTCCTGCCGCTGCCTCCCCCGTGGGCTTAAACGCGTCTACCGAGGCGGGGATGAGATCTCCCAATTTGTCAACAGATTGCTGGAAAGCACAGAGAACAGCAGCGCGACAGTGAGCGTGGACCACAAGGGGCAGTTGTGAAGCAAGTGGCCTGCTCTCAAATACCAGCAAAGGCCATGTTGCTAATCAATGAATGGTGTGACTGACTCACTTTCTTAAACAAAGTGCATGCGCGCGCGTGCATATAGGTTTATCTGTGTGTATGTGTATGCACACATCTGTGCCTCCAGCTCCCTCCAAAAAGTTCAAAGCACAATCAGTAAATAAAAAAATTTAAAAAAAGATCTGTACTCCAATTTGAGATCAGTTTCAAGCAGTAAAGAATGCACAGTTAGAAATCATCAAACAACAATGCCAAGTAATAGATATCCTGAAACAGAATTGTTGGACTGTACTGGAGGTATGGGTGCTTTGTTGATGTTGAGGAAAATTTGCAAGGTTAATGTGACTTTAAAAGTAACAGCCCACACAAGGAACACTGTAACTGAGCCTAGTTTGAAGTGTAGAATAAGGGTTCTTTTGCGATTGTATGTAGCAGCTACAAAATTCTGCTTCCTCTTTTCTAAACTGCTGAATGTAGACTGCCGACTGGTCTCCCATCCCTATAAGTCCATTGTACAATTTAGTATTTTTTAAACAGCTTAATAGGAACACTGTTGGGAAGGTGAACAGGTAGTGCCTTGTTTGTTTTTCTGTAGCTACCACCTTTTTGTAGCCTCATGCTTAAATCGAAGTTCTTTCCTCTTCTCAACGGTGCTAAATGGTAATTTTATTTATATACTTGTGTGGAAGAGCAACGGTCATGTTGTGAATATTTGAATCATGGTATTTTCCTGAAAATATCAAATCAAATTCAAAGTTTTTTATATAATGTTTTGGGCTGTGGTGTTTTCATTCTCAGGAAAAGTAAGGTAGCTTTCCTAAATGGTTAAGCAACCATGCAGTTTGGGTGCTAGATACATTCCTCCCAGATTACATGGTGATTAGCCTAGCCAGGAATTTTTTACACAACCAGCAACCCTTCCTCCAGGGGTGAGTTGTTTAAAGGATTTTCAAAGTCCTGCTCCAGAAACCAGTGTAAGAACCTGGGCTGGGAAAGTGCTAGACCTGGCAGTTGCACCCCATAGCACATTCTTGTGTCAAGAATTGCATGTGCTGATTGGCACGTGGTTAAGAGCCATTGAGCTGTCATCCCATCAAGTTCCTTTGTGAGCTGGAGGAGGCACGTTGGCATTGGTGGGTGATGTTCCAGTGAGAACAGGAGAGCATTCCAACTACAATGTTCAGCAGCTGAAAAACCAGTGATCGGTTTTTATGATCTTGCAATATATATTCTACAAAAATGTTTTAGACTCATCAATGTATAGATAAATGGAATATGTAAATATACATATATGTCATTAAATATTTGTAAAATCTAACTATTTAGTTATTTCAATTTTTAAATTAGAATGTGACCAAAATATTTGATCACAATATGATCATGATGGTTTTTGATTAAACAAGGAAAACGTGCCAGAGTGATTTAGTATTTTTAAAAATTCTTTAAATTCTTTTGTGGGACATGGGTGTTGCTGGCTGGGCCAGTATTTATTGCCCATCACTAATTGCCCTTCAGAAGGTGATGGTGAACTGCCTTCTTGAACTGATGCTGTCCATCTAAACAATGCCATTATGGAGGGAATTCCTGGATATTGACCCAGTGACACTGAAGCAAAATATTTCCAAGTCAGGGTGGTTAGTGACTGCAGTTAGTGATGTTCCCATGCATCAACTGCCCTTGTCCTTTTGAATGGTTGTGGGTTTGGAAAGAACTGTTGAAGAGTATTTGGCAAATCTCTGCAGTGCATCTTGTAGGTAGTACACACTGCTATGACTGAACAGCAGTGGTGGAGGGCGTGGATACTTGTGAATGTGATCCTAATCAAATGGGCTGCTATTTCCTGGATGGTGTCAAGCTTCTTGAGTGTTATTGGAGCAGCTTTCTTCCAGGCAAGTGGAAAGTCATCTATCCTACTACCTTGAGCCTTGTAGATGGTGGACAGGGTCTGAGGAGTCAGGAGGTGAGTTCCTAGCCTTTGACCAGCTCTTGTAGCTAGTGTTCATGTCGTGAGTCCAGTTGAGTTTCTGGTCAATGGTAACCTCCAGGATGTCGATTATGGGAGATTCAGTGATGATAATGCCATTGAATGTCACCAGATGGTTAGATTGTCTTTCATTGGAAATGGTCATTGCCTGGCATTTGTGTGGTACAAATGTTACTAGCTGCTTTCTGGCCCAAGCCTGGATATTACCAGATCTTAATGCATTTGGATATGGGCAGCTTCAGTATCTGAGGAGCTGTAAATGGTGTTGAACATTGCAATCATCATGAACATTCCCAATTCTGACATGATGAAGCAGCTGAAGATGGTTGTGCCTAGAGCTTGGAGCTGAGGTGGCTGACTTCTAACAACTACAACCATCCTCCTATGTGCCAAGAAGGACACCAACCGAGAGCTTGTCCTCTATTCCGATTTGTTCCTGTTTTGCTCAGGTTCTTTCATGCCACACTTGGTCGAATGCAGCCTTGATGTCAAGGGCTGTCACTCTAACCTCACCTCTGGAGTGCAGCTCTTTGTCCATATCAGAACCAAGGCAGTGAGGTCAGGAGCTGGCTGGACCTGGCAGAACCCAAATTGCCCCACTGAGGTGATTGTTGAGCAAGGGCTGCTTGATAGCACTGTTGATGACACCTTCCATTACTTTGCTGACTATTTGGAATAGACTACTGGGGGTAATTGGCTGGGTTGCATTTGTTCTGATGTTTGTGTATAGGAATTTTCCACATTGTTGGATGCCAGAATTCTAGCTGTAGTGGAACATCTTGGCTAGAGGAGCTAGTTCTGGAGCACAAGTCTTCAGTACTACCAAAATATCAGGGCCCAAAGCTTTTTGTATCTACCCCTCCAATCATTTCTTGATATCGTGGAGTGAATTGAATTGACTGATTGGAGGAGAGGGATAATTCACTTGGCACATCCGGCTGAAGATTGCTGCGAGTGCTTCAGCCTTACCTGTTGTACTGGTGTGCTGGGCTTTTCCATCATTGAGGTTGGGGAAATTTGTGGACCTGCCTCCTCCAGTGAGTTATTTAACTGTCCATGACCATTCATGATTGGAAGTGGCAGAACCTCCGAGCTTAGATCTGATTCACCAGGTCTTTCAATCACTTACTGCTTATGCTATTTGACATGCAAGTAGTCCTGGGAGCTTTACCAGGTTGACACCTCATTTGTAGTTTTGCCTGGTCCACTGAATCAGGGTTGATCCCGTGGCTTGACGGTAATTGTTGAGTGGGGGATGTGCTGGGCTATGAGATTGCAGATTGTGCTGAAGTATAATTCTGCTGCTGTTTGTTCACCGTGTCTCATGGAATCCCCATCTTGAGTTCCTACATCTGTTTGAAGCTTGTTCTGTTCATTATTGATGACTCTGCCAGACAACATGATGGAGGTTATTCTCAATATGAAGGTAGGACTTCATCCTCTCAATGACTGCAGTGGTCGCTTTTAATGATATTGTAATGGACAGATGCACCTTTGCTGTGGAGATGCTGGTTTTGGATCGGGATGGACAAAGTCACAAGTCACCAGACACCAGGTTATAGTCCAACAGGTTTATTTGAAATCACAAGCTTTCGGAGCGCTGCTCCTTCGTCAGCTGAAGTGAGTCTCTGAAAGCTTGTGATTTCAAATAAACCTGTTGGACTATAATCAGATGTATCTTCTGGCAGCTTGGTAAGGATGAGGACAAGTATGTTTTCCTCTTCTGTTGGCTTTCTCACCGCTTGCTGCAGATCCAATCCAGCAGCTATGTCCTTTAGGACCCGACCAGCTCAGTCAGTAGCACTGCTGCTGAGCTACATCTTGGTGGTGGACATTGAAGTCTCCCATGTAGAGTACATTTTGTATCTTTGCCACACTCAGTACTGCCTCTAACTGTTCAACATGGAGGAGGAGTACTGATCTGTCATTCAAGGGAGGACAGTATGTGATAATCAGCAGGAGGTTTCCCTGCTGCCGATGTTGTGACTGTGTAGGACATTGGTTAAGCCATGTTTGGAATACTGTAGGAGAAAGTGAGGACTGCACATGTTGGAGATCAGAGCTGAAAATGTGTTGCTGGAAAAGGGCCTGAAGAAGGGCTCATGCCCGAAACGTCGATTCTCCTGCTCCTTGGATGCTGCCTGACCTGTGCTTTTCCAGCAACAGATTTTCAGTTTAGAATACTGTATTCAATTCTGGTCTCCCTGCTACCCCACCACCAGAGATATATTTTCCCCCTTCACCCCTATCCGCTTTCCATAAAGACCATTCCCTCTGTGACTACCTGGTCAGGTCCACGCCCCCTAACAACCCACCTACCCCTCCTGGTACCTTCCCCTGCCACCACAGGATTGCAAAATTTGCACCCACATCTCCCCACTCACCTCCAAGACCCCAAAGGAGCCTTTCGCATCCATCAAAGTTTCACTTGCGCTTCCACACATGGATTTACTGTATCCATTATTCCTGATGCAGTCTCCTCTACATTGGGGAGACTGGACGCCTACTCACAGAGCGCTTCAGAGATCGCGCCACTCCATTGCTGAACATTTCAACTCCCCCCTCCCACTCTGCCGAGGGCATGCAGGTCCTGGGCCTCCTCCATTGCCACTCCCTCATCACCCAACGCCTGGAGGAAGAACACCTCCTCTAATGCCTCAGGACCCTCTAACTCCATGCCATCAATGTGTACTTCACCAGTTTCCTCATTTCCCCTCCTCTCTCTTCCCACCCCCCCCCCAATCTTACCCCAGTTCCATCCTTACAGCTCAGCACTATCCTCATTACCTGTCCCATCTGTCAATCTTCCTTCCTACCTATCCGCTCCACCCTCCTCTCCAACCTATCACCTTCACCCCCACCTCCGTCCACCTATTGCACTCTTTTCCCCCCCCCCCCCCAGTCCCATCTCCCTCCCATTTATCTCTCCACCTCATTCCTGATGAAGGGCTTTTGCCCGAAACATTGATTTTCCTGCTCCTCGGACCTGACAGCCTGACCTGCTGTACTTCTCCAGTATCACTCTAATCTTGACTCTGATATCCAGCATCTGCAGTACTCACTTTCGCCTCGTTGATTTTAACCTAACAGCAAATCCTCTTCCAAGGATGCCCACCTTGAAGAAGTTCTCCTCCTCTATCTACAAGGATCTCAGTGAGTCCCTCTCTCACTGCAACCCCCAGGTCATCTCCTCTGCCCTGAAGCTCTTCAACCATGTTCTGAAACAGACTCGCTACCACAGCCCCATCTCCTTCCTCAGTGCCTGCCTGTGGAACCAATGGATCCTACATGGACTCCAAACCACATTTGGAACAATGCAATTTGAATCTGAACAGGACAACCAATACAGACTACAAATTCAAAACCTCCAGCAACGGTTCTCCTTCTGGATCCTCCACTCCAGACTCGCAGCTATCGCCGCCACCTAACCTCTCTACAGTCAGCTATGCTTCAACTAAGGGCCACACTCTCTCAGAACTGCAAAGGACCCCAACTGTATTATATCTTCAGAAGAATTCATACACTCAGTACATCGCCCTGTGGCCTAACATTTCAACTCCCCCTCCCACTCTGCCGAAGACATGGAGGTCCTGGGCCTCCTTCACTGCCGCTCCCTCACCACCAGACGCCTGGAGGAAGAACGCCTCATCTTCTGCCTCGGAACACTTCAACCACAGGGCATCAATGTGGACTTCAACAGTTTCCTCATTTCCCCTTCCCCCTACCTCACCCTAGTTCCAAACTTCCAGCTTAGCACTGTCCCCATGACTTGTCCGGACTTGTCCTACCTCCCTATCTCCTTTTCCGCCTATCTCCTTTTCCACCTATCCACTCCACCCATCACCTTCATCCTCTCCCATACTCACCTATTGTCCTCTATGCTACTTTCTCCCCACCCCCACCCTCCTCTAGCTTATCTCTCCACGCTTCAAGCTCTCTGCCTTTATTCCTGATGAAGGGCTTTTGCCCGAAACGTCGATTTTACTGCTCCTCGGATGCTGCCTGAACTGCTGTGCTCTTCCAGCACCACTAATCCAGAATCTGGTTTCCAACCTCTGCAGTCATTGTTTTTACCTAAACAATATTTCTGCACCATTTTAAACATTAAAAACTGTAAGGACAACAAATTTTATATTCCCACCTCAATAGTCAAAGCTCCTCGAACATTCCAGAAGCTTCCCCTGGCCTCCGGAACTGCACGGCCACCATCAGCCACAAGGCTGCACCATCCGCCATCACCGTGGTGGTCGATGATGTCATTTCCGCCCCCGCTGACTGGTAGTTTGTAGCCACGGCTCCTCATGTCGCCTCCACGACTGCCAGTCAGACAACCAATGCCGCGATCGCCATGGGATCTGCCACCGCCGGGACCAAAGCAAGGCCCAACCGAACCCACACTTCCGTCCCGCGTCCCTGTTGCCGCTGCCACAGCCACTTCCACCCCCTCCAACATCTCACACGCCACACGTTCTGTGACTTCCACCCCCTTCATGGCCACTGCCTCAGCCATTTCCACCCCCCAACATCACCTACACCTCGGGTTTCGTCATTTCCTCCCCATTTCACTGATGCCACGAGTTCTGCCATTTCCGCTCCACAGCTGCTATCGTTGCAACCACTTTCACCCCCACTGACCCACTCACCTGCACACTGTCGATATGCACGCCCCCCCCCCCCCCCCCCCCCCCCGTTATGGGTCCCACTGTCATTACTCCTGCCCCCCCAGAACCCTGGAGTGAACATCATTTCCAAACTGATGTCATCCCCGTTTCCCCCCCCACTACCAAGGCCACCCCAGTCACCGTTTCCATCCCCACACCCAGCTCCAGCCCTATACCAGGTCCTAGCTCTCAGCCTTGCTGAGTTATCACTATCCCTCGGACTGAGGGACAAACGATCAGATTCTCAGCAAAGGCCTTACCTTCATCCCCCCCTCTGTCCACGCATCAACGAATTCAATACGCATTGTGATGTCAAACTCTTCTGCCGCCTCTGTGCCTGAGCTTTCGAACAGTACAGCCCTGGAAAAAGTCTTTCGGCCCACCAAGTCTATGCCAACCATGATACCATTCTAATTAATCCCACTTGCCTGTACATGGTTGATATCCCTCTATTTCTTGCCTGTCGAATGTCTGAGAGTATGTCTCTTAAACATCTGCTTCTAAGCTTCCCTGCATCATGTTCCAGTCACCTACTACCCTCTGAGTAAAAATAAACTTGACTTGTATATTTTCTTTAACTTTAACCCCTACCCAACCACCCACCCCCACCCCACTATTGAAATCTCCACCCTGGGAAAAAGGTTTCAACTATCTATGCCATCCTTGTCTCTCATTATTTATATATTTCTATGAGGTCCCTTCTTAGCCTCCCAAAGCACAAGCAAAAACAATCCAAATTTGTCCCACCTCTTATAGCTAATAGACTCCAATCCAGCGATCGTACTGTTAAATCTCGATTGCACCCTCTCCAAACCCTCCACATCCTTCCTACAGAGTCAAAAGGTGTGAGACTGGAAAAACACAGCAGGTTAAGTAGCATACGAGGAGCAGGAGAGTCGACGTTTTGAGCATAAGCTTTTCATCAAGAATGACTTCCAGCATCTGCAGTCCTCACTTTCTCCACATCCTTCCTACAGTGTGGCAACCAGAACTGCACAACAATGGTCATTACATACTGAGTCGAGAGTGTGGTGCTGGAAAAGCACAGCAGGTCAGGCAGCATCTAAGAAGCAGGAGAAGTAACATTTCAGGCATAAACCCTTCATCAGGAATGCGGTACGTGGGCCAAGGGGACTGAGAGATGGGGGGGTGGGGACTGGCGGTGGGATGGGGGTGGTAGCTGGAAATGCGTTAGGGAGATGAAGGGGGGGTGTGAAGGTGATAGGTCAGAGAGGAAAGTGGTGTGGAAGGAAGATGGACAGGTTGGACAGGTCAAGAGAGGTGCTGAGTTTGAAGGTTGGATCTGGAACAAGGTGGGGGGAGGGGAGATGAGGAAACTGGTGAAATCCACATTGATCCCATGTGGTTGGAGGGTCCCAAAGCAGAAGATGAGGTGTTCTTCCTGCAGGCAGTGGGTGGTAAGGGTTTGACAATGGAGGAGGCCCAGGCCCTTCATGTCCTTGGGGGAGTGGGAGGGGGAGTTAATGTTCAGCCACGGGGTTGTGGGGTTGCTTTGTACATGTGTCCTGGAGATGTTCTCTGAAGAGTTCTTCAAACAACAGATACAGTAAATGATGTGTGTGCCGTAGCAAGAATTGCAAAACCTGTGCCCACATCCCCCCCCCACCCCACCTTTGCCTCCATCCAATGCTCCAAAGGAACTTTCCATATTCAGAGATTTACCTGCACTTCCACACACGTCATTTACTGTATCTGTTCCTCCTGATGCTGTCTCCTCTACACTGGGGAGACAGGATGCCTACTTGCAGAATGCTTCAGAGAACATCTCTGGGACTGTTGCACAAAGCAACCTCACTGCCCCCTGTGGCCAAACACTTGAACTCCTCCTCCCACAACACCAAGGACATGAAGGTCCTGGGCCTCCTCCATTGCCAAACCCTTACCACCCACTTAATGAATGAGGAACGTTTCATCTTCCACCTCGGGACCCTCCAACCACATGGGATCAATGTGGATTTCATCAGTTTCCTCATTTCCTCTTGCCCCATCTTATCCCAGATCCAACCTTCCAAATCAGCACCACCCTCTTGACCTGTCCATCTTTCTTCCTTCCAACTTATCAACTCCACCCTCCTCTCCGACCTATCACCTTCATCTACTATCATACTCTCAGCTACCTTCCCTTCAAGCCCCCTTCTGCCTCCCGCCCGCCCCCCCACTTTACCTCTCAGCCCCCTTGGCCCACAAGCCACATTCCTGATGAAGGGCTTATGCCTGAAACATTGATTCTCCTGCTTCTCAGATGCTGCCTGACTCACTGTGCTCATGAAAGAAGTGTCAATATTTCTGTAACACTCCAGGAGGTTGTGGGTCACATGACCACATTCCCTCCTGTTAATTCAGCAAGTATCGATGTGTTGTGTCATAGCACTGCACAAATGTTTCAAGATGGCAGTGGCGGAGTGGCACTGTTCGGGTTACTGAGCTGGAGGCTAGTCAACATCTGTCTGCTTCTCTTTGCCTTTTTTCTTTTCACTTTCTTTCTCTAAATCTTTTCTCTTACTTTTTCACCTCGGTTGCAGCGATGGTAGGCCTCACATGGAAAGGTGGACAAAGATGGTGGCGTGGGCCCAGACAGGAGTGAGTCAGAGTAAATGATGAAGAACAAGGCATTCAGTGGCAGCAGCAGCAACACTATGATGAGGCAGATGCAGCTCCATCCTAGCCAGAGGTCTCCCAGCGAGTAGTTCCCATGCCTAACACCCTAGGCCAGACACTCAGGCTGAGCTGAGGCTGCAGGTTTGCGGCTAGGCCCAGGTGCCTGTTGGCAGGAGTGACCATGTCACGAATTTGGTCCCAGTGCAGGAACCTCTGGCACCGACTGCAGTGGTGGGGTTGGCCCTGCGGAGACAGATGGCAATGGTGGAGTTGTCAAAATGGCACTGGAGAGTGGAAAGTTTTTCTTCCAGCAGCGGAAGTATGGTGAAGTGTGGTCACAGCAATGAACTCTATTTCCCAACAGTGACTCAAGGCATTGGGTGGACCCAGGCCACCTAACTTTATTGAGATCACTAGAAGATGAACCTTATTGTTTTATATTTCTGGTTTTATATTCTGTGTTTTGGATAATTTTATGTGTTTTAGGAGAGTGATAACACTTTTATTGTCATATGTATTTAATACAAATGCAGTGAAATCAAATCAATCAGTAACACCAAGTTTCCAGGAACAGTGTTCAAATACCTGACACTAACTTACACAAATGATAATACTGTTAATAAAATAATAGAAAAGAAAAAGAATCATTCGTCAATTCTTAAATAGATGATTGTAAGACATTGAAGAGATCAATTTATTTACAAGTTGCCCAGGATCTTTTAGATGCTAAACTGCTGTACCTGACATTGCTGAGCCTGGCTCTCTGCTCACGTCTGCCCAGTGTTGTTTCTCATTCAGGAACTCAGTGAGTTTCCATTTTCACTTAAAGACCATGCCTCAGGCCTTTCCTTAGATTCCCTTGCAATTACCATCAAACCAAACCTTGGTTAGTTGTCATACCTGGCAATTTGAAATATTAGGGTTTCTCTTCCCACGGCATAAGTGCTCCACCTGTCTAGTCTGTTCAAGGTTCTCCCTCCATTGTCCATAGATACTGCACATGGTTTGATTTTGCTGCCTGCTGACATTTTTTTTCTTGGATGATTTCATTTGGTGCCATTTTAGCACCATTATCAAGTGTTGGCCAGTCTGATTCTCCTTTGATTCCCTTTTGGCTTCTTGCCAATTGTCTTGATTGATCTGATTTAAAGCCTGTTTACCTTGTTTCTTTCAAATCCTGAGTTTACTGTCCAAATTAACCAAATCCAGAATATTAACCGTAATCAGTCCTGCTCTGTGAGCAGTCACCAAATTGTTAATTATGTCCTTGCTGGTCTAGGTCTGGTCATACCCATATTACTTCCTGTTTATGTTTCAGGAATCTACCTTTTAAATATAGGTACAGTTTCTAAAGTTGGGAAGGGTACTTCTTTGGCTGTTGAGTTGCAGATATGTCCTACCACCACAGATACCAATTTGTCATAGTACAACAGCATCCTGTACGGCAACATCCATGTATTTTAAAACCAACCCATTCTGCAGCACCAGGGTAGTTCTCGGACATGTGTGCATGCGCGCACGGGCACTTAGTTTTGATCTGTTCCTTATTTCATAGATAATCCTTAGTATATGTGCTTTCCACAGTATCTTTGACTTAGCTCCAATTATTTCTCCAGACCAACAGCCAAACATCCCAGCTCAGTGCATCCGTTGGTGGAGAATCAGTCACCGTATTGTGAGGTTACAAGCATGAAAACTGACAGCAAATGTTGGTAGATTCAGAAAGGAGCTGTGTTATGTGTACTGTGGGTTCAACACTTCTATAACAATACCTTGAACTTCCATTTATTCTCCTTATACATTGCTTGCCATAGTATCTGTACACTATGGTGTGGTGCGGATGGACCCAGAGAACACCATCACAGCACAGGGCTGCTCTGGCAGGAGAACACCAACATGGCCAGGGTGATTCTCTCCTGGTTCAACTGGTGCCCATCTTAGTACTGAGGTCAATGCACCCTTAACCATCCTTCATCTAAAATTCACTTTCTTTGAACTAAGCCCACTACCTGCAGTTTATATTAATCTTTTATCTGTTCATTTATATCCACAACAGCTCTTCAGATATTCAGCTTAGTCACACAAGAGTATGGACTCATGTACTTACAGCCCACCATCATACCACCAAAGTATGATTGGTATTATCAGCAAACCATGCTATAGCACAGTACACATAACACAGCTCCTTTCTGAAATCTACCAACATTTGCTGTCAGTTTTCATGCTTGTAACCTCACAATACGGTCTCTTGTGCCTGAATTGGGCTGTGATGACTTGAGTGCTGAGAAAGGCCTAAATCTACTGGGGCCTTGTTCCTCCAAAATATCTTGGCGAGAGCACTGCCTCAGCAAAGGGACAGTCTCTTTCATGGCCTCTGAACTAGAGTAGGATCACTTCTAATTCCTCTAAAAAAAAACAGGTGGAACTAGTGGCTACTTGTAATCCCTCTATTCCTTTCCTATTCATGTATTCCCCCAGGTGTCCCTTGAATGCTGCACGTCAGTTTCCACCACCTCCTCTGGCACCATGTTTCCAGGCACTCACCACCTTTTGTGTGAAAAACTTGAAAGCTGAATTATAGGACTTCAAAAAGGTGGTTATCTCGAGATTACTACCAGTGCCACGAGCTGGTCATACTGGAAACAGCAGGATATATAGGAAGGACACGTGGCTGAAAGAAAATGGTGGGAGAGTGTGGGTTTCAGATTCACGGGGCTTTGAGATGGATTCTGGGGAAGGTGGGATTGTACAAACTGGACAAGTTACACCTGGGCAGGACTGAGACTGATGTCGTTGGTGGGGTACTTGCTAAAGTGGTCACTGGAACGCTGACTGCTGACCTTCCTCTCATGATATCCTGTCTCCTTTCCTCCGAACCTTGCCTGGGAGGAGGGATGGAAACCCTACAATAATGTAATGACGGGGCTAACCATTCCTTAACAGCAGGTTCTTCCACAATACCCTTTACACTGTCACTGACGGCGAAGTCCACTCCCAGAATGTAAGCAAGCAATGTCTCAGCACCCTCTGGTGAGATCTAGTGTTATTGTCCTAGGCACAAATAAAACTGTGCTGAAAATGGTATTCCATCTTTACTATTTCTGGCCACAAAATCCTCTAATGCTTTCTGCAATGGCTTCTATACTTTGATGACCCTGGATATTGTGACATTGGTGCATTACCTGGTTCAGTCTTGCACGGTCTGCCTTTGATCATCAGTTTATCTTTGGCTTACTAAAGGAGGCTAGGTACGTTCCTTCCCATATTTGCTTTAAGTGCTCATTGCTGCATGAGCCTGTATAATATCCTTGAGTTTAGTTTGGCTAACAGCAACAGCAGAATCCATCTCAAAGCCCCATGAATCTGAAACCCACACCCTCCCACCATTTTCTTTCAGCCACGTGTCCTTCCCATATATCTGTTCTGGGACAGGGGGTTTGTGATGGCTCTGCTCCTACTTCTAACTTATCAGCCATTTTGTTTGCAATTGGCAGAGTTCCTGAATAATACTGTACTCATGGCCTTGGTCAGTGTAGAAAATAAATTTACGTTGGGGTGCAGACAGCAAAGGCTTTCCACCTGCCAAGAACAAAAAAAAAACTCTAGCTTCCCATATTGGCAGGAAGTCAGTAAAATTGTTGCAGACGTGCATTCTGTGCAAATGGCTAGCCATATAGGCTGCAGCTACGAGATCAGCGGTTTGAGTATCCATTTTATCAGGAAGCTTTAGCACTAATTCCACCCAGGGCTCATTTAGTGGTTTGACATATTGGTGTCTATTGATGTCTATTCTCCACCACAGAGGATCCATCTACAAAGTATTTTTATGGATGTTTCTGCTCCCCAGGTTTCCTTTAGTGCCAAAACAAAATGGGGCACATATGGTCCCTTGGAATCAGTTCCAGGCCTGAATGGTTGACAGAAAGTTGATTTTCCACAGGCTGACCGGATAAATACTGTCTGTTCCAACTGTGCAGTCTGCAAACTACAGAGTCCAGCTAGATTTAAACTTGGCTTCTACATTAAGTTATTAAACCTACACAAAAAAAAAAGCCAACATTTCTGTAACAGTGAATATCATGGGTAACCTGATCTCACTTTCCATTTCAATCCACTCCAAGCCATATATGATTCTGGATAGGAGCAAAAGTAACAGGGTATTGTTATGGGGGCCTTTAATTTTGCAAATATTGACTGGAAACGCTATAGTCCAAGTACTTTAGATGGGTCAGTTTTTGGCTAATGGGTGCAGAAGGGTTTCCTGACACAGTATGTAGATAGGCCAAAAAGAGGAGAGGCCACATTTGATTTGGTACTGGGTTACGAACCCAGCCAGGTGTTAGATTTGGAGGTAGGTGAGCAGTGGTGATAGTGACCACAATTCGGTTAAGTTTACTTTAGCGATGGAAAGAGATAGGTATATACCACTGGGCAATTAAAATGCAATTAGGCAAGATTTATGATGCATAGAATGTGGAATGAAAATGCAGGGGACAGGCACAATTGAAAGGGGGAGCTTGTTCAGGGAACAGCTACTGCATGTCCTTGATTAATATGTAGCTGTCAGGCAGAGAAGAATCATGGTTTACTAAACAAGTTGAATCTCTTGTCAAGAGGAAGAAGGAGACATATGTAAAGATGAGATGTGAAGGCTCAGTTATGGCACTTGAGTGTCACAAGTTAGCCAGGAAGGACCTAAAGACAGAGCTAAGAAGAGCCACAAGGGAATATGAGAAGTCTTTGGCAGATAGGATCAAGGAAAATCTTAAAGCTTTGTATAGGTATGTCAGGAATAAAAGAATGACTAGAGTAAGATTAGGGCCAGTCAAGGACAGTAGTGGAAAGTTGTGCATGGAGTCCAAGGAGATGGAGAGGCACTAAATGAATATTATTCATTAGTATTCACAGAAAAAAGACAATGTTACTGAGGCGAATACTGAGATACAGGCTATTAGATGAGACAGGATTGAGGTTCAGAAGGTGGTGGTGTTAGCAATTCTGGGAAGTATGAAAAAAAGAGATGTCCCCTGTGCCAGATGGGATCTATCCTAGGATTTGCTGGGAAGCCAGGGAGGAGATTGCAGAACCTTTACCTTGATCTTTATGTTGTCATTGTCTATTGGAATAGCACTAGAAGATGGAGGATAGCAAATGCTGCTGCCTTGTTCAAGAAGGAGAGGAGAGACAACCCTGTTAATTATAAACCAGTGAGCCTTACTTTGGTTGTGGGTAGAAGCGTTGGAAAGGATGAGATAGGATTTATAATAATCTAGAAAGGAATAAGTTGATTAGGGATAGTCAACATGGTTTTGACAAGGGTAGGTCATACCACACAAACCTTATTGAGTTCTTTGAGAAGGTGGCCAAACAGGTGGATGAGGTTAAAGCAGTTGATGTGGTGTGTATGGATATCAGTAAGGAGTTTGATAAAGTTCCCCATGGTAGGCTATGGAATAGAGGGTGATTTAGCAGTTGGATCAGAAATTGGCTAATTGTAAGAAGACAGAAGGCATTGGTGAATAGGAAATGTTCATCCTGGAGTTCAGTTACTAGTGGTGTACCTCAATGATTTTTTTTGGAACCACTGCTGTTTGTCATTTTTATAAATATCCTGGATGAGGGCATAGAAGGATGGGTTAGTAAATTTGCAGATAACACTAAAGTCTGTGGAGTTGTGAACAGTGTGGAAAGATGTTGCAGGTTACAGAGGGACATAGATAAGCTGCAAAGCTGGGCTGAGAGATGGCAAATGGAATTTAATGTGTAAGGTGATTCACTTTGGAAGGAGCAACAGGGATACAGAGTACTGGGCTAATGATAAAATTTTTAGTAGTGTGGATGAGCAGGGAGATCTCAGTGTCCATGTATATAGATCCTTGAAAGTTGCAACCCAGTTTGATAGGGTCGTTAAGACAGCATATGGTGTGTTAGCTTTTATTGGTAGAGGGATTGAGTTTCAGAGCCATGAGGTCATGTTGCAGCTGTACAAAACTCTGGTGTGACCACACTTGGACTACAGTTCAAATCACTGCATTATAGGAAGGATGTGGAAGCATTGGAAAGGGTTCAGAGGAGATTTACCAGGATGTTGCCTGGTATGGAGGGAAGGTCTTATGAGGACATGCTGAGGAACTTGAAGCTGTTTTCATTAGAGAGAAGAATGTTAAGTGGGGACTTAATAGAGGCATACAAGATGATCAGAGGATGAGATAGGGTGGCCAGTGAGACCCTTTTTCCTCTGATGGTAATGGCTAGCATGAGGGGGCATAGCTTTAAACTGAGTTTGACAAATGGAGTAGTGTAGGTTAGATGGGCTTCAAACTGGTTTCACAGGTTGATGCAACATCGAGGACCAAAGGGACTTTACTGCGCTGTAATGTTCAATGCTCTATCCTCAGACAAATCCTCAAACTTTGCCATTAGCTCCTTTGTGTTTCATGCTGAAAATCAAGCCCCACTATTTCCAAGATCATCACAAAAGTTAAATATCTTACTGAAGTATGCAAAACGTCCATGATTTACTCATCTGTCTAGACCTAGTCAAACAGAAAACACTGATTAGGTTTCTGTACTTAATAACAATGACTATTTACTTTAAATAGGTAAAGCCTAGCTGCAGGTAAATAACTAGGAATTGTTAACATAACATATAAATAGAAAGCAGGAGGATACGACAGCTTTGCTTCATGTGAAGGTCGCCACTGATGATGTCACCTAGCCAGGTAATGAAACGTCTGGATATCAAACCTACATCTCAGCGAACAAAGCTACACCCCTGTTAACATAACACTCTAGTTAAAACTCTAACCCAGCTATAAAACATCCCTATACTCAGATCAAAAAACAAAGGTATGTTGTGTGGTGGGCAAAGAGAAAAAAAGAACGGGAAAGTTAACTCAATGGCCTCCTAGCCACAGGATTCACAGATGATCCTTTTGCTTGCTGGACCTCCTGTTTTTCAATCGCTGTTCTCCAGGTACTTTGCACTTTCTTGCAGCAGACACTGACTGGCTCACAAATTATAATGTCTCTGACTTATTTCTTAACAGAAACAACTCACAGCAACTGGTGGGAGAAGTCAATTGGCTTTCTTCAGGCTTCAGATTTTGTTTTAAATGCAAAGAGACAGACCACCTCCTGTCCCATAAGTTCAAAAGCTTCGAGCACTTTCCTTCATACCTACAAATTGTTCAGTTAACCAGAAGCCAACCCAATAGTGACTGGCAGGCAGATGGCCTTTGTCATCTACACCTGGTCATAATTCCACAAACCAGTTACCTGTGCCAGCCTCAGTACAAGTAGCCTTCCACCGCTGTTTTTGGAAATTGGCGTAGGAGTAGGCCATTCTGCCCTTTGAGCCAGCACCACCATTCATTATGATCACAGCTGATCATCCTCAATCAGTATCCTGTTCCTGCCTTATCTCCATAACCCTTGATTCCACTATCCTTCAGAGCTCTATCCAACTCTTTCTTAAACAAATCCAGAGACTGGGCCTCCACTGCCTTCTGGGGCAGAGTATCCCACACACCCACCACTCTCTAGGTGAAGAAGTTTCTCCTCATCTTTGTGCTAAATGGCCTACCCCTTATTTTTAAGCTGTGTCCTCTGGTTCGGGACTCACCCCTCAGCGGAAACATGTTTCCTGCCTCCAGAGTGCCCAATCCTTTAATAATCTTATACATCTCAATCAGATCCCTCTTCTAAACTCAAGGGTATACAAGCCCAGTTGCTCCAAGCTTTCAACATAAGATAGTCCTACCATTCCAGGAATTGACTTCGTGAACGTACGCTGCACTCCCTCAATAGCCAGAATGTTTTTCCTCAAATTTGGAGACCAGAACTGTACACAGTACTCCAGGTGCAGTCTCACCAGGGCCCTGTACAGCTGCAGAAGAACCTCTTTGCTTCTATACTCAATCCATCTTGTTATGAAGGCCGCATACTATTAGCTTTCTTCACTACCTGCTGTACCTGCATGCTTGTCTGCATTGACTGGTGTACAAGAACACCCAGATCTCTTTGTACTGCCCCTTTACCTAACTTGACTCCATTTAGGTAGTAATCTGCCTTCCTGTTCTTGCCACTAAAGTGGATAACCATACATTTATCCACATTAAACTGCATCTGCTATGCTTCTGTCCACTCACCTAACCTGTCCAGGTCACCCTGTAATCTCCTAACATCCTCCTCACATTTCACCCTGCCACCCAGCTTTGTATCAGCAGCAAATTTGCTAATGTTACTATTAATACCATCTCCTATATCATTAACATATATTGTAAAAAGCTGCGGTCCCAGCACTGATCCCTGCAGTACCCCACTGGTCACTGCCTGCCATTCCGAAAGGGAGCCGTTTATCACTGCTCTTTGTTTCCTAACAGCCAACCAATTTTCAATCCAAGTCAGTACTTTGCCCCCAATATCATGCGCCCTAATTTTGCTCACTAACCTCTAATGTGGGACTTTATCAAAAGCTTTCTGAAAGTCCAGGTAAATTACATCCACTGGATCTCCCTTGTCCATCTTCAAAGTTACATCCTCAAAAAATTCCAGAAGATTAGTCAAGCATGATTTCCCCTTCATAAATCCATTCTGACTCTGACCTATCCTGTTACTGCTATCCAGACGTGTCGTAATCTCATCCTTTATAATTGACTCCAGCATCTTTCCCACCACTGAGGTCAGACTAACTAGTCTATAATTTCTTGCTTTCTCTCTCGCTCCTTTCTTAGAGAGTGGTACAACATTAGCCACCCTCCAATCCACAGGAACTGATCCTGAATCTATCGAACTCTGGAAAATAATCACCAACGCATCCACGATTTCTAGAGCCACCTCCTTCAGTATCCTGGGATATAGACCATCAGGCCCGAGGGACTTATCAGCCTTCAGACCGAACAGTCTCTCCAACACCAATTCCTGGTTGAGCAAAGCAAGGAGTGTAAACACCACCTACATGTTTCAGTGACTTGC
This sequence comes from Chiloscyllium punctatum, assembly GCF_047496795.1. NCBI lineage: Eukaryota > Metazoa > Chordata > Chondrichthyes > Orectolobiformes > Hemiscylliidae > Chiloscyllium > Chiloscyllium punctatum. The sequence continues at coordinate 126,556,181 of NC_092746.1, read as the reverse complement.
TTTTTAAAGATTGCAGCAATTTCTTCCACAAGCAGATCTTTTATCATTGTAGTCCACAAACAAAAATACAGAAAAAAATAAATGTACGGTCTCTCCAGGTTATTCACTATCCTGATTTGGAAATACAATCACTGTTCCTTCAGTATCGCTGGATCAAAATACTGGAACTCCCTCCCTAATAGGGGGGTCTACTTCACACCAAAAGAACTGCAGTGGTTCAAGGTACCAGTTCAGTACCACATTCAAGGGTAACTAGGGATACACAATAAATGTAGTTAGCAAAGCCAACATTTCAGGAGTAAACAAAATACACTATTTCCAACTTTTCCCCTTTAAATTTACTTTACTGTTAGATTGGAGAAGGAGAAAACTATGAATCATCATCTCAGGATTGTACATCTTTCCATTTGATAAAATCCTTAACTTGTCTCTGTTTCTGCACTTAAAGACCATACTATGTTCCTTGTTATTAGGTAGATGGGCACATTGTGTGAAGCTGGTAATGGTTCACTAGGAGACTGCCCCAGCCCCGTATGAAGATCAATAGGAAAAAGGGAGATGTGACTTTACATGAGGAGGAGAGTGGCGAATCAAAACTTATGGGTTTAAACTGAAGCTATCAACCCCTGGTATTGGTGTGAGGGTAGGTGAAAAGGAGGTAATAACTTATTAGAAAAACTGCCCCTGGTAAGGGAGACAAGCATGAGCTTGGGCTCAGTGGCAAGAAGAAACAATACCATCCACAAAACTGTTGGAATCCTGCACAGCAGAAAGGCATAAAAGTGTGGGAAGAGTTAGCAGAAGGCAATATAGGCCATATCCTCAACACGATTGCCAAATGCCGCATGCAATAGGAATAGAGACAAATAAAATCTGCAGATGCTTGAATCCAAAGTAGACAGGCAGGATGCTGGAAGAACACAGCAAGCCAGGCAGCATCAGGAGGTGAAGTAGTCAACATTTTGGAGAATGCCTTGGAGGTTAAAGATCTCCTGCATCAGGAACATTTCAACTCAGCTAATGACCTAGGTTCAGGGGCATGATGTGCAAGATGAGGGGTTGGGCAGCTGAGAAAATAAAATATGGAAGATAAAGCCAGGACTAGTCACTTACAAAGGGAGGAAGCCCATGTGTCCAGAGGCTTTACTCTTACTGTGGATCATCTAGTTATCTGTGTCACTACCTGCTACTCTTCTGTTATATGAGCAATGAGTCACAGATGTCTTGTTTAAATGTCATTTATACAGTGCAAAAGAGGAAAACACTCCAGAGACAGTAAAAAAATGACAGACAGTGCTCTGCACTTACAGCAGCCTACACAACACCCTTTTCTTTCCCAGCCAACATTAGATTTGGGTCAGTTCTGCTTTGTGTTAAAAATGTGGGTCTCCTGTGGCAGTTTCCTTACCTCTGCCAGAAGATATGGCATCAGATTTCTCCATTTGGACAAACAGAAACCTCAGTTAAACTTCCCATGGGAATCAGCAATGAAGTCCCACACTTGACCTGACCAACTCCCACTGATTTCAGTTGAGCAGGGAATTAGTCTTGAAATCACTTAAGGGTCCATGCCTTTGACTTTAATTAATTTTCTGCCTCAGTTAGGTTCCATAGCTACTAGCAAGTCCTGCTCGTTTCCCAACCATGATGAAAACATAGTTCCAAGTGTCTATTTTGGTGTATGCCTGACTCCATTATCAACATTGCCCATCTGGAGCAGCTGAAGAATTCTCTCTATCATTTTTGTTCAGATCAGCATTGAGAAATTCTGAAGTTGTATTTAAAATTTCTAACAAAAAAAAAGTCGTTCATTATTCTCTTTGAGGATTTTGGCACTTATTCAAATCCTTTTGGTAGCAGTAGTGGCAGGGGGTTGGTCAAAGTTCATCATCTAGGTCATGACTTGCATCATCATCTTCCTCTGGCACCATGGAAATGAAGAGCCTCATTCCAATAGGAAGATGGTCAGTTAGTCCAGCCAGCTGGGTGATAAAGGTGAATTCTTCCAGCTCCTGCCAAGAGGGAAAAAGAAAAATCAATAAATTTGAATAACTTCAGTCAACAAATCAGGATACATTATTCAGAATTGTAGGTAATTTATAATACACTTTAAAAACTTCATTCATGGGATGTGAGCATCAAAGCCAGAATTGACTGCCCATTGGCAATTGACCTTGAGGTGATGAATCACTATTACAGAATCAGATGTACAGCACAGAAACAGATGCATCAGTCCGACTCATCCATGCTGACTAGAAACCCTAACCTAATCCAGTCCCATTTGCCAGCACTTGGCCCATATCCCTCCAAACCCATCCTACTCATATGCTTATCCAGATGTCTTTTAAATGCTGTAATTGTACCAGCGTCCATTACTTTCTCTGGCAGCTCATTCCATTCATGCACCACACTCTGCGCAGAAAAGTTGCCCCCCTTAGGTCCTCTTTATATCTTTTTCCTCTCTCCCTGAACCTATGCCCTCAAGCTCTAGACTCCCCCAAACCAGGGAAATGACCTTGTCTATTTATCCTATCCATGCCCCTCATGATTTTATAAACCTCTAAGGTTACACCTCAGCCTCTGACACTCCGGGGAAAACAGCCCCAGCCTATTAACACCACCACCACCCCCCCCAACAGCTCAAATCCTCCAACCCCGGCAACATCCTTGTAAATCTTTTCTGAACCTTTTCAAGTTTCACAACATCTTTCTGAAAGGAAGGGGACCAGGATTGCAAGCAATATTCCAACAGTGGCCTAACCAATATCATGTACAGCTGCAACATGACCATCCAACTCCTATACCCAATGCTCTGGCCAATAAAAGAAAGCATACCAAACACCTTCATTTTCCTGTCCAGGAGCAGCAGGACACAGAGTGGAGGTGACGTTGGGACCAGGGGGCTGTCAGGAAGGTAAGGACTTAGTATATATTTGGGCAACAGCTGACGTCCCTGACTCTTACACTTGAATTGTGTCCAGCTGCAGCTCTTGTTTGATTGCATGAAGGCTCTGGAGCTGCGGATGGACGCACTGTAGAGTGTCTGTGATGCTGAGGAGGTTGTGGATAGCACGTTTAGTGAACGAGTCACACCGCAGGTTAGAATTGCCAGAGTCAGAAAGGCAGAGGAAGAGTAGGAAGGCAGTGCAAGTGTCCCCTGCGGTCATCTCCCTCCAAAACAGGTATACCATTTTTGATACCGTTGGGGGAGATGGCTCAACAGGGGAGGGCAGTGGCTGCCAGGGTCATGGCACCATGGCAGGCACTGCTGTTCAGAAGGGTAGGAAATAGACTCGTAGGGCCACAGTCATAGGGGGACTCTATTGTGAGGGGAATAGGTGACTCTGTGGCCTAAAATGAGACTCTCCGATGGTATGTTGCCTCCCAGGTGCTCGGGTCAGGATGTCACCGATCGACTGCAGAGCATTCCGAAAAGGGAGGGTGAACAGCCAGTAGTCGTGGTGCATATAGGCACCAATGATATAAGTAAAAATCGAGGTGAGGTCCTGAAAGCACAATACAGGGATCTAGGAGAGAAGTTAAAAAGAAGGACCTCAAAGATAGTGATTTCGGGATTACTACCAGTACTATGTGCTAGCCAGCGTAGAAATGAAAAAACAGGTGGGATGAACACATAGTTTGAGGGATGGTCTAGGAGGGAGGGGTTCAGATCTGTGGGACATTGGGACCAGTTCTGGGTAAGGTGCGACTATTACAAATTGGATGGTCTACACCAGAACCAGATTGGAACTAATGTCCTTGGGGGAGTTTTTGCTACTGCTGTTGGGGAGGCTTTAAACTAATGTGGCAAGGGGCTTGGAACCAGTAGAGAAGACTAGTAGACAGTGAGGTGGAAACTAGAGGCTGTAAGGAACAGGATCATGAAGTTAGCATTACCAAGGCAGAGAGAAGATGAATGCAAAGGAACTGGTGGTCTGAAGTGCATATGTTTTAATGCAAGGAGAATATTAGTAAGGCAGACGAACTTAGGGCTTAGCAAGTTCGGAGAGGATTTGTAGCTCAGGTTGAGGTTTTGGATGTAGGTTTACTCACTGAGCTGCAAGATTCATTTCCAGACGCTTTGTAACCCCACTAGGTAACATCTTCAGTGGGCCTCAGGCGAAGCAATGCTGAAAATTCCTGCTTTCTATTTATATGTTTGGGTTTCTTTGGGTTGGTGATGTCATTTCCTGTGATTATGTTATTTCTTGTGGTGAAGTCACTTCCTGTTCCTTTTCCTCAGGGGGTGGTAGATGGAGTCTAACTCTGTTTGTTAACAAAGGAACAGGAAGCGACTTCACCAGAGGAGATAACATCACCAACCCAAAGAAACTCAAACATATAAATAGAAACCAGGAATGTTCAGCATTGCTTCACCTGAGGCCCACTGAAGATGTTGCCGAGTAGGGTAACATAACTTCTGTTAATGAAGCTTCCAGCTCAGTGTGCAAACCTACATCCAGAACTTAGGGCTTGGATTGGTGCCTGGGAGTATGACATCATTGCAATCAGAGATACTTGGTTAAAGGAAGAGCATGATTGGCAACGAAATGTTCCAGGATATACATGCTTCAGACAGGACAGGGAGAGAAGTAAAGGGACAGGGAGGATTTGCATTGCTGGTTAATGATGATGCCATGGCTGTGCTAAAGGAGGACAGTATGGAGGCTTGAGCAGTGAGGCATTATGGGGAGAGTGAGAAATAAGAAGGGTGCAGTTACACTGTCGAGGCTCTACTTCAGGCCTCCCAACAGTAAGCAAGAGGTAGAAGAACAAATAGGTAAACAGATTATGGAAAGACAGAGGCAATAGGATGGTGGTGATGGGAGATTTTAATTTTCCTAATATTGACTGGGATACACTTGGTGTCAGAGGTTTGGATGGGGCAGAATTTGTAAGGAGAATCCAGGAAAGTTTTCTAGAGCAGTATGTCAACAGTCCAACTACAGAAGGGGCCATATTGGATCTGGTGTTGGGGAATGAGCCAGGCGGTAGAAGTTGCAGTGGGGGATTTCTTTGGGAACAGTGACCGCAATTCTAAGTTTTAGAAAACACGTAGACAAAGATGACAGTGGCCCTAAGGGAAGAGTACTAAACTGGGCCAAGGCCAATTATATCAAAATTAGTCATGAGCTGGGAAACGTGGATTGGACACAGCTATTTGAAGGAAAGTCCAGATTTGATATGCGGGAGGCTTTTAAAGATAGGTTGAAGATAGTGTAGGATAAGCATATCCCATTGAAAATAAGGGATAGAAAAAGGCAAGATTTATGAACCGTGGATGACAAGAGAAATCGTGCGACTAGCCAAGATGAAAAGGGAAGCGTACATAAGGTCCAGGCAGCCAAGAACAGAACGGGCTTAAAGGGTCATGAAATAACTTTAGCGAGCAGAATTAAGGAAAATCCTAAGGCCTTCTATTCACATGTAAGAAGCAAGAGGGTAACAAGAGAAACGGTTGGTCCACTAACATTTAAGGAAGGAAGGTTGTGTGTTGAACCTGACAAAATGGGTGAGATTAGAGATAGAAGTTTGTTTACTCTGGATCACGTTGACATAAGGAGGGAGGATGTGTTGGTCGGCTAAAGGAGATTAAGGTGGACAAATCCCCAGGACTGGATGGGATCTATCCCAGGTTGCTGAGGGAGGCACGAGAGGAAATAGCTGGGGCCTTGACAGATATCTTTGTAGCATCCTTAAACAGAGGTGAAGTGCCGGAGGACTGGAGTGTTGATAATGTTGTCCCCCGTTTAAAAAGGTTGTAGGAATATTCCAGGTAACTACAGACCAGTGAGCCTTATGTTAGTGGTGAGAAAGGTGCTGGACAAGGTACTGAGGGATAGGATCTATTTATATTTGGAAGAGAATGGGTTTATCAGTGATAGGCAACATGGTTTTGTGCGGGGGAGATTGTGCCTTACCAACTCAAGGGGTCTTTGAGGAAGTGACCAAGTTGATAGATGAAGGGCAGGCTGTAGATGTCATATACATGGACTTTAGTAAGGCATTTGATAAGGCTCCCCATGCTAAACCAATGGAGAAAATGAAGTCACATGGTGTGCAGGGTGTTCTATTTAGGGGATAAAGAACTGGTTGAGCACCAGGAGACAGAGTAGTAGTTGAAGGAAGTTTCTTGAAATGGAGAAAAGGTGACCAGTTGTGTTCCACAGGGATCAGTGCTGGGGCCACTGTTATTTGTGATGTACATAAGTGATCTGGAAGAAGGCATTGTTGGTCTGATCAGTAAGTTTGCAGATGACACAAAGATTGGTAGAGTAGCAGAAAGCGTAGGGGACTGTCGAAGAGTACAGGAGAGCATAGATAGACTGGAGAGTTGTGCAGAGAAGTGGCAGATGGAGTTCAATCCAGGCAAATGTGAGGTGATGCAGTTTGGAAGGTCTAAATCTAGAGCGAACTATACTTTAAAAGGAAGAACCTTTGGAAAAGTTGATTAGCAGAGAATTTTGGGAGTTCAAGTCCATTGTACCCTGAAGGTGGCTGCACAGGTAGATTGAGCAGTTAAGAAAGCATATGGTATGCTTGCCTTCATTGGATGGGGTATTGAGTATAAGAGCTGGCAGGTCATGTTAAAATTGTACAAGACTTTGGTTTGGCTGCATTTAGAATACTGTGTACAGTTCTGGTCGCCACATTACCAAAAGGATGTGGACGCTTTGGAGAGGATGCAGAGGTTTACGAGGATGTTGTCTGATATGGAAGATGCTAGTTATGAAGAGAGGTTGAATAAGTTAGGATTGTTTTCATTAAAAAAAAAGGAGATTGAGGGGGGACCTGATTGAGGTCTACAAAATCATGAAGGGTATAGACAGGGTAGATAGAGATAAACTTTTTCCCAGGGTGAAGGATTCAATAACGAGAGGTCACGCGTTCAAGGTGAGAGGAGAAAAGTTTAAATGGGATACATGTGGAAAGTACTTTACACAGAGAGTAGTAGGTGCCTGGAACACGTTGCCAGCAGAGATAGTACAGGCAGGCCTGGTAGATTAATTTAAGGTCCATCTGGACAGATACATGAGTTGGGGGTTGGGGTTGGGGGTGGGGAGGAAGAGAGAAGAAAGCAGAGGGATACAGATTCTTAGGAATTGGACGATAGGTTTAAACAGTGGATTTGGATTGGCACACGCTTGGAGGGCCGAAAGGCCTATTCATGGGCTGTAAATTTTCTTTGTTCTTTATTACTATCCCAACTAACTGCGACTCTACTTTCAAGGAGCTATGAACCTGTACTTCAAGATCTTGTTCAGCAACACTCCCCAGGACTTACCATTAAGTCCTGCTCTGATTTGCTTTTCCATAATGCAGCACCTCACATTTATCTAAATTTAACTCCATATGCCACTTCAGCTTCAGCCCACTGGCCCATCTGATCACGATCCCATTGTATTCTGAGATAACTTTCTTCACTGTCCACTACACCTTCAATTTTGGTATCATCTTCAAACTTACTAACTATAGCTCCTGTGCCCCTATAGCTCCAAATCATTTATATAAATGATGAAAAGCAGTGGATCCAGCACTGATCCTTGTGATACACCACTGGTCATAGACCCAGATTCTGAAAAGCAACCCTCCACCACCACCCTCTGTCTTCTACCTTTGAGCCAGTTTTGTATCCAAATGCCTAGTTCTCCCTGTATTCTAGGAGATCTAACCTTGCTAACCATTCTCCCATGAGGAACTTTGTCAAAAAAAAATCACGACCACCATTCTACCCTGATCAATCCTCTGTTACTCCTTCAAAAACCTCAATCAAGTTTGTGAGAATTCTGAACTGCTGCATCCAATGTATTTGATGGCCTGCTGCATGCAGTGAGGGAGCTCTGGATTTTGATCCAGTGAAGGAATGACAATTACTGTTGATCAAGATAAGTGGCTTTTCTGCTGCTGCCCTTGTTCATCTAGCTGCTGGAGGCTATGGTCTTGGAAAGCACTGTTAAAGGAGCTTTGGCAGGTTTCTGCAGTACTCCCTTGTATATAGAACACTGCTCCCATGTGTATGTTTAAAGTGATCAAGCAGTATGTTTTGTCCCGAATGGTGTTGAGTTTTGAGTGAAAGCAAATAGTGAGCATGACACAGCATTTACAGAGGAAAAATGAGATAGAGAGCAGGCAGAAACTTGTCAGATGGAATAAAATGTGGGGAAATGAAAGAGTATGCACTTTTTCAGGAAGAATAGAAGAGCTGAATGTAAATGGAGAAAGGCTGCAGGAAGCTACAGCATGGAGCTAGGGAAAGCTAGCAACAGTTTCAGCAGGTAATAGGGAAAACAAATGGAACATTTTTTCTCCCCCAAATGGATTTTAAACAAATGTAAAATTCAGAGGTCTAGTGAAAAGGTTAACAAAGGATTTTGAACTAGCAACACTGAAAGAACAGTGATTATACGTCCAAGTCAGGATAGCGAGTAACCTGGAGAGACCGCATCTTTTATTTTTCTGTATTTTTGACTGTGAACTATAATGAGAAGGTAAAAATCACACAACACCAGGTTATAGTCCAACAGGTTTAATTGAAAGCACACTAGCTTTCGGAGCGTCGCTCCTTCATCAGGTGATAGTGGAGGGCTCAATCCTAACAGAATTTATAGCAAAAATTTAAAGTATGATGTAACAAATTATACATTGAAAAATTGATTGTTAATCCTTTCATCTGTTAGAATACAGTGATAGTTTCATTTCTTTCATGTGCAAATCACAAAAGCTTTTTTTTAAAAAGTTGCATTCTCGGGTTAGCTGTTAACAATGGTGATAGCTAGACAATATGTTGAAGGTGTTGGCCCCCTGTGTTCTCTGTCTATGCCAAGATGTTTAGATTGATTCTCATCTAAAAAGTGAGATAATCGAGTTTTACATAAATTCATGCAGTTTTTGAGCTCAGAGTTCTACATGAATGCATGCAGTTTTTGAGCAAAGTACAATGTAACCCTGCAAGTACAAATTCACCCCACAAAATATATGTGTACATGTGGGTGTGTGTGTTGCGTGTGTGTAGTGAGTGCAGAGTGTCTTAAGTCTGTGAGGGGGTGCATGTGTGGGAGAGAGCGTAGGAGTACCTGTGTGTGTGTGTATAGTGCAATGGTGGTCAGCTGTAATGTGACATGAACCCAAGGTCCTGGTTGAGGCCCTCCCTGGACATTCGGCCTCGGACCTTCGGGTGACCATCCTCCAAGGTGGACTTTGGGACAGGCAGCAGAGAAAAGTGGCCGAGCAGAGGCTGATAGCTAAGTTCGGTACCCATAGGAAGGGCCTCAACCAGGACCTTGGGTTCATGTCACATTACAGCACACGCACACACACCCACATGCACCCCCTCACAGACTTAAGACACTCTGCACTCACTACACACACATATACACTTTCTCACACTCAACCCCCAACCCAGACAGACACACAGAGACAGACAAAGACCCACATGCACACACATTTTGTGGGGTGAATTTGTACTTGGCTCAAAAACTGCATGCATTCATGTAGAACTCTGCGCATTTGCGATGCAAAAGAATTAAGAATGTGAAGGGATAGCCTCAGATGCAGGGGTCCACATCGGTACCAATGACATAGATAGCAAGAGGAAAGAGATTCTGCTGAGAGAATATGAACAGCTATGGGCTAAATTAAAAAGCCAGAACCAAGAAAAAAAATGTATTAACCTATGGATTCCTATCTGAACTATGAACAAATTGGCACAGCGTCAACAAGATTAAAAAGAGATAAACCCATAGTTCAAAAGATTGGTATGGGAAAAATAGATTTGAAATCATTGGACATTGGCACCACATCTGGAGAAGCAGAGTGCTATTTCAATGAGAGTTTCATGCTGAGTTCAGGGTCTTGGCAAATTACAGAATTATGGCAATGGATTGTGATTAAGACTAAATAATTGGGGTATAAAGTATGAGTGGGTAGACAATGGTGTTAACTTTCCCCATAATGTTTGAAGTGAAGGACAGGGAGAGCTCAGCAGAGGCTATTCGAGTTTCTAGAAGAATAGGACAGTTGGTATAGAAAGGGTTAGAAATCTAACTTCAGATACAGCAGATAAGGGGAAATCTATCAGAATCAGGGCAGAGTCCCCATCCATTACTTCCTTTGGAAGTTCATTTCATACACGAACCACTAATGTCTTTAAAATCTTTCTCCTCTCACCTTAAAAATACACCCTTCATCCTGAAATTCCCCACCCCAGGGAAAGAACACCTGCCATTCACCTTATCTATACCCCTCAAAGATTTTTAGTACTTTTATAAAGTCACTCTTCAACCATGAAAGCTCCAGTTAAAAAAGTCCCAGCTTATCTTTATACTCAACCTCCATTTCCTGGCAACGTCCTGGTAAATTTCTTCTGAACACTCTGACTTCATAATATCCCCTACAACAGGGCACCAGAATTGGACACATTAATCCAGAACAGGCCTCACCAACATCCTGTACAATCTCAACATGACATCCCAACTCCTATACTCAAAGGTTCAATAAGTGAAGGCAAGCATGCTAAATGCCTTCTTAACCACCCTGTCTACATGTGACACAATGTCAAAGAATTGTGTGTCTGAACCCCTAGGTCTGTCTTTACAAGCCCTGTCCTTTTTTGTTTTACCAAAATACAGTACCTTGCATTTATTCAAATTAAACTCCATCTGTTAATCCTCAGCCTTTTCATTCAACTGACCAAAATCTCCCTGAATTCTCCTTCACCATCCATTATACCACCAATCTTGGTGTCATCCACAAACTTACCATGCTTCCGGACCAGATGGACTATAAGTGATACATCTGAAGGAGATAGCGGAGCAGTATGCAGACACACGGGGGTCTTCCTCAGTTCTAAGGAAGGGTCACTTGACTTGAAACATTACATTGATTTCTCTCCACAGATGCTGCCAGACTGCAGAGCTTTTCCAACAATTTCTATTTTTGTTTCTGATTTACAGCATTTGCAGTTCTTTCAGTTTTTATTTCATTAAGAGGAGGTCATGCCTGCCAAATGTGTTAGAATTCTTTGAGGAGTAAATTAGCACGTTAGACAAAAGAGTGTCAGTGGACACAATCTATTTGGATTTCTGGGAGGCCTTTGGTAAGATGCTGCACAGGAGCCTTCTAAGAAAGATAAGAGCCCATTGTGTTAGGAGAAAGGTACCGGCATGGATAGAGGACTTGCTGACTGGCAGGAGGGGGAAGACGATGGATAAAGGGATTTTTGCAGGATGGCAGCTGGTAATTAGTGGAGGTCCTAGTAAGAGTCAGAGCTGGGACTACAACTATTCACATTATATATTAACCATCTGGACAAAAGGAACTGAGGGCATTGTTGCTAAGTTTGCAGATGACACAAAGATAGGTGGTGGGACAGATAGCGTTGAGCAAGTGGTGAGGCTGCAGAAGAAGTTGGACAGACTAAGAGAGCAAGTGAAGGAGTGGTAGATAGAATACAATTGAGAAATTATGCATTTCAGTAGGAAGAAAAGGGTAGACTATTTTCTAAAGGGGAAAGGCTTCAGAAATCCAAGGCTTGACAGGACTTAAGAGTAATGGTTCATGATTCTCTTAGGGTAACATGCAGGTTCACTTGGCAAATGCAATCTTAACATTCATTTCAAGAGGCCTTGGGAAAAAAAAAGTTGCGATGTACTGCTGATGTTGCAGAAAGCTCTGATCAGATTACAGTTGGAATACCATGAGCCCCATCCCTAAGCAAGGATGCCCTGGTATTGGAAAGAATCCAGAGGAAGTTTAGAAGAATGATCCTCAGTATCACGAAGAGTGGTGGACGATTCTTGGTCTATGTTCTATGGAGTTTAGGAGGTTGAGGGAGGGGGGTTCTGACTGAAACTTACAGAATAGTGAGAAGCCTGCGTAGAATGGACGTGGAGAAGATGTTTTCATTAGGAGAAACTAGGGCCTGATGGCACAGCCTGAGAGAAGAAAAAATGAGGGGGAGTTTCTTCAGTCAGTCAGAGAAGAATTTCTTCAATCTGCGGAAATCATTGCTGCATAAAGCTGTGGAGACCAAGTCATTGAGTGCATTTAAGACAGATATGGATAGGTTCTTAATAAAGTAAAGTAACAAGATCAAGCAGAAGAATTAGGTTGAGGAACATATTAGCTGAAAATGTGTTTCTGGAAAAGCACAGCAGGAGAATCGACATTTCTGGCATCAGCCCTTCTTCAGGAATGAGGAAAGTGTGCCAAGCAGGCTATCTTGAGGAACATATTAGCCATGATCAAATAGCAAACAGACTCATTGGGCTGAATGGCCTAACTCTGCTCCTCTATGTTATGACTTTATGGGAAGAGAATATTAATTGAGGGGAAGTCTTGTTAAAACTATACAATGTATTAGTCAGACCACAGCTGGAGTACTGTGAACAGTCTTGGGCGCTCCATCCAGGGAAAGATATATGGAGATTGGAGGCAGTCCAGAGAAGTTGCCCTTGGTTGATTTAAGGTTTGAAGGGATTTCCTTAAGCAAAGTTGAGTAGGTTGGGCTTGTACTCATTGGAGTTTAGAAGAATGCAGAGACCTTATTGAAACATAAGATTATTAGGGTGTAGGAAGTTGTTTCCCCTTGCAGTATAGTTTAGAACCAGAGACCATTATCTCAAAATAAGGGATTGTACATTTAAGACAGAGAAGGATCATTTTCTTCTTTCAGAGAATACTGAACTTGTGGAATTCTTAACTGCAAAGGACTCTTGAGGCTGTGCCACTGAATATATTCAAGGCCAACATGGACAGATTTTTAAAATCAGAGCAGTTCAGGCAACATCTGAGGAGCAGTAAAATCGACGTTTCGGGCAAAAGCCCTTCATCAGGAATGAAACGTCAATTTTAGTGCTCCTTGGATGCTGCCTGAACTGCTGTGCTTTTCCAGCATCTGCAGTCATTGTTTTTTACCTTGATTTTTAAAATCAGTAAGGGAACTGAGCATTACAGACATATAGTAAACAGAGTTGAGGATTACTAAATTAGCTGCAGTCTCATTGAATGGCCTACTCGTGCTCCTACATCTTATAGTCTTGTGGAATGTTGGTGGCAATGCGCTCATCCAGGCAAGTTGGAATTTTGTTATATTCCTGGCTTGTGCCTATATATAAAGGCTTTAAAAAAGTTAGGAGGTGAGTTACTCATCATTCTTGTGGGCGCAATTATTTGCATGGCCTAGTTAACAGTCAAAGCAATTCAGTTGCAAAAAGAAAAAAGTGCTCTGAAGTGTAGCTTTCTGTGTTGTCTACATTCAAGTGTGAACATTGAAAGACATGGCTTCAGAACCAGTGAAGCAAGTATTGATCATCCTATAAACGAGCTTTGAAGATTAAGTGTCACTGATTGACAGTACTAAAAAAACATTGCATTTACGTGTCATGCAATAAAAGTTCCTGGAACATTGACAGAAATATTTTTGATAATGAGCTATCATGTGACAAACCTTTTGTCTAAGATGGAAGTTTTAAAGGAACATACTGCAGGAGGAAGGGAAGTTACAGAGATTTAGGGAGGAAATTTCAGACCAAGATAGCTGGAAGTACAACCACCAGTAATGGAATGTTGAACATTTGAAATGCAAGATCTTGTCAGCTTGCAGGGCTGTTTCAGAGATGAGGAGGAGTGAAGCCATGGGGGAATAGGAGAGGATGAGAATTTTAAATTACGGCATTGCCAAACCAATCTAAGTCAGTGAGCCCAAGACTGTTGGGTGAATGGAACTGGGAGATAAGTGTACAGATAGGTCATACTCACAGTAATCACTCCTTTTGCAACAGTGTCTTCCCGATACAGCAAATAATCAATCCTACGTCCACCTCCTACACTTCTGGGCTCTGTGCTATTGACAGCAGGATTGACAGGAAATTCCAGGTATTGTTTCCTCAATTCTTCAATCTCTAAAGCTCTGAAAAGATTGAAGATGTGTGATTTAAACCTGGGATCATTAATGTATCTTTCATTCCGTAATCTTCTAGCAATCGCTTTAGCCAGTAATTATGCATGTTCTCCCTGCGTCTGAGAGTTTCTGCTGGGTGCTCCGGTTTCCTCCCACAGTCCAAAGATGTACAAATTAGGTAGATTGGCCATGCTAGATTACCCAGTGTTCAGGGATGTGTAGGTTGGATACCTTAGCCATGGGAAATGCAGGATTATAGGGGTAAGGTCTGGGTCGGATGATCTTCAGAGGGCTAGTGTGAACTTGTTGGGCCAAATGGCCTGTTTCCACACTGTGGGGATTTTAAACATAAAAAAGAAATGTGCCACAGGGACAGCAGAACATAAATTCAGTATGGAAATAGCTCAAAGTCAGTCATGCAAACCGAACTACTTAAAGCTGCATTTATTAAGAAATGGGAAGGCCAAATTTGCATTTATAGCATCTTTCACAAGGTACTGAACCACATTACAACATATCAATGGCAAGATCCCATAACATAGCTATACAGTCGCCCTGTCAATCCTGCAAAGTCCTCCTTACTAACATCTGGGACTAGTGCCAAAATTGGGAAAAATGTTGCGCAGACAAGTCAACCCACTGGTGATCACATTCAATTCTCCCTTGGCTGATGAATCAGTACTCCTTAACATTGAGCAACTATTGGAGGAACTGTTGAAGGTAGTCAGGGTGCAAAATAGAATGGGAGATTTCAATATCTACCATCAAGCAGCATTACCGAATGGATTATAAGAATGTAACTACTGGATTGGGTCTGTGGCAGGTGGTGAGGGAACCAAGAAAAACATATGATCTCATCACCAATCTGCAGGCTACAGATGCATCTATCCATGACAGTAATTAGCCAGATATGCCAAGTGGATGATATATCTTGACCTTCTCTAGTAGTCCTCAGCATCATCAATGCCAGCCTTCAGCTAATGCAATTCACTCCACGTGATATCAAGAAATGGGTACTGCAAAGACTATGGGCCCTGACAACATTTTAGCAGTAGGATTGAAGATTTGTGCTCCAGAACCTGCCACACCATGAGCCAAGCAGTTCCAGTATAGTTACTATGCAGGCATTTGCCCGACAATATTGAAAATTGCCAAGGTATGTTCTGTACACAAAAGGTGCGACAAATCCAACCCAACCAATTACTGCCCCAGTTTACTGTTGATCATCAGTAAAGCAATGGAAAGTGGCATCAATAGAGCTGTCAAGCAGCACCTGCTCAACATTAGCCTGCACATTGATGTCCAATTTGGATTCTGCCAGGGACACTCATGGTTGTAGTTGTTGGTCAGTCATCTCACCCCCAGGATCTCACTGCAGGCGCTCTAGGCCTACCTTTAACTCCTGACCCCATTGCAGTTTGGTTCAAACAGACAAAAAAAAAATCAATAAATTCCAGAGCCGAGGCGAGAGTGACAGCACTTGATATCCAGGCTGCATTTGACCAAGTGTCACATCAAGGAGCCCCAGATCAACTGGAATTGGGAGCAAACTCTTCTCTGGTTGGAGTCATACCTGACACACAGGAATATTGGGGTGGTTGTTGGAGGTCAGGTATTTAAGCTCCAGGACATCTCTACAGGAGCTCACTCCGCCACCAACACTCATAAGATGCACTGCACAAAAATCAAAGATTCTTAGACAGCACCTTCAAAATTTCCCACTTCCATCTAGAAAGACAAGAACATTCGAGACATGGGAACACCACATCTTCAAGCTCCCCTTCAATGCACTCAGCATCCTGACTTGGAAACATACTGCCATTCTTTCATTGTTGTTGGATCAAATTCCTGGAATTCCCTCCCTCAGGGCATTGTGGGTCAACCTCAAGCACATGACTAACTGTTCAAGGAGACAGCTCACCATCAACATCATAAGGGCAATTAGGATTGACAATGGGTGCTGGCCAGCCACCAATGCCCATGTCCCATGAATGAATAAAGAAAATGTGGCATCCAATGCATGCAAAGTCCCACAAATAGCAGCAAGATAAATGGTCAGATATTTATATTTAAACATTTGCTAGGAGCTGAGAAGCATTTTCCATTCCCGTGAAATTTGGCAGAAGATCTGTTTGTTTGTTTATGAAAGCAGATGTTGGTTTAATGTCATATTCAAAATATGGCTTCTCCAGGAAAACTGTACTCCCAAACTACTCGCCATCTGACAGTGCAGAACAGCTCAGTGCACAGACACTTGCGTACTACAACTGAATGAAAAAACCTTCTGATTAAAAGGCAAATGTCTCACCCAGTGAGCCACAATTGGCACTCAAGTGCAGAGAATTTTGCAATCGAGTCCGGTTCTATTGTTTGTTCACGCCATCTCATGCCCATACTCACCGCTGCAAGCTTTCTGGGCTCTTCACTGGATCTTCATACATGGTTCTTTGTTGCAACAGCGTACCTAAGCAAAAAAGATGGGACAAATCTTTTATTATACAAGGATATCCATGGCTAACAACTTTCTTTTAAATAATCTGTTTGCAACAAGACGACCATGGGATAATTGCCCAGGAACAGTCAGACCACCACCTTGAAGAGACTTGGGATGTTAATACCTCCTTGGGATCCTATGGGACAGACCTACTGAAGACCTATTCAATCCAAGTTGATTGGTAAAGATTAGATCTTTGATGAAGTTGGTTTTAAAATTTTGATTTCTTCCAGGAACACAGAAATTGGACTAAGCTATTCACCCATAACAACTTACACAGTACATCAGCCCTTTAATGCAGTAAAATGCCACAAGACAAGACATGGGAGTTGTATCAAAACTGGATTGTCATACGTGGGAGATGTTTGGTTGGATATCGGTGGTACAGTGGTTAATACTGCTGCCTCATCAGGGACCCAGGTTTGATTCCAACCTCAGGCGACCATCTGTGTGGAGTCTACACATTCTCCCAGTGTCTATGTGGGTTTCCTCCGGATGCTCCGGTTTTGTCCCACAGACCAAAGGTGTGCAGGTTAGGAGGATTGGCCATGTTAAATTCAGAGTTGAGAGTGTATTGCTGGAGAAGCACAGCATCTGAGGAGAAGGAAAATAGACGTTTCAGGCCAGAGCGCTTCATCAGGAGTGAGGCTGGTAGCCTTGAGGGTGGAGAGATAAATGGGAGGGGAATGGGGCTGAGGAGAAGATACTGGATTAGTGGTGCTGGAAGAACACAGCAGCTTATCTCTCCATGCTTCAGGCTCACTGCCTTTACTCCTGATGAAGGGCTTTTGCCCGAAAGGTCGATTTCACTGCTCGTTGGATGCTGCCTGAACTGCTGTGTTCTTCCAGCACCACTAATCCAGTATTTGCTTTCCAGCATCTGCAGTCATTGTTTTTACCCCCTGGGGAGAAGATAGCTGAGAGTGAAGGTGGATGAAGGTGGGGTAAAGGTGATAGGTCAGAGAGGAGGGTGAAGTGGATAGGTGGGAAGGAAGATTGACAGGTGGGACAGGTCATGAGGGCAGTGCTGAACTGAAAGGTTGGAACTGGGTTAAGGTGGGGGGGGGGGGGGGGGGAAGGGGGACGTTAAATTCAGGGTTACAGGGATAGGGATGGGTCTGGATGAGATGCTTTTTGGACGTTTGGTAGAGACTTGAAGGGCCAAATGACCTCTATCTGCACTGTAGGGATTCTATAATCAAAAGATTGATCAAAAACAGATTTAAAGAAGAATCTTAAAAAGAAGAAAGGAAGTGATAGTGAGGCAGCGATGTTTACAGATGGAATTGCAGAGCTCTGGACCTTGGCAGCTGAAGTTACAGCCCATGTACTGGAGGAGTGCAGGTGTTGGAGAATTTTAGGGAGGGTAGAGTCCAAGAAGGGATTTAAAAACAAAAAATGAGAATTTTGAAATTAATGCTTTTAACATTTTCAAGTGAGACAGAACAGTGTGATGGGTGAACTGATGTTGGAGAGAGACCAAACATGGATAGATTTTCAGATGCTCTTATATTTATGAAGGAGAAAGATGGGATGCTCAGAGTACATTGGAAGTGTAAAAGGTAACAAACCATAATGCAGGTTTCAGTAGCAGATAAGCTGGGATCCATGGAGTTGGGTGAAAAGCAGCAGTCTTAGTAATGGAAACAGAATCACAAACACCTGGAAAATCTCAGCAGGTCTGGCAGCATCAGTGGAGAGAAAGCAGAGTTAACATTTCAGGTTCAGTGACCCTTCTTTGAGAACTGAGTGTAGCTGAGAAAAGGTTGGCATATGTGCCAGAGAGGGGGGCTGGGAGGAGGGGGAAAAAGAGACAAAAAGGGTAAACGATAGGTGGAGATGGAGCCCAGATAGAGTGAAAAAAGAGCTGCATTAACTCCCTTACACAGTCTGGCCTACATGTGACTACACAGCAATGTGGCTGACACTTGCAATGGCCTGGCAAGCCACACAGTTCAGGAAAATTTGAAATAAGCAAATATTGACTTTACCAGGAAGACCCACAGCCCTTAAAAGAACAAATAAAATTAGGAGTCACATTTAGAAAGAAGGCAAACAGAACTAGTTTTAGTTTGGGAAACTTGGTCAGTATGGAATAGCTAAACTGAATGGTCTATTTCTGTGCTTTAAGAATCTATGACTGAGTAAGTTAACAGAGTACCTGTACTAACCTATGACTCCAGGTTTCTCTCTACCCGGTCCAGAACAGCAGGGATCTTTATATATTTGGAGTATCTGGTGCTGCTGTTCCAATTGGTCTTCTGGAGGAAAAAGTAGTAGTTAAGGGTGTTATTCAGTTAGCATCATCCAGTCCAAGTAGAATCCTCAAAATGGCCTCAGGATGGAGTAGATTGGAGTTGAACTACTTTAGCATTCAGCTTTAATACAACAAAATTAGATAACCTTCTTTTAATTTTCCAGATAAGACTGTCAAATAATAATAAGACCGTCTAATAAAAATAAGACCAGATACTTCTGCATAGATCAAGACTAAAACCTGGGTTCTTCCAGCACAACTTTAGATTTTACTAACACCGGCTAAATAAAAATAACCATCAACTGAATTGTAGTTTAAAACCCAGCAAGTTCAGTAATACCTTACTCATCTAATACTGTCTAGAGTCAAAGTTGTACAGCATGGAGATAGGCCCTTTGGCCCAAACTGGTCAATACCAACCAAAATGTCCATCAACACTAATCCCATCTCTCCCCACTTGGCCCATATTATTCTAAACCTTTCCTACCTATGTCTTTGTCCAAATGCCTTCTAACATTTGTTAATATACTCGCCTCAACCACTTCCGCTGGCAGCTCATTCCATATGCGTACCACCCTCTCTTTAAAAAAAAGTTGCCCCTTGGGTCCCTTTTATTCTGTCCCCTATAACCTTAAACAGATATCCTCTAGTCCTTGATTCCCCAGCCCTGGGAAAAAGATGGAATGCATTCACCCTATCCATGCCTCTTGTTATCTTATACAGTTCTATAAAGTCCCCCCATAGTCTCCTACACACTAAAGAAAAAAGTCCTAGTTTGTCCAACCTCTCCCATAACTCAGATTATTGAGTCCAGGCAACATCCTTGTAAATTTCCTCAGCACTCATTCTGGTATAATAACATCCTTCCTATAGTAAGGTGACCAAAACTGAACACAATACTCGAAGTGTGGCCTCACCAATATCCTGTACAACTACAACATAACTTGCCAACTTCAATACTCACTGCCCTGACTGATGAAGGCCAGTGTGCCAAAAGCCTTCTTCACAGCCCTGTCTAAATGTCCTGTATCAAAGTGAACTTGCAGTCATTAACCAAACTAGTGCATCTCGTCCCATACAAATTGGTCACTGCCTAAGAAGTGGTCAAGTGAATCGCTGAAAAGCAAAGTGACCTTCATCCCCACCTCTATCCACCTATTGTACTCTTGGCTACCTTCTCCCCAGCCCCACCCCCCCTCCCATTTATCTCTCCACCTTGGAGGCTCCCTGCTTTTATTCCTGACGAAGGCTTTTTGCCTGAAACATCGATTTTCCTGCTCCTCTGATACTGCCTGACCTGCTGTGCTTTTCCACCACCACTCTAATCTAGATCCAAAGTGATCAGAAGGCAGCCCTCATCATCTATGGTAGTAAAAAGCCCAAATTACAAGTGATATACCCAGAACAGGAATTCAAATTTACATTTGTAGAGAACAGTCCGCACAGATGATTAATTACAACAAAATACTGACATAGCATCTTGAACATAACAAAAATGTATCAAAACACTTCACTGGACATAAAACAAAAGTATGACACCAAGTCATTTGAGGACACTTTAGATTAGATAACCAAAAGCTTGGTTAAAGAGGTACACTTTAAACAGCATCTTGTAGGAGTTAGATAAACAATAATGTTTAGGAGTTATTCCACAGCTTAGTGTCTAGGCAACTAAAAGCAGAGCCACAAATATTGAAATATTATAATTTGGTATGTACAAGAGACCAGAATTAGAGTAGTACAGATATCTTGGAGGGTTACAAAACTGAAGGAAAATGAGAGATTGGAGAGGTAAGGCCAAGGAGGGACTTGTAAACAAGGATCAGAATTTTAAAAATCAACTCTCGTTTGAACAGGAGTCAACAAAGGGGCAACAAAGGCTTGGTTAATGATTTCAGCAGATGAGGTAATATAAATGGGCAAAGTTGGGATAAAAGTTACTAAGATGGGAATAGGTAGTAGTACAAATTAGGTTAGGTCAATAGTGACACAAAGACTTGACAAATATGGCTAGCCTTTGAATGTTGCCAGACTAAATTAGGTAAGAAAGGTGACCATGGGGTCATAAGCAGTGGAGTGGAGATAATTATTATTTTTCATTGTATGAACAGAAACTTACCCAGTGAGCAGTTGTCAAAATTGAAATCCCCACAAAGAACATCAAACACAACCTTCTCTTCCTCACTCCGAGATGTGCTCTGGAAGTCATTGATCCACACAATCATGTGACTGAGTTGACTTTGACGAATGTGACAATCCTCTGGAAGAGGCATACAGACTTGAAACCAGACAGACTCAAAATCACATTTAAATTAGCAGTCTTAGTTTGAAATTTTAAGTAGAGGGAAGCTCAATTTTACACATATCAGGAATGATAACGACTCAAATTTTACTTAAGACAATCAAACTCAAAAATCATGTGGCTGGCTGGCCAGTATTTATTGCCCCAGTGGTGAGCTGCTTTCTCGAACTGCTGCACTTCATGCATTGTAGGTAGACCCACATTGTTATTAGGGAGGCATGACAAGATTTTGATGCAGCGACAATGAAGGAACAATGATATACTTTCAGATCAGGATGGCAAGTGGCTTGGAGGGGAACTTGTAGGTGGTAATGTTTAATAATTTCAAATCTAACTTTCAATGTATCCATTTTTCAGACACCACCTGTTGTTCTCAGTTACATCACATCCATCCGGGTGGGTTTAAACGAGCTCAGCAGGGGGATGGGAACCGGAGGTGTAGCTGCAGTGCACAGGAGGACGAGAGTAGGAAGGACAGGGACAAGATTTCAGGGTCACCGGAACGTGCTGGCAGACAGCAAACTGGTCTGAAGTCTGTCTACTTCAATGCCAGAAGTATCCGAAATAAGGTAGGTGAGCTTGCAGCATGGGACTTTGATGTTGTGGCCATTTCGGAGACATGGCTAGAGCAGAGTGAGGAATGGATTTTGCAGGTTCCAGCGTTTAGATCTTTAATTAAAAACAGGCAAGGTGGTAAAAGGGGGGAGGCGTGGCCTTGTTAGTCAAGAATAGTATAACAGCGGTTGAGAGAACTTTTGATGAGGACTTGTCTACTGAGGTGGTATGGGCTGAGATTAGGAACAGGAGAGGAGAGGTCACACTGCTGGGAGTTTTTTTTTTAAACTAGGCATCCGCAGAATTTCAGGGAGGTAGGAGAGGATTAGCAAAACAATTCTGAGTAGGAGTGAAAGGAATAGGGTGGTCATTGTGGGGGACTTTAACTTCCCCAAAATTGACTGGAAATGTTATAGCTCTAGTACATCGGATGGATCAGTTTTTTTCCAATGTGTACAGATAGGGGAAGCACTAAATAAATATTCTTCAACATTGTTCATTATAGAAAATGAAAATGTTGGCGAGGAAGATACAGAGATACTTGCATCTAGACTAGAAGAGATCGAGGTTCACAAAGAAGAGGTATTAGAAATACTGCAGAGTGTGAAAATAGACAAGTCCCCTGGGCCGGATGGGATCTATCCTAGGATCCTCTGGGAAACAAAGGAAGAGATTGCAGAGCCTTTGGCATTGATTTTCAAATCATCATTGTCGACAGGAATAGTGCCTGAGAACTGAAGGATAGCAAATGTGGTTCCCTTGTTCAAAAAGGGTAGAAGAGACAACCCTGGTAATTACAGACCAGTGAGCCTCACTTCAGTTGTTGGTAAAGTGTTGGAAAAGGTTATAAGAGGTAGGATTTATAACCATCTAGAAAAGAATAATTTGATCGGGGACAGTCAGCACGGTTTTGTGAAGGGTAGGTCGTGCCTAACGAATCTTAGTGACTTTTTTGACAAAGTGACCAAACAGGTAGATGAAAGTATACCGGTTGATGTGGTGTATATGGATTTCAGCAAGGCGTTTGATAAGGTTCCCCACAGTAGGCTATTATACAAAATGCGGAGGAATGGGATTGTGGGAGACATAGCAGTTTGGATCAGTAATTGGCTTGCTAAAAGAAAACAGAGTTGTAGTTGACGGAATATGTTCATCTTGGTGTCCAGTTACTAGCAGCGTATCGCAAGGGTCAGTGTTAGGTCCACTGCTGTTCATCATTTTTATAATTGACCTGGATGAGGGCTTAGAAGGGTGGGTTAGTAAATTTGCAGATGACACGAAGGTCAGTGGAGTTGTGGCTAGTGACGAAGGATGTAGTAGGTTGCAGAGAGACATAGATAGGATGCAGAGCTGGCTGAGAGGTGGCAAATGGAGTTTAATGTGGACAAGTGTGAGGTGATACACTTTGGACATGCCAAGTAATCAGAATGCAAAGTACTGGGCTAATGGTAAGATTCTTGGGAGTGCAGATGAGCAGAGAGATCACGGTGTCCATGTACACAGATCCCTGAAAGTTGCCACCCAGATTGACAGGATTGTTAAGAAGGCATACAGTATTTTGACCTTTATTAAGAGAGGGATTGCGTTCTGGAACCAGGAGGTTATGCTGCAGCTGTACAAAGCTCTGGTATGGCCACACTTGGAGTACTGTGTACAGTTCTGGTCACCGCATTATAAGGAGAGTGTGGAAGCTTTGGAAAGGGTGCAGAGAAGATTTACTAGGATGTTGCCTGGTATGGAAGGAATGTCTTAAGAGGAAAGGCCAAGGGCTTTGAGGCTGTTCTCGTTAGAGAAGAAGGTGGTTGAGAGGTAACTTAATAGAGTCATACAAGATAATCAGAGGGTTAGATAGAGTGATCAGATAGAGTTCCCATACTTTTTCCAAGTATGGGAACGGCAAACACGAGGGGACACAACTTTAAAGTGAGGGGAGATAGGTATAAGACAGGTGTCAGAGGTTGTTTCTTTACTCAGAGTGTAGTAAGGGTATGGAATGTTTTGCCTGCAACGGTAGGAGATACGCCAAGTTTAAGTGCATTTAAGTCGTCATTGGACAGGCATATGGACGTACATGGCATAGTGTGGGTGGGATTGTCTCCAGATTAGTATGACAGGGCGGCACAACATCAAGGGCCGAAGGGCCTGTACTGCACTGTAATGTTCTACGTTCTATATGTTGAAGGGCCAACAAGAGGGGAGGCCACACTGAATTGGATGCTTGGTAATGAACCAGGCCATGTGTTTGATTTAGTTGTAGGCGAGCACTTTGGAGAGAGTGACCATAATAATACTACGTTTAGTTTAGCAATGGTACATGCCACAGGTCAAGAATTATCGATCAGGCAAGGGCAATTATATTGCAATTAGGCAAGAATTAGCATGCATAGAATGGGGTAGCAAAATGCAGGGGATGCAGACAATGGAAATGTGGAGTTGGTTTAAGGAACAGATATTCCTCCCTGTCGGGCAGGGAGGAAGTGATAAGGTAAGGGAACCATGGTTTACTACAGAAATTGCATCTCTTGTTAAGAAGAAGAAGGAGGCTTATGTGTTGATGAGGCAAGATGGTTCAGATGAGGCGATGGAGAGTTACAGATCAGCTAGGAAGGATTTAAAGAGAGAGTTAAGAAGAACAAAGAGAGGACATGAGCAGTCTTTAGCAAACAGAATAAAGGAGAACCCTAAAGCTTTCTATATGTATGTGAGGAATAGAAGGATGATTAGGGTAGGAATAGGTCCAGTCAAAGACAGAAGTGGGAAGTGGAGTGTGGACCATGTAGAGATCAGAGAGGTGCGAAATGATCATTTCTCACTGGTGTTGACTCAGGAAAAGGATAATATCGTAGAGGAGAAGAATGAGGTACAAGATATTAGACTAGAAAGGATTAAGGTTAGTTACGCACAGGTGTTATCAATTCTAGAAGGAACGAAAGTAAACAAGCTCCCTGGGTCAGATGGGATTTATCCGAGGATTCTCGGGGAAGCTAGGGAAGAGATAGCAGAACCGCTGGCTTTGATATTTGAGTCGTCATTGTCTTAAGGTTTGGTACCTGAGGACTAGAGGATTGCAAATGTTGTGCCATTGTTCAAGAAGCGTAGCACAGATGACCCAGGTAATTAGACTAGTAAGCTTTACTTCTGTTGTAGGAAAGGATTGTAAGAGATAAGATTTATAATCATCTACCAAGCAACAATTTGATTTCTGATAGTCAACATGGTTTCGTCAAGGGCAGGTCGTGTCTCACAAATCTCAGAGTTTTTTGAGAAGGTGACCAAGCGTAATTGATGTGGTATCCATGGACTTCAGTAAAGCCTTTGATAAGGTTCCACATGGTAGGCTGTTGGAGAAAATGCAGAGGCATGGAATGGAGGGTGATTTAACAGTTTGGAATAGAATCTGACTTTGTGGAAGGTGGCAGCGAGTGGTGGGTGATGGAAAATATTCAGTCTGGCCAGTTACTAGTGGTGTGCCACAAGGATCTGTTTTGG
Source organism: Chiloscyllium punctatum (assembly GCF_047496795.1). NCBI lineage: Eukaryota > Metazoa > Chordata > Chondrichthyes > Orectolobiformes > Hemiscylliidae > Chiloscyllium > Chiloscyllium punctatum. The sequence continues at coordinate 126,531,184 of NC_092746.1, read as the reverse complement.
GACCACTGCTGTTTGCCATTTTGATAAATGACTTCGACGCAGGCATAGGTGGATGGATTAGTAAATCTGCAGACGACACTAAAGTCGGTGGAGAAGTGGACAGTTTGGAAGAATGTTACAGGTTGCAGGGGGACTCGAATAAACTGCAGAATTGGGCTGAGAGGTGGCAAATGGAGTTCAATGCAGCTCAACGTGAGGTGATGCACTTTGGGAAGAATAACAGGAAGGCAGATTACTGGATCAATGGAAAGATTCTTGGTAGTGTGGATGTGCAGAGGGATCTTGGAGTCCATGTGCATAGAACCCTGAATGTTGCCACCCAGGTGGATAGTTCTGTGAAGGTGGCTTACAGTGTGGTAGGTTTCATTGGTAGGGGGATAGAGTTCCAGAACCACAATATCATGCTGCAACTATACAAAACGCTGGTGCGGCCACACTTGGAACATTGTGTACAGTTCTGTTCGTCACATTACAGGAAGGATGTGGAAGCATTGGTAAAAGTGCAGAGGAGACTTACCAGGAGGTTGCCTGGTCTCAGAGGATTAGATAGGGTAGACAGTGAAATACTTTTTCCCAAGATAATGACGTCAGCTTGTATGAGAGGGCATAACTACAAATTGAGAGGTGATAGATTTAAGACAGATGTCAGAGGAAAGTTCTTTATGCAGAGAGTGGTAAAGGTGTGCAATGCCCTACCTGCTAATGTAGTCAACTCAGCCACATTAGGGAGATTTAAACAATCCTTAGATAAGCACACAGATGATTTTGGGATAGTGTACGGGGACGAGCTGAGAATAGTTCACAGGTCAGCACAACATTGAGGGCCGAAGGGCCTGTTCTGTGCTGTATTGTTTTATGTTCTATGTTCTATACCCTTTTTTGTTTGTTTGTTCTCCAGGATATCATGGCAGAGTGGGTAGTGTTCCTGTCTTTGAGCCAGAACCTCCAGGTTTGAGTCCCACGTCATGATTTGGCATATTCATAACAGGAGAAAGCGAGGACTGCAGATGCTGGAGATCAGAGTGAAAAGTGTGGTGCTAGAAAAGCACAGCAGGTCAGGCAGCATCCAAGGAGCAGGTGAATTAACGTTTCGAGCATAAGCTCTTCATCAAGAATGAATCTTCTGGCCCAACAGGGCTGAGTGAAAAACACATAACCCGAAATGTCGATTTCTCCACTCAGCCTCCTACCCACTATTCAAAAATGGCTGATATTTTTCTCATTCCCACTCTCGACTTTCTCCCTGTAACCCTTGATACTCAAAAATATATTTCAGTCTTAAATATACTCAACGACCTGGCCTCCACAGCCTTCTGTGGCAATGAATTCCATAGATCCACCACTCTGGATGACATTTCTCCTTATCTCCATTTTAAAAGGTCTTCCCTTTACTCTAAGGTTGTGCACATGGGTCCTAAGTCCCTCCTACCAATGGATTGCGAGCATAAGAGGTACAGTTAGTAAGTTTTCAGATGACACCAAAATTGGAGGTGTAGTGGACAGCGCAGAGGGTTACCTCAGATTACAACAGGATCTGGACCAGATGGGCCAATCGGCTGAGAAGTGGCAGATGGAGTTTAATTCAGATAAATGTGAGGTGCTGCATTTTGGGAAAGCAAATCTTAGCAGGACTTATACACTTAATGGTAAGGTCCTAGGGAGTGTTACTGAACAAAGAGACCTTGGAGTGCAGGCTCATAGCTCCTTGAAAGTGGAGTTGCAGGTAGATAGGATAGTGAAGAAGGTGTTTGTTATGCTTTCCTTTATTGGTCAGAGTATTGAGTACAGGAGTTGGGAGGCATGTTGCGGATGTACAGGACATTGGTTAGGCCACTTTTGGAATATGGTGTGCAATTCTGATTTCCTTCCTATCGGAAAGATGTTGTGAAACTTGAAAGGGTTCAGAAAAGATTTACAAGGATGTTGCCAGGGTTGGAGGATTTGAGCTATAGGGAGAGGCTGAACAGGCTGGGGCTGTTTTCCCTGGAGCGTTAGAGGCTGAGGGGTGACCTTATAGAGATTTACAAAATTATGAGAGACATGGATAGGGTAAATAGGCAAAGTCTTTTCCCTGGGGTCGGGGAGTTCAGAACTAGAGGGCATAGATTCAGGGTGAGAAGGAAAAGATATAAAAAGAGACCGAAGGAGCAACTTTTTCACGCAGAGGGTGAAATGGAATGAGCTGCCAGAGGAAGTGATGAAGGCTGGTACAATTGCAATATTTAAGAGGCATTTGGATGGGTATATGAATAGGAAGGGTTAGGAGGGATATGGGCTGTGTGCTGGCAGGTGGGACTAGATTGGGTTGGGATATCTGATTGGCATGGACAGGTTGGATCGAAGGGTCTGTTACTATGCTGCACATCTCTATGACTCTATGACATCAGGCCATTCAGTATTCTGTAAGTTGCAGAATGGGCAATGGGGAATATTTCTTATTTCTGGTCAATGGTAACCCTTAGCATGTTGATAGCAGGGATTCAGTGTTGGTAACACTTAAATGTCATGGGGTGATGGCTATACTGTATCTCATTAGAAATGGCCATTGCTTGGCATTTGCCACTTGCCACTTTTCAGCCAAAGCCTACATCTTGCCCAAGTCTTACGGCATTTTGACATGGACTATTTCAGTGTCTGAGGAATCATGACTAGTGCAGCCATCAGCAAACATCCCCACTTCTATCCTAGCGGAGGGAAGGTAATCGATGGAGCAGCTGAAGATGCTTGGAGCTAGGACACTACCTTGAAGAACTCTTTTATGAAATGTCCTGGAACAGGAATGGCTGATCTCCAACAATCACTTTAATCATCTCAGGTTCAATTCCCATTCCCAGTTGAATCGAGGCTTGGGACATACTTCCTCATCCTATCCCAGGCTCACCAGGGGAAGGAACCACAGCTGGCTCTGCTGTACAGAAGGGCAGGAAAGAGTGGAAGGGCTATAGTCATAGGGGATTCAATTATAAGGGGAGTAGGTAGGCGGTTCTGTTGTTGAGACTCAGGAATGGTATGTTGCCTCCCAGGTGCAGGGATGTCTCAGATCAGGATATTCTGAAGGGGGAGGGTGAACAGCCAACTGTTGTGACCAACGATATAGGTACTAAATGGAAGGAGGTCTTACAAGCAGATTCTATGGAGTGAGGAGCCAAGTTTAAAAAGTAGGACCTCAGAGGTAGTGATCTCAAGATTGCTACCAGTAGCACGTGCTAGTCACAGTAGAAAAGAAAGAATAGGCAGGAGGGGAGGAGTTCAGATTTTTGGGACATTGGTACCAGTTTTGCTGGAGGTGAGTCTATTACAAATTGGATGGTCTACACTGGGCAGAACTGAAACCAATGTCCTCAGCTTTCGCTAATGCTGTTAGGCAGGTTTAAACTAACATGGCAGGGGGATGGGAATCAAACGAGGTGGTTAGTGGACAGTAAGGAAGCAGCAACTAAAACCTGGAAGGAACTAGATAATGAAGTCAGCGTGACTAAGGGAAAGAATAGGCTCGGAGCAGATGATGAAAGCAAAGGGACAGGTGGTCTGATGTACATTTGTTTTAATGAGAGAAGTACAGTAGATAAGGCAAATGAACTTAGGGCTTGGATTCGTACCTAGCAGAATAACGTTATTGCGATTACCAAGACTTGGTTGATGGAAGGGCAAAATTGGCAACTAAATATCCCGGGATATAGATGCTTTAGGCAGAATAGTGGATGTGGTAAAAGGGGTGGAGGAGTTGCATTACTGGTCAGAGAGGAGATCACAGTTGTGTTCAAGCAGGGCACTATGGAAGACTCGAGCAATGAAGCAATATGGCAGAGCTCAGAAATAGCAAGGGTGCAGTAACAATGTTGGGGCTGTACTACAGGCCTACCAACAGTGAGCATGAGAAAGAGGAGCAAACATGTAGGCGAAAGTGAGGACGGCAGATGCTGGAGATCAGAGTAGAGAATGTGGTGCTGGAAAAGCACAGCAGGTCAGGCAGCATCCGAGGAGTAGGAGAATCGATGTTTCAGGCAAAAGCCCTTCATCAGAAAGGGTTGATATATACAAATATGTAGACAGATTATGGAAGGATGAAGAACCAACAGCATGGTGGTGATGGGAGATTTAAAACTTTCCCAACATTGACTGGGATTCACTTAGGGTTAGAGGTTTAGATGGAACAGAATTTGCAAGGATCATCCAGGAGGGTTTTATAGAGCAATACGTAAATAGTTCAACTCAGGAAAGGGTCCAACTGGACCTGGTGTTGGGGTTTCAGCCCAGCCAGATGGTTGAAGTTTCAGTCTGGGATTACTTTGGGAATTGTGATCACAATTTTGTAAGTTTTAGAATACTCATGGACAAAGATGAGAGTCATCCGAAATGAAGAGTGCTAAATTGGGGAAAGGCCAACTATAGCAAAATTTGGCAGGAGCTGAGGAATGGGGATTGGGAGCAGTTGTTTGAGGGTAAATTCACAATCACTTCGCAATGATGCATACATTAGATCTAGGTGAGTGAAAACAGATGAAGCTTTGGAAGAACATCGGGAAAGTAGAACCAAGCTGAACAAGGAATTAAGAGGGTTAAAAGGGGTCATGAAATATCTTTAGCAAACAGGGTTGAGGAAAATCCCAAAGCCCTTTATTCATATATAAGGAACAAGAGGGTAATAAGAGTCATACAGAGGTACAGCATGGAAACAAACCCTTCAGTCCAACTCATCCATGCCGACCAGATATCCCATTTACCAGCATTTGGCTCATATCCTTCTAAACCCTTCCTATTCATATACCCATCCTAATGCCTTTTAAATGTTGCCTCCACCACTTCCTCTGGAAGCTGATTCCATACACACACTATCTTCTGCATGAAAAAGTTGCCCCTTAGGTCCCTTTTATATCTTTACCCTCTCACCCTAAACCTATACCCTTTGGTTCTGGACTCCCCTACCTCAGGGAAAAGACTTTGTCTATTTATCCTATCCATGCCCCTCATGATTTTGTAAACCTCTATGAGGTCACCCCTCAGCCTTTGACACTCCAGGGAAAACAGCCACAGCCTATTCAGCCTCTCCCTATAGCTCATATTCTCCAACCCTTGGCAACATCCTTGTAAATCTTTTCTGAACCCTTTCAAGTTTCACAACATCTTTCTGATAGCAAGGAGACCAGAATTGCACGCAATATTCCAACAGTGGCCTAAACAATGTACTGTACAGCCACAACATGACCTCCCAACTCCTGTACTCAATACGCTGACCAATAAAGGAAAACATACCAAACGCCTTCTTCACGATCCTATCTACCTGCAACTCCACTTTCAAGGAGCTATGAACCTGCACTCCAAGGTCTCCTTGTTCAGCAACACTCCCTAGGACCTTACCATTAAGTGTATAAGCCCTGCTTAGATTTGCTTTCCCAAAATGCAGTACCTCGCATTTATCAGAATTAAACTCCATCTGCCACTTCTCAGCCCATTGGCCCATCTGGTCCAGATCCTGTTGTAATCTGAGGTAACCCTCTTCACTGTCCACTACACCTCCAATTTTGGTGTCATCTGCAAACTTACTAACTGTACCTCTTATGCTCGCATCAAAATCATTTATGTAAATGACAAAAAGTAGAGGACCCAGCATCGATCCTAGTCTTCTACCTTTGAGCCAGTTCTGTATCCAAATGGCTAGTTCTCCCTGTATTCCATGAGATCTAACCTTGCTAATCAGTCTCCCATGGGGAACTTTGTCGAACGCCTAACTGAAGTCCATATAGATCACAGCTACTGCTCTTCCCTCAATCTTCTTAGTTACTTCTTCAAAAATCTCAATCAAGTTTGTGAGACATGATTTCCCATGCACAAAGCCATGTTGACTATCCCTAATCAGTCCTTGTCTTTCCAAATACAGGTACATCCTGTCCCTCAGGATTCCCTCCAACAACTTGCCCATCACCGAGGTCAGGCTCACTGGTCTATAGTTCCCTGGCTTGTCCTTACTACCCTTCTTAAACAGTGGCACCACGTTTGCCAACCTCCAGTCTTCCGGCACCTCACCTGTGACTATCGATGATACAAATATCTCAGCAAGAGGCCCAGCAATCACTTCTCTAGCTTCCCTCAGAGTTCTTGGGTACACCTGATCAGGCGTTGGGTATTTATCCACCTTTAACCATTTCAAGACATCCAGCACTTCCTCCTGTGTAATCTGGACATTTTGCAAGGTGTCACCATCTATTTCCCTACAGTCTATATCTTCCATATCCTTTCCCACAGTAAATACTGACGCAAAATATTCATTTAGTATCTCCCCCATTTTCTGTGGCTCCACACAAAGGCCGCCTTGCTGATCTTTGAGGGGCCCTATTCTCTCCCTAGTTAGCCTTTTGTCCTTAATATATTTGTAAAAACCCTTTGGATTCTCCTTAATTCTATTTGCCAAAGCTATCTCATGTCCCTGTTTTGCCCTCCTCATTTCCCTCTTAAGTATACTCCTACTTTCTTTATACTCTAAGGATTCACTCGATCTATCCTGTCTATACCTTACATATGCTTCCTTCTTTTTCTTAACCAAACCCTCAATTTCTTTAGTCATCCAGCATTCCCTATAGTTACCAGCCTTCCCTTTCACCCTGACAGGAACATACTTTCTCTGGATTCTTGTTATCTCATTTCTGAAGGCTTCCCATTTTCCAGCCATCCCTTTACCTGCAAACATCTGCCTCCAATCAGCTTTTGAAAGTTATTGCGTAATACCGTCAAAATTGGCCTTTCTCCAATTTAGAACTTCAACTTTTAGATCTGGTCTATCCTTTTCCATCACTATTTTAAAACAAATAGAATTATGGTCACTGGCCCCAAAGTGTTCCCCCACTGACACCTCAGTCACCTGCCCTGCCTTATTTCCCAAGAGTAGGTCAAGTTTTGCACCTTCTCTAGAAGGTACATCCACATAGTGAATCAGAAAATTGTCTTGTACACATTTAACAAATTCCTCTCCATCTAAACCTTTAACACCATGGCAGTCCCAGTCTATGTTTGGAAAGTTAAAATCCCCTACCATAACCACCCTATTATTCTTACAGATAGCTGAGATATCCTTACAAGTTTGTTTCTCAATTTCCCTCTGACTATTGGGGGGTCTATAATACAATCCCAATAAGGGGATCATCCCTTTCTTATTTCTCAGTTCCACCCAAATAACTTCCCTGGATGTATTTCCAGGAATATCCTCCCTTAGCACAGCTGTAATGCTATCCCTTATCAAAAATGCCACTCCCCCTCCTCTTTTGCCTCCCTTTCTATAGCATTTGTATCCTAGAACATTCAACTGCCAGTCCTGCCCATCCCTGAGCCACGTTTCCGTAATTGCGATGATATCCCAGTCCCATGTTCCTAACCATGCCCTGAGTTCATCTGCCTTCCCTGTTAGGCCCCTTGCATTGAAATAAATGTAGTTTAATTTATTAGTCCTACCTTGTCCCTGCTTGCCCTGACTGTTTGACTGACTTCTGTTCTCAGCTGTACCCATCTCAGATCGATCTCTTTCCTCACTAACTCCCTACCTAGTTTAAATCCTTCCAAGCAGTTCTAGCAAATCTCCCTGCCAGTACATTAGTCCCCTTCCAATTTAGGTGCAATCCGTCCTTCTTGTACAGGTCACTTCTACCCCAAAAGAGATTCCAATGATCCAAAAATGTGAATCCTTCTCCCATACACCAGCTCCTCAACCATGCATTCATCTGCTCTATCCTCCTATTCCTGTCCTCACTAGCTCGTAGCACTGGGAGTAATCCAGATATTACTACCCTTGAGGACCTCCTTTTTAAACTTCTACCTAACTCTCTGTAATCTCCGTTCAGACTCTCAACCTTTTCCCTTCCAATGTCGTTGCTTCCAATGTGGACAATGGCCTCCTACTGGCCCCTCTCCCCCGTGAGAACATTTTGCACCCTCTCAGAGACATCCTTGATCCTGGCACCAGAGAAACAACACACCATTCTGCTTTTTCTCTGCTGGCCACAGAAACATCTGTCTGTACCTCGGACTACAGAATCCCCTAACACAATTGATCCCTTGGAAGCCGACGGACCCCTCGTTGCATTAGAGCCAGTCTCAACACCAGAAACTTGGCTGTTTGTGCTATGTTCCCCTGAGAACCCATCGCCCCCTACGTTTTCCAAAACAGCATACCTGTTCGAAATGGGTATATACACAAAAGACTCCTGCTCTAGCTGCCTACCTCTCACCCTTCCTGGAGTTAACCCATCTATGTGACGGTATCTGAGACTTTTCCCCCTTTCTATAACTGCCATCCATCACATACTGTAGCTGTTGCAAATGCCTCATTGCTTCGATCTGTCTCTCCAACTGACCCACTTGATCTGATAAGATTTGCATCCAACATTTATGGCAGATATAATCCGCAGTAACCCTTAAACTCTTTAAACTCCCACACCTGACAAGAAGTACATATCACTGCAAAGGCCATTTTTGCTCTTTCACAATCTACAGACCCAGAAAATAACACCATCTTATTCCTCTACAAACACTGCCCCAGGTTAAAATATAAGCCATAGCTATTAATTTAAGTTTAATCAAGAGACTTATCTCTAAAAACATATAATCAAGAAAGAATCCACTCTTGCAGCATCTTTGAACATGAGTGAGTTCCCAGAGGACTGTAGAATTGCTTCCCCTTGTTTAAGGGTTGCAAGGATAATCCAGGTAATTATAGAATGGTGAACCCGACAGTGGGAGAAGATACTGAGGGATAGGATCTATTTAAATTTGGAATAAAATGGGCTTATCAGTGATGGCAGCATGGTTTTATGTGGGGAAGGTGATATCTTACCAAATTAATAGCATTCTTTGAGGAAGTGACAAAATTAATTGATTAGGGAATTGTACATGTCATATATATGGACTTCAGTAAGGTGTTTGATAAAGTTCTCCACGGAAGGCTGATGGAAAAAGTGAAGTCGCATGGGGTCCAGGGTAAACTAGCTAGATGGATAGAGAACTAGCTGGGCAACAGGAGACAGAGATTAGTAGGGGAAAGGAGTTTCCCAAAATGGAGAAATTGTGACCAGTGTTATTCCACAGGGATCCGTGCTGAGACCACTGCTGTTTGTGATTTAAATAATGATCTGGAGGTCTGATTAGCAAGTTTGCAGAGGACACTAAAATTGGAGGAGTAGCAGATCGTGAAGGGGACTGTCAGAGAATGCAGCAAAATATAGTTAGATTGGAGAGCTGGGCAGAGAAACGGCAGTTGGAGGTCAGTCTGGGCAAATGCTAGATGATGCATTTTGGAAGATCCAATTCAAGAGTGATCTGAATTGGGGAACCTTAGGGAAAATTGATGTACAAAGAGATCTGGGTGTTCAGGTCCATTGTATGCTGAAGGTAGCAATGCAGGTCAATACAGTGGTCAAGAAGGCATACACAGCATGCTTTCCTTCGTCAAACGGGGTACTGAGTACAGAGTTGGCAGGTCATGTTACAGTTGCATAATACTTTGGTTTGGCCATATTTGGAATACTGCGTACAATTCTGGTCACCACGTTACCAAAAGAACATGGTTGCTTTGGAGAGGGTCCAGAGGAGGTTCACCAGGCTGTTATGGAGGGTAGGGCTTTTGCCCGAAACGTTGATTTCGCTGCTCGTTGGATGCTGCCTGAACTGCTGTGCTCTTCCAGCACCACTAATCCAGTATTTGATTTTCAGCATCTGCAGTCATTGTTTTTACCTTGTTATGGAGGGTGCCAGCTAAGAAAAGATGTTGAGTAGTTTAAGATTTATTCATTAGAAAGATGAAGGTTGTGGGGGAACCTGATTGAGGTCTACAAAATCATGAGAGGTATGGACAGGGTGGATAGCAAAATGCTTTTTCCCCTCAGAGCTGGGACTCAATTATGAGGGGTCACGAGTTCAAGGTGAGAAGGGAAATGTTTAAGGGAGATATGCGTGGAAAGTTCTTTACGCAGAGGGTGGTGGTTGCTGGGAGCATGTTGCCAGTGGAGGTGGTGGAAGAGGGCATGGTTGCATCACGTGAGACGTATCTAGACAGATACACGAATGGGCAGGAAGCAGAGGGATATAGATCCTTGGAAAATAGGTGACAGGCTTAGATAGAGGACTTGGATTGGTGCAGGCTTGGAGGGCTGAAGGGCCTGTTCCTGTGCTATAATTATTTTTGGTTTTTGTATCCCTATGAAGGAGATGCAACTGTAAGTCACCATAGGAAAATAGCCAAGGAAATGCCCGAGAGTCAGCTGACATTGAGCTAAGTATTTGCCTTTGGGCAAGGATCATATATCAACAAACTTGTCCATTACCATTTTTGTTTACCTCACATTTTCGTCTTTTGACATATTATGTCTGCAGTTTTTTGCACTGTCACAGCCATTCCACGTTCTCCCCCCCATCAGCCACCCCAACTCATTGCCTCCCTCTGTACTCATTTGGAATGTTTCCTATTTCTGATGCTAGGCTACTAGATCCTAGACAGGAAATGCTTATTTTACTTCAGATACTGCCACACCAGCTGTGTACTTCCTACATTTTCTGTTCTTAATTCAGGTTTCCAACATTTGCAGTATTTTGCTTCTAACACAAATTTGAATCTTTTCTTGAAAAGATTTTTGATGTAGGATCTGATCAACCTACGGGATGGGTAACACATGCTATCCTTGAACACAATCCTGATATTGCAATAAAGAATAAAAACAAATAATCATTATGGAATGCTGACTGTAATTCCATTTGTTTTTCTCTTTGTTGCTCAGCATAATCTGCCCCTATAGATAGATAAAGACAAACAAGTCGATGTAATATAATTAAACATTTTACATAATCGAAATAAGTGACAAGAATAAAGGGGAAAAGCGGTGTGTTAACATGGCAAGATTTTAGAACAAGAAACAGGCTGAAGGGATGGATGGGTCATTTTTCAGGTTGAAAGATTTTCTAATCAGGTGGCACATGATTCAGTTCTGGGCCTCATTTTCATAATTTAGGAGGATGACTTTGATGAAGTATAAGCGCACTTTGAATGTTCAACATCACATTGACTGCAGTGATTCAAGGAGGCAACTCACCATCTTTTCTTTAGCAATGGGCAAAATCATTGGCTTAGCCAGTGATGCTAACATTCTACGAGAGAACATCTTGACACCAAGAACAGCTACATAAGAATCCTACTCATTGATTAGAGTTCAGTCTTCAAAACTATTATCCTCTCGAAACTGATTACTAAACTTAGTAATCTCGGACGAAGCCCCATTCTCTCCAACTGGATCCTCAGTTTCCTGACCCATGGGCCACAATCAATGAAGACAATATTTCATAGTCACTAACACTCAACACTGGAGCCACCCAGGGGTGCATACTCAGCCCCCTACTGTACTCACTGGATACCCATGACTGTGTCACCAAATACCAGACTAATGTCATTTACAAGTTCACTGATGACACCATCATAGAAGGTTTTTTTTTAGATTAGATTACTTAGTGTGGAAACAGGCCCTTTGGCCCAACAAGTCCACACCGCCCCACCGAAGCGTAACCCACCCATACCCCTACATCTACATTTACCCCTTACCTAACACTATGGGCAATTTAGCATGGCCAATTCACCTGGCCTGCACATCTTTGGACTGTGGGAGGAAACCAGAGCACCCGGAGGAAACCCACGCAGACACGGGGAGAACGTGCAAACTCCACACAGTCAGTCGCCTGAGGCGGGAATTGAACCCGGGTCTCAGGCGCTGTGAGGCAGCAGTGCTAACCACTGTGCCACCGTGCCGCCCACACGGAGGTTGAATCTCAGATGGTGACAAAACAGACAGACGGGAGGTACAAGACCTAGAAGGTGGCGCACCAAGATCAACCTAGTTCTCAATGCCAGCAAAACCAAGGAACTCATTATTGACTTTCGGCAGGATGTTACTTATGCCCCTCTACATATTAACAGCACAGAAGTGGAACGAGTGGAGAGTGTCAAGTGTAAATGTCATACACAACAAGCTTTCTTGGGCTCTTCACGTGGACGCACTGGTTACACAGGGCTAACAGGCAGCTGAGAGAATTTGGCATGACGATGAATACCCTCGACAACTTTTATAGGTGCGCCATCGACAGCATTCTGGCTGGAGATATCATTACCTGGTATGGCAACTGTACCATTCAAGATCAGAGAACGGTACAGAGCTCAGCCTGGACAATCACAAAGGCCAACCTCCCACCTATAGAATCCATCTACCAGGCCCATGTCAAGGAAAGGCTGCCAGCATTCTCAAAGATCCATCCCACCCTGGCAAAGTTTTTCTATAACCTCTACCATTGGGGAGAAGGTACAAAAGCCTGAACATACACCAGCCAGTTTCAAAACAGTTCCTACCTTACTGTTGTTAGAATACTGAATGGACTCAAACTCTTAGCATTTGCCTGTATCTGTGTTTTTGTTTTTGCCACTGTTTACCTATTATTTATTTATCTATGCTACTTAACTATGAGATTTGCCTGTATTGCTCGAATGTCAAAGCTTTTCACTGTGCCTCGGTACACGTGCCAATAAATTCCATTCATTGAACTTAATTCAATAAAAATGTATCCAGGTGTGATGAGACAAAGTTAGGTGTCAATCTAATCTGTTGGAGGACACAACATTCCGTAAAAGGATCAGATAGTTTTAGGTGAGTGGAGAAGATGGAGTTTAATGATAGGAAATGTAAAGCTATTAAATTTGGTGGGAAAATAATTTTTTAATTAATAAAAAATCTAGCAAATGATGGTATTCAAGGGACTTCAATGTCCTTCTACATAGAACACAAAGTTGTCTGTTTCTGCCTGGGATCATCTTCATCACAGGGGCCTGACTTCACTTCTGCTGATATCTAGAATACATTGGAATCAGTAAACATTACAGATCCTGACAATAACCTAAAGAGACTACCAAAGATTTCTAACTGCAGAACTAATCAAGCCTCAGGTAAAAACAATGACTGCAGATGCTGGAAGCCAGATTCTAGATTAGTGGTGGTGGAAAAGCACAGCAGTTCAGGCAGCATCCAAGAAGCTACTTGGATGCTGCCTGAACTGCTGTACTCTTTCAGCACCACTAATCCATAATCAAGCCTCAGGTCAGCCCATTTTTCAATCATCACAATGGTGATGAAAAACACCACAATGCTATCAAGTAGCACTTACTCATCAATCTGCATATCAGTTCCACTAAACTGCATCAGATTTCATTACAGCCTTAATCCAATCCTGGACAAAACAGTTGAACTCCACGAGAGGTTAGGGAGACTGACTTTACCTTCAAGGCTGCATGTAATGTCTAGTGCGGTGTGGTGTTTAGATCTTAGGATACCGAGGAAAAACTCGGCATTAGTTGGTGCAATATCTAGTACAAATGAAGATGCTTGTAGTTGTTCAGAGGTTGATCATTTCTGTCCCAGGACAGCATTGAGTGTGTTCCTCAGGGTAATGCCCTGAGCTCAATTTCAGTTACTTCAGTGGCCAACAACCCATGTTCTTTACCTGCTATGGCATGCAGGTGAGTGCAGCTGAGATACCCCACAATCTTCTGGCCTTTCTCAGTCAAACCAACCTGGATCTGAAAGTAAAAAAAAAAGTTTATGATGTGTTTGTTGCTGTCACATTACAAGACTTTTTTTTAATTAATCTGGTCTATACATCACCAGGATGTGATTTGCAAAAAGAAGAAAGGTGGTAAGGAAATGTGAAGGGAACTATAGACTGGTGAGCCTGACATCGGTGGTAAGCAAGTTGTTGGAGGGAATCCTGAGGGACAGGATTTCCAAGTATTTGGAAAGACAAGGACTGATTAGGGATAGCCAGCATGGCTTTGCACGTGGAAGATCACCTCTTAAGAACATGATTGAGATTTTTGAAGAAGTAACAAAGAGGATTGATGAGGGCAGAGTGGTCGACATGATCTATTTGGACTTCAGTAAGACGTTCGACAAGCTTCCCCATGGGAGACTGATTAGTAAGGTTAGATCTCATGGAATACAGGGAGAACTAGCCATTTGGATACAGAACTGGCTCAAACGTAGAAGACAGAGGGTGGTGGTGGAGGGTTGTTTTTCAGACTGGAAGCCTGTGACCAGTGGAGTGCCACAAGGATCAGTGCTGGGTCCACTACTTTGTCATTTACATAAATGATTTGGATGTGAATATAGGAGGTATATCTAATAAATTTGTAGAAGACACCAAAATTGGAGGTGTAGTGGACAGCAAAGAAGGCTACCTCAGAGTTCAACAGGATCTTGATCAGATGGGCCAATAAGGATGGGCTAAGGAGTGGCAGATGAAGATTAGTTTAGATAAATGTGAGGTGCTGCATTTTGGGAAAGCAAATCAGAGCTGGACTTATGCATTTAATGATAAGGTCCTGGGGAGTGTTGCTGAACAAAGATACCTTGGAGTGCAGGCTTATAGCTCCTTAAAAGTAGAGTCACAGGTAGATAGGATAGTGTAAGCGGCGTTTGGTATGCTTTCCTTTATTGGTCAGAATATTGAGTACAGGAGTTGGGAGGTCATGTTGTGGCTGTACAGGATGTTGGTTAGGCCACTGTTGGAATATTGCGTGTAATTCGGATCTCATTCCTTTTGGAAGGATGTTGTGAAACTTGAAAAGGTTCAGAAAAGATTTACAAGGATGTTGCCAGGGTTGGAGGATTTGAGCTATTGAGAGGGGCTGAATAGGCTGGGGCTGTTTTCCCTGGAGCCTTGAAGGCCGAGGGGCGAGCTCATATAGGTTTATAAAATCATGGAGGGGCATGGATGGGATAAATAGGCAAAGTCCTTTCCCTGAGGTGGGGGAAGAGGGGAAAGATACAAACAGGACCAAAGGATCAATGTTTTCACATAGAGGGTGGTGAGTGTATGGAATAAGTTGCCAGAAGTAGTGGTGGAGGCTGGTACAATTGCAGCATTTAAAAGGCATCTAGATGGGAATGTGAATAGGAAGGGTTTGGAGGGATATGGGCCAAGTGCTGGCAATAGGACTGGATTAGGTTAGTATATCCGGTTGGCATGGAAAATTGAATTGAAGCATCTGTTTCCTTGCTGTACTTCTCGATGACTCTAACTACACGTAAATGCTAGAGTTTAAAAGGAAAGCGTATTCACACAGGTTTAGAAAATAACGCAAAAGTTGGGAGGCGGCAGAAAAGGAAAGATTTAGCCTTACAAAGCAAAGGAGATGGCACGTTACAGGGCAGCTATTCAAGCAATGACACCTAGAGTGGCATAGAAAAGGGAAAAAGTATACAAACATTGAGGAAAAAACAGCAAATATTGTTCTAGAAAACTATTCCGAGTATGTTCCATGAACTCTTCATTGCCAATTTGATTTCTCAATCTACAAGATGATTGCAAGGAAAGATTAGAGTCTTTGTCCATGAAACAGAGGTAACCTTATTGAGATATTCAAAATTATGAACAAATTTGACAGGATAGAGGAGAAAATTCTGTTTCCATTCATTGGTATGTCAGTAATTAGGGGTTACAACTGCATGATTATCAGGAAGAGAGCTTGAAATGTAACGAAGAGAAAATTCTAAACTCAGGGTTGTTAGGATTTGGAATGCGCTGCTTGGGAGAGTGGTGGAGGGCAGGTTCTATAGGTTTCAAAATGGAGTTTCAATTCATATTTGAAAGTGATGAATTTAGAGAACTCTGGAGATTGGGCTGGAGAATGAGACTGGGTAGCTCTTTAAGGCGGTGGCCCAGACACAATAGCCTCCTTCAGTAGTACAAAATTTTATGCTTCTACAATAGTGAATAGTAGATAGTGACGAAGGATGTTGTAGGATACAGGTTACAGAGAGACATAGATAAGCTGCAGAGCTGGGCTGAGAGGTGGCAAATGGAGTTTAATGCGGACAAGTGTGAGGTGATTCACTTTGGTTGTAGTAACCGGAATGCAAAGTACTGGGATAATGGTAAGGTTCTTGGTAGTGTAGATGAGCAGAGATCTCTGTGTCTAGATACACAGATCCTTGAAAGTTGCCACCCAGGTTGACAGGGTTGTTAAGAAGACATACAGTGTTTTAGTTTTTATTAACAGAGGGATCGAGTTCCAGAACCATGGGGCTATGCTACAGCCGCACTTGGAGTATTGTGTACACTTCTGGTCACCGCATTATAAGGAGGATGTGGAAGCTTTGGAAAGGGTGCAGAGGTTTACTAGGATGTTGCCTGGTGTGGAGGGAAGGTCTTACGAGGAAAGGCTGAGGGACTTGGGGCTGTTTTCATTAGAGAGAAGGTTGAGAGGTGACTTAATAGAGACATAAGATAATCCGAGGGTTAGATAGGGTGGACAGGTAGAATCTTTTTCCAAGTATGGTGATGGTGAGTACGAGAGGGCATAGCTTTAAATTGAGGGGTGATAGATATAGGACAGATGTCAGAGGTAGTTTCTTTAGTAAGGGTATGGAATGCTTTGCCTGCAACAGTAGTAGATTCGCCAACTTTAAGTACATTTAAGTCATCATTGGACAAGCATACAGATGCATATGGAATAGTGTAGGTGAGATGGGCTTCAGATTGGTATGACAGGTCGGCGCAACAGAGGGCCAAAGGGCCTGTACTGCGCTGTCATGTTCTATGTACAAAGTAATTTTTTTGCATTCCCTCGATTTCCTGATTCATTCCTTATCCTACAGTATAGCTATTGTTGGGAGCCTAGAGAGACTACTCCCACCAGCGTGTTCCTTTCCTTAATATTTCTTACCTCCTCCACCCATACAGATCCAGGATTATTTATTGATATTGTATTTATTCCACCGTGGACTAGTGAAGCTATCTATACCACCCTTTCCTTTCTGTCTGCCCTTATGAAAAGGCATATACTCCTGAATATTTAGTTCTCAACTTTGATCTGTTTGTAGCCATGTTTCCACAATTGCAGTACAATCACACTCATTAATCCCTTATATTGTGCCATTCATTCACTTATTTTGTTCTGAATTAGTTTAAAGCCCTGTTTACAGCCCCAGTTATTAACTTTGCCTGGACACTGGCTTCAGCACATGAAACATGTCTTACTAGAACAGCTCCCTTCTACCTTAGTGCCCTATGAACTGAAAGCCATCCCATCCACAATCTTTTAGCCATGCATTTTAATTCTTTTTATTTTATTTACCCTGTGTCTCCTTTCCCAGGGCTGAAGTGATAATCCTGAAATTAATATGATCCAATCATTCACTCAGTAAATCAAATGGAATAGGAAGGAGTGAATTGGGTAGTACGAGTGACAAACAGAAATTGCTGGAAAGGCTGAGCAGGTCAGACAGCATCACAGTCATAGAGATGTACATGGAAACAGACCCTTCGGTCCAACTTGTCCATGCCGACCAGATATCCTAACCCAATCTAGTCCCACCTGCCAGCACACAGCCCATATCCCTCTTAACCCTTCCTATTCATATACCCATCCAAATGCCTCTTAAATGTTGCAATTGTACCAGCCTCCATCACTTCCTCTGGCAACTCATTCCGTACACGTACCACCCTGTGTGTGGAAAATGTTGCCTCTTGGGTCTCTTTTATATCTTTCCCCTCTCACCCTAAACCTATGCCCTCTAGTCTGGATTCCCCAACCCCAGGGAAAAGACTTTGTCTATTTACCCTATCCATGCCCCTCATAATTTTGTAAACCTCTATAAGGTCACCCCTCAGCCTCCGACGCTCCGGGGAAAACAGCCCAGCCTGTTCAGCCTCTCCCTATAGCTCAAATTCTCCAACCCTGGCAACATCCTTGTAAATCTTTTCTGAAACCGTTCAAGTTTCACAACATCTTTCTGATAGGGAGGAGACCAGAATTGCACGCAATATTCCAACAGTGGCCTAAACAATGTCCTGTACAGCCACAACATGACCTCCCAACTCCTGTACTCAATACTCTGACCAATAAAGGAAAGCATACCAAACGCCTTCTTCACTATCCTATCTACCTGTGACTCCAGTTTCAAGGAGCTATGAACCTGCACTCCAAGGTCTCTTTGTTCAGCAACACTCTCTAGGACCTTACCATTAAGTGTATAAGTCCTGTTAAGATTTGCTTTCCCAAAATGCAGCACCTTGCATTTATCTGAATTAAACTCCATCTGCCACTTCTCAGCCCATTGGCCGATCTGATCCAGATCCTGTTGTAATCAGAGGTAACTCTCTTCGTTGTCCACTACACCTCCAATTTTGGTGTCATCTGCAAACGTACTAACTGTACCTCTTCTGCTAGCATCCAAATCATTTATGTAAATGACAAAAAGTAGAGGACCCAGCATCGATCCTTGTGCCACTCCACTGGTCACAGGCCTCCAGTCTGAAAAACAACCCTCCACCACCACCCTCTGTCTTCTACCTTTGAGCCAGTTCTGTATCCAAATGGCTAGTTCTCCCTGTATTCCATGAGATCTGACCTTGCTAATCAGTCTCCCATGGGGAACTTTGTCGAACGCCTTACTGACGTCCATATAGATCACATCTACTGCTCTGCCCTCATCAGTCCTCTTTGTTACTTCATCAAAAAATGCAATCAAGTTTGTGAGGCATGATTTCCCACGCACAAAGCCATGTTGACTGTCCCTAATCAGTACATGTACATCCTGTCCCTCAGGATTCCCTTCAACAACTTGCCCACCATGGAGGTCAGGCTCACTGGTCTATAGTTCCCTGGCTTGTCTTTACTGCCCTTCTTAAATAGTGGCACCACGTTTGCCAACCTCCAGTCTACTGGCACCTCACCTGTGACTATCGATGATAAAAATATCTCAGCAGGAGACCCAGCAATCACTTCTCTAGCTTCCCACAGAGTTCTCGGGTACACCTGATCAGGCGTTGGGGATTTATCCACCTTTAACCGTTTCAAGACATCCAGCATTTCCTCCTGTGTAATCTGGACATTTTGCAAGATATCACCATCTATTTCCCTACAGTCTATATCTTCCATTTCCTTTCTCACAGTAAATACCGATGCAAAATATTCATTTAGTATCTCCCCCATTTTCTGTGGTTCCACACAAAGGCCGCCTTGCTGATCTTTGAGGGGCCCTATTCTCTCCCTAGTTACCCTTTTGTCCTTAATATATTTGTAAAACCCTGTGGAGAAAAATAAGAGTTAAATCTTCCGTATCATTCCACAGAATGAAGAGTCACTGGATCCGAAACATTAATTTTTCTCTACAGATGCTGCCAGACCTGCTGAAATATCGCACAATTTGTTTTTGTTTCTAATTTGCAGTATCTGTCGTTCTATGTTTTCATTGGGTAGAATGAACACACTGGCTCAGGTTAACATGTGGATAAGGAAGCATTTTGTTTGTTTCAAGTCACTGAGTCAGAGACCTTATGGCAGAGGAGGCCACCATTTGGTTGAACAGTAACAACTCAAATTTGGGATGAATTCTAATGGCTTTGCCAGTTTCTTAATAACACTAAGCTATATATTCCCATTGGGTGCCCCATTCAATATTGATGTAAATTAAGTGATCAGAATCAGAAAATGGATGGAGATCAGAATTGCTGAATCAGCATTGAGAAAAAGAATGAGGGTAAAGGACAAAAGCAAATGAGAAAATGCTGGAAAATCTCAGCAGGTCTGGCAGCATCTGTAAGGAGAGAAAAGAGCTGACGTTTCGAGTCAAACTGATCCTTTGTCAAAGCTCTTAAATAGCCTCTTATTTCACCTTCCCAAATCAATCACGTAATAGTTATGTATTGGATATCACTTATCATTCTGCAAGCCTAATCGTGCCCTCCACTATTTTGGTAGGTATCTCTACCTTATGGGACATGACAGCTATCACATACAAGATTTTGACACCCCATCTCCAATGTTTATTTAATTGAACAGAGGAACAGAGAAACAAGATATCCACACCATTTAATTTCCTTCAGTTTTTTTGGAGGAGCATACTAATTAGGGTACTGAATGATTCTCAGTTTTTTTCCCCTCGTTCAAAAGAATTTTCCAATGTTTTAGAAACCACTTTTGTATGTGTCCAACACCGTACCAGGCAGATATTCCAAACCTTAATGACTTGTTCCATAAAAAAGGTTTTTACTCACCTTAGAAACTCTTCAGTGGGTGCAGTACTCAGTCATTAAGTAAATTCGAGATTGAGTTAAATTTTTGAACTCCACAAATTTAGCAAGACACAGGATTGGACAGAAAGCAAAAGTGATTTAAATTCCAGTTTTTTTTTAGATTACTTACAGTGTGGAAACAGGCCCTTCGGCCCAACAAGTCCACACCGCCCCGCCGAAGCGTACTCACCCATACCCCTACATCTACATCTACATCAACCCCTTACCTAACACTACGGGCAATTTAGCATGGCCAATTCACCTGACCTGCACATCTTTGGACTGTGGGAGGAAACCGGAGCACCCGGAGGAAACCCACGCAGACACAGGGAGAACGTGCAAACTCCACACAGTCAGTCGCCTGAGGCGGGAATTGAACCCGGGTCTCCGGTGCTGTGAGGCAGAAGTGCTAACCACTGTGCCACCGTGCCTGTTCTATTGAACAATAGAACAGGCTTGAGTGGCCTTATAATCTTCACCTGTTCCTACATCTTGTGCCTTCTCTAGGAATTTTGCTGATCACTTTAAAGCTAGGCTGTTTTACTATGGACTCAAGTCATTGGAAAAGGTTTCTAAAGATTTTATCTACCTAAACTCTCCATGTTAAAAAGTATTAAAAGTACTCCAATAACAATTTTAGCTTCTCCATTTGACTTAGGAGTAGAGATAGGCCATTTTGCCCATTAAGTCTGTTCTGCCTTTCAATGACGTCTTGGCTGATCTAATTAAAAATTAGAAATACTCTTAACAACCCAGCCTCAACAGCCTTCTATAGTAAAGAATTCCACAGACTGACGACCAGAGAAGGACCTTCTCATTGGTTTTAAATGGATGATTCCTTACTCTAAGATCATGCCCTCTAGTCTTAGACTTGCCCATAAACAAGGGGAAACAATGTCACAGCATCTACCCTGTCAAGACCCCAAGAATTTTTTTATACTTCAATAAGATTACCTCTCATTCTTCTGAACTCCAACTGTACAGACCCTACATATTCAACTTTCTCTAGAAGAAATATCAAAGCTTTTCATCTTGCATTCTAGTTCTAATGAGTGTAAAAAAAGACCATTTACAGCATGTATGAAGGCAAGATGAAAGCTTTGACTTCTGGTCTCTTTTTAGCAATGCACTCATTTCTTTTTACATCTGCCATTGGTTTGCCGATTTCACGGCTCAGATCCTCTTTTGTCTTATTCCAGAATCCTGTAGCCAACCTCTGCCCCTCCCTCCCACCCATCTTTTATTCCATGGCCCAATTAATTCTTCAATCAGATCAAAACAAAAAGCTACATATGCATCAAGAAAGTTCAGGTAGCCAAGAGTGAAATTGAGAATTCTTAAAGTTTGATGTTAACATCCAACTAAAGCAGCAAAATTAGTCAGTCAGATCATAGCTTGAACATTGAATAGAATGCCCTCATTTTTATGTACCAGACTCCCAGTGTAGCAATGTAGAAAACATGAATGTAAACAATTCTGGGAAATAAATCTTCCCTTACCTTAACACACAAGAGACCTTTAGCAGCAAGTCCATCTTCTCCTCGGATCCTGGGAAAACAATGAAACTTGGCATCTATGATGGGATAGCGGCTGGCAAGGAATATGCCACTGTTGAAGAATTTAAACTCACAACAGCCTTGGAAGCCATAAACACCCACATCATAAAGGATGTGTCCAAACGCTGGTTGGAGAAGCTGCTTCAGTTTGGCTGCTGCCCGTTTCTCAAACACTTCCAGAAGGCAGACAAAGGCTACATCAGCAGGAAAGACTGGAGATATTCCTGCAGGTAGGTCGTCTTTCCTGTTTTGCTTTTTCTGAGGTTTGCCTTGGCACTTCAGAGAGCTGGAAGACAGAGCTTGCTGCTTGCTGGACTGGTTAGCTTGCATCTCATCCATGGCACTTGACATGTTGCTTTCTTCCACCACTGTAAGATCCAAAGGATCCTTGTTGCTTTGACATTCATCCAAATATTCATGTACATTCTCTACTTCGCTATTCTCCTCCGAGCTATCAATGTGGTGTAGATTGTTCACAGCCAGAACAGATCCTTGTGTTCCAGTTGCACTGTAGGATACTTGTCTAACAGCAGTCAAGGGGCTGCCCTGTAAGCTAGCAGTCATGCTTGGAGAGTCCATGCAAACCTGAATCCTTGGCCGGTTGACAGAATCGCTGATATGGCCAGCAATCTGAACAGCTCTCCTTTGAGTCTGAGACAGATTGTTAAAGCGGGCCAAGCAGTTGGGCAGAAAACACAGGTTTGCCTCCACAAAGCTAAATCCTTTGCCATCTCCATATCCCATCCACTCCTCCTGGGTGTATACCTTTGGGGTTTTCACATGGGAAAAACTGAAGGGTCTTCTCACCTGTTGTAGAGGTGCCCAGATGATGAACCCAACTAGTGCCAATGGTATAGAGATTACCAATAGAATCAGGTACATAAGGAATCTGAAGAAAACTTTCATTGGCCAAATATAGCACTCTTGCTCTTGTTTCTGTTGCTCCTCATAAGTTGTTGGTTTAAAAGAAGCTACCATGTGATCTAGGGACCAGAAACAGGGGAAAATCAAGGCCCAGGCTGCAGTGTGTAAGTCATGGATACAGGCATTGGGGAAAGGAGACTCACGTAGAACCATCTTTACATACAAATTTTGTATTTAACTTTCCGAAGCAGTTGATTGGTTCCAGACTGCAAAAACTATTATATATTGTTGTGCATATGTTGCATTTTATCACATTTCGGGAGCTCTTTAATCAGAATGGTAGGTATAGCAGATGACTCTTCTTTGCCCGCTCGTTACCTATAATAAAACAAACACTATGTATCCTTTCTTAAAATAGAAATGATCTTATCAACCTGTGTACAGAACAAAGAATGTTACCCGATATTCCTCATGAAGGCCTTATGCCCAAAACATCAATTCGCCTGCTCCTTGGATGCTGCCTGACCTGCTGTGCTTTTCCAACACCACATTCCTTGACAACAAGGGATGTGGTGTTGGAAAAGCACAGCAGGTCAGTCAGCATCAAAGGAACGTGCATGGTCAGAGGTGCAGTCTTTCAGATGAAATGTTCCATTGCAGCTCTGCCTTCTCAAGTGATCTAAAATACCACTTTTTGAAGTGAACAGCTTCTTTGTATCAAGATGAATATTTATCATTCAATCAATATTCATATTCTCTCTCTCTCTCGCACGCGCACACACACGCACACACACACACACACACACACACACACACACACACAGTGTGGTCATTCATCATGTCAATTGGCTTTTAGTGGTAGTAGCAAAGATGATTGGTGGAGCATGTCCCAAGAGGAGGCTTACTGAAACTCCAGGCCAGGGCTAGGCACAAGGAGATAAGACTTTAATATCTGTACTTTCTCCCTTTTCTTTTGGATAAGGACTCTGGACATTTTTCTTTTAGGTCTGCTTCTTTTATTTTTTTTAAATTCTGATTTTGTATTTTAAGATTGCGAGAATGGCAACGTTGTCTTTTCACTATAATTCTGCACTTAAGTACTCATGACAAGTCCTAACTTGTACAATCTTTAATAACCTTTAACTTTTGTAGAAGATGGTGTGTGTGAATTGCATCTCTTACGTGAAACCTTGGGAAAAGAACCTAACATATAGTGGCAATGGTGGGATTCCAACAATTGAGTGTTGGTTGCGTGAGACTGACTGGCCCACAAGGTAAGGTCCACCTTGGCCTCTCTCTCAATTTAACACTCAGTCGACCCCTTGTCTCTTGGGACTCAGTGGTGATGGAATCCTTGAGTAACTCGCATACTTGCGCAAAGAGAGTTAAATTGGGGTTAGAGTCCCCAGGGAGAAAAAGGGGTTATGGCCCAAGTGAGAAGTAAAGTGAAAAAGGGGTTAAAGTCCTCTACAGACATGAGGTTTGCAACTCCAAAAAAAAGTTAGAATTTAGTACTTGGAATTGTTGCCTTTGACCCCCACACCTCCCCTTAAAAGTAGTTTTAGGGCAATATGGTGTCACCAGGAAAAAAGGGGAGAAAATGGAGCCAGTCTGCTTGGACTGCATTGACTGCCGGGAAGCTTTATCTGGGTTTTTGTTGTGGGAGCCAGTTTCTGGGCTGCAGACCCAACTCTACGAATCTCTCTTCTGGGGTGGGAGAATTGTTTGGACCGCAGTGCCATGTGGTCTGCTGTGAGGGCTTTTTTTGTGTGGGTGTGATTTTGCCAGGAAGGCATCTCGTGTGTGAAACCTTGGGAATAGAACCTAACACTAGGAGGATTGTGTTTGCTGGGCTCCACGCCATAACATTGGCAGGACAGAGCTAGAGCTCATCCCATCCATGTTACTGAGAGTTTTAAAATGAAGTAAAAGAGCTATAGAACCTGAGAATTTTACTTACCTTCATTGTTGCTGCAAGACAATGCCGATAAAAGGAGGATGTTCGCCTGGGCCCGGAGCTGCAACTCAATCCACTGAGGCAGCAGGCTTGCTTACTCAACAGACCTTGGTTGAGAAGCTTGCCAAATCTCACGAGGTCCTCGGGAAGTAGATTGAAATAAAAAAAGATGAAAAGCCTGCCCGTATCTCTGCTATGCTGTAAGATCTGGGGGAAAGGACTGATGAGCTCGAGCCACTGGGGTGAGAGTCAGATTGATGCCCTGGAAACACAGGTCCCTGGTTTCCTGGATCTGGTGGATGACCTTAAACAGGAGGCAGAAGAAAGAACCTGCACATTGTTGGCATGCCAAAGTTACTTCAACTCCCCCTCCCACTCTGCAAAGCACACATAGGTCCTGGGCTTCCTCCATCACCACTCCCTAACCACCCGATGCCTAGAGGAAAAACGCCTCTTCTTCGGCCTCGGGACCCTCCAACCCATGCCATCAACGTGGATTTCACCAGTTTCCTCATTAGTCCTTATCCCAGATCCAACCTTCCAACTCGGTACCACCCACACAACCTGTCCTACTTGCCCATCTTCCTTCCCACCTATCCGCTCCACCCTCCCCTCTGACCTATTACCATTACCCACCTCCATCTACCTATTGCACGCTCAGCCCCACCTACCTCCCATTTATCTCACCACCCTTGGCTCATAGCCTCAATCCTGAAGGGCTTTTTGCCCAAAACGTTGACTCTCCTGTTTCTCAGATACTGCCTGACCTGCTTTGCTTTTCCAGCATCACACTGTCTACTCTAATTTCCAGTATCTGCAGTACCCACTTTCACCTAAAGATTGAGAGCCCACAGAGTCGCGGCACGAAGGTCATGATTCGGTTCCATTATAAAGACAAACAGCGAGTCACTGGAAGCTTCCAGAGACCAAGGGAAGGATCGGGGGCGTTGGTGTGTGAGGGCTCCAAGATCATGTTTTTCTAAGGCTTTTCAAAAAAGGAAGTCCTACGGCAGCATCAAGAAGATTCACAGAGCTTGAGATCCTGTACTCTAAGATATTCAGTGGTGCTTTGGATTAATTATAATGGATCTGTTTCTTTTGACTCACCAGAGAAAGAGAGGAGCTTTGCGAACACGCTGACTTAAGCCAGACGATCGAAAAGGCACAGATAACAGTTGTTCGGGTTTAACCTTCTTTAGAGAGGACTTGGTGGAGTCTTCTTTTGTTGGTAATAAGCAATGATAAATTATGCTGGCGATGGATAGAGTATTTACCTTTAATTTCTAAGTTATACCAAGTGATAGATGACGTATTTACTTTTAACTTACCTGTGTATATTATTAATCTTGCTTTTTCCTAATATGTTGCCTGTGTCTGTGGCGCAACTCTAGCTAGTAAGATAAAGAGGGTGGTGGAATGATTAACAGGGTTTTGGAATGTTTGGGTGCCACTGTTGAATGGTTTGGGGGGGGGGGGGGGGGGTAAATTCCTCCAATCAATGCCTTTGGTGCTTCTTTGTTTTTCTGTTTTTGGTGTATATAATTTTTACAAGTTTTGTGGATTATAGCTGTTTTAGTTTATGTAGTTTGTGCTTTATAGACCTTCTTGTACTGAAGCTCAGCAATTCATTATTACAGTTCTCCCTCTCTGGAGGCTAAATGGTGCTATTGAAGGTTACAGCTCAGGAGGAGCTCAAGTGGTGTACCCAGAACACTAAGGGGAGTCACTTGCCGGTCAAGAGGAATAAGGTACTTTTCCCTCTTAAAAAGGGAGAGGGTGGCTGTTGCCTTGGCGCAAAAACACAGATGATGCAGAGCATCTGAAACTGCAACAGAATGTATGACCAGGTTTATTTCTCAGCTTTCAACATGGAGTTTGGTGGTGGTGGTGGTGGTGGGGGGAGGGAGGAGAAGAGAGGCAGTGACAATACTGGTTAGGACGAATCTCCTATTTAAGTTGTTACAATGTATTAAAGACACACATGGGAGATCTGTAATCCTTAAAGCTTTGGTAAATGGGGAAGAATACAGGATCTTAAATGTTTATTGTCTCCTATCCCACTCCCTCAAGTTCTTCATAGATGTACTTTTTAAACTGCTTAACCTCGCATATTATCATGGGGGGGAATGTTAATTATCTAACAGACATACAGTGGATAGATTGCCTAAAGGCTCCCGATGACTTCTTCACAATGTAAGCAATTAAGGAATTTGTGCACTGAACTAGTATTAGAAGATGTTTGGAGGCACGAGACTTTATGTTTCTCTCGAATCCACACAAATGCCATACGAGGATTGATCTCTTTTGGACTCCTGCAGCACATTTGGGCTCGGTGGGGTCATGTACAATTGGCAATCTCATGATTTCTGATCATGCTCCAGTGTGTCTACTGATCAAGAGTTAGAATACTGTGGTAGACGCAAGGCACTGGTGACTGGACCCCAGTCATTGCAAGTTTACAGAATTATTTTCTACTGAATTCAGGGCTTTCTTTAGACACTAATTCAGACTCAGCCAGTAATCCATCCATTCTCTGGGAAACTGCTAAAGCCTATGCTAGGGGGTTAGTTATTTCCTATTCTGCTAGTAAGAAACGGCAGAAGGGTGAAAAGCAATGCTTCCTCGAGACATAGCTGAAAGAAGATAGCTGAAAAGGCATACTTTGCTAGGCCCTCATTGGCTAATCTGCAAGGGATCACAGCACTTTGGTACACACTGAACTCCATGCTCACACAGACATCCAAGAGGGGGTTTACATTTGCAAAACAAAAGGCTGGTTGAGCATGGCGATAAACTAGGTAAGTACTTAGCATATCTCGCCAGGAAAACTAGTGCTCCTCAAGCCATTGCCTCGATCAGAGAAGATACCGGAAATTTAAGTCATGATTCTAAAAGGATTAATGTGGCTTTTCGGAAATTTTACACTGATCAGCTATCAGCTGATCCTTAGTAGCCACACACACAGATGATAAGCAACATGAATTCGACTGGGACAACACAACTATTATAGGACAAGCCAAACAAAGAACAGTACTCTACCAAACAGAGGCATGGCACTCATCCACAGATTCAATAAGCACATCGACCTGGACCACTGCAACGGACAGCTGGAACTGACAACCGGAAGCAGCAGATTCAAACCACTATAAATGCCGGAGGAAAGATCACAGAGGCGCTTCACAGGAGGCGCCCAAGCACTGAGGATGTCACCTAGACAGTGGACGAAACGTCTGCAACACAAATTCCCAGCTTGGCGAATAGAACCACAACAATTTTACTATGAATTATACCAGTCTGAAAGTTGAGAGTATGGGTGGCTTGGGATGGAGTCTTTTTAAGAACTTGGACCTCCTGGAAATGACCCCTGAGTAACAGTCTCTCCTTAATGCCCTGTTGTCGGTGTAAGAGGAGGTTGTGAGGCAGCTTCAGGATGGAAAGGTGCCTGGCCTTGATGGATTTAGAATGTTACAACGCAGACCCTTTGGCCCTCGATGTTGCGCCAACCTGTGGAACCAATCTGAAATCCATCTAACCTACACTATTACAATTTCATCCATGTTTATCCAATCACCATTTAAATGCCCTTAAATTTGGTAAGTCAACTACTGTTGCAGGCAGTGTGTTCCACATGCCTACCATGAGTAAAGAAACTACCTATGACATTTGTCCTTATTTCTATCACCCCTCAATTTAAAGCTGTGTAGCCTTGTGCTAACCATTACTGTCCGAGGAAAAAAACTCTCATTGTCCAGGGATCTAAACCTCTGATTATCTCATATGTCTCAATTAAGGCACCTCTCAACCTTTTTCTAATGAAAACAGTCTCAAATCTCCCAGCCTTTCCTCATAAGACCTTCCCTCCATACCAGGTAACATCCTAATAAATCTCCTCTGAACTCTCTCCAAAGCTTCCACATCCTTCCTGTAACATGATGACCAGAACTGCATGCAATATTCCAAGTGCAGCCAGACCAGAGTTTTGTACAGCTGCAGCATGACCTCATGGCTCTGAAACTCAATCCTTCCACCAATAAAAGCTAACAGACTGTATGCCTTCTTAACAACCCTATCAACCTGGGTGGCAACTTTCATGGATACAGATCTCCCTGCTCATCTACACCACCAAGAATCTTACCATTAGCCAAGTACTCTCTATTCCTGTTGCTCCTTCCAAAGTGAATGACCTCACTTTTCCACATTAAACTCCATTGCCACCTCTCAGCCCAGCTCTGCAGCTTATCTATGTTCCTCTGTAACCGGCAACATCCTTCCGCACTGCCGACAACTCCACCGACAGTCGTGTCATTAGTAAAACAACTAACCCATCCTTCTACATCCTCATCCAGTTCATTTATAAAAATGACAAATAGCAGTGGGTAAAAACAGATCCTTGCGGCCCACGACTCATAACTGAACTCCAGGATGAACATTTCCCATCAACCACCACCCTGCGTCTTCTTTCAGATAGCTAATTTATGATCCAAATTGCTAATTCACCCTCAATCCCATGTCTCCATATTTTGTGCAATAGCCTACCGTGTGGAACTTTATCAAACACCTTACGAAAATCCATATACACCACATCAACCACTTTACCTTCATCCATCTATTTGGTCACCATCTCAAAGAACTCAGTAAGGTTTATGAGGCACAACCTACCCTTTATAAAACAGTGTTGACTATCCCTAATCAACTTATTCCTTATAGATGATTCTAAATCCTATCTCTTCTAACCTTTTCCAATACTTTACCCACAACTGAAGTAAGGCTCACTGGTCTATAATTACCAGGGTTGTCAAGAAGAAGACCACATTAGCTATCCTTCAGTTTTCTGGCACTATTCCTGAAGACAATGACAATGATCAAAGCCAAAGGCTCTGCAATCTCCTCCCTGGCTTCCCAGAGAATCCCATCCAGCCCAGGGAATATATCTAATTTTCACACTTTCCAGAATTGCTAACATCTCCTCCTTGTTAACCTCAATCACATCTAGTTTAGTAGCCTGTAATTCAGTATTGTCCTTGACAACATTGTCTTTTTCCAGTGTGAACACTGACAAAAAATATTTATTTAGCACTTCCCCTATCTCCTCTGACTCCCCTCACAACTTCCTACTACTATTCTTAATTGAATAAAGATAGATTAGGGCCATTCTTTTATTCCTAATATAGCTATAGAAAGCCTTAGGGTTTTCCTTGACCCTATCCACCAGACTTCTCATGACCCTTCCTGGATCTCTCTTTTAGGTCTTTCCTGGCTAACCTGTAACTCTCAAGCACCCTAACTGAGCCTTCACTTATCTGAAAGCGAGCATTCTTTTTCCTCTTGACAAGAGATTCAACTTTTGTAAACCAAAGTTGACCGCTTGACCGCTTCCTTCCTGCCCGATAGGCACATACTTAGAGGAAACGCAGTAGCAGTTCCTTGAATAAGCTCCACATTTCAACTGTACCCATCCCCTGCAGTTTCCTTCCCCATCCTATGTATCCTAAATCTTGGTTAATCTCATCATAAATGCCTTTCCCCCAGCAATAACTCTTGCCCTGCAGTGTATACCTATCCCTTTCCATCATTACAGTAAACATAATGAAATTGTGGTCACTATCACTAAAGTGGCCACCTATCTCCAAAGCTAACAGTTGGTCCGGTTCATTACCCAGAACCAAATCCAATGTGGTCTAGATATTGTGTCAGGCAGCCCTCCTGCACACATTGGACAAAAACTGACCCATCTAAGGTACTCAAACAATAGTATTTCCAGTCAATATTTGGAAAAATAAAGATTCCCCATAACAAATACCCTGTTTTTCAAGCTCCTTTCTAGAATCATCTTTGCTATCGTTTCCTCTACATCTCTGGAATTATTCAGAGGCCTATAGAAAACTCCCCAACAGGCTGACATCTCCTTTCCTATTTCTAACCTCAGTAGACAAGTCCTCAAATGTCCTTTCAGCCACCGTAATACTGTCCTTGACTAACAATGCTACACCTCCCTCTCTTTTACCATCTTCTGTTCTTACTGAAACATTTAAATCCAGGAATCTGTAACAATCATTCCCATCCCTGCCCTATCTAGGTCTTCACAATGGCCACAACATTGAAATCCCAGGTACCAACCCAAGCTGCAAGTTCGCCCACCTTATTCTGGATGCACCTGGTTTTGAAGTGGACACAATTCAAACCACCTTCCTGCTTGTAGTGAACTCTTGTGACCTAGAAATCTCATTTCTGATGTCACTGTTCTTAACATCCTGGACACTGGAACTACAATTTAGGCTCCCATCCTCCTGCTGAATTAATTTCAACCTGCCCAAAGAACATTAGCAAATCTACCCCCCGCCAGGATATTGGTATCCCTCTAGTTCGGGTGAGGACCATCCCATTTGTAGAGGTCCTACCTACCCCAGAATGAGCCCCCATTATCTAGGTATCTGAAACCCTCCCTCCTGCACCATCCCTGTATCCATCTGTTCAACTGCTCTCTTTCCCTAGTCCTTGCCTCGCTAGCACATGGCACAAGTAACGCACGAGAGATAACAACTTTTTTTTGGGCATTAAGTTTCCACCCTAGCTCTCCGAATTTCTGCCTTAAATCCCCGTCCCTTTTCCTACCTATGTCATTGGTGCCTATGTGACAACAACCGGGGACTGCCCCTCCCTCCCCCTCAAGGATCCCAAAACCTCAGACATCAGATGCCTTTGGCATCTGGGAGGCAGCACACCAACCATGAGTCTCTCTCGCTCCCACAGAACCTCTGACCCCTAACTATCGACTCCCCAATGACTAATGCTCTGCTCTCTTGCCCCTTCCCTTCAGAGCAACAAGGACAGACTCTGTGCCAGAGACCTGAACTCCATGGCTTACTCCTGGTAAGTCATCACACCTAACACTATCCAAAATGGTATACTTGTTATTGAGAGGACAGCCACAGGGGATCCTACACTGTCTGCCTGTTCCCTTTCCATCCTGATTGTAACTTATCTGCCTTTTTCTTGTACTGGAGGTGTGACTACCTTCCTGTAACACCTCTCAATAGACCCCT
The DNA here is from genome assembly GCF_047496795.1 of Chiloscyllium punctatum. Lineage (NCBI taxonomy): Eukaryota > Metazoa > Chordata > Chondrichthyes > Orectolobiformes > Hemiscylliidae > Chiloscyllium > Chiloscyllium punctatum. Next base: position 126,499,673 of record NC_092746.1, on the reverse strand, counting down.
CTACCTCTCGAATGATCCAAAGTTCATCCAGCTCCAGTTCCCTAACATTGTTTGAGGAATCAGAGTTGGGTACACGTCCCACAAAGGAAGTCAGCAGGGACTCTTACCTCCCACATTGTGCAGGAGGAACATTAAACTGTCCTAACCTCCATTCCCACTATTCTAAATTGGTGGTATGTGACTTCCCAGTGAGTTTTATAAGGAGCTTAAGTATACTGTCAGGACCGATGATGATTCACAAAGTCGTGACCTCTTCCCGCCATCTTCGAGAGTCAAAGATCTCTCTTATCCTTAAAAAAAAGGAAAGACCCTAGAGGACTGTGCTTCCTATAGGCCCATCTCATTCCTGAATATTGATATCCAAATCCTATTTAAGAGTCTTGCACTAAGACTAGAACCTGTGCTGCCCTCCATCATTGAGGAACAGAGGGTTTTTATAAAAGGTTGCAGATCATCGAATAATGAGGTAAAAACAATGACTGCAGATGCTGGATTAGTGGTGCTGGAAGAGCACAGCAGTTCAGGCAGCATCCAACGAGCAGCGTCTGTCAGGTGGTTACTTAATATGATCAAAGTGAGATGTTAAAGAGTTAATTTGTTCTGCTGACATGTAAGAAATTGTATGTCATGGTGGGGGGGAAGAAAGTTGGGGGATTTATGTCTTGCAGTCAGGATGTGTCAATATAATTACACTCTCACACTGTTTGAGGAAATAACCAAACACTATTTCTGGAAATAATTGAATTACTTTATTTTCAGATAGCATGTGACTATGGGGGAGTGGCAGCGGGTTGTGTCTTGTGTGCACGACTGACTGTTGATGTCATACCCTGTTTAAAAGGGAGATCTGTTCCCTTGTTCAGGAGCCTCACTTGGCGTGCTCGGCAAGCATCGTGAAGTGTGTTAAATGATCCTCCAAAGCTTGTACTTGCTTAATACATTTTGGCTGTTCACAGCATTTGGTGCATTGCTGTTGCATCAAGTGTGTAAGAATCTCAAGAAAAAGAACCTAACCCAAGTTTGTCAACAATGATTGGTACAGGGATTAGTGATCTCTTTAGATGCAGAGAAGGCATTTGACTGGGTCGACTGGCCATTTTTTTTTACACTTTAAAGTGGTTTGGCTTGGTCAAGGTCTTTAGCAGATGGATAAATGTTTTGTATAGTGACAGTCTTGCCGCAGTCCTCACCAATGGTGTGCGGTCAAGCAATTTCAGTATTTTTTGGAACAGTTGACAGGGCTGTCCCTTATCACTGTTGCTTTTCACATTGATGATTGCACCACTGGAAGAGGCAATACGTAGGGACCCCAGTATATCTGTTCCAGAAATGGGAACAAGTCACACAACATCACATGCAGATGATGTTCTTGTCTTATCAAACCTAACAGTTCTGGTGCCTCATCTGATACAGTGCATTAATTCGTTTGACAGCTTTTCTGGTTACAAAATCATCTTTGTGAAATCAGAGGCCATGCCCTTGGGAGGTCTCCCGAAAATGCCTGGTCCTGAGGATGAATCTCTATTTCCCTTTAGATGGTCACAGGAGGGATTTCTCTACTTAGGTATATTTATTACTCTTGTCTTTGATCAGCTATTTAAAAATAAATTTTACCCATTTATTCAACAGAATCAAGCAAGACCAAAGATGGGAGGCGCTTCCAGTCTCTTTGTTAGGTCGGATAGTCCTTGTTAAAAAGAACTTTCTCCCCCATCTGCTGTATCCTATGCGAATGCTTTCTCTGTTTTTTTACTAAGCAAACATTTAGAAGACCAAATGGTTGGTTCAGTTCCCTATTAAAAAAGATTTTTATTTCTGATATAAAATTACAATAAAATAGTATAACAATCCTATATTGTAACAATAATAAATTAACTACTACTCTACAAAACAAATCAAAGAAAAAAAATCTACCCATACTACAATTCAATAAATAATTAAACAGAATAAATTAATTTAAAGTTAAATTAAATTATACCACTCAGCACAACCCCATTGGGAGCAGTTAGCCTACCCGAATTCATTCGGGATTCTTCCTCTCTGGCTACGAGGCCTGCCAGACCCAGTCCTCATGGCTATACAAAGGACCTAATCAATATAGTTGACAAGTCTACATCTATATAGTTCAGAAAGGGCCGCCACTCTTATAAAAAAGTTCCGTTTTCTGATGCACCACACTTGTGAAGAAGTTTAGCAGGACATTTCCATAACTAACCTGCGCCATCCCGACAGGCCAAGGGGATTTTCCGAGATCCAGCTCATTAGAATGTTCTTCCTTGTCCAATATGTAAGAATATTAAAGTTTCTTCCCATGCTCATCTAAAGAAGGCAGATTCAGCAGGCCGAAGAGGAGGGATAACAAATCTACCTTGACTTCGGTTCCCAAGATCCCTTCTAAAACATTTGCTATAGCACCCCAATATCTACTCTGACAGTAAACCAACAGAAAAGGAGACTTTCCCCCTTGCCCACAGTGGGGGTCATGCTACCCACTAATACCTCTAAAATGTTAAAAGTTTAATTTGTTCTGCTGACATGTAAAAAATTGGACATCCTTGGGATGTATTTTTCTGTCTTGGAGGCAGGACATGACAATCTAGTTATATTTTGCAAATGCTGTTTCAAGGAATAACCTAAATCACACACGGTTTTAAGGAATAACCTAATCATAAGATATAGGAGCGGGAGTAAGGCCATTTTGCCCATCAAGTCCACTCTGCCATTTATTCATGGCTGACGGGCATTTCAACTCCACTTACCCACACTCTCCCTGTAGACGTTAAAGTCTTGATCTCACAAGGAATTATCAATCTTTGCCTTGAAGACAGTTAATGTCCCAGCCTCCACTGTGCTCCATGGCAACAAATTCCACAGGCCCACCATTCTGGATGAAGAATGGTCTCATGTCCGTTTTAAATTGACCCTTTCTAATTCAAAGGCTGTGCCCACTGGTCCTAGTCTCCCTGTCTAACAGTAACAACTTCCCAGCATCCACCCTTTCTCAGCCTTGCATTACCTTGTAAGTTTCTATTAGCTGTCCCCTCAACCTTCTAAACTCTAATGAATACAATCCCAGGATCTGTCCATTGTATGTTAGGCAATGATTAATCACACAGTCTACATTAATCTCACTGTTTTAAGGAATAACCTAATCTCACACTTTTTGGGTTGCATATGACTATGGCTGAGGGTTGTCTTGTGGGCATTACTGTGATGTAAAATCTTGTATAATGGAAGGACTGGTCCCTTTCTTCAAAGAGCCTCGCATGACGTGCGCTGCAAGCATTGCGAAGAGTGTTAAGTGATCCTCCAAAAGCTGGTACTTGCTGAAATAAATAGTTGCTGTTCAGAAGGTAGTGTATTGTAGTTGCATCAAGCATGTAAGAATCTCAAGTAAATAAAAGCCTAACACCGCCATGGCTCCTTCTAGGTGAAGCTGCGCCCCAAACCCATGCAAAACAAAGGTAAGAGAGTATATATAAACAAGGAAATTAGAAGTGGGCATTCAACCCACCCTACCCATACAATCAACCCCTGTTATTACAGGTTTAAAAAAAAACCCAAACCAAGAAAGAGGAAAAAAAAGGTGAATAATAAAAGTAAGAGGGGAAAGAAGAAAACCCCACATTTTAAAAAGGGACAAAACCTGGTAAACAAAGTAAACAGAGAAAACAATGGAAATATTATTGTCCATACTACTTGAACCAGCTAGTCTATTTTAAAGTGTTCAGGGAATCTTTTGCCTTTTCTGATGAATCAAATATATGCATCGACTCTCTGTAGCGGAAACGCAACACTGTCAGGTACCTTACAGAGTACTGAATATTCAAGTCTCTCAGCCTCTTCTTTATTATTTCAAAAATGTCTTCATCTTGCAAATCACAGCCGCAGAAAAATCCTGAAAGAACAATTTTTTATCTCTCGTAGATCGTGCCTGTGGGTCCTACCCGAGCTTTATGTAAGCTTTCAGTACCATTTGCTTGTCTCTATAATACTGGAATTAAACTAGGACCAGCTGGTCTGATCGACGCCTGTGCACAGCAACCCGATGAGCTTGCTCGACTTACACCTGGCCCGCATTGGCTTCCACTCCCAAGAACTATGGGCGCCATTGCTCAATGAAGCTGACTGGCTGATCAACTTCCTCGCATTCCGGCAGTCGAATAACACAGACAGACATTCTTCCCTTGGAGGTCATTAACCTGTTCCACTAAGGCCCACGCCTCTTTCTCCAGGGCCTGGATCTCTACCACCAAGGATTCTGCTGTAGTTTCCGATGTCACGGCCTGCTGGTCAACCTCCTCCATGCACTGCCTGAGATGCTGGATCTCCTGCTCATGCTTTTGCAGCATGGCAGAGAATGGTTCCAGCCTAGCCCGGGTCTCCTCCATTGTTGATTCGATCTTCTCTCGGAGTTTAACAGACTCCGAAGCCAGGCTCTGATGAGTAGGGTAGTTCACAGGAGCTTCTGCAGAGCTCGGCGCTGCGGCTGTGGGCAACTCTGTTTCTGCAAGGGGGTGCCCTGTGTGTTGAAATCCATGCAGCCCTGATCGCTAAATAATATACAGAGATTCTGGGGACTTTAAATTGCTAATTTTTACAAAAACAGCTCATAAGGGGAGGGTAAAAGCACCACTTTGCCCGGGTTGTGGTGCAGAACCCAGCAAGGCAGACGTATTAAATCGCTGCCATCTTGGATTCCCCCATACAGATGTCTTTTGACCAGTTGTCTCAGAAATAAGTGTGGCACAGTAGGGACCTCTTGTTTTCTTTCAAATTAGAAATTTCATACAAAAAGACACCACACTTCGAATTGATTCTTATAGAAAAGACAGAAGAGGGTGCAGAGTGCTGAGAATACACTTTCTATCAGCAACGTCTATCACCCATTGGGACAGGTTCCCTCAGATGAGTCCGAACGGCTCTGTAAGGTATGGGAGAGGGAGCTGGACATTGAGATTTCTTCTGGAAGTATTGGGGAAAGTCTGGAAGATGAAAGGAGGATCTCAGTTTGCAACAAGACCCATGCCTTGCAACTGGAAATTCTCCACAGGGTCCACTTGGCTCCAGACCGCCTTTAAAAATTTAAAGCAGGAGTATCTCCAATGTGTCCTAAATGCAAAATGAGTATGGGTACGCTCACTCATTGTCTCTAGTCCCGCAACAGGCATACTGAAGTGCCGTGGTAGTCAAAATGGAGATGGTCTTGGGGTCAGAGGTAGAAATGGACCTATTATCTCTTCTTCTTGGCCTTGTTAATCCACTTCCATTAGCCACGCATAAAAAGAAAAGCTTTTCAGTACCCTCATTCTGTTAGGGTGGGTGTCTGAAAGCCCCACGTGGCTGTTGTAAGCTAGTCATGGAAGACATACCTTTGGCTTTTCTTACAAGCATGGTGCACCACAAAACTGAGAATTTTAATAAGATGTGGTAGCCCATTCTGGCCTACTTGGGTAGAAATTTGTCTGCCGTACTAATAAGAGCCTTTATATAGCCATGGAGAAAGTGAGGACTGCAGATGCTGGAGATCAGAGCTGAAAAATGTGTTGCTGGAAAAGTGCAGCAGGTCAGGCAGCATCCAAGGAGCAGGAGAATCGACGTTTCGGGCATAAGCCCTTCTTCAGGAATGAATTCTACAGGATTCCTGAAGAAGGGCTTATGCCCGAAACGTCAATTCTCCTGCTCCTTGGATGCTGCCTGACCTGCTGCGCTTTTCCAGCAACACATTTTTCAGCTTTATATAGCCATGACAATTCTGTTTAATAAATTCGGTATCCAGACAGGAGGAACTACTAACGCATGAATTAGGTATAAATTTGTGCTCTCTATGGTCGAGGACTATTACTTTGTATTGTTGAGCTGTACTGTTATTACTGTCATGATTTATTAGTTGGTTGTCAGTTATTAGTTATTTATGTAATTAGTGGGTTTCTTTGTATTGTTTCAAACTGTTTTGTTTATTAATTTCTTGGATATTACAACAAATATTTTTTTCAATAAAAAGAAACAGAAAACACTCACAGCAAATTGGCCAGCCTTCAGGACAACATTGCACAAACTTGTCTTGGCAACCACTGCAAGATGTGTCAGGGTGTCAACACGGATACTACCATTACATGTGGGGACATCACCCACCAAGTACGCGGCAGAGACAATGTTGTCTGAGTCACCTGAGTATATCTCATAAGCTGCAGTCAAGGATGGCCCAGGGCATGGTACATTGTTGAGACAAAGGGGATGCTATGACAATGGATAAATGGACACCATAAAACAATTGTCAGACAGAAATGTTCCCTCCCAGTTGGGAAACACTTCAGCAGTCAGGGACAGTCACCCTCTAATCTTTGGGTGACCGTCCTCTAGGGCCAACTTTGGGATATGCAACAACTCAATGGCCGAGCAGAGGCTGATAGCCCCTCTAAACCCACGAGGATGGCCTCAACCCATGAGGATGGATTCACGTTGCACTCCAGGTGATCCCACTACACTAACACACACACACCTCACTATCACCATTCCCCCCCTTCCAAAATAACCTGTTGGACTATAACCTGGTGTTGGTGTTGTGAGATTTTTAACTTTGTCCACCCCAGTCCCAGTCCAACACCAGCAACCTGATTTTTCAGTACAAGCTTACGTTTGCAGATCTCACAATTTCAGCCCACTCTCAAGATTGGGCTTACTGAAGGAAGGTTGCGCAATCAGCCATTCTTCATCTAAACTTCAAATCTGTAAAGACAGTACTGACACACTCCTATTCAACCAGAGGCCGTAACCAGGTCTCTATTCTTGATACTCTTTGCTGTGTCTAAGAAACACACAGGTACATGACAATCTCTGAATTTAGTAAAGAGCTAAAAAATAACAACTTTTAAAAAACCACATATTCCAGAAAACTAATGGTTGAGAAGCTTAAATCAGGAATGAAATAAATGGGCTTGGCCAAGTTTATTTATCGTTTGCCCTCATCACTTTAACTTAAACGGGTATATGAATAGGAAAGGTTTGGAGGGATATGGGCTGGGTGTTGGCAGGTGGGACTAGATTGGGTTGGGATATCTGGTCGGCATGGACGGGTTGGACTGAAAGGTCTGTTTCCATGCTGTACATCTCTATGACTGTATGACTCATTCCCCATGTAAACTGATTTCCTTCCATCCTTAAATGGACAATTGTCTAGAAGACATTTTTTTTAAAAAAGGGGCAGGCACATCCCATCACAGACTTGACAAGTCGAGAAACACAACGGCAAGATTCGCTCAGGCGTTAAAGCGACAAATTACGACCGAATTTAATAATATAATCCACATCATTTGATTTATCATCAGGCAGAAAGAGTAAAACAGATACAGTACACCACTCGGAGTCACGGATGGAAAGCACAGGACTGAAAGGTTGAGCACACCCATAGGAAATGGTGTGAAGTGGAGAGCCAACATTGCTCACTTGATCAAACTGAGGGGGCAGGACCTCACCTGCAGCCGCGTATCCATCGCAGGACGAGAGCGATGGTCTCCACAGCGTAGAAACACACAAGTGGCTCCTATCCTCTTCACCTGGAAGCGACACAGCCGGACGAGAGGAAACTCCTGGAATTTCCCCTCCTCCGCCTCAATCAACTGGACATCGCCTGCCCTCCGCGCAAGCGTACTCTCATCCACACACACCACCTGGCGGCCCACCTGACATCATCGCGTACGAACGTAGTCCCGCCCCCCCCGGCAGGTACGGTCCGAAGGCGGTCCCGAAAGGGTGGAGTGACCGTTGGGATTTGCGCGCGCGCTAGTCCAAGACGCTCGAGGCAAAATTTGTATTTTTTTTTGCCCGGGTGTGGGTCACCCAGTGATTTTACGAAGATCTGCTTCCGTATTTATATTTCTTATGTTTATCACTTCCATTTTGTGTTTTTGTTTCGGCTTCTTTAGAGAACGGAGGTATAAAATATTTTCAAAAAAAGTAGGGAAAGAATTGTCAGTTCTCCGTGGACAACTAAATTTTGCTTTCTTATTCTCGACGTGGAAGAATTGTTTAAAAAGGTTGGCATTTATTATTGATGCCTTGCCGCCCTGTAAAACAGAACAATATATCCAACTACGTCATGTAGCTGAGTGTCAACCGCCTTGATGTGGGATTGGTTTCAGATAAAGACGTATTCCTGATGAAGGGCTTTTGCCCGAAACGTCGATTTTACTGCTCCTCGGATGCTGCCTGAACTGCTGTGCTCTTCCAGCACCACTAATCCAGAATCTGGTTTCCAGCATCTGAAGTCATTGTTTTTACCTTCAGATATAGACGTGTCAGCTAAGTACAGAATATTTCCTTCCCCAAAGAACATTTGCAAGCGAGTTGAGGTTTTACAACAATCTGGCAGTTCTTCGGTCACTTTTATCTATTCAGCTTTTCAGTTCTCAATTTGCCGTGCCTGGATTGGAACATGACTGACTTCTGAAGACTCGAAGTTGAAGCTCCACTAAACTCTACACAATCTAATGATGTCACGTAGGTGAAGAAAGGAGTGTCCCTGATGCATCATCTCTGATTCCTGATAGTCTTTATAATTATGTTAACTAGTCAGTGTAGCTTGTACCAGTTGCTTTCATATAATAAGTCTTGTTCTGTCAGGCACCTCTTTAATGTGGACTGTTTTCAAGACATCACTATCCCCCCCCCCCACCCAAATTTCCATGTGTTTCTCCACAGTCAATACTTGTGTGGCACTATTACTGTGCTAAATAGGACAGACTTCAAACAGATCTAAAAACACAAGCCTGGGTATCCTTGAAACTCTGTGGGCCATCAGCAGCAGCAGAATTGTAACCCAGTTTGATCTACAACCTCATGACCTGGCATATCCCCCATTCAACCATTAATATCAAGCCAGGTAATCAATGCTGGTTCAATGGAGAATGCAGGAAGGCATGCCAGGATCACCACCAGGCTCACCTAAAGGTAAAGTGTTAACCTGGTGAAGCTACCAGATAGTACTGCTTGCCAAACAGCAAGTGACAGATAAGCGATTCCACCACCAACTGCTCAGATCTCAGCTCAGCAGTTCTGAATCTGTGAATGATAGTGACAATCAAACAACTCACTGGATGAGTAGGTTCCATAAATATCCCCATCCTCAATGATGGAAGAGCCCAGCACATCAGTGCAAAAAATAAGGCTGAAGCTTTTGCAGCAATCTTCAGCCAGAAGTGCCGAGTGGATGATCCAACTTATCCTGCTCCAATGGCCCCCAGCATTACAGATACCAGCCTTCAGCCAATTCGGTTCACTCCATGTGATATCAAGAAATGGATGGAGACACTGGATACTGCAAAGGCTACAGGCTGTGACAACATTCCAGCAATAGGATTGAAGATTTGTGCTTCAGAACCTGCCGCACCATGAGCCAAGCTGTTCCAGTACTGTTAAAACAGGAGCATTTATTTGACCTTGTGGAAAATTTCCCAGGTATGTCCTGTATACAAAAAAGGACAAATCCAACCCGACCAATTACTGCCCAATCAGTCTACTTTCAACCATCAGTAAAATGATGGAAGGTGTCATTAACAGTACTACCAAGTAGCACCTGCTCAGCAATAACCTGCTTGGTGGTCCCAGTTTGTGATTCTCCAGGGTCTCTGGGCTCAAGACTTCATAACAGCCCTGGCTCAACTATGGGCAAAAGAACTGAATTCTGGAGGTGAGATACAGTCCTTGATGTCAAAGCTGCCCTTGGTCCAGTGTGGCATTCAGGAGCATGAGCAAAACTGGAATCAGTGGGTATTGGGGAACAAATTCTCAGCTGATTGGAATATTTCCTGGCACAGTAGAAGGTAGTTGTAGTTTTTGGAGCCCAGTTTTCAGCTCCATGACATCTGCAGGAGTTCCTCATGGTAATGCTCTCGGCCCAACCTTTTTCAGTTGTTTCATCAATGTCCTTCTCTCCATCATAAGGTCAAAACTGGGGATGTTCATCAATGATTGCACAATATTCAGCACCGTTCAAAATTCCTCAGATACTGAAACAGTCTATGTTTAACAAGATTTGGGTAATATCCTCCTCTGGCTCCCCTGCTGACATTTCCGTGCTGGGCCTCCTCCATTGTCAAAATAAGGCCACATGCAAAATGGAGGAAGAACACCTCATCTTCCGCCTCGGAAGTCTATAACCATAAAGCCTTAAAATAGATTCACTAACTTTCAAATCTCCCCACTCCCTACACCTCATCCCACATCCAGTCTTTCCTCACTGACCTGCTCCCTTGATCTGAACTAGCCTGTCCATCTTCCTTCCCACCTATCCATTCCATCCTTCCCACTGACAAATCAAAATCACCTCTTACCTGCATCCACCTATTGCCATCCCACCTGCATATCCCCCCAGCCCCACTCACTCCCTCAATTTATTTCTCAGTCCCTTTCCACCCTCTTCAGTGCTGATGAAAGTTTCTGACCTGAAACATCAACTCCTCAGCTCCTCTGATGCTGTTTAACCTGCTGTGCCTTTTCTAGCTCCATACTTTATCGACAATATCCGGGTTTCAGTTGACATGTGGCAAGTAACATTTGCACCACGTAGGTGCCAGGCAATGACCGTCTCCAATAAGAGGCAATTAATGTTATCATGTTATCATCATTGAATCAACTACTGTCAATATTCTGGGGTTACTATTGACAAGAAACTCAACTGGACTCCACACATAAACACAATGACTACAGGATTAGGTCAGAGGCTAGGAATACTGCAGTAAGTAACTCACCTCCTGACTCCCCAAAGCCTGTCTATTAGTCAGGAATGTGATGGATGTTGCTTTCCTGAATAAATGCAGTTCCAGCAATAGTTAAGAAACTTGACACCATCTAGGATGGTGCTTGATTGACACCATATGTGAAAGCATCCACTCCCTTGCCCACCACCGATGCTCAGAAGAGCAGTGTGTACTATACCCAGGATCCACTTTAGAAATTCGCCAATGATCCTTAAATAGCACCCCACAACTACTATACTTCCATCCAAATGGACAAGGCAGCAGATACATGGGAAGAACACCACCTGCAAGTTCTTCTCCAAGCCACTCACCATCCTGACTTGGCAATATATTTCTATTCTTTCATTGTTGCTGGGTTAAAATCCTGGAGTTCCATCCCTTAGGGCATTGTGAGTCTACTTATAGCACATGGACAACAATGGTTAGAGAAGGCGGTTCACCCCTAACTTCTCAACAGCGACAGACAATAAATGTTAGCCAGTCAGTGATGCCCACATTGAATGAGTGAATAAAAAAAAGTTTCTGGTGGTACTTTGGGAAGTACAACAGAAATGCATTCCAAGTAAGAAGAAACATAAGAAAGGTAGGGTGATGCAACTGTAGCTGACAAGTGAAGTCAGGGACAGCCAAAAAGCAACAGAACAAGGATAGCAAGGTAAGGGACCCTTGGACCACAAGAGAGGTTGAGAATATAGTCACAAGGAAAAAAGAGGCATATGTCCAGTTTAGAAGCTAAAATTAGACAGGGACTATGAGGAATATAAAGAAAACAGGAAAGAACTCAAGCAGGGATTAGGAGAGCAAGGAGGGGCCATGAAATGACCTTAGCAAGTAGGGTTAGAGAGAGTTGTAAGGCATTCTATACATACATTAAAAATAAGAGGGAAATAGGGATAATCCAGGAAGTTATAGACTGGTGAGTCTCACATTTGTGGTTAGGAAGCTATTGGAGATAATTCTTAGGGATAGGATTTGCACACATTTGGACAGTCAGCACAGTTTGTGCTTTGTGTCTTACTAACTTGATTGAATTTTTCAAGGCAGTGACAAAGGTGATCAATGAGGGTAGAGCTGTGAATGTTGTCAATGTAGATTATAAGAAGGCTTTCAACAAGGTCCCTCATGGTAGGCTCAACAAGAAAATTAAGATGCATGGAATCAACGGTGACTTGTCCACTTGAATTCAGAATTAGCTTGCCCATAGAAGACTGAAGGTAATGGTGGAAGAGTGTTTTACTGGTTGGATGTGAGTAGTGGTGTTCTGCAGGGATCTGCATTGGGACTTCTGCTGTTTGTACTATATATAAATGACCTGGAGGTTGGATGGATAAGTAAATCTAAAGATGTAGATGAATGGGTTAGTAAGTTTGCAGATGACACGAAGATCGGTGGATTTATGGATAGTGTAGAAAGTTGTTCAAGTTGATAGAGACATTAAGGGGCTTTTAGATAGAGACATGAATATGCAAGGAATGGACCAAGGGCAGGTACAAAATCAAGAGCTAACGGGCTTGTTCTTGTGCTATTTTGTTCAATGTTCTATGTTTTATGAAAAGAATATGATGACACTAAAATGGGCAGTATTGTGACAGTAAAGAAGGTTATCAGAAATTGCAGCAGGATCTCGATCAACTGGAGAAGTGGGCCGAGACATGGCAAATGGAGTTTAATATTCATAAGTGTGAGGTCTTGCATTTTGGAAAGTCAAATCAACGTAGAAGTTTCATGGTGAATGGTAGGGCCTTAAGGAGTGTAGTGGGACGCAGGGATCTTGGGTTCAGGTTCACAGTTCTCTGAAAATGAAGTCACAGGTAGGCAAGGCAGTGAAGAAGGCATTTGGCACACTGGCCTTCATCAGTCAGGCCATTGAGTATAGAAGTTGCGAAGTTATGTTGCAGATATACAGGATGTTGGTGAAGCCACAGTTTTGGAGTATTGTGTTCAGTATTGGTCACCTTGTTATAGGAAGGATGTTATTAAACTGGAAAGAGTGCAGCAAAAATTCACAAGGATGTTGCCTGGACTCAATAGTCTGAGTTACAGGGAGAGGTTGGATAAGCCTGAACTTTTTTCTTTACAGGATAGGGGACTGAGGGGGGACCTTATTGAAGTGTACAAGATCATAAGAGGCTTGGATAGGGTGAATTCATTCAGTCTTTTTCCCAGGGTTAGGGAATCAAAGACGAGAGGGAATCAGTTTCAGGTAAGAGGGGAAAGAACAAAAGGGAACCTGAGGGGCAACATTTGTACACAGAGGATAGCACGCATATGGAATGAGCTGCCAGCGGAAGTGGTGGGTACATTAACAACATTTAAAAGGCATTTGGACAAATACATGGATAGGAAAGGATTAGAAGTTTATGGCCCAAGTGCAGGGATGGGCATTTTGGTCGGCAGTTTGGGCCAAAGGGCCTTTCTGTAGGACTCTATGACTTGATGACTGTGTAATATAATGGGGAGAAGATAATTAGGGAGCCAGAGAGATAACTAGGAAGCCAGAGGATTGGTAAGACTTTAAAAACCAGCATAAGGGCCTACTGTGCCATCGATCATGGCTGATATGTTTTTCAATCCCATTCTGTTGCTTTCTCCCCATACCCTTGATTTCCTTACCAATCAAGACCTTATCTATCTGTGTCTGAAATACACTCAATGACTTGACCTCCTTAGCCTTCTGTGGCAATGATTTTCACAGATTAACCACTGTCTGGCAGAATAAATTCCTCATAGTCTCAGTTCTAAAGGGTCATTTCTTCATTCTGAGGCTGTGTCATCGGGTACTAGTCTCTACTACTGATGGAAACATCTCCACATCCGTTCTATTCAGGCCTCTCAGTATTCTGTAAATTTCAATCAGATCCCTTTTAATCCTGCTAAACTCTTTGAATACAGAACCAGAGTCCTCAACCGCTCCTCAGATTATTCTTATCAACCTCCTCTGGACCACCTCCAGTACCAACATATCTTTCCTTGGAAATGGGGTCCAAAACTGCAAACAAAATTTCAAGTGCAATATGACCTGAATCTTATACAGCCTCTGCATTATATCCCTGCTCTTGTTTTCTAGCTCTCTTGAAATGAGTCCTAACATTGCATTCCTTACCACCAATTGAACTCCCATCTTAACCTTAAGATAATCCTGAATTAGGACTCCCATTGTGCTTCAGATTTCTGAAACCTTTCCCTGTTTAGAATATAGTCTTCTCCTGTATTCATCTTACTAAAGTGCATAACTTCACATTTTCCCACAATGTACTCTATCTGCCACTTCTTTATCCACTTTCCTAATCTGTCCAAATTCTTGTGCAGTTGAGAGTGTGCTGCTGGAAAGGCACAGCAGGTCAGGCAGCATCTGAGGAGTAGGAGAATCGACGTTTCGGGCAAAAGCCCTTCATCAGGAATCCTTCTGCAGCCTCCCTACTTTCTCAACACTATTTGTCCCTCTACCTATATTTGTATAATCCATAAATGTAACAAAAATTCCCTCAGTTCCTTTGACCAGATTGTTAATGTATAATGTGAATAGTTGTGCTCCCAACACTGGCCCCTGTGGAAATCCACTAGTCAGGGTTGCCATCTTTATCTACACTCTCTGCCTTCTGCAAGTCAGCTAATCCTCTATCCATGTCAATACCTTGTCCCTATTCGGCTCTTATCAAGTAGCATCCTGTGCAGTGTCTTGTCAAAGGCATTTTGGAAATCTAAATAAATCACATTCACTGGCTGTCCTTTGTTTAACTTGCTTGTTACCTCCTGAAACAATTCTGGCAGATTTCTCATGCATGACCTCCCCTTGATGAATCCATGCTAACTCAGCCCTATTTTACATGCATTTCCAAGTATTCCACAACCTAATCCTTTAAAATGGACTCTAAAATCTTACTACCAACTGAGGTCAGGCTGACTGGCCTATAGTTTCCTGTCTTCTGTATCCCTCCCTTCTTAAACAGGGATGTTACATGAGCCATGGGACCCTCCCTTATTCTAGCGATTTGTGAAACGTCACCATTAATGCTTTCATAAGCTCCTTAGCTATCTCCTTTAGAATTCTGGGGTGTAGTCCATCTGGTTTGTGTAATTCATCTACTGTCAGACCTTTCTGCTTTCACAGCACTTTCTCCTTAGTAATGGCCACAACACTTATCTCTACTTCCTTGATTCTCTTAATGTTTTGGTATGCTGCTGCTGTCTTCCACTGTAAAAGCTGATGCAATGTACTTATTTACTTCATCTGTTTTTTTGTTCCCCATTATTACGTCTCCAACCACATTTTACAGTGGTCCAATATCCACTCTTGCCTCGATCTTACTTTCAGATAGCTAAACAAAACTCTTCCAATCTTCTTTTGTATTACTGCCTAGCTTACTTTCATATGAAATCTTCTCCCCCTTATTGCTTTTTCAATTATTCTCTGCTGCTTTTTAAAGGCTGCCAGTCTCTGACTTTTCACTAATCTTCACCACATTGTATGCTTTTTCTTTTGTTTTTATGCTGTCTCTGACTTCCCTTGTCAGCAATGGTTGCTTTGTTTCCCCTTCTGTATGTTTCTTTTCCTTTGGAATGAATTTCTGCTGTGCCTCTTGAATTGCTCCCAGAAACTGTTGTCATTCCTGCTCCACCATTTTTCCTGCTAGGCTCCCCTTCCAGTCAACTCTGGTCAGTCCCTCCCTCATGTCAAGTTACCTTCATTCAATTATAAAACAGTTAAATCTGATTCCAGCTTCTCCCTCTCAAGCCACAAGTTAAATACTTTCATATTATGGTCATTGCCCTCTACAGGTTCCTTCACCTGCAGCTCCCTAATCAAGTCTACCTCATTGCATATCACCATATTCATAATTACCTGTTCCCTAGTGGATACTATCTCTGGCTACTCTAGAAAATCTTGTAGACATTCCACATTCATTCTATAGAGATCTGCTACTGACTTGATTTTCCTGTCCACTTGCATAATTAAGTCCCCCACGATTATTGTGGTAGTAACTTCCTTACTTACCTTTGTATCTCCTGATTTATTTTCTTCCTCACATCCTGACTGCTGCTAGGGGGACTACTACTGTCGAGAACTTCCATTGGGGTCTTTTCTCCCTTGCAGTTCCTCAGCTCTTCCCACACAGATTCTATGCTTTCTTCCTCTTGATTTAATTTCATTTTGGTCAATCATCAGACATGAGTCCAACCATTGGAGAGATTTTCATCTGACACCCATTGACTCCAGTTTTGCTAGGGCTCCTTGATTCCACACTCAGTCAAATGTAGCTTGTCAAGGACTTTCACTCTCACCTCACCACTGGAATGCAGCTGTTTTGCACATGTTTGAACCAAGGTATTGAGGTTAGCAGCAGAGCAACTCTGGTGAAACCCAAACTGGCATTTAAAAAATAAAATCATTCATGGGATATGGGCATCTCTGGCCAGGATTTATTTCCCAATCCCAACTGGCCATTATCCTTATCAATCTCCATGCTACAGATGCATCTGTCCATGACAGTATTGGTAAGAATGACCACCGCTCAGTCCTTGTGGAGTCATAGAGATGTACAGCACAGAAACAGACCCTTTGGTCCAAGTCGTCCATGCCGGCCAGATATCCCAACCCAATCTAGTGCCATCTGCCAGCACCTGGTCCATATCTCTCCAAACCCTTTCTATTCATATACCCATCCAGTTGCCTTTTAAATGTTGCCATTGTACTAGCCCCGACCACTTCCTCTGGCAAGGTAAAAACAATGACTGCAGATGCTGAAAACCAAATACTGGATTAGTGGTGCTGGAAGAGCACAGCAGTTCAGGCAGCATCCAACGAGCAGCGAAATCGACGTTTCGGGCAAAAGCCCTTCACCAGGAATAAAGGCAGTGAGCCTGAAGCGTGGAGAGATAAGCTAGAGGAGGGTGGGGGTGGGGAGAGCGTAGCATAGAGTACAATGGGTGAGTGGGGGAGGAGATGAAGGTGATAGGTCAAGGAGGAGAGGGTGGAGTGGATAGGTGGAAAAGAAGATAGGCAGGTCGGACAAGTCTCCCCACCCCCACCCTCCTCTAGCTTATCTCTCCACGCTTCAGGCTCACTGCCTTTATTCCTGATGAAGGGCTTTTGCCCAAAATATCGATTTCGCTGCTCGTTGGATGCTGCCTGAACTGCTGTGCTCTTCCAGCACCACTAATCCACTTCCTCTGGCAGTTCATTCCCTACACGTACCACCCTCTGTGTGGAAAGGTTGCCCCTTATATCTCTTTTATATCTTTCCCCTCTCACCCTAAACCTATGCCCTGTAGTTCTGGACCTCCCCACACCAGGGAAAAGACTGTCCTTTTATCCTATCCATGCCCCTCATGATCTTATAAACCTCGATAAGGTCACCCCTCAGCCTTCGACGCTCCAGGGAAGACAGTCCCAGCCTATTCAACCTCTCCCTACAGCTCAAATCCTCCAACCCTGGCAACATCCTTGTTAATCTTTTCTGAATCCTTTCAAGTTTCACAATGTCCTTCCGATAGGAAGGAAACCAGAAATGCATGTAATATTCCATCAGTGGCCTAACCAATGTCCTGTACAGCTGCAACATGACCTCCCAACTCCTGTACTCAGTACTCTGCCCAGTAAAGGAAAACATACCAAACGCCTTCTTCACTATCCTAACTACCTGCAATTCTACTTTCAAGGAGCTATGAACCTGCACTCCAAGGTCTCTTTGTTCAGCAACGCTCCCTAGGACCTTACCATTAAGTGTATAAGTCCTGCTAAGACTTGCTTTTCCAAAATGTAGCACCTCGCATTTATCTCATTGGCCCATCTGATCAAGATCCCACTGATAATACCTGACACTATGTTTTGTGGTATACGTTGATTACGTTGACTCCATCCCCAAGGCAGTGGGAGATATAGACAGAGTCAATGGATGAAAAGCTGTTTTCATAACTCTATGTAATTTCCTGTGATCTTGGCAGAGCAAAAGCTGTGTTGCATCTGGATAAGATGCTTTCTGTGGTGCATCTTTAAAAACTGGTAGGAGTCATTGTGATTTTGCTGATTTTCCTTAGCCTTCCGAGAAAGTAGAGGCATTGATGTGATGACAGGGTGAATCTGGACCTAGAAAGTAGGGGAGTATAACAGCAGAGGCTTCTGAGATGATAAGAAAATTTTGACATTCCTTTTGACCTAAAGAACTGTATTCCTGCTCTGTACCTGCTAGGAGCAGCAAGAGAAATCAACAGAAATATATGTGCAAACAGTCAAGGTGTATATGATTTGGAGATGCTGGAGTTGGATTGGGGTGTACAAAGTTAAAAATCACACAACACTAGGTTATAGTCCAACAGGTTTAATTGGAAGCACAGTAGCTTTAGGACCGTCGCTCCTTCATCAGATTGTAGTGGAGGGCTCAATCCTAACACAGAATTTATAGCAAAAATTTACTGTGTGATGTAACTGAAATTATACATTGAAAAATTGATTGTCTGTTAAGCCTTTCATCTGTTAGAATACCATGATAGTTTCACTTCTTTCATGTGTAAATCACAAAACCTTTTTTTTTAAAGTTGCCATTCTCAAGTTAGCTGTTAGCTAGACAATATGTTGAAGATGTTAGCCCCCTGTGCTCTCTGTCTATGCCATGATGTTTAGATTGATTGTAATCTAAAAAGTGAGATAACATTTGCATGATTTCATGCAGTTTTTGAGCTCAGAGTTCTACACAAATGCATGCAGTTTTTGATCAAAGTACAATGTAACCCTGTAAGTACAAATTCACCCCACAAAATATATGTGTGCATGATAGACACACACACACACACACACACAGACAAAGACATATGCACACATATATTTTGTGGGGTGAATTTGTACTCTGAGCTCAAAAACTGCATGAATTCATGTAAAATTCCGTTATCTCACTTTTTAGATTAGAATCAATCTAAACATCATGGCATAGACAGAGAACACAGGGGGCCAACACCTTCAACATATTGTCTAGCTATCACCATTGTTAACAGCTAACCTGAGAATGCAACTTTTTAAAAAAAAAGGTTTTGTGATTTACACATGAAAGAAGTGAAACTATCATGGTATTCTAACAGATGAAAGGCTTAAGAGACAATCAATTTTTCAATGTATAATTTCAGTTACATCATACTGTAAATTTTGGCTATAAATTCTGTGTTAGGATTGAGCCCTACACTACCATCTGATGAAGGAGAGTCGCTCCGAAAGCAAGTGTGCTTCCAATTAAACCTGTTGGACTACAACCTGGTGTTGTATGATTTTTAACTTTAAAGGTGTATATGCTTGGATGTCCTGGCAAGACAGCACAAGAAAATCTGGAGTCCATACATACTGTAACTTTTGAATTTGAGCACAGTCGGGCTCCTTAGGAATTTCAGTAGTATTTTGGACTTCAGTGTGTGCTGCTAATGGGACCACGAACAGGATACAAGAGGTCTCACTCCTATTTTGAAAAACAATGACTATACCCAACTTCCAACTTCTAACTGAAATGAAGGAGAATGGGGCCTCCCTTAGTTAGATACATGACCTTAGGCTGAGGCCTGCTCTTCCCAATGTTTCAAGTAGCTCTCTATAACACCAACCACAATTTCCTGTTCAGCTGAAACAATTTTTAACTCTTACAACATAGTGAATCATAATTTGATGCTTGCAGTAGCAACCTGATTGCATCATTGGCTTTCTAATATGTCACAAAGCTTTAAACTGGTCACCTCAGGATGGGTTGTTCATCTTATCCTTTCTGCGAAGGGCTTTTAGCCAAGTAGAGGAACCAGAGGAGGAGAAGGATATGGCTACACCACCTAACCAACCATGTGATTCACTTAATGGTTAGTCTGTAAAAAGATGTTTCGGCTGCCACTTGGTGACACTTTTGTAAACTGATGTTAGTGAATCACTCTGCTCCCTTGTTTCTAGAGGTAGAGAGTTCGAATTTGCAAGGTGGAATTTCAATGGAATTGAGTGGAAAGGCAGTGATAAACCCTGTCCAATATTACGATTCTTTATTGAAGTTAGTGGAGAATTATTCTGGGTGGGATAAACCAGCAATACATTCAACTGTGTTTGTTTATTCATGGACAGGTTTGGTTAAAAGTTTTCCACAGGACCTCTGAATTATAATTTATGCAAGTTGGAAGCATCTAATTATGATGTGATTCTCATATAAGCTGCTAGGTTCTCTGCTTAGTTTGTGGTCGTATGGGTGTCACTGGACAAATTGGTTTCTGGGTCCTTTGCCCTGAGAAGTAGAGAGAGAAGGTCTAACAAACACATACACTCATATTCTCATCTCTGATCAGAGTCTTTTTCCCAGGCTGAAAATATCAAATACTAGGGGGCATAGGTTTAAGGTAAGAGGGGAAAAGTTTAAAAGAGATGTGTGAGAAAGCTTTTTTTGACACAGAGGGTGGGTAGTTACTGAGAATACTCCGGTATTTGGGCGGGGGGGGGGGTGGGAATGGGATGCATGGTAAGAGCAGACATAACTAATGTTTCAGAGGCATTTACATAGACACATGAGCAGGCAGGGAATAGAGGGATAGGGACCATGTGCTAGCAGGTGGGATTCATTTAGAATGGCATCATGAGTGACACAGGCATGGTGGCCGGAAGGGCGTGTTCCTGTGCTGTACTGTTCTATGTTCTGTATTCTGTATTTTATGATCCAGTGACTGTTGTGGTCATGTGTAGGATTTTGAGTGTGTGAGTATAAAATTCAGGAGAGATATAAATCAGGCTGTTGCCTTATCATCTTTTCAAATTACTGTCATTTGCGCACTAATTTTACTCAACTGGGCACCTGCACAGAAAATGAACATTTCTGCTATATTTGAACATGATTATCAAGGCCAGCATTTTTTATCTATAAGTAGTCCTTGAAAAAAATTTGAATTTGAATTGAATTTATTGTCACGTGTACTGTGACACAGTGATAAGCTTTGTCTTGCAAGCAATACAAGCAAATCACATAGATAAATAGCATAGATAAGTAAATAATTGGTAAATAGTGGCAAAAACAAAAACACAGGTACAGGCAAATGCTAAGAGTTTGTGAGTGGATTCAGTATTCTCACAACAGTAGGGTAGAAACTGTGTCAAAACTGGCTGATGCATGCGTTCAGGCTTCTGTATCTTCTCCCTGATGGTAGAGGTTGTAGAAAAAGATTGCCAGGGTGGGATGGATCTTTGAGAATGCTGGTAGCCTTTCCTTGACACAGGCCTGGTAGATGGATTCTATCGATGGGAGGTTGGCCTTTGTGATTGTCCGGGCCGAGTTCACCACTCTCTGAAACCATCTTTGATCTTGGATGGTACAGTTGCCATACAAGGTAGTGATACATCCAGACAGAATGCTCTCGATGGCGCACCTATAAAAGTTGACAAGGGTACTCGCTATCATGCCAAATTTTCTCGGCTGCCTGAGGAAGAAGAGACGTTTGTTGGGCCTTTGTAACCAGTGCGTCCACATGAAGAGTCCAAGAAAGCATGTTGTTGATGACCACTCCCAGGAGCTTGACACTCTCCACTCGTTCCATCTCTGTGCTGTTAATGTGTATGGGGGCATAAGTAACATTCCGCCGAAAGTCAGTAATGAGTTCCGTGGTTTTGCTGGTATTGAGAGCTAGGTTGTTCTCACTACACCATTTTTCCAGGTCTTCCACCACCCGTCTGTAGTATGTTTCATTGCCATTTGAGATTTGACCAACTATGGTCATCAGCGAATCTGTAAATGGCATTAGTCTGGCATTTGGCGATGCTGTCACAGGTATATAGTGAGTACAGTAGGGGGCTGAGTATGCAGCTCTGGGGGGCTCCAGTGTTGAGTGTTAGGGAACTGAGGATCCAGTTGCAGAGAGTGGGACTTAGTCCGAGATCACTAAGTTTAGTAATCAGTCTCGTGGGGATAATAGTGTTGTAGGCTGAACTGTAGTCAACGAGTAGGATTCTTACACAGCTGTTCTTGGTGTCGAGATGTTCTAGGGAGGAGTGAAGGGCAAGTGATATAGTATCTGACATGGAACTGTTAGTCTGACAGGCAAATTGGAGTGGGTCAAGAGTAGTGGGGAGGGTGGAGTTGATTAATGCCATGGACCAGCCTTTCAAAGCACTTTGTGACCACCGAGGTTAGGGCCACTGGGCGGAAGTCATCAAGACGTGCTACATGAGCCTTCTTAGGCACAAGGATGATGTTGGCCCACTTGAAACAGGCAGAGCCAACATCATCCCTGCTGCAGGAAGACAAAGAACAAAGAAAATTTAAAACCCAGAAATAGGCTCTTTGGCCCTCCAACCCTGAGCCGATCCAATCCACTGTCTAAACCTATTGCCCAATTCCTAAGCATCTGTATCCCTCTGCTCCCCACCTGCTCATTCATCTGTCCAGATGCATCTCAAATGCCTGCCTCTACTACCTCTGCCATTTCAGGCACCTACCATCCTCTGAGTAAAGTCTTTGCTGCATGAATCCCCCTTAAACTTTTCACCTCTCACCTTGAAAGCATGACCTCTCATTATTGAATCCTTCACCCTGGGAAAAAGCTTATCTCTATCTACCCTGTCTATACCCTTCATGATTTTGTAGACCTCAATCAGGTCCCCCCTACTTTTTTCTAATGATAACAATCCTAACCTACTCAACTTCTCTTCATATCTCATACCTTCCATATCAGGCAACATCCTTGTAAACCTTCTCTGCACCCTCTCCAACGCGTCCACATACTTCTGGTAATGTGGTGACCAGAACTGTACACAGTATTCTAAATGCGGCCAAACCGAAGTCTTGTACAATTTTAACATGACCTGCCAGCTCTTATACTCAATACCCTATCCGATGAAAGCAAGCATACCATTCCCGCCTCAGGCGACTGACTGTGTGGAGTTTGCACGTTCTCCCTGTGTCTGCGTGGGTTTCCTCCGGGTGCTCCGGTTTCCTCCCACAGTCCAAAAATGTGCAGG
Source organism: Chiloscyllium punctatum (assembly GCF_047496795.1). NCBI lineage: Eukaryota > Metazoa > Chordata > Chondrichthyes > Orectolobiformes > Hemiscylliidae > Chiloscyllium > Chiloscyllium punctatum. Next base: position 126,476,960 of record NC_092746.1, on the reverse strand, counting down.
TCAGGTGAATTGGCCATGCTAAATTGCCCGTAGTGTTAGGTAAGGGGTAGATGTAGATGTAGATGTAGATGTAGATGTAGATGTAGATGTAGATGTAGATGTAGGGGTATGGGTGGGTTACGCTTCGGTGGGGCGGTGTGGACTTGTTGGGCTGAAGGGCCTGTTTCCACACTGTAAGTAATCTAATCTAATCTAATCTAATCATATGCCTTCTTGATTGCTCTATCCACCTGTGCAGCCACCTTCAGGGTACAATGGACCTGAACTCCCAGATCTCTCTGATCATCAACTTTTCCCAAGGCTCTTCTGTTTACTATATAATTCGCTCCAGAATTAGACTTCCCAAAATGCATCACCTCACATTTGCCTGGATTGAACTCCATCTGCCACTTCTCCGCCCAATTCTCCAGTCCATCTCCTGTATTCTCTGACAGTCCCCTACGCTTTCTGCTACTCCACCAATCTTCGTGTCATCTGCAAACTTACTGATCATACCAACAATGCCCCCTTCCAGATCATTTATGTATATCACAAACAACAGTGACCTCAGCACTGATCCCTGTAGAACACCACTGGTCACCTTACTCCATTTCGAGCAACTCCCTTCAACTACTACTCTCTGTCTCCTGTTGCTCAACCAGTTCTTTATCGACCATCTAGAACACCCTGCACACCATGTGACTTCACTTTCTCTATTAGTTTACCATAGCGTACCTTATCAAACGCCTTACTAAAGTCCATGTGTATGACATCTACATCTCTTCCTTCATGTATCAACTTGGTCAGTTTCTCAAAGAACTCTGTTAAGTTGGTAATGCATGATCTCCCCGCACAAAACCATGTTGCCTATTACTGATAAGCCCATTCCTTTCTAAATATAAATAGATTTTATCCCTCAGTACCTTCAATGTCTCAGATGTCGAAGATGTGGGCAGCACGCTGGCACAGTGGTTAGCACTGCTGCCTCACAGCACCAGAGACCTGGGTTCAGTTCCTGCCTCAGGCGACTGATTGTGTGGAGTTTGCAAATTCTCCCCGTGTCTGCGTGGGTTTCCTCTGGGTGCTCCGGTTTCCTCCCACAGTCCAAAATGTGCATGTTAGGTGAATTGGCCATGCTAAATTGCCTATAGTGTTAGGTGAAGGGGTAAATGTAGGGGAATGGGTATAGGTGGGTTGCGCTTCGGCGGGTTGGTGTGGACTTGTTGGGCTGAAGGGCCTGTTTCCACACTGTAAGTAATCTAATCTAATCTAAAGACCTCTGCCAGTTGATCTGCACATGCTGTGAGTGCACGGCCTGGAACTCTGTCTGGTACCATTGCTTTCATTAGATTAACACGAAGGAAAACTGATCTGTCCTCTGATGCAGTGAATGTTGGGATAGGTTCGTCAGGGCTTGTCAAAATATGTGTTACCTCTCCGGCGAAATTCTGCTCAAAACAAGCATAGAAGGTGTTGAGATGATGTCGAGGGGGTCTACTTTTGCCTGTAGGCCTGGCAAAGAAACACAGCATTGTGGTCGGAGTTCCCGAAATGAAGGAGGGGATGGAATGGTCGGCATCTTTCACAGATGGTAGTTATGCTGCTGAAAATGGATCAAAGCATTATTGGAAACACATATTCCCATAGACACCTAAGTAAATGTTCAGATTGCATTCCCAGAAGTAATCTAGACTGATTTTGGATTAGTGGTGCTGGAAGAGCACAGCAGTTCAGGCAGCATCCAACGAGCAGCGAAATCGACGTTTCGGGCAAAAGCCCTTCATCAGGAATAAAGGCAGTGAGCCTGAAGCATGGAGAGATAAGCTAGAGGAGGGTGGGGGTGGGGAGAGCGTAGCATAGAGTACAATGGGTGAGTGGGGGAGGAGATGAAGGTGATAGGTCAGGGAGGGGAGGGTGGAGTGGATAGGTGGAAAAGAAGATAGGCAGGTCGGACAAGTCCGGACAAGTCAAGGGTACATTGCTGAACTGGAGGTTTGAAACTAGGATGAGGTGGGGGAAGGGGAAATGAGGAAGCTGTTGAAGTCCACATTGATGCCCTGGGGTTGAAGTGTTCCGAGGTGGAAGATGAGGCGTTCTTCCTCCAGGCGTCTGGTGGTGAGGGAGCGGCGGTGAAGGAGGTCCAGGACCTCCATGTCCTCGGCAGAGTGGGAGGGGGAGTTGAAATGTTGGGCCACAGGGCAGTTTGGTTGATTGGTACGGGTGTCTCGGAGATGTTCCCTAAAGCGCTCTGCTAGGAGGTGCCCAGTCTCCCCAATGTAGAGGAGATCACATAGACTGATATTACATTTTTCAAGAGTTGATCTGACAACTGCTGCACAATTTCTCGTGGTATATAATGAATAATACATACTCCTTTCACACTCCAGAGGGGTGAAATTGATCATTGCCATTAGTGGACAATCTATGTTGCCATCTTTGGACATATGAAATTTGAAAAGCTCATGTACATTACAGGGAAAATGTATCATTCGCCATGAAAATACTCATGATGTGGAGAAAGTATCCCATCCATCGACTTCATCTCTGTATCCTGCTGCATTGGGAAAGCAACCAGCATAATCAAATCCAATCAATATATCCCCTCCCACTTCAGTTATACTTTATCTCCTGCCTCTTCTGTCAGGCAGAAGTCAAGATGTAAATGTTTGAATACATGTATAAACAGATTCAAGAACAGCTTCTTCTCAACTCATCAGGCTTATCAGCAGCACGACTGACTGAGCTGGTTGGGTCCTAAGGGACAAAGCTGCTAGGCAGGGTCTCTGGCAGGTCGTGAAAGAACCAACAGAGGAATAAGCTTACCTGACTTCATCCTTATCATTCTGTCTGCTGCAGATGCGTCTGTCCACGATAGTGTCGGTAAGAGTGACCACCACATAATAATTGTGGAAACGAAGTTCCACCTTCACATTGAGGATATCCCCCATTGTATTGTGCAGCACAATCACTGTGCTAAATGGGACAGGTTTCAAACAAATCTAGCAGTTCAAGACTGGCATCTGTGAGGCACTATGGGCATTCTGCAGCAGTAGAATCAAACTCCATCAGCATAGGCAACCCCATGGCCTGGCATATTCGCACTCAACCATTACCATTAAGCTCGGGGATCAACCCTGGTTCAATGGCAGGTGCAGAAGGGCATGCCAGGATCAGCACCAGATGCTAATTTGGTGAAGCTAACAATTAGGGTAATTACCTTGGGTGTCACCATAAGCAGCAAGTGATAAAGCTAAGTGATCCCACAACTACCGGATCAGAGCTAAGCTCTGCAGTCCTGCCACATCCAGTCATGAATAGTGGTGGAAAATCAAACAACTCACTGGAGGAGGAGGCTCCATAAATATCCTCATACTTCATTATGGAAGAGCCTAGCATGTCAGCAGAAAAGATCAGGCTTGAGCATTTGAGCTTGAGCTTGAGCATTTAAGCTTGAGCTTGAGCATTTGGAGGAATCTTCAACTAGATGTGTCAAGTGGATGATCCACCTTGGTCTCCTCCAGTCTGTCTTCAGCTGATTTGATTCATTCCATGTGATATCAAGAAATGATTGGAGGCGCTGGATACCCTCGAAACCTATGGGCTGTGACAACATTCCAGCAATAATACTGATGACTTCTGCTCGAGAACTTGAGTACAGCAATAGTACTGGTATCTACCCAGCAATGTGGAAAATTGGCCAGTTATGTCGTGTGCACAAAGAGCATGACAACAATAACCTGGTCAATTCTGCCCTATCAGTCTCTTCTCAATCGTCAGTAAAGCGATGAAAGGTGTGAACAGTGCTATCAAACAGCATCTGCTCAGCAATAACCTTGCCCAGTGGCATCCAGTGTCACTCAGCTCCTGACCTCATTACAGCCTTGGTTCAAACATGGACAAAAGAGCTGAATTCCAGGGGTTAGATGAGAGTGACAGCCTTACTTGGCTGAGTGTGGCATTAAGGAGCCCTCGCAAAACTTCAATAAATGAGAATCGGGAGTAAACTCTTGACTATTTGGAGTCATACTTAGAATAGAGGAAGGTGATTGTAGTTGTTGGAGATGGTTGTAGATGTTGGAGGTCAGTTGTCTTATTCATGCTGGAGGTCTTCAGGTATTGTGCTCAGCTCAACTACCTTCTGCTACTTCATTAATGACATTCCCTCTGTCATAAGGTCAAAGTGAAGATGTTTGCTAATGAAATTTCAAGGTGCAACAATGTTCTAATAGATAGATAATCATAGAATCCCTGCAGTATGGAAACAGGCCATTTGGCCCAACAAGTCCACACCAACTCTCCGAAGAGTATCCCACCCAAACCCATTCCCTTACCGTATTAGTCTAGATTTTTGAAAAGTAAAGGAATTAAAGGTTATGGTGAGCAGGTGGGTAAGTGGAGCTGAGTCCACGAAAATTTGGTAAGAAAGGTGAGAAAAACTATTGGTGAAGCCACATGGTGAAAAGTTCTCCAAAAGTCTTGGTGCAACTCAGACTTACCTTTTTTGGCTTACATTCAGTCCAGAGTTAACATTTTGAGCCCAATATGTGGCCAACTGATAGGAGACTAAAACTTTATGAGAGGCGTGGATATGGTGGACAGTTGGAATCTTTTTCCCAGGGTGGAAATTTCAATACAAGGGGGCATAAGCTTAAAGTGAAAGGGGAAGATTTTACAGAAGTGCAAGCAAAGTTTTTTTACACAGAAGGTGGGAGGTGAAAGTGAGGTCTGCAAATACTGGAGATCAGAGTTGAGAGTGTGTTGCTGGAAAAGCACAGCAGGTCAGGCAGCATTCATGGAGCAGGAGAATCGATGTTTTGGGCATAAGCCCTTCATCAGGAATCATTCTCCTGTTTCTCAGATGCTGCCTGAGAATGCTGTGCTTTCTCAGCAATATACTCTTGACAGAGGGTGGTAGGTGCCTAGAGTGACCTCCGCTACATGGATGATTGTATCAGTGCCACCTTGTGCTCCCCTGAGGAGGTTGAACAGTTCATCAACTTCACCAACGCCTTCCACCCAACCTTCAAGTTCACTTGGACCATCTCAGACACCCCCTCCTCTTCCTGGACCTCTCCATCTCCAATTCCGCTTATTGACTCAACACAGACATCCTCTACAAATGCACTGACTCCCACAGCTACCCAGACAACATCTCCTCTCACTATGCCTCCTGTAAAAATGCTGTCCCTTATTCTCAATTCCTCCGCCTCCGCTGCATCTGCTTCCAGGAGCACCAATTCTACCATAGAACATCCTAGATAACCTCCTTCTTCAAAGACTGCAATTTCCCCTCCCACCTGGTCAATGGTGCCCTCCAGTGCATCTCCTCCACTTCCCGCACCTCTGCCCTTTAACCCCACTCCTCCAACTGCAACAAGGACAGAACCACACTCGTCCTCACCTTCCATCCCAACAACCTTCAGATATAGAACATAGAACAATACAGCACAGAACAGGCCCTTCGGCCCACGATGTTGTGCCGAACATTTATCCTAGCTTAAGCACCCATCCATGTACCTATCCAATTGCCGCTTAAAGGTCACCAATGATTCTGATTCTGCCACTCCCACAGGCAGCGCATTCCATGCCCCCACCACTCTCTGGGTAAAGAACCTACCCCTGACATCCCCCCTATACCTTCCACCCTTCAGCTTAAATTTATGTCCCCTTGTAACACTCTGTTGTACCCGGGGAAAAAGCTTCTGACTGTCTACTCTATCTATTCCTCTGATCATCTTATAAACCTCTATCAAGTCACCCCTCATCCTTCGCTGTTCCAATGAGAAAAGCCTAGCACTCTCAACCTATCCTCGTACGACCTATTCTCTATTCCAGGCAACATCCTGGTAAATCTTCCCTGCACCCTCTCCAAAGTTTCCACATCTTTCCTAAAGTGAGGTGACCAGAACTGCACATAGTACTCCAGATGTGGCCTAACTAAGGTCCTGTACAGCTGCAACATCACTTCACAACTCTTGAATTCAATCCCTCTGAATCATCATCCTCCGCCATTTCTGCCACATACAAACAGATCCTACCACCTGAGATATATTTTCCTTGCCACCCTTATCTGCATTTCAGAGAGACCACGCCCTCTGCGACTCCCTTGTCAAGTCGATGCCCCCCACCAACCCACCCTCCCCTCTGGCAACTTTCCCTGTCAAACCGGAAGTGCAAAACCTGCACCAACACATCCCCATCATCTCCATCCAAGACTCCAAAGGATCTGTCTACTTCTGACAGGAATTTATCTGTCTTTCCACACATGTCATCTCCTACATCCGTTGCACCTGATGTGATTTCCTCTACATTGGGGAGACAGGACACCAACTTGCAGATCATTTTCAGAGAACATCTCTGGGAAACCTGCACCAACCAACCTCACAGCCCTGTAGCTGAACACTAACTCTCCCTCTCACTCTGCCAAGGACATGCAAGTCCTGGGCCGCCTCTATCGCCAAACCCTAACCACCTGGCACCTGGAGGAACGCCTCATCTTCTGTCTTGGGACACTTCAACCACATGGGCTCAATGTAGATTTCACCAGTTTCCCTTTCCCCTTCCCCACCTTATCCCAGTCCCAACCTCCCAACTCGTCACCGCCCCCTTGAACGGTCCTAACTGTCCATCTTCCTTCCCACCTATCTGCTCCACCCTCCTCTCCGACTTATCACTTTCATCCCCACCTTCATCTACTGATCGCATTGCCAACTACCATCCCCCCAGCCCCCACCCCTCCATTTATCTCTCAGCCCCCTTGGCCCACAAGCCCAATTTCTGATGAAGGGCTTATGCCCGAAACGTCGACTCTCCTGTTCCTTGGATGCTGCCTGACCGTATATGCTTTTCCAGCACCACAGTCTTCGACTCTGATCTCCAGCATCTGCAGTCCTCACTTTCTCCTAGAGTGTGCTGCCAGGGGAGGTGGTAGAAGCAGAGACAGTAAGCAATGTTTAAGAGACACTGCGACAGACAAATGAATAGGCAGGGAATAGAGGGATGTAGTCCACGTGCAGGCAGATGAGATTAATTTAGAATGGCATCATGGTTAGCACATCCCATAGAATCATAGCACAGAAACAGATCCTTCAGTCCAATTCGTCTGTGCCGACCAACTGTGCAAAACTGAACTAGCCCCGTTTGCCTACATTTGACCCATTTCCCTCTAAACCTTTCCTATTTATGTATCCATCCTGATGCTTTTTAAATGTTGTAATTGTACCCGCCTCCACCACTTCCTCTGGTAGCTCATTCCATACATGCATCACTCTGTGAAAAGTTGCCCCTCAGCTCCCTTTTAAATCTTTCCTTTCTCACCTTAAATCTTTGCTCACAAGTTTTGGAATCCCCTACTCTTGAAAAAACACCTTGGTTATTCACCTTATCTATGCCCCTCATGATTTTATAAACCTCTATAAGGTCACTGTTCAGCCTCTGATGATAGGGAAAAAAGCCCCAGCCTGTTCAACCTGTCTTTATAACCTCAACCCTCCAGTCTTGGCTATATCCTTGTAATTATTTTTTTGTCTGCTTTCTAGATTAACAGCATCCTTCTTGGAGCAGGGCGTACAAAATTGTACACAGTATTCTAAAAGTGGCCTGACTGTTGTCTTGTACAGGATTAGTGGTGCTGGAAAAGCACAGCAGTTCAGGCAGCATCCAACGAGCAGTGAAATCGACGTTTCGGGCAAAAGCCCTTCATCAGGAATTGTAACGTGACATCCCAAATCCTATACTCAATCCTCTAACCAATGAAGGAAAATGTGCCAACTGCCTTCTTCACCACCTTGTATTCCTGAGACCCCACTTTCAAGAAACTGTGAACCTGCACTCCTTGGCCTGTCTATTCAACAAAACCTTGTCGAAGATCTTGCTAAAGTCCGTGTAGACAATGTCTACCATTCTGCCTTAATCTATCTTCTTGGTAACCTCTTCAAAAAAGCGTAATTAAATTTGTGAAGTAGGATTTCCCATGCATAAAGCTGTCCTGACTATCTCTAATCAGTCCTTGCCTTTCCAAATGCATGGGAATCCTATCTGTCAGAATCCCCTCCAATAACTTACCCACCACTGACGTCATATTCACCGGTCTATAGTCCCCTGACTTTTCCTTGAAGCCTTTCTTAAAAGACAGCACAACATTTTCCATTCTCCAGTTTTCTGGAGGTGTGCTAAAATGCCTATTGCTGTGCTGTTCTGCCTTATATTCTATGACTCTTCTTTGAAACTGAGGAAGGGCTGGAAAAGTGATAGGTTTTGCACACTAAAAAATGTGGTGAGAAAGAGCAGACAGTAAGAATGCTCACAACAACAAAGGGCTTGCTAAAGGTTTTGGAGAAAAGATGTACTGTAGATGAACAGTAGATTTCAATGATAGGTGTTAGATAAGAACTGAAAATGTGTTGCTGGAAAAGCGCAGCAGGTCAGGCAGCATCCAAGGAACAGGAGAATCGATGTTTCGGGCATAAGCCCTTCTTCAGGAATAGATAAGAAGACTAGATAATAAGACTAACTGGCCTATAATTATTTGGCATTTCTTTTGTACCCTTTTAAACAATGGAACCGTATTTGCATTCCTGTAGTCCTCCAGGACCTCATCTGTGTCTAGTGAAGATTGGAAAATAATCCTTGGAGCATTTGCTATTTCCTCCCTGATCTCCTCCAACATCCTAGTAAATAATCTGGCGCTGGTAGCTTATTCACTTTCAAGGCTTCCAATTCCTCTAACCTTTCCTCTCTCATTATGATTATTTTACACTGCTCCTTTTGGTTTACGACATCCACAACCTCCCTTTCTTTAGTAAATTGAAGACAAAACAAATCTGTTTAGAATTCTTCCTATATTCTGTGCATCTTCATACAAGTTCACTTCTTTATCGCTGACAAGTCCCACTTTTTCATTAACTATCTTTCTGTACTTTATATACTGGTAATGCGTCCTTACATTTTCCTTTATCTTGCTTGCTAATATTTTTTCATACCCTCTCTTTGATTCCTTATTTTCTTTTTTACTTGAACCCTGTACTTTCCAAACTCCTGTGTAGGCTGTATTTGCAGGGCACAGTGAGGGCCACTGTGATTGTGTACAGTGCTCTATTAGATAGTGTCACAGTCAAAGTATATATTTAAAGGAGCAGCAGAATGCCAAAGCTCCATTAGAAACTTCAGAAAGAAACAAGAAGAACACACCCCCATCTACATCAACGAGGCTGAGTTCAAGAGGATGGAGAGCATCAAGTTCCTACGAGTGATGATAACTGACAATCTGTCGTGAATTTCCCATGTAGATGCTAGAAGAAACTACAGAAGGTGGTGTGCACAGTGCAGACCATTGTTTAAGTGAACTTTCCATCCATGAACTCCATTTACATGGCTTGCTGCCGTGGAAAGGCTGTCAACATCACCAAAGACACATTGTACCCCGGTAATGCTCTCCTACAATTTCTTCCATCAGGTAGAAGATACAGAACACTTGCACCGCTGGCTCAGGAACAGCTTCTTCTCCACTGTTATTAGACCGATGAATGGACTGTAACTTCAAATAATGTTGATCTTGCTAATGTTAATCTTGTCTAGAGCACACTCTGTGCGACATAACCTGCATGCCCCTGTCTAAATTGCTTTTTCACCCTATGATCTATATGTTCTTGATTTCTATGATCCGTCTGTACTGCTGTTAAAGAAAGCTTTTCACTATATTTGGGTACATGTGACAATAAATCAAATCAAATCAAATCAAATCAATTAATTTGATAAAGGTTGATTTGATGTTTGCTGGACAAGTGTATGTTATGATGAAAATATCTCATGGAACACAGGTTGAAGGTGTTGAATCACAGCCCACACCTGTTCCTAGGGCAGGATCCAGTTGTGATATAGGTCCTTAAGTGTGGCCAGAAGCTCATAACTACCACTTTTTTAAAGAATTAAAATTAGAAGCCCTACAATATGAAAACAGATCCTTCGGTCCAACAGGCCCTTTGTTACTCTGAAGAGTAACCCACTCAGATCATTCCCTACCCTAAATTTGCCTAATGCACCTAACCTACACATTCCTGAACTCTATGGGAAATTTAGCATGGCCAATTCATCTAATCTGTACATCTTTGGATTGTGGGAGGACACCGGAGCACCCAGAGGAAACCCACGCAGACACGGCGAGAATGTGCAAACTCCACACAGATAGTTGCCCGAGACAGGAATCGAACCTGGGTTCCTGATGCTGTGAGGCAGCAGTTGGTTTTACATTGTGATGGTCTGTAGGTGTAGCAAAACAAAACAACCCCTCAAGGCCACCAGCAGCATTGAGTTTTTTGTAACTATCATAAGCTTTCTTTTTCTGTTTCATTTCCTCAGGTATTTTTCTATATAGCCATGTCAGTCTTATATAGCTAATGGGCCCTAGGTAGAGTTGCTTAACAGAGAGATCTAGGGTTTCAGGCACATAGTTCTTTGAAACAAACATCACAGGTAGGAAGGGTGTTTAAGAAGGCACTTAGCATGCTTGCCTTCATTACTCAGACCATTGAGTATCGGAGTTGGGACTTCTACTTGACGTTGATGAGGCCACTTTTGAAGTAATGTGTGCAGTTTTAGAGGAACTGAAGGGTTTGAGTTCTAAGTATAGGCTGTGAATGTTTCACTGGAACATAGGGTGTTGAGGGGTGATCTTGTAGAGGTTTATAAAATCATGAGGGGCATAGGTAAGATAAATAGCAAAGGTCTTTTCCCTAGGGTGGAGGAGTTCAAAACTCGGGAACTTCTAAGGTGAGAAGAGAAAAATTTAAAAAGGACATGAGGGGCAACCTTTTTACACAGACAGTGGTTTGCTTGTGGAATGAACTGCCAGAAAAAGAGATGGATGCAGGTACAATTACACAGTTAAAAGACATTTGGATAAGTTCATGAATAGGAAAGGTTTGGAGCGATAAGGGCTAAGCGCAGGCAGATGGGATTAGTTTAGTTTGATCGGAGTGGACTGGTTAGACGAAAAGGTCTGTTTTATGCTGTTTGACTTTATATACTGGTTTAAAATCATATTTACAGAAAGACTGACCTCGCTTGTTTTTAAATCCTTTCACAAAAATAAATGACACCAATATGCCACCATTTTAAAATCAAAACTCCTAAAAAATACTAGTACTACTGTTATAGATCAGGTCAGACCCTTCAGAACATTTCAAGCAAGTAGCCCGGACCCTAAATGCTAGTTGTTTTCAACAGGTGTAAAGTGGATATCCCAGGAGAGATTCAGCTGGTCAAACCACTTAGTTTTAAACAAAACAATTTATTTACAAGATTACCTAAACAAACACAATAAAATAGAACAGAAAGACTGATATTAGTACCTGTTTTCACTAACTGAGAAACATCCGAAGAGGATTGTCACTTTTGTGAGAAAGGCAACATTTTTCCCATATAAATTAATGCTTCTTCGCTTTACGCCATTTTGGCTTACGAAAGGTTTCATAGGAACATTCTACTTTCGGATAGCGGAGGATACCTGTACAGAATAACTTAACCTATCTGAAAACCCAACAGATTATACCAACGTAATGATGCAGTTCCCAATACTTGCAACAATGCTCGTAAACACCCCTTACCACAAAATGAAACAGAGGGTCTTACCGGAAAGATAAAAATCACACAACACCAGGTTATAGTCCAACAGGTTTAGTTGGAAGTACACTAGCTTTCGGAGCGACGCTCCTTCATCAGGTGATAGTCACCTGAGCATCGCACCGAAAGCTAGTGTGCTTCCAATTAAACCTGTTGGACTATAACCTGGTGTTGTGTGATTTTTAACTTTGTACACCCCAGGCCAACACCGGCATCTCCAAATCATGATTACCGGAAAGATGTCAGAGATAGAGAGGAGGATCAGCCTGGACCTGCTTCTTTGGGTCCAGCAGTTTTTAAAACTGCTTGACTGCTTTCATTGAATAGCCAGGCTGCCAAAAACCAAATCAAACCAGGGAAAAGCTAAGCTAGAAGAACTGGCCACTCCCCTTTCATTGTACAAGTATTCTTTTTGGAAGCTTGAAAGTCTTTTGTCTGAGGCGGTATCTGTTAGCTTTAATCAACCTTGCCCTAAAATCCTTGAAACTCAGACTTTTCAGAGTCTGTGTCTTTTATGACCTGTTTGAAAAAAAAAGGACAACATAACCTTGTTAAAGGAGCAGCATCATCACACCTTCCCCTCTTAAAAATAAATCATCAATATTCAAAGATGGCTTCATTTTAAAACCCCTTAATCCTAAATTGTTGGTACTCTACTACACACATATACATTACTTTGACAATAAACATTGCAAACATGTACAACTACATTTCGTTTCAGTCTGCTTTACTCCTGCCACCGAATGCTTCAGTTTCTCATTCAAGTCTTGACAATGCTTCAGCAATCATGTTTTCTCATCCTACTGAATGAACAATTTTCAAATTGAATAGCTGTAACAATAAGCTCCATCAATCAGTCTGGTATTTTTGTCCTTAAATTTCTCCACAAACGTCAATGGCTTATGATCAGTGTATATGATTGTCTCAGATACGTTACTGGTAACATAAACATTGAAATGTTGTAATGCCAATACCAAGCTCAAAGTCTCCTCAACTGTCAAATATTTCTGCTGATGAATGTTCAGTTTCCTGGCGAAATACCCGATAGGTATTTCTACCTTCTCAGCACTGATATCCCACATCACTTGCATTGATAGCCACCTTGAATGGCTTTATGTAATTAGGTGTGGCTAATACTGGGACAGTGGTTAACACAGTTTTCAGGCTGTCAAATACCTTTTGACAGTCCGCTATTGTTATGACAGGGGCAAACCCTCCTGCTTAATTTAAAACCAGCAATGCAGAAAAGATTTATCCTGTGCAGCAATCTGTAAAAAATCAAGTGGCCAAGGATTATTTAAAGTAAAAATTAAGAACTTTATTTCTTAAAGTATAACAGAGAATAATTAACTAACAACTATTTACAATTTCTTACCCAATCAATTCCTTAACCTATCTGTTACCTTTCTTTCTATGATACTAGTCCAATAAAATTCCCAATTAAGATTTACAAAACAAAACTTCTTATCTCAAAACCCCAGGCAGCTTTCGGTTCTTCTGTTTGGATCTTCTTCTGTCTATTTTTCTTCTTAGGGGTTCTGCTTCACAGGCTACTGATCGAAAAAGGTACTTTTAAGAGAGATATTTTACATGCTGGACATTGGCAGTTCTCCTCCCAACTGTTCAAATTTTTCCCGGTCTTCTACTCCAGAGCATTGGATTGTGTCATTGACTTTTAAGATTGTCAATGTACTCAATTCAAACTTGATTAGAAATTGGTATTTTTTGGGGAATAATTTAAACTGATTGGCCTGATTCAAATTTTTTTTTGCCATTTCCAGGCAACTGGCTACTCCAGTAGCTGGAGCACATGTTACATTGTGTCTTATTGAGAACACTTGGTGCTGTCATTGCTTTTAACTCTCTTGAAAGGTATAGTTCATCCACATCTTCATAACATTGCCCACTGAAACTTCTTGCCTTTCTTTAGCAAGTCAGTGAGTGGAGCAGCCACATGACTAAAATTTTCGATAAAATCCGCTCAATCCCAGGAATCATAGTATTTCTCTTTTTGTCGATGGTATGGGAAACCCCCCAATTACCTTTCTTTTTGCATCCAATGATGCCGTTTGTCCACATTGAATAGCATGGTCTAGGAAGGTGACTTGGGCTTTGTCAAATTCACTTTTAGCCAGGTTTATCACCAAGCCTGCCTTCCAAAGTCGATCAAACAAGACTGATAAATGTTGCAAATGTTCCTTCCATGTATGTGTGACTAAAAATCATCAGGTCATCAATATATATGAGACAATTGGGTAATCTGGCAATGACCTTATTGGTTAGTCTCTGAAATGGTACATTTTTCATATCAAATGGCATGACTTTAAACTGATACAGTCTATCTGGCATTACGAAAGCTGAATTGCCTTTGCTCTTACAGACAGAGGATATAGGCAGTATCCTCTGAGTAAGTCCAACTTAGAAATATAAGTTGCTTGATTCACCTTTTCAACACACTCTTCCAAATGCAGAACTGGATATGCATCAGTCTTTGTAACTGCATTGACTTTGCAATAGTTCACACATTAACATTGGATACTCTCTGGTTTTGGCACCATTATTATAGGTGAGTCCCAGTCACTGTAACTCACTTCAATTATGTCATCTTGGAGCATGCATTCAATCTCCTTTTGAACCTGTGCCAACTTTAGAGGGTTATGCCTATAAAGATGTTGCTCAATTGGAACAGCACCTCCTGTATCTGCATCATGCATACTTAGGTTAGTACTTCCCAGTTTATTTCTAAAAATCTTCCCATGTGGTCATTTTGATTTTCCTCTGGAAGGTGAGTCAATAATTTATCCAAATTTTTGACAACTTCCTCATTGTCCAATTTAATTTGAGGAATGTCCAATTCAGAATCTTTTGACCTTGGTTCTTCACTTTGTGTTGTAACCAATAACACAGTCTCTTTTGGATTTCCTCCCCTTTCAAAATACCTTTTGAGCATAGTCACATGACTCACTCTGTGAGATTTCTTCTTGTCTGGAGTCTTTATCAAGTAGTTCACCTCACTCAGTTTTCTTTCAACTTGATAAGGTCCACTAAACCTTACTTTTAAAGGTTCACTTATTACTGGAAGTAACACTAACACCCTATCCCCGATAACAAAATTGCAAGTTTTTGATTTCTTGTCTGCTCCCTGTGATAATTTTAAATGTCTAGCCAACTCCCCTGCTCAATTTAATTGTTCATGAAATTTTGACATGTATTCCAAATATGTGGTCTCTGAATTCTGACTTACCAATTTCTCCTTGATCAATTTTAGCTGTTCTGTCACTTCATGCCCAAAAACTAATTCAAATAGACTCATTTTGGTCAATTCATTTGGTGCATCTCTGATCGCAAAAAGCACAATCGGAATTCCCTTATCCTAATCATCTGGATAGACTTGATTATAAGCCCTCACCATGGTCTTTAGTGTCTGATGTCACTTTTTTAGTGTTCCCTGTGACTCTGGATAGTACACAATAGATATGAATTGTTTTATTCCTGAGCTGTCTGTAACTTGCTTGAATAATTTTAATGTGAAGTTTGACGCTTGATCTGATTATATCTCAGTTGATAGTCCATATCTCGTGAAAATTTTGAGTAATTCCACTATAATCCTTTTAGCTGTGATATTGCATCATGGAACAATTGCTGGACATTTAGTGGACCCAGCCATTATTGTTAACAAATAGTGATTCCCACTTTTAGGAAGACATCCTATGTAGTCAGTTAAGACACTTTCTTTAAATGCAGGAATTGGTATTAAAGGTGCGGGTTTTCCAATTACTTGACATGCATGACAGGTCTGGCAAAATTCAGCTACATCCTTTTGCAGTCCAGCCCAGTAAAAATGTTTTTGTATTTTAGCTTGAGTTTTACTCACTCTTGATTGACTCCCTAGTGTTAACTTGTATGCCATTCTAACACCTCCCTTCTATAACCCACTGCCAATACGACTTGATGGACTTCTGCACATTTCTCATTTGCCTAAATCTCTGATTGTCTCCATTTTCTCATTAAGATATCATTTTTAAGATAATAACATTCAAGGATACATGCAGATTCTTTTTCTGTGTATGCCCTTTGATACATTTGCTTTAAAATTTCATCTTTCTACTGTAACTCAGTTAACTTATCTGAACTAAAGATGTCTATTTTGTCATTTATACTCTTGGTTTGTCTCCCTCATCTGATCATAAAGTGTCAGTGCTAAATCTACTTCAACTTTCTTATCTGTACTCTTTGATTTCTCCTGTCTCAACTGGTGACCACATAATCAGAAAAAAAGTCCCAGGATATGTGTCCTGCAATAGTTCAGTTGCCTGAGTTTCCGCTGGCTTTTCAACAACAGTTGGCAGCACTCCTACCTGTGAACCAGTATATCATTAGCAAGGACAAATTGTGTTCCTGGAGCTGAGAGTTTGTCCAGTATTCCTGTCACAACTTCTCCACTCTTCAGTGGA
This sequence comes from Chiloscyllium punctatum, assembly GCF_047496795.1. NCBI lineage: Eukaryota > Metazoa > Chordata > Chondrichthyes > Orectolobiformes > Hemiscylliidae > Chiloscyllium > Chiloscyllium punctatum. The sequence continues at coordinate 126,460,908 of NC_092746.1, read as the reverse complement.
CACTGTAACCTTATTTTACATAATTGAGCGCTTCTTGTCTCACCGTGAATTCTTGTTACTAGTACCTTTTTTGGGAATAGTCCTTCAGAGGTACATATTTCCTCATCTGTCAGCATCACAGATTAAGAGGATACTGTGTCTCTTAATATTGTAACCTCTTTATCTGCTGCTCCTGGACTATGCGAGTAAACTCTACTTTCGCAGGAACATGATTTAAGAAGATCTAGCACTTCTTCCTTAACCAATCTCTGACCAGCTTGTCCATTCTGGTACAGCTTTCTAGCCTCCACTGTACGTTCTGTTACCATTCCAACAAAATTCCCTGACTTATCCTGCTTTCCTACATCTAGCTTCCCAGTGGTTTTCATAACTCACCAACACTATCATTTCATATGGCCTATTTTATTACAGTGAAAACACCAGAGATTTTAAACTCTCTTTCCCCTTCAAGAGTTTTGTTTTTACCCTATGGTAAGTTATCCTAATAATCTTCACCAAGATTTTCCTTTCCCTTTCCACGCAAGGATTTCTCTTTTCCCCAATTCCTATCCCCCATGGATTGAAATTGATTTTGGAAGCCAAACTTTGATTTATGGACCATAATCATCAGCCATTTCAGCTGCTAATCTTGCTGTTTTAACTCTTTGCTTTTCCACATGAGTTCTCACTACTTCAGGAAGTGAATTTTTGCACTCCTTCAAAATAATTATCTCTCTAAGAGCATTATAGGTTTGCTGTATTTTTAATGCCCTTATAAACCTATCAAAACTACTTTGTTTGATCCTTTCAAACTCAATGTAGGTTTGACCAGGGTCCCTTCTTAGATTCCTGGAACGTTGTCTGTAGGTTTCTGGCACCAGCTCATATGTACTTAAGATGGATTTCTTTGCCTCCTCATATGCCCCGGATACCTCCTCTGATAGTGATGTGAATACCTCACTAGCTGTGCCTACTGGCCACTGCATTTGTTTAGTCACTTTCTCAAATGAGATGAAAAAGGCTTCTACACCCTTCTCATTAAATTTAAGCAATGCTTGAATATATTTAAACAGCTACCTTAAGTGCATATGAGCTGATATCAGAAGCCTATAGACAACTTTTCAGGAATCTAAGGAGGGACCCTGGTCAAACCTATATTGAATTTGAAAGGATTAAACAAAGTAATTTTAGAACATAGAACATTACAGCGCAGTATGTGCCCTTCGGTCCTCGATGTTGCATAGACGGGTGGAACCAATGTAGCCTATCTAACCTACACTATTCCATTTTCATCCACATGTTTATCCAACCATCATTTAAAAGCCCTTAAAGTTGGCAAGTCTACTATTGTTGCAGGCAGTGCTTTTCACACCCTTACTACTCTCTTGAGTAAAGGAACTACCTCTGACATCTGTCCTTTATCCATCTATCACCTATTTTGATAGGTAGATAAGAGCTTTATAAAAAGAGCAAACTTATGATGCTCTTAGAGAGACGATTATTTTAGAGTTCAAAAATTCACTGCCTGAAGTAGTGCGAACTCGTGGAAGAGCAGAGAGTTAAAACCAAGGTTAGCAGCTGAAGTGACTGATGATTATGAGTTGATCCATAAAACATGGTTTGGCTTCCAGAATCAATTTCAGTCCATGAAGGATAGAAATTGGAGAAAAGAGAAATCCTCATGTGGAAAGGGAAAGGTAGATCTTGGTGAAGATTATAAGGATAACTTACCACAGGGCAAAAAGGAAACCCTTGAAGGGGACAAAGAAGGTCAAAGCTCCAGTGTTTTCATTGCAACAAAATAGGCCACATGAAATCACAGTGTTGGTGTGCTAGGAAAAAGGCAGATATAGGAAAACAGGACAAGCCTGGGAGTTTCGTTGGAATGGTAACAGAAAGCATAATGGAAGCTAGAAAGTTGCATCAGAGTGTACAAACTGATCAGAGGTTGCTTAAGGAGGAAGTGCCAGATCTGCTGAAAAAATATATCTGCAAAGTTAAAGTTTATTCACATAGGCCAGGATCAACAGGTAAAGAGGTTACAATGTTAAGAGACAGAGGATCCTCTCAGTCTGTGATGCTGAAGGATTAGAAGATATATACTTCTGAAGGACTACTGTTAGAAAAGGTACAGATAACAAGAATTCATTGTGAGACAAATGCACTTAATAATATAAAATGAGGCCAGGAATACAGTTTGTCCTTGCTAATGATATTGCTGATTTACTTGTAGACGTGCAGCCTAGTGTGGTTGAAAAGCCAGTGGAGACTCAGGCAACTGAAGCAATGCAGGATTTTTACCTGGAATCTTACCTGATTGTGTAGTAATGAGGTCACAGAATCACCAGTTGAAACAGGAAAAATCAAAGGGTACAGATAAGGAAGTTGAAGTGGAATTAGCAGAGACAGTGTTCAATCAGATAGTTCAAACAAAACAAGTGCATATAGGTGATTATACAAATATCTTTAGCTCTGCAAAACTCATTGAGTAAAAAGATGGAAATTTAAAGCAGTTGTATCAAAAGACACATACAGGGAATGAATTTGAATGTACCCCTGAGTGTTATTACCTGAAAATAATGTCTTAATGAGGAAATGGAAACCAACATATATTCAAGCAGATAAGAAATGGGCAGAAATTAATAAACTTGTCTTGCCAGTGGGGTATAGAAGGGAGGTGTTGCGAGTGGCGCATGAGCTACCACTTGGAGGTCGTTTAGGAGTGAGTGAAACACAGGATAAAATATTAGACATTTTTACTGGTCTGGACTGCACAAGGATGTAGTTGAATTTTGCCAGACGTGTCATACATGTCAGGTAATTGGAAAACCACAGGCGGTAATAAACCCTGCACTTTTAATAGCAGGTTTTGAAGTACCTTTCAAAGAATCTTAATTGATTGCGTAGGTCCCCTACCTCAAACATAAAATAGGAATCAGTATTTGTTAACAATAATGGATGTATAGACTAGATTTCCAGAGGCCGTCCCATTATGCAATATCACAATAAAAGGATTGTAGAGGAATTACATCTTTTACTAGATACAGACTACTGATAGAGATACAGTCAGATCAAGGGTCAAACTTCACGTCAAAATTATTCAAAGAAGTTATGGACATCTTAGGAATAAAACAATCGAAATCTATTGTGTCCCACCCAAAGTTGCAGGGAATGCTAGAAAGGTGGTGTCAAACATTAAAGACCATGTTGAGGGCTTATAGTCAGGACTATCCAGATGATTGGGATAAGGGAATTCCGTTTTTGCTTTTTGCGAACAGAGATGCACCAAATATATCGACCAAATTCAGTCCATTTGTATTAGTTTTTGGGCATGAAGTGAGATGACCATTAAAATTGATTAAAGAGAAGTTAGTAAGATAAAATTCAGAGACCACGAATTTGACTATATGTGAAGTTTTAGAGAATGATTGAATAGAGCAGGGGAGTTGGCGAGACAGCATTTAAAATATTGTAGCAGGCAATGAAACAGGAAGCAGACAAGAAATCAAAAATTCACAATCTTACTATTGGGGATATGGTATTAGGGTTACTTCCAGTAATAGGTGAACCTTTAAAAGCAAGGTTCAGATGACCTTAGCAAATCGAAAGGAAATTGAGTGAGGTAAACTACTTGACCGGGACTCCAGACAGGAACGAATCTCACAGAGTGTGTCATGTGAGTGTGCTCGAAAGGTAATTTGACAGAGAAGGAAAGCAAGAAGAGAAGGTGTTAATGATTACAACGCAGAAAGAAGAACCAAGTTCAGCGGATTCTGAATTGGACATTCCTCAAATTAAATTGGACAATGAGGAAGTTGTCAAAAATTGGGATAAATTATTGAGCTACCTTCCTGAGAAAATTGGAATGACCTGAAAGAATTATTACTATCACATGAAGCGATATGCGGAAGTAAACTGAGAAGTACTAACCTAATTGTGCATAATGTAGATGCAGGAGATGTTGTACCAATTAAGCAACATCTTTATAGACATAACCCTCTAAAGTTGGCACAGGTTCAGAAGGAGATTGAATGCATGTTCCAAGATGACATAATTGAAGTGAGTTACAATGACTGGAGCTCACTTATAGTAATGGTGCCAAAGTCAGATGGTACCTAATGGTTATGTGTGGACTTTCGCAAATTCAATGCAGTTATAAAGACTGATGCATATCCATTTCTGTGGTTAGATGACTGTGTTGAAGAGGATGGTCAAGCAACTTACATTTCTAAGTCGGGCCTGCTCAGAGGCTACTGGCAGGTACCTTTGTCAGAAAGAGCAAAGGCAATTTTGGCTTTCGTAATGCCAAATGGAATGTATCAGTTTAAAGTCATGCCATTTGGTATGAAAAACGCTGTGGCCACATTTCAGAGACTAACTGATAAGGTCATTGCTGGATTACCCAACTGTGTGATGTACATCGATGACCTGGTGATCTTTAGTCACACAGGGAAGTAACATTTATCGGACTTGTTCGATTTATGTTGAAAGGCAGGCTTGGCGGTAAACCTAGCTGAAAGTGAATTTGCCAAAACCCAAGTCACCGTAATAGGCCATGTTCTTGGACATGGACAAATGGCCCCAAGGGATGTGAAAATGAAAGTAATTGGGGAATTCCCCAAACCTTCAACAAAAAGAGCAGTACTATGGTTCCTGGGATGAGTAGATTTTATCAAAAGTTTGTGCCAAATTTTAACAGTGTGGCTGCTCCACTCGCTGAATTACTAAAAGAAGGCAAGAAGCTTCAGTGGACAGTGGACTGTTAGATGGCGTTTGACAACCTGAAGATTCTGTTAACCACAGCCCCGGTATTAGCTGCACCTGAGTACGCAAAGCCTTTCAAGGTGGCTATCAATGTGAACAATGTGGGAGTTGGTGATGTGTTCCTGCAGGAGAACGACGAGAAGACAGAAAGACCTATCTGATATTTTTCCAGGAAGTTGAACGTTCACCAACAGAAATATTCGACAGTTGAGAAAGAGACTTTGAGATTGGTGTTGACACTACAACATTTCAGTGTTTATATTATCAGAGACGTATCTGGGACAATCGTATACACTGATCATAATCCATTGAAATCGGTGGAGAAATTTAAGAACAATTTAAGATGGAGCCTGTTGTTACAGCCATTCAGTTTGAAAATTGTGCACGTGGTAGGTGGAGGAAATATACTTATGATGCATTATCAAGACTCAAATGAAAGATAGAGGTGTTCGATAGTGGGAGAACCACAGACTGAATCCGAATGTAGTTGTGCATGTTTGCATGTTTATAGTCAGTGAATGTATATGTGTGTTTTAAGGTAGTATTTTTTGGGATTTTGAAAAATGAAGCCATCTTTGAATATTGATGGTTCATTATTTTAAAGGGAGAGGTGACGTAATGTTGGTCTTTTAACAAGGTTACTATGCTATTGAGTTTTTTTTCCAGAGAGTGGGTAATTGGCCAGGCTGCAACTAGGCTGAGTTTGAAAGGTTTATTGGGGCCCTTTTTGTTTACCTCTGACAGATAATGCCTCTGGCCTAAGGCTTTCATGTCTTAAAAAAACTGGTATAAACAAAGGGGAGTGGCCAGCTAGCTGTGTATCTAGCCTTCACTTAGAGTTTTAAATTCAGTTCAGCAGCAGGATGTGTGAAGGAAGGCTGCTGGTTCTCGCTCTCTTTCTGCCCTTCTGACTTCGTAACCTGTAAGCTTTTTGTATCATTTTTACTCTTTGTGCTAAGTCTTATGGTTATTGTTGCAAGCATTTTCGGAACAGCATCATTAAGTCATGATAGTCTGTCGGGTTTTTGAATAGGATAAGTCATCCGGTATTCTATTTTCTGTTCTTTGTGTTTCATTCTGTATTTTTTTTTGTTTAAACCTTCCCAGTTGGATCAGCTAATTCACTCTGGGAATATCCACTATACATTTACCTAAAACAAATAGCAAAGTTACGGTTTGGACTGCCTGCTTTTAAATGTTTTGAGGGCTCGGGCCTGGTCCATAACATCCCCAAGTCTTGATAGAAAATCTGGTGACATGAGGAAAATCTTTTTGTGTGGTTGGAATCTGAAATTCACTGCTCAGGAGTGTGGTGGAAACAGATTCAATCATTGTTTTCAAAAGAAAAGTATTATATACAAAAGGCAGGTGAATACTACGAATGGGTCTTGCAGAGAGCAAGTAGAAATACAAGAGACCAATCTGCCTTTGTTTGCTTGGCAACTATGCTATGATTCTAAAATGGTTGACTCTAGAACTCTCATTTCAAAGTTCCAGGGTTGTGATCATTGGCGCAACTAATTTGTTTTAAGTTGGGTATAAACCCAAACAGGCGAAAGTGAGGACTGCGGATGGTATGGTGCTGGAAAAGCATAGCAGATCTTGCAGCATCTGAGGAGCAGGAAAATCGACGTTTCGGGCAAAAGCACTTTATCAGGAATGAGGCTGGGAGCCTTGGGGGTTGGGGAGAAAAGTGGGATGGGGGTGACGCTGGGGCAAAGGTAGCTGAGAGTGTGATAGGTGAATGGAGGTGGGGGTAATGGTGATAGGTCTGCATGTCCTGGGCAGAGTCAGAGGGGGTGTTAAAGTGTTTGGACAAGGGACGGTGGGGTTGGTTGGTGCAGGTGTCCCGGAGATGTTCTCTGAAGCGCTGTGAGTAAATGTCCCATCTCCCCAATGTAGTAATGGATATAGTAAGTGACATGAGTGGAAGTGAAACTTTGATGGATGTGGAAGGCTCCTTTGGAGCCTTGAATGGAGGTGAGGGGGTTCGAGAGTTTGAAAATCCCTTATTTCCAATTCCTTCGCCTCCGCCATATCTGCTCCCAGGAGGACCAGTTCCACCACAGAACACACCAGATAGCCTCCCACTTTAAAGACCGCAATTTCCCCTCCCATGTAGTTGATGATGCCCTCCAGTGCATCTCATATACTTCCGGCACCTCCGCCCTCGAACCCCACCCCTCCAACTGCAACAAGGACAGAACACCAGCCTGTCCTGGTCCTCAACTTCCACCCCACCAACCTCTGTATACATTGCATCATCCTCCACCATTTCTGCCAGCTGCAAACAGACGCAACCACCAGAGATATATTTCCCTCCCCATCCGTATTCACGTTCTGTAAAGATCGTTCCCTCCGTGACCACCTCATCAGGTCCACACTCCCCAACAACCCACTGTCTCCTCCCGCACCTTTCCCTGCCACTGCAGGAATTGCAAAACCTGCACCCACACCTCCCCCTCACCTCTGTCCAAAGCCCCAAAGGGGCCATCTACATTCATAAATGTTTCATCTGCATTTCCACACATGCCATTTACTGTATCTGTGGCTCCTGTTGCAATCTTCCCTACACTGGGGAGACAGGACGCCTACTCACAGAGTGCTTCAGAGAACATCGCCGGGACACCAGCACCAACCAACCCCACCACCGATAACCGCACCAACCAAATCTACCACCCCGTGCCCGAACACTTCAACTCCCCCTCCCACTCTGCCCAGGACATGAAGGTCCTGGGCCTCCTCCATCACCACTGCGTAACCACCCGATGCCTGAAGGAAGGGCACCTCATCTTCCGCCTTGAACCCAATGGCATCAATGTGGATTTCACCAGTTTCCTCATTTCCCCTCCCCCTACCTTATTCCAGCTACAGCCTTTCAGCTCAGCATTGCCCTCTTCCTTCCCACCTATCTACTCCACCCTCCCCTCCGACCTATCACCATTACCCCCGCCTTCATCCACCTATCGCACTCTCAGCTACTTTCCTCCCAGTCCAACCCACATCTCACTTATCTCCCCACCCCTGAGGCTCCCAGCCTCATTCCCGATGAAGGGGTTTTGCCTGAAATGTTGATTTTCCTGCTCCTTGGTTGCTGCCTGACCTGCTGCACTTTTCCTGCACCACACTCCTGACTATAAATCCAAACAGCAGAGTTTTCCATTTGATTCCTACTTATTTTAATGACTCTGATTGATTTCAGAAGATTAGTGAGCATCTTGCTGCTGTGCTACTGAAGTGTTTTCTGAGATATCCTAAGTTTCAAAGAGCTACTAAAAAGGATGCAAATATCGAATAATAAATAATGCTTTTACCTACTAACTTTTTAAACAGATTCATCTGCCAATAACACCTTAGCAAATTACTTATACGATGAATCTTTTGGAGATGATGACGTGTTTCAATCAAAATCGATGGTTTCAGCTGATGCATGTAAGTACTAGAAGCTCACTACTTGTATTCACTGGTGTTTAGAAAAATGAGAGATGACCTTATTGAAACGTAAAGTCTTCTTAGGAGACTTGACAGGTTACATATGGAAAGATTGTTTTTTCTTGTAGGGAAGAGTCTAAGATCAGAGGGTATTATTTCAGAACAAGGGATTTCTCATTTAGGTTAGAGATGAGGAGTTTTGTCTCTCAAAGAACAGTGAATCTGTGGAATTCCTTACAGCAGGAGGCTATCAAGGCTGGGCCATTAAGTATATTCAAGGCAGAGAAAGACAAATTTTAATTAGTGAAGGAATCAAGATTTATTGGGAAAGGCAGAAAAGTAGAGTTGAGGAATATCAGATCAGGCACGATTTCATTTAATGGTGGTATAGACTAGATGGAGTTATGGCCTATCTCGCCTCTTATTTCCTAAGGTCTTTTGGAAACATTGGAACATCCATTGGACACTGGTACGAAATTGACAGTTTTAACTTGAATGTTATTTTCAACAAGAGAGACAGGCCAGAGATCATCAGAGCTTCAACTGAAAGCCAGCTTTCTTTAAAAAAACCCTATTTTATTTCTCATTGCAGCTTAGGCTGTAAACTGATGACATGGCAGACCCTATATTCTACCCATGTTATGCGTTTTGGGGAAGGGGATATGGAGTAGAGATACAAAAACTGTTCACCATTTTCCATCTCTAGATATTTTGATTTCCAATCTTTTAGTAAAAATTCTATGCTTTACCTAATTACTCATGGTAACTACTAGTAAGATGGCAGTGGAATAGGGCTTTGAGCCTGGGGCATGTCTGCTTCATTACACTTTTCTTTTCATTTCTTTTCTTTATTTTCTCTCTTCTCTCGTTTCTTTTTCACTTCTATTTTATTTTACTTAGCTCTTGGTGAAGAGCTCAGCAGTGTGGACTCACATAGGCCCAGCAGCGTGCAGACATGGTGGCGGAGTTGGAGGTGCGTTTGGGTTCCTGGTGGCTTCTGCATCATTGACGTGGGTTACCGGCGGTGTCTGCTCCCAGTGCAGATTCATGATGGAAGCGGTGGCACAGGTAAGTTTGGTCCCAGTGTGAAACCCAGTGGATCAGCAACAGCTGCATCTGTGAGGTGAACCAGAAACGGTCTCATGGTGGCAGTAGAGTCGAGTGGGCCAGTTCGGTACCAAACAGCATCACTGGCGTCTGCATTGGCGAGGTCCAGTGTGTACTGATATTGGCGAGGGTGTCGATGGAGGCGAGATAGCGCTGAAGAGTATCAACTTTTGTTCCAGCGGAAGCAGTGCAGTGAATGTGATTCATGCTTGGCTGGCAGGCGTGTGGCCCAGGATGGAGCACTTAACAAGGACTGTAAACTTGGACACTTCCTTTATTTCTTCAATTTTCGGCCTTCAAATTCTATGATTTGGTTTATTTTTCTGTGTTTTAAGATGGCGCTGGAGAATGGCAACATTATATAACACTTTTCACTGTATTATGTAATAAAATATACGTGACAACAAATAAATCAACTGGCTTTTCGTTTACAGAAATAGTTCTATTACCTCTTTTGAAAATAGGAGTTAGATTTGCTGTCCGGCTTTATGATGTTCCCATTTTGATTGAAGTTTTATTTGTGGATATTAGTACTTGTTATTTCTGGTTTCTTTTGAGTTTTGTTGTGCATGCAGTATGGACACCAGATCTTATCTTGCTTACATTTGGCTATTTTGCCTTTGAGCTTTGTACATTTCTATGATTAAACTTGACCTTCTTGGCTTATTTTGTTGCCATTCTGTATTTGTTTGCCTCCTGAGTGAAAAATGAGGCAAACTATTTGTCTTGTATTGCCTTTTCCTCTCCTGTGGGCTAGTCTCACACACCCTCAGTAGCTGCATTACTAAGTTAGGTTTTCTTTTATTATTGATGTGCCTGCAAAATGCAATAATTTATACTTAATAATTTCTGTTTATTCCAACTTTTGCAACAATAAAAGACTAAGGGAGGGAAATTTTATATTGGTTTGAGTTTCCTGGGCGATAGTGGGTTTCATGGCAAAACTGGACAAGATAGCCTGCCAGGCCTGTCTCACCATCGGATTCATCTTGTACAATCGTTAATTCTTTGACAAGTTGCACAGTGAGTTCCTTACTAGGCAGCAGTGACTCGTCAGTAATCTGGTTTAGCGTTCGTCAAACAACTTACCAACAGCCCAACTCACCTCATGAGTAATTGGCTTTGCATTTTACAAAACACACCAACAAGCTAGGATCTTAACGTGGAAATCAGTACTGATATCTGGAAACTGTAGCTTACTGCTTGCTCTGGAGGAGCACCACATTGAGTACCAGGCTGTTTGAGATGAAAGTGCAAGCTTTGGTGAGTGTTAGACATCATTGAGGAGGACAAGCAGGAAGTATGTTCACCTGCAGCTCCTTGCAGACTGAATGGATTGTTTGGAATGACAATTGGATCACTGAGGAGCATATAGGAGGCAGAAAAAAAATTGTAGATAGGAGTTAGGGGAATGTGGCTACACAAAAAGTTTAACCTAATGGATGGGTGATTGCCAGAAGAGACAGGCAGGATGTTCAGGAGTCCACTGTGGCTATTTCCCTCTTAAACAAGTACATTGTTTTGGATGCTGTTGTCGAGATAGTCTGTCAGAGGAAAGCAACAGCAAAAGCTAGATCAGTAATACCACAATTGGCTTTGTAACACAGCAAGGAAGGTCAAAGTGTCAGCAAGCAGTAATGGTTAGGGACTTCAGAATCAGGGGCGCAGACAGGTATTTTTGTGGCTGAAAGTGAGACTCCAGGATGGCATATTGTCGCCGTGGTGCCAGGATCAAGATTGTCTCTGCGCATGCAAAAACTGTGCTGAAAGGGGAGAATGAGTAGCCCGAGGTCGTGGTTGGGATGGCACTGGCCTCATGGTTTTATTGGCTATCCTATTAATCCAGAGACCCAGGTAAGACCCTGGAACCCAAATTCAAATTCAACATGGTAGATCGTGGAAATTGATATAATCTAATAATGGCCATGAGTCCATTGCCAATTGTCGAGAAAAAAAATCTGATTCACTAATACTCTTTAGGGAATGAAACTATCATCCTTATTTGGTCTAGCTTACAGACGTACAGTAATGTGGTTGACTTTTAACCGCCTTCTGGGCAATTAGGGATGGGCAGTAAATGGGCCTAGTTGTGGTGCCCTCATCCTATGAATGAATAAAAATAAATTGGTGGTAACAACACAGGCAGGAAGAGAGACAAGGTCCTGTAAAGGGAATCTGCAAAGGGAATAGGGTAGAAAGTTGAAAAGCCTCAGGGCTGTAATTTCAGGATTACTCTCTATGCCATATGCTATTGAGGCCAGAAATAGGAAGGTAGTACTGCTAAATGTATGGCTGAAGAGACGGAGTACCTGGGAGGCTTCAGATATCTGGATCATAGGGATCTCTTCCTGGGCAGGAGGGTACTTCACAAGAAGGGTGGTTTGCAGATAAACCGGAAGGACACCGATAGTCTATGCAGGGTCTCAGTGCATGGCTGGGACTCCATCTGGACCAGTCACTCTATCTGTGCTGATATGATGTCTGCAGCAAGGACTGTGGGTACATGTGGGTTCCCTGCATAGGGAGGTTTGCTAATGCCATTTGGGAGAGTTTAAACTAATGTGGCAGGGGTTGAGAACTAGAGCAAAAAGGTAAAAACAATGACTGCAGATGCTGGAAACCAGATTCTGGATTAGTGGTGCTGGAAGAGCACAGCAGTTCAGGCAGCATCCAAGTAGCTTCGAAATCGATGTTTCGGGCAAAAGCCCTTCATCAGGAATAAAGGCAGTAAGCCTGAAGCGTGGAGAGATAAGCTAGAGGAGGGTGGGGTTGGGGAGAAAGTAGCATAGAGTACAATGGGTGAGTGGGGGATGGGATGAAGGTGATAGGTCAAGGAGGAGAGGGTGGAGTGGATAGATGGAAAAGAAGATAGGCAGGTAGGACAAATCCGGACAAGTTATGGGGACAGTTACTGAGCTGGAAGTTTAGAACTAGGCTGAGGTGGGGGAAGGGGAAATGAGGAAACTGTTGAAGTCCACATTGATGCCCTGGGGTTGAAGTGTTCCGAGGCGGAAGATGAGGCGTTCTTCCTCCAGGCGTCTGGTGGTGAGGGAGCGGCAGTGAAGGAGGCCCAGGACCTCCATGTCCTCGGCAGAGTGGGAGGGGGAGTTGAAATGTTGGGCCACGGGGCGGTGTGGTTGATTGGTGCGGGTGTCCCGGAGATGTTCCCTAAAGCGCTCTGCTAGGACGTGCCCAGTCTCCCCATTGTAGAGGAGACCACATCGGGAGCAACGGATACAATAAATGATATTAGTGGGTGTGCAGGTAAAACTTTGATGGATGTGGAAGGCTCATTTAGGGCCTTGGATAGAGGTGAGGGAGGAGGTGTGGGCGCAGGTTTTACAGTTCCTGCGGTGGCAGGGGAATGTGCCAGGATTGGAGGGTGGGTTGTTTGGAAGCGTGGACCTGACCAGGTAGTCACGGAGGGAACGGTCGTTGCGGAAGGTGGAGAGTGGTGGGGAGGGAAATATATCCCTGGTAGTGGGGTCTGTTTGGAGGTGGCAGAAATGTTGGTGGATGATTTGGTTTATGTGAAAATTGGTAGGGTGGAAGGTGAGCACCAAGGGCGTTCTGTCCTTGTTACGGTTGGAGGTGTGGGGTCTGAGGGCAGAGGTGCGGGATGTAGACGAGATGCGTTGGAGGGCATCTTTAACCACGTGGGAAGGGAAATTGCGGTCTCTAAAGAAGGAGGCCATCTGGTGTGTTCTGTGGTGGAACTGGTCCTCCTGGGAGCAGATCCGGCGGAGGCGGAGAAATTGGGAATACGGGATGGCATTTTTGCAAGAGGTTGGGTGGGAAGAGGTGTAATCCAGGTAGCTGTGGGAGTCGGTGGGTTTGTAAAAAATGTCATTGTCAAGTCGGTCATCACAAATGGAGATGGAGAGGTCCAGGAAGGGGAGGGAGGTGTCAGAGATGGTCCAGGTAAATTTAAGGTCAGGGTGGAATGTGTTGGTAAAGTTGATGAATTGCTCAACCTCCTCGCGGGAGCATGAGGTGGCGCCAATGCAGTCATCAATGTAGCGGAGGAAGAGGTGGGGAGTGGTGCCGGTATAATTACGGAAGATCAACTGCTCTACGTAGCCAACAAAGAGACAGGCATAGCTGGGGCCCATACGTTTGCCCATGGCTACCCCTTTGATCTGGAGGAAGTGGGAGGATTCAAAGGAGAAATTGTTGAGGGTGAGGACCAGTTCGGCCAAACGAATGAGAGTGTCGGTGGAAGGGTACTGTTGGGGACGTCGGGAGAGGAAAAAACGGAGGGCTTGGAGGCCCTGGTCATGGCGAATGGAGGTGTAGAGGGATTGGATATCCATGGTGAAGATGAGGCGTTAGGGGCCAGGGAAACGGAAGTCTTCGAGGAGGTGGAGGGCGTGGGTGGTGTCTCGAACGTATGTGGGGAGTTCCTGGACTAGGGGGGATAGGACAGTGTCGAGGTAGGTAGAGATGAGTTCAGTGGGGCAGGAGCATGCTGAGACAATGGGTCAGCCAGGGTGGTCAGGCTTGTGGATCTTGGGAAGGAGGTAGAACCGGGCAGTGCGGGGTTCCCGGACTATGAGGTTGGAAGCTGTGGGTGGGTGATGAGATTCTGTATGGTCTGGGAGATGATGGTTTGGTGATGGGGGGGGGGTCATGGTCGAGGGGGCAGTAGGAAGAGGTGTCCTCGAGTTGACGTTTGGCTTCGGCGGTGTAGTGGTCAGTGCGCCAGTCTACCACTGTGCCCCCTTTATCCGCTGGCTTGATGGTGAGGTTGGGATTGGAGCAGAGGGATTGGAGGGCTGCGTGTTGTGAGGGTGAGAGGTTGGAGTGGGGGAGGGAGGTAGGCAGGTTGAGGCGGTTAATGTCCCGGCGGCAGTTGGAAATGAAGAGGTTGAGGGCAGGTAATAGGCCAGCGCGGGGTGTCCAGGTGGATGCAGTGTGCTGGAGGTGGGCGAAGGGGTCCTCGGAAGGTGGGCGGGAGTCCTCATTGTGAAAGTAAGCTCAGAGGTGGAGGCGACGGAAGAATTGTTCGACATCACGGTGTGTATTAAATTCATTGATGCGTGGACGGAGGGGGATGAAGGTGAGTCCTTTGCTGAGGACTGATCATTCGTCCTCAGTGAGGGGGAGGTGTGGCGGGATGGTGAATACTCGGCAGGGCTGGGAGCTGGGATCTGGTGTGGACGTAGAGCTGGGAGTGGGGGCGGAACCTGTAACTGGAGCCGGTGTGATGGTGGGGGGAATGGGGGTGGAGTCATGAGCAGGAGTAGTGTTCCCCTTGGGGTTCTGGGGGATGGGGATAGTGACAGTGGGGTCTATGGGGGGGCATGTTAGCAGAATGCAGGTGAGTGGAGCTGGTGGGGGCGGAAGTGGTGGTGACCACGGCAGTAGGGGTGGCGGAAGTCACTGAGCAAGTGGCATCAGCGATGATGTGAAGGGCAGAAGTGATGTCAGGTGTGATGCATGAGGAATTGTGAGGGGTGGAAGTGGTTGTGGGAGTGGCCATGATGGGGCGAAAGTGACATCATCAAGGTGGCAGCTGCATCAGCCGCATGACTAATGATGGAATAGGTTCCAAGGCCAGGGGAATCTTCTGGAATGTTTGAGGAGCGCTGGTTATGGAGGTGGGTGGATAAAAGTTTGTTGTACTTACAGTTTTTGATGTTTGAGATGGAATTGAAATACTGTTTGTTGAGAGTATGAATTCTCCTGACGATTTACCAGTTCGCAAGGCGGCCATGTTTGTCAATCAAAAGTTGCCGCAGAAGCAGAGCGGAAGAGTCGGACATCACATAGAGCCGTGGTAATAGGGGACTCCATCGTGAGAGGAACTGACCGGGGTTTTTGTGGCAGCAGACGGGATTTAAGGATGGTGTGTTGCTTTCCTGGTGCTAGAGTGAAAGACATCGCGGACAGAGTGCAGGACATCCTCCAGGACGAGGGTGAAGAGCCCGAGGTGGTGGTACACGTCGGCACAAATGATGTCGGGAAGAAGAGGAGGAACATACTACAGCGAGACTTCGCAGAACTAGGAAGAAGGCTAAAAAGCAGGACGTCCAAGGTGGTTATCTCCAGTTTGCTTCCAGTTCCTCGGGCTAGTGTGGTCAGAAACCGGGAGATAATGGACTTGAACGTGTGGTTGGGGAACTGGTGCAGGAAGCAAGGTTTCAAGTTCTTGGATCACTGGGGTATATTTTATGGTAACCATAAATTCTACAAGAGAGATGGCTTGCACCTTAATAGAACAGGGATCGGCATTCTGGCAGGCAGGTTTTCTGCTGCAACACCGCTACATTTAAACTAAGTAGCGGGGGGGAGGGGACAAGCTGGATGTTTAAAAAGGAAATTGAAGGGGTAGTTAGAACAAGAGAAGTCAAGAAAGACAACTGTATCAAGGAGGCAGAAAACTGGAAAAGGCATCATGCTGTAAAGTTGAGTGAAATAAGGGTTGAGGGGAAGGGTGAGAGCAGTAACAAATTAAAAATTCTATATATGAATGCACGAAGCATTAGACACAAGGTGGATGAGCTTGAGGCTCTTTTGGAAATTGGCAGATACGATATTGTGGGGATAACTGAGACGTGGCTTCATGGGGACAGGGCCTGGGAAATGAATATTCAAGGCTACATGTGTTATCGTAAGGATAGACTGACGGGCAGAGGGGGTGGGGTGGCCTTGTTGGTAAGGGAGGATATTCAGTCCCTTGCGCGGGCGGACCTAGAGTCAGGGGATGTAGAGTCAGTGTGGATAGAGCTTCGAAACACTAAGGGTAAAAAGACCCTCATGGGAGTCATCTACAGGCCCCCAAACAGTAGTCTGGATGTTGGAGGTAAGTTGAATCAGGAGCTGAAATTGGCTTGTCGCAAAGATGTTACTACAGTTGTTATGGGGGATTTTAACATGCAGGTAGACTGGGAGAATCAGGATGGTATCGGGCCTCAAGAAAGAGACTTTGTGGAGTGCCTCAGAGATGGATTTTTAGTGCAGCTGGTGCTGGAGCCGACCAGGGATAAGGCGATTCTGGATCTGGTATTGTGTAACGAACCAGAATTGGTCAGTGACCTCGAAGTGAAGGAGCCATTGGGAAGTAGTGACCATAATACAATAAGCTTCAATCTGCAATTTGAGAGGGAGTGGGTACAATCTGAAGTGACAATATTTCAGTTGAATAAAGGGAAATATGGAGCTATGAGGGAGCAACTGGCCAAAGTTCAATGGTTTAATACCTTAACAGGGAAGACCGTGGAGGAACAATGGCAGATATTTCTGTGTATAATGCAGAAGATGCAGGATCAGTTCATTCCTAAAAGGAAGAAAGATCCCAGGAGGAGACATGGGCGGCCGTGGCTGACAAGGGAAGTAAAGAAACATATAAGGTTAAAAGAGAAAAAGTATAACTTAGCGAAGATAAGCGGGAAAACGGAGGACTGGGAAGCTTTTAAAGAACAACAGAGGATTAGTAAGAAGGAAATACGCAGAGAAAAAATGAGGTACGAAGGTAAACTGGCCAAGAATATAAAGGAGGATAGTAAAAGCTTTTTTAGGTATGTCCAAGGCAAAAAAATGGTTAGGACAAAAATTGGGCCCTTGAAGACAGAAGCAGGGGAATATATTACTGGGAACGAAGAAATGGCAGAGGAATTAAATGGGTACTTCAGATCTGTGTTCACTGGGGAAGACACAAGCAATCTCCCTGAGGTAACAGTGGCTGAAGGACCTGAACTTAAGGGAATTTCTATTTGCCAGGATTTGGTGTTGGAGAGACTGTTAGGTCTGAAGGTTGATAAGTCTCCGGGACCTGATGGCCTGCATCCCAGGGTACTGAAGGAGGTGGCTCGGGAAATCGTGGATGCGCTGGTGATTATTTTCCAGAGTTCAATAGAATCGGGGTTGGTTCCTGAGGATTGGAGGGCGGCTAATGTTGTGCCACTTTTTAAGAAGGGTGGGCGGGAGAAAGCAGGAAATTATAGACCAGTTAGTCTGACCTCAGTGGTGGGAAAGATGCTGGAGTCTATTATAAAGGATGAAATTACGGCACATCTGGATAATAGTAACAGGATAGGACAGAGTCAGCATGGATTTATGAAGGGGAAATCATGCTTGACTAATCTTCTTGAATTTTTTGAGGATGTAACTCGGAAGATGGACGAGGGAGATCCAGTGGATGTAGTGTACCTGGACTTTCAGAAAGCTTTTGATAAAGTCCCACACAAGAGGTTAGTGAGTAAAATTAGGGCGCACGGGATTGGGGGCAAAGTACTAGATTGGATAGAGAATTGGTTGGCTAACAGGAAACAAAGGGTAGTGATTAACGGCTCCATTTCGAAATGGCAGGCAGTGACCAGTGGGGTACCGCAGGGATCCGTGCTGGGACCGCAGCTTTTTACAATATATGTAAATGATATAGAAGATGGTATCAGCAATAACATTAGCAAATTTGCTGATGACACAAAGCTAGGTGGTAGGGTGAAATGTGATGAGGATGTTAGGGGATTACAGGGTGACCTGGACAAGTTAGGTGAGTGGGCAGATGCATGGCAGATGCAGTTTAATGTGGATAAATGTCTGGTTATCCACTTTGGTGGCAAGAACAGGAAGGCAGATTACTACCTCAATGGTATCAAATTAGGTAAAGGGGCTGTTCAGAGAGATCTGGGTGTTCTTGTCCACCAGTCAATGAAGGCAAGCATGCAGGTACAGCAGGTCGTGAAGAAGGCTAATAGCATGCTGGCCTTCATAACAAGAGGGATTGAGTATAGAAGCAAAGAGGTGCTTCTGCAGCTGTACAGGGCCCTGGTGAGACCACACCTGGAGTACTGTGTACAGTTCTGGTCTCCAAATTTGAGGAAAGACATTCTGGCTATTGAGGGAGTGCAGCGTAGGTTCACGAGGTCAATTCCTGGAATGGCAGGATTGCCTTACACGGAAAGACTGAAGCGACTGGGCTTGTATACCCTTGAGTTTAGAAGACTGAGAGGGGATCTGATTGAAACGTATAGGCTTATGAAAGGACTGGACACTCTGGCAGGAGGGAACATATTTCCGTTGATGGGGGAGTGCCGAACCAGAGGACACAACTTAAAAATACGGGGTAGACCATTTAGGACAGAGATGAGGAGAAACTACTTCACACAGAGAGTGGTGGCTGTGTGGAATGCTCTGCCCCAGAGGGCAGTGGAGGCCCAGTCTCTGGATTCTTTTAAGAAAGAATTGGATAGAGCTCTTAAAGATAGTGGAGTCAAGGGGTATGGAGATAAGGCTGGAACAGGATACTAATTAGGAATGATCAGCCATGATCATATTGAATGGCGGTGCAGGCTCGAAGGGCAGAATGGCCTACTCCTGCATCTATTGTCTATTGTCTATTGATGTAGTACAGAGTGGGTCCTTTGCAATTCTGAGAGAGTGTGGCCCTCAGCTGAGGCAGGGCTGACTGGAGAGAGGTTAGGTGCTGGCGCATTGCTGCAAGCGTGGAGCGGAGGATCTTGAAGAATTGTTGCTGGTGTTTTTGAATCTGTAGTCTGTACTGTTTGTCCTGTGTATGTCAGCATGTGGAGTGATTAAGGAGAAGGTAGATGTTAAATCAAGTTAGTCTAATAGGAAGAATGGGCAGCGCCTGGTTAAGTGTATTTATTTTAATGTGAGGGCAACAACAAGTAAAGCAGATGATCTCAGAATCAGGATCAATACATGGACTGTGATGTAATAGCAATTACAGAAACTTGATTGAGAGAAGAACGGGACTGGCAACTCAATATTCCAAGGTTTCGATATTTCAGGCATGATAGAGAGGGATGTAAAAGGAGGAGGGGAGTTACATAGAGTCCCAGACAAATCACACAAACACATGTTGACAGTAGTAAGATTTAAATGATATAACAGGTTACAAAGCAAATTCATGTGGAATCACTGACAACAATGTATCCCTCCCCAATGAGCTCAATTCATTCCATGCTCATTTTGAACCTAAGGTCGGTGAAATGATGTTATCTGCTCCGACAGCCTTGGGTGCACATGCACCCAGAGTCCTTGCTGTAGACATCAGATCAGCACAGATAGACTGACTGGTCCAGATGGAGTCCCAGCCATGCACTGAGACCCTGCATAGACTTGCTGGCAGGATTATTTGCAGACATCTTTAACCTGTCCTTACTCTGGGGTCCCCATCTAATTCAAGAAGACCACTATTATGCTAGACTAAAGAAAAATCAGGCAGTGTGGCTGAATGACTACTGGCTCTGACACGCATCATCATGAAGTGCTTCGAGAGGTTAGCACACATTATTTATTTTAATGTGAGGGCAACAACAAGTAAAGCAGATGATCTCAGAATCAGGATCAATACATGGACTGTGATGTAATAGCAATTACAGAAACTTAATGGCACACATTAATTGCAGCTTCCCAGATTGCCTTAATCTATTACAATTTGCCTACTGTCGCAGTTGGTTCATGATAGGTGCCATCTCCCTGGCCTGGACTCATCCCTGGAGCATCTGTATGACAAGGACGCCTACATCAGTTTGCTATTTATTGACTTTAGCTCCATCTTCCACACCAAAATTTGAACTCATCCTCAAACTACGAGACCTAGAACTCTACTTTCCACTCTTCCACTGGATCCTTGACTTTCTGACCCTCACACTGTAATTAGTAAGGATAGGCAACAATACTTCCTCCATGATAATTTTGAACACAGGTGCCCTGAAAGACTGTCACGCTCATGACTGTGTGGCCAAATTCAGCTCTAACTCCATTTACAAATTTGCTGATGACACCACCTTAGTGGGTCAAGTCTCAAATAGCAATAGCAACATGATAGAGCACAGGAAAGAGATAGAAAGCTCAGTGACGTGGTGTAAAGATAACAATCTCTCCCTCAATGTCAGCAAAACAAAGGATCTGGTCATCGACTTCAGGAACCAATGTGGAGGATGCACCTTTGTCTGTATCAATTATGCTGAGGTGGAGATAAGACCATAAGACATAGGAGTGGAAGCAAGGCCATTCGGCCCATCGAGTCCACTCCGCCATTTAATCATGGCTGATGAGCGTTTCAATTCCACTTACCCGCACTGTCCCCGTAGCCCTTAATTCCTTGTGAGATCAAGAATTTATCAATTTCTGCCCTAAAGACACCCAACGTCCCAGCCTCCACTGCTCTCCATGGCAATGAATTCCATAGGCCCACCACTCTTTGGCTGAACAATTGTATCCTCATTTCCGTTCTAAACTGACCCCCTCTAATTTTAAGGCCGTGCCCACGGGTCCTAATCTCCCCGCCTAACAGAAACAAATTCCCAGCGTCCACCCTTTCTAAGCCATGTATTTTCTTGTAAGTTTCTATTAGATCTCCCCTCAATCCTCTAAACTCTAATGAAGGCAATCCCAGGATCCTCAGCTGTTCATCATATGTTAGGCCTACGATTCCAGGGATCATCCGTGTGAATCTCCGTTGGACACACTCCAGTGCCAATATGTCTTTCCTGAAGGTGTGGGGTCCAAAATTGGACACAGTATTCTAAATGGGGCCTAACTAGCACTTTATAAAGTCTCAGAAGCATGTCACTGCTTTTATATTCCAACCCTCTTGAGATAAAGATGGTCGAGATTCTCAAGTTCCAAGGAATAAGTATAGTCACCAATCTGTCTTGGTCCATCCACATCAATGCTACAGTCAAAAAAGCAAGGCAACACCTCTACCACCTCTGAAGGCCAATGAAATTCAGCATTTCCAGAATGACTTTTACAGATGCAACAGAGAAAGCATCCCATCCAGATGCATCACTGCTCGGTATGGCAATTGCTCTGCCAAGACAGCAAGATATTACAGAGTTGTGAAGGCAGCTCAGTCCATCACAAAAACTAAACTTCCTTCCATTGACTCTGTCTACACTTCCCGCTGCCTCAGGAAAGTAGCCAACATAATCAAAGACCCCTCTCAACCTAGTTATATTCTCTTCCACCCTCTTCTCTTGGGCAGAAGATACAAAAGTTTGAAAACAAGTATCAATAGACTCAAGAACAGCTGTTATCAGACTTATGTATGGACTTCTCATATATTAGTAATGATTAGGCATGATTGGTAAGCTTGCAAATGACACTAAAACAAGTGGTATTGTGGACAGTAAGGAAGGTTATCAGTAATTGCAGCAGAACCTTGATCAGCTGGGGAAGTGGCCTGAGATACGGCAAATGGCGTTTAATATAGCTGAGTGTGAGGTCTTGCATTTTGGAAAGTCAAATCAAGGTAGGAGTTCCATGGTGAATGTTAGGGCTTTAAGGAGTGCAATGGAACAGAGGGACCTTAGAGTTTAGGTGCACTGTTGTCTTAAAGTGGAGTCACAGATAGACAGGGCAGTGAAGAAGGCTTATGGCACACTGGCCTTAATCAGTCAGGGCTTTGAGTCTCGAAGTTGGGAAGTTATGTTGCAGTTATACAGGATGTTAGTGAGGCCATACCTACAGTATTGTGTTCAGTTTTGGTCGCCTTGCTACCTGAAGGATGCTACTAAGCTGGAAAGACTGCAGAATAACTTTACAAGGATGTTGCCAGGATGCAAGGGTCTGAGTTATAGGGAGAGGTTGGACAAGCTAGGTCCTTTTCTTCAGAGCTGAGGAGACTGAGGGTGGATTTATCGAAGTGTATAAGATCATGAGAGGCATGGATAGGGTGAATGCACTCAATCTTTTTCCCAGGGTTGGGGAATCGAGGACCAGAGGGCATCAGTTTAAGGTTAGTGGGGAAAGAATAAAAGGGAAGCTAAGGGGCAACTGTTTTACATAGAGGTAGTATGCATGTGGAATGAGCTGCCAGCAGAAGTGATTGAGATGAAGTACATTAACAACATTGAAAAGACATTTGGACAAATACATGGATAGGAAAGGTTTCGAAGGATATGGGCCAAGTGCAGGGAAATGGGGTTAGTGTGGATGGACATTTTGGTCGGCATGGACCAGTTTGGGTCAAAGGACCTGTCTCCATGCTGCAGGACTCTATAACTCTGTATTAAAGTTGATCTTTCTCTGCACCAACTCTGTAACTATGACACTATATTCTGCATTCTGTTCTATTATCCTGCTGTACTTGTGTAAGATATGACTTGTCTGGTTAGCATGCAAAACAATACTGTAACTTGGTACAGTGCATACTGAGAATAGTAAATCAAATCATATCAAATTACTGATTAAAGACAATGCTACAGCTACCTTAAGAGAGAATATCTTGGAGGACTAATCTACCAAGGCCATTTGGGTAGAGCTCAAGAATAAGAAAGATGCAGTCACTATAATGCGGTTATAATATGGGCCTCCAAATGGTCAGAGGGGGATAGAGGAACAGAGCGCCCTGAAAGTGGCACACAAATAGGCAAGGTGGTAAAGAAGGCTTATGGCATGCCTAATTTAATTGTTCAGGGCATTGAGTATAAACGTTGGCAAGTCATGTCGCATCATTAGTTAGGTCACATTTGGAGTATTGTATACAGTTCTGGAATGATTATAGGAAAGATGTGGAGGGGGTGCAAAAGAGTTTTACCAGGGTATTACTTGGGTTGGAGTGTATTAGCTATTAAGAGAGGTTGGACAAACTTGGATTATTTTGCTGGAGTGTCAGAGGTTAAGGGGCAATCTGTTAGAAGAATATAAAATTGTGAGAGGCATGGATAGGGTGGATAGTTGGAGTCTTTCTCAGGGTGGAAATCTGTAGGGGGTATACATTTACAGTGATAGTGGGAAAGTTTAAAGGATTTTTATATAGAAGGCAACAAGTGCCTGGAACATGCTGCCAGGGGAGGTGGTAGAAGCAGATATAGTGTGGTTTAGGAGGCATTTAGAAAGACACATGAACAGGCAGAAAATAGAAGGATACAGACTGTGTGCAGGAAGATAGGATTTGCTAGACTCTCTCTCATTCTGCCCTTCTAACTTAAACCGGTAAGCATTTGTTTCATTTTTACTGTGTTTCAGGGGGTTTGCTTATTGGGACTATTGTGGATATTTGGAACAGCATAGTTAAGTCTAATTTGGATAGACTATGTTCTGTCGGAGTTCTTTATTCCATTCTTTGTGTTTCATTGTGTAATCATGAAGGGTGTGGATTGGGTAGATAGAGATAAGCTTTTCCTAGGGTGAGAGATTCAATAATGAGAGGTCACATGTACAAGGTGAGAGATGAAAAGTTTAAGGGGGATATATGCGGCAAGTATTTGACACAGAGGGTAGTAGGTGCCTGGAATGTGTTGCCAGCAGAGGTAATAGAGTCAGGCATGGTAGATTCATTTAAGGTGTGTCGGGACAGATGCATGAGTAGGTGGGGAGCAGAGAGGTATAGATGCTTAGGAATTGGGTGATAGGTTTAGACCGTGGATTTGGATTGGCTTAGGCTTGGAGGGCCAAAAGGCCTGTTCTTGGGCTGTGAGTTTTCTTTGTTCTTTGTTCTAAAGCTTGACCTACTCTTGTGAAATAAGTTAGGGTAAGTGACGAAGATGTCAGTGGGCAACACCCTGGGGCCAGTGACCAAATATTTTTAAAGTAGTGATGGAAAAGGATAGACTGGATCTAAAAGTTGAATTTCTAAATTAGAGGAAGGCAAATTTTGACAGTATTAGGCAAGAACTTTCAAAAGCAGATTGGGGCAGTTGTTTGCAAACAAAGGGGCAGCTGAAAAATAGGAAGCCTTCAAAAATGAGATAACAAGAGTCCAGAGACAGTATATTCCTGTTAGGGTGAAAGGAAAGGCTGCTAGGTGTAGGGAATGCTGGATGATGAGAGAAATTGAAGTTTTGGTAAAGAAAAAGTGTCACAAAGCTGGTCCTTTTTTTCTAAAAAGCTGTTCCTTTTCTCAAGGATACTGTGTCCTTGGTTTTTTTTAGAGGGTTATAAAACCTCCTGGCTCCAGGGTGGTTAGTTTGGTACAGAGATGAAAAAGGATTTTGGGAGGCCTTTTGTTTATATGTAAACAGATGAGACTTCAGCCCGTAGTGATCATGTTTTAGAAGTGACCTGTATAATGAAAGGGGAGTAGTCAGTTTTGAAGGCTGAGAAGTTCAGTCCAGAACTAGTTGGGAGTTCAGCTGTGTGAAAACGGGCTGCTAGACTCTCTCTCCTTCTGCCCTTCTAACTTAAACCTGTAAGCATATGTTTCATTTTTACTGTGTTTCAGGGGTTTGCTTATTGGGACTATCGTGGATATTTGGAACAGCATAATTAAGTCTAATTTGGATAGACTATGTTCTGTAGGAGTTCTTTATTCCATTCTTTGTATTTCATTGTGTAATTTTGTGAATAAATTTTTGTCTGTTTCAAAACCTGGTAGTCAGGTACTGAGGGATAGGATTTACGAGTATCTGGAAAGACACTGCTTGATTAGGGACAGCCAACACGGATTTGTGAAGGGTAGGTCTTGCCTTACAAGTCTTATTGAATTCTTCGAGGAGGTGACCAAGCATGTGGATGAGGGTAGAGCAGTGGATGCAGTGTACATGGATTTTAGTAAGGCATTTGATAAGGTTCCCCATGGTAGGCTTATGCGGAAAGTCAGGAGGCATGGGATAGAGGGAAATTTGGCCAATTGGATAGAAAACTGGCTAACCGGTCGAAGGCAGAGAGTGGTGGTAGATGGTAAATATTCAGCATGGAGTCCAGTTACAAGTGGAGTTCCGCAGGGATCAGTTCTGGGTCCTCTGCTGTTTGTAATTTTTATTAATGACTTAGATGAGGGAGTCGAAGGGTGGGTCAGTAAATTTGCAGATGATACAAAGATAGGTGGAGTTGTGGACAGTGAGGAGGGCTGTTGTCGGCTGCAGAGGGACTTAGATATGATGCAGAGCTGGACTGAGGAGTGGCAGATGGAGTTCAACCCTGCCAAGTGTGAGGTTGTCCATTTTGGAAGAACAAATAAGAATGCGGAATACAGGGTTAATGGTAGGGTTCTTGGTCAGGTGGAGGAACAGAGGGATCTTGGTGTCTATGTACATAGATCTTTGAAGGTTGCCACTCAGGTGGATAGAGTTTGTAAGAAGGCCTATGGAGTATTATCGTTCATTAGCAGAGGGATTGAATTCAAGAGTTGTGAAGTGATGTTGCAGCTGTACAGGACTTTGGTTAGGCCACAGTTGGAGTACTGTGCAGTTCTGGTCGCCTCACTTTAGGAAAGATGTGGAAGCTTTGGAGAGGGTGCAGAGAAGATTTACCAGGATGTTGCCTGGAATGGAGAGTAGGTCGTATGAGGATAGGTTGAGAGTTCTCGGCCTTTTCTCGTTGGAACGGCGAAGGATGAGGGGTGACTTGATAGAGGTTTATAAGATGATCAGAGGAATAGATAGAGTAGACAGTCAGAAACTTTTTCTCCGGGTACAACAGAGTGTTACAAGGGGACATAAATTTAAGGTGAAGGGTGGAAGGTATAGGGGAGATGTCAGGGGTGGGTTCTTTACCCAGAGAGTGGTGGGGGTATGGAATGCGCTGCCCGTGGGAGTGGTAGAGTCAGAATCATTGGCGACCTTTAAGCGGCATTTGGATAGGTACATGGATGGGTGCTTAATCTAGGATAGAAGTTCGGCACAACATCGTGGGCCGAAGGGCATGTTCTGTGCTGTATTGTTCTATGTTCTATGTTCTATGTTCAACCGAGCTAACTTACTCAGGGTAATCTTCGTTGTATACTTACCAAAACAAATTGCAAAGTTATGGTCTAAGCTGCCTACTTAACAATGTTTTGAATGGTCTGGGCTAGTCCATAACAAGAGAAAGAAGCATATGTCAGGTTCAGAAAGGAGAGATCAAATGAATCTTTAGAAAAGTATAAAGGCAGTAGGAGTATACATAAGAGGGAATCCAGGAGGGCAGCTATCATAAGATAGCTGTGGCAAATAGGGTTAAGGAGAATCCAAAGGGTTTTTATAAATACATTAAGGACAAAAAGGGAACTGGGGAGGGAAGAAGACTCTCAAAGATCAGCAAAGCAGCTTATTTGTGAAGCTGCAGAAGATGGGGAGATAACAAACAAGTATTTTGCATCAGTGGTTTTCTGTGGAGAAGTACATGGAAGATATAGAATGTGGGGAAATAGATGGTGACATCTTAAAAAATGCCCATATTACAGAAGAGGAGGTGCTGGGTATCTTGAAAGGCATAAAAGTCGATAAATCCCCAGGTTCTGGTCAGATCTACTCTAGAACTCTGTAGGAAGCTAGGGAAGTGATTGCTGGGTCCCTCGCTGAGATATTTGTATCATCGAGAGTCACAAGTGAGGTGCCAGAAGACTGAAGGTTGGCTAACATGATGCTACTGTTTAAGAAAAGTGGCAAGGAAAAGCCGGGGAACTATAGCATCGGTGGTGGGCAAATTGGTGGAGGGAATCCTGAGGGACAAGATTTACACGTATTTGAAAAGGCAAGGACTGATTAGCGATATCAGCATAGCTTTTTGTGTGGGAAATCATGTCTCACGAGCTTGATTGAGTTTTTTTGAAGTAGTAGCAAAGAGGATTGATGAGGAAAGAGCGGTAGACATGATCTATATGGACCTCAGTACAGCAAGGTTCCTCATGGTAGACTGGTTAGCAAGGTTAGATCACATGGAATACAGTGAGAACTAGCTATTTCGATACAGAACTGGCTCAAAGGTAGAAAGCAGAAGGTGGTGGAGGGTTGCTTTTCAGACTGGAGGTCTGTGACCAGTGGGGTGCCACAAGGATCAGTGCAGGGTCCAGTACTTTTCATCATTTATCTCAATGATTTGGATGTGAACATAGGAGGTATACTTAGAAAGCTTGCATAATACATCAAAATTGAAGATGTAGTGGACAGTGAAGAAGCTTGTCTCAGATTACAATGGGATCTTGATCAGATAGGCCATTGGGCTGAGGAGTGGCAGATAGAGTTTAATTGAGATAAATGCACGTTGCTGCATTTTGGGAAAGCAAATCCGAGCAGAACTTATACATTTAATGGTAAGGTCCTGGGAGTATTGCTGAACAAAGAGACCTTGGAGTGCAGGTTCATTGTTCTATGAAAATAGAGTCACAGGTAGATAGGATAGTGAAGAAGGCATTTGGTATACTTTCCTTTACTGGTCAGAGCATTGTGCATAGGAGTTGGGAGGTGATGTTGAGGCTATACAGGACATTGGTTAGGCCACTTTTGGAATATTGCATGCAATTCTGGTCTCCTTCTTATCAGAAGGCTATGGTGAAACCTGAAAGGGTTCAGAAAATATTTACAGGGATGTTGCCAGGATTGGAGGATTTGAACTGTAGGGAGAGGCTGAATAGGCTGGGGCTGTTTTCCCTGGAGTGGCAAAGGCTGAGGGGTGACCACATAGAGGTTTCTAAAATCATGAGGGGCATGGATAGGATAACTATACAAGGTCTTTTCCCTTGGGTGGGAAAACTAGAACTAGAGGGCATAGGTTTAGAAAGATATAAAAGGGACCTAAAGGACAACGTTTTTATACAGCAGGTGATGCATGAATGGAATAAGCTGCCAGAGAAAGTGATGGAGGTTGGTACAATTATACCATTTAACAAGCATCTGGATGGATATATGAATAAGAAAGATTTAGAGGGATATGGGCCAAATGCTGGCAAATGGGACTAGGATAGGTTAGGATACCTGGTTGGCATGGACGAGTTGGACTGAAGGGTCTGTTTTCGTGCTGTACATCGCTATGACTCCATGAATTGCTCTACCATTTGTTCATGGCTGATATCCTCCTCACCCCCATTTTCCCGCCTTCTCTCCATATCGCTTCAATCCGTCACCAATTAAAAATCTAACCCCTCCTTAAATTTACTCACCGTCCCAGCATCCAGTACACTTTGGGGAAGCGAATTCCACAGATTCACAACCCTTTGAGAGAAGTAGTTTCTCTTCAACTCTGTTTTAAATTTGCTACCCCTTATCCTAAGACTATGACCTCTTGTCCTAGAATGTCCTACAAGAGGAAGCATCCACTCCATGTCTATTTTATCCACACCTTTTATCATCTTGAGAATCTCATTTTAATCTCCCCTCATTCTCATAAATTCCAGAGATTATAGGCCTCTTGTTCATCTTCTCCAAACCTGATTGTTATATTATACATTAATAAGAGACAGTAGGAATCAATCTCCCTTATAGAATCAAAGAATGGTTGCAGCACAGGCCACTTGGTCAATTGTGCCTGCTGGCATTGCAGAACAATTTTACATCTTGTTACTTTAAACACCTTTTGCTTGAAGGCCTGCAGGCTTTTTCTCTTAAAATAATGATCTAATTACATTTTGAAAGCCACAATTGAATCTGCCTTCACAACGTGTTCATGCAGTGTATTCCAGATACAAACTACTTAGAAGTTTTCCTTTGTACTGCCATTGATTATTTTGCCAATTGCATGAAATCTGTGCCCTCTGATTTGAAAACCAATTTGAACAGTTTTTTCTCAGTTTGTTCTGACTTTAATCCTAATGATTGTGAATAACTCTATCAATTCTCCTTTAAATCTTTCCTTTTCCAAGGACAATGGTTTCACTTTTTCTAATATAAGTGAAGATTCTCTTCCCAGGAACCACTATTCCATGTTCTCCAAGGAGTTTGATGCTACTTAAAGCAATTTAAGCTAAACCACTGTTATATACATGTTTAGTGTAACTCCCTTGCTTCTTGTTTCCATGCCCATATTTTTAAAGCATAAGATTCCATATGTTTTCATTTCTTTCAAGTTGCATTACCATTTTCAACAATGTGCACTTTTGCTATCTTCCTAATTTCTTTTAGAATTGTGCCCTCTTTTTGTCCTGATCCATTCTTCTTACCAAAACACAACAATTTCATACATTTTGGATTAAACTTCATCTGATAGTGGTCCACCTATCAACCAACAATTCTATATCTTTTTTTGAGGTTGAGTACTATCTTTCTTTCTAAGGTCAGGAATTGAGCTACATGCTGCAGAATTCCCAGCCTCTGACTTGCTCTTGATATAATATGTCACTGCTTTTATATTCCAACCCTCTTGAGATAAAGATGGTCGAGATTCTCAAGTTCCAAGGAATAAGTATAGTCACCAATCTGTCTTGGTCCATCCACATCAATGCTACAGTCAAAAAAGCAAGGCAACACCTCTACCACCTCTGAAGGCCAATGAAATTCAGCATTTCCAGAATGACTTTTACAGATGCAACAGAGAAAGCATCCCATCCAGATGCATCACTGCTCGGTATGGCAATTGCTCTGCCAAGACAGCAAGATATTACAGAGTTGTGAAGGCAGCTCAGTCCATCACAAAAACTAAACTTCCTTCCATTGACTCTGTCTACACTTCCCGCTGCCTCAGGAAAGTAGCCAACATAATCAAAGACCCCTCTCAACCTAGTTATATTCTCTTCCACCCTCTTCTCTTGGGCAGAAGATACAAAAGTTTGAAAACAAGTATCAATAGACTCAAGAACAGCTGTTATCAGACTTATGTATGGACTTCTCATATATTAGTAATGATTAGGCATGATTGGTAAGCTTGCAAATGACACTAAAACAAGTGGTATTGTGGACAGTAAGGAAGGTTATCAGTAATTGCAGCAGAACCTTGATCAGCTGGGGAAGTGGCCTGAGATACGGCAAATGGCGTTTAATATAGCTGAGTGTGAGGTCTTGCATTTTGGAAAGTCAAATCAAGGTAGGAGTTCCATGGTGAATGTTAGGGCTTTAAGGAGTGCAATGGAACAGAGGGACCTTAGAGTTTAGGTGCACTGTTGTCTTAAAGTGGAGTCACAGATAGACAGGGCAGTGAAGAAGGCTTATGGCACACTGGCCTTAATCAGTCAGGGCTTTGAGTCTCGAAGTTGGGAAGTTATGTTGCAGTTATACAGGATGTTAGTGAGGCCATACCTACAGTATTGTGTTCAGTTTTGGTCGCCTTGCTACCTGAAGGATGCTACTAAGCTGGAAAGACTGCAGAATAACTTTACAAGGATGTTGCCAGGATGCAAGGGTCTGAGTTATAGGGAGAGGTTGGACAAGCTAGGTCCTTTTCTTCAGAGCTGAGGAGACTGAGGGTGGATTTATCGAAGTGTATAAGATCATGAGAGGCATGGATAGGGTGAATGCACTCAATCTTTTTCCCAGGGTTGGGGAATCGAGGACCAGAGGGCATCAGTTTAAGGTTAGTGGGGAAAGAATAAAAGGGAAGCTAAGGGGCAACTGTTTTACATAGAGGTAGTATGCATGTGGAATGAGCTGCCAGCAGAAGTGATTGAGATGAAGTACATTAACAACATTGAAAAGACATTTGGACAAATACATGGATAGGAAAGGTTTCGAAGGATATGGGCCAAGTGCAGGGAAATGGGGTTAGTGTGGATGGACATTTTGGTCGGCATGGACCAGTTTGGGTCAAAGGACCTGTCTCCATGCTGCAGGACTCTATAACTCTGTATTAAAGTTGATCTTTCTCTGCACCAACTCTGTAACTATGACACTATATTCTGCATTCTGTTCTATTATCCTGCTGTACTTGTGTAAGATATGACTTGTCTGGTTAGCATGCAAAACAATACTGTAACTTGGTACAGTGCATACTGAGAATAGTAAATCAAATCATATCAAATTACTGATTAAAGACAATGCTACAGCTACCTTAAGAGAGAATATCTTGGAGGACTAATCTACCAAGGCCATTTGGGTAGAGCTCAAGAATAAGAAAGATGCAGTCACTATAATGCGGTTATAATATGGGCCTCCAAATGGTCAGAGGGAGATAGAGGAACAGAGCGCCCTGAAAGTGGCACACAAATAGGCAAGGTGGTAAAGAAGGCTTATGGCATGCCTAATTTAATTGTTCAGGGCATTGAGTATAAACGTTGGCAAGTCATGTCGCATCATTAGTAAGGTCACATTTGGAGTATTGTATACAGTTCTGGAATGATTATAGGAAAGATGTGGAGGGGGTGCAAAAGAGTTTTACCAGGGTATTACTTGGGTTGGAGTGTATTAGCTATTAAGAGAGGTTGGACAAACTTGGATTATTTTGCTGGAGTGTCAGAGGTTAAGGGGCAATCTGTTAGAAGAATATAAAATTGTGAGAGGCATGGATAGGGTGGATAGTTGGAGTCTTTCTCAGGGTGGAAATCTGTAGGGGGTATACATTTACAGTGATAGTGGGAAAGTTTAAAGGATTTTTATATAGAAGGCAACAAGTGCCTGGAACATGCTGCCAGGGGAGGTGGTAGAAGCAGATATAGTGTGGTTTAGGAGGCATTTAGAAAGACACATGAACAGGCAGAAAATAGAAGGATACAGACTGTGTGCAGGAAGATAGGATTTGCTAGACTCTCTCTCATTCTGCCCTTCTAACTTAAACCGGTAAGCATCTGTTTCATTTTTACTGTGTTTCAGGGGGTTTGCTTATTGGGACTATTGTGGATATTTGGAACAGCATAGTTAAGTCTAATTTGGATAGACTATGTTCTGTCGGAGTTCTTTATTCCATTCTTTGTGTTTCATTGTGTAATCATGAAGGGTGTGGATTGGGTAGATAGAGATAAGCTTTTCCTAGGGTGAGAGATTCAATAATGAGAGGTCACATGTACAAGGTGAGAGATGAAAAGTTTAAGGGGGATATATGCGGCAAGTATTTGACACAGAGGGTAGTAGGTGCCTGGAATGTGTTGCCAGCAGAGGTAATAGAGTCAGGCATGGTAGATTCATTTAAGGTGTGTCGGGACAGATGCATGAGTAGGTGGGGAGCAGAGAGGTATAGATGCTTAGGAATTGGGTGATAGGTTTAGACCGTGGATTTGGATTGGCTTAGGCTTGGAGGGCCAAAAGGCCTGTTCTTGGGCTGTGAGTTTTCTTTGTTCTTTGTTCTAAAGCTTGACCTACTCTTGTGAAATAAGTTAGGGTAAGTGACGAAGATGTCAGTGGGCAACACCCTGGGGCCAGTGACCAAATATTTTTAAAGTAGTGATGGAAAAGGATAGACTGGATCTAAAAGTTGAATTTCTAAATTAGAGGAAGGCAAATTTTGACAGTATTAGGCAAGAACTTTCAAAAGCAGATTGGGGCAGTTGTTTGCAAACAAAGGGGCAGCTGAAAAATAGGAAGCCTTCAAAAATGAGATAACAAGAGTCCAGAGACAGTATATTCCTGTTAGGGTGAAAGGAAAGGCTGCTAGGTGTAGGGAATGCTGGATGATGAGAGAAATTGAAGTTTTGGTAAAGAAAAAGTGTCACAAAGCTGGTCCTTTTTTTCTAAAAAGCTGTTCCTTTTCTCAAGGATACTGTGTCCTTGGTTTTTTTTAGAGGGTTATAAAACCTCCTGGCTCCAGGGTGGTTAGTTTGGTACAGAGATGAAAAAGGATTTTGGGAGGCCTTTTGTTTATATGTAAACAGATGAGACTTCAGCCCGTAGTGATCATGTTTTAGAAGTGACCTGTATAATGAAAGGGGAGTAGTCAGTTTTGAAGGCTGAGAAGTTCAGTCCAGAACTAGTTGGGAGTTCAGCTGTGTGAAAACGGGCTGCTAGACTCTCTCTCCTTCTGCCCTTCTAACTTAAACCTGTAAGCATATGTTTCATTTTTACTGTGTTTCAGGGGTTTGCTTATTGGGACTATCGTGGATATTTGGAACAGCATAATTAAGTCTAATTTGGATAGACTATGTTCTGTAGGAGTTCTTTATTCCATTCTTTGTATTTCATTGTGTAATTTTGTGAATAAATTTTTGTCTGTTTCAAAACCTGGTAGTCAGGTACTGAGGGATAGGATTTACGAGTATCTGGAAAGACACTGCTTGATTAGGGACAGCCAACACGGATTTGTGAAGGGTAGGTCTTGCCTTACAAGTCTTATTGAATTCTTCGAGGAGGTGACCAAGCATGTGGATGAGGGTAGAGCAGTGGATGCAGTGTACATGGATTTTAGTAAGGCATTTGATAAGGTTCCCCATGGTAGGCTTATGCGGAAAGTCAGGAGGCATGGGATAGAGGGAAATTTGGCCAATTGGATAGAAAACTGGCTAACCGGTCGAAGGCAGAGAGTGGTGGTAGATGGTAAATATTCAGCATGGAGTCCAGTTACAAGTGGAGTTCCGCAGGGATCAGTTCTGGGTCCTCTGCTGTTTGTAATTTTTATTAATGACTTAGATGAGGGAGTCGAAGGGTGGGTCAGTAAATTTGCAGATGATACAAAGATAGGTGGAGTTGTGGACAGTGAGGAGGGCTGTTGTCGGCTGCAGAGGGACTTAGATATGATGCAGAGCTGGACTGAGGAGTGGCAGATGGAGTTCAACCCTGCCAAGTGTGAGGTTGTCCATTTTGGAAGAACAAATAAGAATGCGGAATACAGGGTTAATGGTAGGGTTCTTGGTCAGGTGGAGGAACAGAGGGATCTTGGTGTCTATGTACATAGATCTTTGAAGGTTGCCACTCAGGTGGATAGAGTTTGTAAGAAGGCCTATGGAGTATTATCGTTCATTAGCAGAGGGATTGAATTCAAGAGTTGTGAAGTGATGTTGCAGCTGTACAGGACTTTGGTTAGGCCACAGTTGGAGTACTGTGCAGTTCTGGTCGCCTCACTTTAGGAAAGATGTGGAAGCTTTGGAGAGGGTGCAGAGAAGATTTACCAGGATGTTGCCTGGAATGGAGAGTAGGTCGTATGAGGATAGGTTGAGAGTTCTCGGCCTTTTCTCGTTGGAACGGCGAAGGATGAGGGGTGACTTGATAGAGGTTTATAAGATGATCAGAGGAATAGATAGAGTAGACAGTCAGAAACTTTTTCTCCGGGTACAACAGAGTGTTACAAGGGGACATAAATTTAAGGTGAAGGGTGGAAGGTATAGGGGAGATGTCAGGGGTGGGTTCTTTACCCAGAGAGTGGTGGGGGTATGGAATGCGCTGCCCGTGGGAGTGGTAGAGTCAGAATCATTGGCGACCTTTAAGCGGCATTTGGATAGGTACATGGATGGGTGCTTAATCTAGGATAGAAGTTCGGCACAACATCGTGGGCCGAAGGGCATGTTCTGTGCTGTATTGTTCTATGTTCTATGTTCTATGTTCAACCGAGCTAACTTACTCAGGGTAATCTTCGTTGTATACTTACCAAAACAAATTGCAAAGTTATGGTCTAAGCTGCCTACTTAACAATGTTTTGAATGGTCTGGGCTAGTCCATAACAAGAGAAAGAAGCATATGTCAGGTTCAGAAAGGAGAGATCAAATGAATCTTTAGAAAAGTATAAAGGCAGTAGGAGTATACATAAGAGGGAATCCAGGAGGGCAGCTATCATAAGATAGCTGTGGCAAATAGGGTTAAGGAGAATCCAAAGGGTTTTTATAAATACATTAAGGACAAAAAGGGAACTGGGGAGGGAAGAAGACTCTCAAAGATCAGCAAAGCAGCTTATTTGTGAAGCTGCAGAAGATGGGGAGATAACAAACAAGTATTTTGCATCAGTGGTTTTCTGTGGAGAAGTACATGGAAGATATAGAATGTGGGGAAATAGATGGTGACATCTTAAAAAATGCCCATATTACAGAAGAGGAGGTGCTGGGTATCTTGAAAGGCATAAAAGTCGATAAATCCCCAGGTTCTGGTCAGATCTACTCTAGAACTCTGTAGGAAGCTAGGGAAGTGATTGCTGGGTCCCTCGCTGAGATATTTGTATCATCGAGAGTCACAAGTGAGGTGCCAGAAGACTGAAGGTTGGCTAACATGATGCTACTGTTTAAGAAAAGTGGCAAGGAAAAGCCGGGGAACTATAGCATCGGTGGTGGGCAAATTGGTGGAGGGAATCCTGAGGGACAAGATTGAAAAGGCAAGGACTGATTAGCGATATCAGCATAGCTTTTTGTGTGGGAAATCATGTCTCACGAGCTTGATTGAGTTTTTTTGAAGTAGTAGCAAAGAGGATTGATGAGGAAAGAGCGGTAGACATGATCTATATGGACCTCAGAACAGCAAGGTTCCTCATGGTAGACTGGTTAGCAAGGTTAGATCACATGGAATACAGTGAGAACTAGCTATTTCGATACAGAACTGGCTCAAAGGTAGAAAGCAGAAGGTGGTGGAGGGTTGCTTTTCAGACTGGAGGTCTGTGACCAGTGGGGTGCCACAAGGATCAGTGCAGGGTCCAGTACTTTTCATCATTTATCTCAATGATTTGGATGTGAACATAGGAGGTATACTTAGAAAGCTTGCATAATACATCAAAATTGAAGATGTAGTGGACAGTGAAGAAGCCTGTCTCAGATTACAATAGACAATAGACAATAGACAATAGATGCAGGAGTAGGCCATTCTGCCCTTCGAGCCTGCACCGCCATTCAATATGATCATGGCTGATCATTCCTAATTAGTATCCTGTTCCAGCCTTATCTCCATACCCCTTGACTCCACTATCTTTAAGAGCTCTATCCAATTCTTTCTTAAAAGAATCCAGAGACTGGGCCTCCACTGCCCTCTGGGGCAGAGCATTCCACACAGCCACCACTCTCTGTGTGAAGTAGTTTCTCCTCATCTCTGTCCTAAATGGTCTACCCCGTATTTTTAAGTTGTGTCCTCTGGTTCGGCACTCCCCCATCAACGGAAATATGTTCCCTCCTGCCAGAGTGTCCAATCCTTTCATAAGCCTATACGTTTCAATCAGATCCCCTCTCAGTCTTCTAAACTCAAGGGTATACAAGCCCAGTCGCTTCAGTCTTTCCGTGTAAGGCAATCCTGCCATTCCAGGAATTGACCTCGTGAACCTACGCTGCACTCCCTCAATAGCCAGAATGTCTTTCCTCAAATTTGGAGACCAGAACTGTACACAGTACTCCAGGTGTGGTCTCACCAGGGCCCTGTACAGCTGCAGAAGCACCTCTTTGCTTCTATACTCAATCCCTCTTGTTACGAAGGCCAGCATGCTATTAGCCTTCTTCACGACCTGCTGTACCTGCATGCTTGCCTTCATTGACTGGTGTACAAGAACACCCAGATCTCTCTGAACAGCCCCTTTACCTAATTTGATACCATTGAGGTAGTAATCTGCCTTCCTGTTCTTGCCACCAAAGTGGATAACCAGACATTTATCCACATTAAACTGCATCTGCCATGCATCTGCCCACTCACCTAACTTGTCCAGGTCACCCTGTAATCCCCTAACATCCTCATCACATTTCACCCTACCACCTAGCTTTGTGTCATCAGCAAATTTGCTAATGTTATTGCTGATACCATCTTCTATATCATTTACATATATTGTAAAAAGCTGCGGTCCCAGCACGGATCCCTGCGGTACCCCACTGGTCACTGCCTGCCATTTCGAAATGGAGCCGTTAATCACTACCCTTTGTTTCCTATTAGCCAACCAATTCTCTATCCAATGGGATCTTGATCAGATAGGCCATTGGGCTGAGGAGTGGCAGATAGAGTTTAATTGAGATAAATGCACGTTGCTGCATTTTGGGAAAGCAAATCCGAGCAGAACTTATACATTTAATGGTAAGGTCCTGGGAGTATTGCTGAACAAAGAGACCTTGGAGTGCAGGTTCATTGTTCTATGAAAATAGAGTCACAGGTAGATAGGATAGTGAAGAAGGCATTTGGTATACTTTCCTTTACTGGTCAGAGCATTGTGCATAGGAGTTGGGAGGTGATGTTGAGGCTATACAGGACATTGGTTAGGCCACTTTTGGAATATTGCATGCAATTCTGGTCTCCTTCTTATCAGAAGGCTATGGTGAAACCTGAAAGGGTTCAGAAAATATTTACAGGGATGTTGCCAGGATTGGAGGATTTGAACTGTAGGGAGAGGCTGAATAGGCTGGGGCTGTTTTCCCTGGAGTGGCAAAGGCTGAGGGGTGACCACATAGAGGTTTCTAAAATCATGAGGGGCATGGATAGGATAACTATACAAGGTCTTTTCCCTTGGGTGGGAAAACTAGAACTAGAGGGCATAGGTTTAGAAAGATATAAAAGGGACCTAAAGGACAACGTTTTTATACAGCAGGTGATGCATGAATGGAATAAGCTGCCAGAGAAAGTGGTGGAGGTTGGTACAATTATACCATTTAACAAGCATCTAGATGGATATATGAATAAGAAAGATTTAGAGGGATATGGGCCAAATGCTGGCAAATGGGACTAGGATAGGTTAGGATATCTGGTTGGCATGGACGAGTTGGACTGAAGGGTCTGTTTTCGTGCTGTACATCGCTATGACTCCATGAATTGCTCTACCATTTGTTCATGGCTGATATCCTCCTCACCCCCATTTTCCCGCCTTCTCTCCATATCGCTTCAATCCGTCACCAATTAAAAATCTAACCCCTCCTTAAATTTACTCACCGTCCCAGCATCCAGTACACTTTGGGGAAGCGAATTCCACAGATTCACAACCCTTTGAGAGAAGTAGTTTCTCTTCAACTCTGTTTTAAATTTGCTACCCCTTATCCTAAGACTATGACCTCTTGTCCTAGAATGTCCTACAAGAGAAAGCATCCACTCCATGTCTATTTTATCCACACCTTTTATCATCTTGAGAATCTCATTTTAATCTCCCCTCATTCTCATAAATTCCAGAGATTATAGGCCTCTTGTTCATCTTCTCCAAACCTGATTGTTATATTATACATTAATAAGAGACAGTAGGAATCAATCTCCCTTATAGAATCAAAGAATGGTTGCAGCACAGGCCACTTGGTCAATTGTGCCTGCTGGCATTGCAGAACAATTTTACATCTTGTTACTTTAAACACCTTTTGCTTGAAGGCCTGCAGGCTTTTTCTCTTAAAATAATGATCTAATTACATTTTGAAAGCCACAATTGAATCTGCCTTCACAACGTGTTCATGCAGTGTATTCCAGATACAAACTACTTAGAAGTTTTCCTTTGTACTGCCATTGATTATTTTGCCAATTGCATGAAATCTGTGCCCTCTGATTTGAAAACCAATTTGAACAGTTTTTTCTCAGTTTGTTCTGACTTTAATCCTAATGATTGTGAATAACTCTATCAATTCTCCTTTAAATCTTTCCTTTTCCAAGGACAATGGTTTCACTTTTTCTAATATAAGTGAAGATTCTCTTCCCAGGAACCACTATTCCATGTTCTCCAAGGAGTTTGATGCTACTTAAAGCAATTTAAGCTAAACCACTGTTATATACATGTTTAGTGTAACTCCCTTGCTTCTTGTTTCCATGCCCATATTTTTAAAGCATAAGATTCCATATGTTTTCATTTCTTTCAAGTTGCATTACCATTTTCAACAATGTGCACTTTTGCTATCTTCCTAATTTCTTTTAGAATTGTGCCCTCTTTTTGTCCTGATCCATTCTTCTTACCAAAACACAACAATTTCATACATTTTGGATTAAACTTCATCTGATAGTGGTCCACCTATCAACCAACAATTCTATATCTTTTTTTGAGGTTGAGTACTATCTTTCTTTCTAAGGTCAGGAATTGAGCTACATGCTGCAGAATTCCCAGCCTCTGACTTGCTCTTGATATAATATGGCTGGTTCTGTTCTATTTCTGGTTCATTAGCCCGCAGGATATTAATAATAGGAGATGCAGAGATGACAACAAAATTGAATTTCAAGCAGTGGAAATGTTATTTGTCAATTACTAGTCTAAGCTGATTGTTATGAAATGTGAATTTGTCAACACAGTACTTATTAAAGATTCCTGACTCCAGATTAGGAATTCTTCCATGAACCTTAGGCTGGGGGAAAATAACGAGGCTGAATCTATGGGAATAGTAAGTCTTCTAAAATGGCTTCAATGAAGTAGGCAAGGGCAGTCTTGCTACTTGTGAGTTCCCTACCACACTGTTGTCCTGAAGTTGTAATAATCCTACATGACAGAAATGGGGCAGGAATCCTAGAATTATGTTACGACTGAAATTTTTAAATTATCCCAATGATTTAAAGTACCATTCCAATTTGTGAAAATCTAGGAACCAGCGATAGCTGTTGCAATATGGCCACAGAAACTATTGAAATTCCTGGAAATATATACCTCCTTACTTTTCCCGTCATATAGCATCTAATATAATCCATCTGTGTGTGGATATCAGTTGATCAATTGACATCAGCTGACATCAGCAGACATCGGTTGACATCAGCTGATTCCACTAAAGCTACATCAACTTCATCAGCCCTCTGACTTCAACTAATATCATAAGATCATAAATAGGAGCAGGATTTGGCAGCTCACTCTATTGAGCCTACTCCATTATTCAATAAGATCACGGCTGATCTTATTCTGGTCTTAACTCCACTTTCTTGCTTGTCTCACATAACCCAGAAATCTGTCCATCTCAGCCTTGAATATATTTAATGTCCCAGCGTCAACTACCAGGAAATGACTGGAAAACTGTGCCATAGGCAACTGTGACCTCTTCAGGCAGACGGTCACAGCCACCTTTGCTATTGTCACTGAAGACTTTGCACCTCATAGCACTGGTTGCTATGCCTAGTCAGTGGCTATCAAAGTCTCTGTCCCTTTGAAATTTGACACTGACTCCTATGAAAGATTAGCAGTGGATCTTGTTGGCAATGTGAAATTGTCTACACACTGTTGCATACTGCTCATTACTGATGTCCAGGTGTGGAAGTTGCATTCAGTAGAGATTGATAGGAACTGAAATTGCTGTTTTTTTTTGTCATCATTGCTGGATTTCTGCAAGCTCAGGGTCTCACTAATTATGTTCATTGATTGGCCAGTCAATTTAATAAATTTGAACACCAAGTTTCTCAATATTCAACTTGTTCATGTTAACTGATTAAATTCAGTTCACACTTCAGTTGGTTCATCTCCATCATCAAACCACCCAGCAGTCACTAATTCGCTGTCAGACCTCACAATACTTCATATTCTGTAAACGTCATGACCAAAATATGTGTTTAGCACTGAGAAGCATTCTAAATGTTTGAAAAATCAATTTCTTAACTCACAGATACTGCTAGACCTGCTGGCAGTTTCCAGCATATACTCTTGGATGCACTGCAATTTGTACATTACAGCCTGTCAAGCCCATTTGGAATCTTATATGTTTCAATGAAATTGCGTGTCATTTTTTTAAACTCCAGAGAATGTGTCCAATTTACTCAACTGAGCATCATGAGTCAATCTCCTAATCACAGGGTTCAATTTAGTGAGGAAAGGCATCTGGATGGGTATATGAATAGGAAGGATTTGGAGGGATATCGGCTGGGTGCTGGCAGGTGGGACTAGATTGGGTTGGGATATCTGGTCGGCATGGACGGGTTGGACCGAAGGGTTTGTTTCCATGCTGTACATCTCTATGACTCTGTGACTGTATGATCTGCCATACTTTGGATGTGAGGAAAATAGTTTGCATTGAGAATCAGCAAATAAGTTACTAATATGGTCCTGCATGCTTCACTTAGGGCCTCTTAGCAAGCTTTTCTCAGTGTCAAAAGTGAAAATGTTTGGGCCCTTTCAAATTATAATTTAAATAAGACCATAAGAAATTTGACCAAGTGCTGTTCAGCACCTTGAGCCTGATCCATAGGAGCATGACTGATCCGACATTCCTCATGGCCATCTTCCTGCATTTTACCCATAACTCTTCATTCCTTGATGGGTCAAGACTCCATCTCAGCCAAAAATAAACACAGGGACGCTGTGCCCACAGCTCTTTGTGGCAATGAGTTCCAAAGACTCTTAACCCTGAGAGTCGAAATTCCTCCTTACCTAAATCTTACATTGGTGCCCCTTTATTCTAAGACGGTGATCTCCAGATCTAGGCTGTCTAACGAGGGGAAATATTGTCTCAGCATTTAACTTGTCAAGCCCCTTAATAATTCTATATTACATAGGATCTCTAACTATCTGTATCTCCTGTTTCAGCTCTTAAGAGACCTACAATTACTTCTTTATCTCTCTTCCTTTTTTACACATTTATAAAAGTTGTTCTAAGTTATTTGTGTTTCTACTTAACTTACTCTCATATTCTATTTTGTTGAATGTTGTGAATATTTAATAATCATTTACCAACATATAAAAGTGTCCCAAACATCTGGCGGGGAGAGATGGCCTCCATCAGCAACAAAATGCTAGTGAGGCTGTAAGATTACCTCAGATTGGTATGTGTACACAAATCATTGAAGACAACAGGACAGCATGAGAAAGCACATCATAACAGATTATGGGATCCTGTAAGTTATAAACAAAAGTACAGAACACAAACGGTGAATTTCTATAGATTTTCATTTGACCTCAATTAGAGTCATAGAGTCATAGAGATGTAGAGCATGGAAACAGACCCTTCGGTCCAACCTGTCCATGCCGACCAGATATCCCAACCCAATCAAGTCCCATCTGCTAGCACCCAGCCCATATCCCTCCAAACACTGCCTATTCATATGCCCATCCAAATGCCTCTTAAATGTTGCAATTGTACCAGCCTCTACCACTTTCTCTGGTAGGTCATTCCATACATGTACCACCCTCTGTGTAAAATAGATGCCCCTTAGGTCTCTTTTATATCTTTTCCCTCTCACCCTAAACCTATGCCCTCTAGTTCTGGACTCCCCGACCCCAGGGAAAAGACCTTGCCAATTTACCCTATCCATGCCCCTCATAATTTTGTAAACCTCTATAAGGTCACCCTCAGCCTCCGACGCTCCAGGGAAAACAGCCCCAGCCTGTTCAGCCTCTCCCTATAGCTCAAATCCTCCAACCCTGGCAACATCCTTGTAAATCTTTCCTGAACCCTTTCAATTTTCACAACATCTTTCCGATAGGAAAGAGACCAGAATTCCAACCAATATCCTGTACAGCCGCAACATGACCTCCCAACACCTGTACTCAATACTCTGACCAATAAAAGAAAGTATACCAAATGCCCTCTTCACTACCCTAGCTACTTGCGACTCCACTTTCAAGGAGCTATGAACCTGCACTCCAAGACCTTACTATTAAGTGTATAAGTCCTGCTAAGATTTGCTTTCCCAACATGCAGCACCTCGCATTTATCTGAATGAAACTCCATCCGCCACTTCTCAGCCCATTTGCTGGTCTGATCAAGATTCTGTTCCAATCTGAGGTAACCTTCTT
The DNA here is from genome assembly GCF_047496795.1 of Chiloscyllium punctatum. Classification (NCBI taxonomy): domain Eukaryota; kingdom Metazoa; phylum Chordata; class Chondrichthyes; order Orectolobiformes; family Hemiscylliidae; genus Chiloscyllium; species Chiloscyllium punctatum. Next base: position 126,418,608 of record NC_092746.1, on the reverse strand, counting down.
CGCTGTCCACTTCACCTCCAATTTTGGTGTCATCTACAACTTACTAACTGTACCTCTTATGCTCGCATCCAAATCATTTATGTAAATGACAAAAAGTAGAGGACCCAGCACCGATCCTTGTGGCACTCCACTGGTCATAGGCCTCCAGTATGAAAACCAACCCTCCATCACCACCCTCTGTCTTCTACCTTTGAGCCAGTTCTGTAACCAAATGGCTGGTTCTCCCTGTATTTCATGAGATCTAACCTTGCTAATCAGTCTCCCATGGGGAACCTTGTTGAATGCCTTACTGAAGTCTATATAGATCACATCTATGGCTCTGCCCTCATTAATCCTCTTTGTTACTTCTTCAAAAAACTCAATCAAGTTTGTGAGACATGATTTCCCAAGCACAAAGCCATGTTGACTATCCCTAATCAGTCCTTGCCTTTCCAAATATATGTACATCCTGTCCCTCAGGATTCCCTCTAACAACTTGCCCACCACCGAGGTCAGGCTCATTGGTCTATAATTCCCTGGCTTGTCCTTACCACCCTTCTTAAACAGTGATACCATGTTTGCCAACCTCCAGTTTTCCGGCACCTCACTTGTGACTATCGATGATACAAATATCCCAGCAAGAGGCCCAGCAATCAGTTCTTTAGCTTCCCACAGAGTTCTCGGGTACACCCGATCAGGTCCTGGGCATTTATCCACTTTTATGCATTTCAAGACATCTAGCACTTCCTCCGCTCTAATATGGATATTTTGCTAGATGTCACCACCTATTTCTCTACATTCTATATCTTCCATATCCTTTTCCACAGTAAATACTGATGCAAAATACTCATTTAGTATCTCCCCCATTTTCTGCGGCTCCACACAAAGGCCTCCTTGCTGATCATTGATGGGCCCTATTCTTTCCCTACTTAGCCTTTTGTCCTTAATGTATTTATAAAAACCCTTTGGATTTTCCTTAATTCTATTTGCTAAAGCTATCTCATGTCCCCTTTTAACTCTCCTGATTTCCCTCTTAAGTATACTCCTACTTCCTTTATACTCTTCTAAGGATTTACTCAATCTATCCTGTCAATACCTTACATATGCTTCCTTCTTTTTCTTAACCAAACCCTCAATTTCTTTAGTCATCCAGCATTCCCTATATCTACCAGCTTTTCCTTTCACCCTGAGAAGAATATACTTTCTCTGGATTCTCGTTATCTCATTTCTGAAGGCTTCCCATTTTCCAGCCACCCCTTTATCTGCGAATCAATCAGCTTTCAAAAATTATTGCCTAATATCGTCAAAATTGGCCTTTCTCCAATTTAGAACTTCACCTTTTAGATCTGGCCTACCCTTTTACATCACTATTTTAAATCTAATAGAATTATGGTCGCTGGCACCAAAGTGCTCCCCCACTGACACCTCAGTCACCTGCCCTGCCTTATTTCCCAAGAGGAGGTCAGGTTTTGCACCTTCTCTCGTAGGTACATCCACATACTGAATCAGAAAATTTTCTTGTATGCACTTAACAAAATCCTCGCCATCTAAACCTTTAAAACTATGGCAGTCCCAGGCTATGTTTGGAAAGTTGAAATCCCCTACCATACCACACTATTATTCTTACAGATAGCTGAGACCTCCTTACAAGTTTGTTTCTCAATTTCCCTTGACTATTAGGGGGTCTATAATACAATCCCAATCAGGCAATCATCCCTGTCTTATTTCTCAGTTCCACCCAAATAAATTCACTGGATGTATTTCTGGGAATATCCTCCCTCAGCACAGCTGTGATGCTATCCCTTATCAAAAATGCTACTCCCTCTCCTCTCTTGCCTCCCTTTCTATCCTTCCTGTAGCATTTGTATCCTGGAACATTAAGCTTCTAGTCCTACCCATCCCTGAGCCATGTTTCTGTAGTTGCTATGATATCCCAGTCTCATGTTCCTAACCATGCCCTGAGTTCATCTGCCTTCCCTGTTAGGTCCCTTGCATTGAAATAACTGCAGTTTAATTTATCAGTCCTACCTTGTCCCTGCTTGCCCTGACTGTTTGACTCACTTCTGTTCTCCAGTATCAGATTGATCTCTTTCCTCACTATCTCCCCAGGTCCCACCTCCCCACCTTTCTAGTTTAAATCCTCCCGAGCAGCTCTAGCAAATTTCCCTGCCGGTATATTAGTCCCCTTCCAATTTAGGTGCAATCCATCCTTCTTGTACAAGTCACTTCTACCGCAAAAGAGATTCCAATGATCCAAGAATGTGAATCCTTCTCCCATATACCAGCTCCTCAGCCATGCATCCATCTGCTTTATCCTCCTATTCCTGCCCTCACTAGCTCGTAGCACTGGGAGTAATCCAGATATTACTACTCTCGAGGACCTCCTTTTTAATTTTTAAATTGTGGTATGGTATCCAATTCTGGAAAATATGAAGGTGTCGAAACATTGCACATTTATGAAAATGGTTTCAGGGATGAAGGACTTCAGTTGCAAAGATAGATTGGAGAATCTGAGGGTGTTTTCCTTTAGGAAGGGACGTTTGAGAAGAATGTTATCATGGTATACAAAATTTTAAGGGGTCCATCAAGGTAGACAGAAAGAAATTGTTGCCTTTGGTATGCATAGAACATAGAAGAGTATAGCACAAATTCAGGCCCTTTAAGCCCACTATGTTTGTGCCAACAATGATGCCATTCTAAACTAATCCCATCAGCCTGCAGATAGCTTGCATCCCTGTATTCCCTACCTGTTCAAGTGCCTATCTAAACGTCTCTTAAACAATGCCAATTGCAACAATGTACCTGCTTCAACCCAGTCCCCTGGCAGCATATTCCAGGCACCTACCACCCTCTGAGTAAAAACATGCCTTGCACATCTCCTATAAACTTCCCCCCCTCACCTTAGATCATAAGACTATAAGATATTGGAGCAGAATTAGGTCATTCAGCCCTTTGAATCTGCTCTGCCATTCAATCATGGCTGATATGTTTCTCAATGCCATTATCCTGCCTTCTTCCCTTAATCTATGTTTCCCTTACCAATCAAGAACCCATCTACCTCTATATTAAATAGACCTGTACTGGCTCACATAGTCTTCTTTCGAAATGAGTTCCACAGATTCACCACCACAAGACCATTCTTGTAAAACTCCTCCGGACCACCTCCAATGCCAGCATATTTCCTTCCTTAAATACGGGCCCAAAACTGCTTACGATATTCGAAATGTGGTCTGACCAGTGTGATATACAGCCTCAGCAGTAAATCTCTGCTCTTCTATTCCAGCCCTCTTCAAATGAACTTTGCATTTACCTTTCTAACAGCCAACTGAACCTGCATGTCCTTCAGGGAAGGAAATCTGCTATTCTTACCTGGTCTGGTCTACATGTGACTCCAGACCCACAGCAATGTGGTTGATTCTCAAATGCCCTCTAAAATGGACTAGTGAGCCAATCGCTACAAAACCTCAAAGAAATGAAACCATATGGATCACCTGGCATTGATCTAGGCACTGGAAAAGACAATGGTAGAAACAGCCCTGTTGACCCTGCAAAGTCCTCCTTACTAATATCTGTGGGCTAGTGCCAAAATTGGGAGAGCTGTCTCACAGCTTAGTCAAGCAATAGCCTGACATAATTATAATAATGGAATGATACCTGACAGACAACGTCCAAGACACCACCATCACTATCCCCGGATATGCCCTGTCCCATTGACAGGACACACGGAGCTGAGATGGTGGCACAGTGGTATACCGTGGGAGGGAGTTGCTTCGGAGTCCTTAACATTGACTATGGACCCCATTAAGTCTCATGGCTTCATATTATACATGGGCAAGGAAGCCTCATGCTGATTACCACTTACTATCCTCCCTCAGCTGCTGAATCAGAACTCATCCATGTTGAACAGCACTTTGTGGAAGCACTGAGAATGGCAAGGCACAAAATGTACTCTGGGTGGGGTTTTCAGTGTCCACCACCAAGAGTGGCTCTGCAGCAATGCTACTGATAAAGTTGGTCTGGTCCTAAAGGACATAAATGCTAGACTGGTCTGCAGCGGTAGTGAAGGAATCAACAAGAGGGAAAAACATACTTGATCTCATCCTTACCAATCTGCCACCTGCATGTTAAAATATCTAATCAAGATGGCTCAGGGAATCCCTAATGGACTCAACCTGTAAGCCTCTCTTGGTTCGTCCCAGAGATCGTACTCTGTGGTAGTCTGGACTATAAAACTCTTACACACAGTTTAGTTTAAATTATTACCTTTATTTACCAATGGCATCAATGTTACAATACAACATAGATACCTATAAGCCAGGCTTGAGGTAAGGTTTTAAAACCACTAGCAGAGTAGCTTTGCCAGCTCTTACCCCTAAGAGATCTCTCAGGCTACTCCCCTTATTGCTCCCATTATTGGTCCAAGCTGTCTTTATACAGAAATTGGTACTGAGATTACAAAAAACACCGTAAGCAGCAATAAAATGGCAAAAGTTTGTTGAGGAAGAGAAACTAATTGACAGGTCTGAGTACACTTGACTAATTAAGCTACATGCACATCAAAGTGGGAGACCCTCATCAAGCCAGGCCAAATGGCCAAATGCCTTAGTTAGAGAAGCTGCCTTTTAACAGTATGTTATAACGAGAGACTAGTCTAAACTATGTGGAAAAGGTCATGAGGTAACCTTGCTCAGCTAACATACTCAGTACCATTGTCCTACAAACTGGCTTTTTTAAAAGTCATCTTAGGTTCCCAAATGCAAATTAAATTCATAACATTCCGGGATCTCGAGCTCCAGGGAACAACACACAAATGTTCAATCCATGACAATCAGGTGTACACTCAAATCAGACCACAAAGAGTTAACCTTTTCACCAGCTTCCGTCCTGCCTCTCCCTCCCTCTCTCTCTCTTTCCCTTGAACCCTTAGGTCAGTGAATGTAACTTACAGAAGAATGTTTTCTCTCTCTCTTCCACGCATGAATATCTTCCAACGTTTTTACTATCTCACTTTCAGCTTTGTGCTTTCCCAGCTTGTAAAGGTAATGAGACATTCACATTCCAGAACAGTCAAGATTAGGAAGCTGAGCTTTATAAATTAAAATCTGCTCAGTGTGGTGTACATGAAAATGTGTAAGGATTGTTCTATTACGTGCATATTCCACTCAGCTTATTAAATTACAAGTTTTTTTTCCTATTGAGTATGAGTTTTGTTAAAAGTCTTCAATATAAACTAGAAATTCAGTTATCCAACAATCAATTGTAAAATATATGCAGCTTCCAGCCCTGAGGGTCAGAAAGAAGTACTGCCACACATTCCACAAGTGAACAAATGTTATCACCTTATTTACATCGATCCATTGACACTAAGAACAGATATCCTTAATTCTTCTGAACAAATGCTCTCCCCAACCCCCACCACCCCACACTATGGTCAAGTGCTTTCCTGCATATCCTGTTTAGTTCTAGTGTTTGTAGCACATGTGTCAAATGTAAGGTTACCAACTTTCTCATGCAGATGCATCTATCCATTGGCAGTATTGGTAGGTGTGACTTTGTGGAGATGAGGTTCTGCCTTCACATTGAGGATAACCTCCATGGTGTTGCGTGGCACTATCACCATACTAAATGACTCAGGCTTTGAACAATGTAGCAACTCAAGATTGGGCATCCATGAGGTGCTGTGGGTCATCAGCAGTGGCAGAATTATATTCCAGTACAATCTGTAACCTTATGGCCATTATCATCAAGCCATGGGATCAACCCTAGTTCAATGCAGAGTGAAGAAGGACATGCTAGGAGCAAAACCAGGCTTACTTGAAAATGAGTTATCAATATGGTCCATATAGGACTATTTGCATGCCAAACAGTATAAGCAGCAAATGATAGATAGAGCTAAGCGATCCTACAACTAATGGATCAGATCCAATCCCTGCAGTCCTGCCACATCCAGTCGTAAATGATGGTGAATGATTAAAAACTCACTGGAGGAGGAGGCTCCACAAATATCCCCATCTGCAAGATTTGGAAGTGCCCAGCACATCAATGCAAGGGATAAGGCTGAAGCACTTGCAGCAATCTTCAGCCAAAATGTGGAGTGGATGATCTATCTCAGCCTCCTCCAATGGTCACCAGCATCATAGATTTCAGTCTTCAGCCAATTCAATTTACTCCGTGTGATATAAAGAAACAGTTGGAGACAGTAGATACTACAAAAGGTATGGATTCTGACAACATTCCAGCAATAGTACTGAAGACTTGTGTGCCAGAACTTGCTGCTCCCTTAGTCAAGCTGTTCCAGTATAGTTACAAGATTGGTATCTACCTGACAATGTGAAAAATTGCCCAAGTATGTTCTGTCCATAAAAAGCAGGACAAATCCAACATGGCAAATTAACCGCTCCACTTGTCTACCGTTGATCATCAGTAAAATGATGAAAAGTGTCATCAACGGTGCTATCAAGCAGCACTTGCTCAGCAATAACCTACTCAGTGACAGCACGTTTGGGTTCTGCCAGGGCTATTCAGCTCCAGACCTCATTACAACCTTCATTCAAACATTCGCAAAAACACAAAATTCCAGAGGTGAGCTGAGAGTGTTTTTTTAAAATTAATTTGTAGGACTTGGGCATAGCTGGCTGGCCAGCATTGACAGCCCATCCCTATTTGTCCTTGAGAAGGTGATGGTGAGCTGTGTACAATGCCAGTAGGGAGGGAATCCCGGAATTTTGACCCAATGACTGTGACAGAACAGTGGTATATTTCCAAGTCAGGGTGGTAAGTGGCTTGGAGGGGAACTTGCAGGTGGTTGTGTTCCCAAGTAACTGTTGCCCTTGTCCTTCTAAATGGAAGTGGCAGTGGTTCTGCAGTGCGTCTTGTAGATAGTACACATTGCTCCTGCTGAACGCTAATGTGGAGGGATTGAATGATTGTAGATGTGGTGCCAATCAAGCAGGATGCTTTGTCCTGGATGGTGTCAAACTTCTTGAGTGTTGCTAGAGCTGCAAGTGGGGAGTATTCCATCACACTCCTGACTTGTGCTTGTAGACAGTGAATAGATTTTGGGGTGTCAGGAGATGAGTTAATCACTGCAGTATCCCTAGTCTGTGACCTGCTCTTGTAGCCACTGTGTTTATGTGGTGAATCTAGTTGAGTTTCTGGTCAATGGTAACCCCAAGAATGTTGACAGTGGGAGGTTCAATGATGGTAATCCCGTTGAATGTCATAGGGAAATGGTTAGAGTGTCTCTTATTGGTGATGGTCATTGTCTGGTATTTGTGAGGCACGAATGTTACTTGCCATTTGTTGTCCCAAGTCTGGATATTGTCTAGACCTTGTTGCATTTGAGCACAGATTGCTTCAATATCTGAGTTGTCAGGAATGGTACTGAACACTGCGCAATCATTGGCGAACATTCTCACTTCTGACCTTATGACAGAGGGAAGGTCATTGATGGAGCAGCTAAAGATTGTTGGGCCTAAGACCCTACTCTGAGGGACTCCTGCAGAGATGCCTTGGAACTGAGATGACTGACCCTCCACAACCACAACCATCTTCCTTTGTGCCAGGTATGACTCTAACCAGCAGAGTGTTTGCCCCTGATACCCATTGATCCCAGTTTTGCCAGGGCTCCTTGATGCCATACTCGGTCAAATGTGGCCTTGATGTCAAGGGCTGTCACTGTCACCTCACCTCTGGAATTGAGCTCTTTTGTCCATGTTTGAACCAAGGCTGAAATGAGATCAGGAGCTGATTGACCCTGGTGAAACCCAAACTGGGCATCACTGAGCAGGTTGTTGCTGAGCAGGTGCTGCTTGATAGCACTGTTACTGACACCTTCCATCTCTTTACTGATGCTTAAGAGTAGACTGATTGGACGGTAATTGGCTGGGTTGGATTTGTCCTGCTTTTTATGTGCAGGACATACTTGGGCAATATTCCACATTGTTGGGTAGATACCAGTATTGTAACTGTACTGGAGGAACTTGGCTAGGGGAGCGGTAAGTTCTGGAGCACATGTCTTCAGTACTATTGCTGGAATGTTATTAGGGCCCATTGCCTTTGTAGTATCCAGTGCGTCCAGCCATTTCTTGATGTCACGCGGAGCGAATCAAATTGGCTGGAGACAGGTATCTTGGATGCTGAGGACCGCTGGAGGAGCCCGAGATGGATTATTTACTTGGTGCTTCTGGCTGAAGATTATTGTGAATGAATCAGCTTTATCTGTTGTACTAATGTGCTGGTCTCCTCCATCATTGAGGATGGGGATAGTTGTGGATCCTCCTCCAGTGAGTTGTTTATTTGTCCACCACCATTCACAACTGGATGTGGAAGTACTGCAGAGCTTAGATCTGATCTAGGCAAAAGTGAGGACTGTAGATGCTGGAAACCAGAGTTTAGATTAGAGTGGTGCTGGAAAAGCATAGCAGGTCAGGCAGCATCCTAACAGTCACCTGGAGGCTCCCTGTCTCCATTCCTGATGAAGGGCTTTTGCCTGAAACGTCAATTTTCCTGCTTCTCGGATGCTGCCTGACCTGCTGTGCCTTTCCAGCACCATTCTAATCTAAACTTAGATCTGATCTGTTGCCCATGGGATCGCTTAGCTCTGTCTATCACTTGCTGTTTATGCCGTTTAGCACTTAAGTAGTCCTGTTTGGTAGCTTCACCAGGTTGACACCTCATTTTCAGGCAAAAGTGAGGACTGCAGATGCTGGAAATCAGAGTCTAGATTAGAGTGGTGCTGGAAAGGCACAGCAGGTCAGGCAGCATCCGAGGAGCAGGAAAATCGATGTTTCGGGCAAAAGCCCGTAACTATGCCTGTTGCTGCTCCTGGCATGCCCTCTTTCACTCTCCTGGCTTGATGGTAATGGTTGAGTGGGGGATATGCCAGACCTTGAGCTTGCAGGTTATGCTGGAGTACAGTTCTGCTGCTGTTGATGACCCACAGCACCTCAAGGATGCCCAGTCTTGAGCTGCTAGATTGGTTCGTAGTCTATCCCATTTAGCATGGTGATAGTGCCACACAACATGATGGAGGTTATTCTCACTGTGAAGGCAGAACTTCGTGTCCACAAGGACAGTGCGCTGGTCACTTGTACCTATACTGTCATGGACAGATGCTTCTGCAGCTGGCAGCTTAGTAAGGATGAGGGCACATATGTTTTTTCCTCTTGTTGGTTCCTTCACCACCTGCCGCAGACCCAGTCTAGCAGTTGTATCCTTTCGGATCAGTAATGCTGCTGCCGAGCCACTCTCAGTGGTGGACATTGAAATCCCTCACCCAGAGAACATTTTGCGCCCTTGCCACCCTCAATGCTTCCTCCAAGCGTTGTTCAATATGGAGGAGTGCTAATTCATCAATTAAAGGAGGATGGTGCGTGGTAACCAGTAAAAGGTTTCCTTGCCCATGTTTAACCTGGAGTCATGAAACTTCATGGGGTTGGAGTTGGGGCAACTCCGTCCTGACTGTATATCACTGTGCTGCCACCTCTGCTGTGTCTGTCCCACTGGTGGGATAGGACATGTCCAGGGATGGTAATGGTGGTGTCTGGGGTGTTATCTGTCAGGTATGATTCTGTAAGAATTACAATGTCAGGCTGTTGCTTGACTAGTCTGTGAGACAGCTCTCCAAATTTTGGCACTAGCCCCCAGATGTTGGTAGGGAGGGCTTGCATGTTTATGTTTTTGCCGTTGTCTTTTCTGGTTCCAGTTGGTCCATCTGGTTTCATTTCTTTGTTGTGACTTTCTGGCAATTGACACAACTGAGTGGGGGATATCCCTTGACATCAAGGCTGCATTTGACTGAGTGTGGCATCAAAGAGCCCTAACAAAACTGGAGTCAATGTGCATTAGGGGCAAAGTCTTTGCTGGTTGGAGTCATACCTGACACATGGGAAGATAGTTCTGGTTGTTGGAGGTCAATCATCTCAGTTGCAGGACATTCTGCCGGAGTTCCTTGACCCAACCATCTTCAGCCCCTTAATCAATGACCTCCCCTCCATCATAACGTCAGAAGTGGGGATTTTCACTGATCATTGCACAATGTTCAGCATCATTCATGAATGTTCAAGATACTGAAGCAGTCCATGTTCGAATGCAACAAGATCTGGAGAATATCCAGGCTTGGACTGACAAGTGGCAAGTAACATTTCTGCCACACAAATGCGAGGCTATGACCATCACCAATAAAAGACAATCTAACCACCACTCCTTGACATTCCATGATGTTACCATCACTGAATCCTCCATTATCAATGTCATGGGAATTATCATTGAGCAGAAACTAAACTGGATTCACCACATAAATACAATGTCTACATGAGCAGATCAGATGCTCGGTATAATGCAGCAAGTAACTCATCTGTTTACTCCCTAGACCCTGCTCACCATCTAGAAGGTATGATGGAATAGTCTGCACTTGCCTGGATGAGTGTAGTCCCAACTTTACACCATCCAGGACAAATCAGCCCGTTTGATTGGCACCACATCCACAAGCGTCCACTTCCTTCACCACCGATGCTCCATAGCAGCAGTGTGTACTGTCTACAAGATGCACTGCAGAAATTCACCAAAGATCCTCAGATAGCATCATCCAAACTGACAACCACTTCCATCTAGAAGGACAAGGGCTGCAGATATATGGGAACACTACCCTCTTCAAGTTCCTCCAAGCTACTCACATCTTGACTGGGAAATGTGTTGCCATTTCTTTACTGTTGCTGGGTCAACATCCTGGAATTTCTTCCCTAATAGCATTGTAGGTCAACCCACTGCAGGTGGACTGCAGCAGTTCATGATGGCAGCTCACCAACACCTTATCGTGGGAAATAGGGACAGGCAATGCCCACATGCCACAAAAGAATAATTTTTAAAAAAAAGTTAACCTTAAGTAAATCCTGAACTAGGACTCCCAAGTGCCTTTGTGTTTCAGATCTCCGAGGCTGTTTAGAAAATAGTCTATGCTTCTATTCTTCCAAACAAAATGTATAGCCTCATACTTTGCTACATTGTCCACTCTTCCAGCCTAAGTCCTTCTGCAGCCTCCCTGCTTCCTCAACACTACATGTCCCACCACCCATCTTATTGTTACCTGCAAACTTAGCAATAATGCCACTAGTCACCAGCTACCAACCTGAAAAACAATATCTTTTTCCCCACTCTCTGTTTTCTGCCAGTCAGCCAATTTTCTGTCCAGGCTGTACCTTGCCCCTAACACTATGGATTGTTAATATATTTAACAGCCTCTTATGGCACCTTGTCAAATGCCTTCAGGAAATCCAAACAAATCATGTTCACTGACTCTCATTTTTCTAACTTTCTGGTTACCTCCTCAAAGGTTTCTAATGGATTTGTGAGGGATGACCACTCTTTAATGAAGCTGTGCTGACTCAGCCCTGTTTTACCGTGCAGTTCACAATCCCATCGTTAAAAATGGATTTTAAATGACCAAGCTCAGGCTAACCAAGGTACAATTTCCTGTGTTCTGCCTCCCTCTCTGGGCAGCACAGTGGCTCAGTGGTTAGCACTACTGCCTCACAGTGCCAGTGGCCTGGGTTCGATTTCAGCCATGGGGAGTGTGGAGTTTGCACATTTTCCTTGTGCTTGCATGGGTTTCCTCCTGGGTGGTCTGATTTCTTCCCACAGTCCAAAGATGTGCAGGTTAGGTGAATTATCCATGCTAAATTGCCCATTGTGTTCAGGGTAGTGTAGGTTAGGTGTGTTAGTCAGGGGGAAATGTAGGGGATTGGGTCTGTGGGGGTTACTTTTCAGAGGGTTGGTGTGGACTTGCTGAGTCGAAGGGCCTGTTTCCACACTATAGGAATTCTAATTCTAAATACATCAGCCATTTTCCAGTCCTCTGGGACTTTCCCTGACTCCAGTGATTCCTGAAAGATCATCACCAATGCCTCCACAATTTGCCCAGTTATTTTCTTCAGCATAGTCCGTCTGATCTGGGCGATTTATTCACCTTCAGACTTTTCAGCTTCCCCAGCACCTTCTCCTTAATGATGATCACTATTCAACTCTGCCTCCGATGCTCTTGAAGTTTTAGCATTCTACCATGTCTTCCACCATGAAAACTGATACAAAGTACCTATTCAGTTTGTCTGCCATTTCTTTGTTCCCAATTATCACTTTTCCAATCACATTTTCCAGTTGTGCTTTGTCCACTCTCTTATCTTTTATATATCTAAAAATTCTTACAATCTTCTTTTATATTACTAGCTAGCTAGCTTACCCTCATATTTCATTTTCTCCTGCCTCTTTGCTTTTTAGCTGTCTTTTTCAGCTTCCCAAAGATCTCTTATTTCTCTTACTTCTGTGCTGTCCCTGACTTCTGTTGTTGGCTGTGATTGATTTGTCCTTCTCTTAGTATATTTCCTCTTCCTCAGGTTGAATTTCTGCTGTATCTCCCAAATTACTCCCAGAAACTCCTGCCATGACCTCTCACGGTCTTCTCTGCCAGGCTTCCCTCTCAATTAGGAGAAAGTGAGGACTGCAGATGCGGGAGATCAGTATCGTGAGTGTGGTGCTGAAAAAGCACAGCAGGTCAGGCAGCATCCGAGGAGCAGGAGAATCAATGTTTTGGGCAAAAGCCCTTCATCAGGAATCTTCCCTCTCAATTAACTCTGCGTAGCACCTCCTTTTTGCTGAAGAACTGCGGTGCTTCAACAAGGCAGCTCACCACAATCTTCTTAATGGTAACAAGGGATCCACAATAAATGTTGGCCAGTCAGTGATGCTCATGTTCCTTGAATGAATATAACAAAAGGTTATCTTTAATTTTGTAGTCATTATATTGGATTCCAGCTTTTCTCTCTTAAACTGAATGGTGAATTCTGTTATATAATGATTCCTTCGCCTTAAACTCCTAATAAATGTGCCTCATTACTCCGAATAAAGTGTTCTCTCGTGGGTCCTACCCTAAAACAAAGCTTGTAGATATTCTCGAATTCCTTTCCTTAAGATCTGCTACCAACCTGATTTTCCTAGTTCATCTGCGTATTGAAGTCCCTCATAATTATTGTAATAAAGCCTTTCTTACATGATTTCTCTCTCTCCTGTCTTACTTTTTCATCACATCCTGCCAACTGCTTGGAGACCTGTACAAAGCTCATAGAGTCATAGAGCACAGAATCAGACCCTTCAGTCCAAGTCATCCCTGCCGACCAGACATCCTAATCTGACCTCGTCCCATTTTTCAGCATTTGGTCCATATCCCTCTAAATCCTTCCTATTCATATGCCCACCCAGGTGTCTTTTAAATATTTAATTGTACCCCTCTTCCTCTGGCAGCTCATTCCATACACACACCAACTTCTGTGTGAAGAAGTTACCCCTTCGGTCCTTTTTCAATCTTTCCCATCTCACCTTAAACCTATGTCCTCTAGTTTTGGATTCCTCTCACCCTTGGAAAAAGACCTTAACTATTCACTCTTGCCATGCCCTTGTTGATTTTATAAAGCTCTTTAAGGTCACCCTGCAGTCTCTGACGCTCCAGTGAAAAAGAAAATCCTAGCCTATTCAACCTTTCCCTATAGCTCAAACCCATTCCTCTACTCTACCCAATCAGATTCTACACCTTCCAACTCTGTATCAGTTATTGCTATCAATTTAGTTTCATTTCTTAAAAAACAAAGCAACCTCACCTCTTCTGCCCATTTGCCTGTCCTTTTGAAAGGACATGTATCCTTTGGTATTTCATTTCCTGCCCTAATTCTCTTGCAGCCATGTCTCTGTGATGTCCACAACATTGCACCTGCCAATTTCAATCTGTGTTACAAGCTTATTTACCTTGTTTTATATACTGTGTATTTAAGTACAACACTCTCAGTCATATATTGACCACCATCATTTTCATAGTTGTCCATTATCTGCTGTGTCTGAAGTTAAGACTCCTGAGTCTTCTCATACTCTCTCTCCTTTTAATTGTTCTGGAAAGTTTTATAACCTCTCCATTTACTTTTTCCATAATTTTCCATGCAACTGAATCCACCCTGCAACCATTATTTAGTTTAATCCATGCTCACTAGTATATTTGACATTTCCATCCTGGGATAAAAATTCTAACTATCCACCCTATCCATGCCTCTCATAATTTTATATATTTCTATCAGGTTGCCCCTCAGCCTCTGACACTCTAGAAAAAAAATATCCAAGTTTGTGCAACCTCTCCTTAGAGCTAATACACTCCAATCCAGGCAACTCTTTTTGCACCCTCTCTAAAGCCTCCGCATCCTTCCCATACTGAAGTGACCAGAACTGCTCACAATGCTCGAAATGCGGCTTAACTAAAGTTTTATACAGCTGCTACGTGACTTGCCAACTTTTATATTCAGTGCCCCTCCCAATGAAGGCATGCTGCACATCTCCAACACCATCTTATGTACTTATGTTGCCACTTTCAGGGAGCTATGGATTTGCACCCCAAGATCTGTCTGTGTAACAATGTTCTTAAAGTTCCTGCCATTTGTTGTACACTTTCCTTGACCTCCCAAAATTCATCACCAGGCACTTGTCTGGATTAAACTTCATTTGCCATTTATCCTCCCAACTCTGCAAATGATCCATGCCCTGATGTACCTTTATAACCTTCCTTACTAAACACAACTCCATTAATTTTCATGTCATGTAAGGGCCAGGAACCAGAGTGAACTGATTTAAAGTGATTGACTTAGTCTCATGAGGACAATCAATTGTTTAGGATCTAGAATGTGCTGCCTAAAAGTGTCAAGGGAATTTAATAATTACCTGAAGTGAAAAGATTTGCAGGGCTAAAGGGAGTAAGAGTAACTCAGAAAAGATTTGCAAGGATGTTGCCAGAATTGGAGGATTTGAGCTAAAGGGAGAGGCTGAACAGGCTGGGGCTGTTTTCCCTGGAGCGTTGGAGGCTGGGACGTGACCTTATAGAGGTTTACAAAATTATGAGGGGCATGGATAGGGTAAATAGGCAAAGTCTTTTCCCTGGGGTCAGGGAGTCCAGAACTACAGGGCATGGGATTAGGGTGAGAGGGGAAAGATATAAAAGAAACCTAAGGGGCAACCTTTTCACACAGAGGGTGGTACATGTATGGAATGAGCTACCAGAGGAAGTGGTGGAGGCTGGTACAGTTGCAACATTTAAGAGGTATTTGGATGGGTATATGACTAGGCAGTGTTTGGAGGGATATGGGCTGGGTGCTGTTAGGTGGGACTAGGTTGGGTTGGGATATCTGGTCGGCATGGATGGGTTGGACCAAAGGGTCTGTTTCCATGCTGTACATCTCTGTGACTCTCAGAAGCTGCAATGGTGATGCATTTCGGCAAGTCTAATTATAGAGCAAATTATAAAATGAATGGAAGAGCCTTGGGAAAGGTTGATGGGCAGAGAGATCTGGGAGTGCAGGTCCATTGTACCCTGAAGGTTGCTGCACAGGTGGATAGAGTGGTCAAGAAGGCATATAGTATGCTTGCTTTCATTGGACAAGGTATTGAGTATAAGAGCTGGCAAGTCATGTTAACATTGTACAAAGACATTGGTTCGACCGCATTTAGAATACTGTGTACAGTTCTGGTCACCACATTACCGAAAAGATGTGGACACTTTGGAGAGGGTGCAGAGAAGGTTTACGAGGATGTTGTCTGGTATGGAAGGTGCTAGCTATGAAGAGACATTGAGTAGGTTAGGTTTATTTTCACTAGAAAAAAGGAGATTGAAGGGGGACCTGATTGAAGTTTACAAAATCATGAAGGGTATAGACAGGGTGGATAGAGACAAGCTTTTTCCCAGGGTGAAGGACTCAATAACAAGAGGTCATGCTTTCAAGGTGAGAGGTGGAAAGTTTAAGGGGGATACTCATGGCAAGTACTTCACACAGAGGGTGGTGGGCGTTTGGAACGCGTTGCCAGCAGAGGTGGTAGAGGCAGCCACGGTAGATTCATTTAAGATGCGTCTGGATAGATGTATGAGTAGGTGGGGAGCAGAGGGATACAGATGCTTAGGAATTGGGCAACAGGTTTAGACAGTACATTTGGATTGGCTCAGGCTTGGAGGGCTGAAGGGCTGTAGATTTTCTTTGTTCTTTGTTCTTTGAAAACAATGGATTCAATTGCCTTCCCCTGTGTTGTACCAATTACTACAAGTGTGTTCTCAAATTACTGCTGGACTGAATCCCAAAATTGTATCTCGTGTAACAAATCTATCCAACTTTCATTTAACTGGATCAACAATCTTTGCTTGATTTGTTTTCCTAGAAATCCTATTCTATAGATTGACCACATATATTTAGTGAACTATTGATGCCAGTCTCTGAAATACTTGTAGAAGTAACTATTTCCTTTATAATTTTAGCACAATGCACTGCATCAACACCGAAGGACGAATGTGACGGGCGCTTGAAGAGACATACCACTAGATGGAGTAAGTTCAACAATGCAGAAAAAAGCTTAAACAAGGGCGGGAATGACAATTCATGTTTCTTGTTACAGGTTTTTGTATGCATGGAGAAGGAAATTAAAATAAAGGGCGATTGACTATTGGCTGAATAAACAAGCTATAAGGAAAATGTTATAGTAGTAGATAAATGGGAGATCATATAGAATTCTTAAAATGCATTCATAAATATTATTTACCAGGAGATTGCAACATAAACAAGAAAACGAGCAATTTTTGTTTTAGTTTTAGGAAATTAAGTTGGGGAGAGAATTTGGTTGGTTGTGACCCAGATTCAGTTAAAATTTGTTTAGTTATGGAAAAGAGAAAATATAAATAAAGAGTAAAAGTTTTAAATCTGTATAAAGTCAATTTTACTAAACTGACATGATTTTTAAAAATTGGACTGTTAATAGTTGTTTGACTGTTGTGTAACAGTTCTTTATTAATAGGGTGCTAAAGTTTCAAATTGCTGCAGCTGTAATTCAAATTTTGTGTAGACAGGAAGGCAGTATTGCCTCTTATTTTAAAAAAAAACCTCCAGAAGCTGTTGACTGTATTTATCCTTTGTCTTTAAGTTAGGAAACCATCACGTTCTGTTATTTTACTAAGTTGGTAACTTAAGATAGATTATAGTCCATATGGGAGCATTGATCATAGACTCCCTACAGAGTGAAAACAGGCCCTTCAGCTTGACAGGTCCACCCTGACCCTCTGAAGAGTAACCCACCAGATCCATTCCTCTACCCTATATTACCCCGACTAACGCACCTAACCTACATATCCAGAACACTATGGGCAATTTAACATGGCTAATTCACCTAATCTACACATCTTTGGACTGTGGGAGGAAACAAGAGCACCCAGATGAAATCCACACAGACAGAGAATGTGTAAATTCCTCAAGGACAGTGGCCTGAGGCTGGAATTGAACTCTGGTCCCTAGTACTGTGAGTCAGCAGTGCTAATCAGTGAGCCACCGTGCCAAGCAGGACCATCTTTCCCTGGTTTCTACCACACCATGAGTCACAACATAAATGTAACTGCTTTATCCATATCCTGGTGTGGCCAATCATATGATTACTCAATGTTCAATGTAAAATGAAAGATCCAAAACCAAGTTTCTTCAATGAACACAAAATTATCATTTATTGGGATGAAAACAGATTTCTCACTTCAGAAATTCACTGTAGGGAAAATAAAATGGCCGACAAGCCTATGTTCTTGGAATCAGAATGTATAAGGTTTGAGATTTTCAGATAGCTGTGAGTTTGACATTCTGGCATGGATGTTACCACAGATAGGATCTTGGAGATGCAGCTTGTTCAGGAAACATACAATAAAGAAGTCCTCAGGTAACACTGGAGCAATGAGCTGAGCACCTTGTTCTTTATTGTAGGCTTTTCCTCAAATAATAATCCCAAATCATCTCCAGGTCTGCAAAATACTGTCCAAACATAATAACCATAAAATCCAGCTGTAAAAACCAAGTGTTTACCTTGAGTGTGTTCAAGCACCAAAGTATGCAGTTACCTCGAATGATGTATTTTCCAAGAAATACCCATTACAAAAAATGTTCCAATGTGTCTTTCCATTGGCCTCTTAAATAGGACATCATCATAACAGAATCAGTTAATTGTGATTTTTGAAAACCTATCATCTCAGCCCCAGGACATTGTTGTAGAAACTCCTCAGGGTATATAGTAATCCAAACATCATCAGCGGTGACTCCAATAACTTTCCTTCCACAATAAGGTCAGAAATGGGGATGTTTGCAGATGATTGCACAGTGTTCAGTACTGTTCATAGTTCCTCAGACACTGAAGCAGCCTGTGTCCATATGAAGCACCAAAGTCTGGACATCATTCAGTTTTGCATTGATAGGTGACAAGCAACATTCATGCCACACAAGTGCTAGACTATGACCATCTGCAACAAGAAACAGGTTAAGCAATTGAGCAAAACCTTGGCAGATGCAATATTAGAATAAGAAACAGTACAGAACAAGAACATTATCTTCAGCCCAATGTGTCTGTGCTGACCATGATGCAATTCTAAACCTAATCCCATCTGCCTGTATATGGTCCGTATCCCTGGCTGTTCAAGCGTCTGTCTAAACGCTCTTAAACATTGCTTTTGTATCTGCTTCTACAATCTCCTCTGGCAGCATGTTCCAGGCACCTACTGCCTTTTGTATAAAAAACTTGCTACACTATCTTCTTTAAACTTTCCCCACTCTCACCTTAAACATATGCCACCTAGTACTTGATATTTCCAGCCAGGATAAAAGAGTCTGATTATCCACTCTATCCATGCCTCTCATGAATTTATATACATCTATCACGCTACCTCTCAGTTTTCTATGCTAGTCAAAATAATCCAGGTTGCAGTAACAATGTTGGGGCTGCACTACAGCCCTCCCAACAGCAAATGTGAGACAGACGTACAAATACGTAGAGAGATCATAGAAAGATGTAGAAGCAATAGGTTGCTGGTGATAGAAGATTTTAGCTTTCCCAACATTGACTGGAATTCACTTAATGTTTGAGGATTGGATGGAACAGAATTTGTAGGAGCATGAAGGGACCATACTGGACCTGGTATTAGGAAGTGAGTCTGGCCAGGTGGTTGAAGTTTCATTGGGGGATTACTTTGGGAATCGTGATCACAATTCCATAAATTTTAGGAAACTCATGGACAAAGATGAGACTGGTCCTAAAGGAAGAGTGCTAAACTGGGGGAAGGCCAATTATAGCAAAATTTGGCAGGAGCTGGGGAATGTAGATTCGTTGCAGGTATTTGAAGGGAAGTCCACATTTGATATGTGGGATGCTTTTAAAGAGAGGTTGGTTAGAGTTCAGTAGAGATAGGCTGCTGTGAAAATGAGGGATAGGAATGGCAAGATTAGGGAACCATGGATGACAGGTGAAATTGTGAAATTAGCTAAGAGGAAAAAGGATGTGTACATAAGGTCTAAGCGACTGAAGTCAGACGAAGCTTTGGAAGAATATTGGGAATGTAGGACCAATCTGAAATGAGGTATTAAGAGGTCCAAAAGAGGTCATGAGACATCCTCAGAGAGCAGGGTTAAGGAAAACCCCAAAACCTTTTATTCAGATTATAAAGAACAAGAGGGTAATGAGGGAAAGGCCCACTCAAGGACAAAGGAGGAAATATATGCATGGAGTCAGAGAAAATGGGTGAGACTTTTAATGAGTACTGTGCTTGGGTATTGACTGAGGAGAAGGACATGGCAGATGTTGAGATTAGGGATAGATCTTTGATTACTGTAGGTCAAGTTGGCATAAGGAGGGAGGAAGTGCTATTTATTCTAAAAGGCATTAAGGTGGACAGGTCCCCAGGACCAGATGGGATTTATCCCAGGTTACTGAGGGAAGCGAGAGACGAAATAGCTAGAGCCTTAACAGATACCTTTACAGCATCCTTGAACATGGGTGAGGTTCAGGAGGACTCGAGAATTGCTCATGTTGTCCCCTTGTTTAAGAAGGGTGTCAAGGATAATCCAGGTAATTACAGACCTGTGAACCCGATTTCAGTGGCAGTGAAGCTGGAGAAGACACTGAGGGATAGGAAGAAAATGGACTTATCAGTGATAGGCAGCTTTGTTTTGTGCAGGGAAGGTCATGTCTTGCAAACCTAATAGAATTCTTTGAAGAGGTGACAAAGTTGATTGATGAGGGAAGGGATATAGATATTAAATACATGGACTTAAGTAAGGCATTTGATAAGGTTCCCCATGGTATGTTGATGAAGAAGGTGAAGTCGCATGGGCTCCATGGGCTAGCTTGATGGATAGAGAACTGGTTGGGCAACAAGAGACAGAGGGTAGTAGTGGAAGGGAGTTTCTCAAAACGGAGACTGTGTCTAGTGGTGTCTCACAAAGATCTGTGCTGGGACCACTGTTGTTTCTGATATACATAAATGATTTGGAGAAAGGTGTAGGTTGCCTCATGAGCAAATTTGCAGATTGGTTCAATCACATTTGGAATACTGTGTACAGTTCTGGTCGCCTCATTACCAAAAAGATGTGGATGCTTTGAAGAGAGTACAGAAAAGGTTCACCAGGATGTTGCCTGGTATGGAGGGTACTATCTATGAGGAGAGGTTGAGTCGATTAGGATTATTTTCATTACAAAGAAGGTAGTTGAGGGGAGACCTGATTGAGGCCTACAAAATCATGAGAGGTGCAGATAGGATGGATAGCAAGAAACTTTTCCCCAGAGTGGAGGACTCAATTACATGGGGTCATGAGTTCAAAGTGAGAAGGGAAAATCTTAGGGGAGATATACATGGAAAGTTTTTTATGCGGAGGGTGGTGGGTGCCTGGAATGCGTTGCTAGCGGAGGTGGTAGGGGTGGGAACGATAGTGTTATTTAAGACATATCTAGGCAGATACATAAATGGGCAGGACGCAATGGGATACAGATCTTTAGAAAATAGATGGCAGATTTAGATAGAAGATATGGATTGGCGCAGGCTTGGAGGGCTGAAGGGCCTTTTCCTGCGCCATAATGTCTTTGTTCTTTGTTTTGTTCTTTGTCCAACATTTCCTTATAGCTAATGCACTACAATCCAGGAAAAGTCCTGGTAAACCTCATTGCACCCTTTCCACAACCTTCCTATATATAGTTAAGTGACCAGAACTGCACACAGTACTCCAAATGCGGCCAAACTAAAGTTTTATATAGATGCAACATGACTTGCCAACTTTTATACTCAATGCCTTCTCTACTACTTCCATCGCCACTTTCAGGGGGCCATTGACTTTCACTTCTCAGATCCCTTCTGTATATCAGTGCCCTGAAGGGTCCTCCCATTTACTGTATACTTTCCTCTTCTGTTTGACCTCCCAAATCATCTTAAAATTCTCTGGATTAAACTGCATCTGACATTTTTCTCTCCATCTGTCCAATTGATCTGCGTCCTGTTGTATCTTTTGACAATTGTCCTCATTGTTCATAACTCTGCCAAGTTTTTTGTTGTCTGCAAACTTACTAAATAGACCACTTACATTTTCATCCAAATCATTTATGTATTTTACAAGCATCAGAGGTCCCAGCATTGATCCTTACAGAACACCACACGCTACAGACCACTAGTCACTATGCTCAATCTTCTATGACCAAGCCAATTTTGCCTCCAACTTACCAATTCACCATGGGCCCCATGTGACTTACTCTTCTAAACCAGTCTGCATGAGGACTTTGCTAAATACTTCAGTAAAGTCATGTGGACAACATCCATAGGCCAACCCTCATTGATCATCTTTGTCACTTCCTCAAAAAACTCAATCAAATTTGTAAGACAAGACCATCTCCACATAAAGCCATGTTGACTATGCCTAGAATCATAGAACCCCTACAGTGTGGAAACAGGGCATTTGACACATAATAAGCCCATTCTTCTCCAAATGCAAGTAAAGCCATGTAGACTGTAATAAGCCTATTCTTTTTCAAATGCAAGTAAATCCTCTCCCTAAGAAGATTCTCCAATTATTTCGCCATTACTGATGTCAGGCTCACTGGCTTATATTTTCATAGATTTTTCCTGTTGCCCCTTATTCTTCTGATTAACCTGTTCAGAGATGTTATTGCATACCTCTGGAGCAGGTAGGACTTGAACCCAGGTCCTTTTTTGCAGATGATACCAAAATTGGAGGTGTAGTGGACAGCGAAGAAGCTTACCTCAGAGTACAATGGGATCTTGATCAGATGGGCCAATGGGCCGAGGCAGATGGAGTTTAATTTAGGTAAATGTGAAGTGCTGCATTTTGGAAAGGCAAATTAGGCAGGACATATGGTAAGTGTTGCTGAACCATGGAGTGCAAGATCATAGTTCCTTGAAAGTGGAGCTACAGGTAGATAGGATAGTGAAGATGGTGTTTGGTATGCTAACCTTTATTGGTCAGTACATTAAGAATATGAAGGTCATGTTGCAGCTGTACATGACACTGGTTAGACTACTCTTGGAATATTGCATGCAATTCTGATCTCCCTGCTATAGGAAGGATGTTGTAAAACTTGAAAGGATTCAGAAAAGATTTTTAAGGATATTGCCAAGGTTGGAGTGTTTGTGCTATAGGGAAAGGATAAATAGGCTGGATCTTTTTTCCCTGGAACATCAGAGGCTGAGGTTTATAAAATCACAAGGGGCATGGATAGGGTGAATATCCAAAGTCTTTTCCCTGGGGTAGGGGAGTCCAAAACTAGAAGGAATACGTTTAATGTGTGAGGAGAAAGATTTAAAAGGGACCTAAGGGGCAACATTTTCACGCAAAGGTGGTGTGTGTACAGAGTGAATTGCCAGAGGAATTGGTAGAAACTGGTATGATTACAACATTTAAAAGGCATTTGGATGTATATATGAATAGGAAGTGTAATGGGTCAAATGCTGGCAAATAGTGCTAGCTTAGTTAAGAATATCTGGTCAGCATGGATGATTTGGACTGAAGGGTCTGTTTCCATGTTATACAGCTCTATGACTTTATGACTCTAAGTAGGCCATTTAGTCCATCAGCTCCTCTGCCATTCAGTGAAATCATGGCTGATCTGATAATCCTCAAGTTCACATTCTAACCTTTCTCTGTAATTCTTGATTTCGCAATGAATTAAAAATCTGTCTATCTCAACCTTACATTTGAACATGCACTGCCTCAGTATCTCAGTGGATGTGAGTGGTGTTGAATATTGTGAAATCATCTGCAATCATCCTCACTTTGGATCTTAAAGAGTCATAGAGCCCTACAGCATGGAGACAGTCTCATTGGTCCATGCCGACCAAAATGTCCATCCATGCTAACCCCATTTCACCGCACTTGGTCCATATCTTTCTAAATCTTTCCTTTCCATGTATTTGTTCAAATGCTTTTAAATTATGTTAATATACTTGCCTCAACTACTTCCGCTGGCAGCTTATTCCATCTGCATACCACCCTCTGTGTAAAAACGTTGCCCCTCAGGTTCCCTTTTATTCTTTCCCCTCTAATCTTAAACTGATGCTCTCTACCCTCGATTCCCTAACCCTGTGAAAAAGACTGAATGCATTCACCCTATCCATGCCTCTCATGATCTTATACACTTTTATAAGATCCCCACAGTCTCCTAAAATATGACATTGATGGAATCAATGTCGATTTCACCAATTTCCTCATCTCCCCTCCCCCCCACCTTATCCCAGATTCAACTCTCCAACTTGGCACCACCTCTTGAACCGTCCTACCTGTCCATCTTCCTTCCCACCTATATGCTCCACCTTCCACTCCAATCTGTCACCGTCACCACCCACCTTCATATACCTATCGCATTCCTAACTACCTTCCCGACCCCACCTCCCTCTCATCTATCTCTCAGCCCCCTTGCATCCCCCATCACCCACCCCCCCCACACACATTTCTGATGAAAAACTTTGCTCAAAATGTTCAGTCTCCTGCTCTTTGGATGCTGTCTGACTGGCTGTGCTTTTCTAGCGCCACTCTTTTGTCTCTGATCTCCAGCATCTAAAGTCCTTACTTTCTCCAATAGAAAGTAAGGGGCATGAAAGAAAAACACTGGCAGGTAAAGTTGGGAGAATCCCAAGATGTTCTTTAAGTATATTAAGGGGAAGAATATAACCAGGGAAAGAAGAGGGCCCATTACAGACCAAGGGATAATCTACGCTTGGAGCCAAAGGCTGTTAAGTGAGTACTTCACATCTATCTTCATGCAAGACAAGGAGAAGACATAAATACAGAATTCAGGAGGATAGACTGTGAGCAGATTGACATGGGGAATGAGGAGATTTTGGCGGGCTTGAAAGTGAACAAATTCCCAAATCCAGATGGGTTGATTCCTAGGCTGCTGTGGCATGAGGGTTTTCATAAGCATAGATAGGAATGTGAAACTCAAAACTCAGCAGATCAACTATGATCTTATTGAATGATGTAAAGGTTTAAAGTGGCACACAGATAGTGTCCCTAACTCTATGTCTGAAGATCTTGTTTCAAGTCTCACCTGTCCCAGAGATGTGTTAAACTATGCACAAGCAGGAAGCTTAGAATAACTATAAGGTAGTTGAAAGAGTAAATGGTAAGGAATAATGCAAAGAGGATGCAGAGCGATATAGACAGATTTGGTGAGCAGGAAAGAATATGTAATTTGCAAGCTATCTGGGTATCTTTCAATAATGTAATAACTTACTTGTATTCTCTGATTAATGACAGATTTGGCAAACCTCTCGTCTTCACCAGGTTCCAGATATGGATTTTCATGGTGTAAGTTAACAATAAGTAAGACAATTTTGGAAATGGATGATTTTGCCTTTGATAAATGAATAGTTAATCATTACTTGCAATTGTACACATATATTCAGCAAATAAAATACTTTTGAAATGTACTTGTTGTTTGGAAGGGAAACAGGACAGCCAATATACACATACAACGTGTAATGAGATAAATAACAATTATTGAATAGTTTCAATAACGTTAATTGAGTGGTAAGTTCTGGCAAGTGCATTAGGGAGAAACTTACCAATTCTTCTTTCCAAATTGCTATGGCATAATTTTACCTATCAAGGAAGACAGCTGAAGACAGCACTTCTAAACCTCCTCAGTACTGCACTGGAACTGACGTAACGTTCTCAAATCCTGCACTGGGGCTTGAACTAATAGGGCCAGATTTTCATGGAGGTGGCAGAAGTTTGAGTTGGGAAATATCCTGACTGGTGTGATCTATCTCCTTTAAAAAGGACTCATGCTGACCATATTTCTCTGGGGAGTTAAGTTGCGTCAGGGGAGTCAGGTCTACCATTTCTGTACAAAGGTTTGAGATTGTCAGAGAGGCAGGTGAGGAGGGATGGTTTGAAGGTCTGTTCTGTTCTCTGGGACTTGGACCCACTTGTATTAAAGGATACCAGGCAATCTAGACCTTGCCTTGATTCCTCCCAAACGCACCCCCAAATTCCCTCAAATCCCCTATGCACACTTACATTCCTCAATTTCATGTCCAGTTCCTCCCCTGTCAGCTCCTAAGTTCCCGCATGCCTCACACATCCACGCCAATTCAATATTCCTATACCATCATGTTGGCATCCTCTGTAGCCACTCACAGTATTCACAATCGGTAGACCTTAGAAGCCATGTCCAATGTTATAAAAAACGAACAACTTCAGATTATTAATATACAAACATATTTCATTGTTAAAAAGAAATAAGCCAATATCTATCTCATCAACCACATCAAAAATGAAATAATGATTTAATTGCCTTTTCGAAGTGTCAGTCAAATATGAACTCAGCCCCTTCCAATAAAAAGTAGTTCTCTTGTTAAAACAGGAGTATTCTATTCAACTGTTTGAGCCTGTTCAACCATTTACTGAGATCATGGCTGATCTGAGGCCTAACTCCATATACATGCCATCGGCCCATATCTCTTAATAATGTATCAATCTCAGATTTAAAATTAACATCTACAATCATCTGCTATTTGTGGAAGAGTTCCAAACCTCTACCACAGCATAGAAGTGTTTCCTAACATCTCACTGGAAAAGGTCTGGCCCTAATATATGGACTATACTCCCTAGTTCTAGAACCTCCAAACAGTGAAATTTGTTTCTTTTTCTGCCCTGCCTTTTCATGTTATTATCTTGAAGACTTTGATCACGTCAACATTTTAAATTCTAAAGAAAATATTTCTCTCGAATTTAAATTCTAGAAAAAACAGGCCTAATTCATATATTCTTTCTTCATAACTTAAATCCTCAAGTTCAGTTAACATATTTGTAATCTGCATTGTACTCCTTCCAAGGCCAATGTATCCTTTCTAAGGTTTGATGCTCAGATCTGCTCACAGTAGTCAAGTTGGGTCTAACCAGGGTTTTGTATAATTGCAGTATAACATCTGTATCATTATACTCCAGTGCTCCATATAGAAATCCAGCATTCTTGATTATTTTCTGCATCAGTTTGTGATATTTCAAATACTATGCACCTGAACCTCTGACTCTCTTTGGACATCCACTATATTTAACTTCACATCAAGCATTCAAACTAACTTCAACTAAAGTAACAGACCCTGGGTCATGTAAATAAAGGAGTACATGTAAACTGGGAGAAAGTTTTTGTTCTATTGATAAGCAATACCTGAGCAGGAGCTAATGGGAACTTTTATGTTTCGTTAAGTGACAAGAGCTGAGCTTTTTTCATTTTAAAAGGCTTCTTTAGCTTATTACATGACAGATCCCCATTCCTACAGTAAAAGCACTTGTAACCTGCAGTATAGCATCAAACTATTCAAATATAGACTCATTGAGTCGTATAAATCTATAGCAAAGAAAAGGGCCCTTTGACTCACTGTATCCTCACCAATCAAAAACAGTCATCTAACTATCCTAATCCCATTTTCCAACCCTCGGCCTGTGGCCTTGTATGCCATGGCATTGCAAGTGCACATCTAAAAGCTTCTTAAATGTTATGAAAATTTCTGCCTTTATCATCTTTACAGGTGGTGAGTTTCAGATTACCACTGCCCTCTAGGTGAAAAAGTTTTTCCTCACATCTCCTCTAAACCTTTTACCCCTTACCTAACATCAATTCCCCCTAGTCATTGATCCCTCAATCAAGGCTGAAGTTTATTCCAGGAGAAAATCAGAGTCGAACAATGTGGTGCTGGAAAAGGACAGCCAATCAGACAGCATCCGAGGAACAGGAGAATCAATGTTTCAAACATAAGTCCTTTAACAGGAATGAGGCTTGTGGCCCAAGGGGGATGAGAGATAAATGGGAGGGGGTGAGGCTGTGGGGAATGTAACTGGAAATACAATAGGTAGATGAAGGTGGGGTGAAGGTTACAGGTCGGAGAGGAGGGTGGAGTGGATAGGTGGGAAGGAAGATGGAAAGGTAGGACAGGTCAAGAGGGTGGTTCTGAGTTAGAAGGTTGAATCTGGGATAAGGTGGGGGGGGGGGGTAGGGCAAATGAGGAAACTGGTGAAATCCACACTGATCCCATGTGGCTGGAGGGTCCCAAGGCAGAAGATGAGGCATTCTTCCTCCAGGCATTGGATGGTTAGGATTTGGCCATGGAGGAGGCCCATGACTTGCATGTCCTTGGTGGAATGGAGGAGGGGGAGTTAAAATGTTTGGCCACAGAGCAGTGGGGTTGTTTAGTGCATGTGTCCCAGAGATGTTCTCTGAAATGTTCTGCAAGTTGGCGTCCTATTTCCCCAGTGTAGAGGAAACCACATCAGGAGCCATGGACACAGTAGATGACTTGTGTGAAAGTACAGAGAAATCTCTGTTGGATGTGGAAGGATCCTATGGGGCCTTGGACAGAGGTAAGGGGGTAGGTGTGGGCACAGGTTTTGCATTTCTTGCGGTGGCAGGGGAAGATTCTGGGAGAGGAGGGTCTTGCGGTGGCAGGGGAAGGTGCCGGAGTGGAGGGTCTTTTGGTGGCAGGAGAAGATGCTGGGAGAGGAGGGTCTTTCGATGGCAGGGGAAGGGGCAGGGAGAGGGAGGGGGTCTTGCGGTGGCAGGGGAAGGCGCCTGGAGAGCGGGGGGTCTTACGGTGGCAGGGGAAGGTGCTGGGAGAGGGAGGTCTTGCAGTGGCAGGGGAAGGTGCTGGGAGTGGGAGATTTTGCAATTGTAACAACATGGAGTAAACCCCCTTTGTAAATTTTAAATCAGCAACACAGAAAAGATTTATATGTGCAGTAATCTGTGAAAATTCGAGAGGCCAAGAACTAATTAAAGTAAAAAGTAACATCTTTGTTTCTTAAAGTATAACAGGGAATAATTAACTAACAACTATTTACAACTTCTTCCTCTAACTTATCTTTTACTTTCCTTTCTATAATACTAGTCCAATAAAACACCAGATTAAGATTTACCAAAAAAATTCAAAATTCAAAACCACCCAGTTGTCAGATCTTCTCTTTGTATCTTCCTCTGGAGATTTTCTTCTAAGGAGTTTTCTTTCACAGGTTGTTGATAAATGGGAGAGGGGTGGGGCTGGGGGGAATGTAGCTGGGAATACGATAGGTAGATGAAGGTGGGGTGAAGGTGATAGGTGAGAGAGGAGGGTGGAGTGGAGATAAATGTACCTTTAAGAGGGCTGTGTTTTGGGCAGTCTGTACATGCTGGTGGCTTGGCAGTTCTCCCCAACTGTTCAGGTTTTTCCAGTCTTATAACATCAAAGCATCGGGTTGTGTCATTGGCTTTTAAGATTGTCAATATTATAAATTGAAACTTGATTGGAGTTTGGTATTTTTGGGGTATAATTTAAACTGGCTGAATGTGAATTTGTTTTGTCATCTCCAGGCAACCCAGCTAATCTAGCTGTTCAACCAAATGTTACATTTTTACCTTATTCAGAACTGTATCAGGTAGTTCTGCTAGCTTTTAATTCTCTTAAAGGTACAGTACCCCTTACACCTTCATAACACGGTAACGGGGAAGGTGCCGGAGTGGAGGGTCTTGCAGTGGCAGAGGAATGTGCCGGGAGACCGCAAGAAATGCAAAACCTGCACCCAAACCTCCCCCCTTACATCCATCCAAGGGCCCAAAGGTTTCTTCCATAACTGACAGAGCTTTACCTGTACTTCCACTACATGCCATCTACTGTGTCTGTTGCTCGTGATGTAGTCTCTTCTGTATTGGGGAGACAGGACGTCAACTTGTGGAATGTTTCAGAGAAGATCTCTGGGACACACGCACTGAACAACCCCACCACCCTATGGCCGAACTCTTTAACTCCCCCATCCACTCCACCAATGACTTGCAAGTCCTAGGCCTCATAGAACATAGAACATAGAACGTAGAACAGTACAGCACAGAACAGGCCCTTCAGCCCACGATGTTGTGCCGACCATTGATCCTCATGTGAGGTAAACCTAATGTACAAACTCTCAAATTTCTGTGACCATATGCATGTCCAGTAGTCTCTTAAATATCCCCAATGACCTCGCTTCCACAACTGCTGCTGGCAATGCATTCCATGCTCTCACACCTCCTCCACTGCTAAACCCTAACCACCCCTCGCCTGGAGGAAGAATGCCCATCTTCCACCTTGGGACCCTCCAACCACATGGGATCAATTTGGATTTCACCAGTTTCCTCATTTCCCCTCAGCCCCCCCACCTTATCCCAGATCCAACGTTCGAATTCAGCACAACCCTCTTGAACTGTCCTAACTGTCCATCTTCCTTCCCAACTATCCGCTTCACCCTCCTCTCTGACCTATCACCTTCTCCCCCACCTTCATCTACCTAACGCATTCCCAGCTACATTACCCCAATCCCACACCACTCCCATTTATCTCTCAGCCCCCTTGAGCCACAAGCCTCATTCCTGA
Organism: Chiloscyllium punctatum; assembly: GCF_047496795.1. NCBI lineage: Eukaryota > Metazoa > Chordata > Chondrichthyes > Orectolobiformes > Hemiscylliidae > Chiloscyllium > Chiloscyllium punctatum. The sequence continues at coordinate 126,388,880 of NC_092746.1, read as the reverse complement.
TGAAGGGCTTATGCTTGAAACATCGATTCTCCTGTTCCATGGATGCTGCCTGACTGGGTGTACGTTTCTAGCACCATACTCTTTGACTCTGAAGTTTATTCCAGTCTACCATCTCTGTGGCCATTGTTATCCACTGTTATTCATTACTTATATAAATGGTTTGGATGAGAAGTTTGGAGATAAGATTGGTAAATTTACCGATGACTTCAAGATTGGTGATATAGTGGACAGTGAAGAAGGTTAACAGGAAATGCTGTGAGATCTTGGTCAACTGAGCCAGTGAGCTGAGGAATTGCACTTAGAATTTAATTTAGATAAATGCAAAGTATTGCATTTTGGTGGGTCAAATCAGGGTAGGACCTACACAGTCAATAGTAGGGCCCTGGGGAATGTTATGGAATAAACAGATCAAGAGGTACAGGTTGACAGCTCATTGAAAGTGGAGTCACAAGTGAGGCTTTCAGCATGCTTTCATTAGTCAGAACATTGATTATACGAGTTGGGTCATCTCATTGCAGCTGTACAAGATATTGGTGAAGCCACATTTGGACTACTGCATGCATTTATAGTTGCCCTACTATACACATTATATTATTAAAATAGAAAGGCTGCAGAAAAGATTTGCAAGCTTGCTACCTGGACTGGAAGGTTTGAATTATATGGAGAGATTGGATAGGCTGGGATCTTTTTCCATGGACTGTAGGAGACTGAGGGGTGAACTTTTAGAGGTGTATAAAATCATGAGCGGCATAGATAAGGTCACTAGCCAACAGCTTTTCTCCAAGGAAGATGATTCTAAAACTAGAAGTTATTGGTTTAAGGTGAGAGGGGAATGATATAGAGGCAAATATTCATAGAGGGTGGTAAATATCTGGAATGGGTTGCTAGAGGTAGTGGTGGAAACGAATACAATTTCATTACTTAAGAAACTTATGGGCTGGTACATGAATGGGATAGGTATGGACCAAATGCAGGCAGGTGGTACTAGTTTAATTGTGAAAACTGGATGGAATGGGCATGTTGGGCCAAAGAGCCTGTTTTGATGCTGTAGACCTCTACGACTCTAAGTTCCTCTGATCCTTGGTGCTTCCCAGGGTCTTAACACTCATCATGTACTCCCTTGCCTTGTTTGTCCAGCCCAAGTGCATCACATCACATTTATCTGATTGGATCTGATCAGCCCATTTGATGATCCCATCTAAATCGTCCTGTAATTTAAAACTATCCTCCTCAATGTTTACCATTTTACCATTTTCCGTGTTTTGTAAACTTACTGATCAACCATCCTAGATTCAAATCTAAACCATTTATATAAATCACAAACAGCAAGAGCCCCAACACTGAACCTTGGCTTCACTGTCACAAATTTTACTGTCAGAAAAATATCCCTCAACCTCCATGCTCTGCTTCCTGCCACTCATTCAATTGTGGATCCAATTTGCTAAATTTTCTTTGATCACATGGGCTTTCTTAGCTATCAGTCTCCCATGTGGGATCTTATTAAAAGTCTTGCTGAAGTCCAAGTAGACTACATCAAAAGCATTGCCCTCATCTGCACACCTGGTTATGTTCAATTGGGAGAAGATTTGTAGCTCGGGTGCTCGTTGTTGTGGTTCTGTTCGCCGAGCTGGGAATTTGTCTTGCAAACGTTTCGTCCCTTGTCTACGTGACATCCTCAGTGCTTGGGAGCCTCCTGTGAAGCGCTTCTGTGCTGTTTCCTCCGAAATTTATAGTGGCCTGTCTCTGCCGCTTTTGGTTGTCAGTTCGAGCTGTCCGCTGTAGTGGCCGGTATATTGAGTCCAGGTCGACGTGTTTGTTGATAGAGTTTGTGGATGAGTGCCATGCCTCTAGGAATTCCCTGGCTGTTCTCTGTTTGGCTTGTCCTATAATGGTAGTGTTGTCCCAGTCGAATTCATGTTGCTTGTCGTCTGTGTGTGGCTACTAAGGATAGCTGGTTGTGTCGTTTGGTGGCTAGTTGGTGTTCATGTATATGGATCGTTAACTGTCTTCCTGTTTGTCCGATGTAGTGTTTTGTGCAGTCCTTGCATGGGATTTTGTACACTACATTAGTTTTGTTCATGTTGGGTATCGGGTCCTTCGTTCTGGTGAGTTGTTGTCTGAGCGTGGCTGTTGGTTTGTGTGCTGTTATGTGTCCTAGCGGTTGCAGTAGTCTGGCTGTCAGTTCAGAAATGCTCCTGATGTATGGTAGTGTGGCTAGTCCTTTGGGTTGTGGCATGTCCTCGTTCCGTTGTCTCTCCCTTAGGCATCTGTTGATGAAATTGAGAGGGTATCCGTTTTTGGTGAATACCTTGTATAGGTGTTCCTCTTCCTCTTTTTGCAGTTCTGGTGTGCTGCAGTGTGTTGTGGCCCTTTTGAATAGTGTCCTGATGCAACTTCGTTTGTGTGTGTTGGGGTGGTTGCTTTCATAGTTTAGGACTTGGTCTGTGTGTGTGGCTTTCCTGTAAACCTTTGTGGTGAATTCTCCATACGGTGTTCTCTGTACCATCACGTCTAGGAATGGGAGTTGGTTGTCCTTTTCTTCCTCTCTAGTGAATCGGAATCCTGTGAGTGTGGCGTTGATGATCTGGTGTGTGTTCTCTATTTCTGTGTTTTTAATTATTACAAAGGTGTCATCCACGTATCTGACCCACAGTTTGGGTTGAATTTGTGGTAAGACTGTTTGTTCTAACCTTTGCATTACTGCTTCTGCTATGAGTCCAGAGATCGGTGAGCCCATGGGTGTTCCATTGATTTGTTCGTATATTTGGTTGTTGAATGTGAAGTGCGTTGTGAGGCACAAGTCCAGTAGTTTAAGTATGCCGTCTTTGTTGATAGGTTCAACGTCCTGTTGTCTGTTATGTCTGTCCAGCAGGTTGGCTATTGTTTCTTTGGCTAGGGTTTTGTCGATGGAGGTGAACAGTGCCGTTACATCGAATGAGACCAAGAAAGAAAAAATGGCCAAACTAACACACAGAGGATACCACAACACACACCTGCGTTAAAAACCTTTTTGCATGTACTCTGCTTTGTCCAGGATGACTGTCATTCTGCCTTTGTCTGCTGGTAGTATAATTATGTTCTTATCGTTTCTTAGTGACTTTAGTGCTTTCCTCTCCTTGGTGTTGAGGTTATGTGTTTGTCTTTTTCTTTTATCAGCGGTACGATACTTTGTCTCACGGTTTGTTGTGTCTCTTCTGTCAATCCATTGTTCCTGAGTGTGCATTCTAGTGCTGCTAGGAAGTCTGCTGTCTTGGCGTCCCTGTGATTGTAGTTGAGTCCCTTGGCCAGTATTGTTCTTTCAGTGTCTGTGAGCTGTCTGTGGGAGAGGTTTTTAACCCAGGTGTGTGTTGTGGTGTCCTCTTCTTTGTGTGTTAGTTTGGCCATTTTTTCTTTCTTGGTCTCATTCGATGTAACGGCACTGTCACCTCCATCGACAAAACCCTAGCCAAAGAAACAATAGCCAACCTGCTGGACAGACATAACAGACAACAGGACGTTGAACCTATCAACAAAGACGGCATACTTAAACTACTGGACTTGTGCCTCACAACACACTTCACATTCAACAACCAAATATACGAACAAATCAATGGAACACCCATGGGCTCACCGATCTCTGGACTCATAGCAGAAGCAGTAATGCAAAGGTTAGAACAAACAGTCTTACCACAAATTCAACCCAAACTGTGGGTCAGATACATGGATGACACCTTTGTAATAATTAAAAACACAGAAATAGAGAACACACACCAGATCATCAACGCCACACTCACAGGAATCCGATTTACTAGAGAGGAAGAAAAGGACAACCAACTCCCATTCCTAGACGTGATGGTACAGAGAACACCGTATGGAGAATTCACCACAAAGGTTTACAGGAAAGCCACACACACAGACCAAGTCCTAAACTATGAAAGCAACCACCCCAACACACACAAACGAAGTTGCATCAGGACACTATTCAAAAGGGCCACAACACACTGCAGCACACCAGAACTGCAAAAAGAGGAAGAGAAACACCTATACAAGGTATTCACCAAAAACGGATACCCTCTCAATTTCATCAACAGATGCCTAAGGGAGAGACAACGGAACGAGGACATGCCACAACCCAAAGGACTAGCCACACTACCATACATCAGGAGCATTTCTGAACTGACAGCCAGACTACTGCAACCGCTAGGACACATAACAGCACACAAACCAACAGCCACGCTCAGACAACAACTCACCAGAACGAAGGACCCGATACCCAACATGAACAAAACTAATGTAGTGTACAAAATCCCATGCAAGGACTGCACAAAACACTACATCGGACAAACAGGAAGACAGTTAACGATCCGTATACATGAACACCAACTAGCCACCAAACGACACGACCAGCTAACCTTAGTAGCCACACACGCAGAGGACAAGCAACATGAATTCGACTGGGACAACACTACCATTATAGGGCAAGCCAAACAGAGAACAGCCAGGGAATTCCTAGAGGCATGGCACTCATCCACAGACTCTATCAACAAACACATCGACCTGGACCCAATATACCGGCCACAACAGCAGACAGCTCGAACTGACAACCGAAAGCGGCAGAGACAGGCCACTATAAATGCCGGAGGAAACAGCACAGAAGCGCTTCACAGGAGGCTCCCAAGCACTGAGGATGTCACCTAGACAGGGGACGAAACGTTTGCAAGTCAAATTCCCAGCTCGGCAAACAGAACCACAACACCTGGTTATGTCTTCGAAAAATTCAATCAAATTGGTTAGACATGACCTCCTCTTAACAAAACTATGCCGACTTGATCAATAAAAGCCAAAAGAACTGTAGATGCTATAAATCTGAAACAATAATAGAAATTGCTGGAAAAGCTCGGCACGTCTGGCAGCATCTATGGATTACTTATATGTAAGGAGTAAGAGAATGATCAGGGAGAAGGTAGGGCCAATCAGGGATAGTGGAGGGGACTTGTGCGTGGAGTCTGAGCAGATAGGGGAAACCCCAAATGAGTTTTTTGCTTCAATTTTCACAAAGGAAAGGGAACTTGTTGTAAATGAAAACTTAGAGGCGCTAGGATACAGTCTTGACCAGATCAAGTTTGATGAAGATGATGTGCTAGAAATTTTGGAAAACATTAAGATTGATAAGTCCCCAGGGCCAGACCAGATTTATCCTAGGCTGCTCTGAGAAGCAAGAAAGAAAGTTGCTAAGTTGCTGGCAAGGATAATTGCCTCCTCACTCTCCACAGGAGTCATATCGGAGGATTGGAAGGAGGTGAATGTTGTTCCTCTTTTCAAGAAGGGTAATAGTGAAATCCCTGGCAATTACAGACCAGTCAGTCTAATATCTGTGGCCAGCAAAGTTTTGAAAAGAATTCTGAGGGATAGGATTTATGACTATTTGGCAAAGCATAGTGTGATTAAAGGCAATCAGCATGGCTTGTGAGGGGCAGGTCATGCCTCACAAATCTTATTGAGTTCTTTGAGGAGGTGTCAAGACAGGTCAACAATGGTAGAGCAGTGGATGTGGTGTATATGGACTTCAGCAAGGCAATTGATAGGGTTCCCCATGGTAGGCCAGTTCTGGACATCCAGAAAGATACAGAGGCTTTGGAGAGGGTGCAAAAAAGGTTTACCAGGATGCTGCCAGGACTGGAGGGCTTGCCTTATGAGGAAAGGTTGAATAAACTTGGACTTTTCTCTCTGGAGAGAAGGAGGAAGAGACGAGACCTGATTGAGGTATACAAAATAATGAGAGGAATAGATAGAGTCAATAGCCAGAGAGTTTTCCCCAGGGCAGGATTGACTGGTACGAGAAGTCATAGTTTGAAGATATTAGGAGGAAGATATAAAGGAGACGTCAGAGGTAGGTTGTTTACGCAGAGAGTTGTGAATGCATGGAATGTGTTGCTTGCTGTAGTGGTGGAAGCAGAGTCATTGGGGACATTTAAGTGACTGCTGGACATGCACATGGATAGCAGTGAATTGAGGGGTGCGTAGGTTAAGTCACTATATTTTACATTAGGATTAAAACTTGGCACAACACCATGGGCCAAAGGGCCTGTTCTGTGCTGTACTTTTCTATGTTCTATTATAGAGATCAGAGTTAATTTTTCAAGGTGAGTGACCTTGACCCGAAACATTAACTCTAATTTCTCTCTACAGATGCTATTAGACCTGCCAAGCTTTTTTCGCAATTTCTGTTTTTGTTTCTGACTTGAGTAATCCCTCTGTCTCTAAATGCAGATTAATTCTGTCACTCAGAATTGCTTCCGATAATTTCTCTACCTTTGAGGTTAGACTCACTGGCCTGTAGTTTCCTGATTTGTTCCTTTCTCCTTTCTTTCATAATGATACCACAATGGCTGTCCTCCAGTCCTCTGTTACTTCTCCTGTGGCCAGACATGAATTGAAAATGTTTGCAAGTGCCCCTACTATTTCCTTACTTGCCTCACTAAACAACCTGGGATGCATTTCATTCGGCCCTCAAGATCTATCTACTTTTAAGCTTGCAAGACCAATCAGAACCCCGTCTTTGTCTATGCTACTTTGTTGAATTGTATCTCAGACCTTCTCCCTGATTTTCATATCATCCAACTCAACAGAGATCCTCCTCTTTGTCTATGCTAATTTGTAAAATTGTATCTCAGACCTTCTCCCTGATTTCCATATCATCCCTCTCAACAGTGAACACTAACACAAAATAGAACCCTACCAACATCCTCTGACTCCATGGACAAATTACTACTCCAATCTGCATTGATTGTAAGAAGGTCAGCCAGTTGGACGTCATAGAATGTGAGTTTTCTGATTTGGGTTGTTAATCTGGTCCAATCAGGGAGACCTGGCTGATATAAAAGGGTAAATGTCGAGAGTGTAGAGCTGGAAAAGCATAGTAGATCCGGCAGCATCCTCCAGCAACACAATCTCGACTCTGATCACCAGCATCTGCATCCTCACTTTCTCGATAACAAGGTAAATGTTAGGGATATTGAGTCCCTGAATTCCTGATTCAGAGGTGTGCTCTTGTCAAAGCCTCTGCATTTATAAATAAAGGATGATGATGATGGGATGTCGACCTCTGAAGAATTATTTCAGTGACAATGACAATGATAATAAAGCACAATCCTGAAAAGATTTGCTTTCAGCAGCCAGTATTAAGCTGGTGGGGTAAAAAGTTTCTTACATAATGCCCCTGGGAAGCTTGACTCATTCAATCCGATCATCGAGGACTGGTCCAGAATGTGGAAAGAATATGTTATTTTTTCCAGGCAAATGAAATTGTGCAGATGAAAACTGCAAGTAATTCTTCTTTTGAGGAAAGGTGACTAGACCTGAAATGTTACTTTTATTTCTCTTCACAAATGTTGCCAGACCTGTTGAGCTTTTCTAAAAACTTTTGTATTTGTTTCTGATTTTTGGCATCTGCAGTCCTTTTTGTTTTTATTAAGTAATTCTCCTAACAGCCTGTGGGGCTGCAGCTTTTTCTGTCATGAGGAGCCTGACTTTTTCTGAGTCAAAAAATACTAAATCCTTTTAAGGATTGATTGACATAGTTTGGGAATATTATGAACCTCAAGGCTGCTTTGATTCTGAGACGCAATGGCTTTTACTCAGCCATTCGAGAACCAGGGGTATCCACATTGGGGTTTTGCAGTAGGTTATGCTGACTGGCAAAAATGGTTTAATCTTTAATGAGATGCTCTGAGACTGTTTATATGTGAGATTAATTATGTTACTATGCAGAAAGACCTGCTGTCGAAAGCTTAACCGGTGAGCCTGACCTTGGTGGTGGGAAAGTTGTTGGAGGGAATCCTGTGGGACAGGATGTACATGTATTTGGAAAGACAAAAACTGATTCAGGATAGTCAACGTGGCTTTGTGCTTGGGAAATCATGTCTCACAAACTTGATTGAGTTTTTTGAAGAAGTAACAAAGAAGATTGATGAGGGCAGAGCAGTAGATGTGATGTATATGGACTTCAGTAAGGCGTTCAACAAGGTTCCCCATGGGAGACTGGATTAGCAAGGTTAGATCTCATGGAGTACAGGGAGATCTAGCCATTTGGATACAGAACTGGCTCAAAGGTAGAAGACAGAGGGTGGTAGTGGAGGGTTGTTTTTCAGACTGGAGGCCTGTGACCAGTGGAATGCCACAAGGATTGGTGCTGGGTCCTCTACTTTTTGTCATTTATATAAATGATTTTGATGTGAATATAGGAGGTATATCTAATAAATTTGTCAATGACACCAAAATTGAAGGTGTAGTGGACAGCGAAGAGGATTACCTCAGATTACAACAGGATCTTGACCAGATGGGCCAATGGGTTGAGAAGTGGCAGATGGAGCTTAATTCAGATAAATGCGAGGTGCTGCATTTTGGGAAAGCAAATCTTAGCAGGACTTACACACTTCATGGTAAGGTCCTAGGGAGTGTTGCTGAACAAAGAGACCTTGGAGTGCAGGTTCATAGCTCCTTGAAAGTGGAGTTGCAGGTAGATAGGATAGTGAAGAAGGCATTTGGTATGCTTTCCTTTATTGGTCAGAGTATTGCATACAGGAGTTGGGAGGTCATGTTACAGCTGTACAGGACATTGATTAGGCCACTGTTGGAATATTGCGTGCAATTCTGGTCTTCTTCCTATGGGAAACTTGAAAGGGTTCAGAAAAGATTTACAAGGATGTTGCCAGGGTTGGAGGATCTGAGCTACAGGGAGAGGCTGTACAGGCTGGGGCTGTTTTCCCTGGAGCGTCGGAGGCTGAGGGGTGACCTTATAGAGATTTACAAAATTATAATGGGCATGGATAGGATAAATAGGCAAAGTCTTTTCCCTGGGGTTGGGGAGTCCAGAATTAGAGGGCATAGGTTTAGGGTGAGAGGGTATAGATATAAAAGAGATCTAAGGGGCAACTTTTTCACGCAGAGGGTGGTACGTGTATGGAATGAGCTGCCAGAGGATTTGGTGGAGACAGGTACAATTTCAACATTTAAGAGGCATTTGGATGGATATATGAATAGGAAGGGCTTGGAGGGATATGGGCCGGGTGCTGGCAGGCTGGACTAGATTGGGTTGGGATATCTGGTCGGCATGGACGGGATGGACTGAAGGGTCTGTTTCCATGCTGTATGACTCTATGATTCTCTATATCTAAACTTCAAAACAAGTCCTACAACTGGCTTTATCATTGGAAAATGCTTCAAGCAGAGCAGCTTAATTGCAAGGTATTCTGATGGAAGTAGACACCCTCACCAATCCACCTGAGCTTGGGGATTAGCACTTCAATGTAGGAGATTGAATAGTCACACTTAAGAATATATCCTGATAAGAGTAACTCTAAGTCAGTCCATTGCAAAACCACAAAACAATGTCAACTTTTGGCCAAACAGTTACAATTTTCTTCAGGATCCTGCCTGGCGAGACATTGTAATTGTTGTCATTATGTGAATTTGGGATACCAACGGAGTCCTAATAGATTTAATCAGAGTACGATAACTTATATGTCACAGGAGGGAATTCCAGGAGTTCTTACCTAGAAACTCCACTTGCATATAGTTTGGAACATTTAAATTGTTAGCAATATCCAAATTAGAACCAATCAAAATTGGTTTGGTTAAACGGCCATCCAGTTCAAATGGAGGTTGATAGCAGCGGAGCCATATCAGTGATTGCAGAACAATTTTTTAACAAAATTCTTTCTGGACTACAGCCCTTAAATTTGTGCAAGACTTAAGTAGGGTTGAGAACTTATATTGGGGAATGTTTGAAAATTAAAGGTACAACCTATGTTCTGGTCTCTTATGAAGTGCAACTGAATTGATGACCAGTGATTGGAGTGAAGGCTCAGGCCAAAGTTTGATAGGGTGAACTTGGATGTGAGAGATTCACCTAGATTGGCTCAATGTTTTTCAGTTAGAAAATGGTGGCCTGAGTGAAGTCCTGAGGAAATGCATGCATGATTTCCAGGAAGGTGTAGGGACTATCAAAGGAACCAAAGTGACTTTGTAAGTTGACCAGGAAACAATTAAGAGATTCTGCAAGGCCCTTCCAGTGACAAAAATAGAAATAGAACTCAGAAGACTACAAGGTGAAGGAATTATCAATCCAGTCCAATTCATGGAATGGGCAGCACTGGTTGTACCAATTTTGAAGTCCGATGTGTCAGAATGTTAAATTATCTGTAAACCATTTCTTGCAGTTACTTTTATTTGGTTTGATTTATTATTGTCACATGTACCTAGGTACAGTGAAAAGTTATGTTTTGGATGCAGTATAGGCAGGTCATACCATACAAAGTATGGTAAAGTAATAGAACAAAGTGAAGAATACAATGTTTCAGCTGCAAAGAATTGTTCATAGAGTGAGATCAACATTAAATTTAAAATTTGAGAGATCCATTCAGAGGTCTAATGCCAGCAGTGAAGAAGCTGTCCTTGAATCTGTTGATATGTATGTTTAAGCTTTTGTATTCTCTGCACGTTGGAAGAGGTTGGAAGAGATGATAACCAGTGTCATTGATGATGTTGGCTGCCTTTCCAAGGCAGCAAGAACTATATTTGGAGTCAATGGAAGGAATGTTGGCTTGGATGATGGACTGAACTGTTCAAAACTCTCCGTGGTTTCTTATGAAACTGGGCAGAGTAGGTGCCATACCAAGCCATGATGCATCTCATAGATTGTTTTCTATAGAGCATCTATAAAAATTGGTCAGAGTCTTTACGGATATGCCAAAATTCCTTAGCTTCCTGAGGAAGTAGAGATATTGGTCTCTCTCGACTGTCACATTAATATGGGTGGACCAGAACAGATTGTTGGTGATCATCACTTCTAGGAAATTGATGCTCTCAAGCATCTCCACCTCAGCACCATTGATGAAGACAGGGACATGCCTTCCACCTTATTCCCTGAAGACAATCACCAGCTCTTTGCTAATGTTGAGGAAGAGATTGTTATCTTTGAGACATGCAAGCAAGCTCTCTACCTCTTTCCTGTATTCTGTCCATCATTGTTTGAGATCTGTCAGACACAGTAGTATCAACAGCACACTCGTAGCTGCAGTTAGGATGAAATTTGGCCGCACAGTCATGAGTGTGTAGGGAGTATTGTAAATGGCTGAGTATGCAGCCTTGCAGTGTGCCAATGTTGAATATTACTGGGGAGGAGGTTTTGTTGCCTATTTTCACTGATAGTGATCTGTGGCTCAGGAAATCTAGGATCCAGTTGCAGAGGGCAGAGCAGAGACTAAGTCTAGAAGTTTAGCGATTAGTCTGGTTGGAATCATTGTTTTGAAGGTGGAACTGTAGGTAATAAGTAGGAGCCTGAAGTGTTCTTGTTATCCAAATGTTCCAGGAATGTGCATAGGACCAAGGCATTTGCTCTGGACCTGTTGTGACAGTAGGTGAATTGCAAGGGATCAAGGCAGGCTCGGAGGCTAGAGTTGGTGTGAGCCATGACTAACCTCTTGAAGCACGTCATAATTATGAAGGTCAGAGCCACCGTGCAATAGTCATTGAGACATGCTGCATGATTTTCCTTTGGCACAGGGATGATGGCGGTCTTGTTGAAGCAGGTGGGGATGTCAGATCATAGTAAGCAAAGATTAAAGATGTCACTGAATACTCACACTAGCTGGTATGCTCAGCATCCAAGTGCGTGGTGGTGCACTTCATTTGGGCCAGTCACTTTCCATGGGTTCACTCTCAAGAAGGCCAATCTGATATCTGCAGTGGTGACTGAGGGAATTAGATTAGATTCGTTACAGTGTGGAAAAAGGCCCTTTGGCCCAACAAGTCCACACCGACCCTCTGAAGAGTAACCCACCCCCCTACATTTACCCCTGACTAATGCACCTAATACTACGGGCAATTTAGCATGGCCAATTCACCTAACCTGCACATCTTTGGACTGTGGGAGGAAACCGGAACACTCAGAGGAAACCCACACAGACCCAGGGAGAATGTGCAAACACCACATAGACAGTTGCCCAAGGCGGAGATTGAACCCAGGTCCCTGGTGCTGTGAGGCAGCAGTGCTAACCACTGAGCCACCGTGCCACCTCATGTGAGGCTGTCAGGGCAGGTGACATCATTTCATTTATATTCTGTTCAAATTGAGCATTAAATGCATTGAATACATCAGGAAAGGATATATTTTTGTCCGCTATTCTGTTCTGCTTCATTTTATAGCCCATTATATCATATTGTCCTTACTAAAAATGGCAGTTGTATGTGTGGTTAGTTTAGGTCTTGTGATGATGCTGTCACTTTAAAAAAGTCCTTGTCCATGTTTTTTTTGAAGAGAGGTTGTAAAGACAGAGGTTTCGAAGAGTCTAGTTTAACAATGGAAAGAGAGTGGCCAGTTCTCCCAGTTCAGGGTTTCCTAGTTTGTTTTAGCTGTAGCAGTCACAAGATGAATGCAAGGAGAGTTGCAAGCTTCAGTAAAGAACTCATCTGTCTTTCTCTGAAATCTCTCTCTGGATGTTGTTCCCTCCTGCCTGTAAGAATCTGTATTTGAATTTACCTTTCTGCCAAGGGGTGTGTTTATGGGATGTGGCTGTATTGGAACAGTTAATTAGTAATAGTTACTGAATTGGGTTGGTTAAGTTTTCCAATAGTTAAGCTATTCTAATTTCTTCTTCCTTTTGTTCGTGTTTAAACCATAGTATTTAAATAAATTTTGTTTTGTTTAAAGCTGAGGGTTTGACTAGTGGCATCATACCTGGAATGCCCACATCACATCTGCCTTTAAAACAAGGGTCTAGGTTACCTTCTTAAAATGTTTTAAGGGGGCCTGGCCTGGTCCATAGCAGTCTCAAGTTTAGTCTGAGAACATTTGGATTAACTTCTTTGGCACACAGTCCTCTACACACTAGCTAATGAAGCCTGCAGCAGTAGTGGCAAACTCATTTAGGTTGGCCCCTGAGTTCTTGAATATGGACCAACCCACTGATACCAAGCTGTCCCATAGAAGCTCTTCTGCTGCCTCTGACCAGAACTACTTTGATTTGAATTGAATTGAATTTATTGTCACGTGTACCAAGGATCAGTGAAAGGCTTTGTCTTGTGAGCAATACGAGCAGATCACATAGTTGAGTAGCATAGAGAGTAAATAATAAGTAAACAGCGGCAAAAACAACAACACAAGTACAGGTGAATATCAAAAGTTTGTGAGTCTATTCAGTATTCTAATGACAGTAGGGTAGTTATGAAACCGGCTGGTACATGTGTTCAGGCTTCTGTATCTTCTCCCCAATGGTAGAGGTTGTAGAAAAACATGGCCAGGGTGGAATGAATCTTTGAGAATACTGGCGGCCTTCCCTTGACAGCGGGCCTGGTAGATGGATTCTAGAGAAGGGAGTTGACCTTTGTGATTGTCTGGGCTGAGTTCACCACTCTCTATAACCGTCTCGATCTTGAATGGTACAATTGACATACCAGGTAGTGATACATCCAGACAGAATGCTCTCGATGGCACACCTTTAAAAATTTGCAAGGATATTCGCCATCATGCCAAATTTCCTGAGCTGCCTGAGGAAGAAGAGACATTGTTTGGCTTTTGTAACCAACGCGTCCACATGAATTGACCAGGAAAGCTTGTTGTGGATAACCACTCCTGGGAGCTTGAGACTCTCCACTTGTTCCAGCTCTGTGCTGTTACTGTGTAGAGGGGTATGAGTAACATCCTGCCGAAAGTCAATAATGAGTTCCTTAGTTTTGCTGGCATTGAGAGCTAGATTCTTCTTAGTGCACCATTTTTCCAGGTCTTCCACCTTCCGTCTGTAGTTTGTTTCACCACTATCTGAGATTTGACCAACTATGGTGGTGTCATCAACGAACTTGTAAATGGCATTAGTCTGGTATTTGGCAACACAGTCATGGGTATAGAGTGAATACAGTAGGGGGCTGAGTATGCACCTCAGGGGGGCTGCAGTGCTGAATGTTAGTGAGGATGAAATATTGTCCCCAATATTAGACAATAGACAATAGACAATAGGTGCAGGAGTAGGCCATTCTGCCCTTCGAGCCTGATTGGGGCCTGTGTATCAGGAAATTAAGGATCCATTTGCAGAGAATGGGGCTTAGTCTGAGATCACTAAGTTTAATAATCAGTCTCAAGGGTGTAATAGTATTGAAGGCTGAACTGTAGTCAATGAGTAGGATTCTTACTTAGCTATTCTGGTTGTTAAGATGTTTTAGGGAGGAGAGAAGGGCAAGTGATATGGTACCTGACGTGGATCTGTTGGTCTGATTGGCAAATTGGAGTGGGTCAAGCGTAGTGGGGAGGGTGGAGTTGATTAATGCCATGAACAGCCTTTCAAAGCAGTTTGGGGTCCTCACATTTCAACTTCTGATTATAAGCGGAGAGGAACACAGTGTTGTGATTTGATTTGCCAAAATGTGGATGGGATATGGTGTGATAGGTATCTTTGATGGCTTTGTATGAATGGTCATGGATGTTCAGACCTCTGATGGGACAGGAGACATGTTGATGGTACTTTGGTAGTGCATTCCCGAGGTTGGCCTGGTTGAAGTTAGTGGCTATGATGAACAAGCCCTCAGGGTATTCTTTTTTAAAATTATCTTATGGGATGTGGAAATCACTGGTTAGGCCAGCATTTATTGCCCATCCCCAGAAGCTAGGTAAAAATCAACCACATTGCAGTGGGTCTGGAGTCACATGTAGGCCAGACCAGGTAAGGAAGGCAGATTTCTTTCCCTCAAGGACATTAGTGAACCAGATGGCTTTTTATGACAATCAACAATGGATTCATGGTCATCATTAGACCCTTCTTTCCAGCTTCTTTATTGAATTCCAATTCCATCATCTGCCATATCTGGATTTGAATCCAAGTCCCCAGAACGTTATCTGAACTTCTGGATTAATAGTCTAGTGATAATACAATGAGGGCTATGTGGGCCTTGGTTCCGGATTTCAAGGTCAGGAAGATCAGCCCTCCAAGCCCTATGGAAATCTGGTAGGTTTCTGATCACTCTAGGCTTGGGGGCATGGTAATTGGATCTAGTTGATTGTAGAATCTCAGACCTGCAAGTAGATTTAAGAGAACACTGATTAGATAAATACCCTGTCCCCAATAGAGAAATTGTATACAAAGCTGGCAGGAAGTTTGTCCTTCACGAAACTTGACATGAGCTACACCTAATTGCAATTGCATTTAGACCAGGATTCTCAGAATTATGCTACAATTAATACCAGTAAGGGCTGTACCAATAAATGAGATTGTCATTTGTTGAATTGTCAGCCTGTTCAATTTTTCAGCGACGATGGAGAACATTTAACAAGACCTGTCTCAGGTCACCATTTACCTAGATGATGTGCTGATAACAGGGAAAACTAAATAGGACCACTTAGGATATAGCCCTAAGCTATTTTTCTGAGGCAGGTATATGCCAAGGGAAAAGCTGTGTATTCCAGGCTTTCTGTTGTAGACCAGATCAGCCTCTCTCAAAATATATGATGGAAATAGCTCAGACCCTAACTTTTATTTTAAAGTTAAGTGTAAAATGTGATGTTCCAGATATGATTTGTTTGGTCCACCACTAAGCTTTAACCAAAACATACTCTATTCTTACAATGCAATCAAGATGCAACAAAGTCAGGCAGCACAGTGGCTCAGTGGTTAGCACTGCTGCCTCACAGCACCAGGGGCCCTGGTTCAATTCTGACCTCAGGTGACTGTCTGTGTGGAGTTTGCATGTTCTCCTTGTGTCTACACAGATGCTCTGGTTTACTCCCACAATCCAGTGATGGGCAGATTAGGTGGATTGGCCATGCTAAATTGCCTATGGTGTTCAGGGATGTGTCGGTTAGGTGCATTAATCAGGGATAAATATAGGGTAGGTGAATGGGTCTGGGTTGGTGTGAACTTGTTGGGCTAAAGGGCCTGTATCCACACTGTAGGGATTCTGTAAAAACAAACTTTTTAACATACTTAAGAAGATAATGTATTATTTAACCACAAATCATCACTCATACCAATGTAGGCAGTTTCCCGTAAAAATACCCTTTGGCAAAATACAATGCAGCAAAATAGTTATTATTTACATCTCCAGTCCAGTAGAAAGAAATACTGAAAGAAACAATCTGCTCCTTTTGATTTCTAAGAGAAAATCGCTCTGCCTATGTTTTCAATCTAGCAACAGCAAGGCATCTCGCTATCCATTCCAGCAACTAATTAACAGAGAAATAAACTGAAAGCAAAACCAAATTCCTCTGGGTCTCTGTGAGCCTGATCCCACCCACCATGACTCTTCTGTCTTATTCTGAATAAGCACCCAGGGAGAAACACGAGCTATTTGCAAATTGCCTCCAGTAGAAGATACCTCTGTATCATGTGACAAAACCTCTCTGCAACAGAAGCAGGACAGAACACCTGTCTTAAAGGCACAGAATCATCATACTTCCCAAGTGACCAATGTGAGCTACTGAACCGACAAGACTGGGTTAAGTTAAAGTGAGAGGGAGAAAGTGAGGACTGCAAATGCTGGAGATCAGAGTTGAGAGTGTGGTGCTGGAAAAGCACAGCAGGTCAGGCAGCATTCGAGGAGCAGGAGAATTGACGTTTCGGGCATAAGCCCTTCATCGGGAAAGAAGGGCTTATGCCTGAAAACAGCAATTCTCCTGCTCCTCAGATGCTGCCTGACCAGCACTACACTCTCGACTAAGTTAAAGTGAGGCCAATCAAAGGTGCCTCAGCCCCCATGTCTGTCCAGGATCTTAATTAATTTCTGGGTTTGGTAAAATATAATGGAAAATTCATAAACAACCTGACATCCATCCTGGCACCACTGTGCCAACTGCTAAAAGGGAATCTCAGTTTTGGAAATGACCTCACAGACAGGCCCTCGTTTTCAATGAAGTAAAGAAACAACTATCATCATCGATTGTGTTGGTACACTATGATCCTATGAAACTGTTGACATGAGATGCCTCCCTATATGGCATCGGGGTGGTATTAGCTCAAGGGTGGCCCATCGGAAAGGAACAACTCATAGCTTTTGCATCCAGGAGTTTGGCTAATCTAGAATGTAAATACACCCAGATAGAAAAAGAACTGCTGGTCATATTTGGTATCAGAAAGTTCCACCAATACTTTTATGGGCAAAAGTTCATGGTAACCACGAACCACAAACCCCACCTTGGAATGCTTAAAGCAGATAAGGGAGTGCCACCCATAACTTAGCATGCATTTATTGGTGGGCTGTTATATTAAGTGCTTATAGTTGCAAATTGTAACACAGTCCAGAGGCTGAGCAACGAATATATATGTATTGAGCTGCCTTAGACTAGCAGATATACCACCCGCAGTACCCCCATAGAAGAGTCTGCCATGACATTGAAATTTCTGGAAACGTTACCAGTTACAGCTAACAATTTCAGACTTTGGCTGCAGAGAGATTCAATCCTTTCCAATCTGAAACATCGAGTATTAATGGAGGAAAGCAAAGGGCCATGGCAGTTAGAATAAAAGCCGTTTTAGACCTGGAGAGACTAGCTTACTGTAAAGGATGGCTTATTGTTATGGGGAGTGAGAGTGATTGCCCCAAATAAAAGTTGCTGTCAAATACTGGCTGAAGGTGAAGATTTATGTCTGGTGGCCAGGCTTGGAGGTAGGGCACATAGCCACCTAGGAGGGGCCATGTCCAGAGTGTCATCAAGGGCAAAACATATTGCTAGCAGCTTCCCCACAACTATAGGAATATTTGGGTAAACCTTGAACTTGGTTGCATGTTGATATTGCATGTCCTTTCATGGGTTCAATACTTTTAGTCAATGTAGAAACCCACTCAAAGTGGTTGGATATGTATAAAATCCATTTGTTGAACACTGGAGTGACAATAGAAAATCTGTGCACATCTTTGTAACACATGGACTCTTGGAGGTATTGGTCACAGATAACAGGCCATTGTTTACCAGCAGGGACTTTAGTTACTTCTTAAAGTCAAAGGGGATTTGGCATATTAGGACAGTTCCATACCATCCAACATCCAAGGACCTGGGAGCAGAAAGAGCAATCTAAACTTTGAAAGCTAGACTGAAGTAACAGCCGTTGTCATGGTTCTTGTTTAATTATAGGACCACTCAACATGCAATTATAGGGATTCTACCAACCGAGCTGGCTCCACCAGGCTAAGTCTGAACTTCCCAGACCTGGAGGTGAAGGGTGAAACAGCATCAGGTATTCCAATGCTGAACCCAAGACTTCACCAAGTGAGAGAGACAGTTTGATACAGGGGACAAAGTATGGTGCAAGAATCATCAAAATGGCCCTGTATGGGCAAGAGGCATGATTGATGCAGATCAGGACCAGTTACTTATAAAGTTTGCTTAGGTCCAACTGTCCTGAATAAGCTGCAAATTTGCAAACTATTTGGGAGCAAAACTTCCCCCGCCCCTCACACCCTCCAGAAATACTTTGGAGATGCATTGATTCACCCTGTCTGACAAACATTGCTGAGTCCTTTGAATCAGAGATGGACATAGAACAAAGAACAAAGAGAAATAGAGCACAGGAACAGGCCCTTTCACCCTCTAAGCCTGTGCTGACCATCATGCCCTAGCTGAACTAAAAAAACCTTCTGCCCTTATTCAGTTCATATCCCTCTATTCCCTCCCTATTCATACAACCATCCAGATGCCTCTTAAATGTCACTAACTTGCCTGCTTCCACCACCTCTTCTGCAGTGCAGTCCAGGCTCCTACAATTCTCTGCATGAAAAGCTTTTCTCGCACAACTCCCTGAAACTTTCCCCCAACACCTTGAACCTGCACCTTGTAATTGCAGCTTCAACCCAGGGAAAAAGCCTCTGATCATCCACACTATCTCAGTCTCTCACAATTTTATAGACCTCTATCAGGTCTCCTCTTAGCTGCTTGCTTTCCAGTGAAAACAATACCAGTCTTTTTAAGCTTTCCTCATAGCCAGTGCCCTCGAGATGAGGCAACATCCTGGTGAACCATCTCTGCAGTCTTCCATGTCCTTCTGGCAGTGTGGTGACCAAAACTGCACACAATACTCCAAATGCAGCCTAACAAGAGTTTTATATAGCTGCAACATAGTTTGACAACTCTAGTACTTCATGTCCCGGCTAATGAAGGCAAGTATGCCATTTGCCTTCTTAATCACCTTGGCCACCTATGTTGTCACTTTTAGGGAACTGCGGTCCTGCATGCCTAGATCTGTCTGTAAGTTAATATTCTTAATGGTTCTGTCATTTAAGTATATTTCACACTTAAATTTGATCCTCCAAAATGCATCCCCTCACATTTGTTTTGATTAAACTCCATCTGCCATTTCTGTGCCCGAGTTGCCAATCTATCTATATCCTGTTGTATCCTTTCACAACCGTCTGCACTTTACTCCAGATGACTTATATACACTACAAACAACAGAGGACCTAAGACTGATCCCTATGGAACACCACTAGTTACTGGTGTCCATTCTGAAAAACACCCTTCCATTGCTACCCTTTGTCTTCTATGCCAGTTTTGTATCCATCTAGCCAGCCCATCCTGAATCCCATGTAATTTTAGGTTTTGTTCTAATCTGCCATGTGGGACTTTTCCAAATGCCTTACTATAGTTCATATAAACTACATCCACAGCCCTTCCCTCATTAATAATCCTTGTCACCTCTTCAAAAAATTCAATCAGATTGGTGAGACATGATCTTCCTTGTACAAAACCATGCTGACTGTCACTAATTTGTCCTTTTTCTTCCAAATGTCCATGCATCTTGTCCCTCCATTCCCCACCAAAGACATTAGGCTCACCAGCCAATAATTTCCTAGATTATCCCTGCTTCCTTTCTTAAACAAGGGAACAACATTGGCTAATCTCCAGTCCTCTTGAACCTCACCTGTAGTCAAAGAGGATGTGAAGATATCTGCTAATGCTTCAGCTATTTCTTTCCTTGCCTCTTGCAGTAACCAGGAATAGATCCCATTTGGTCTCAGGGACTTGTCCACCTTAATATAATTTAGGATACTGATTATGAAGAGGAAAGGTTGAGAGGAATATTGGCCAATTACTGGCAAATGAGATTAGATTAGTTTAGGATATTTGGTCGGCATTGATGAGTTCGACCAAAGAACCTGTTTCCATGCTATACAAATCTATGACTCTGTGACTCTAAATAGGCCACTTAGCCCATCAGCTGCTCTGCCATTCAGTTAAATCATGGCTGATCTGACATTCCTCAAGTTCACATTCCTGCCTTTTCCCTATAATTTTTGATTTCCATATGGATTAAAAATTTGTCTATTTCATCCTTGAACATACTAAATGACACAGCCTCGACAGTCCTCTTCAGTGAAGAATTCAACAGATTCATTATTCTTTGAGGAAAGAAATTCTTCCTCATCTTTGCTTTAAATATATGATTCCTTATTCTGAGATTACATCCTCTGGTCCTTGACTCTTCCATATGGAAACACCCTCTTCACACCTATACTTTACAAGTACTTTACCCTGTAAAGTCCCCACTGTTTTGCTTATTAGAATAAAGTGTCCTCTCATGCATCTAAATTCCAATAAGGACAGCCTAATCTCCTCAAAAGACAGTCCTTCCACATCTGGTATCAGTCCAGTGAACCTTCTTTGGAATGCTTACAATAACAGTTCATCTTTCCTTAGATAAGAGGTCCCAAAATTGTTCAGATTATCCCCCTGAGGTCTGACTGGTGCCTTGTATCATTTTAGCAAATACTCCCCACCTTTATTCTCTATTTCCTTTCAAACATAAAGCAACAGTCCTCTATTACCCACTGACCTTGGATACGAGCGTTTTGTGGTTCATGGATGAGGACTGCCAAAACCCTCTGTAGCTTTCAGCAGTCATAGAGTCACAGAGATGTACAGCATGGAAACAGACCCTTCGGTCCAACCCGTCCATGCCGACCAGATATCCCAACCCAATCTAGTCCCACCTGTCAGCACCCTGCCCATATCCCTCCAAACCCTTTCTATTCATATACCCGTCCAAATGCCTCTTAAATGTTGCAATTGTACCAGCTTCCACCACATCCTCTGTAGCTCATTCCATACATGTACCACCCTCTGCGTGAAAAAGTTGCCCCTTAGGTCTCTTTTATATCTTTCCGCTCTCACCCTAAACCTATGCCCTATGGATTCCCTGATCCCAGGGAAAGGACTTTGTCTATTTATCCATCCATGCCCCTCATAATTTTGTAAACCTCTATAAGGTCACCCCTCAGCCTCCAACGCTCCAGGGAAACCAGCCCCAGCCTGTTCAGCCTCTCCCTATAGCTCAAATCCTCCAACCCTGGCAACATCCTTGTAAATCTTTTCTGAACCCTTTCACGTTTCACAACATCTTTCTGATATTCAGTTCCTCAATTCTTAGCTAAAATCACTATATAATTTGGAAGTCTTTTTACTTCTTTACTAACATAATTATTGCATTGCTAATGATAATAACTTCCACTAAGTCTGTGTTTAGGTTAGTGCTGTGTAACATCTGTACTAAGTGCTTGTATTCTTTGTGCTATCACTTTTGGCAGCGGTCTCATCTGTAACAGACAGTAGTTTAGAAAAGCCTCCCGAAGACACATGTCCCTCATCGCTGGAGAAGCAACAGCTTGGAGTTTGTAAGTAAAATTATGTTCAAAGTTTCACTGTGTTCTCCAAACTTATAGGAGAAACAGAGATCATGATGCACCATATTATTACATATTCAAACAGGTTTCAGATCATTATGGTTAGCATGGAGGTGCTT
Organism: Chiloscyllium punctatum; assembly: GCF_047496795.1. Lineage (NCBI taxonomy): Eukaryota > Metazoa > Chordata > Chondrichthyes > Orectolobiformes > Hemiscylliidae > Chiloscyllium > Chiloscyllium punctatum. The sequence continues at coordinate 126,367,125 of NC_092746.1, read as the reverse complement.
ACCACTATTGAGAGAGACAGAAAATCACTTTAAGTCAATGATGGCACAGAAGGAACCTGGCTGTTCATCTGGTTTATACCTCTCCAGGCTTTGTGAGATACTTAATCTCATTTTTATTGACTTTCTCCATTTGATTGATCACAGCTCCAAGGCAGTCGCATTCAGGATGTTCTGAATGTATCCCAAGCTCAGAAGGGAATGATAACAGTCAAGGTAAAAAGAAAAGTCAAGAATGTCTTTAACCAAAAAGTTGACTTTGTTTTACTTTCAATTTTACTTTTGCAGAATGAAAGAAATTGTATTGCTGAAAAAGAAATAATTTATTAAAGATGTTCTGAGTATTTTATTTATATACATTTAAATGGGGGCACCAATATCCTGGCAGGGAGGTTTGAGAGTGCCACTCAGGAGTGTTTAAACTAATGTGGCAGGGGATTGGGAACTAGAACAGTAGGTCAGTAAGTATAGAGTCTGGGGAAGAGCTTGAGACTAAGCCAGCTATAGTTAAGAGGAAGAGCAGTTAGGGAGATGTTGCTGAGCTGAACTCAAGTGGAGGCTTGGATTGTATTTGCTTCAATGCAAGAAATATAACTGGTAAGATGGATGAACTTAGACCCTGGATTAATGTATGCAATTATTATTTTGTTGAAATCACAGAGGCTCGTTTGAAAGAGGGATAGGATTGGTGGTTTAATATTACAGGATATTGATATTTTAGACAAGAAAGAGGACGATGCAAAAGGTGGAGGAGTTGCATTACTGGTTAGGGAGCATCTCATAGCTGAGTTGATGGGGGATACCCTGGAGGATCTTGCAGTGAGATATTATGGTCAGAGCTCAGGACTAGGAAGGGAGCAATCATAATGTTGGGGTAGTACTATTGACCTCCCAGCTCCCAGCGGGTGATAGAGGAAGAAATAAGTAGTCAGATTCTGGAAAGATGTGAAAAAACCAAGGGTGTTGGAGTTTTGGATGGGGAACAATTTGTTAGGTTTGTGCATGAGGGTTTTTTGAAACAGTATTTAATATTCTAATGAGGGAGGGGCCATACTGGACCTGGGTTAAGGAAGTGAGCCCGGCGGTCTGATCACAATTTCAGTGGGGGAGCATTTTGAGAGTGGTGACCATATACTTATGGATATGGTCAGTAGTGGACCTTGGATGAAAATTTAAACCTGGGGGAAGATCAACTATAACCAAGTCAGGCAAGAATTGGAGAATGTGGATTGGGAGTGGTTGTTTGAGGGGAGATGCACCTCAGATATGTGGGGAGTCTTTTAAAGACCAGATGATTCGAGATCAGGACAGGCATGTTCCTGTGAACATGTAGGATAGGAATAGCAGGATTCAGAAATGTTGAATTATGGGGAGATTATCACCTTAATCAAAGAAAAGAAAGGAAACTTAAAATCTAGGCAACTGAAAACACACAAAGTCCTTGAATAATATAAAGAAAGTAGGAAGGAGTTCAAATGGGGGAGAGGGTGGCTAAAAGGGGCCATGAAATGCCCTTGGTCAGTAATGTTAAGGAGAATCCCAAAGTATTTTATGCATATATTAGAAGCAAGAATGTAGCTAGAGAAAGAGTAGGCCCACTCAAGGCGGGCACACCTCTTTCTCTTCATCTGTTCCAGCACACCTCTCCCTCCTCATCTGTCTGCAGTTGGCCAGTATGCCTCTCCGTCCCCATCTGTCCACCCCCAGAATGTATCCTACCCCTCCATCTCTCTTCCCTCCTCTCTACTTCATCTCCCCCACCTCTACATCCAATCCCCCAGCCCACACCATCCTACAACTACTCTCCACCATCACACTTCATCCAATCCTCATCCATCACATGCTATTGCCCGTCCTCTCTCCCCTCCTTTAACCTCCTTGAAACCTTCCTAAAGCCCGACTCCTGAGCCTTGCAGCATATTCACCAACACATTAAAAAAAATGGGAGCAGAAATTAGGGCAATCTGCCCATTGAGTCAGCTCTGCCACTCCATCATGGCTGATAAGTTTCTCAACCTCATTCTCCCATTTTCTCCCCATAACCCTTGATCTCCCTGATACTCACATACCTATTTATCTCTGTCTTAAATATACTCAATGACCTGGCCTCCACAGCCTTCTGTGGCAGTGAATTCCATAGATTCACCACTCTCTAGCTAAAGAAATCTCTCTTTATTGCTGTTCTATCAAGTCTTCCCTTTACTCTAAGGCTGTGCCCTCTGGTCCTAGTCTCTCCTACCAATGGAAATGTCTTACCAACAATCACTCTGTCCAGGCTATTCAGTATTTTGTATGTTTCAGTTAGATCCCCCTCATCCTTTTAAAGTCTATTGAGTATAGACACAGAGTCCTCAAATGTTCCTCATATGTTAAGCTTTTCATTCCTGGGACCATTCTCGTGAATCTACTCTGAGCATGGGCCAGTGCCTCGTTTCTGAGATAGGGGACCCAAACTTGCCCACAATACCCCAAATGTGGTCTGACCAGAGACCTATAGAGCCTTGTTTTTATATTCAAGTCCCCTCAAAATAAATGTGTACATTTCATTTGCCTTCCTAACTACTGACCCATCCTGCAAGTTTACCTTGAGAGAATGTTGATCTAGAGCTCCCAAATCTCTTTGCACTTCAGACTTCTGAATTTTCTCCCCATTTAGAAAATATTTCATGCTTATGTTCTTCCTGTCAAAGCTCATGACCTCACACTTTCCCATATTGTATTCCATTTGCCACTTCTTTGCCCACTCTTCTAACCTGTCCAAATCCTGCAGCCTCCCTGCTTCCTCAAAGATACCTGAGCCTCTACCTCTCTTTGTATCATCTGCAAACTTAGCCAGAATGCCCTCAGTTCTTTTCCCTGGGATCGGGGAGTCCAGAACTAGAGAGCATAGGTTTAGGGTGAGAGGGGAAAGATATAAAAGAAACCTAAGGGGCAACTTTTTCATGCAGAGGGTGGTACGTGTATGGAATGAGCTGTCAGAGGATGGGGTGGAAGCTGGTATAATTGCAACATTTAAGAGGCATTTGGATAGATATATGACTAGGAAGGGTTTGGAGGGATATGGGCCGGGTGTTGGCAGGTGGGACTAGATTGGGTTGGGATATCTGGTCGGCGTGGACAGGTTGGACCGAAGGGTCTGTTTCCATGCTGTACATCTCTATGACTCTATTTAGATCATTATTGTATAAAATGAAAATTTGTGGTCCCAACACTAACCCTTGCTGAACACCACTTGTTGCTGGCTGCCACTCTGAAAAAGATCCTTTCTCCCCACTCTCTGCTTTCTGCCAGACAGTTAATCTTTTATCCGTGGTAGTACCTTATCTCTAACACCATTGGCTCTTATCTTGCTCAGCAGCATCCTGTGCAGCAACTTGTCAAAGATCTTCTTGAAGTCCAGGTACATACATCCATTGGCTCTAAGTCTGTAAATTAGCTTGCTGAACTTGAAGATTTGTTTTCAGATATAATTGGCTCTCCTTGCTCTAACCTGCTTGTTACTTCCTCAAATATTGTAGCAGATTTGTTGGGCGTGACCTTCCCTTGATGAAACCATATTGATGTTGCTCTATTTTACCATATACTTGCAAGTATTCAGAAATCTCAACTTCACAACGGACTCCAAAATCTTATCCCTGACCTTGAACTCTCTGAGGTTGAACAATCTACCCTTAGTAAAGGGCTCACATTCATATTCCTCCACCCTCACCTTAACAAGTTTCATACCAGCCATGATGTGGAGCTCTTCTTCCACTGCCTCTGCCTTTGCCTCTCTGTCTTCTCTGATAAAGAATCCCAACTACTCTCCGAGGACCCCTTCCCCAGCCTCCAACCTTCTGCTTCCTCTTGGACACCCCCTCCTGGCTTGTTACCTACCCTAGACCACTTTATTGACTGTCGACATGACATTAACTGCTTCAATTTCTCTATCCCCCTCACCCACTCCAACCTTACCACCTCTGAAAGTGCCGCTCTCCACTGTCTGCACATCAATCCCCATTTTACTATTAAAGGCTGGGCAGTGGTCTGGAGGATGGATCTCTACGTCACAGATGCTGAACGTTAGCTCTCCAACACCATGTTCTATCTCCACCTTGGCCCACCAAGTCACCACCTCCCACACTGCCCATGACCTCATTGCCTCCAGTGATATCCCCTTCACTACCTCCAACCTCATAGTCTGCCAACCCCACATTGCCCATTTCTACCTGCTCCCCAAGACCTAAGTACCCCGGCCAACCCATCATCTCCACATGTTCTTATCCCACCTGAACTCATTTCTTCCTACCTTGACTCCATTCTCTCCCCCTTAGTCCAGGCGCTTCCCACCTACATCCGGGACAAAAACCATGCCCCCAGCAGTTCCATCTTCACTATAGACGTGCAGTCCTTATACACATCAATAGCCCACATTAACGGCCTGTAGGCCCTCAGTTTTTACCTCTGCAACAGTCTCATTCAGTCCTCCCTCCCAACACTACCCTCCTCAGCCTCGCTAAATTAATCCTCCCCCTCAATAATTTTTCATTCAATTCTTCCCAAGTTCTCCAAATCCAAGGAGTGGCCATGAGCACTCACATGGGCCTTAGCTATGCCTGGCTCTTTGTCGGTTACATCGAACAATCCCTTTTCAGTACATACACCGGTACTGTTCCCCAACTCTTCTGCTGTTATGTTGATGACTGCGTTGGTGCTGCATTCTGCACCCAGGCTGAAATGGAGCAGTTCATTGACTTTGCCAACAATTTCCACCATGCCCTCAAATTCACTTGGTCTATTTTGGACATGACCCTCACCTTACTTGACCTCTCTGTTTCCATCCCCGGCAACATTTTACAGACTGATATTTACTATAAACCCACAGATTCCCATAAGTACCTGGACTACATCTCGTCCCACCCTCTATCCTGCAAAAACTCCATCCCGTTTTCCTAATTCCTCCATCTCTGTTGCATCTGCTCTGACGAGGAGATGTTCCACTCCCAAGCATCCCAGATGTTCTCCTATTTCAAACAATGTTTTTCTCCTCCCTGTGTCAACCAGACAACCCTTCTCCGCACCTCCTCCATTTTCCGCTCCACTGCTCTAAATACTCCCATCAAACAAGGGGGTAGAGTCCCCCTTGTCCTGACTTTCCATCCCATCAGCCTCCGCATCCAATGTACTATCCTCAAACACTTCTGCCAACTCCAATTTGACTCTACCATCCAGAACATCTTCCCCCCACCCCCCCCCCACTCCCCCACTTCTCCCTTCCACAAGGACTGTTCCCTTTGCCACTCCTTGATTAGTGTCACATTCCCCTGCTGATGCACCACTCCCTCACCTCCATCCAGGGCCCCAAACAATCCTTCCAGATGAATTGGAGGATCTCTTCCAATCTAGTCCACTGCATCCGGCGCACCTAATGTTAGCATCTCTACATCAGTGAGACCAAGCGTTAACTAAGTGAACAGTTCACCAAGCATCATTTCCAGGCCTGAAAGGGTCAGCCTGTTCTCTCAGTCACTGCTCATTTCAATTCCCCCCTCACTCCCTCTCTGACATATTCATCCTTGGCCTCCTCCATTGCCGCTGTGAATCCGACTGCAAATAGGATGAACAGCACCTCATCTTCCACCTGGACAGCCTACAGCCTGGACAACTTAACATTGAGTTCTCCAATTTGAAATAACCTTCCCACCCATCCCTTTGCAACCCCGCCTCTTCCCTTCCATTCCACCTAGCAACCCTATTTTCCAGCCTTTAACCGGATTCATCCCAACCATCAACCAACTAGATCCTACCCACATACCTGTGTCCACCTATCACTACCTCACCATTCTGCTACTCTTCCCACCCCAAACCCCCGACCCCTTTATCTGTAGCTCGTCCTATGTCCACCTCCATTCCTGAAGAAAGGTTATACTCAAAACATTGACTTCTCCACCTCATGATGCTGCCTGGCTTGCTCTGTTCTTTCAGTCTCCTGTTTGTCCACTCAAGGTGGAAACACAGAAAATGGGTGAGATCCTTAACGAGTACTTTACATCGGTATTTACTAAAGAGAGGCACATGAAGCATTGAGGGATATTGAGGTTAGGGAAAGGTGTGTGAATACTCTTGGACAGGTTAACACAATGAAGCAGGAAGTTTTGGGTATCTTGAAATGCATTAAGGTCGAGAAGACCACAGGGCCAGATGGGATCTATTCCAGGATACTGTGGGAGGCAAGGGAAGAAACAACTGGGGCCTTACTAGATATCTTTGCATCCCCTTTGGCCTCACATGAAGTTCCAGAGGACTGGAGAGTGGCCAATATTGTTTCTTCGTTGAAGATAATTATAGCTGGTGAGTCTGACATCAATGGTGGAGAAGCTGTTGGAGGAGATACTGAGAGACAGGGTTTATTCACTTTTGGAAGCGAATGGACTTGTTGGTGATAGGCAGCAATGGTTTGTGCGGGGAAGGTTATTTCTCACCAACTTTTGAGGAGATGATAAGAATGATTGATGAGGAAAGGGCAGTAGATGTAGACTTTAATAAGACATTTGATAATGTATCTTATGGTAGGTTGGTAGAGTCTCATAGGATCCATGGTGTGCTATATATGTAATATATATAAATGATCTGGAGGAAAATGCAGGTGATCTGATTATTAATGATGAATGACATTAATAATGGATGACACCAAAATCAGCAGAGTTGCAGAGAGGGAGGCGATTGTCAAAGGGTACAGTGGGATATAGATAGATTGCAGATTTGGGCAGAGAAATTGCAGGTAGCGTATAATTGAGACTAATACTAGGTGATGCATTTTGGAAGATCAAATTCAAGTGTGAATTATATAATAAACAGTAGAACCTAAAGGAGCATTAACATACAGAGGGATTTTGAGGTGCAATGATAATGTCACTACCCCTGGATGGGGAGATCCAGATTCAAGTCCCAGCTGCTCGAGAGGAAACATCTCTGAACAGGTCAATTAGAAAGGTAGGTTAAATAAAAAAAGTCATTCTCTGGTTCATTTCTCAAGACATTGTCTTGACCAATCAGAATGTAACCTGCCTGGTTTAAACAGTAAATAAAGTCTGTGGTTTACCATTAATCAACTGTCACTCCATGGTAATGCTTCTACCAATCAGAGTTCACATGCCAATCAACCAGCACTCTCCTCCCATGCAGCAAAAATATCAATTCCTTCCTTGATTTGGCCTGATAAGTGCAGATGAAAAGTTTCATAAAATGTGTCTCCAAACAACTAAAAATAATTGCATTTTTAATGTGTCTTACACAACCTTGGTCAGTGAAGTACTTTTGAAATGAAGTCATATGTCTGATGTTGTAACATTAGAAACACAGCTATCAATTTACACGAACAGTAATAAGAGAATGGCCAAATAATCTTTTTCAATGAGTTTGGCTGAGGGTTATTTTTGTAGAAGAAAGTGAGGACTGCAGATGCTGGAGATCAGAGTTGAAAATGTGGTCTGGAAAAGCACAGCTGGTCAGGCCGCATCCAAGAAGCAGGAGAATCCACAATTCCGGGCTAAAGCCCTCAATCAGGAATGAGGCTTGTGGGTCAAGGGGGCTAAGAGATAAATAAGAGGGGTGGGGTGGGGCTGGAGTGAAGGTAGCTGAGAGTGTGATAGGAAGATGAAGGTGGGCGTGATGGTAATAGGTCTGAGAGGAGAGTGGAGTGGATAGGTGGGAAGGAAGATGGACAGTTAGGACAGGTCAAAAGGGCATTGCCAAGTTGCAAGATTGGACTTGGGATAAGGTGGGGGAAGGAAAATAAGGAAACTGGTGAAATCCACATTGATCCCATGTAGTTGGAGGCCCCCAAGACGTTCCTCCTCCTGGCGGCGAGTGGTAAGGCTTTGGTGATGGAGGAGACCCAGGACCTGTATCTCATTGGGGAGTGGGAGAGGGAGTTAAACTGTTTGACCATGGAGTGGTGGAGTTGCTTCATGCATGCTTCCCGGTGATGGTCTCTGAAATGTTCTGCAAGTAGTCATCCTGTCTCCCGAATGTAGAGGAGACCACATTGGGAGCAACGGATACTGTAAATTACGTGTGTGGAAGTACAGGTAAATCTCTGATGGATGTAGAAGGATCCTTTGCGGCCTTAAACGAACGTGATGGGGAGGTGTGGGTGCAGGTCTTGCAATTCTTGCAACGGCAGGGGAAGGTGCAGTGGGGGAGGGTGAGTTGGTGGGGGGCATGGACCTGACAAGGGAGTCACAGAGGGAATGGTCTTTACAGAGTGCAGAAAGGGGTGGGGAGGGAAATAGGGTGATAGGGACTGAGGACCAGGGGGTTTCTGTCCTTGTTACGGTTGGAGGGATGAAGATGCGGCAAGTGGATGCGATGCGCTGGATGGCATCATTGACCACATGAGAGGGGAAATTGCAGTCTTTGAAGAAGGAGGCCATCTGGTGTGTCTTGTGGTGGAATTGATCCTCCTGGGAGCAGATGTGACAGAGGTGGAGGAATTGGGAATAAGGGATTGCATTTTTACAGGAGGCAAGGTGGGAGAAGGTATAGTCTAGGTTGCTATGGGTGTCGGTGGGTTTGTAGAAGATGACTGTGTTGAGTCAGCCACCTTTGAAGGAGTTGGAGAGCTCCAGGAAGAGGACTGTGGTGCCTGGTGTAGTCTAGGTGAACTTAAGGTCAGGGTGGAATGTGTTAGTGAAATTGATGAACCTCCTCATGGAAGCACGCATTGATGCCGATCTAATCATCAATGTAGCAGAGGAAAACGTGGGGAATGGTGCTGGTGTAGCTGTGAAAGATGGACTATTCCACATACTGGCGAAGAGACAGGCATAGCTGGGGCCCAGGCGGCCTCTCACTGCTCGACCTAGCACCTTCACCCCCAACTTCATCTCCCTCTCACATTCTCAGCTACCTTCTCTCCAGCCCCACCCCCTCCTATTTATCTCTCTGCCCCCTTGGCGCACAAGCCTCATTCCTGATGAAGTGGTTTAGCCTGGAAACGTCGATTTTCCTGCTCTTCGGATGCTGCCTGACCGACTGTGCTTTTCCAGCATCACATTCTCGACTCTGAGGGTTATTTGTAGGCTAGGCCACCACAGAGAACCCCTCGGGTCTTCCTTAAAGTAATGTCATGGAAGCAACCTCTGCTTCCTCCTCACAGTTCACCTTCCCAGCTGGCTTTGTGTTGTCTGCAAACTTGGAGATTTTACATTTAGTTTCCTCATTTAAAGCATTTATATATTATTGTGAATAGTTGGCATACAAGAACTGTTCTTTGCAGTATCTCAGTAGTCACGAGCTGCCACTCAGAAAATGATCTATTTATCCTATTTCATGTTTCCCATCTGCCAACAAGTTCTTTATTCATGTCAGTATGTTACACCTAATCCCCTGCAGTTTAATTTTAAATGCTGATCTCTCATGTGGGACATAATTGAAAGTCATCTGAAAATCCAAGTGAACTCCATCCACTATAACCCCCTTAGCAACTCTACTGGTTACACCTTAAAAAACTCCAGTAGATTTGTCATGCATGATCCTATTTTCATAAAACTTTGCTTACTGTTTTAGGTCCTGTCACTGTTTTTCAAGTGCTCGGCTATTAAATCTTTCATAATGGACTCCAGGATTTTCCCTTCTACCAAGGACAGGCAAACCAGCCTATAGTTAACTGTTTATTCTCTATGTCCTTTTTCAAATCGTGGATTTACATTAGCTACCCTCCAATTCCTGCGGGTGTGTGTGTTTAAGCTTCTATATCTTCTACCAGATAGAAGAGGATGTAGGAGAGCATTACTATGGTGGAATGGGTCTTTGATGATGTTGACAGCTTTTCTGTGGCAATGAGATGTGTAAATGGAGTCCGTAGACCGATTAGCCTAACATCAGTTGTAGGTAAAATTCCAGAATCCATCATTAAGGATGAGATTTCTAAAGTCTTGAAAGTGCAGGGTTGAATTAGAACAAGTCACCATGGATTTAGTAAGGGGAGGTCGTGCCTGAAAAACCTATTAGAATTCTTTGAAGATGTAACAACCAGGTTAGACCATGGAAACACAGTGGAAGTTATCTACCTAGACTTCCAAATGGCCTTTGATAAGGTGCCTCATGGGAGGCTGCTGACTAAGGTGAGGGCCCATGGTGTTTGAGGTGAGCTGCTGGCATGGATTAAGGATTGGCTATCTGACAGAAGGCAGAGAGTTGGGATAAAAGGTTCTTTTTCAGAATGGCAGGATTCAGTGTTGCGGCCCTAGCTGTTCACTTTATATATAAATGATCTGAATGAAGAGACTAGGGGCATTCTGGCATAGTTCGCCGATGATATGAAGTTAGGTGGACAGGCAGGTAGTTCTGAGGATGTGGGGAGGCTACAGAAAGATTTAGACAGTTTAGGAGAATGGTCCAAGGAATGGCTGATGAAATTCAATGTGACCAAATGTGAGGTCTTGCATTTTGGAAAAAAGAACACAGGTATGAACAGTGAGAAAATTCATAAAGCCAAAGTACAAAGGGATCTTTGCTAGTCCAGGATTCTGTAAAGGTTGACTTGCAGGTTGAGACCATGGTTAAGAAAGCAAATGTAATGTTGTCATTTATTTCAAGAGGGTTGGAATGTAAAAGCAGTGATGTGCTACTGAGACTTTATAAAGCTCTTGTTAGGCCCCATTTAGAATATTGTGTCCAGCTTTGGGCCCCTCACCTCAAGAAAGACATACTGGCACTGGAGCGTGTCCAGTGGAGATTCACAAGGATGATCCCTGGAATGGTAGACCTAACATACAATGAATTGCTGAGGATCCTGGGATTGTATTCATTAGAGTTCAGAAGGTTGAGGGGCAATGTAATGGAAACTTACAAGATGGCTTAGAAAGGGTGGACGCTGGGAAATTGTTTCCAACAGGCGGGGATACCAGGACTCATGGGCACAGCCTTAGAATTGGAGGGGGCCAATTTAAAATGGAAATGAGGAGACATTTCTTCAGCCAGAGAGTAGTGGGCTCTTGGAATTCGCTGCCACGGAGCACAGTAGAGGCCGGGACGTTAAATGTCTTCAAGACAGAGATTGATAAATTCTTAATCTCGCATGGAATTAAAGGATATGGGGAGAGGGTGGGTAAGTGGCATTGAAATGTCCATCAGCCATGACTGAATGGCAGAGAGGACATGATGGGCCAAATGGCCTTACTTTCACTCCTATTTCTTATGGTCTTCTTCTTGACGGGAGGTTGGCTTTCTTGATCTCTGAGCTCTGCACACAACCTTCTGTAGTTTTTTATGGTCCTGAGCAGAGCAGTTGCCGCACCAGGCCATTAGACACCTTGACAGTATGCTTTTTGTGGTGCATTTGTAAAAGTTGGTGAAGGTCCTTATGGACATGTCAAATTTCTTGAGGCACCTGAGGAAGGAGAAGTGTTGTTGTGCCTCCTTGACTGTCACATCTACATGGGAAGTCCAGGACATGTTATTAGTTATCATTACTCTGAGGAATCTGACATTCTCAACCCTCTCAATCTCCGCCCCATTGATGGAGATGGCGGCATGTTCTTCTTTCTTTCTGAGTCAATTGTCATTCCCACAGATATGTTGGGAAGTTGTTGGTGGTAATTTAGTCCTCATTGACACTGTGGGCATTGACCTACCAATATGAGTACATCTGCTTCCAAGCTTGGTTATCAGACTTATTTACTTGTCAATGCCTTCATTTTGGAGACCACTGGTTGGCAGTGGTGGAGTTCAGTCAGTATTTAACAGCAATCCTTGTTCAGGACAATCATTCTCGTTCCCCATAATAATATACCACTCACAATCATGAGCTGGTCTTTCTGCGTCCAAAAAGGTTTTAATTCTAGTTGCGATGACCCTTTGGTTTCCCCCATTAATGCCAATTGTTTCAGTTTGGAAAGCATTGGATCTTTCTGTGGCCAACGTTTGATATTGTTCGCCCCTCCAGAAAATTCAGTATCATAACAGACTGTCCCATTGGGCTTACTGTGGGTCGTATATGTGCTAATGGAAGGCAGCTCAATGCATCTGCATTTGCTACTTGGCCTTCTGGATGGTGTTCTAATTGTATTTATAAGTACTTAATATTAGAACCCACTGCTGAATATATCCTGAAACTGTTGGTGGCACTGCCTTATCCTCTTTAAGCAGACCAAGTAGGAGTTTGAGGTTAATGATTCTCATAAATTTTTGCCATAAAGGTATTGGTGGAACTTTCTGACTCCAAATATGACTACCAATCCTTCTTCATCAAAAGCTAACACCTGTCTATGAGACAATTTCTAAAGGTGACCCTCATTTAGGTATTGATGAAATGGTGCCACGATGGTTGCCAGATTGTTACTCTCCATAATAATTTACCAGACCCAGAAATGACCTAAGCTCCTGGACAGAGACGGGGCTGAGGCACTTTTGATCGCCTCACTTTATCTTCCAATCTGTGTAGCATGATCTTGGGGTTTATCTTTATCTTGGCCTCACTTTATCTTCCAATCTGACCTCTACCTAATCTCCATGTAGAAGTCAGAAACAGGAAATGGACAGTCACTTTATTGGGAGTTTTCTACAGACCCCCCAATAGCAATAGAGTCACGGAAGAACAGATTGGGAGGCAGATTTTGGAAAGATGCAAAAGTAACAGGGCTGTTGTCATGGGTGATTTAACTTCCCTATTGTTGATTGGAACCTCCTTAGTTCAAATAGTTTGGATGGAGCAGATTTTGTCTAGTGTGTCCAGGAAGTATTCTTGACTCAATATGTAGATAGGCTGACTAGAAGGGTGGTCATACTGGATTTGGTGCATGGCAATGAACCAGGCCTGATTTCATAATGAGAGAGCATTTCAATGATCCTGATCAAAACTCTCTGCTCTTTACCATAATCATGGAGAGGGATAGTATGGGACAGTATGGGAAAGTATCTAATTGGGGAAGGGGAAATTACAATGCTATTAGGCTGAAACTGGAGCACCTAAATTGGGAACAGAAAATGCATGACAGAAATGTGGAGGTTGTTTAGGAGACACTTGCTGATAGTGCTGGATAGGTAGGGTGAAGGAACTTTGGTGACAAGCGATGTAGAACTTCAAGTTAAGAGGAAGAAAGAAGCCTACATAAGGCTGAGGAGGCAAGGATCAGACAGGCCTCTAGAGAGTTGCAAGGTGGCCATAAAGGAACTGAAGAATGAACTTAGGAGAGATAGAAGGGGGCGTGAAAAAGCTTTAGCGGGTAGGATTAAGAAAAAACCTTAAGACATTCTACACTTATGTGATGAGGAAGAGGATGACCAGAGTGAGAGTAGGGCCAATCAGGGATAGTGCAGGAAACTTGTGCTTGGAGTCGGAGTGGTAAAGTATTAGGGAATCATTGGTTAAAAGTCTCCATTTTGCAATAATAATTTGCCTTACATGTCCAAAATGGCAGCTGCAGTCACAGTGACTGTGAGAACATGAATTGCAAGAATGCAGGAGTCTCTGCATAACTTCGGAGATGTTTCTGTATACGCTTCTTCCCAGTACTATGATTAGGCTGATCAATAGAACATTGTTGACTGGCTTGCCGTATCTACTTATTACTTACGAGAACGTAGCATTACGTTGTGTGGTAACTCAAACATGCGAAATTGTTACACATTTAAGGGCTATAAAATATGCTACTCTTTTGTGATCATTAGTATATTCATGAATATCTATGATTGATACTCTGGATTATAGACTATTGATCTCTCGCTGACTTAATTACAATAAAGTGTGTTTTTTTGTAACTACATGTGGTCTGAAAATTTATGAGTTAACAGGAAGAGGTAGAGGAGGTCCTGAATGAATACTTTGCTTCAGTATTCACCAGTGAAAGGGACCTTGTCCTTTCTGAGGACTGCATGAAACAGGCTGATATGCTCACTTGATGTTAAGAAGGAGGATGTGCGGAAAACTTTGAAAAAGATAGGGATAGATAAGTCCCCTGGGCCAGACGGGATATATAGGAGAAAGTGAGGATCTCCCATCCACCGCCTCCAACCTCATAGTCCCACAACCCCGCACCACCCATTTCTACCTCCTGCCCAAAATCCACAAACCCAACTGCCCCGGGCGACCCATTGTCTCAGCCTGCTCCTGCCCCACCGAACTCATTTCTGCATACCTCGACACTGTCCTGTCCCCCTTAGTCCAAGAACTCCCCACCTACATTCAGGGCACCACCCACGCCCTCCACCTCCTCCATGATTTTCACTTCCCTGGCCCCCAATGCCTTATCTTCACGATGGACATCCAGTCCCTATACACTTCCATCCGCCATCATGAAGGCCTCCAAGCCCTCCGCTTCTTCCTCTCCCGCCGACTCAACCAGTACCCCTCCACTGATACCCTCCTTTGACTGACTGAACTGGTCCTCACTCTTAACAACTTCTCCTTCCAATCCTCCCACTTCCTCCAAACCAAAGGAGTAGCCATGGGCACCCGCATGGGCCCCAGCTATGCCTCCCTCTTCGTCGGATATGTGGAACAGTCCATCTTCCGCATCTACACTGGCACCACCCCCCACCTTTTCCTCCGCTACATCGATGATTGTATTGGCGCTACCTTGTGCTCCCACAAGGAGGTTGAACAGTTCATCCACTTTACTAACACCTTCCACCTTGATCTCAAATTTACTTGGACTGTCTCAGACTCCTCCCTCCCCTTCCTAGACCTCTCCATTTCTATCTTGAGCGACCAACTCAACACAGACATTTACTACAAACCAACCGACTCCCACAGCTACCTACATTACATCTCCTCTCACCCTGCCCCCTGTAAAAACGCCATCCCATATTTCCCAATTCCTTCGCCTCCGCTGCATCTGCTCCCAGGAGGACCAATTCCACTACCGAATAGCCTAAATGGCCTCCTTCTTCAATGACCACAATTTCCCCTCCGACGTGGTCGACGATGCTCTCCACCGCATTTCCTCCACTTCCCGCACCTCTGCCCTTGAACCCGACCCCTCCAATCGCCACCAGGACAGAACCCCATTAGTCCTCACCTTCCCCCCCACCAACCTCCGGATATACCGTATCATCCTCCGTCATTTCCGCCACCTCCAAACAGACCCCACCACCAGGGATATATTTCTCTCCCCACCCCTATCAGCGTTCTGGAAGACCACTCCTTCCGCGACTCCCTCGTCAGGTCCACACCCCCCCCCCCCAACCCAACCTCCACTCCCGGCACCTTCCCCTGCAACCACAAAAAACGCAAAACTTGCGCCCACACCTCCCCCCTCACCTCCCTCCAAGGCCCCAGTGGATCCTCCCATATCCATCGCAAATTCACCTGCACCTCCACACACATCATTTACTCTATCTGCTGCACCCGATGTGGTCTTCTCTACACTGGGGAGACAGGCCGCCTACTTGCGGAACGTTTCGGAGAACACCTCTGGGACACCCACACCAATCAACCCAACCGCCCCGTGGCTGAACACTTTAACTCCCCCTCCCACTCCGCCAAGGACATGCAGGTCCTTGGCCTCTTCCATCTCCAGACCCTGGCCACACGATGCCTGGAGGAAGAGCGCCTCATCTTCTGCCTAGGAACCCTCCAACCACACGGGATGAATGTAGATTTCTCCAGCTTCCTCATTTCCCCTCCCCCCACCTTATCTCAGTCCCAATCCCTGGATTCAGCACCGCCCTCTTGACCTGCAATCTTCTTCCCGACCTCTCCGCCCCCACCCCTCTCCAGCCTATCACCCTCACCCTCACCTCCTTCCACCTATCATATTCCCAGTGCCCCTCCCCCAAGTCCATCCTCCCTACCTTTTATCTTAGCCTGTTTGGCACACTTTCCTCATTCCTGAAGAAGGGCTTATGCCCGAAATGTCTCCTGCTCCTTGGATGCTGCCTGACCTGCTGTGCTTTTCCAGCAACACATTTTTCAGCTCTTACGTTGGTGGTGGGCAAATTATTGGAGGGGATTCTGGGAGACAAGATTTATGATAACTTGGAAAATTGTAGTTTGATTAGAGATAGTCATCATGGCTTTGTGAAGAGCAGGTCATGCCTTATAAGCCTTATTGAATTCTTTGAGGATGTGACAAAACAGATTGACGAAGGTAGAGCAGTGGATATGGTTTACATGGATCTTAGCAAGGCATTTGATAAGGTTTCCCATGGTAGGTGCATTCAGAAAGTATGGAAGCATGAAATACAGGGAAATCTAGCTGTCTGGATACAGAATTGGCTGGCCCATAGAAGACAGAGGGAAGTAGTGGATGGACAGTGTTCAGCCTGGTGTTCAGTGACCAGTAGTGTTCTGCAGGGATCTGTTCTTGGACCTTTGCCCTTTGTGACTTTTATAAATGGATTTTGAAGAAGGAGTGGAAGGATGGCTTAGTAAGTTTGGGTGTCACAAAGATTGGTGGAGTGTTGGACAGTGTGGAGGACTGTTATAGATTGCAATGGGACATTGACAGGATACAATGCTGGGCTGATAAGTGGCAGATGGAGTTCAATCTGGAAAAGTGTAAAGTGATTTGTTTTGGAAGGTCGAATTTGAATGCAGAATACAGGGTTAAAGGCAGGATTCTTGGCAATGTGGAGCTACAGAGGGATCTTGGGGTTCATGTCCATAGATCCCTCAAAGTTGCCGTACAAGTTGATAGGATTGTTAAGAAGGCATACAATGCATTAGCTTTCATGAGCAGGGGGATCGAGTTTAAGAGCCGTGATGTTATGCTGAAGCTCAATAGCCCTGGTTATACCACACTTGGAATATTGTGTTCAGTTCTGGTTGCTTCATTAGAGGATGGATGTGGAAGCTTTTGAGAAGGTTCAGAGGAGATTTACCAGGATACTACCTAAACTAGAACAGGTACTGGATCAGTACCTGGTGCTATTATGTTGTGGCCATAACAGAGACATGGGTTTCTCAGGGGCAGGAATGGTTGTTGGATGTTCCAGAGTTTAGAGCATTTAAAAAGAATAGGGAGGGGGGAAAAAGAGGAGGAGTGTAGCACTACTAATCAGAGAGGGTATCACAGCTACAGAAGCATCAATTGTCGAGGAAGATCTGCCTACCGAGTCAGTAAGGGTGGAAATTAGGAACAGCAAGGGAGCAGTCACCTCGTTAAGGGTTTACAACAGGCCCCCCAATAGCAGCAGGGAGATGGAAGAAAGCATAGGTCAGCAGATTTTATAAAATTGTGGACGTAGTAGGGTTGTTGTAATGGGTGACTTTAACTTTCCCAATATTGATTGGAACCTCCTTCGAGCAGAAGATTTGAATGGAGCTGTTTTTGTAAGGTGTGTTCAGGAGGGTTTCCTAACTCAGTACGTTGACAGGCCGCCGAGGGGAGAGGCCATTCTAGACTTAGTACTCGGAAACGAGCCAGGGCAGGTATCAGATCTTGTGGTGGGAGAGCATTTTGGTGATAGTGACCACAACTGCCTCACATTCTACATGGCTATGGAGAACGAGAGGATTAGGCAAAATGGGAGGATATTTAATTGGGGAAGAGGAAACTATGATGCGATTAGACATGAGTTAGGAAGCATGGATTGGAGCAATTGTTCCATGGTAAAGGCACTATAGACATGTGGAGACTGTTTGAGGAACAGTTGTTGCAAGTGATGAATAAATATGTCCCTCTGAGACAGGCAAGAAGTGGTAAGATAAAGGAACCTTGGATGACGAGAGTGGTGGAGTTTCTCGTCAAAAGGAAGAAGGTAGCTTATATAAGGTGGAGGAAGCTAGGGTCAAGCTCAGCTCGAGAGGATTACAGGCAGGTGAGGAAGGAGTTCAAAAATGGTCTAAGGAGAGCCAGGAGGGGGCACGAGAAAGGCTTGACAGAATGGATTAGGGAGAACACAAAGGCATTTTACACTCATGTGAGGAATAAGAGAATGGTCAAAGAAAGAGTAGGGCCGATCAGGGATAGCATTGGGAATTTGTGTGTGGAGTCTGAGGAGGTAGGAGAAGCCCTAAGTGAGTTTTTTTGCTTCTGTCTTTATGAAAGAAATAACTTTCTGGTGAATGAAACCTTTGAAGAGCAGGTGTGCATGCTGGAATGGATAGAGATAGAGGAAGCTGATGTGCTGAAAATTTTATCAAACATTAAGATTGACAAGTAGCCAGGCCCGGACCAGATTTGTCCTTGGCTGCTTTGGGAAACGAGAAATGCAATTGCTTTGCCACTTGCGAAGATCTTTGCATCCTCGCTCTCCATTGGAGTCGTACCTGAGGACTGGAGACGGGCAAATGTAATTCCTCTCTTCAAGAAAGGAAATAGGGAAATCCCCGGCAATTACAGACCAGTAAGTCTCACGTCTGTCGTCTGCAAGGTGTTAGAAAGGATTCTGAGGGATAGGATTTATGACCATCTGGAAGAACATGGCTTGATTAAATGCAGTCAACATGGCTTTGTGAGCGGCAGGTCATGCCTCACAAACCTTATCGAGTTCTTTGAGGATGTGACTAGAAAAGTTGATGAGGGTCGAGCTGTGGATGTAGTGTATATGGACCTCAGCAAGGCATTTGATAAGGTTCCCCATGGTAGGTTCATTCAGAAGGTCAGGAGGAATGGGATAAAGGGGAACTTAGCTGTCTGGATACAGAATTGGTTGGCCAACTGAAGACAGTGAGTGGTAGTAGAAGGAAAATATTCTGCCTGGAAGTCAGTGGTGAGTGGTGTTCCACAGGGCTCTGTCCTTGGGCCTCTACTGTTTGTAATTTTTATTAATGACTTGGATGAGGGGATTGAAGGATGGGTCAGCAAGTTTGCAGACGACACAAAGTTTGGAGGTGTCATTGACAGTACAGAGGGCTGTTGTAGGCTGCAGCGGGACATTGACAGGATTGCAGAGATGGCCTGTGAGGTGGCAGATGGAGTTCAACCTGGATAAATGAGAGGTGATGCATTTTGGAAGGTCAAATTTGAAAGCTGAGTACAGGATTAAGGATAGGATTCTTGGCAGTGTGGAGGAACAGAGGGATCTTGGTGTGCAGGTACATAGATCCCTTAAAATGGCCACCCAAGTGGACAGAATTGTTAAGAAAGCATATGGTGTTTTGGCTTTCATTAACAGGGGGATTGAGTTTAAGAGTCGTGAGATCTTGTTGCAGCTCTATAAAACTTTGGTTAGACCACACTTGAAATACTGTGTCTAGTTCTGGTCGCCCTATTATAGGAAAGATGTGGATGCTTTGGAGAGGGTTCAGAGGAGGTTTACCAGGATGCTGCCTGGACTGGAGGGCTTATCTTATGAAGAGAGGTTGACTGAGCTCGGACTTTTTTCATTGGAGAAAAGGAGGAGGAGAGGGGACCTAATTGAGGTATACAAGATAATGAGAGGCATAGATAGAGTCGATAGCCAGAGACTATTTCCCAGGGCAGAAATGGCTAACACGAATGGTCATAGTTTTAAGCTGGTTGGAGGAAAGTATAGAGGGGATGTCAGAGGCGGGTTCTTTACACAGAGAGTTGTGACAGCATGGAATGCGTTGCCAGTAGCAGTTGTGGAAGCACTGGGGACATTTAAGAGACTACTGGACATGCATATGGTCACAGAAATTTGAGGGTGCATACATGAGGATCAATGGTTGGCACAACATTGTGGGCTGAAGGGCCTGTTCTGTGCTGTACTGTTCTATGTTCTGGAGAACATAGAACATTTCAGCACAGTACAGGCCTTCGGCCCTTGATGTTGCACTGCCCTATCATACTAATCTAAGCTCATCCCACCTACACTATCCCATGTACGTCCATATGCTTGTCCAATGACGACTTAAATGCACTTAAATTTGGTGAATCTACTAGCGTTGCCACTAGACCTCAGGTGAGGGAAGAGGTTGAGAAGGAGAGTCCTTCATGGTAACCTCAAACCAGTGATGGGTATTGAACCCATGCTGTTGGCATCATACTACTCTACAAACCAACAATCCATTCCTGGCCTCATTCCTGATGAAGGGCTTTTGCCTGAAATGTTGATTTTCTTGCTCCTGAGATGCTGCCTGACCTGCTGTGCTTTTCCAGCCCCACTCTAATCTTGATTCTAATCTCCAGCATCTGCAGTACCCACCTCCGTCTAAACCAACAATCCAGCCAATTGAGCTAAACCAATTCCCTTCAAGCTATGCTAGGGAGGCGCTGGTGTTAGACTGGGGTGAATAAAATAAAAAAATCACACAACACCAGGTTTATAGTCCAACAGATTTATTTGGAAGCACTAGCTTTTGGAGCGCTGCTCCTTCATCAGGTAGCTGTGAGGATCATAAGACATAGAATTTATAGTCATACAACTGAAACGATATATCAAACAAAATTAGATTGCTGTTAAGTCTTTCATCTTTTAGAATGGGTTGCAGGTTACGGTTCATTAATATGTAAATCCCAGAACTCCTTTTAAGTCACATTCTCGAGATAACGTGAGGTTTTATAAAAATAAGGTGACAATTGGGCGGCAGAGTGGTTCAGTGGTTAACACTGCTGCAGCACCAGGGTCCCAGGTTTGATTCAAGCCTTGGGTGATTGTCTGTGTGGAGTTTGCATGTTCTCCCCGTGTCTGTGTGGGTTTTCTCTGGGTCCTCCTGTTTCCTCCCACAGTCCAAAGATGTGCAGGTCAGGTGAATTGGCCATGCTAAGTTGCCCGTAATGTCAGGTGCATTAGTTAGAGGGAGATGGGTCTGGGTGGGTTAATCTTCGGAGGGTCGGTGTGGACTGGCTGGGCCAAAGGGCCTGTTTCCACACTGTAGGGAATCTAATCTAAAAAAAATCTCACCTCAGACAATGCATTAAAGTGTGAGGTTAGAATCTGTCTGTATCCAAATCTTGAGTCATACTAGTTCTATTTGCGAAGTAGGAATTTATAAATTTATAATTGACTGCCTGCATATTGTGCACTTTTTGAGCATGTGTGTGTGTGTGCATGCATGAGAGAGACTGTGAGTGTGCACATGAGAGTGTGAGTGCACGTGAGTGAGTGTGTACTTACGTGTGTGCATGCTTGGTAAAATGTTTGTGTGTGTGATGGCCTATAAGCCTGTGAGAGTGTGTGCGCGTAGGTGTGAGTATGGGATTGTATGTGTGTGTGTGTATGAGCGAGGGTCTCATGAGTATGTAAGAATGTTTGTATGTGTGCTTGTGTGTGTGTGTGTGTGTGTGTGTGTGTGTGTGCTTGTGTGTGTGTGTGTGTGTGTGTGTGTGTGATGTGTGTGTGTGTGTGTGTGTGAGAGTGTATAGTGTAGTGGGGTCACCTGTAGTGTGACATGAACCCATGGTCCCAGTAGAGGCCATCCTCATGGGTTCCTTACTTGGCTAACAGGCTCTGCTTGGCCAATCTGCATTGTTGCCTATCCTTAAGTCTACCTTTGAGGATGGTTACCTGAAGATTCGAGGGTGAAGTGTTTCCTGACTGGGTGGGAACACCCCTGTCTGGTAATTGTTGCGTGGTGTCCATTCATCTGTTGTTGTAGTGACTACTTGGTCTCACCAATGTACCATGCCTTGGGGCATCCTTTCCTGCAGTGTGTGAGATCGACAACGTTGGTGAGTCACACGGTGGGTGGTGTCCCCACGTGTAATGGTGGTATCCATGTCGACACTGACACGTCTTGCAGTGGTTGCCATGACAGGATTGTACAGTTTTGTGGCCTATGTTGTCCTGAAATCTGTGCAGTTTGCTGCGAACAATGGTCTGTTTAAGGTTTGGTGATTGTTTAAAGGTGAGAAGTGGAGGTTTAGGGATGGTCATGGCAAGGTGCTCATCCTCATTGATAATGGCATAGTTTCTCTGCTCCTGGGAAGTACTGGACAATGAAGGGTACCCTATCAGTTGCATCCCGTGTCTGTGTCTTGAGGAGGTAATAATGGTTTCTCGCTGTGGCACATTAGAACTGGCAATTGATGAGTTGAGCATCGTACCCTGTTCTAATAAGGGCATTTAGAGTACCTTCAGCTGTCCGTTGTGTTCCTCCTCATCTGAACAAATCCTGTAGATACATGTAGCTTGTCCGTAGGGGATGGCTGTTTTAATATATTTAGAGTGGAAGCTAGAGAAGTCCAGAATTGTAAGATTATCCATGGGTTTGCAGTAGAGTAAGGTACTGAGGCCCTGGATTAGTGGTGCTGGAAGAGCACAGCAGTTCAGGCAGCATCCAAGTAGCTTTGAAATCGACGTTTTGGGCAAAAGCCCTTCATCAGGTACTGAGGTGCCTTTCCTTGATGGAGATGCATGTGTCGAAGAATGAGACAGATCCTAAAGAGTAGTCCATCGTAAGTCTGATGGTGGGATGAAACTTGTTCATATCACTGTGTGATTGTTTCAGTGACTCTGCGCCATCGCTCCAAAAGAATAAAATATTGCCAATATGTCTGGTGTATAGTGCTGCTTGGAGGTTTTGTGCAGCCAAGATGTCTTGTTTGAACTTCTGCATGTAATGTTGGCATATTGGGGTGCAAATTCAGTCCCCATGGCTATTGAATTAAATTGAATTTATTGTCACATGTAACAAGGCATAGTGAAAGGCTTTGTCTTGCGAGCATTACAAGCAGATCACAGAGTTAAGTAGCATAGACAGTAAATAATAGGTAAACAAGGACAAAAACAAAAACACTGATACAGGCGAATGTTAAGTTTGTGAGTCCATTCAGTATTCTAACAACAGTAGAGTAGAAACTTACGAAACTGGCTGGTGCATGTGTTCAGACATCTGTACCTTCTCCCCGATGGTAGAGGTTGTAGAAAAACATGGCCAGGGTGGGATGGATCTTTAATCTCCGAGCACCATCCGACAACTCATCCACTTCATCCTCAACCAGAACATTTTCACCTTTGACAACCAGTTCTTCATCCAGACGCATGGAATAGCCTTTCGGCGGGATGTTACTCATGCCCCCTTACACATTCACAACACAGAGGTGGAATGAGTGGAGAGTGTCAACTTCCTGGGAGTGGTCATCAACAATAAGCTTTTTGAACTCTTCATGTGGACGCACTGGTTACCAACACATTCCACCCTGACCTTAAATTTACCTGGACCATCTCTGACACTTCGCTCCCCTTCCTGGACCTCTCCATCTCCATTAGTGACGACCGACTTGACACTGACATTTTTTACAAACCCACCGACTCCCACAGCTACCTGGATTACACCTCTTCCCACCCTATCTCTTGCAAAAATGCCATCCCATATTCCCAATTTCTCCGCCTCCGCTGTATTTGCTCCCAGAAGGACCAGTTCCACCATAGAACACACCAGATGGCCTCCTTCTTTAGAGACCGCAATTTCCCTTCCCACGTGGTTAAAGATGCCCTCCAACACATCTCGTCCACATCCCTCACCTCCGCCATCAGACCCCACCCCTCCAACCGTAACAAGGACAGAACGCCCCTGGTGCTCACCTTCCACCCTACAAATCTTCGCATAAACCAAATCATCCGCCGACATTTCCGCCACCTCCAAAAAGACCCCACCACCAGGGATATATTTCCCTCCCCACCCCTTTTCGCCTTCCGCAAAGACCGTTCCCTCCGTGACTACCTGGTCAGGTCCACGGCCCCCCTACGACCCACCCTCCCATCCTGGCACTTTCCCCTGCCACCGCAGGAACTGTAAAACCTGTGCCACACCTCCTCCCTCACCTCTATCCAAGGTCCTAAAGGAGCCTTCCCCACCCATCAAAGTTTTACCTGCACATCCACCAATATCATTTATTGTATCCGTTGCTTCCGATGTGGTCTCCTCTACATTGGGGAGACTGGGCGCCTCCTAGCAGAGCGCTTTAGGAAACATCTCTGAGACACCTGCACCAATCAACCAAACCGCCCCGTGGCCCAACATTTCAACTCCCCCTCCCACTCTGCCGAGGACATGGAGGTCCTGGGCCTCCTTCACCGCCGCTCCCTCACCACCAGACGCCTGGAGGAAGAACGCCTCATCTTCCGCCTCGGAACACTTCAACCCCAGGGCATCAGTGTGGACTTCAACAGCTTCCTCATTTCCCCTTCCCCCACCTCATCCTAGTTTCAAACTTCCAGTTCAGCATTGTCTCCTTGACTTGTCCGGACTTGTCTGACTGCCTATCTCCTTTTCCACCTATCCACTCCACCCTCCCCTCCCTGACCTATCACCTTCATCTCCTCCCCCACTCACCCATTGTACTCTATGCTACTCTCTCCCCACCCCCACCCTCCTCTAGCATATCTCTCCACGCTTCAGACTCACTGCCTTTATTCCTGATGAAGGACTTTTGCCCGAAACGTCAATTTTGCTGCTCATTGGATGCTGCCTGAACTGCTGTGCTCTTCCAGCACCACTAATCCAGTATTTGGTTTCCAGCATCTGCAGTTATTGTTTTTACCGCACTGGTTACAAAGGCACAACAATGTCTCTTCTTCCTCAGGCAACTGAGAAAATTTGGCATGACAGCGAACAAATTTGCCAACGTTTATATGTGTGTCATTGAGAGCATTCTGTGTGGATGTATCACTACCTGGTATGGCAACTATACCATTCAAGATCAGAGATGGTTACAGAGAGTGGTGAACTCGGCCTGGACGATCACAAAGGCCAACCTCCCATCTATAGAATCCATCTACCAGGACCGCTGTCAAGGAAAGGCCGCCAGCGTTCTCAAAGATCCATCCCACCCTGGCAATGCTTTTCTACAACCTCTACCATCAGTGAGAAGGTACAGAAGCTTGAACACACGCACCAGCCGGTTTTGAAACAGTTTCTACCCTACTGTTGTGAGAATACTCAATGGACTCACAAACTCTTAGCATTTGCCTGTATCTGTGTTTTTGGTTTTGCCGCTGTTTACCTATTATTTACTTATCTATGCTATTTAACTATGCGATCTATCTGTATTGATCGCAAGACAAAGCTTTTCATTCTTTTTTAACTGAAGAGACTCTAAATCTCCTGGTTATATTTTTTTCTTGCGGCTGTGCTTACTTTTCCCCAGCACCCATGTTGTATGTGTGCCGGTGTGAGACACAGTGAAAGGCAACAGGTGTACAAATCTTTATTCAGTTTCCACCACCAGGAAGGAAGGAAACACCAGGGTGGCCAGTGACAAGCAGTGCCCTTCTCAGAGGGCAATGCTGCGGGATCAAACAGTGAGGGTGAGGGTAGGGATCAAATCAGAGTTGGAGGGGGAAATAATACACTCCATTCCTCATGGTGCCCACCTTTTCCTGAAAATCTCAAGTGTGTTGATGGACACCGCGTGCTCTTTCTGCAGGGACACCCGGGCTCTGACATACCCATGGAAGGGGGCAGGCAATCAGCCATAATGAACCCCTCCACAGCCCGTTGCCTGGACCTGTTTATGGCCAGTTTGGCCAGGGACAAAGCTTTTCACCGTGCCTTGGTACATGTGACAATAAATTAATTTCAGTTCAATTCAATTCAATTCAATTCAATTCATCTGCTGGTTGGATGACAATGTTGCAATTGGCTTTGAGAGCATGGATGGCATTGCATTGTGATTGGGTGATGTTTTGCTCTACCTTGTGGGTGTGACTGATGAATCTGGCATTTATACATTTCCTGACAGTTTGAGCATACATGTCAAGCCAAGGGCAGCAGCCTTCTGGAGGGGTCCGAATCGACTCCTTCTTTGGTCGCTCCACTACGGATCTCTCCGATGACTGTTCTGGTTCATCGGTTGGCTCATTGGGATTACTGCAGACATCTTGGAAGAAGTCCCAGAGTCTCATTCATTTGATGAATTCCTCTGTGTCTGCTGCAAGAACAATGGGGTCCATTTTGGTGCAGGGCAGAAATTGATGAGAACCACCATCTCCTCCGCTTGAAGAACATGGTCCGATAAGTTGACGATCTTTTCCCCGTGGTAATATCATTTTCAACTGTCGTGCCAGGGGACGCTTGGCTACTGCTGGTGGTGATACCAAGTTTCTCTAATTTCTTGTTCTTGTTCTTGTTGTATCTGTACATGGTGTAGGTCTGTCGCTATGTCTGCTTGGCAATGTTGTATAACTATACTGCTGTATCTTGAGTGCAAGCTGAGACTGTAAACTCTGTTTTGACTTCAAAGTTACGGCACCTGCTGTAGAGTTGGTGTATGAGGTTATTGAGGAATTTGCAAAAGGTGTGGTAGCATTTTGTTTTGCTCAAAAATGCACAATCTACAGGCAGTCAATGCAGGCAATAATCCATGTAATATTTTATAAATTCCTACTTTGGAAATAGAACCGGTCTGACTCAAGATTAAGATACAGGCTCTAACCTTACTCCTCTAATGCATTTTCTGAGCTGAGATGTCACCGTTTTTTAAAATAAAACTTTAAGTTATTGCCAGAATGTGACTTAAAAGACGTTCTGGGATTTACATATTAATAAACTGAAACGTGCAACCCATTCTAAAAGATGAAAGACTTAGCTGCAATTTAGGTTAGTTCAATATATCATTTCAATTGCATGACTCTGTAATCTTTTGTGATAAATTCTGTGTTTTATGATCCTGTTCCACAGCTACCTGATGAGGAAGCAGCACTGCAAAAGTTAGTGCTTTCAAATAAACCTGTTGGACTATAACCTGGTGTAGTGTGATTTTTAACATTGAAAAGGCTTCTGGATGGATATATGAATAGGAGGGGTTAAGAGGGATATGAGACAAATGCTGGCAAATGGGACCAGATTAATTTAGGATTTCTGGTCAGCATGGATGAGTTGGACCAAAGTGTCTGTTTCCATGCTGTATATCTCTGTGACTTGATGACTGTATCCAAGTCCTCTAAGTCTTCCTTATCAATTTTCCCTGTTATCGGGACATATCTAGGTAAAAGGCAACCTGAGGTAGACCTTGCTAAAGGTTCTCCATCATCTACTGAAACATTGAACAGGCTGATGATATGCTGAATGGCAGTCTCGTATTTTGGTAGAAGCTGTTATGGGATTTAATTGTAACACACCTCTGAGAATTCTGGTCAAAATTCAAGTAAGTAGGGCTCATGTCAAGCTTTGTGAAGGATAAACCTCCTGACAGCTTCACAGACATATAATTTATCAGTGGAATTGAGTATGTAGCTAACTGTAAAAAACTGTTTACTGTTTACTTAAAGTCCCCACAAAGGTGAACAGACCTAACAGACTTCAAAATTGGTACAACCAGTGCCACCCTTTTTGGCAATTGGACTGATTTGTTGATTCACTTACTTTCCAGCCTTCTGAGTTATACTTCTGGTGGCAGATGAAACTCAACATGGGAAAGTGTGAGGCCATGCAGTTTGATAGGAAGAATAAAGGCATGGACTATTTTCTAAATGGGGAAAGAATTCAGAAATCTGAAGTGCAAAGGGACTTGGAAGTCCTAGTCCAGGTTTTTCTTAAGGTAAATTTGCAGGTTGAGTCAGTAGTTAGGGAGGCAAATACAATGTTGTCATTCATCTCGAAAGGTCTAGAATACAAAAGCAGGGTTGTACTTCTGAGACTTTATAAGGCTCTGGCCAGACCACATTTAGAGTATTGTGAGCAATTTTGGGCCCCATACCTTAGGAAAGATTTATTGACCTGGAGCGGGTCCAAAGAACGTTCAGCAGGAGAAAGTAAGGACTGCAAATGCTGGAGATCACAGTCGAGAGTGTGGTGCTGGCAAAGCACAGCAAGTCAGGCAGCATCTGAGGAGCAGGAGAATTGATTTTGGGCATAAGCCCTTCATTAGGAATGAGGTTTGTGGGCCCGGGGGGGCTGAGAGATAAATGAGAGGCGGTGGTGGCCTCGGGGTAGGGTAGCTGAGAATGCAATAGGTAGATGAAAGTGGGGGAGAAGGTGATAGGTTGGAGAGGAGGGTGGAGCAGTAGATGGGAAAGACGATGGACAAGTCAATGTACCAAGTTGGAGGCTTGGACCTGTGATAAGATGGGGGGAGGGGAAATGAAGAAACTGGTGAAATCCACAATAACCCAATGGGATTGCAGGGTCCCAAGGTGGAAGATGAGGTGAGTGGTGAATTTGTGGAATTCATTGCCACAGAAGGCTGTGCAGACCAGGTCATTGAGTATATTTAAAACAGAGGTAGATAGATTCATAATTGCCAAAGGGATTAAAGGTTACAGGGAGAATGTGGAAGGATGGGGTTGTAAAATCTACCAGCCATGAATGAATGGCAAACCAGACTCAATGGGCCACTTGACCTGATTTCTGCTCCTATGTCTTATGGTCTAAAAGTCTTCTATTTTTGGCCATAAGGCAAATGGCACTAGATGAGGCATGCAGAGTTAAGGAATTGTTTCCTGATCACCATGCAAAGTTGCTTTGGCTCCTCTGATCATCTCTGAAGTGAAAAGTCACATGATACCAGCATGGTGGCTCAGTGGTTATTACTATTGCCTCACAGCTCCAGGGACCCAGGTTCGATTCCAACCTCAGCGACTGTCCGTGCGGGGTCCCCGTGTCTGCGTGGGTTTCATCTGGGTGCTCCGCTTTCCTCCCACAATCCAAAGATGTGCAGGTTAGGTCAATTGGCCATGCTAAATTGCCCATAGTAATCAGGGATGTGTAGTTTAGGTGCATTAGTCTGGGTAAAATGTGGAGTGATAGGGTAGGGGAATGGGTCTGGGTGGGTTGCTCTTCGGTGTGGACCTGACCCAAAGGGCCTGTTTTAACACTGTAGGGATTCTATTCTATACCGAGTTATACTCCAACAGGTTCATTTGAAAACACAAGCTTTCCGAGCTTTGCTCCTTCTTCAGGTGTTAGTGAAGAGGATATATTGGTCACAAAATTTCTAAGTAAAAGATCAAAGGGTCATCCAACTGATACAAATGTAACAAACAAACCTAGGTGGTTGCTAAGTGTTTAATCAGTTAGAATTGAGATGCTGGTTTTAATTGATTAAAATGCAAATCCCAGAATTTCTTTCAAGTCACTGCCCTGAGATTACTTCAGGTTTTATCAGTATAATGGCATTATGGGTCAACCCGCAGCAGGTGGACTGCAGAACTTAAAGAATGCAGCTCACCACAACCTTCTCAAAGGCAACTAGGGATGGGCAACAAATGCTAGCCAGCAGGCAATGCCCACATCCTACAAAATGAATATTTAAAAAAATTGAAAATCTGTGTCCTTTTGGAACTCAGGAAGAAGTCCGAGAAGTGAGAAAGAAGTGCTACAACACTTTGTAGTAGCTAAGTGTTGGACTCAGGCCTCTTGAACCCACTGCAGAGTTGTCCTCTGAAATAAATTGGTCAGTAAATTGGTTGCATTACTGGTGAGAGGATACCAAGCTGTACTGAAGCAGGGCACAATGGAGGACTTGAACAGTGAGGCAATATGGGCAGAGCTTAGAAATAAGAAGGCTGTGGTAACAATTTGGAGCTGTACTATAGGCTTCCCAACAGCAAGCAAGTTAGAGGTTCAAATATGTGACCAAACTGTGGAAACATATAGGAACAACAGAGTGGTGGTGATAGAAGATTTTAATTTTCCCAACATTGACTGCGATTCACTTTGTGTTAGAGGGGTAGATGGAGCAGAATTTGGAAAGAGCATCCAGGAGCGTTTTATAGAGCAGGATGTAAATAATCCAACTGGATCTGGTGTTGGGGAATGAGCCCAGCCAGGTAGTTGAAGTTTCAGTATGGGATTACTTTGGGAACAGTGATCACAATTCTGTAAGTTTTAGAATATTCATGGACAAAGATGAGAGTGGTCCTAAAGAAAGAGTGCTAAATTGGGGGAAGGCCAAATATAGCAAAATTTGACAGGAGTTGGGAAAGGTGGATTGAGAGCAACTGTTTGATGGTAAATTCACATTTGATATGTGGGAGGCTTTTAAAGAGAGGTTGATTAGAGTGCAGGGGAGTAGGGATTAGCTTGGGAATAGTGATCACAATTCCATGACATTTAGAACATTCATGGACAAAGATGAAAGTGGTCCTAAAGGAAGAGTGCTAAATTGGGGCAAGGCCAAATATAGCAAAATTTGGCAGAAGTTGGGGAAGGTGGATTGAGAGCAACTGTTTGATGGTAAATTCACATTTGATATGTGGGAGGCTTTTAAAGAGAGGTTGATTAGAGTGCAGGGGAGTAGGGATTAGCTTGGGAATAGTGATCACAATTCCATGACATTTAGAACATTCATGGACAAAGATGAAAGTGGTCCTAAAGGAAGAGTGCTAAATTGGGGCAAGGCCAAATATAGCAAAATTTGGCAGAAGTTGGGGAAGGTGGATTGAGAGCAACTGTTTGATGGTAAATTCACATTTGATATGTGGGAGGCTTTTAAAGAGAGGTTGATTAGAGTGCAGGGGAGTAGGGATTAGCTTGGGAATAGTGATCACAATTCCATGACATTTAGAACATTCATGGACAAAGATGAAAGTGGTCCTAAAGGAAGAGTGCTAAATTGGGGCAAGGCCAAATATAGCAAAATTTGGCAGGAGTTGGGGAAGGTGGATTGAGAGCAACTGTTTGATGGTAAATTCACATTTGATATGTGGGAGGCTTTTGAAGAGAGGTTGATTAGAGTGCAGGTCAAATATGTCCCTGTGAAAATTAGGGATAGAAATAACAATATTAGGGAACCATGGATGACAGGTAAAATTGTGAGACTAGCTAAGAAGAAAATGGAAGCATATATGAGTCTAGGCGACTTCACTGGGTAAGTAAGACCAATCTGAAACAAGGAATTAAGAGGGCTAAAAGGGGTCATAGAATCATAGATATGTACAGCATGGAAACAGACCCTACAGTATAACTCATCCATGCCAACCAGATATCCCAACCCAATCTAGTCCCACCTGCCAGCACCTGGCCCATATCCTTCCAAACCCCTCCTGTTCATATACCCGTCCAGATGCCTTTTAAATGTAGCAATTGTACTTGCCTCCACCACTTCCTCTGGCAGCCCATTCCACACACGCACCACCCTCTGTGTGAAAAGGTTTCCCCTCGGGTCTCTTTTATATCTTTCCCCTCTCACCCTAAACCTATGCCCTCTAGCTTTGGACTCCCCCACCCCAGGGAAAAGACCTTATCTATTTACCCTATCCATGTCCTTCATGATTTTATAGGGTTGGTGACGATTCACCATGGCACATTCGCCGCCGCCGATTAGCCACTGCCAGTTCACCACCAGCACTTCTCCACTGGGGTTGTTTGACCTCTGGAGACTATTCGCCACAGGAAAAATATATATGTACTGATTGCTTTCCCTCCCACCTGTTCTTTCATACTTCTCAGTCCCCTTAATCTATACAACTACATGCTACATATTCATAAAACAAGAGGTAAAATAAATATCATTTTATTGGTTTATATATAAAAATACTTGCGGTGGCGAATCGTCTTCAGTGGCCAATGGGCGGTGGCGAAGCATCCTCGGCGGTGAAAGGGCAGTGGCTAATTGGCGGCGGCGAACCTGCTGTGGCGAATGGTCCCATCCCGGATTTTATAAACCTCTATAAGGTTACCCCTCAGCTTCCGATGCCCCAGGGAAAACGGCCCAGCCTATTCAACTTCTCTCTATAGCTCAAATCCTCCAACCTTGGCAACATACTTGTAAGTCTTTTCTGAACCCTTTCAAATTTCACAACATCCTTCCGATAGGTAGGAGATCAGGATTGCATGCAATATTCCAACAGTGGCCTAACCAATGTCCTGTACAGCGACAACATGGCCTTCCAGCTCCTGTATTCAATACTCTGACCAATAAAGGAAAGCAAACCAAACGCCTTCTTCACTATCCTATCTACCAGTGACTCTACTTTCAAGGAGCTATAAATCTGCACTCCAAGGTCTCTTTGTTCAGCAACATTCTCTAGAACCTTACCATTAAATGTATAAGTCATGCTAAGATTTGCTTTCCCAAAATGCAGCAAATCCCATTTATCTAAATTAAACTCCATCTGCCACTCATCAGCCCATTGGCCCATCTGATCAAGAACCCATTGTAATTCGAGATAATTTTGGTGTCATCTGCAAACTTACTAACTATACTTCTTAAGTTTGCATCCAAGAGATTTTCTTTTGCAAACAGGGTTAAGAAAAATCTCAAAGCCGTTTATTCATAAATAAGGAGCAAGAGGGTAATTAAAGAAAGGGTTGGTCCACTCGAGGACAAAGGAGGAAAGTTATAGAAAATGGGTGAGATTCCTAATGAATACTTTGCATTGGTATTCACCGAGGAGAGGGATATGATGGATGTTGAAGTTTGGGATAGATGTTTGCTTACTCTTGGTCAAGTTGGCATAATGAGGGAGGAGGTGTTGGGTATTTGAAAAGGTTTTAAAGTGGACAAGTCTCCATGTCCGGATGGAATCTATCCCGGGTTCCTGAGGGAAACGAGAGAGGAAACAGCTAGAGCCTTAACAGATCTTTGCACCTTGAACACGGGTGAGGTTCTGGACGACTGGATAATTGTTCATGTTGTCCCCTTGTTTAAGAAGGATGGCAGGGATAATCCAGGTTATTATAGACTGTTGAGCCTGATGTCAATGGTAGGGAAGCTACTGGAGAAGATACTGAGGGATAGAATCTGTTTACATTTGGAAACAAATTGGCTTATCAGTGATAGGCAACATGGTTTTGTGCAGGGAAGATCATGTTTTACCAACTGAGTAGGATTCTTTGAGGAAGTGACAAAGTTGATTGATGAGAAAATGGCTGTAGATGTTATATACATAAGGTTCCCTACGGTAGGCTGATAGAGAAAGTGAAGTCGCATGGGGTCCATGGTGTACTAGTGAGATGGATAAAGGACTGGCTGGGCAACAGGAGACAGAGAGTAGTAGTGGAAGGGAGTTTCTCAAAATGGAGAAATGTGTCCAGTGGTGTTCCACAGGGATCCATGCTGGGGCCACTTTTATTTGTGATATGCATAAATGATTTGGAGGAAGGTATAGATGGTCTGATTAACACATTTACAGATGACATGACGATTGGTGGAGGAGCAGATAGTGAAGGGGACTATCAGAGAATGTAGCAGAATATAGACAGATTGGAGAGTTGGGCAGAGAAACAGCAGATGGAGTTTAAATCGGACAAATTTGAGGTGATGCATTTTGGAAGATTCAATTCAAGTGTGAACTATACAGTAAGTGGAAAAGTCCTGGGAAAATTGATGTAAAGCGAGATCTGGGTGTTCTGGTCCATTGTTCCCTGAAGGTGGCAATAGAATGGTCAAGAAGGCATACAGCAGGCTTTCCTTCATCAGACGGGTTATTGAGTACAAGAGTTGGCAGGTCATGTTACAGTTGTTTCTGACTTTGGTTCAGCCACATTTGGAATACTGTGTACAATTCTGGTCACCACATTGCCAAAAGGATGTGGATGCTTTGGAGAGGGTGTAGAGGAGGTTCACCAGGACTTGCCTGTATGGAGGCCACTAACTTTGAAGAGAGGTTGAGTAGATTAGGATTATTTTCATTAGAAAGACGGAGGTTGAGGGGGGACCTAAATGAAGTCCAAAAAATCATGAGAGGTACAGGCAGGATGGATAGCAAGAAACTTTTTCCCAGATTGGGGTACTCAATTAATAGGGGCCACGAGTTCAATGTAAGAGGGGAAATGTTTAGGGGACGTATGCGAGGAAAATTCTTTACACAGAGGGTGGTGGTTGTCTGGAACATGTTGCCTGTGGAGGTGGTAGAGAAGGGCATGATAGCATAATTTAAGATCTATCTAGACAGATACATGAGTGGGCAGAGAGCAGAGGGATACACATCCTTAGAAAATATGTGACTGGTTTAGATAGAGGATCTGAATTGGCGTAGGGTTGGAGGGATGAAGGGCCTGTTCCTGTAATTTTCTTTGTTCTTTGTTTTGTTCTTGACATGAGGACGCAAAGATCATCGCCAAAGGCACAACAATCTCTTCTCTCACCTCCCGTGGAAACCTTGGCTATCTCCTTCCTGTCCCAGCGGACTTTTCTATCCTCATGTTTTTCAAAATTTCCAGCACATCCTCCTTCTAAACATCAACCTGTTCATGCATATCAGCCGATTTCACGCTGTCCTCACACACTACATCATCCCTCTCATTCGTGAATACTAAAGCAAACTACTCATTAAGGACCTCCCCTACCTCTTCTGACTCCATGCATAAGTTCCCTCTATTAGCCCTGATCAGCCATACCCCCTCTCTGGCCATCCTCTTGTTCCTCACGTAAGTGTAGAATGCCTTGGGGTTTTCCTTAAGGCTTTTTCATGTCCGCCCTTCTAGCTGTTCTAAATCTAATCTTCAATTCCTTCCTGGCAACCTTGTAACCCTCTGGAGTCCTGTGTGATCCTTGCTGCCTCAACCTTAAGTACCTTTCCTTCTTGCTATTGAATAGATATTCCACATGTCTTGTCTTCCTTTCACCCTACCATCCCTTTCTTGCCTCAGTGGGATAAACCTATTCAGCACTCGCAGCAAGTGCCCCATAAACAATGTCCACATTTCTGTCATGCATTTCCCTGAGAATAAATGTTCCCAATTTATGCTCCATTGTTCCTGCATAATAGCATTGTAAATCCCTCTTCCCCAATTGAATACTTTCCCATACCGTCCAGTCCTATCCCTCTTCATGACTATAGTAAAGGTCAGGGAATTGTGATCACTATTACCAAAATGCTCTCCCCCCAGGAGATCTGACACCTGATCTGGTTCGTTGCCAAGCACCAAATCCAATATGACCTCCCCTCTAGTCGGCCTATCAACATATTGAGTCAAGAATGCTTCCTGCATACACCTGCCAAAATCTGTTTCATCCAAACTGTTCGCACTAAGGAGATTCCAATCAATATTAGGGAAGTTGAAGTCACCCATGACAACAACTTTGTTACTTCGGCACCTTTCTAAAATCTACCTCCCAATCTGCTCCTCCATGTCTCTGTTGCTACTGTGAGGTCTATAGAAAACTCCCAATAAAGTGTCTGTTCCTTTCCTATTTCTGACTTCCACCCAGTAGAAATGACTCAGTAGACAAACCCTCCTCAATGACCTCTCTTTCTGCAGCTGTTATACTATTCCTGATTAGCAATGCCACTCCCCCAACTATTTTTCCTTCCTCTCTATTCCTTTTGAAACATCTAAACCCTGGAACATACAAAAGCCATTCCTACCCTGTGACATCCAAGTCTCCATAATGGCCTTGCTGTCCATCTGATATTACTTTCAATTTTCTTTAACAATAAAACAGATGTTTATTACATGAAGAAAGAATTTAAAAAGCTATTTAATTTAGAACTCAGTTTAGAAAATATTTATAACACATAACAAAACAAAGTTTCCATCTGTGCCCCAACATTATAACTTAACAGTGTTGAATCTTGACAGTTTATCCTTCCACTTCATTTCTTGAAATATTGAGTCAAGATTAGAGTGGTGCTGGAAATGCACAGCAGGTCAGGTAGCATCCGAGGAGCAGGAAAATCGACGTTTTGAGCAAAAGCCCTTTCAGCTTGAAATATTGATTCAGCTGATCCTTCCCAGTTCTGTGAAGTTTTCTTGCATGAATAGTCACAAACTGAAAGCTTATGTTTTTTCAGTCTTCAATATCTGAAGATTTCTAATTGGTATGGCCCAAACCAGACCCCTCGAAAATATTTTAAGAAGGTAGCCTAGACCCTAACCTTTTCTTGGAGAAAGTGAGGACTGCAGATGCTGGAGACCAGAGTTGAAAAGTGTGGTGCTGGAAAAGCGCAGCAGGCTAAGCAGCATCCGAGGAGCAGGAGAATCGACGTTTCGGGCATATGTCCTTCTTCAGGAAAGGTTCTCCTGCTCATCGGATGCTGCCTGGCCTGCTGCATTTTTCCAGCACCACACTTTTCAACCCTAACTTTTTCTTATTTGAGAGGTACATGTGAAATGTGTGTTCCAAATATGATGTGACTGGTCAAACTACTTGATGTTAAGCAAATCACAATTTATTTAAACACGTTAATTAAAATACAAACAAAATAAAGAGGAATTTAGAATAACTTAACTATTGGA